>NC_069658.1:280992186-282242186 GCF_027244095.1 Hemicordylus capensis | reverse complement strand
GTGTTATTGACTGGTTTGTTTTATCCAGACATCGATTCCTTCCCAAGGACCTGGGATGCCAGAATTTTATTGTCAATGTTGTTGCTGTTATAGATATCGTCGCAGAATATAGGCTGTTCCCAGTAAAGTTGCTTTTTGTAATTGGCTGATGGTGATTTCTGTGGCCCCTATGGTGTTGAGGTGCTCTTCAAGGTCTTTTGGAACTGCACCCAGGGTGCCAATGACCACTGGGATTATTTTGGTCTTTTTCTGCCACAGCCTTTCAATTTCAATTTGTAGATCTTTGTATTTGGTGATTTTTTCTATTTCTTTTTCTTCTATTCTGCTATCCCCTGGTATTGCTATGTCGATTATTTTGACTTGTTTTTCTTTCTTCTCGACTACAGTTATATCCGGTGTATTGTGTGGCAGATCTATCCCGCTCTTCCTCCAAGGAGCCCAGAGCGTTGTACTACATACTTAAGTTTCTCTTTCACAACAACCCTGTGAAGTAGGCTAGGCTGAGAGAGAAGTGACTGGCCCAGAGTCACCCAGCTAGTATAATGGCTGAATGGGGATTTGAACTCTTGTCTCCTCGATCCTAGTCCAGCACTTTAACCACTACACCATGCTGGCTCTGACTGTAATAAAGACTGATTGATTGACTGGTAGACAACGAGCACTTCAGGAGGCAGGGGAGCTCAGCAAAGATTGCTCCCTCTGCACATGCACTCTGCTGCTCAGGAAGCCTCTGTCTGTGAGGACTCAGCCTCCCTTTGCCTCCTTGGAATGCTGCTCTGGGTGTCAACCATGGTTCTTTACTGTCACGCCACACTTCCTTGCAGTTACCTATCTCTCAGAAGATTCAGAGGAAGAGGCAATACATCATAACACTGTTGCCTTACACTTGAATATATACATACAGTCTATAGCATATGTATTCAGCAGGCATAGGCAGACGTTCACCTTGTTATTTGTACCTATAGTAAGTTCTAAAGAAATTAGTCTTTCTTTATTAGAAGAAATAATCCAGTTTTGCTAATATGTTTCATTTAAGGTTGATAAACTCTTGCTGCCTTGTACCACTTTTGACTGTCTTTCTGCTTGCTGCTTGAAAGTTCCTGGTTATAGAATGGCTAGGGGAACCTTTCTTTTGCCTCCCTCCGCAAGCAATATCTTTTATGTTGATGGGAATAATCACCAATTACATCTGATAGGGGATGGAGCTAGCCAAAGTGTCAAATTTGTATGCCTAACATGAATCCTTAGGTAATCTTTCTCTAGCTCCAGTTGTACAAACAATTCTGGAATAGATGGACAATGAGAGTGTTAAAATGCTAGAGAAGAAAAATGCCAAACCTCATGTAGAATCCTAATGGACAGATGAGATGAATGCCTGCAGAAGATAAAACTTCATTCCGCTTTCCCCAGCGTTATGAGTGGGTCTGCACAGATGAGGGATAGAATCTTGGACAGTGAGACTGCAGCTTATTGCATGCCTTCCTTGCTTACTACAGGGACCTGTAATGCAATAAAGGTGCAATTGCAGTACTATTTGCATTGACTGTTTTAAAAAAAGAAAACTGAAATATGAGCCACTTGGTTTCTATGTGTGTTTTCTCGTACTTGCACGCTCTCTCTCTCGCTCTCTCTCTTCATAGTTAAATACTTCAAAACAATGAAGATAAAATGTTTGTGCCATGCAGCAATACACTGATTCTTATTCAAAGAAGTGTTTGGACAAACATTAGTTGGCACTACACTTCATACAAATACAAGAACTTATTATCCAAATCCTCCATCCTTCATGGATCGTAAGGCATTTGACTCGATAAAATTTCAGGTGCTGTTATTTTTATGCATGTGTTTATATGCTATTTTTCGAATATGAGCAGTTATAATTAGCTGTAGGCTCAGAAGAGTTCCTTGGAAATGTGCATGCTTTCTTGGATATGGTAATTGTATCAGTTCTACCATGGAGATTCTAAACAATTTGTTGTGTAGAGATTCATAACCAAAGCCTTTCTCATTTCTATAAGGCTCAGTCTCTAGGCTAGACTCTGATTGTGTCCCAAGATAAGCAGTGAATGCAGAAATTATGGGTGCTTCTCAGAATTTGGTATAGGGTTATAGAATGCACAGTTGTGTACTGATGATTAATCTGATTTCTGCTGGAGGGCTGTCATCATTATTAAGCTGGCTTCATGGTAAAAGTTTTGTGAAATAGATGTGGAAGTATCCTAGTGTCTTCATGATATGGATGTTTTGCCCTAATGTAAGGAGACTGGGGCCACCACAGATGTATTTATGGTTTTCTATTAGAAAGGGGGAAAATACAATACGTTATGTCTTTAGTGGAGAAAAGATAATCTAAGTTTATTATGTGAGTGATGGAAGGTGGAGGAGGGAGTTACTGCTTTGAAAAATTAGGCTAAGCAGTCATTTGAGGGGCATGAGGTTCATGAAAATCCAGTCACTGGGTCAAAAGTTCTTGGTGCAAAACCCATTTCTTCTACCCCCAGTGTTCTCCATTTATTATTATTTCTTGTTTACACAGTCAGACAGGTGTTATTGACTGGTTTGTTTTATCCAGACATCGATTCCTTCCCAAGGACCTGGGATGCCAGAATTTTATTGTCAATGTTGTTGCTGTTGTTATAGATATTGTCGCAGAATATAGGCTGTTCCCAGTAAAGTTGCTTTTTGTAATTGGCTGATGGTGATTTCTGTGGCCCCTATGGTGTTGAGGTGCTCTTCAAGGTCTCTTGGAACTACACCCAGGGCGCCAATTACTACTGGGATTATTTTGGTCTTTTTCTGCCACAGCCTTTCAATTTCAATTTGTAGATGTTTGTATTTGGTGATTTTTTTCTATTTCTTTTTCTTCTGTTCTGCTATCCCCTGGTATTGCTATGTCGATTATTTTGACTTGTTTTTCTTTCTTCTCAACTACAGTTATATCTGGTGTATTGTGTGGCAGATGTTTGTCTGTTTGTAGTCGGAAGTCCCATAATATTTTTACATCTTCATTTTCTTCAACTTTTTCAATTTGATGGTCCCACCAACGTTTGGCTACAGGTAGCTTGTATTTTTGGCAGATGTTCCAGTGTATCATCCCTGCTACTTTGTCATGCCTTTGTTTGTAGTCTGTGCGATCTTTTTACAACAGCTGATAATTCAATTTCTGTACCGCCCTTCCAAAAATGGCTCAAGGCAGTTTACACAGAGAAATAACAAACAAATAAGATGGTACCCTGTCCCCAAAGGGCTCACATTCTAAAAAGAAACATAAGATAGACACCAGCAACAGTCACTGGAAGTACTGTGCTGGGGGTGTATAGGGCCAGTTACTCTCCCCCTGCTAAATAAAGAGAATCACCACGGTAAAAGGTGCCTCTTTGCCCAGTTAGCAGGGGACCATTTATGACATTCCTTTCTCATATTTTGTACTGAATTGTATACTCTACTAAATGAGAAGCTTAAGGTATCTGTTCCCGTGCTCAGCTGTATCCAAACCACACACAACTGGATTAGAAAGTAAGAACCATTTTATAAAAGATAGGATTTCCTACAATGAAATTACTTACTAGTAAAAATTTTACCTTGTATGAAGCAGCACTAAATTTTCCTACCATTTGTATTGTACTAGTGTGCTGGAAGAGACCAGCAGAGGTTAGATGGGGAGAGAGTACACAAATATCAATTGTTAGTGTCACTTTTGGCCTGGACTGGTGTATTTAAGTTGTTAAAAACTGAGTCAGTTTGCTCTTTTTAAAGGGTTAAAATTTCATTTGTCAAATTGACAGGTATTCAGTACTGAATCTATGTCAATTTAGCTTTGTGAATTCCTCTAACTTTAGTATTTTGAAGTAGGTAGTATGATTAATTATGATTGTAAATAATGTATTGATGTTGATCATATTCTTAGTATTTACTTCAGCTTGTAATTCTACCAAATTTCCAGTGACGTAAGTCAAATGCTACAGGCTTTGTACACAGTGAACTGTAGACATCCAGAGGGGTGTGTCTTTCTCAATCATTATCTTTATTTCAGAGACATGGAAACTGTAAAATTAGCTATTATTAAAAGCAGTAGGATAAAAGCTGTAAAACTATCATCTATAATCTAAAAGAGAGAATCTATAATACCTATAAAATAGATATATTAAACAAATATTATATATAAAACTAACATAAACTCTATTAAAATCTAAAGAACCAGTAAATCTAAAAAGGCTATAAGATTAAGCAAAAGCTACATAAGCTATAAGGTTAAAATGATGACTATGAACTGTCTAGAAAGCTGAGGCAGTGAAAGCAGCAGGACTGAGTAGCTGGGCAGCAGGTCAGGTATGAGCTGTGTTGGGCCTGGTTAACTCTTGCTGACAGTCAGATTCTGATAAATTCTTCATGCTGCCATGCAGAACTTGGCAAGATTATATGTTATGTGAGGATTGTGGTCAGAGAGTTGTAGAGAAACGTAGAATTGGCCTGAATGGCCTGACGGGCAAGTAAGTAGTGGTGTTGTGGATGTCTTTGTGAAATAGGCAGTATAGGAGGATGTGCTTGGTGGTATCAACTTGCCCAGTGTTGCAGGGGCACAGACATTCCATCTCACACCAGGCGGCGGGGGCACTGCAGTGGGCCAAGGTAAAGGCCCTTCTGTGGTTAGGGGCTTTTAGCTGCATAAGATAGATGTGTCTAGTGTTACTAAGGCTTTCAGTGATAGGGTGATTTGGAGCCCTGCCTAAATCCCTTTGGTGCTCAGTATCCATAATGCAATGTCTAAGGAGTGTTCTGGCTTGCTTGTGGCCCAGGGAGTGTAGGTGGAGAGGGAAGAGCCTGAGTGATTCTAGTTCCACCAGCAGAGTTCATTTCCATATGGATTGGTATCCACCCTCCAGCGTTAAGGGGGCTATACCCATGGGGAAGAAGGATAGTCTTAGTCAAAAATTGAGTATGGACAACCATACTGTGCATTTTCACCGGACATTAGAGACATAGCAGGGTACCTGGAATATTGCACTTAGGAATTTGGACTGGATGAGCTCCAGAGGGGTGATGTTGGAGAAGGGGCCCAGCTGAGTTCCGTAGAGAAGTTGTGCCAGTGACTTTGCTTCACATAGTGAGTGAGGGCTGCAGGTTGATTGGAAGAATTTTAGGATGTCAAGTGTGTCTTTCTGTTAGTTTGAAAGTATAAAGAAAAGATTACTATGATTCCACAAAACATCATTTTGAGTACTTGAACAATGCTGCATTCCTGTTCTTGGGGGTTTTTTTTAAACTCTGTGGCATAAACTTGTGGTCAGGTTAAGGAGGCATGTGCTGTGGGCGCCAGGAGTAGAATTTGACTTGATGGCACACTTTACCTTTGCTAATGCTTGCAAACAGGGTTTTTGCAAATCAATCAAAGTTTTGAAATAAAATGCAAGTAAGGACAGCATTGTTACCAGAAATCTATGCATTGAATGGCAATGTCTATAATATTTGCTTCGATCTGAGAGAGAATATGTCACAGTACTGAATAATACATACTAGATATAGTACTCTGATTTGGTGGGGGAATATGTTTTGAGGACAGAGCATGAAACATCATAGAATATTTGAATTGGAAGATACCTTGGTGGTCTTCTAGTCCAACCCCCTCTCAGTGCAAGAAACTGCTGCAGCATCCTTGACAGATGGCTATCCAGTCTTGAAAACTTCCAGTGAAGGAGAGCTTGCTATTGCATGGTGTATACTGTTCCTCTGTTGAACAGCTCTGATAGTTAGGAAAGTCTTCCTAATGTTTAGCCCATACCTGCTTCCTTGTCATTTCAACCCATTAATTCTAGTCCTGTCCTCAGGAGCAGAAGAGAATAACTCCAGTCCACTCCTCCTCCTGTGTTAATGCCCTTCAGATATTCGGCTATTATATCTCCTGTTTAGTATTTTTCTCTCCAGGCTAAACACACCCAGCTTCTTCTTCCTTTGGTCATAGGACTTGGTTTTCAGACCCCTTAGCATTTGTCTTTGCTCCTCTGAAACTGTTCCTGTACACGGTATTCTGAGTGAGGTCTGATCAGCCTAGTATAGAGTGGAACAATGACTTTGCATCATCTGGACACTGTGCCTTTGCTAATGCAGCTGAAGATTGCATTCGCTTTTAGCAGCTGCACCACATTGCTGGCTCAACTTATAGTCTACTAAGACACCTTGATCCTTTACTGCTGCTCAGCCAGGTCAGTTGATTTTTCTTACCCAAATGCAAGAGTTGGGTAACACTTCCGTGTTTAATTTCTTCTTGTTGATGCATGTCCAGACAAGATTGAATCTTGATAATGTATTTGAAGAGGTTAGCTATCTCCCACCTACTACTTAATGATGGCAAATTTGATAATTTGCTCAAATTTAATAAGCACCAATTATCAAATTTGATAAGCACCCATTCTATGTCCTGCAACTAATTTTTGAAAATGTTGAACAGCACAGGACCCAGGACAGAGCCCTGAGGTACTTTCCTCTATACTGTCCTCCAGGCTGTTATAGAGACATTAATGAGCACCTATTGGGTATAGTATTGTTTGTGTAAAAGACTCCTACCCTGTACCTCAACAGAAAGTCCCAGTGCTGCTTACAAAATGCAGTTTAACAATAAAATAATTATCAAAAATCTAGCACTGATCAAATTACAAAGAATAAAACAATACACACAGAAGTAAAAATCACAGCAATCTGAGCTAATGATTTAAAAATCTTGCCCAAATAAAACTGTCTTCACCACCATCTAAAACAGGGAAGGGGAGGAACGAAGCAGATTTCCCTTGGAAGAGCATTTCAGAAGTAGGGGACCACCACAGGGAAAGTCTTACCCCATGTGGCTGCCAAACAAACCTCAGATGAAGATGGAACACACAGGATGCCCCCTCTGTCTGATCTTAAAGCATGGGAAGATTGATATGGGAGAAGGCTGTGAATTCACTTAATGGCAGAATTGTCTCACTTTTCAGAGATGTCTGTGTGTGTGTGTGTGTGAGAAATATTAACTCATTTGCATTATTCCCCCCCCCCAATGTTTTAAGAAGCAAATTTTTCTGTCGTCCTAAATAGATCTTATTTGACATATTGATCTATTTAGTAAAAAAGCCACCAGTCAAACTTTAATTTGGTCTCTGACCAGCAAAATTAGTAGTAACAACAACAAACCCATCACATATGTATACTCTCACACACTTCCTGTAGATATTTACCTGAGAAACATTAATTATAACTTTGAAATTTCCAGGGGGGCCTTATATAGCATTAGCAACCATCCATCCGGTGTTACTAATGACTTTTATGAAACAATGACATCCAGACTAGCACTGTGCACGTCCAGCAGTACAAGTTCCAGGTTATCACTGCATTGTTGCTTGAATGGGGCAAGGGGCGGTTTTTGCCGAGCGTTGTTTCCTCTGAACCCACTATGCATCAACAAAATATTCCCTGAGGGATGCACAACCCCAAGGGACATCTGGTGATGCATGGTAGGCTTCAGAGGAAAGGGAAGCTTGGCAAAAACTGCCCCCTGCCGTGCTCAGAGAACGCAGTGGCAGTCTGGAACTTGCACTGTTGTACATACCCAGTGCTGGTCTGGATGATGACCAATGAATTTTTAGAAACTGAAGATTTTTCCATGGAAAAATAAAGTATGAGAACATCTTCCAGAAGTTTTACCACACCATGTCTCACCATTTTGTGATCAAATGTATTATGGCAGACCTGTCAAATGCTTTGATGAAATCAAGATATGCTATAGACCTGTTCAGACTGGGTGGAGTAGGGGAAGTAATACAGTACTTGTGTACTGTGCCCCAGGGCAAGCCTGGGAACCCCCCCCCCCCAAAAAAAGTGCTGTTCATTGTAGATCCCACTCAGGTTGAATCAGGAAGGCCTCACTCTGAATGCAGGTGCGCACACACTGCCTTGATACTGCCTCCCAGACCAAAACTCATTCCACACAGAGGTGAAAAAAATTAGAGAGGTCACTGTTGCTGGCTGATGCACTAGAAAGCTTCATCCTTGCTGCAGTGCTCACAATTATAGCATTTATCTGAAGACTGAAACAGCTACCATTATCTTTGTGGCTTTTGTTTCTTTAGACAAATGCTGTAACTATGAACAGTGCAGTGAGAATGAGACTTCCCAGTTCATGAGCGGCAGGGGCAGGTGTTCTGGGTTCTCTCAGGAAAGCTGTACAGAAGTACAGCGTTCTTCCCACACTGTCACCCTCCTTTGTGCAAAGCATATGCCTGCAGGTGATACACAGTATACTGTACTTTTCCCAACATGGTGATAGTGCAGTATATAATCAGATTCATCAGAGAATTTCCATATGAAGAAAGACATTTAGGGGTGTAAGTAGTGCAGTCTTTAACGCAATCCACATTCTTGCAGTTGGGAGAAACCATGTTCATTTTAATGGAAATGGAGCATGTCCATAATTGTTTGGGTCTGCTCATGTCTAAAAGATTCCGTGTGAATTGCAATCTTGAGTAGCATTTGCATTAGTACTAGAGGTGTACACAGACCGATTTTTGTGGTTTTTTTCAATTCAGACCAAATTTGAACCAAACGGCTGGTCCGTGAACCAGTTTGGCGGTTCGAAGGATTAAGCTTGTAAATCTGATGGGAATTCCCCTTTTCTTGTAAAGGAGGAAAATTCTGTCTTTAAATGATTTCTAAAGGGTGGTGGTTAGAAGGCACCTTTACAATAGATGTAAAGTGCTTACTGGTCTGGTGCTCCCCCCTGCATCCCGCCTGCATGGTGGCGATGTGGTTCGAAAACTGATCTGGCATCCACGGAAGCCAGGCCAGTTTCAGAACCATGCTGCCACTGTGTGGTGGAGTGCTGGACCAGTAAGCACCTTACATCTGTTGTAAAGGAGCCCTCTTACTGCCGCCCTTTAGAAGCCTTTTAAAGCCAGGATTTCCGCCCTGCTCACCAGATCCCCCTTTACAAGCATAGCCCCTCAAACCACCAAACCACTCCGCCATGGACCGGGCTTAGTATGGTTCAATTGCGGACCAGCCTACCTCTCATGGAGGCTGGTCTGGTTTGCAGTCAAACCAGAAAAACTGGCCTGGTTCATGTCAGGCTGTTGCATGGTTCGTGTGCACCCCTAATTAGTACCACTTTGTCTGCCCAGGGTTACATTCTGCAGCTTCAGCTCTGAGGTGAGGTTGTAACCGCATGGTCATCATACTGTGTTGATAAGGCCTGTTTGATGGCTCTCCATTGTGCTCCCAGCCAAATGATGGAATTATCCAGATCTGTGAAAATTGTATTAGAAGCTCAGCATGTGTAGTACTTGAGAAGATTAGTAGATTTGTTTTCAGATGGACAAAATGCCAGTTGCATGAAAGAATTCATCTGATATATTTCTAAACTGTAATTAAAGGTTCCAAAGTTTCTGTCCCATTACCATCAGTGGTGAACAGGCCACATACAAGGTTCCTGCATTTTACATATGTGTAAATTCATCTCCAGATGTTCATATCCATGTCTACATATTTAGATATTTGCTGCTGCATGAATTGATGAGAGCATAGTTTGTCTGAGAGAATTAATATAAAAGTGCCTGTGAAAACATTTGTTTCACATTCGTGGCTTATAAGCAAAGTCAGCTGCTAGCAAGAGGCTTTGCACATTTCCTTCTTAGATTACTGTTTGTTAGAGGACTACTAAAATGAACAATGTTGCTGGTGAGCTAAGCTTGGAGTCTACTGTGCTTAGCTTCTAGGGATGTGCATGAAGCTTTTCATGCATTGGGGGTGGAGTGGAGAGCGGGTGCTTTAAAAGGAGGAAGGCAGGTCTTACTGCTCCTCCATCTCTCTGCTGCTGCCTTAACCCACCCCACTGCAGCGTTGTTCATATTAAACAGCTGCTCTGTCTGTTCTGAAAAGCCATGCTGTGGCTGCTTCCTGCTTTGGAACAGGAAGCTCCCTGTTCCCAGCAGCCCATGGATGGTGGCACATAAATGGAAGACCATTTATGGAAAATGGAAGTTGAAGCATGCATTCAACTCCTGCCTGTAGGCTTCCAGTGGCATCTGGTGGGCCACTGTATGAAACAGGATGCTGGGCTAGATGGGCCTTGGTCCTGATCCAGCAGGGCTGTTCTTATGTTTTCATGACCTGCCTTCCTCCTTTCAAAGTGCCTGTTTGCGCCCGCCCCCGCCCCCCCGGCCGAAACAATTTGGCTGGGGCAGCTCAAAGCGTTTCAATGCCTTGAATTAGATGTGCCGAAATACTTTGTGCACATCCCTATTAGCTTCAATTCTGCTTTAGTTGTAGGTAGTCTTATGTAGCAACAGTTGCTTCTCCCTGCTAAATTTAAAGAGAACAACCTCTTTGAATGGTGCTTCTTGCTCATCAGGGAGCATGCAGAATATAACACCAATTGAAGGAAAGACATGTCCCTAACTGATAGCACTGAAAGCTTCCAGACGCCCAGGAGTATTTTCTCTTTTTATCCGATTGATCAAGAAATCTCTCCATCATCATTTGTGTTGGTGAACTCTATTACCCCTAGCAGTAAAAATGGCGAAGAGAAAGGGAGATGACAGGCACTGACATTTTCAAAAATAGTGGATAGGCTTGTATGCATTTTAGGTCTGGGATCCCTGCACTGCCTCATTTGTAAAGGGAGACTGTCCTCAAACAAAACATGGAATTCAGAATAGCATTTCATGACAAAACATGCAGCATTTGCTACAGAATATCCTGAGGGTGATGCATGAAATCGGGAAGCTGCAGGGGGGAAATGAACATTGGACAAAATCAAAAAACAATGAGAGCTTAAACTCCACAGGTTTTATAGGTTCATACAGCTTTGTTCGTAAGGGGAAGTCTTTCACTGACCAGGACTGCATGAAGAAATGCATGCTAAAAACCAACATGTCAATTAATAATATTAAGTTACATATTTTCAGGCATTCTTATACTGTCTATTTGACCACTTGTTCTGAATTTGATGTAGCTTGACTCTTTGGTTTGAAAGAGTTACAAACCCCTGCTCTAGTTTGATGTATTAAAAGTCATGTTGTGGTACATATATTATCATTTGGGTGCAATAAAATGCTTAAAAATAATGCCTGACATGATCCAGAATCCTCCAGATTTGGAAGGAGGGCTTTGGATCTGCAAGCATCCCTGCGCTGAAGCCTGTTTTGTGCAGCAGACCAGGAGTAGAGGGCAGGATCGATCTAAAAACAACAACAACCCAGTGATGTAAAAAACAACCACCAACAACCACCAAAAAATAAATTGGATTTTTAAAAAGTAAAGAAAATACTATCTTTCAAATTCCCATGTAAAAATAACATACTTAAAATTATATCTCATCACAAACATGCAACACCAACACCTTTGGTCTCCTAAAAATGCAAAGGCCACAGGTTGATCGTAGGGCAGTTGTTTTGTAATGAAACTGGGTCAAAGGAAAAGGAGTTAAGACAGAGACACAATATAGGAAAGGAGGTAGAGTAGAAAAACAGTGGAAAGAAAGAAGGGAAGGCATTATTCTCAGCATACAGCTTTCTATATTGCCTCACACTTTGCCATGGAAAAACTGTCATTGTTCTTGGCCTAAAACATCCTACTTGGGAATATTTTGAAGAAATACCTTCCCTTTGGGGGAAAAGGGGGAAATGTGTCAAGTGTAAGCAGTGCAACAATGAGATGCAGTACAGCTTGATAGTGAGTAAAGGTCTCCATTAAGTTAAAACACAAGCACCGTTTCCTAAATTAGTAACCATCAAGCTATCTAGTAGCTTAGATGTTATGAATCTCTATTGTTGTAAATTAACATGTTTTAGTGATCATATTTGCACCATTGTGTTGAAAAATATGTGAAATTGTATCAGTGGGAAACTTGATTTAAATCAGTCCATTCTGGTGGATGGGGAGGGAGAGCAAATTTTTGCATCTCTCCCCTTGTGCCAAAAACCCTTTCTACTTGTATACATTTATTCCTGAAGGTAGCAAGTAGACAGGGCTTTTGAAGGGAGGAAAGAGAAGCAAAAATCACATCCCCTCCCTCTTCACCTGTGCACAAAGTAGGTCTTCAGTGCAGGGACACTGAAGGATGCTTGTGGATCCTCAGCTCTCCTTCCATTGTTGGATGGCTATGGATCATGTTGGCCATTATAGGAAGAAAGCCCATGGTACCTGTAGATAATTAGGTTTTAGCTAACGGAGAAAAAACTGCTTGAGAAATGGGAATGTACATAGGCCAAGTGCACCAGCTACGACTGCAGCATGGTAGACTCACTGGGCTGCCAATAAAAGTTGATGTGGGTGCAGTTCCACCTACATTACAGAATTCAGTTGTCATTTTGCATCATAGACAGGGTTAGATAGATGTAATGTGTTTGACTTTGGCTGACATGCTCAGTTGCATCCCTCTCGTGAATTAATCAGGGTCAGTGAGATCTGTGTTTGCAGAAGGTATGGGGAGAGAATGGAGATTGCAGAAAGCCATGTGGGGGATGGGGGGAAGGGAATAGCTAATATAGGTGGACCTCTCGTGGGTGTTCCATTTTTTGCAATTAACACAATGAAACCATGAATGCAGGGTCATTAAGTCTATGGGATTGTGGAATGTCCTTGGGAAAATGGGCATCCCAGAACACCTCATTGTTCTCATGAGAAACCTCATTGTTCTCATGAAAAACAGGACAGAAAGCCACAGTCCAGACAGAATATGGTGAAACAGAATGGTTCCATATCAGCAAAGGAGTAAGACAAGGCTGTATACTTTCTCCTTCTTTATTCAATTTATATGCTGAACATATACTGAGAGAAATTGGATTGGAAGAAGGTGATCATGGCTTTAAAGTTGGAGGAAGAAACATCAATAACTTGCGTGACGCTGATGACACCACTCTGATAGCTGAGAAGGCAGATGATCTGCAAGCTCTAGTAATGAAAGTCAAGGAGCACAGTGAAAAATTGGGACTACAGCTAAATGTAAAGAAGACTAAACTAATAACAGGTACAGCAACCAGCTGCAGAATTGACAATGAAGACATTGCAGTGGTGGATAACTTCTGCCTTTTAGGGATCGACCATCAACAGTCAAGGATCCAGCAGTCAAGAAATACACCACAGACTAGCGCTTGATATGGTTGCAATGAAGGCCTTGGAAAGGATATTTAGATGCCATGACGGGTTTACACCTACAAAGATTAGAATTATTCAGACAATGGTTTTTCCCATAACACTCTATGGATGCGAAAACTGGACTTTGAAGAAGCAAGAGAGAAAAAGCATTGACGCTTTTGAACTTTGGTACTGGAGAAGACTTTTGAGGATACCATGGACAGCCAGGAAAACAAACAAATAGATCATAGAACAAATCAATCCAGAATTTTCACTCGAGGCACAAATGACCAGGCTCAAACTATCATACTTTGGACACATTATGTGAAGATCCAACTCCCTTGAGAAATCCATAATGCTGGGAAAAGTTGAAGGAAAAAGAAGAGGAGGATGACCAGCAGCAAGATGGATGGACTCAATTACAACAGCAATGAATGCACCACTGGGAGACCTTAAAGGCCAAGTTGTAGACAGATCATCCTGGAAAGAATCTATCTATGTGTTTGCTAAGAGTCGACACTGACTTGACAGCACGTAATCAAGTCTATGGGATCATAGGAACATAGGAAGCTGCCATATACTGAGTCAGACCATAGGGTCCATTTAGCTCAGTATTGTCTACACAGACTGGCAGTGGCTTCTCCAAGGTTGCAGGCAGGAATCTTTCTAAGCCCTATTTTGGAGATGCCAGAGAGGGAACTTGGAAGATAGATGCTCTTCCCAGAGCAGCTCCATCCCCTAAGGGGAATATCTTACAGTGCTCACACGTCAAGTCTCCCATTCATATGCAACCAGGTTGGACCCTGCTTAGCTAAGGGGATAAGTCATGCTTGGTACCACAAAACCAGCTCTCCTCTCCATTTTGGATAGCGTGGGTCTGGTTCCTGGAGGCCCCAAAATCTCATTCAAAATGGCCAAAAAGGTCAAAAGGGTGAAATAAAGTGCCCTACTTGGTGGACCTCCAGCAATCCCCCCCCCCCTCCCGAAGTCCAAAAGCCAATTCCACAGGTTTTTTTTAAAAACTAAAGCCCCAAAATGGCGACTGGAAATGACCTCTGGGGTCATTTCCAGCCACCGGTAGATACGCGGATTTAATACCTCCCCCCACGTATGCCGAGGTCAGGTGTCAGTTCCCTGACCACGGATACACAAAAGCGCAGATGCTAGATCCACGGGTAACGAGGTTCTGCTATAGTAGCCAACTAGTGGAAGCCTGGCATAGTCTCCCTTTGCCACCACTGCCCCGCTGCCGCCCAGTATTTTCAGGTGGTTATGCAATTCCTGCTAACTGAGCAAAGAACACGTTTTTAAAAGTGGTGATTCTCTTATATTTAGCAACTGGCCCTATCCAGCCCCATCACAGCATTCCTCTGGTGGCTGTTGCTGGTACCTACCTCATGCTGCTTTGTAGTTTGTGAGCCCTTTGTAGACAGGGGACCATCTTATTTATGTATTGTTTATTTTTCTTTGTAAACTGCTTTGCAAACTTTGAACAGTGGTATGTAAATATTTGGAGGAGGAGGAGGAGGAGAAGCTTAAAGGAAAACAACCCTTGAGACTTTCAGGAAGTCAAGTTCCATGTCACATTTCATCCTTCTATGACAAATCTATGGGTCAGCGGAGCACAGATTGCACTGAATATGATTCTACTGGATAAATTCGATCTAGGTGATCTTTATGATCCTGTCTGTCCATAAATGTTGTAAATTTTGAGGTATACCAATATATCGTTGATTTGTCAAAATTGCAAATGAAACTGAAGTCATGAGTGAGGATTTTGTAGACTGTAGAACCTGACACTCCATACTTGTGCAGTGAACTTGCAAAGCAGGATGGGTGGGGCAGGTTATTGTCTTCTGTTTGCTAATAGAAAAGCCATGACACTTTATCCTGGCTTCTGCTTGGTTTGCAGAGGAAACCTACCCCATTGATGAGTGTACCAAGAAACAACCACAACAAAAATAAATGTTATTTATCTAAATTTATTTTTAAGAATTATCTGTTCGTTGGCAGTCTTGAGCTTTGTTTACCATGTAAGATGGGACTTTTTGGTTAGAAAACCGAATTGCAGAATACGTAACTGGAAGCTTAGTGCTCTGAGAATCTCCCATACATTGTGGAAATGTGAGGGAAGCTCCCCTTGTGTCAGTTTAGTGAAGGATAACTACAGTGTTGGGAGGTGCCACCTTTATCTATCACTGTTGGGAAAAGTCTAGTTTAAACTCAGGTGCTTTATGGCATGGGTATAAATCTGTACTTTGCTTCTGTTTTAATACTCTTTGATTAAAATCTTTATAACAACATAAGAACAGCCCTGCTGGATCTGGCCCAAGGCCCATCTTGTCCAGCATCCTGTTTCGCACAGTGGCCCACCAGATGCCGCTGGAAGCCACGGACAGGAGTTAAGGGCATGCCCTCTCTCCTGCTGTTACTCCCCTGCAACTGGTACTCTGAGGGATCCTGCCTTTGAGGCTGGAGGTGGCCCACAGCCCTCCGACTAATAGCCGATGATAGACCTCTCTTCCATGAAGTTATCCAAACCCCTCTTAAAGTCATCCAGGTTGTTGGCTGTCTTGGCAGAGAATTCCACAAGTTGATTATGCGTTGTGTGAAAAAGTACTTCCGTTGGTTGGTCCTAGATTTCCTGGCAATCAATTTCATGGGATGACCCCTGGTTCTAGTGTTATGGGAGAGGGAGAAGAATTTCTCTCTATCCACTTTCACCATACCATGCATGATTTTATAGACCTCTATCATGTCTTCCAGCAGTCATCTTTTTTCTAAACTAAATAGCCCCAGGTGTTGTAGCCTTGCCTAATAAGAAAGGTGCTCTAGGCCCCTGATGACCTTGGTAGCCCTCTTCTGCACCTTTACCAGTTCTATAATGCCCTTTTTTAGATGTGTTGACCAGAATTGTATACAGTACTCCAGGTGTGGCCGCACCATAGCTTTGTATAAGGGCATTATAATATTAGCCCTTTTATTTCCAATCCCCTTCCCAATGATCCCTAGCATGGAATTGGCCTTTTTCATAGCTGCCACACATTGAGTCGACACTTTCAATGAGGTGTCCACCACAACCCCAAGATCCCTCTCCTGGTCAGTCACCGACAGCTTAGATCCCATCAGCATATACTTGAAGTTGGGTTTCTTCGTCCCAATGTGCATCACCTTACACTTGCCAACACTGAACCGCATTTGCCACTTAGTCGCCCATTCACCCAGTTTGGAGAGATCTTTTTGGAACTCCTCACAATCAGTTTTGGATTTCGCTACCTGGAAGAGTTTGGTATCATCTGCAAATTTGGCCACATCGCTGCTTACCCCTACTTCTAGATCATTTATGAATAAATTACCCCACTTCTTACTTCCCTCCATTGTGAAAGCTCTCCATTTATACCTACCCTCAATAATGCATATTGCACATTTTCTACCTGATTTCAGCTCTGTAATTTTTTCAGTTCATGACTCAGATTTATATTTACTTTGGATAAGTGTGTTGTTCAGTTTATTGTTATGCATTTTGTTATACCATTTGCAGTTTTGCTAGAAATGTAGAATAGGGTTTTAAACACTTAGTTTTCTAAAAGGGGCTATTTTGTTTTACTTTAAAATCTACCTCTTCAGTAAGGTCCCCCTAGGTTGCTGCAGTTTTAAAAGAAAATAATACCACTACTCATGCTCATGTTTATTGTTTCTTTCACTTTTTGGTGGCATTCCATCATGCTAACTCTTTCATTCCAGGTTCACAGATAACATTATTGTATTTTAAGTGTTATATTCAAACTTTCAACACTTGGTGATATCAAATGTACAAACCAGAGGTGGGGGAGAGGAAAAGGGTTGCCTTTTGGGTGGAAAAGTAGTGTTTGGGTGGTACTGTATTTGTAAACTAATGTAGTTTCTTAATTAATATCACCTAAGTCATACTTGAAGCACCTAATGGCCCAGCAGGGGAATGACTTGACTAGCAAGCTAGAGGCTGCCGGTTCAAATCTCTGCTGGTATGTTTCCCAGACTATGGGAAACACCTATATTTGGCAGCAGTGATATAGGAAGATGCTGAAAGGCATCATCTCAGACTGTGTGGGAGATGGCAATGGTAAACCCCTCCTGTATTCTACCAAAAACAAACACAGGGTTCTGTGGTCACCAGGAGGCGACACCGACTTGATGGCACACTTTACTTTTGTCATACTTGCAAATAGTTCAGAAACATGACTAGTCCACCAAATATACTATTCGTCCTCATGACCACATATGCCTAGATTAGTCATCTATGTCCTAGAAGGAAAAACCCGAAACAAATCCCTAGGCTCTTCTTTCTGATTGGCTGCAGTGATTCATACTCATCACAGGCAACCAGGAATACGACCATTTCAAAGTTTTATATATGTAAATACTTGTGTGTTAAATATTTTCTTCGATAAGCACTGATATTATTTTTGCTGTTGCGTCTTAACCTTATTTCCTTAGCCTGATTTCTATGTTAATAATAATAAATACTTTGTTTCTTAGCCACCCCATAACAAATTGTTCTTTGGAAAGCTCAGGGGGAAAAGGATAAAGCATACAATTAAAACCACATTAAAATTACAATAGAAAATATAAATTACAATACAAAAGGTTTTAAAAACATTTTTTTAAAAAAGTTTAAAAAAAATAGGCTGAGAGAACAGGAAGGTCTTCACCTGGCATCTAGCAGAGGGAAGTGAAGGCTCCAGATGAGCCTCACTGTGGAGGTTATTCCATAATTGGGGTGTCATTCTCCCTAGTAGCCATTTGTAAATATTTTTAAAGCAAATATTGTGCTGGACATTTTGTAGATCTCAGCAGAACAGATAGTTTTAGAGTATTTAAAAAGTTATCTCTCTTTTTTTACTAATTCAAATTGTAGTCAAAGCATTGCAGTCTAGTGAACACCAGCAAATGCAAATAAAAATCCTACAAAGAGCTTGTTAACTTAGATGGTCCATTGGGAACATATTGCTCCAGTCTTGGTAGATGGCACTGGCTAACTGTTTGCTTCAGGCCTGGATCAAGGTGCTGGTTCTCAGCTTTTTAAATAAATCTTAAATGGCTTGTGATATAAAAGGGATTTTCTCTGGGCTCCTTGGAGGAAGAGCAGGATATAATTGAAATAAATAAATACAAAGTGGGAAAATATTTTGGACAGTTGGCAGAAAATGGAATAGGAAATTCGAATCTTGCATTCCTGCTGTTACTTTTGCTATTCACATCTGCAGTTTACCAAAAACCTCCCATTTTAAACAAGTGCTAAAAATAGCAAAGGGTTACATGTCTTCATAATCTCAAGAGATGTCATTTGTGCTCTTGATCCATAGTTTTTTCATGCATCGTACAGTAGTGTATGCACAAGGCTGTGAAATATGAAACTACAATGTCCAGTTAGTACATTTGCAAAAGATGAGATTGTGATTGCTCAGAGTGAATATGATTTCTTGTGTGGTGCTGTTTGTTTGTGATATCAAAATCCATAGGCGTTGTCTATATTTGGAGTGACAGGACTTTCTGTGGTAGAGTATTGCTAAGCTTCCTAATGCAGTGGCAAGCTGGACCTAAGCCACTACTCATGAAATCAGTGGCAATAATCTCATAATTGCACTGGCTCTGTTGGTCTTTTGGATCAAGTAACTATGCAAACCTTATCTCTCAGTGCAACCCTAACAGTGTTTACTCAGAAGTAATTCCCCTAGATTTCAGTAAGTTAAAAAAAAACAAAACTTAATGCATTTTTTAGCCTGAGTTCAGTAAAATATTTCCAAAGCTGGGAACTATGCTTAGGAACTGTAGTTTTCAGTTAGAAAGCGGTTGTAGAAAGACTTTTGTGAAGGGGAGAGTTTTTCCCCTGGTAGAATTTGAGGAGCACAGAAAAATAATTCGGGTCCAGTGCACAACAAGCAAGGATGGTTTGAAGGACAGAATGATCAAGGAGATTTGCATTTAAGTGCACTGAAGATCTATTCAGGATATGTTGCCACTGGAAACTAGTCTTCTCTACTTCCTCAGTCATCTTCCCAGATAATAATGTTTTTTTTTAAAAAAGGAACATAGATTTGGGTTACAGCAATTTCCAGAGTTCTTAGAAAGGACTGGTAGCAACCATATAATGTTTTTTGAGACTCCATCTCTTCTCTGTTATTTGTGTTGCATATAAACTAAATAATTTTTAAAAGTGTCATATCTTGCTACCTTTACTTTCTTGAAAAGATTTTATGCTACTGACCATATTAATTTTATACTGTACTATTTTACATATTGCCACAAATGATCCTATTTGTTGAGTGTGTGGATGTCATTAGTTATTGATGTGGTTTCTGTTATCTCCATGTACTTCTGAACCAATGAATGATCTGTCATCACAGCTACTGGTTAAAGTTTATGTGGCTAAGCATGTTTCAAGTACATCTCTTATTTGCAGAACTCCTTGGTGCTTTCTAATTGCGTGTGTGTGTGTGTGTGTGTGTCAGTGTTCCCTCTAAGGTGTGCACACATGCCTGCGCTCACAATTTTTTTGATCTCCGCTCAGTTAATTTTAGATTCCGCTCAGGCTGAATCAGGAAGGTCCCACTCTGAATGCATGTGTGCACACACTGTCTTGATACTCCCACCCAGAATACAACTCATTCCGCACACAGATGAAAAAAATGAGAGAGAACACTGGTGTGTGTGTGTGTGTGTATATAAAAATATATATCGTTGGGATCATATAATTTTGCAGGATAGAGTGTTGAAAAACAGTGCCTGTTGGAGGCTGGCAGAGACATGACCACAAATAATGTACTGAATGTACCATTTGTTTTAGATTTGTCCTGATTGACAGTCTCTCTGTGTATATCAGGCTTGCAACTTTAGGAAGAAGGATTTATTCTGAATATTTGCAGTAGAATGAGACATTACTGACTGTTTTCTGTGTTTAACAATTCACCACTGTCCATTTAATGAAACTTTTCTAGGAGCCTAAAAGCTGTCACTTAGCATAATATTTCAGAATAAAGTCAGTATGAGATCTTTGCAGCACATCTTTGCAGCATACCTTCATATCCAAACTTTAAAAATGGCACTCTTTCAGTATCCATGATGACTAGAAATATGTGTATTATTTTTAGAAAATTTGAAGGAAATGTTAATTTCCTCAAAAGCAATACAGTGTGCCAAGTTCAGGTTTCAGGGCTGCTTGTGTTGGGCACATCGTATACACAGGCCTGCCTCTTAATTTCTGTGAAGTTCAGTCATGAAAAGAGGGATTTTCCCTAAATAAGTGATTGCTAGAATTCTTGAATCTTAATTATGTGTAAGGAATATTCAGAAGGTGATTGGGTTAATTTAAACTGTCAAGTTAAGATTTGGGCAAGTGTGCCATTTTAAAAATTTGGACATACAACACTTGCTGGCAAATACTAGACATGACGTTGGATGAAATGGTTTATTTTTACTGATGCTTCTGCCAAAGTGCCCCATTTGGTTTTAATAAAGTCACTGACAATAAATATCCCTTTTTCTCGCTTCTTAGGAAACCTAGGATAAATTCTCAGCTTGTTGCACAACAAGTTGCTCAGCAATATGCTACCCCACCGCCTCCTAAAAAGGAGAAGAAAGAGAAGGTGGAAAAGCAGGAAGACAAAAAGCCAGACAAAGAAAAAGAAATTAGTCAAAGTGTTATAAAGAAGAGTACCAACAAGAAGACTAAGTATGTTTCTGGACCACCTGTCTAAATCAGTCATTCCTAAACTTTCAGACTGTATCCCTGTACAAATAATCTAATCTAATGGCTTGACATCTCAACTCATCTGAGATGCCTCAAACTTCCACACAGATTGCTGGTGGTACCTAAGTTCCTTCTATGATTTCCAGTTGCTCTCCTTTCCCCCGTGCTACCATCTCTTGATTTATGTGACTCTTCTTTTTCCATGCTGCTGCCCCAACTTTACATTTGTGTTGCTGCTTATGCTTTTCCCAGAGCAGTAAGAGAGGAGGGAGAGCACATTCAAGCCTTATAGAACTTCTAGGGCAAGGAATATATCTTCTTTCAGTTTGCACCTGGTTTTATTGATGGGTGTGTGGGTTGCATACATTGCAGAGCTGGTTTGGATGGGAAGGAAGGTTGGGGTATGTGCATTTGGCAATCTTAAAAGTACAGAGCCCTTTAGCATTCAGTTTTCTTTTGAACTCTGTTTTTTTTCAGGCCAAAGTCAGATATTGTGAAAGATCCTCCAAGTGAAGCAAACAGCATACAGTCTGGGAACACAACAACAAAGACCAGTGATTCAAATCATACCTCAAGGTAACTTTTAAAAACTAAATAATTGTCTTATTACACACATATTCTGCCTCTCTCTGTTTTATATGTATGAGAGAGAGAGAGATTGGCAAGGTGATTGACAGGTTACTAGCTGAACCCGAGCAGAGCATCTGTGCACTAGTGCACTAGGCCTTTGGCCTCCCTTCTGGAGACTTTGCTCACCCGTTCCCCCCACGTGCTCCTCCCCATGTTCTCGGCCGGTCTCCTCTGCATGGGCACAGAGAGGCCTCATTCTGCCCCACTGCGGCCCGACCTGTCATTTGGTTGGCAGGTGGGCCCGGAGAGAGAGGCTGCATCACCCTCTTTGCCGCCTGCTTGGTCGGTCTCCTCATGAGGAAGTTGGCCGTGGTCAGGCTGCCTACCCACCGTCTTCTCTCTCTACCTGGCCAGCCACCGCCACTGTCCGCTGCTTCCTCTTCCCCCCCACTGCCCGCCCACCTGTTCACCTTTTTCCGCGGTCTCCCCCTGCCACCCCACACTCTCCCGCCCGGCCACCCTGCGCTCTTCCCCCTCCCCCCATTTCATATAGATAAAATGAAGGGTCCCTGCCCCAAGATTCTAATGCCTAAACTTTGACACAGGGGTGACAGCAGAAGAAGAGGAAGAAAATGGAGGGGGGCAGGAATCGGGGAATAATATTCATTTACTTCAGTTACATGTATGTAGGTTTGGTTACAGTATAGTAGGGGATTAAGTCAAGGCTTCGTGGAAATGGTAGCTTTTTAGGAGGGAAATTGGAGAATTAGCTTATGGATCTGAATGATCACTATACTTGGAGTTGGGAAGAAATTTCCCAAGGGAGGTACTTTCCCAAGGGAAGTACCCTAGGAGTACTTGAATGGCTCCTAGAGGTTACTCATAATCCTGCTTCCTCCACACACTGCAGCCATGCTATTTGTTCCACATCTGAAGATTGCTGGATTTAGTGATTTGTCTGCTGCAAAAAGGAAGGTAGGAGGGTGAAGACCCTCCTCCTCTGCTCTTGATTGGCTGGCCAAGTGCTGAAGCTCAGCACACCCCTCACTTCTGCTTGGTTAATGGGCTTCAGAAAGTTAGTCCTGAGTACTCATTAATTTCAGTAAGACTGCTTATGGGTAACTAGTGTGGATGTGGGCCTGTCTCCCTAACTATAATACTTAAATTTTATGTATACTCTATTTGTGCGTGCGTGCGTGTGTGTGTTCGTTCTCGTTCTCGTTCTCGTTCTCTCTCTCTCTCTCTCTCTCTCTCTCTGACTGTGTCAGTGACTGGAGTAGTCTGTCTTGTAACTGTAATGTGTGTGTACGGTCATGCGTGCGTGTACAGCTCTGAGTCTCTGTGGGCTTAAGATTTGTGATAGAAGGGGGGTGCTTGTTTAAAAAAAGGTTGGGAAACTCTGCACTAGCAAAGTGCTGCCTTTAAGAGGCCAGTGCAATCTGCCACTGGCTGGAGAAATAATCTGCCAGTGGCCAGGTCTACCTGTCAGCTTTCCTTTGGGTGTGGAACTGGTGGACCCTTTCTCCAGCCAGTGGCTGGTGGATCTGGCCTCCGTGCAACACGGGAAATTTATCAGTGCCAGCCACATCCCCTGATGCTGACATACTGGCATCAGGAGGCATGGCCAGCATCAAGGCACAGGTACTGCTTGTCAGCATTTCCGAGCCAGCTAGCACTCTGTCTTTCTCTGGCTCTGTCGGAGCGAGAAACAGAGAAAGGGACGCTTCCAGCTGGTTTGTGCTACTCTAACTGGCTGGGAAATGGTAGCGGGTGGCAGGGAGCAGCAAGTGGCAAGACAGGTGTCATTATGAGCTTGAGTGGTGGAGGGTAGGGCACCTCACTTTGCCTCACTGGCAAGCTTCCCCAAAGTTAGCTACACAGGTGGCCTGCTAATGAGGCTGAATGAAGCAGCCACCTCAGGCAAGGACTGGTAATCGGCCAAAGCTGACCAGTGGCATGAGCTGCTTCATCACCTCCCCCTGCCCCACTGCACTCCTGTACTGCTGTCCCACCAATAGGTTTTGAAAAAACGAGGGGAAGGGAGCCAGAAGATGAAAGGGAGCGAAAAGGGTATGTGTTGGGCCCTATGCAACATGAGGTTAAGGCTGGGTAAAGATTGGGCAGGTGAGGGAGAAATGGATGTGTAGCATGCTCTAGGTTGGAATGAGAGGAAGATCAGGCAGGTCAAGGGGGAATGAGTGTGTGGTGCCCTCAGTACGCCATGGAATTAAGCCTGGGAAATGTAGAGAGCAGTGGAGATCAAGCAGAATGGTGTGCGGCCCCTCTGTGCTTTGGGGTTGGGCAGTGGCTTGCCATGACACCTCAGGTGCTTGGGAGATGGGACTAGACCTTGGTATATGCTTATATGTGCTTACTAGGGCCTCGAGGCTGTCAAGCAGCCTGGGACCTGCACAGTGGAGATTCCGCTTTCCTTTTCAGCCCTACAAGAGCCTCCCCATTGCATCCTGTTCTGGATGCCACTATGCGTACATCGAATCTCAGCAAAATGGGAAACATTGTTCGTTCATCTCATACTTGTACATGAGTGTGAATACCAGAGTCCAGTATACAAACTCTGTGTGTGTGTGTGTGTGTGTGTGTGTGTGTGTGTGTGTGTGTGTGAGAGAGAGAGAGAGAGAGAGAGAGAGAATGTTTTTTCCTTAAAATATATCTCTGTGGGGAGAGTTGCTCTGCTTTAAGTGACTGTGGCTGAAAAGCCCACTTCTAGTCCTTCCCTTGCCTGTGCCTTTGGGCAAAGGGGAAGAAAAACCCACCACTGGCCACTCGTGGTCACTGTATAGTGCCTTGCTTTTACTTGCCAGAGGAAATAGCTACAAGACTTATTTCCCCTTTGCTCAGTTGAGTGATGACTGCTGTTGTATGTCCTTGAGAAGGGAAAGCAACCACTACCAGACATCCCTTGAAAGTAAAACCAGCGCATATGGCAACTTTTCTTTTCTTTTTCCCCTGTCAGTGCTTGTTGGCCCTCCTCAAGAGGGTAACGTGTGAAAGAGTCATTAATGTAACGAAAATACTGTCTCTTGTTTGAAATGTGCAGACCGAAAGCACTCCAAAGAATTATACTTCACCCAGTAGTGTTTGCACTGTCTGAAATTTGCAATGGGTAAATTAGGTTTTTCTGTCTCTAATTTGCTGTGCAGTTTTCCTTTAATGGAAATCTACTGTACTGGCAATCATAGAGTAATCGGATGAAAATATTTTTAGTTCTATGCAGTTGTGCCTTTTAAAACTGAGTAATTCATGAAGCACCATAGAGTTGTACTCAGTTTGGGAGTGGAGTTATGTTGTGTAGTATTTCTTAACATTTTTAGCCTGCCTCTCTCTCTCTCTCTCTCTCTCTCTCTCTCTCTCTCTCTCTCTCTCTCTCTCTCTGCCTTTTCCATGTGCTATGACTCCTAAAACTTTGTGTTGATATTGTATGTGCTTCATAGGGTATAATATGCAAGTTATCTCTCTTTCCCACTGTCCTTTCCACAATTTATGATTGCTTCAAAACTACCTAAGAAAATTAGTCTGGATTTGAGCTATTCAGGTTCAGGCTTGAAAATCTGTCAGATAGCAGTGGAAAATTGAAGGCTTTCCTCAGCCTGCTGAACTATCATGGTGTGTGTACATACATGTGTACGGACATCAGAATTGGGAGACTAAGTGGTGACTGTCAAGTTTTCTTTGCTAAAACTTTGTGAAAACAAAGATGGAAGACCAGGGCATGAGAATGAGTTGAGATAAAGAGTAGATCTGAAAACTGGGGTTGAGGGTAGTACATAGGAAGCTGCCTTTTATCAAGTCAGTGTCTGCACTGACTGGAAGCAGCTTCTCCATGGTATCAGGCAGGAGAGGCCAGTAATAAAAAATAAAATGGTGGAAACAGAACTGCCTCCATTTCCCCAACTTTTGTTCTTGGTGGGTATTTGTGGGCTAAGAACGCATTTTGAAATGGCATTCTCTATTCTGTAGGGTTGAGAACTGGGGGGAAAGCTCCTTTCTCTGCCTGATTACTTTGATGGTCTGTGTAAAGTATCTGGGGACAACAAGGGTCAATTTTTATTCCCTGTTACCTCCTAGTCTTCTGAGAAAGATGACCAAAAGAAGACACTTCTGATTCTCATTTTGCCATTTTGCCTTATTTGAAATGTGAAACCATAAGAGGTAGAAGGAGCTGAAGGATTAAGATTGTAGTTGGAGGGTTAGACAATGCCTTCAGATTCTACATATCTGCAGAACGTTTCCAAGTACAGCTGCTCACCCCTATACACCCTTTGGGGTGTAGACGTAACCCTAATCTCCTCTGGCAGAGGAGACTGGCAAATCTCCCTCATATCTTTGACTGAGTTGATCAAATATTTAAGGCAGGCTTGGTGCCAAAAAATCATGAAGTGGGACAAGAGTTTGCCTCTAACTCACTCTGACGTCCCTACAAAAATAGTCTTAAAAACTACTAATAGTGCCAGATATGTTAACTCTACTTACTTTGAGACAGCTGATTGTTCACAGTTTGATCTTGAAGTACAGCCTCTTAGTCACCCACAGAGTGAATGTTTTAGCTGCTAAAAAGCAGCTATTCATGTTGTCTTAAGATTGCCATTGTTGTGCCTGCCTGATACTTTGAGCATGACAGCAGGGAACTGGCTGGGCCTCCCAACCAGCAAACAAATAAAACTGACTTAGCATCTATTGCTAGTCAAAACTGCTCTGGCTAAAGCACCCTTAGCAGTTGCAGACATAGGTCTGTCTTGAAACAAATCCTCCTCCTTCACACTTGTGTTAGTATTGTGGGCTGAACACTTTGCAGTCAGATGTGCATGTCATTCAGTGTTTTATTAGCTAGCTTAGCAATCACGTGTTAGTGTGGCACAGATCATTAAGAGGATCCTGTGCTGTAAATTGCGGTGACTTTTTGCTTTATTGGACTCTTTTTGGATAGGGATAAAGCTAATGATATGCATTAAAGATGGTGCATATTTCATGTGCTTGCATTCAGTAGTCATATCCAGAAGGGACTGGTTTGAGCCATTTTCTACATGGGTTGTTTGGGTTGCTGCTTTATATAAATTCCCAGCAGTTGGAAAGGGATGCCAAGTTGTGCTGTACCTGTCATGCTTGCAGCAGCAGAGATCCCCTATGCAAATGACAGTACCACTTGCAGATGCTTTCTTATGGTTTTGTATTGCAAAGTCGCAGCTTTGGGGCACTTGACAAGATGAAGGATTCCAAGTATGGAATCATTTTATCCAAGAAGGGACCCTGAGGCTTTCTTGATACTTGTGTAGCTCTGTCATACTTCTGTTCTTTCCGGCTGAGTGGAATAGAAGATAACTTCCTACTTCTGCAGAGCTCCAAAAATTGATTCCCCAGCCACACGTGTTGTGCACTCTGGGGGAACGGAGCATGCTGCTGCTGTGGTGTTTCTAGACTAAGCATGTAAAGGAGCAAAAGGTCAGCTTTTTGCTGTCCTCCAGTTGTTTTGTCTTATACACAACTATTCATCAGTAGGCTGCACCTCTGCTCCCTTTAGAACTGATCCTGTGAGTGAGTTGAGAAAAGTGTCTTAACAGAAGGCTCCTCTGTGGTTTATAATCAGTCTTCTCTTTTTCTGTTATTATTATTATTGTTATTATTATTGTTATTATTTAAGGCCCAGACTGAAAAATGTGGACAGAAGTACCGCCCAGCAGCTGGCAGTCACAGTGGGGAATGTCACAGTAATTATCACAGACTTTAAAGAAAAGACTCGCTCTTCCTCCACATCCTCATCCACAGTGACCTCCAGTGCAGGATCAGAACAGCAAAATCAGAGCAGCTCGGGCTCCGAGAGCACAGACAAGGGCTCATCCCGTTCCTCCACGCCAAAGGGCGACATGTCTGCAGTCAACGATGAATCTTTCTGAGAATTGCACATGGAATTGTGGGAAACTTATGAAATCAGGGTATGAAATTCATATATTCCACCTGTCCACTGGGCTGTTGTCCTGGGAGAGCTGCCAGTGCCACTTCCTCCTCCTGTGCTTCAACATGATTTTGGACATCACCCCCTTAACTGATGACACCAGGATCATTTGGGCTGGCTGTGGGCATCTGGCCACCAAGGAATTTCGCACCCTGACAATTACTTTTTGACACTTATGTATTCCATTGTTTTATATGATTTTCCTAACAATCATTTATAATTGGATGTGCTCCTGACTCTACTTTTTTATAAATCTGCTGTGCACAGTTTTTCCATGAACATGGCAAATGTTGTTAGTTTTTGGGGTGAGGGTATGTGAGGCGGGTGGGAGGGGAGGGCTTTAGGAGTGTTTTTTATTTATTGCATTCACAAACTCCATCCTCTAGTTCTTTCAGCATATCCTTTTGAGTTCAGTTCTTCCTCTTCGTCCAGTTATACTGTGTACTATCAGTTTTGATATAAATTATATATAAATATATATATATATAAATATATAAATAAAATATATATAGGGTTATTTGAAACCAATACATGGAAAACGCTGGTGCTTGAAACACTGTGAAGCGAAACAATTTAAGATCTGGGACAGTGAAGTGCCCTTTGGAAAGTGCTGAAACTGAACTGGAACCAGTCATGGATTAACAGAGTGTTCCTGGAGGTTCAAACTGAAACAGGGCCTGGCTTTCTTCTTGTGCTTTTGGCTGAAGAGCACTGGACAAAGATAGATGTCTATTTTCTTATTTTATGTTCTGTTTTTTGAAATCCAAAAGGTCACTCCAGGTCACTTGCATTCCCAGTAGAATCTCTGAAAACAATAAATCTCCAGCCTTGTCCTACAACAGTGTATGCTGTCCTGGTGGAAAAACCACAAGCCTTGCTGGTTTCAGAATGCCTAGTATTAATGTGTATGATGGCTGCACACTAACTTTGCCCAGTTTTGCATAACCAGTCTCACACAAGTATGATGTTCTGTAAGGTTAATCTAGCCATGGTCCAGATCTGTATTGGTTATGGGGTAATGTGTAATATCTATGGGGAAATGTCTGCTGGCTTTTATGATTCAAGGCAGAGAATAGCAGCCTTAAGACTGAGGGTCCCCCCCCCCAAAAAAAACCCCTAATATAATAAGGCCTCTACATGATCTGGTGTCATATGACTTGTTCTCAATGCAGATCTTCCATGTTTTGTCTCTATACTATTTGGTTTTAATTTAATTCACTGTGTATCCCAAGGGTGATGTTTTTTTAAACAGCCTGTCGTCCAATGATGATGTGTTGGGATAATTGTGTTTTGATATGTCTAGATAATATATCTTTCCATGGAAGCTACAATTGTGAAGAACTTTAATACTGACAGTGGGGGCATCAGGTTGGTCAGTAACTTGTTTGTTCTTGGTAGAAAAGCATTTTTATTATAAGCTTCCTTTCGGGCCCATTAGAATTGTGTTGCAGTTTTACCTAGTTTAAATGTGTGTTCTGCTTCAAACACTAGAATGAAGAGATGGAACACTGTTTAAAAAACAACCACAACAACCCTTCAAGCTCTCATTGTGTGTGCTTTTTTAGGCGACCCAGAGTGCTTTGCTGTAATTTCAGTAACCTTTTTCTTCTGATATCAAAATGGATACCATGTGGGTGTTTATGCTCAAAGGGCCACTTGCCAGAACTTGGTGCTAGACAATTACTGTACTAATTTCTTGCTTGAAAAATATAAATTATTTCTGTTGTGTGGAGGCAATGAAATTGTTGCATTTTATCAATTTAGTTTTAAGTAGTAGCAGACACCCAATTTTAAATTTTTAACCTATGCTTAATAAAAGAACTCTGCTCAAAGAGGTAGAGTAGCAGAGCAGTGCCTTTGCAGCTGCAGTTTTGATTCTGAACATGGTGGGTTCCTCATTAAATTGTTCTTGTATCTATTCTTTTTTGAAATTGTATTCTTAAAGTATTTATTGAAAAATAAAAAGAACCAAAGGAAAACCAGATGATTCTCATAAGCTCTGAAACACAATATTATGCGTAGTTTTTAATAGTCCACACCAGTCCACATTTTTAACATTGGTAAAATATTGTAAAGACATTCCTTTTCCAAGTTTTACTGTTCCTTTAAAGGATCTCAGGGAGGGTAAATTGGTCAGCCATAATTTATTTTTGGAGAAAAATTTTAATTTTTAAAGAGATGTTTTGAACTTAGTCCCAGATGTGTATTTTGCACAGTTTTTTAATAAATGAACCAGAATGAATTTGGCCCCTTCCCAGCAAAGGCCTGATCTATGGGCATGGGCAGTGGGAGTGCACCTTTGTATACAAGCAATGTCCTTCTGTCAGTGGTTCTCTAGAAAAAGGCCTTGGTCGGGAAAAAAGTGTGAGTGTTGAGAAAATTACTTAACACAGTGAGCACCACTCACCAAGCACTGTTGCTCTGTATCCTCCATTCATTTTAGTATGGCTTCTTGTGGGCTGCCATTCAGATGGTTCACAGCAGCAGGGATTGGCGGGTTGTCCCCTGTGAAACATGCCCCTTGGGTTAGGTGATAAAAGCTTTAACGGTAATGAGCTGCTCATTGGCTTACCAATTCAGCGAAATCCTCTTTGGGTTTTCTTTTTTCTTTTTCTTTTCTTTGATGTGTGCCTCTGTGATATATTAGCTTGTTAGGGTAAAGTATGCAAATCTATCTTTGGTACAAGTGGACTGAATGAAACTGCACTTGATTGAAATTGTCAGCTAAGCATTCAAACTTTCGTGGGCCGCATTCTTAGCTGTTGTGTTATGAGTTTGCTTTTTTGCTTAACCTTTAAGATGGACGACACTCCTTTAAAAAAAAAAGGCATGTTTGAAAACTGAATTCCCTTCACTTTCTGCATTTCAGTTTGCCATACGTTAGTTGGAGAGCATGTTTAAAATACTAGTCTAGAGGAAGGGCCAGAAATGCTTGGTAGCCAGTGGCACAGAAAGCAGGCGAGGAAAAAGCACAGTGTTAAATTTGCAAGTTTCAATTTTTACACTACACAGAGACACACACACACACACGTGCACACCCATACACACAACAGCTTGCCTGACTTGCTCAGTTTGACATAGTCGTGCAAAGGGAAAAGTAAAGGCATTTTTAAGATGGGCAGCTTTAACTGAAAGCATTTTGCGTGTTAAAAATTGAGTTAGGTTTTAAAATTGGGCAGTTGCTATACTCATTAAGAGACAGTTCCACCTGCCTTATCAATACCATTCTCAGTCTACTTTTTTAAACAACCATAAGCATAAATTATTGAAAATTTATTAATTGCTGACTATAATAACCTTTGCTTGTATGTAACCGGGGGGAAATGGTTTAAGAGCCAACATTTAGAATATGACAATGGAGCTGAACAGTTTTTAATGCGCAAGCAGTTCTGTTCTTGTGTATGACTTGTAACCTTAATTTACTGTGTAAAGATGGTTACATTATTTCTTTAGCTTTGTTTGTTTGGAGACAAATAGAGAATGCTTGTTTAAGTATGTTGAGACATAATTTTATCTTGTGGATTTTTATGTTAATGTATTATACGAGCTATATTTTTCATTTGCCCAGAAAGACAGCTTGTATAACGCTTTTGGAAGTTTTCTGCTCTGTAAAGTCTTTAGAGCTGACAGTCCTGTTAAGTTTGTTTTTAATCTTCATGCTAAAAGTGTCAATGGTGGTTTTGTGAACTGGTCAGAAAAATTCACAGGTCTTAAATGTTTTCGGGAAATTTATATTGGACACTGCTCTTTGTCTAGCAAATAAAAGATGTTAATATATTCCTGTTACCGGCATGTGCACGACTGTTATTAGAAGCCACTTTATCATTTTCCTGCTTTAAATAGAAATGTCTATTTATGAATTCTGCTTGTAGTTTTTTCACAAATAAAATAGTAACATTTAATTAAATCTGTATTTCTGTTCTTTGGCTTCCCATTAGTGCTGAGGAAAAGGATAGTCGACTTGTTATACTAGTATTTTTTTTAAGATAACATTTGATATTATATTAAATATTTTGCATTATCTTAGTATATGTGTGTGAGTTGTATCTTTGCTGATATTTCATAAAAGCAAGTTCCTATAGGCCACTTAGTGTGCTTTCTGTGCTTAAACAAATGAGTGAAGCCCTAAGAACTCAAATATATACTTTTCTGCTTTTTGGCTACAGAACTTATTACAAACTTTTTAGAACATGTTTCTTGAGCTATATGTCTTTACTCTAAAATGTGTATACAGTAGAAAGCATCCTGTATGCCACCTGTTAAATGTGTTCTTTTATTAAAAACATGAGGTTATTAAGATGGGCATAATAATTTTCAAGTATCAGGCAGGCTGCCAGGAAGAGAGAGGTGGACCACTTTCCTTACTTGCACAGAGCAAAATCAAATAAGGTATTTATAATGAGATTTGCAAAGATCTGGAAAAGGTGCAAAAGAGGGCAACCAAGAGGATCAGGTGCCTAGAGCACCTTTCTTATGAAGCAAGGCTACAACACCTGGGGCTTTTTAGTTTAGAAAAAAGACAACTGCGGGGAGACATGATAGAGGTCTATAAAATCATGCATGGTGTGGAGAAAGTGGATTCTTCTCCCTCTCACATAACACTAGAACCAGGGGTCAACCCATGAAATTGATTGCCGGGAAATTTAGGACCAACCAACAGAGGTACTTTTTCACACAACACATAAGCAACTTGTGGAATTCTCTGCCACAGGATGTGGTGACAGCCAACAACCTGGATGGCTTTAAGAAGGATTTGGATAGCTTCATGGAGGAGAGGTCTATCAATGGCTAATAGTCAGAGAGCTATGGGTCACCTCCAGCCTCAAATGCAGGATGCTTCTGAGTACCAGTCGCTGGGGAGTAACGGCAGGAGAGAGGGCATGCCCTCAACTCCTGCCTGTAGGCTTCCAGTGGCATCTGGTGGACCACTGTATGAAATAGGATGCTGGATTATATGGGCCTTGGGCCTTATCCAGCAGGGCTGTTCTTATGTAAAGCACTTGGTACATAGAATTCCAAAGACTTGAAGTGGTTTATATCATCTGAAACTTTTAAAGTGAAAGCATCATAAACTGACCGTTTTGTTCTCCAAAATATTGATGTGTGGCCCAGTTATTTAGGGTGTGTGTGTACACGCACACATACATGTGTGTTTAAAGAACTTGTTTTATGCTCTCGTGGCTCTCAGGGATGAACATGAGTTTAAATGGCAGCATTACAAATTACGTCAAACACAAGACGACCAACAAAGTTTCTAGAATGACTGTTGCAACAACTGACACTTGATTTAGAGAATGCTTCCCATCCATTACCTCTGGGAGGAGGGAATCGTATCTCTCTCAGCACCAACTAGAGCCGGGCTGTTCAACTTCAGCCCTCCAGCAGATGTTGGCCTACAACTCCCATAATCCCTGTCTACAGCCACTATGGCTGGGGGATATGAGAGTTGTCCAAAAACATCTGGAGAGCCAAAGTTGAGCAATCCTGAACAAGTCTAAAGGAGGATACAGGAGAACATTGGGTCACATGTCTGCACCTGATGTGTGGTACAGTTTTCACCACTTGGCAGGATGATGCAGATGACGAGCTTCCAGCTGAAGAAAGATTGTCCCACATAGTTTGTTCATCAGTATGCGCTCCGGCAACTAGTTTGGCAAGAAGTTTATATTTTAATTGCTACTTGTAGAATAATTATATCCAACTTATTTTATTTATTTTATTTTAATTTATTTTATTTATGTATTTATTTAGAATTTCTCGACCGCCCAAAACTTGCATCTCTGGGCAGTTTACAATTAAAATCATTTAAAACATCAAATTGTAGCAGAAGGTGCCCCTGCTACCTTGGCAAAGAGGCATCTTTTAATGTGGCGATTCTCTTTATTTAGCAGGGGGAGAGTAACTGGCCCTATCCACCTCCTCATGGCGAAGAAGACGTTCTCTTAAATACCCAGGGCCTAAGCTTGAGCCTGTCTTAATAGTATTAGTCTATTAGTATTAGTGTTGGCAATCCCACCCTCCCCCAGTGCTGCTGTAGCTGCAGCCAAGCTCTGATCCCTCACCCCCTGCTTCCACTGAGCAATACTCTCCTGCCCTTTCCCCCTGCTGCACATGTACGCATGTGGGTCCCACCCAGCCAACAAGTGCTTTCTTCACCAGTTCAACTGGGCTGTTTCTCTCTCATGAGCAAGGGAGAGTGGGGAGCAACCAGCCTGCCAGCTAAGAAGCACTGGTCAACTGGATGTGTCACATGTGTCATGTCAGTCCCCAGCGCTTGGAACACCCCCTCTATTAGTGTTGAAACACAGCCAGAAGGGCTGTGGCCAGCATGGGGTAACACACGCAGCAGATGGCGGGGATATCAGGCTGCCTGTTGACTACTGTTTATTTATTTAAAATATTTATTGCCTTATGCCTATACCGCTGTAATAAATTTTGAAACTTTGGGCAGAAATTCATATGTTTTAGCTGAGAGAGCCATAAAGCAACTAAATCAAAGGTCTACTGAGGCTTAGAACTGAATTTATTTTATTTAAAATATTTATATTTATATCCTCCCCCTTGAGTACAATACTGCTTGAGGCGGCTCACAATATTAAGCAATAAAAGTATTATAAAAACACAATATAACAATGTAGAATTAAAACCATTAAAACAAACCCAATTAAAATTAAAAACCCATCAAGCTGTAGTAACACACATTAAAAAGCCGCTCTGAACAAGTAGGCTTTGAGATCTGTTTTTAAAAATCCTGAGGGAGCATGGCATAGAAGTGCCTTTCAAAAAAAAGTAGTACTACATAGAAGTAGAAGTTTATAATTTATTAATTCGATTTCTATACCGTCCTTCCAAATGGCTCAGGGCGGTTTACGCAGAAATAATAAACAAATAAGATGGATACCTATCCCCAAAGGGCTCACAATCTAAAAAGAAACATAAGATAGAAACCAGCAACAGTCACCGGAGGTGCTGTGCTGGGGGTGGATAGGGCCAGTTACTCTCCTCCGCTAAATAAAAGAGAATCCCCACATTAAAAGGTGCCTCTTTGCCAAGTTAGCAGGGGTTAGCCAAGTTGCTTTCCAAAATGCTGTAGAAAGACCAAATGCTTAAGGAGCAGCACAAGTGGTTACATTAATGCCACTTGGAAGCTTGTTGAAATGTTTGTGCCAAGAATAAGGGCATCACTTTTCTTTAGAGAGCTCAGAGCACATGTTAGATATATCCCAGAACATGCCTTACAATGTTGATAGGTACAAATTGGAGCAACTATATTAAATTAGCAAGATCCTGGCAATATGTGTTCCCTAATAAATTTTTGAAAAATTAATAAAGCAGGTTTTTGCAGCAAATCTTATTTACTGTGTTGTGCACAATGTAGAACCCAAACAAGGATAACTATATAAATTTTTTGGTAGAGCTAGCAGATTGGCAAGAAAGGAGGCTTCATCTTTGCTTTCCAGACAAAACCAGCATGATCGGGGCCATCCAACTAGATCTGGGACATACAAAGATCTGGGATGTATGTGGGAATATTTTGCCCTGTCAGCATTACAGATGTATTTTAGACAGGCTGCTAAGGCTGCCAATTTGAAGTTTTTGTCCCACATCTATATTAAGTGCTATTTAATTGAAAAAAAATCCTTCTAAATGTGGAAATAGCAACCAGTCCTATAATCTCTGGCTCAAACTGGGCAAATAAAGTCTTTGAAAGATGCAAATTATGAGGAACAGCCTTCAGTTATAACACAGAACTATATCTGGGCCTTGATATAAAGAGAAGGTGAGAATAATTGTAACAAGGAGCTGTAAGGGTATTCCATCTGCCTTGCAAGGATTTCCCAGCTGGTCCCTCTGCCTTCTGTGGAGTTTCCAGCCCAGATGGGAAGCAGCCTGCTTGTCTGCTGCCAAGTTCTAGCTGGCTGGTTGCCAGCCCCCAGACTGTTGAGGAGATCCACCTGTCACTTGTTCTGGGAGCTACTTGTGAGAGGTGTGGCTTTCGGGGCTTGTGGACTTAAAAGCAAGGAGGCTCGCCAAAGGTGTAGCCATCGGCATAGTTGTCAGTCCACCTGTAGATTTCCGCCAAAGGAGCTGGGCCTTCGAGGGTGGGACTGAAGGCTGGGGGATTGGGTTGTGCCAGGCCTTTTGCAGATATGTGTTTGGGTTCTCTTGAGTGGGATGGTGCTGGGGGTGCACCCAGCGGTTCTGGGGCAGCTATAACTGTAGTGGTGGGGAACAGAAGAATTGGCACTGGCAGAGCAGCAGGCCATTGCAGGGGAAGAGAAATCAGTAATTTAGTAACTGTTTCCTCTTCCAACTGCTCGGTCAACTCTCAGGCCTTGGGGAACAGCTCCAACGACCCACAGAGTCTGGCCTTGCTCCTCTGCAATGCTAAGTCAGTTCAGAATAAGACTGAAATTGTCCACGATTTGATCATGGATGAGGGAGCTGACCTGGCATGAATAACTGAGACCTGGTTGGGGGAGGCGAGTGGTCCAGTGTGGGCTCAGCTTCTCCCACCAGATTACTCTGTCGTGGAGCAGGCCAGGGGAAGTGGGCAGGGTGGGTGGGGGTGGAGTGGCTGTGGTCCACAAGAATACCATCTCCCTTACCAGGGCCCCTGTGAGACAGTTGACTTATATTGAGTGCATATTTTTGAGGCTGGGAACTAGGGATAGACTGGGGATTCTGTTGGTGTACCATCCACCCCACTGCCCAACCAACTCCCTAACTGAGCTGACGGAGCTAGTTGCGGAGTTGGTGTTGGAGTCTCCTAGACTTTATTGCTGGGGGACTTCAATATCCACTTTGGGGCTGGCTTGTCTGGTGCGGCTCATGAGTTCATAGTGGCTATGACAACTATGGGCCTATCCCAATTAGTTTCTGAACCAACTCATGTTGCCAGCCATACACTTGATTTGGTCTTTTGTTCGGATCGGGTGTGTTCCGTCGGTGTAGGATCCGGTAGTTTCCCCATTGTCATGGCCGGCCACAACCTGGTTAAGGTTGGTCTCACAGCCACAATCCACCCCTGCAGGGGTGGTGGACCTATTAGGATGGTCTGTCCGAAAAGGCTGCTGGACCCAGTGGGATTTAAAAAGGCCTTGGAGGATTTTGACATTGGTGCGGCCAATGATTCTGTTGATGCCTTGGTGGGAACCTGGAACAGGGAACTCAACAGGGCTGTAGACATGATTGCTCCTAAGCGTCCCTTCTGACCTGCTGCAAAAATGGCCCCTTGGTATACTGAGGAGTTGTGGGGGCTGAAGCAGTTGGGTAGGCAACTAGAGTGCAAGTGGAGGAGAACTCGGTTCGAATCTGACAGGCTACAGCATGTGACCCTTTTGAAGACTTTGGTGGTGGTGGTGCATGCGGTGAAAAAGAGTTTTTAGTCTGTGCACATTGGGACTGCAGGTTTGTACTCAGCACTATGCCATGTTGTGAGGAGTTTGATTTCTGCTCCTTTTTCCTCAGATCAGTCCCTGGGGTCATTCTGCTGTGATGCTTTTAACTGGCTTTTTGTGAACAAGATCTCCTGTATTCGGGCTGACTTGGACTCCACTGTTTTTGCAGGGTCTATGGAGGAGGTGTCCAGCGATCCCTCTTGCAGTATAGATTGGATCCGTTTCAATCTGTGACTCCTGAGGATGTGGACAAGCTGCTTGGGGCAGTGTGGCTTACCACTTGTTCTCTGGATCCTTGCCTGACTTGGCTGCTTCTATCTAGCAGGGAGATTGTTGGAGGTGGCCTAGTTAATATCATAAATGAATTGCTGAGGGAGGGTAGGGTGCCTCCTTGTTTGAAGGAGGCATTGGTTAGACCACTCTTAAAGAAGCCTTCCCTGGATCCCTTAGTGATGGACAGTTACAAGCCAATCTCCAGTCTCCTTTGGTTGGGCAAGGTGATTGAGAGGGTAGTGGCTGACCAGCTCCAGGCAGTCTTGGAGGAAACTGATTATCTAGACCCATTTAAAACTGGCTTTAGAGCTGGCTATGGGGTTAAGACAGCCTTGGTCGGCCTGATAGATGACCTTTACCAGGGAATCGACAGAGGGAGTGTGACTCTGCTGTTTCTTCTGGATCTCTCGGCGGTGTTCGATACCATCAACCATGGTATCCTTTTGCATCGCCTGGGGGAGTTGGGGATAGGGCACTTGGGGATAGGGATAGGAGTTTGGCACTCCTACCTCTCAGGAAGATTCCAGATGGTGGAGCTTGGTGACAGTTGCTCCTCAAAATGGGAGCTGTTATATGGAGTGCCCCAGGGCTCCATTCTGTCACCAATGCTTTTTAATATCTACATGAAACCGCTGGGTGAGGTCATCAGGAGATTTGGTGCTGGGTGTTATCAGTATGCTGATGACACCCAAATCTACTTCTCCTATTCATCTTCAGGAAATGGCACTCATTCTCTAAATGCCTGCCTACAGACAGTAATGGGCTGGATGAGAGAGAACAAATGGAAGCTGAAACCAAGCAAGACGGAGGTGTTCATTGTGCGGGCTCAGAATCTGAGGGGTGAGTTAGATCTTCCTGTGCTGGATGGGGTTACACTCTCCCAGAAGGAGCAGGTGCGCAGCTTGGGAGTACTCCTAGACCCAGGCCTCACTCTGGTATCTCAGGTGGAGGCCATGGCCAGGAGTGCTTTCTACCAGCTTTGGCTGGTTTGACAGCTGCACCAATTCCTTGAAGATAATGACCTCAAAACAGTGGTTCATCAGCTGGTAACCTCCCGGCTCGACTACTGCAATGCTCTCTACGTGGGGCTACCTTTGTACGTAGTCCGGAAACTTCAGTTAGTTCAGAATGCGGCAGCCAGATTGGTCTCTGGGGTAACCCGGAGAGACCATATTATGCCTGTTTTGAAACAGTTACACTGGCTGCCGATATGTTTCCAGGCAAAATACAAAGTGCTGGTTATTACCTTTAAAGCCCTGAATGGCTTGGGTCTGAGCTCCTTCTTCTACATGATCCCCACCGCAAGTTAAGGTCATCTGAGGAGGTCTGTCTCCAGTTGCCACCAGTTTGTCTGGTGGCGACTCAGAGGCGGGCCTTCTCTGTAGCTCCTGGGTTGTGGAATGCACTCCCAGCAGAAATTCGTAATTTGAGATCATTACTGTCCTTCAGGAGAGCCCTTAAAACCTATCTATTTGGCCTGGTCTTCCAGGGTTTTAAAATGATTGGCAAACTGTTTTAAATTGTTTTAAATTGCTGCCCTGATTTCCAGGGGTTTTTAGCTGTTTGAATTGTTTAATTGGTTTTATTCTGTTTTTATAATTTGATTTTAACTGTTTACTTGTTTTAATTGTTTTTATCATGTTGTAAACCTCCCTGAGACATTTTGGAAGGGCAGTATATAAATCTAATAAATAAATAAATAAATAAATAAAGTTGGCCTTATTTAAATATACAAATTGGATTTGAATATGTTTGGAAAGGTCATTAAACATCATGCTAAAATATGTGCCTGTACTAGAAAGGTGCCACCTAATGGCGCAGTGGGGAAGCAACCTGCCCAGAGAGCAGGAGGCTGTTCGTTCAATTCCCCCTGGTGTGTTTCCCAGAATATGGGAAACTCCTATATCTGGCAGCAGCGATACAGGAAGATGCTGAAAGGCATCATCTCATACTGAGTAGCCAAGCATGCAATCTACCTGTGGGGCTGAAGCTTGGTCCTGGTTCAGTGTTGCCTCTGCTCCTGGGAACCTGAGGGTGATGGAGGGGCCAGAACCCCACTAGTGGCGGGGTGCCAGGACCTCCCAGGGAGTGGCCAGCTCTGCCTGTTCTTGTTCTGTTGGCTCCGGGAGGCTGCTAGCAGGGGTCCAGGCCAGGCCAGACCTCTCTTCAGGGTCAATGTCTGCCTCCTCATGAACAAGTTGCCCATCTCTCCTTCTAAAGGAAGGTGAATGCTACTGCATTCAGATTTGAGAGCTGTCCATAAACTGACTACCTGTTTTAAATGAAAGCTTGCCTGGGAGGGATTTGACAGAGCAATCTGATCAGCAGGGGCTACCTTAAAATGGAAAATCCTGGCTGCTCTGCAACATTGTGCTTGTTGGGCCTTCCTTTCCTCCTGCAGGTAATTGAGTCAGAAATGGCTGAAGCATTTAATGCCTGATGGATTTGATTTAAATACTATGAAATTCCCTGTGTCATACAGATGGATGCACTGCACAACCTGTAGCTTTTAGGAAGTATAATTGGCCACAACTACTGGAGTTGGCTGGACTTTAAAGGCAAGCTAATGAAATCCTGGTCTATGCTAGAGAAAGCTGGGGGGTGGATAGGGAATAGTGTAGTTGGCTGCAAGAAGACAACACACCTTGGGTAGCCAAAGGGAAGCCCATCCAGCAGCACCAGGTTCTACCCCTACTGAAGAGTGAGAATTATGAATCAAAACAGCTGCTTGCCTAGCAGCTCTTCCATATTCTTCACATTGCCAGCTGTCGCAGGCATACTGATGGCGGTGAACAACGACCTTCTGTACTAGGTCTAGAGGCACCACTCCACCTGTCTGCCCACCACTGCCCTTCCTTCCATCCTCATGGCAAGGAGGCCAATAGAGTGCTGGCCTTGAATGTCTTTGCTCTATACCAGCACCTTGCTGGCCTTGATACACTTCCTGGAAGCCAGTAGAGTGCTAGCCTGGAGATCTATGGGTCTGAATACACATCTGCTCCAGTGCTCTTTTTCAAAGGAAGAGCGGGAGGCTAGAGCAGAGGAAGAGGAAACAACCAGAGTTGGTAGGCCCCTGGAGAGATGGCAGGCAGGCTATCTGGGCTGGGGAGGTGGACGCAGAGTGGTGGAGACAAGCAGCCCACCTCACAGTTGCCAATACACTGGGTGGGAGGTCTCAATCCACATACAGTGGACTGGGCCCAGAAACTCCCGTTGACACTCCTGCCTGCTGAGAGAGATGAACATCATCATCATCATCATCATCATCATCATCATTTTATTTATTTTGAGATTTTATGATGCTTTTATGAACATTATTTTTTAATTATATTTTTATACTGCCTGATATGTACCTCTCTCGGTGGTGTACAAAATTTAAAACAATATTTAAAAGTCAACACAGATTAAAATACAAGAGACACAATAAAAACAATAGCATAAAACATTTATTAAAACAAATTATTAAAATTAATTCTAATTAAAAGCCTGAGAGAACAGGTGAGTCTTGAGGGTCTTCCTGAAAACAAACAGAGAAGGAGATGCTCTTATTTCAGCAGGGAGCGCATTCCAAAGATGCAGGGCAGCCACACAGAGAGCACAGTTCCGGGTGGCTACCAAACGAGCTGATGGCAACTGGAACCGGACCTCTCCAGAAGATTGTGACAGGTGGCAGGGTTCATGACAAAGGAGGCACTCTCGTAAATACCCTGGGCCCAAGCCGTTAAGGGCTTTATAGGTGATAACCAGCACTCTGTATTTCACCCGTAAATATATTGGCAGCTAGTGCAGTTCTTTCAAAACCGGTGTTATGTGGTCCCTTTGTGTTGCCCCAGAGACTGCCACATTCTGCACCAATTGTAGTTTCCAGACTACATACAAAAGCAGCCCCATGTAGAGTGCATTACAGTAAGCCACAGACCCGGGCCCCAAAGTTTGGAGGTAAGAGTGCCTCTGTGGCCACTGCCTCAACCTGAGAAACCAGAGAGAGCTTTGGGTCTTCAGCATATGAAACTGTCTTATACTGAGTCTGAATAGCTCAGTATTGTCTACAGCATATTGGCAGCAGCTCTCCAAGGTTTTGGATGAGGCCTTTCCCAGCCTTACTGGAGGATTCACAGACAGGGCTGTTAGCTCACCTTTCCACTGCAACGGAGGGTGTGCATTCACATATTGGCCAGATTTACCCTGAAGTCCTTGCAACAAATCAGAAGGCACTCCATACACAAGTTGGTTGTTTCTCTGTGGATTGGAGCCTAGCCTGATTTATGTCAGGGTAAAAAAAAAAAAATTCCTCTTTTTGCATTGGAGTATCCGATATGCCCTGAACTCGCGCCTCCCAGCAAACCCTGCTGCTGTGCAGCAATCCCTGCTGTGCAGGAAAGCTCCTGGAAGTGCCCGGCATTGAAGCTGTAACTTTCTGCAGGCAAAGCAGATCCTCTACCAGTGAACTGTGTCTCTTCCCCAGTGCAGAGTGCTGATGTGTGGCCTGCATCATTTGGATATCTCTCCCATTAGTTCTAGAGCCCAGAGTGTTGGCAGTGCTGCGGTCTCATTTAAGAGCGGCATAGAAGCAGGATTCTCCTGACTGCATGCTCTTACTCCAGCACTGTGACCTGGCAAACCTAACAAGAAGGGCCAAAGGTGAGTTGGGTAGGGGCTGGGCTAAATTTCTCAGATTGATTTTAATTAAAACAGCTGACTTTTGCTGAGAGTTCTGAGTCCACAAAAGACTATGTGAAACCTTCCCAGCCCTAAGGGTGGTTTGGAATTGCTGGCTTAATTATGACAAACAGAACTCCAGCCCACAACCCTCTCCTATTACATATTTATGAACAGATCTGGGGAGAAGAGATCATCCCTGTCTTTTCAAGTTGGCAGGTGGAGGCAATTTGTGTGTGTGTGTGTGTGTGTGTGTGTGCGTGCGTGCGTGTGCGCGCGCACACACACGCTGCTGCTGCTGCTGCTGCTGCTGCTGCTGCTGGAATGGGGCCAGTAATGCCATTCACTCCACCTGAATATTGCCCAGCCAAAGGGAAGTTGAAGGAAGTACCCATGCTGCTATGGTAATGTATGGTTTGGCCCAGTTCTTCCCATAACTAGAGTATCTTTCAGGTCTCTTCCAGCTTTAGGATTCTGTTTATTTCTGGAAAGCTTGATGTGGCAAATTGTTCAGAAGTGAGATGTGCTAGTTAGCAACAGTGGCATCTTTGAGTCCATTGAGTCACTTCTCAATTCAGAATCCAGGTGCTCAGAATTCAAGGGTTCTCCACATTACATGCTTTCTACATATATGCTTGCCTTGGGTATTAGGAAGGTGAAATGACACAGCTGGGCCACCTAGATGCATGCACAGTCATTGATTCAGCCCTTCCTGAGTACAGAATCTACAGTTATCAACATGGCCAGTTGTGCTTCTTTGTTGTGGTCTCTGTTCATCACATGTGGGATTTGTGCAGAGACCAACTTCAGAACCTTCTAGGGATTAGAGAGAGAGCAATTGTTGGCCATAGCCCCACCCTCTATCTATCCATTCAGTGGCCGTCCCATCTATTTCCACAGCTGGCCCAGGTCTCAGCAACCATGCAGACATTGGAAAGGCATTTGGATGTAACGTGGAACCATGGGTCCCATGGACCAGTGGTTCTATGTCCCCCTACACCCACTCTCCCGTCCACATTTAGATGAAATGGAGAGCTCCCTCTCTGCAGTAATATTACAACAATAAGCTTATTACTTACTTACCCTCTCTGCAGAGAGGAGGGGGAACTGGCTGCTGGAGCTTCCTTCTTTTATGAAGGACAGCCCCAGCAGCCAAAGCAAGGGAGGAGCTTCCTCCCTCAACTCCGGTTGTAGAAGGGGGAAACAGTGGTCCCAGCATTCGGATGCAACACTGGAGTTTAAGGTGGAAAAACCTAATGGTAACTAAAGGTACAAATTGGAGTCTGGAGAGGGAAACCACAGGTCCATTTTTTAATTATTATTATTTGCTAAACTCTGGTTGCCCACAGTTTCTGAAACTGGAGATGAAGGGACTTCCCGTTCATGTTACGTGCAAAAACAGCCCTATTTTTCTTCTTTCTTATGTCCAAGTACCGCAGTTCAAAAATGTCTTCATTTCTTCCTACCTAGTCCATTTATCATTTTGCTCTACTTCATTCTCTAGGCCAGTTGAATAATTTAAGATGAATGGTGTTCTACAGTTTTTTCTGTATATCCTTCAATTTCAAACAGCATTGTGTTTTTTTGCAAGAAAGTGTGTAGCTTTTGCCATCATTCCATTCGTTAAAGCAAACAGCTTCATTTATACAAGGTCGTGCTTAAATACCTATCATCAGCTTTGCACCTCCTTCCATGAGTTAGCATAGCACACAAGGCAGCCTCTCTTCTTGTTAAAGCAACTGGCCCTGGTGGGAGGTGTGTGGGGGGGCGTGGAATTTGAATCTTTTCATCCACAAACCCTGTTGGAATCAAACTTGTACAAGAGCATACAAAATCCTATTATTTTCATTGGTATCTGCACAAAACAAATTCCCACAGAGTTATGCTCTAATAATTTTTGTAACCCAAAACCTGAGTTCCAGAACTTGAAAGAGGCTTTGGCATCAAGATGCTACTGCAAAATTCTCTTTGGTTTTTAGAATGAAATCAGGCCCAGATCTAGAGATTCAATCCACATCCATCTACTCTGGAGTCCTCATCCCCAACTAAAGCAAAGCCTAAGTAAAGCACCCTTCTAGCCTCGCTTACTGTTGCCTCACTTTCCCTTTTGCTTGGCTATCTCCCGCTCCAGCACAGTGCCTAAAGCCTGGTCAGCATGTGCAGCGGAATGAGGTGGTAGGATTCTGAGGTGGTAGGAACAAATAAACTGAACCACATTGCTGTGCAGGTGGGAAATCACATGTTTGGATGTCCTCTTACATAAAAAATCTCCTTGCAAGTGGAAAAACTAACAGGCCTGCATCTCATCTCAAAATTCTGTGGCTGAAAGGTAAAGATGGGCATGTGACTCCCTAGGGCACAGATGTGTCCTTTAAAAGCAAGGTGAAAAGCAACCTTCAGGGACAGGAAGTTCAGAGAGTTCCCAGACTGCTTCTCTAGATTGGGTGGCCGTGCACAACTGCCAAATGAAACATTAAGGCTGCCACTGTGGATGGCTTGGGAATAGGGATGTGCATAAAACCGGTCTCCTGGTTCGGTTCGGGTCCGGACCGGGTCCGGACCGGACCGGGGTGGTTCGGTTTTGGTTTTGCCGGACCACCACCCCGGTCCGGTCCGGTTTCGAACCGGTTCGGATCCGAACTGAACCAGTTCGGATCACAAAAAGTGGCTGGTTTTGAAGGGGACATTGTGTTCTACCTGCCACCCAAATTTCAAGTCGATTGGACCTTCCTCTGATTTTTTACAATTTTTTTTAAAAAATAATTTTTGCCCATAACTCACAATGTGGAGCCCTTAGGGGCAAAAAAGCTGGGGTGGGTGGTAGCCACCCATGGGTGTCCTCCACCCCAAAAATCCCAAGGCAATTGGTGGCTCCTAGTATTATTGGTGAATTTTTGAAGAATTTTTTTTTTCCCATTGGTTAGAATGGGGGTTTGGGGCTGCCCCAGACCCACCTCTGTGGGGTGGCAGCACCCCCAAAGTGGGTCCGGGGCCATGGCAAAAATGCCCTCAGTCCCTCCCAGCAATCCCCGTAGAGATAGGAGTGATGGTTCTGTTGTTTTTCTGAGGTATTCTGAGTGTAGATTCTATGATAGCTTATGAGATTTCCAATGAGACACCATGAATCCACTCTCATTTGCTATCACAGAATCCACACTCACTCAGAACACCTCAGAAAAACAACAGAACCATCACTCCTATCTCTACGGGGATTGCTGGGAGGGACTGAGGGCATTTTTGCCATGGCCCCGGACCCACTTTGGGGGTGCTGCCACCCCACAGAGGTGGGTCTGGGGCAGCCCCAAGCCCCCATTCTAGCCAATGGGGAAAAAAATTTCTTCAAAAATTCACCAATAATACTAGGAGCAACCCAACAATTGCCACCCCATCTTTTTGGCCCCTCTCTCTGGGCGCCCTAACACGTAACACCTAGTCAGTCCATCTTAATGCCTACTTACTACCACCACTCCTATCCAAGCAAGTAAGAGGAGGACACTCAGAGAGACAACACCCACTCTCTGATCTAACAAAAAGGCCACTGCTGTGCTGCCTGCTAGCACAGCAGCAGCAGCGGAGCAGCACACTAAGCACAAGAGCAGCACACACAGAGAAGAAGCAGGAGGCGGAGCAGAAGAGCAGCAGACCTGCCGCTCTGCATGATGGGTGATGTGATGCCCAAAGAAACCACCGCCTCACTCAGTGCCTGCCACTGACTAGGCCCGACAGACAGAAGCCAGCCAACCTGCTCTGCTCTGCTCTGATGCTCCCCATGGATGATGCACACACACCCTACATCTGCATCCAAATTACCAGACCAGACCAAGTGCGCAGAGTCAGCACAGGCCAGCAGCCACCAGCCCAGCAACAACAACAGCTACTACTGCTACCACCACAACCAGTGTTGCCGCTACAATAACATTCCCAGTCCAGTCACGCGCGCCACAGCCTGAGCCTAGCACACAGCCAACAGCTGCTGCCAGCCAGTGCCTGGCAAGCCCAGCCAACATGAGGAGGAGAGAGCTAAGTAGACGGCGCACGCACATCACCAACCCATCACGACGGCGCAACTGCAAGGGGAGAGGGCACAATTACAGGCAGGAGGAGGAGGAGGAGGAGGCGAGGCAATCCTAGCACAGATTTGAAAGTTTAAAATCCACCAGGACATCTTCTAGAATCTAGACTTCTGTTTTTTCTACCACCAGCTGTAGTGTCTAGTTAGTCAGTGTGCTGTGAAGCTGAGCTGAGCTGAGCTGCGTGTGAGGAAGGATGATTGTAGCTAGTTCTTTAGTTTCAGCAGACTGAGCATTGAGCATGGGCAGTGGCCTTGGGAAGCAACACAATTACACGACACTCACCTGCTGCTGCTGGTTCTAGAAGTTGCCTCTTCTCGTCTTTTCACGTGTGTGTGTGTGTGTGTGTGTGTGTGTGTGTGTGTGTGTGTGTGCAGTGAGTGCATGCCTTTTGCCTTGCTGGAAAGAAATGCTTCTCTGGTCCACCACCACATATTTGCTCAAGGACACAGAGGCCCAAGGCAGAGGTGGTGGCACCAGTGTGAGTGCATGTGTGCTGGTGGTGTTTGCCACCACAGGTGTTTTGTGTGTGTATGTGTGCGCTGCTAGCTAGGAGGGGGGAGGGAGGCAGGGAGGCAGGGAGGCAGGGGGGAGGAAAGGGGAGGGGGAGAGGGATGTAGAGGGGATTGAAGGGGGGAGGGTCCGGCTCAGAGTTGGTCAGCCACATATTTGTGCACACACGTGCTCACGTGTGTGCTTCGGTGGGAGAGACCAGACTCTCATCATCTGCCAGACCGGGGTTGGTGGCAGGTGAGGCGGTGGTGGGCTGGAAGGGAGGGAGGATGGAAGGTGGTGAAGAGGAAGGGGAGAGGATGAGAGGGGAAGGATGGAGGGAGGGAGTTGGGGGGAGGAAAAAAACATGTAGACAGACACACACCACACTACACACAGAAAGCATCCACACACAGAGACAGTGCTAGGCATCCATTCACACAGACAGACAGACACACAGCAGGAAGAGACAGACTGAGCCTGCACCACACACACACACACAGACCCAATTCCCCCCCTGCACAGTTATCAATCAATATGTTGTGTTGGCAGCCAGTTCATTGCTATTCTGATGGTTTTGGGTTTTTTGCCATCAGCCAACATCAACAGTGACCACAATCAAGATGAACATAAGATGATAATAATTCATTCGTTTCATTTGAAAAAATCATCCAATCATTTTCTCCATGTAAACCAAGCCCCCCACACATGATTTCTGGTAACATTTTCAATAAAATCAATTCATTTGGCATTCATCATTTTGTTCTCCCTTTGTCACCTTTTTTTCTTTCTTTTGCATAATTTTGAGGCTTGATTTTAACATGGGGTTTTTAAAGAAAAATTTATTTACATGTTTATTTACATACAGTATTTACATATCTACACTGCATTTTAGAAAGTATACCCGCCGCTGCCGCTAAGTCTAGTACTCTGTGGGCTGTGCTACTTTGCGGGGGGGGGGGGTGCCGTGCCCACGCCAGGTCCCCAAATGCTGACAGGTGGATAGATAAAGGGCCTGTGCTGGTCAGCATTGGGTTTCTTTTTAGGTGGGTGTGGGCATTGTAAACATCTGGCCAGTCGCAGCACTACAACAACTACTACAACTGCATCTCTGTGTGGGCACACTAAACGCTGCGACTGGCTGGCACGGCTCAGCATCTGTCACGTCAGCTCAGCTAGAGGTGGAAGGGGGGAGGGTAGGGATAAGCAGAGAGGTCGAGCCAGGCAGGTGACCAACCATGGGGCAACCCACGGTAATCACTCGCCCAGCTCAAACTCCAGCTTGGGGTAGCCCAACAGGGGGAGGTTCACCTTAAGGAAGACCAGCTGCTCCACCAGACCAGGGTCCAAGCGGGAGCGAGAGGGTGTCACCACGTCCCCGGCATGTGAAAACACCCGCTCGCTCTGGACACTGGTTGGGGGGCAGGAGAGGAGGCGCACAGCCACCACCGCCAGGTCCGGCCAGACTTGGCGGCGGCTCGCCCAGAACTGTGCGCAGTCCACGCCGTCTCCCTCCACAGGCTCCTCCAAGTACTGCGCAACGCATTGCTCAGCACTGGAGGGGGGCCTGGCAGGTCGAGCCTCCCGCATACCAGGCATGGCGCCATAGCAGAACCGCTGAAACCACTGGGCGGATCTCGAGTCGGTAGCAAGTGGCTGCTGCGATGGCGCCGCCTGGGATGCCGCACTGCTGGACTGGGAAGAGGGAGGGGAAGGGGAAGCTGACGCCGGCTGGCCGCCCATGCTGCTGCTGGGTGCGGGTTGGGCCGCGAGGGCTGCCCCCGCACCACTACTAACACCCTGGTCTCTGCGGGCCCTAGCGGCCTCCTCCTCCCTAACCTTCTCGACCAGGATGCCCCTCCACCTGGGCAATTCGTTGGCACTCACGGCATTGCCCTTGAGGGCTGGGTGACAGAGACAAGCGAGGACATACTCCTCCCTGTCTCCCAGCACATCAACGAGCCGCTTGTCAACCCCAGACCTCAGCCTCCCAGCCAGAGCACGACCCTCTGGCGTGGTCAGAGAGATATGGAGTCCACCCATCAGCTTCTCGAGACCAACAGCTGTGGGCAGCACCTGGCTCAAGGGAGTGGTGTCGCCACACAAGCCCTTCGTGGCAAGCTGGAAGGGCTCGAGTGCCGACACCGCCTCGGACATCTGCTTCCACTCTGCATTCGAGAAGTCGCAGACATCCAAGGACTCGTCCCTCGCCAGGGCGACAAGGGCTCTCTCCTGCTCCAACAGGCGCTGGAACAGGAGGAAGGTGGAGTTCCACCGCGTCTCCACATCCGTAGGGATGAGATGGCGAGGAAGGCCAAGGTCATCCTGCTTCTGGTGAAGCAGTCTCCTGGACTTCTCGCTGCGGTGGAAGTGGGCGGCCAGCTTGCGGGACTTATCCACAAGCGTGGCCGTGGCAGCAACAGCAGCTGGGATGGGGCGGGCCCCCTTCTCCTGGGACGCCTTCAGCTCCTTAAGGCCAAGGGCGTCCCTGACGGTCAGATGGAGCGTGTGTGCCATACACCGTATGTTCACACAGTCCATGACTGTCTCGACAGCGGCGGTAACGTTGGCTCCATTGTCGGTGACAATGAAGCCGCGGGAGAGGTGTGGACACCCGCCAATCCACTCCTCTATCTGGCGGTCGAGTACGGCCACCACCTCCTCCGCGGTGTGCCTCGTGTCCATCGTCTCCACGTGCAGGATGGCCCACCTGTGCCGTAGTGCAGCGGGAGCCGCGCCGGACCCGGAAGCATCGCCCGCGGAGGTCCCCTCACTCTCCGGTCCCCACCAGTGCGCAGTGAGGGCCAGGAAAGAAGCGTGCATCCCACTGACACTGGTTCAGAGGTCAGTCGTGAAATGCACGCTTGTCCCGGCCGGAGCTGCACGCAGCTCGGCCGACACGAGCTCCCTGCACCGGCGGTAGAGGGAGGGGACCACGTTCCGGCTGAACGTGGTCCTTGAGGGGATGACGTATTCGGGAGCCAGGTATTGGAGAATCCGGCGGAAGCCGTTGTTCTCGACCACCTGAAACGGCTGGTCATCGGTGGAAATCATCTCCCCTATGAGGCGGGTGAGGTGATGATGGTCCACGCGAACAATACGCTGGCTGCCCGAGGACTGCGTCCACCGCTGGACGGGCAGTGTAGCCTGCCTGCTGGCTGTTACACTGCCGCTGCCCGCCCTAGTGGCAGATGCACAAGGCACACTAGCGCTGCCAGCCTGTCCCCTGAGACCTGGGTGGTGACGCTCTATGTGTCTCCACATAGGCGTCGTACCCAGGTGCGCAGGGTCCCTTCCACGGCTGACAAGCATCCTGCAGTGGACACAGCAGGCGTGGAATGGGGCATCTTGAGGGACCTCAAAATGCACCCATACACCACTGCCCTTGGCCTCCTGCGCCCTGGGCGCCGTCCTAGGCCGTTTCTCGCGGGGTGGCTGCAGTCCTGGGGGGGGGGCGGCCGCCGCTGCCTGCCCACTGCTGCCACCCAACCCGCCCCTTCCGCCCTCCACAGCGGAGGAAGGGCCCGGCTCAACTGGCATCGGAGAGGCAGGCCTCTCTTCCACCACCTCGCCAGACCGCTCCCCACCAGAGTGTCGGGCTTCACGAGGGGGGGGGCCCACTGAGCGGCGAAAGGATAGGGGGAAGGGGCCCCAGAGGGAGGGAGAACCTGGCTGCATCGCTGCCAGCCGCACGGTCCTCACCGCCCTCTACCTGCTCTTCCAACTCCACAGTCTCCTCCACCACAACAACTGGCGGTACCTCAGCAGCACCTGGTGCCGCCGGCGAGGAGGGACCCGCCACAGCCCTAACGGTGCCTCTGCCTCTGCCGCGATTGGCGGCAGCAGGCGTGGGGAACTGAATCCTGCGCACCAAAGATGGGGCCGGAGCGAAGAATTCTCCAATGGGGAGAACTGGGGTGTCCTCAGGCTCCCCGCGTCCTCTCCCTCCCCATGCCGCAGGCGCACCCCGCACCTGGCCTCTCCCACCTCTGCCTGCCAGCCTTGAGTGAGCCCTGCCCGCCACACGGCGCTCAGACATGCTGCTAGGTCAGAAGGAGGGAGACTTTAGGAGGAAGGCCAGACAGGGTCAAAAAAATAATTTGGAGGGGCTTAGGGGCCAAAAAAAAGGCAGCTGATTTGGAGACGGCGGGGGGGAAGTTTGTTTTTAAAAAAGGAAGCCAATTGGGGGGAAAGGAAGACTTTTTGATATGGGGGGGGGAAGCCAATTGAAGTGAGGGGGAGGGTGTCCTTTTAGAATTTGGGAGTCAACCACCAAGCCAATTGGGGATATGGGTCTGGGAGGGTTTTTTTAAAAAAATAGGGGGTTAAAGGGTGGACCCCTGGTGTGGGAGGGTGGCACGGGCAGTTGGGTGGAGTAGTTGTGGTGTGGGTGGCAAGTTTTTAACTTTGGGGGGGGGAGAGTGGATGGGGGGAGGGCACAGCACCTACCGGGGGTGGGGGAGGGACGCAGTCAACGCTTGGGAACCTGCAGATCAAAGGAGGAAACCCTAATTTAGTGAACTGGGTGTGGGTTCTGGGGGGTGGTTCTCAAGTAATGCTCCTGTGGGGGGAGCATCAAACTCAGTGCAGCCTATTTAGTGACTCTAAATTGCACACAACCAAAACCAGAACCCAGTCACACCTACACAGAGGTTGAACCCACCCACTCTGTGACTCTGCCCGCCCAATGCCATGGCAAGCAAGCAGCAGCAAACACTTGATGGCAGCCTCATGGATTGAACATCATGATCATCATCATACGTGTGTATTGGCCCAGCATGTAGTGGCAGCATCAGAGCCCAGGACCCCACTCAGACTGCCCCAGAGGCAAGGAAGCACTCTGGCATGGCATGGGCCCAGCATGTAGTGGCAGCATCAGAACCCAGGACCCCACTCAGACTGCCCCAGAGGCAAGGAAGCACTCTGGCATGGCATGGGCCCAGCATGTAGTGGCAGCATCAGAACCCAGGACCCCACTCAGACTGCCCCAGAGGCAAGGAAGCACTCTGGATGGCACCTGTTCAAAGACCAACTGCAAGACGCATGCAATGCAACGCAACACACAGCAGCAATTTCTTTATTGGGCATGAAGACACAAGTTACAACAGTACATCTCCTCTCCAAGGTTCCCTCCCTCCTCCCCACACCCAAATGCATTTCAAAATAGGGGTGTCCCTATTTAAAACCGCCAGCTAGGGAGAGAAAGGGGCAACAAAAGGTGCACAATCGCACACGCACTAACCCCTCTTCTTCCGGTCCTTCTCCTGCCGCTCACTGCTGGTCACGGATGCGCCGCCGCCAGCCAGCCACCCTGGGCTGGGACACAGCAGGGCGGCCGCACAAGGCACACAGGCAGCCGGGGTAGTTCAACGATGGAGGGGCAGAAGTGAGGAGACAACACTATTTGTGTCACTCAACTCACCCCCAAGCAGAGACAAAATCAACCAAAAACTATCAAAAGGAAAAAAAAAACCGATGGCAGCCGCCAGGTGGGTAGGCTACTGTGTGTGGCTGCAGCTGTGGGAGAGGAGGTGGAAAGTGAAGGGGAGCAGAGAGAGAAAAGACTAAGAGAGAGAGAAAAGAGAGGGGGGGCAGGGACAAAGAGAAAGAGAGGAGAGAGAGAGAAAAGAAAGAGAGAGAGAGGGGAAAGAGAGATGAGAGAGAGAAAGAGGAGAGAGGAGGAGCGCAGCGCAGCAGGGAGGGGGGATTCAGGTGTGGGGGAGAACAGCAGTAGCAGCGGTCCAAAGAGGTGGGGGGAGCAGAGAGGGTGTGTGTGGTTGGGGGCTAGTGTGTGGCAGGGGGCCTGGGGTAAGTGGAGAGAGTCAGGAGCAAGGAGAAAAAGAGGTGGGGTGGGGGGAGCAGAGAGGGTGTGTGTGGTTGGGGGCTAGTGTGTGGCAGGGGGCCTGGGGTAAGTGGAGAGAGTCAGGGGCAAGGAGAAAAAGAGGTGGGGTGGGGGGAGCAGAGAGGGTGTGTGTGGTTGGGGGCTAGTGTGTGGCAGGGGGCCTGGGGTAAGTGGAGAGAGTCAAGGGCAAGGAGAAAAAAGGGTGGGGGTGGGGGGGAGCAGAGAGGGTGTGTGTGGTTGGGGGCTAGTGTGTGGCAGGGGGGTGTTGGGGGGAAGGGGAGGGGGCAACAACAAACAGCAAAGGAGAAACTGGAACAACTCGGGCAGCAGCAGCGATTAGGCTGGATGGGGTGGTTGGGGGAGGAGCTGGGCCTGGGCTAGGGTCTGGGAGGAGGGAGGGTGGGGGGGCAGGCTGGGGGGAGGAGGAGGAGGAGGAGGAGGGGAGCAAAATATATAAAGCAATATATATCAAGAGAACACAAGCCAGAAGTTTAAAAAAAAAAACAATGAAAAGAAAGACTCTAACCAGCAGAAAAAACTCGTGGGTGTGGGTGTGGGGAGGGGGAACCAAACACAGACTCTGAGGGGGGCCACTAAGTGAACAGAGACAATGAAACCACAATTGGTGCAAATTAATAATAGCAAATAAATAAGTGAGACTGCAAGCAAAGAAAACTGGACTCTGGGTAGCAGCAGCGAAGGCTGGATGGGGTGGTGGGGGGAGGAGCTGGGCCTGGGCTAGGGTCTGGGAGGAGGGAGGGTGGGGGGGCAGGCAGGGGGAGGAGGAGGAGGAGGGGAGCAAAATATATATCAAGAGAACACAAGCCAGAAGTTTTAAAAAAAACAATGAAAAGAAAGACTCTTTTTTTCTAAACCAAAAACCACCAAGAAGAAGAAACTCGTGGGTGGGAGGGGGAACCAAACACACAGACTCTGAGGGGGGCCACTAAGTGAACAGAGACAATGAAACCACAATTGCTGCAAATTAATAATAGCAAATGAATAAGTGGAACTGCAAGCAAAGAAAACTGGACTCTGTTTGGCAGCAGCAAATTTGGGAGAAGGCTGGATGGGGTGGGGTTGGGGTGGGGTGTGGTTTGGACTTGGAGGGGCAAGTTGGGAGCAGGGAACCAAAACTGATTATATGGGACAACAAGAAACAACAACAGAATCCTCTGGGGGTGGGGGGGAGGGATTCAGGGAACCAACTCGCAGGGCAGCAGCAGAAACAAACAAAATGGTACAATTTAAGCAAAACCAGCAAGCAATATATAAATGAAACCAATGGAATGCAATGTGAAAATCAAAAAGTTGAACAAAAACAAGGCAGGACAAAGAGCAATAATAAATGGAAGAACTTTTAAAGCAATGAGGATGCAGTGGGTGGGAGTGGGGGAGGGTAGGCCCAAAGGATGAGAAGGGAAAGGGGGGGAGGGGGGAGAAAAGCAGACAGACAAGGAACAGGGAAAATTGGGGGAAATTAAGAAGAAAGTAAAGTGAAGTAACACACAGTACAGACAAGAGACAGACAGAGAGAGGAGACACACAGAGAGTCACAAAGGGCAGGTGGACAAAGGATTAGAGCACACACAGAGAGACACAGGACACAGTCAGGGAGGACTCACAGAGACACCAGAGCAGCCAGCAAAGGGCAAGCAGGTCTCAGAGATGATCCCACAACTGCAGCCAAGAGAAGTTTCCAGAGAAGAGGCTTGGGTTTATATAGGTTTGAAATTCCCTCCTTTGGGAGCCTCCACCTTTGCACTCCCCCCACGGCCAACAGGGTGCCAGCTCTCAACAGTGCAACAGCCAAGCAGCCTACCAGACCAAAGGACTCATTCTGGCCAATCAAGGATCAATAGCGCAGCCAATACAATGCCTGGAAATAGCATCACAAAATGGATGCAAGGAGGAGCAAAAGTTTTGGGAAGGAGACACAAAATGGAGGACACACTTGAAACTTTTAAGAGACACTCAGAGACTGGCAATGGCGTTCCCGAACCGGTTCGGGAAACCCGAGCCGGTTCGGTACCGAACTGGCTCGGATTCGGTCCGGATCAGTCCCAGAAGGGCCCGATTCGGTCCGGGATCGAACCGCCGGATCCGCACATCACTACTTGGGAACGATAGATATGAGGTCTAGGCTGCTTTCACATCCTCCACCATCTTCAGCTGTGCCTTTCCAAAGACAAAGGTGTAGTGGGAGAGAGAGAACATGAAGCTTGGGGCTACCATTGCTGCTCATCTTTCAAATTTCACCTGCTTCACTGAGGGCCCTTCCTGATGTTATCTTCAGTGATGACAGTGAAGCAAGATTCTGTCACATGCCACTGTCTGAACCCATATGTTGAATGGGATGTTGAATGGGCTACTTCCCATATCAGCATCAACTCACTTCCCATTGAGTAAGTAGCTTGTGGGTGGTGGGTGTGCTCTGAATGTCTTTTCTATATCAGACATATATATTCCATCAGATTATGTTTTATTACTATAGATTTCATGTCTAAATTGGTGTGTGTGTGTGTGTGTGTGTGTGTGTGTGTGTTTGTGTGTTTCAAAACAATAGTGGCTGATGCCCAGAATAACAAAGCACTTGTGAAAACATAGCACAATAATAAAACACTAGCTGGCCCTGTGCAGAACATCTGCACCCTAGGACTTTATTGCTCTCTTTAAAGTCCAGCCACAGCCCCTGCTTTATTGGTCAGTGTCAGCCACCCCACTCGCAGCCACCCCCTCTCCTCTACTCCCCCACACTCAGCCACCACTTGCAGACACCCCCACTCTGCCCCACCACCACTTTCAGTCACCCCACTCGCAGCCACTCCACTCCCTCACTCTCTCAGCTCACCCAACCGCTGCTCACTCCCAACCGCTGGCCTCTGATGCCCTGCCGAGTCTCCTCACGAGGAGGATGGCCAAGCCAGGGTAGGGGAGAGTCCCGAGGGCCATCTGTGCAGGCTGGATGGGGAACCCCGCTTTGCTGTCGTCCTTGCGTGGAGACCTGGTGAGGAGTCAGAGGCCGGTGGTTGGAGCTGAGGGAGTGAGCGATGCCACTGCTCTTTCTTCAGCCCTCCTGCTCCTCCTTGGCATCAGCTGCCCCTCCATCCGCTCCTCAGCCTCCTCTTCTGAGCCCTCTCTCTCTCTCCCTCTCAGAGTGTTGTCAGAACTCTCGCGAGATGTGCCACATACCACGGGATTTGTTACATACATCCTAAGGCTTTTAAATATAAAGAAGATAGTGCAATAATAAACCATAGTGCAATTTCAAGCAACAGAGGAACATAGGAAGCTGCCTTACACCAAGTCAGACCACTGGTCATCTAGCCCAGTATTGTCTACACTGACTGGCAGCAACTCTCCAAGGTTTCAGGAGTCTTTCCCAGCCCTACCTAGAGATGCCAGGCAGTGAACCTAGACTAACTAGGACCTTCTGCATGCAAAGCAGATGCTCTACCACTGAGCTACTACAGCCCCATCCTCTAAAGGGAATATCTTACAGTAGAATATGCTCACACATGGTCACCCATCCAAATGCAAACCAAGGTAAACCCTGCTTAGCAAAGGGGAAAATCTATGCTCACTACCACAAGACCAGCTCTCCATCCTCATGACATTGCACAGATGCACAGTCTTCTTGCATTAGCACAACTTTGTTCATTGCAAAAGTTGACTCACAGTTTTAGGGTCGACACCAACTCAACTGCACATTTTACCTTTATCATCTTTAAACCATAAATAAACCATCTTTATTTATTTATTTATTTATTTATTTATTTATTTATTTATTCTTCTATGGAAACCACTTTGAGAACTTTTGTTGAAAAGTGATAGATAAGTAGTAGAAGTAGTACCGTATATGACTAAATGAGCTGCAGGATGAACTGAATGCCAGGTTAAGGTGCCCAGCTCATCTAGGAACTAGTTCCTTCTGAAGTTTCCCTCAGGATTTTGGTACTTGGCAAATTTTTAAAAGTTTTATCTGGCTAAACACAAGTTCTTCATTAGTCTGGCTGTTGGCCAGAAGTTTTTCCTTCACTTTTGGTATATATATTTTATGTCTCTTTGTTTTATGTTCCTCAATTGCATGTCTACAAATTAAAATTAGTGAGGGTTTCTCCCCCCCCCCCCTTTACTTGTCCTTTTCCTTTCTTTTGTAATTATAGTCTGGTGATCTGTATGTTTCTTCTTGCTGTTTGTATTTTCATTTTTGTTTTTTGTTTTTAAAAAAGGTGAAAAGAAAACGCACTTGGGCTTCCAACATGAAAAGCTTGCCCTTGATCCTTAGGAGCTCTTGAAGGAACTCCATCCCCAATTGTTTGTTAATCATTATTAGCATTCTGTGAGAGAGGCAGAGGGTAGATGGAGATTCTTCTCTGTTTGCTGGAACCACTGCTCATTGAGAATAGTTCACCGATACATTGGTAAAAGGTAGGAGGCAGGCACGGGGCCTGACCGCCAGCGGCACCACTCACCCTGCCCCCCGCATCTGACATCAGATGCAGGGGCTAGCCACACCCCCACATCTGACGTCAGACACGTAGAGCGTGGTCTGGCTCCCAAACGGAGCTGCACGGTTCCCTTTGGGAGTTGGAGTCCAGCCGGCACTGCATTCACAGCACTGGCCACTTAACTCCCGAAGGGGCCATGCAGCCCCTTCAGGAGGTAGACTGGGGCTGGTGCTGCATTTGTGGCGCAGCCAGGAGCAGCTCTTCCCTCCCTTTAAGGCAGGGAAGAGCCGCTCCTGGCCGAGCCACGAACTCAGCAGCCATTTAACTCCTGAACAGGGGCCGCACAGCCCCCACTCGGGAGCTAAACCAGCAACCCCGCGTCTGTCATCAGACACGGGGGCATATCGGGGCCACAAGGAGCAGCCCCTGATTGGCGGCGGCCCAAGTTCTTTGAACCTGTTTGCCCAATGGTGGCCCCGCCCCTGGTAGGAGGATGTAGATCAGGACCAGATCTGTTGAGAAGTTTGGTGAGACCTTTCTCCATCAGCCGAGAGTTGCAGTATGGGCTCACACAGCAATTTGTGTGGAAGGACTTGATGGTGCTGATGATGGTTTGTTCACACAACGCATAAACAACTTGTGGAATTCTCTGCCACATGATGTGGTGACAGCCAACAACCTGCATGGCTTTAAGAATGGTTTGGATAACTGCATGGAGGAGAGGTCTATCAACAGCTACTAGTCTGAGGGCTATAGGCCACCTCCAGCCTTAAAGGCAGGATGCCTCTGAGTACCAGTTGCAGGGGAGTAACAGCAGGAGAGAGGACATGTCCTCAACCCCTGCCTGTAGGCTTCCAGCGGCATCTGGTGGGCCACTGTGTGAAACAGGATGCTGGACTAGATGGGCCATGGGCCTGATTCTACAGGGCTGTTCTTATGTTCTTATGTTGTGTTCTTATTACCAAAGCCTGGAGCTGTGTTTATACCAACTCCTTGTTGCAATATTTCTTTCATCAAACCCATTTCAGGTGAGGCCATCATGTTTCAGCCTGGTGTGTTGCCATATTGGAAGCATTATTGAAACAAAAAGGAGTCATATGTTTTGGAAGTTCACTCAGCAGCTGTTCTTGTTCCTGATCTCTATCAAGAAGCACATGCAAGGCCTTTGTATTGTAGTGAATTACTTTTGCAAAGGACTCTTGATGGAGTGGCAGTTGCCACATTCTGTGCTGGCCTGTGACCTCAGTTGTGTAGTGTGCACACAACACAAGTTGTGTTGTGTGTCAGTTCTTAGATTTCGACTGACTGGAGCCTCCTTAACACTGTTTTGGGTTGAGACCTGCTGTGTTCTGGTCACATTTGAATCTCACATTTCTTTCCAAGAGTTCAGCCTAGTTATAACTCAGCTCCTTTTGTTCTCACAACAAACCTGTGATGTAGGTGATACTGAGTGATATCAGATTGCCTGAGTTCATAGCTGAGTGGAGATTTTGACCAGCTTCTTCCTGGTCCAAGTCCAGTACTTGTTTCCATAGCACATAGTCCTCAACAGTAGTCGAGGGAACTATGTTGACAAACCACAGTGTGAGAAGGCACTTTCAACAATTCAAATATTTATATGGATTGAATATTTGTGACTCTCTGCATACAATTCATCATATTAAATAAACAGGGTTGGTAATCTTTGTTTATTCCATGCAGAATCTGTAGCTGACACACGTTGGATTGCTTATTTATCAAACAATCAGAATTGTTCAAAACCTAATAGGGCTCGGAATAAAGCATGAAAATTATCATAACTTCATGTATAGTTTGTTTTTATTACAAAATTTAGGGTTTCTTGCTACAGCACTGGATTTTTTTTAGTTTTGTTATGTGTAAAGTTGTTTTTTTTTTAACTGATGGCTGATCATTCCTTTGTGAGGCTGATTAGGCTAACTAGTCCAGGTCTATTAGCCGATGTTTCATCAGTAGGAGCTATTGACAGGAGATCATTGTTCTGGATGGGGTTTCACTCCCTCTGAAGTAGCAGGTTCACAGCTTCGGGGATTCTCCTGGATCTGGCGCTGCTCCTAGGAAATCAGGGCTCTGCTCCATGTGGCAACACCTACTGAGGCCCATTTGTTGAGTATGCGGGACAGGGCCTTATCAGTTGTTGCCCCCAGTCTGTGGAACTTGGTCATGGATGAGACGCGCATGGCTCCCTCTCTCTCAGCCTTCAGGAGGAGAATGAAGATTCCCCTTTTGATTCAGGCTTTTGACCAGTGAGCTGTCCCTGATCTTTTTAAAAATTTAGCGACATTTTGTTTTGTTTTTTTAAATTGAGTTTTATTGTTTTATCTTGTTTTTATGTTTGCACTATTGAGTTTTATTGTTGTTAACTGCCCTGGGGTCTTAGGATGAAGGGTTGCATATAAATATAAATTAACAAATCATCTCTTCGTAGCTGGGAATCTCTCTGGAGCAGGTCTTGACAAATTTTCTTTGGATTGAGGAGCCAACCCAAAAATTTATCAGCCAATGCACATTTGACAAAATTATCGGACTTAGCAATGGACATTGTGATGGGGGAGGCTGAATGTTGTTGTTTTTTTAAAATCCTCTCTACAAATAACCTACTTAGAACAGAAATAAGGTTGCCTGGGACAAATAAAGATTTTATTAAATGATGCTGCCTCTGAATATCCTAGTCTAGGTGCCATGGTTAATTTTCTAGATGCCATGGCTCCCTGGTGCCTGGGATTTATCCAGCCCTGCTCTAAGCATTTGCAGTGAGAATTTTGAAAAGAATTTTGAAAAGCCAGTACCCTTCCAACTGAGAGGAGGAGACAGAAAAACTGCAAAAAGCAGTTGTTTGAAAGATGGAAGCAGAAGAAAGAGACTTGAGTATTTCTAGCAGCTGGAGGTAACTGGAACTGTGGGTGAAGACTACTGAAGGCATGCCTGTTTGTTTCTATTCTGCTTTGCCTGTATATCTGTAAAGAAAGCAAATGTTAGGCGAAATCCATAAACACAGGAACACAAGAAGCTGCTTTATACGGAATCAGACCATTGGTCTATCTAGCTCAGTAATGTCTACACACCCAGGCAGCGGCTTCCTCAAGGTTCCAGGCAGGGGTCTCTCTCAGCCCTATCTTGGAGATCCCTGGGAGGAAACATGGAACCTCCTGCATGTAAGCATGCAGGTGCTCTTCCCAGAGCGGACTCAACCCAATGTTCAGTGGGGTGTAGCAAGGTTACAGTGGGACCCCAAAGTGAAGAGTCCTGGAGCCCTTCTGGGGACCTTGCCTTCTTTGCCTCCCCACATCTTTGCTGCAGAAGGGCAAGTTATCATCCAGCGCGCTCTCTCTCTCTCTCTCTCTCTCTCTCTCTCTCTCTCTCTCTCTCTCTCTCACACACACACACACACACACACACACACACCCCGCCACAGGGGCTCAGAGCGATTTGTCCCTCCCACCCTTGTTCAGTTATAGTTCTGCCCTCTATCAGTAGTGCTCTCCCTGAGATTGGGCACTGCTTGGAAGTGGGGTGTATGTAACAAAATGAACAAAACTGGTTATAAAGCAGCAAGCAGACAACAGCAGGGACCAAACGAAGCTGTGCCAGAAGGGATTGAAGGATGAAGGATGATGTTAATAAGAATAAGCCTCGATGAGCAGGATAGATAGGTGAGAAATCCTTCTCATACCTTCCAGGCTAACAGCCAAACTAGAATGTGGCACGGGAGTTTCGTGATTGAAATCCCTGACAATTTTTCCTTTTCCAAAAAGCTGCAGGAAGGAGGGGTGGGGTGTAATTTGGATTAGAGCTGAGGTGTAGGGGAGGTGTTGAAACCTTTCTCCTGTGTTGCGGGCCAAACAGAATCTGCTTTAAGCTGTTATTTGCTACAGTGCCTGTAAGTTTTCTCTTCTGTGACTAGTAATGGGACAAAGGGCTAACCCCCACCTATGGCATAGCCTCAAGGACTGGGAAAGAGATTGATTGGCAAAGTAGTATAAAGGTAAAGTGTGCCACCAAGTCGATTTTGACTCCAGACGCCCACAGAGCTGAGTAGTTTTCTTTTTGGTAGAATACAGGAGGGGTTTACTATTGCTTCCTCCCACACAGTATGAGATGATGCCTTTCAGCATCTTCCTGTATCGCTGCTGCCTGATATAGTAGCAGCAGGCAACCTTCTGCTTGTTAGTCAAGCATTTCTCTACTGCGCCAAGTAGTATACTTCCATTAAAAGGTGCTATCTCAGTTGAGGGGGGAGGGTACTCCCTGGAGACCAACACATTATTTCCCAAACATGGAGGAAAGAGTGTGAAGACTTGTAACATAATGGCTCCTGTTATCCTGGGAAGGCAGATCAGTTGCCATGGAGAGGTAACGTGTTCTCTAGATGCTTTTAAATAACATAGTACCATCCTCATGGGACTGCACCAGTTCAACTGTGGCTGAAGGACTGCATATTTGAATATTTTCCTGTGTAAAAAGGTCCTTGCACTTAGAAAACTAGCACACCGGCAAGAAGGCTAAGAGAGGATCTGCCTGATGTTCCAGTTTTCTATATGCAGGATTGTTTTCCTATAATGTGGAGACGCTTTCAAGCATGTGGTACCAGCTGTAGTCTGAAGTCATACAGCACCAGCACGTGACTACTCCAAAAGCTTCGTCTTGAAGACTTGGAATCCACTTCTGTGCTCCATGAGGTAGAGTGCAGAATTTCCAGAAACCATTTCCCCTAGGAATGTAATAGATCATATTGTCTTCTTGCCTCGCCCAGCTGTTCTTTCAACCCTTAGCCGATAGAAAAATAAAAAGAACATTTCCTTCCTTCCTTCCTTCCTTCTCTTCCTCATCCTTTATGTCAATTTTAAGTCCAGCTTTTCATTTCAGATCAAAATGCTTGGCTAAAAAAAAGCATCTAAAGACCAGCAGACAGGGCAAACCTAATCTGTTGGCTGAAAGCATGTTCCTGAGCCTGGAGGCCAGAGGTGCACCTAGGTAATTTTGGAGCCTGGACCTAAAGGCCTTTGGAGCCCTCCTCCCCCTGCAAGTTAAGCATCACAGGTAAATTCTTGAGGGCACAAACCACACCACCCAGGATAGATTAAAGACAATTTGGGGCCCCCAGGGAGCGTGGAGGCCCTGGACTTCGGCCCTGAAGTTCAGGGGTAAGAGCACATCTGCTGGGGGCAGCTACAGAAAGTCTAGTTCCAAATCATTATCTGCAGGCAACTGCAGGCAGAATTCTCCAGATGACTAACAGGCAATGGAGACGATATACAAGAAGGTGCTTAATTCGCCTGGACCCAAGCTGTTTAGGGCTTTATGAGTAATTGCCAAGGCTTTTTTTCACTTGGAAGTGTAATGCTGTCAGTGATGCCAGTGCAATGCTGCTTTTAGTGCAGGAGTAACATCTTCTCTCGAAGTTGTCCCAGACAGGTGCAGAGGGAGCCAAGTAGCAGCTCGGGCTCTGCCATGGCCTCCCCAGGTCCCCCCTGCATCTGATGTTTGATGCAGTGCGTGTTTAGCCATGTCCTCTGCATCATGTGTCAGTGGCTTCGCTCCCAAAAGGGGCCTCATGGCACTGTTCGGGAGTGAAATTGGCCAGTGCTGCATTTGCAGCATGGCCAGGAGCAGCTCTCCCTGGCTTTAAAAGGCAGGGAGAGTCACTCTGGCCATGCTGCCAATGCAGCGCTGGCTGATTTCTCTTGCAAATGGGGCCACGCAGCCCCATTTGGGAGTGAAATCATGCCCCTGCATCTGACGTCAGACACGTGTCTAACATGTGTGTCTGGGGCCGCGAGGCACAGCCCCTGATTGGTGGCAGCCCGGGGTCTTTGAACCTGTTTGCCCAGTGGTGGCTCTGCCCATGGTCCCAGAGATCAAGCTGGCTGCCACATTTTGTATCAGCTGGAGCTTCTGGACTATATACAAAGGCTCCATGAAAAGCACTTTACAATAAGTCAAACCTGGAGGTAACCAACATGTGCACCACTGTTTTGAGGTCATTCTCTTCTAGGAACGTATCAGCCAAAGCTGATTCAAAGCATTCCTGACCTCAGTCTGAGAAACCAGTGAGAGACATGAACCCAGAACGGTTCCCAAACTGTGGACTGGTTTCTTCTGGGAGAGTGTAAGCCCACCCAGGACAGTCAGGTCTATCACATCCCTGCAGTGACGACACACCACAATGAGTACCTCTCTCTTGTTCAGATTCAGTTCCAATTTATTAGCCAATCCATTACTGCTGGTAAGCGCTCTACATTTCCTCCTTTTGCTACTAACCCCTAATGATTAACATGGAAAGGGGCCTATTAGGGAGTCAGACCATTGGTCCACTTGGCCCAGTATTGTCTACTCTGATGAGCAGCAGCCAGAGGCGTAGGGTTCCGTTCCTATCTCTCGGATAGATTCCAGATGGTGGGGCTTGGTGACAGTTGCTCCTCAAAACGGGAGCTGTTATATGGAGTCCCTCAGTGCTCCATTCTGTCACCAATGCTTTTTAACATCTACATGAAACCGCTGGGTGAGGTCATCAGGAGGTTTGGTGCTGGGTGTTATCAGTATGCTGATGACACCCAAATCTACTTCTCCTATTCATCTTCAGAAAATGGCACTCATTCTCTAAATGCCTGCCTACAGGCAGTAATGGGCTGGAAGAGGGATAACAAATTAAAGCTGAATCTAAGCATGATGGAGGTGTTCATTGTGGGGGCTCAGAATCTGAGGGGTGAATTAGATCTTCCTGTGCTGGATGGGGTTACACTCTCCCAGAAGGAGCAGGTGCGCAGCTTGGGAGTACTCCTGGACCTAGGCCTCACCCTGGTTTCTCAGGTGCAGGCCATGGCCAGGTGTGCTTTTTATCAGCTTTGGCTGATTTGACAGCTGCGTCCATTCCTTGAAGAGGATGACCTCAAAACAGTGGTGCATCAGCTGGTAACCTCCCGGCTTGACTATTGCAATGCCCTCTACGTGGGGCTGCCTTTGTACGTAGTCCGGAAACTTCAGTTAGTTCAGAATGTGGCAGCCAGTTTGGTCTCCAGGGCAACCTGGGGAGACCATATTATGCCTGTTTTGAAATGGTTACACTGGCTGCCGATATATTTCCAGGCAAAATACAAAGTGCTGGTTATTACCTTTAAAGCCCTGAACGGCTTAGGTCCGAGATATGTTAGAGAGTGCCTTCTTTTACATGATCCCCACCGCAAGTTAAGGTCATCTGAGGAGGCCTGTCTCCAGTTACCACTGGTTCGTTTGGTGGCGACTCAGAGGCAGGCCTTCTCTGTAGCAGCTCCCATTTTGTGGAATGCACTCCCAGCAGAAATTCGCAATATTAATTCTTTACTGACCTTCAAGAGAGCCCTTAAAACCTATCTGTTTGGCCTAGCCTTTCAGGGTTTTTAATTAGTTTTAATTATTTTTAATGTTAACCTGGTTTTCAGGGTTTTAATTGTTCTGAGAGTTTAATTGTTTTTTAAGATGCTTTTAATTGGTGTTCATATTTATATATCTGTTCTAATTGTTATTGGTTTTAATGTTTTCTGTTTTAAATTGTAAACTGCCCTGAGCCATTTTGGAAGGGCAGTATAAAAATCGAATAAATAAATAAATGAATAAATAAATAAATAGGGAGGCTGGCGGCGGCCCGTGTGTGGCTACTTGGCCCCGCCGCCTGCATCTGACATCAGATGCGGGGGCCTGGCTAGCCACGCCCCCACGCCTGACATAAGATGCGGGGGCATGGTCTTTCTTCCAAACAGGGCCGCATGGCCCCATTTGGAAAGGAATAGGCCTGTGCTGCCTTAAAGGCAGGGAGAGCCGTTCCGGCTGTGCTGCCAATGCAGCGCGGGCCACTCTCCCTCCCAAACGGGGCCATGAGGTAAGCGCTCTAGGGAGGGAGATCGATTGGCCCCGCTGCACTGGCTGTGAGACCAGGAATGGCTCTCTTTGCCCTTAAGGAGGGAGAGTTACTTTGGCTGTGCTGCCAAAGCAGCATGGGCTGACTTTGGTTCCAAAAAGGGCCATGTGGCCCCATTTGGGACCGAAATAATGCCCCCCATCTGATGTCAGATGTGGGGGGCATGGCTGGGACCGTGCTTGCAGCTCCTGATTGGTGGTAGCCTGGGTTCTTTGAACCCGTTCGCCCAATGGTGGCTCCGCCCCTGGCAGCAGCTCTTCATAGTTGCAGGCAGAGTTCTTTCTCACACTGCAAAGCATCAATCTTGAAAATATCCAAATGGCTTCTTAACTTTATACAGACACTTGAGGTTTCTAGCTTTATCTCTTTTGAACTAACTCAGATCATAAGCAGATCCATCACACTTTGCTGGTACCACTGCATATTGCCCTATATTATATATTGAAGAGAACAATAACATTGATGCAGCTTGGTGCAAGAAGTTTGCTTTTCACAGAGATGTGGGTTGGTGGGGGGGAGAATTGTCACTCCCCCTGGCTTGAGCCAGTTCCACTGCCTTCAGTAGGGCATACTGCCAGGTAAGTGGGCACATGAATTCAGCTTTTGCCTCACCCACCTTGGAAAAGGTCCTGCAGATGCCCAGACAGCTCAGGTAGCATTATCTACCACTTCTGCTGTTTTGAATACATTGAATGGAGAGCCTCCATATTGTTATGAATTTGCCAGCTGGGAGCATGGGCTGAAATCTAAAGTGTGCTCTGTGTAAAACAAGGGTGGGATTAAGAAGAACTGCTGTGCTGCACTTGCAAGCAAGAAGGGGGGTTCATAATAATGGAGATGTCAAGTGTGATAGGTGCCTGGCATGCTGTGACAATAATGTAATTTGGAGACACTGGCGTACAATAGCAAGAAGGGTGGGGAATTACTGATGGGAAACGTTTCTGATAGCAAGTGATTGTGAAATTGTGACATTTGGGAGAAGGAAAAGACAGACAGGTAAGTTGCAGATGGTGAAATGACAATAGGGAAAGCTGCATAGTATGCCACATTCTCCATGCGTTTATTTGACTGCAAGCAGGGCCTTAATATTAATTTTATTATGGTTTTGGTGGGGGCTGTGTAGAGTAAAATATAATGGTAAGTGGATTGTATGTGGTGTCAGTAGCCTTCAGCACTAGAGGACACTATTAACCTCTCTGTAATAAAGGTATTTTACAGGCACTGCATTGCCAAGGAGAGAGACACCTACGTGAACCTATCCCTCCCTCATGTTCAGGTGAGAAGTTGTGCTAACCAGCAAAAGCAGGTTTCCTTGGGTGGGAAGACATTGGAGGTGGTGCATTTGCACTCTATTTGCACTAGATCAAGCAATAGTAGTCTCCATCATTGCTGTTTTGGGATGGAAGGTTCAAAGCCACTCTCTGACAGTTGTGGTCATCCTGTGGAAAACGTGTTTATGTGACCCATCCCTTTCTCCCTCACTCCTTTTTCCTGCACCCTGGTTTTCAAGTGCTTCCAGCCCATCACCAGCAGGGTGCAATGGGGATGGCAAGACAGCTTCACAGAGTGCACGTTGCTGCCTGTCCTGCCCCGTCCTGGTCAGCTCATTTACCCACTAACCAAGTTTATAAGCTTATCCATCACACTCAGAGTACTCCATGGCTGGCAAAGGCAGGCTAAGTGGAGGGGGGGTAGTGTGGAGGACAGTAGGGATGTACAAATCATCAACTCGAATCTGGGTGATCTGAGTGACTTGAATTTGAATTTGAACCTTAAAAGGGCAGTTAAATTCAAATTTGAATTTCCAAAATTCAATTCAAATTTGATTTGAGAACCATTTGGCAGCTTTCAAAAACCATTCAGGCACCCTGATTGGTTTAAAAAGGTGCCCACACTGGGTCAAATCAATTTGAATTCAAAATGAATTTTCAAAATTCAATTCAAATTCAAACTGAATAGAAAAATTTGATTTGTGCACATCCCTAGAGGACAGAGGGTTGCACAAGTGAGGTGGGGGGGGGGGCTGGAGCAATCTTAAATTCCCCACCACCACTTCCCTATACCCCCAGGAAAAAAGACGGATCCTTAGCCAGACTGCAATAAGATGGAACTTTTTAAGGGATCCTCTGCATCGCTTTGCCTGTGAAAACTGTGGAACCAAGCCAACCCACATTGACTTGCAGCTGTGCCAGCCCCAGGCAGGGATGATTTGAGACTCTGCCAGCACGTGCAGGCGTCAGCCTGGATGTGGCTTTTGGCATGCTACTGCAAATGTTTCTCTCCATGCATTTGAGCCGCTTGCCTTTGTAACATCTGTAGTGGTCTGCCAAAAGGCGAATCCAGGCTGGCTTCTGCATGTGCCAGTGGATACCCACAATTGCCCTGGGTTGGCACAGGCTGGCTTGTTCTCGCATGGGCGACGGGGAGTACATTAGGCTCATTGTTTCTGAAATGGCATGATGCTTTGCAATCACCTTGCTGCTACAGACTGCAGCGGATACTGTTCAGGAGGATCATGCAAGCACAATTTTCTACCCACCCCAAGTTACAAAATGCCACAGACAAGAAGGGTAATTCAACTTACTTACACAGCTAAACAATAGTCCATTAAGATTAATGGGCTGGCTCAGACTGAGGCACCAGAAACTCAAAGAGAAAGGAAAGCTGATTCCTCAGTGAAATGGAATTCAATTCTAGGTAGATCAGCTTTCAAGTAATGTGTCCCTGAGCATGTTGCAAAACAGTGAGGGGAAAGTCTAGTGGAGTGCAGCAGACAGTGAGGTTGTCAGCTCAGTGTTACGAGCCACCAATCGGGGTTTTTCATCCCGACTCAGAACATCTGGCATTTCTCAGGCAAAAACTCAGAACCAAGAATTTGTGATGGTCAGAGGAGCAGATCCACCCCTTAACATTTGAGAAGTCCCCCCCCACCCTCATTTTATAGAGCTAGCCTATCCCCACCCCAAACCTAATAATCATATCAATCCCTGCACACAATTTTTTTGAAGAGTTGTTTCTGAAACTTTCCCTCTGTTTGCACCCCCTAGGACTTTTACATACATGGCTTTTAGTTCGCATCTCCTCCGGAATGGAGGGTGCAAGTCCACATATCAGCTGGTTTTACCCTGAAGTCACAGCCGGGTATCAGGGACCAGTTCACACATGATTCTGCTTCTCCCCGAATTACTGCTGTGCCTTCTAGCTTAGCCCGAATTATGTCTGGAGTTTAAAAAAAAATCCTCTATTTGTGGCAGCTTTTTTTGCAGGGGGGAAACGAGCTTTCTGGTATGCCCCGCCGCTTCTCCTGCGATGTGTGGAGGGTCCATTCCCGATAATTCGGCTTTTTTCAAAACTCGCTCTTTCATGGTTTGTTTGTTTGTTTGTTTGGTTGGTTACTTCAAGTGGCGCCAATCAGCTTCAGAAAGAGCCTGCAGCTCAGGAGGGGCTTTTCGCGGAGGATCAGACGAGGAGGTGTGAAGCCTTGCCTGCCTGCCCCCAAACCCAGCCGTTGCTCCCTCCCCGCTTTGTTTTTCTCGCCTCCTGCCAAGGCAGGTCTGATCAGTTCAGTGAGACTGTCCTAATGCTTCCTGACTCCTGACACCCGACTTATGCCATGCCTGCAGACGCGAGGGGGCTGGCAGCAGGAGTGACTATTGCCAACCATTAAAAGCGGCTTCTCTTTCTTTCTCTCTCCCCACGTTCCATCCCACCACCCACCCCCCTTTGCTGAATTATTGAGCAGGTCACTTCTTGCCAGGTCAGTTTCCAAAAATATTTGAAGGCAAGGGGAGAGTCTTGCCGTTTGCAAGGAACTGGAGACTTGGGTGAACTATCAGAACGCCAAGTGTCAGCAGAAGCCGCTGCTTGGAAACTGGTCTTGCTGATCTTCCACAAGGGAGTTTGACAGTGGTGTCCAGTATGGTCTGCGCTTTGATTTGCAATTGTGAGCACTGGGGGAGGGGGGAGGGGTTGCGGCTGATTGGTGACATTCTGTGGAGGGAGTCCAGACGTGGAGGGGGAGGGAGAAATTCCTGAGTTAAATGCAAGTACAAATGGGAATGGAAAATGTGAGTCTTCCTATGCTTTCACCATGTACAAGATCCTTGCTTGTGCTACTCCAGTCTTTTTGCTACTTTTAATTCATATATGAATCTCTGGTTTCGTCTTGTTGAAGCCTGGTCACCATAGGAACATAGATGCTGCAAATCAGGCAGATAGGCAGGCCTTACATATGCAGATGTTGTTGGAGGATGCCTGGAACCTTAACAATGGAGACGACAGGTCCGATTAAACCTGAGCGCTTTGTGTCTGAGCTGATTTTATAAGGCTGCATTTTTCTTCATCACAGAGAGAAAGCAATGATTTCTACTTTAAACTTCCATGGCCTTCCATGGGGTAGATGGGAGGGGAGCATGAGGTGATGAAGGTAGTCGCAAAGGCAAGCTCATAAAAATCAGCAAAGATTTGGGTCAGATTCTACGGGTTTGGGTTAAGCATTCTGTCGTTTTGACTAGTCAATCTTGTGAAACACTGCCTTGTAAAACTAAAACTAAAAAAGAAGAAGTAATAATGAATAATAAAAGTAATCTCTCACCTCCTCCTGGGATGTGATTGGTTGGAGAACAAACCCAGAGCAAGCTGTGAGAATGCATACAGGAAAAAGATCCGCAGGGAATGTGGACAAGAACTGGCCCTATGCGAACCGCCCATCTAATCATCCGAATTAAACAGCTGCAAATCTACTGCGAAGCAGATTCGTTCTTTGGATACCCCACAGTATGAAGTCATGTCTGGGTAACTCCCTGGTGATGGCACCTCCACACCAGCACAGGACTCTTGTTTCGGTTCTGTTTTGTTCCATTGAGTTTTGTCCACCATCAGTTTTGTCCACTATCAGAAAAATAATAGTCAGATAATGCAGGAGCAAGGGTCAGACAATTGTCTTATAGTTCATCAGAAAGGTTTAAGAGGGATTGCTTTTAAAAGTACCCCTTAAATTCAAAATTCAAAAGCATTATTTAAATATTTTTCAAAGTCTGGATTGGCACATATTATTTTACTTCCAATTTCATGATTACTATTTTCATTTCATTCTTTTTTTATGTGGACCATATTCTATGTGGACCATATTTTTGATCAGAGAAAGTGTAATTTGCCCAAGGCTAACCTTTCTTAAGTTTAGCCACTAAATTTGGCCATGTTTAAGTTAGTATATATCCACATTTTCTAACAAGCATTTTAATGTATATAGCAATGGCCAGTGACCATTCTGACCAAAAAGAGGACCCAGCAGCTCCTCTCTGAAATGGAGTGTGTGTGTGTGTGTGGGGGGGTGTCTAGTAGGGAGCAAAGCCTTCCCTACTTTGGTGCATTCCTTTTAGCCGAGCCCCAGTACCTGAAGCGTGAACCAGTCTGGGAGAAAATTGCTTACAGCAGAGTGGAGGACAGCAAGAGAAGGCAGGGGAGAGGGGTAGGCTTTACTCCCCTCCCTGCATGCTCCTTGCAGAAGAATAGAACACACACCCCACTTTATATGTGCACAGGGCAGCATGTGGTTGACGTACTGTATATGTGGCTGCTCTTGCACTTCTAGTTTGGTCCTGAGGTCATGACCAAGCTGGCTTTTGAACCCAGGTCTTGCAGGGAAAAGTCCAAATCTCCCTGTCCACAGGAGATGCTGGTACTGGTTTATATCCTTGCAGCTTTTAGCTTGCATTCTCTGGCTGTTGGGAATGGGAATCATCATGGGTGGAGAGAGATTCTGGGCTTAAGGGAGAGAAATACCAGGAAACAGGATTTGAGGGAAGGGTCCCAAGACTAGTGGTAGAGCACATGCCATGCATACAGAAGGTCCCAAGTTCAGTCCCCAGCATCTCCAGCTAAAAGGATCAGGTAGTAGGTGATGAGAAAGACCTCTGCCTTAGACCCTCCCTAGACACACAGTTGCTGCCAGTCTGGGCAGATAATGCTGGACCAGGGTTCTGACTTAGCCCAGGGCAGTCCCATGAGCTCATATGAAGTGGAAGAACAGAGGGGAAGAAAGAGCTAGAACCACAGTTGCTTTAAATGTTTCCAAAATGTTAAGAACCATACTTGTATAGGACAAGAGGATAGATCAAAGGTGAATTGTCTCAGTGAGCCGACTTCTGTATTCTCTGGTGGGACCACAAAGAGAATGGATAATTCAGTACTAGCACCCCTTTTCTAAAAATGTTCTATGGAAACGATCCCAGTGACTTCCCAGTTGAAACACACAAGAGGTTTCCCTCAAAAACGATCCTTTTGGTCCGGAAGGAAGACAGCATCTTTCAAGCAATGAAGGCTGACAGGACCTTTCAGATGTTTTGTTTGCCTACCATAACTGCCTGCCATGCCAGCAGCTTATCCTGCAGCTGTTGCCATCTGAAATGTTTTACTGAAGAGCAGAAATTCCACAGAGGCCTTGAGTCAGCATAAGAGCATCACAAATTAACCTCTCCTTTCAAAAGGCTTTTTGGAGAAAATTCTAGTCACACTGGTGATGTGTCTGGGTCACACAGGAGGGAAAACTTGGGGTTATTTGCATGGGGAAGTGAACACATCAGTCAAAGGCCAGGGTTGTGTGTGTGTGTGTGTGTGTGTGTGTGAGAGAGAGAGAGAGAGAGAGAGAGAGAGAGAGAGAGAGAGAGAGAGAGAGAGAGAGAGAGAGAGAGAGCATGCAAGCATACACTATAATAGAGAGATTGAGAATTAAGAATTGAGAATTGAGAATTCAAAGCATTGAGAATTAGTGTCATGTAGCTGTCAGAGCTGGGAAGCTCCTAGTTCAGATTTCATGTTGCCAATGACTCATTGGGTAATCTTAGGTAAATCTTGACTTATGGAAGTGATAATTATGGTCTGCATGACAGGGTTGTTTTAAGGACTATGTGTATTTGAAGAGCTTTGAACTGTTCATCCCAAGTTACTTACGACCAAGTCTCATTGAAAACAAGGGGATTTTCCAGTCAAAACCAATATGCTTCACTGGTTTCCATGGGTCTTGGTCATGAGGTGACTGATAGAATTTATGCTTTGTATGCAGAAGGTTCCAGGTTCAACTCCCAGCATCTCCTTAAGAACCAATGTGGTGTAGTGCTCAGACTAGGAACAGGGGTACTCGGGTTCAAATCCTCAATCAGTCATGAAGCTCACTGGGTGATCTTGAGCTAGTTCCCATTGCTCAGCCTGGGGGTTATTGGGAGGCTAAAATGAGGAATGAGGAGAAAACCGTGTATATGAATTCCTTGGAGAGAGGGATGGATAGAAACACAACTAATAACAACAATGTTAGATGGATCAAGGCCAATATAAATGCTAACCATTATGAATACATCTGTTCGCTACAGCCCAGGTAACTAACAGCAAGGGTGGAAACTCAGAAAACCAGCACACATCTGATCTGAATTATTGCGACTGATAGTAATCCGAGGAAAGCTCCGGCTGGAGTGCTGTGCGTCATTCATTCTGTTATTTATTTATTTAGAATGGCTTGATTTATGGCCCTCCAATTGCCAAGGTGGCGGCTGGTGCAATCGCTCACTTGGGCTGCCTGATTTACATCTAGTGTTGGAATGAAACTGGGGAGTGCCGACGCTGGAAGGAAGCAGTCTTCTCCACTGGGGTTTAAAATGAAAAGCTGAGGATCAAGGACTGCAGCAATGTGCTTGTCACAGGCTGGAATTCTTCAGTCTGGGCTCCTTTGAAAACCAGACAACCCTGCCTGAGATCTTCATGGCCATGGAATCCTCTCAGACACCTCTCATGTCTGGTTTAGGATTTTCCCCACATCCCTGATGGCTTCCAGTTGTGAACCTCAAATATGCAAACTCCCATCTATAACCTGAATGATTCTCCCCACCCCAGCTTAGTAGCTGTAGAAAGCAGACGTCACAAAATCTCCTTTATATTCTTCCTCTACACAGAACAATTGTCCATTTCACTCGACGTCTCTCAACATGTCATCTCCATCTGGTAGCTTTCTGAGCCATTTAAAATCTTCTTTGTCACCTGTGCTGACTTAGAGTCATGTCCACCCATAGCAGATTGACTACAGAGAGCTGGTGTGGTGCAGTAGCTCAGAGACAGAGCTGCCTCTGCTATAAACTCACTAAAGCCTTGGGCAAGGCACTCCCTTTCAGCGCTCAGCTGCAGTATGAGGATAAGAAGGAAGTCCTATTGGTTTATAGTACGAGTTATATCAAAGTATCACACAGGAAGTGCTCCGCACACTCACAAAGTGCTCATTCTAAGTATTGTGGTTGTGTAAGAATTTGCCAGCATATGCAGGAACCAGCCTGGATCTGGCTTTGGGCACACTACTGCAAACTTCTCTTTGCAAAAATGCTTTTCAAGAGACATTGGTAATGGTGACCTAAAAGCCAGATTCAGGTTGCCTCCTGCACATGGCAGCAGATTCACACAATTGACTTGTCTTAGTTTGACAAAGATTGGCTCGTTTCTATAGCTGTTGTGGGCTGAAATGGTTGTGTTAAGAGTTGCCACATCTATCTGGAGATTTATTTAGACTACAGCTACAAATACAAGAAGTATTTATATGCCACTTTCAACAAAGGTTCCCAAAGAGGTTTACATAGAAATAAATAAATAAAGTGGCTTCTTGACTGTCTCCAAAGGGCTCACAATCTTGAAGTTAATATGATAGACACCAGCAACAGCCACTGGAGGGATGCTGTGCTGGGGGTGGATAGGGCCAGTTGCTCTCCCCTTGCTAAATAAAGAGAACCACCATTTTTAAAAGGTGCCTGTTTGCTCAGTTAGCAGGCTACAGGTTCCTTGGTACCTTCTGCTTTGGACTTCATGATAAAAATAGCAGGTCCTTGTCCAGGGAGCCACATTACGTTTCTGTTGAGGGCAGCTACTGAATATAAAGCCATTGCTTTGCCTGCCTCATTCCTCCAGTTTGTTAATTTTTTCCTCATCCACATTCTCTTGCAAATGGGGCGAGAGGAAGAAAAAAAGTGGCAGGGTGGAGGGACCCATCTTCACATTTTGTCCCAGGGCCCATTCCAACTGTGCTACACCCCTGTTTGTGGCATTTAAGGTAAGTCAGAATCTTTGAGGAGAAACAAGTTAGCCCGACTCCATCTTAGCTCCAATTAAACCTTTGCACAGTAAACATCTATGTAAGGATTTGGCCATATTCACTTTTTGTTGTGGTTGTTCTTACCTCCATTCTTAGATATTAAAAATGCTAACTCAGCCAGCGTTGATGTGAATGTCAATTCACTTTAATCTCTTTACATTCAAGACTGCCCATTGGCAAACATTAAGGCTCAGCCAAAGGTTGGATGGAAACATACAAAACAAATGTCAAAAAAACCAGTTCCAGTAGTTCCAGTGCAAGACTCTCCAGCGGGCACCCCATCCTCCTCCTTCCAGGGTATGCTTAACAATCATCGCCAGCACTCGTTAAAGTTGGTTTCTCCCCAAAGTACTTGGGTTCTATTGGTGATTTGGGGGCTGTAATTCAAGCATTTTATTCCGTCTTCCGTTTAGTTTTCAAATATTCTGTTTTAGACATGCCAAATCCAGCTATGCGTCGCAATCCTCAAAACTCTGAAGTAAACAAAAACATTAATTCTTCAAACATGGAACAATGTAGAATGCAATAGTATCAAAAACAGGCATGCAGCAAAGAATGTAAGTTTTTCCTACATTACCTTATTTTTGTTTTTTATGGCCAGAACAGATATCTTGTGGGAGATCCATGACTGGCTGTGCCAGATTATTATATATTTTTTTAAACTCTGATTGAAACAGTGATGCTGGGGTGAGGTTATGTTTAACTCTCCCCTCATTTAGGCAATTAGCACCCCTCCAACCTGCTATTGGTCCTGCTGGGGGGGAAACAAATACAAATACAAAAATCCAATTTCTGTATCTTTCCCCAACAGCACTAATAAGGGGTGATTTAGAACAGGAAAATAGTCAGGAGGAAAGGGTTAAACAGCCCCTTCCCAAGCATCATTGTTCTGATAAAAACTGGCTCCTCTAAAGTAAAAATGAATGTCAGGAGATCTTCCCATGGATCTCCTGTATAAGGTCCCTTTTGGCCTTTTTGCGTGTAGCCAAAGAGCAGGCACCTCCTTTAAGAATAGCAGGTCACAATCCACTGTTGTCTGGGCTGGGCCAGAAAAGTGGTCAGGCCTTTCCCTCCATTACTATTGAACCTCACCAATTATTTGCTTTTGCTCTATAGTCAGCCTACCACATAGGCTTTATTTATTAACTTAGTATGCTTGCTTTAAAAAAAAATGGTGCTAGATGTGGTCCCCGGGCATGATCCAATGGCATGTGATGCATCAACCTTGCTGAAATGATGCATGTCAGTGTCTGGATGGGAGACCACCAGGGACCCTACATTTGCTATCTTGCGTTCCATGATAGCAGAAACGTCAGACATAAATGTCATAAAGGTTTTCAGGTTGGCTTTCCCTTCCTGTGTGCTTGACCTCTAACACCTGTGGGCACTGATTACACCAGCCCTGCCCAGGGTCTCTTGTGAGAGGAGAGATTCTGGGGGCTTATAAGGAAGGGAGGTGTGACTGGTGGTGTGGCCAGCCTGCAGGTGGCTGCTGAAGCCAACCGCCAAAGGGGTCTGGTCTTTGGTGCGGAACTGAGGGCTGGGGCACAATATATTCCATTATGGCTATTTTAGGAGTTGTAACAGCTGTCTAGCCAGCTTTCGTTACTGATACTTGGGTGAAGTTGTTCTGTAATGTGTTTGGGTCTGTCTGGAGATAGGGAGACAGGCTGTGTGTCCATTGACTGTGGGGCAGCTATTCCAGTGCTGGTGGAGAACAGAACAAGTAATGTGGGCAAGTCAACAGGCCATTCCAGGGGAAGGAAATCAGAAATCTAATGGCCATTTCCCCTTCTGGCTAATCTGCCAGCTCTTTGACCTCAGGGAGCACTGCCAACCACCCACAGAGCCTCACCTTGTTCTTTTGTAATGTCAGGTTGGTCCGGAATAAATCAGAACTCATCCATGATCTGATTATGGATGAAAGGGCTGACCTGCTATGCATCACAGAGACTTGGTTGGGGGAGGCTGGTGGCCCAGTCTGGTCCCAGCTTCTCCTTCCAGGGTATTGTGTAGAGGAGCAGGTGAGGAGACATGGGCGGGAAGGTGGAGTAGCTGTGGTCTAAAAGGATAACATCTCCCTTACCAGGATCCCTGTTGAAATATCTGACCATTTTGAATGTGTGTACTTGAGTTTGGGGACCAGGGATAGACTGGGACGCTTGGTGGTGTACCGATTACCCTGCTGCCAAAGAGAGTTCCAAACTGAGCTGACGGACTTGGTTGCGGGACTGGCGTTGGAATCTCCCAGATTATTATTTTTTTTTGTTGGGGGACTTCAATGTTCACTTTGGGACCAATTTGTCTGGGGCAGCAGCCATGACAACTATGGGCCTATCCCAACATACATTGCAGGTCACACGCTTGATGTGGTCTTTTACTCTGATCAGGGTGGTGTTCCATGGGTCCCCCCCCCACTGGTGATTTTCCAATTGTCATGGATCGACCACAATCTGATTATGTTTGGACTTACAATCACATCCCACCTCTGCAGGGGTGAAGGCCCTATTAGAATAGTCTTCCAGAAAAGGATATTGGACCCAATAGGATTCCAAGAAGCCTTGGAAGGATTTAGTGTTGGCTCTGCCAGTGATCCTGTTGATTCCCTGGTGGAGAATTGGAATAGCCAACTCACCAGGGCAGTCAACATGATCGCTCCCAAGCATTCTCTCCGACCAACTTCAAAACTGGCCTCTTGGTATACAGAAGATCTAAGGGGGCTGAAGTGGCACAGTAGATGACTGGAGCACAAGTAGAGAAAGACTTGGCTCAAATCCAACAGATTATGACATAGAGCCCATTTAAAGATTTATGCTCAGGCAATACATGTAGCAAATAAACAATTCTTTTCTGCCTGTATTGCATCTGCGAGCTTACATCCAGCAGAGTTGTTCAGGGTTGTGAGGGGGCTAGTACATGCCCCTCCTTCCTTGAATCAGAATTTGGAGCCATCAATTACCCATTGTTAAGCTTTTAATGAGTTATTCTTAGACAAAATATCTTGTATTTAGGCCAACTTAGATGGAGATTCCACAATTATTGTGGTGTCTGAATCTGAGGTGTCCAGAAACTCCTCTTATATGGTTTGGCTGGATCAGTTCCAGTTTGTGACTCCTGAGGATGTGGACAAGCTGCTTGAAGCGGTGAGACTTACCACCTGTTCTCTTGACCCTTGTCCAACATGGCTTATCCTATCTGGCGGAGAGGTGATTATAAGAGGCCTGGTAGAAATCATAAATGCTTCTCTGAAGGAGGGCAGGATGCCTCTGTCTTAAGGAGGCAATTATTAGATCTCTTCTGAAGAAGTCTGCCTTGGATCCCTCAGAGACAGGCAATTATAGGTCTGTCTCCCATGGCTGGGCAAAGTAATTGAGAGGGTGGTGGTCTCCCAGCTCCAGACAGTCTTGGAGGAAACTGATTACTTAGATGAATTTCAAACTGGCTTTCAGGCAGGCCATGGGGTGGAGACTGCCTTGGTTGGCCTGATAGATGATCTCCAATTAGAAATTGACAGAGGAAGTGTGACTCTGTTAGTCCTTTTGGATCTCTCGGCGGCTTTCAATGGTATCAACCATCGTATCCTTCTGGAACATCTGAGAGCATTAGGGGTGGCAGGCATTGTTTTACAGTGGTTCTGCTCCTACCTCTCAGACAGATACCAGATGATGTTGCTTGGAGACTGTTGCTCTTCAATATGTGAGCTTATGTATGGCATCCGTCAGGGCTCTGTACTATCTCCAATGCTTTTTAACATATACATGAAACCGCAGGGAGAGATCATCAGGAGATGTGGTGTGAGGTCTTATCAGTATGCTCATGACACCCAGATCTACTTCTCCATGTCAACATCATCAGGAAAAGGCACAGCCTCCCTAAATGCTTGCCTGGAAGTGGTAATGGGCTGGATGAGGGATAATAAACTGAGACTAAATCCAGATAAGACAGAGGTACTTATTGTGCGGGGTCAGAACTCCAGAGATGAATTATATCTGCCTGTTCTAGATAGGGTCACACGTCCCCTAAAAGAACAGGTACACAGTCTGGGGGTGCTTCTGGATCCACAACTCTCCCTGGTATGTCAGGTTGTTTGGTGGCTAGAAGTGCTTTCTATCAGCTTCCACTCATATGCAAGCGGTGTCCATTTCTTAAAATGAACAATCTCAGAACGGTGGTACATATGCTGGTAACCTCCAGACTTGACTTCTGCAATGCACTCTATGTGAAGCTGCCTTCGTATGTCATCTGGAAACTGCAGTTGGTACAGAATGCAGAAGTCAGGTTGGTCGCTGTGTCATCTTGGAGAGACCACATAACTCTTGTGTTGAAAGAGCTATACTGGCTGTAGATAAGTTTTCGGGCAAAATACAAAGTGCTGGTTATAACCTATAAAGTCTTAAATGGCTTAGGCTCTGGGTATTTATGAGAATCTCTTCTTCATTATGATCTCCACCGCCCACTGAGATAATCCAGAGAGTTGATCTCCAGTTGCCACCGGCTCCCTGGTAGCCACATGGGGACAGGCCTTCTCCGTAGCTGTCTGGAGACTGTGGAATGCGCTCCTCCTCATCTCTGACAACTTTTAAAAGCACTTGAAGACTTACCTCTTCATCCAAGCATTTTAATCTGACTGTGGTTTTAAGTTGTTTTAAGGTTTTGTTTTCTGTGTTTTAACCTGTTTTATGTCACTGTGTAAACCACCCAGAGCTGAAAGTTTAGGCGGTATACAAATTGGATATATAAATCAACAGATAAACAAAAAGGATGTTAGCAATAGCTCAACCTTGCAATCAAGGTGCATGAGACAGACCTAGCAATAAATTCAGTGCAAACCATTGTATCTTAAAATTTAATACAGCAGGAAGAGACATGCACACATCCTTAGACATACCATTTGCCCTTTACAAAAGACCTTGGTACAGGCTGAGGCTGTTCTCACGACCAGCTTAACTCTGCCTGGGGCAGCCCTTGCATTGCATTGTAGCCTGGTCATGAGATCCCTCCATTCCCTGCTTAACTAACTGCACTCATACCCTTACCCTGCCTACCAGGTAGTGCCTGTCTGATGGGGGAAGCCCCACTGCAACGTGCGTGCCCCATGTTGCACTGCAGGATGCCTGGAGGCCAGAACAACAAGTTCCAGGTCTGTATCCTTCCGCCCTGTTCCGTGGAGCTCTGAGCAGGGCTGCCCATGTGGGTGTGCAGGAGGCACACTGAGGATGACCCGCTTGGTCATCTGCGGGGAGGTTAGTGCAAGCAGCCTTCCTCCCTACTCTCCCTCAAGCCCTTTCTCGCTGATTGTGAGAAAGGGCTCATCATAAGAACATAAGAACAGCCCTGCTGGATCAGGCCCAAGGCCTATCTAGTCCAGCATCCTGTTTCACAGAAGCCTACAGGCAGGAGTTGAGGGCATGCCCTCTCCCCTGCAACTGGTACTCAGAGGCATCCTTCCTTTGAGGTTCTCTAACTAGTAGCCGATGATGGACCTCTTCTCCATGAAGTCATCCAAACCCGTCTTAAAGCCTTCCAGGTTGTTGGCTGTCTCCACAACTTGTGGCAGAGAATTCTACAAGTTAATTATGTGTTATGTGAAAAAGTAACTCCGTTTGCTGGTCCTAAATTTCCTGGCAATCAATTTCATGGGATGACGCCTGGTTCTAGTGTTATGTGAGAGGAAGAAGCATTTCTCTCTATCTACTTTCTCCACATCATGCAGGATTTTATAGACCTCTATCATATCTCTCCACAGTCATCTATTTTCTCAACTAAAAAGCCCCAGGTGTTGTAGCCTTGCTTCATAAGGAAGGTGCTTCAGGCACTTGATAACCTTGGTTGCCCTCTTCTGCATCTTTTCCATTTCTACAATGTCCTTTTTTAGATGTGGTGACCAGAATTGTACACAGTACTCAAGGTGTGGCCACACCATAGTTTTGTATAAGGGCATTATAATATTAGCAGTTTTATTTTCAACCCCCTTCCTAATGATTCCTAGCATGGAATTGGCCTTTTTCACAGCTGCCGCACATTGAGTCGACACTTTTAATGAGCTGTCTACCACGACCCCAAGATCCCTCTCCTGGTCAGTTCAGGTATACTATGTCAACTGGATCACCTTTATCCACACACTTGTTGACACTCAAAGAACTCCAAAAGGTTTGTGAAGCAAGATTTACCTTTGCAGAAGCCATGCTGGTTCTTTCCCATCACGGCAGGGGCGGCTCATGAACTCTCCTCCGGGGAGTGGGGCGGCGGGGGGCTGCTTCTTTAAGGTAAATGGAGCTGGTGCTCTGTGCTGCCCAGCAGCCCCCGCGGCAGGGAATCGCCTCCACTACTCACCTGGCCGCTGGTGGGGGCTCACCTCTGCGGGAGCCAGGTGAGTGGTGGAGGCGATTCCCTGCCGTGGGGGCTGCTGGTGGCACAGAGCACCAGCTCCATTTACCTTAAAGAAGCCGCCCGCCCGCCCACCCACCCCCGGAGGAGAGTTCACGAGCCGCCCCTGCATCAGGGCCTGCTCTTCTATGTGCTTTACAATTTTATCCTTGAGGATGCTTTCCATCATTTTGCCTGGAATGGACATTAAGCTAACCAGCCTATCATTTCCCAGATCGCCCCTGGATCCCTTTTTGAAAATCGGTGTTACATTTGCTACTTTTCAGTCCCCCGGTACAGAGCCTGATTGCATCGTATTCTGTCTAGTCATCTTTTATATTTTGTTTTTATAAAGTTTGTCCAAGTGGGGATCCTTTAGAGAGGGTGTGTGTGTGTGTGTGTGTGTGTGGTGGGGTGGGGTGGGGTGGTGGGGGGGTCAGAAAGGAAAAGGGAGAGAAAGGAGGAGGAGGAAATTGAGTTGTTTCTGAATAGACTCTTGGTTAAATCTACACAAGATTACTTTGCATTTATGAAGGAAGAAGTTATAAAACAGTCCAAAATTTGCAGGTCCTACATGGAGTCATGCATAGTTATTTCTATGCATGCATATTATGCATGTAAGGCAGTGGATTACAACCCATGCAAGAGCACCTTTCATTAAGTATGCAGTTCATAATTCTGACTTGACAGATTGGCATGTCACAACACCATAGTAGTCATGGCTTTGAGAAGAGCTGGCTGAAATGGCTGCAAGCCAGGCACTTCAAGGTAGCAAAACAAGTCATTCAGCTAACATCTGAGAGACTTTATGGCCAGCCAGTTGGATTCTGTCCTTTTAAAATGGATCTTGGTGCCACACTAAATAGTGCACCCAAGTCTAAGCTGTCCCCAAAGTGTAGGTCAGTAATAGGTAGAACAAAGAGAAATGTAACCTCCAGAAGAATGAGAAAAGAAAAGAAAGAATGAAATCCACCAGCTAGCTAGCTCCATGGATTACTCTGTCCATTTTTTCTTAACCCTAATTATTTCTGTAATTTTCTGCAAAGGACCCAGCTAGGCCTCAGGCACTGAGTAATGCAGGAGGTTATTACTGTTATTACAGTAACTGGCAGAGCAAGTAACTCTTTCCTTCTCTGGTGCTGCAAATGTGTCACAATTAACCTTAACAACTGGGCTAGGTTGTTTTGCTGTATTGGCACCGATATGGTGCAGAAATGTCATCTCGTTAGCAGCTGAGTCGGGGACCCGCGCCTTCTCTTGTTGAATGCGTAAAAGGAGAGGACATTGCAGCAGGGCGCAGCCGTCATCATCCCCGTAATTAGAGAATCCCCTGCTGTTTGCTATGATGCTTGTGGGCTTAAGGCAGACTATTAATGTTCCTTAATCACGGCATTATTTTTAGTAGCTTTTTAAGCAAGGGAAGTGTAAAAAAATGGACCCATAGATTTGGTTGAGCCATTCTGTAACAAGTGAAGGAGCACAATTGGCAGGAAAGAGAAGGAAAATGGAAAAGACACTGGCTGACATGCAGTCTAAGTTGCTCAGTAATACTACTCAGGAGCTGCTCTTAAGGACTACTTAATTTAAATAGGACTTCTGTTGTGTAATTTAGAGAAGAGGTGACTGGTCCAAGATCACCCAGAGGCTAAGTGGAGATTTAAACTTGGTGCTCCCCAAGCCTAGCCTGACACGCTAACCACTGCACCATACTGGTGCATGGACATATTTACCCCCCTCATCACATTCACTTTTATGTTTCTGCTAAACAAAGCTAAATTCTGTGCTCTGCCTACCTGTAAAAGTGATCATCTTGATCATTTTATGCCTTGTGCTCACACCAGAGACTCACATCTCCAGGAGTTATTAACCAGATTCTGTTATACTCACATCTTGAAACCTGGACACTAAAATTGCAGTGAGGGTACCAGTCTTCAGGTTCCTCTTTTAAGATTTGCCATGGCTGTCCTCCACCCCTATTACCTTTCTTATTTCTGTCCACTGAAACAGTAGTCAAACCAAATCTGAAAAGGAAGCTGAATTGTTTTTTTCCTGAGCCACACCCATTATTTGACAGGGCGGGGGAGGGGACTTCTTTGAATCCAAAATGGGATAAAACCATAAATCAGGTCACAAATTTTGAATATTGGTTTTACTTTAAGAAAAACAAACCAAAAGCAAAACACAACTCTCTTGTCCCAGCCAGAATGATTCATGAATACACAAATCCAATCTCTAGGAAGCAGGGCCAGCTCAAGAATTTCTGGTGCCCCAGACAAAGCCTGGCTTTGGCACCGCCCACACCCTTCACCTGTGCGGGTGCTCCCGCCCCTTCTCCCATCTGGGCAAGCCCTTCCCATCATTGGAGTGGCTGGCCAGTCTTTGTCAGCTGCTCAAGCGCCCACTTGCTCTCCTCATCACTCTGCCTCTGCCTGCCACTGCTGGCATAATAGCATTGCAAGACACAGCATGTAATGAAAATGTGCCATGGCAGGCGGGCTTCATGTCTGCTGAAGCAGCAGTGACAGCCAAAAGGAGAGCAAGTGGGCAGGTGACAGGGCAGGGAGCACCTGCGGGGGCGAAAGAGGCAGGTGGGTGGCTGTGCTCTCCACCCCTACTATAAATGCTCTCCTTGTCCTCCTTGTTGCTGTGGCCATCAACGGTGGGGTGGTAGGCAAGCACCCATGCCCCAATGAACTATACTTTTGGCTCACAAGGTGACACATGGCTCTGGCCATTGCCCCCCCCCCCCTCCCCACTTGGTGCCCTTGGTGATTGCCTAGGCCCTGCTAGGAAGATTGTTTTTATACATTGTTTGCTCAGGCTTTTGTATTCTGCCCTCTCGGAGGGCTGGGAAGCAGACGATACAGTGCTGAGAAAACGTTGGTGAACTCCAAGGCAAATAATGAGAATCACACTGCAAGGTCTTACCATGATACCCTTGTGTAATTGAAACCAGTCTTTCCCAATGCAATAAAAAGACATGAATGAAATAATGTTGTGTTTCTTGAGATACAATGATGTGCAAAGTGGGAACAAGGAGACTAATTCAGGATCAGTGTGTGAGATAGATAGTAAGTGAACCCCTAGTGTCCTTAGCACGGTTAATGGGCTGAACACAACCAGGTGCCTAACTAATTGCATAACAAGTAGACCACCCTGCAGAGGAAAGCTGCATGACTGCGTCTGGGCATCCTGTCCTATATAAGTCTGCACAATGACAGTCAGTAGGAACTTGTCATGCCACAATCAAAAGACATTCCAGAGATCTGTTACCAGAACTGCTCTGAAGGGCTGGCTAGACCCCTCAACAGTGCTTTTGGCTTAAAGGGGGGAATTTACCTTTCTGTTGGGAAGCAGTTCAGCTCCAGCATCAATTTAAGCAAGTTTTGGTATTTTAGGAAGAACGAGGAGAAAGGGATACAGTTCCCTTTCTCAGACTTTATTGAGGGTAAACTGGGGATGCAGAAGGGAGAAGAGGTTCAGTTAGGCAAAAATAAATCTGGCTGCTATTCTAAACAGAAGTCTTAATTGTAATAATGTTGGCTGAGGTTCTAAACTAGAACCTAGCTAGAGGTTTGCCTTTAAAAGTGCCTGGGAAGCAGAGAAGGGAGAAAAGCAGTGATGAGACTTTAGGAGAGCAAGAGGTTAGTTTACCTATTGTGCTGGGTTCAGGACTCCAAGGCCATGTGCTATGGCCAGGGGTACATAAACCCCAAAATGTGTCTGGAGGCAGGTTCCAAGCCATGCTACTTCCCTGGAGGGGGGAAAGCTTATGCAGCTACATGAACATAATCAATTTTGAGTGTAACTTGCCAAACAAAAAGGGCATGCACAAGCTATGTAAATGTGCATGTGTGCTGAATGGTGGTACTTGAGTGCTATCTTAGAACAGAGATGTCTTCCAGGTGCAAAAAGATGCATGCCCATAGTTTTTAGTGAGTTGGCCTCTGCCCTAGGCCTTTGTTAGCCAATTTGTTAATTTCTGAGGTGGGAATGCGCTGTTTTCTATGCCAGTCCTAAAAAGTGCTTCAAGTTGCTTCTCTTTCCCCTGAAAGGTTTACCTTTGAAAGGGGGTCTGCTCGCCAGCTGATGCCTCTCTGTACAGAAAGGGGCAGGAACATCCTATCTCAATCTATGCTGGCCTGACCTGAGACACATTGCCAAACACTTGTCCATGCAAGCGACCAGCTGTGAACTTTTGCCGACCCTGAGTAAGGTGAAAAGTTCAAAATGGGGGCTACGATCCCATAGCCTCACACTGTTCCGAGCAATCCAGAATCATATAAAGAAATGTCTTCTGTGCTATTCCAAAATTGGGCTGATTGGCAACAGGGCCTACAAAAAAGAGTGATCTAGACAGGGTTACAAGGCCATTTCCAAGCACTTGGGGCTCCATCCATTTACTTTTGGACAGATAGTCTACAAATGGAAAATGTTGAAAACTACTGTGACTCTACCCAGGAGCAGTTGTCCTGCCAAGATCGCTCCAAGAGCAACCTGGAAACTCATCCACAAAGTCACAAAGAATGCCAGACGAACATCTAAAGATCTGCAGGCTTCTCTCACTGAGGCTGATGTAAGGGTTCATGTGTCCAGTATCAGAAAATAACTGAATGGGAATAGTGTTCATGGGAGGACAGCTAAGAAGAAACCACTGCTCTTTAAAAATAACATTGCTGCCTGGCTCAGGTTTGCCAAGGAGCATCTGGATAACCCACAAGGCTTCTGGAATAATGTTATGTGGCTTAGAGTGCCTTTTATCAGCTTTGACTGATACGCCAACTGAGGCCTATGCCATACGCCATACCTGGACAAAGATAGCTTGGCCACAGTTTCTCATGCTCTGGTAACTTCTCACTTAGATTACTGCAATGCATTGAACGTGGGGCTGCCTTTGAAAATGGTTTGGAAACTGCAGCTGTTACAAAATAGAGATGCAAGATTACTAACTGGGACTGAATGTTTTAAGCATATTATGCCAGTGCTTCATCAGCTGCATTAGCTTCCAGTCCATTTTTGGGCCCAACTCAGGGTGCTGGTTGTTGGGTTTTCTCTCTGGTAAGAGAATCCCCTTTTCATTATCGCAGAGTCCACAGAGGGACAACACAGTGGAATTTGGTTAGGCAAGCGTGTATGCTGAGAGTAAAGTAACTTGGAGCAACTTCATAGTTTCAAATCAATATATATGGCATTTATTAGAGAACTCCATTCTAGATAGGAAAGTGAGGAGTTAGGATCTCTAATCTATCGAGCTAGCTGGATGCAGACAGATTCTGCATCTCTGCACACATGGTGCAGGGAGAGGAGCTTGCATGTTGCAAGGTAGAAGGAACAGGAAGGGAAGGGAGAGAGGAAGGAGGAAGTGTCCCTGAGAGTAGCAATCTACATTCCAAAGGGATAGTGTCAGAGCAGTAGAGAAGGGATGACCAATGTCTTGACCCTCTAGCCCTCTGACTCACTACTCTGCCCTCCTATGTCACTGAGACAAGAGACAGCGCATAGTCCTTCACTTCCAACACTGCTTTTAACCTTTAAAGCCCTAAATGGCTTGGGACCGGGTTACCTGAGAGAGTGCCTTGCCCCATATGCCCCTACCGAGTCCTTAAGATATTCTTCGGAGGCCCTTCTCCAGGTGTGCCTGCCAAACGAGGAGAGGTGCGTAACTACTAGGGAGAGGGCCTTTCCAGTGGTTGTACCCCATTTATGGAATAGCCTGGCTTCATTGCTTTATTATTTCAGGCACCAGGTAAAGACCCTTTTGTTCACTCAGACCTTTTAAATTTTAAATTTAAATTTTAAAAAATTGTGATGTTTGTTCTAAAAAAAGTTTTAAAAATTTTTTAAATTGTATTTTGTATTCTCTCCCTCCACGCTTTTTTTGCGTCTGTTATGATTTCATGTGTGTTTTTAACTCATGTTTTAATGTTGTGTTGAAAGCTGCCCAGAGAACAATTTGTTATGGGGCAGCTAACAAATAAAGTATTTTTATTATTTATTATTTATTTATTTACACAGTCAGACAGGTGTTATTAACTGGTTTGTTTTATCCAGACATCGAGTCCTTCCCAAGGACCTGGAATGGCTGAATTTTATTGTCAATGTTGTTGCTGTTTTTATAGATATTGTCGCAGAATATAGGCTGTTCCCAGTAAAGCTGCTTTTTGTAATTGGCTGATGGTGATTTCTGTGGCCCCTATGGTGTTGAGGTGCTCTTCAAGGTCTTTTGGAACTGCTCCCAGGGCGCCAATGACCACTGGGATTATTTTGGTCTTTTTCTGCCACAGCCTTTCCATTTCAATTTGTAGATCCTTGTATTTTGTGATTTTTTCTATTTCTTTTTCTTCTATTCTGCTATCCCCTGGTATTGCTATGTCAATTATTTTAACTTGTTTTTCTTTCTTCTCGACTACAGTTATATCTGCTGTATTGTGTGGCAGATGTTTGTCTGTTTGTAGTCGGAAGTCCCATAATATTTTTGCATCTTCATTTTCTACAACTTTTCCAATTTTATGGTCCCACTAATTTTTGGCTTCAGGTAGCTTGTATTTTTTTCAGATGTTCCAGTTATTATTACTATTACTATTACTATTACTATTACTATTACTATTACTATTACTATTACTATTACTATTAGCTGGGCTGGGCGCAGACCATCTGTGCCTCCACCGGCCAACTTCTTCCCCCCAACGCCCGCTTCTCCCCCTACCTGCTGCCCACATTTTCTGGCTAGCGGGAGCAGCCAACTTTTTCTGCCTCCCCCACGAAGCGCTTTCTGGCTGGCAGGCCCACCACCTCCTCCCACCTGCCCACCCGCCAATTCCCAGTGGCTGGGCTGGCCTGCCACTGCCTGCTCCCGGTGGCCGACCCGCCACCGCCTGCTGTCCCCATGCCCGGGCCACTGCCCACTTCTTCTGCCCCCCCCCGCCTGGCGCTTTCTTGCTGGCATGCAGTCTTGTATGGAAGAATGGGCCCAGATTCCTCTTTGCCAGTGTGAGAGACTGATCTCCAGTAACAGGAAACATTTAGTTGCAGTTATTGCTGCTCAAGGAGGTGCCACCAGTTACTGAGTGAAGAGTGCACATATTTTTTCACAAAAGAATGTTTGTTGTTTAATTTTTCTGTTGGGTGAATATTTAAAATATATCCTTTTTTGCCTGAATTATGTTATTCAGTGGGGATCTCTTTCTCTCTTATCAGGATTTCACTTAGGATCTAATAATATTTTGAATAAGAATTGTGCTAACCTACAGACCATCCTAGAGCTTCACAAACTTTTTCTCATCACTGTAGATGGAACCCTGATTCTGCAGGTTACCAATGCACTATAGTAGACTATGAAGATAAAATCACCTGGTTATGGAGAAAGGGGGAGAGCACCATATTTCTCCAGAGCTCCTCTCCCATGTTCAGCCAATCTCTCCCTGGACTCCAGGTGTCCCTATTTATCATGGGCAGTTCCCATTAATCCGTCCCTGATGAATCACTGTCCCCATTTGACCTTGTCTTTACTCCTGGGGATGCCTTGTTCAGTTTTCTTCACCAGTTGCTCAATTTGAATCCCTTCTCCGAGTCTCTAGAAATTAAATCTCTAAACATGTGGGTGGCCACATTGTGTCTGTAGTAGTAGTGCACCTGCATGTGAAGGAGTGCACCACACTAAGGCGCTATACAGTGCACAGCATACCCCAGGGTGGAAGCCAGTCTTCAGCAGTGTGCATTAATCAGAGATGGTGAGCTGAGGCAGCCATCCTTGGGATGAGAATTGATTATTCCAAGTGTATTCCTGTTTTCATCTGAATATGTTGGAGGGTCTAGGCTTGGTTCATCAGCATTGGTATTCTTGAATATTGAGCTCTACATACACTTTATTACCTGCTTCCATTTGAGGCATGTTTGTAGTCAGAATTGTAGGCCATGCTACACAGGTTGCTTGGCCACACCCCATACACACCACAGGCATATCCTTATTTTTACCAGTGCAATACTGGAGGATATGTCTCTGCACCTGTTAAAAGTTAACCTTTCATCAGGCTTTTAATTGGCTTTATAGTTTTTAACAGTGTGTTAAATTTTTAATGTTTTAAACATGTTAATTCTGTTTTAATTTGCATTTTATTGTAAAACACCCAGAATAAACAAACAAACAAGTTCTCTAATGTTACATTACTTCCTTTTGGATGCTCTGTAGTTACATCACTTCTCCTGCAACTCTTTGGTGTTCTGTTACTTTTGGGCGGGGGGGGGTTCACAGTGAGTATCTGTGGTTGGTTTAACCCCTCCCCATTGTCCCAACTCCAACCCTGATCCATACCCTGACCCTAACCCAGAATCTGACCCCAACGTTTGGAGGGGTCCAAGGACCCTGAACCAACATTTGCCGGGCCAGAAAAGGTCAGGTTGGACCCCGCTCTGACTTTTAGGTCTGTACATAGGCCTACTATCCAGTGACTTAAGTTGGCTGTGCTGTGGCTATGCCTTCCGTTCCGAAGCACTTCCAAGTGCAGCACCTCTGATTACCCAGCATCAAAGACAGGGCAGGAATAGGCTCTCCTGTGTGGCTCTCCAGATATTGCTGCACTCCCATCACCCTCATCCACAATTTAGTACAGCTGGAGATGATGGGAGCTGTAGTTCAGCAACATCTGGAGAGCCACATCTTGCCTACCCCAATCTAAGGCATTTTTATTCACTGATTTTCCATCTTGATTGCATGGAACGTAAGGCATCCCCCATGGGAGTCCCCAGGTGATCTCCCATCCAGGCTCTGACCAGACACAGACGTGCCTGACTTCAGCAGAGTGCGGTGGCAAGATCATATACCCTCAGACCAGATAAACGATTTCTCTCTAATCCTGGGGACTAGCTCAATAACCCAGTACTGTGCTAGATATTTGTATGCTGCATGATTATTAAATACACTAATTATATGCTAACTGCTTTACTTCCTCTTAAATAATTGATTGTTTGCTCTAATTATTTTCAGGTCTCTGGTTTAACATTAAACAATAGGAATAAACAAAGCATTACGAATGTAGTATTATCTGTTTTTTTTCACTGAATGCACGTTTTTTAGTATGTATGACTGGCATTTAGTTGTAGCAAATTACCCTTATTAACTTGATCCACTTGATCTAGCAAATCAGCGTTCTAATGGGAATGTCATTTTGCATTTTCCCAGGTGAATTAAAACAATGAATAGGTTCAAGCTTATTGGTCTGAAACAGATCCAGACCGGAACAATTTGCTCATAGCCAAGCCAGAAGAGAAACAATCAAACAAAAAGTAAGGATTGGATTCTCTGGCGCCATCCCGCTTTTCTTCATGTTATCGTCATTGCTCATCTTTTCTCTTGCGGTGAACTCCACCTTCTCCTTTTGTCCTGTCATCTCCCCGGGGTGTAACTAGCTGTAATTGAACGGGTGGGTGGGTGGAGAAGTCCCTGACTCCTGAGGGAGAAGGGGCCCTCCATCTGAGCAACTGCTTGCTCTTTGTTCTCCCCCTCTTGCCTCTCTGGAGAAGGCAGAGAGGTTGGGGTGTATATGCAAGGGTCTATCTTTTTTCTTCTGTCCCAGGGTCCCCTCCAACATTGCTACACCTCTGAATCGCTCTCTCCTTGCAATTCCATATTCCTCACATTTTTCTTTTTTTCTTTGGCAAATCCCTCTTTATAGTATCTTCTGTTTCTTCCTGGTCTGTGTGTAAATTCCTTGTACTGGCACAATTGCTCCTAGATGTCTTCTCCCAGTTCATCAAACCCGAACAGCATTTTAATATATTGTGAAACTCTATGCAATTACAGTATGCATGTGGGGAAGACGACTAGAGTGCAAATTGCCGAAGACATTTGTGCTGACCTTTAGAGCTGTATACAGCTCGGGGCCAGGGTACCTGTCGGACTGCATTTGCCCATTTGAACCTGCCAGGGGCCTCCGCTTGTCATCTCAGGCCCTGCTCATGGCCTCACTGCTAACAGAGATCCTGTTGGTGGGAACTAGAGACAGGGCCTTTTTGGTTGTGGCCCCTCAGCTTTGCCCTCCCCGAAGAACTTCACCATGCTCCCTCTCTCATTGTTTTAAAAAGAACAATTAAAAAGAGGCTTTTTAATGTTTCATCTGCTACTTATATGTGGTAGGTTCTTTAGTTTTTATAGTTCCCAGTGTTTATTTTTTAAAATAAAATGTAATTTGAAACTTTTGTTTAAAAAATGTAATTTTAATTGTGGTTTTAGCCTGGTCTTTTAACTTGTTTAATTTAATTTGTTTAAATTTATTATCTTATTTTACATTGAGTCTATTTTATTAATGTTGTGAGCTTTCCCGAGCAGTAGTGTACTGGAGAGGAAGGGTATAAATATTTTAAATAAAAAAATAAATAAATAAAATGAAGACTCACACCAAGGACTGAACACAGGCAAGAGACCATATTTGGGCTCTGGCTGTGGCAGTGATAGTGGTGAAGAAGGTGCCTTTCTCCACCACTGCTGTGTTCTCACAGACATGGTGAGCTCATAAGCCTCCTTCCCCTTGGTAAGTAGGCTAAAAATCAACGGAAGCATTCTCTAAAAGCTGACAAGCCATGGAGAATGGGAAATGGATCCTCCACGTTCCAAGAGTTTTGGATTTTAACTTTTTAAAAAAAATTCAAAACCATGTGTGAGTAACAGGGGCATAGCAAGGTTGGAGTCAGTCCAAGAACAAGATGTGAAGATTAGCCCCTAGTTACCCCACCCTCTTCTCCAGCACCCCCCAAAAATACCATCGCTGCAGAAGAACTGTAGGGACATGGTGAAAAACTAAACATTTTCAGCATGACCTTTCTCTCACTTTTATGCAGAGAACTCACACCCTCCCCATGCATGCAGACACTTTCACCCACATACTTGTCCGTGCATTCCCCTGTCTCAGAAACATTTTAACATATATACCTACTACAATCACCTCATGAGTTTTATATTAATTTTAAATGGTTTTATTTATGTTTTATGTCAATATTTTAAATGATTTTAATTATTTTATTGTGAACCACCCAGAGCCATTTTTGGATGGGTGGTATATAAATGAAATAAATGAAATGTAAGCTGTCACTCATTTGGTACTCCCCTTTCAATTATACCTGGGTCCTGGGTAACAGTAGTATATATCTAGGCTTTTAAAAGTAGCATTATATTGAGGTCATTCACACAATCAGAAACTGTGTTTTACCCAGGTTTGGGAGCTATGTGTGTGCTCCCAGTTTTTGGTTGTGTGGAAGCAAAGTCAGAGGAAAAGCTACCCAGGTTTGCTTCCACACAACCAAAATTGGGAGCACACACACATAGCTCCCAAACCCGGGTAGAACACGGTTTCTGATTGTGTGAATGACCTCGTAGTCTTACAGATAGTTTCTTTCATTGCAAAATTAGTTTTTCGTGTCATTTGTATTGTAGTTCATATTGTAACTATAGATTTCTGCCTCATTTCTTTTTAAAAAGCCTAGTATAATTTTGAAATGGTACAATATATGCATTGGTGTACTTTTGGCTTCCTGGAGGGATCTTCATAAATTAAGCTGTTGCAAAAGACAATGGCTTACATGATGAGGAAATTATTCAAAGTAGTCCCATTCTCCACAGCCACCTAATGGCACAGGAGGGAAATGACTTGCCTAGCGAGCAAGAGGTTGCTGGTTCAAATACCCAATGTATGTTTCCCAGAATATGGGAAATACCTATATCAGCAGTGATATAGGAAGGTGCTGAAAGGCATCATCTTGCACTGTGCAGGAGGAGGCAATGGTAAACCCCTCCTGTATTCTACCAAAGAAAACCACATGGCTCTGTGGTCACCAGGAGTTGACTCCGACTCAAGGGCACAACTTTACCATATTCGACAGCACTGACCTTTGAGCTTTAGCCATCACCAAGGAGACAATGAACACATTATAATGGAGAAACCACAAGTGATGTCATAATTGCCACATGCAGAGGAGGGGTCACAGTGTCATCCTTCAGCACTGGGGAGATGTAGCTGGTGGACACCTATCCATGCTAGAAACATGTATGTGTTTTATACCAAACCTATCCTGGGAGTTCTAGCTTTCTGTCCAGCCATTCAGTTGTTGTTAATCTCTTTGAGATTCCCATTGTCCCCTATGGAGAAATTATCAGATGCAGCCCACATTCAGTTCTTGCATACAAGTCTCTTAAAATGAGTAACAAACGGTCACAGTAGTGAATGGCCAATCCATTGGTGAGCTCTCTCTGTTGGTATTAAATGAAAATGTTCTTCATAATAGGCAAGCACCTGTTTTTCATTCCCAAGGAGCCACACACATTTCAGTTTGTCAGGAACGTGTTGACCGAAACTTACTTCTGTTTGTTTCTGTAGAATCTCTAATGGTTCAGGCAAACTCTGTCAAGAATTGGACATTTGTGTATTTGCACAATTTAACAAAGCAGGAAGGGGAAGGGGAGACAAAGCCTCAGCTACTGAAATGACAGTATTTCCCATGATAACTGTCTGTTTTATGAAGGAGTCATTATTTAAACAAGGGAAGCCTTTCATTCAGCTTTCTAGGGTACAATTAAGGCTCCTCTTGCAGGACAGCATGGAAGGGCTGGTGTCAATCACACTGTATTTGCATGTATGTTGTAGCAGTTAACAGGAAAACTGAACCCTTGTCTAGGCACAGCTGATCTATAGTGCAGCATGGTTTCTGAGCAAAATCTGCAAATGCTGTGGGGAGGATATGGAGGAATGGCCATTGTCGATTTGCTAATGAAGATTAATGTGATTGCTGATAAGGATGATTCCACACCAATTGCTATTATGCGGCAAAATTCCTCCCGTTAATAGACTGCAAAACATTTTGGTTCAGGCAATTTGATGCTTGTACGCTAGTTGTACGATACATAGTCATGGAAAAGATTGCTCTTTCTGAGTCTGATAGCCTTTTCCGTAAGTAGTTATTTAACTGGCTTATAAAAAGCCACTAAAATATAATGTTTGAACGAAAGTGGATGTTGAAACATGGGAATTGTGGTAGACTTTGAAATCTATGTTTTAATAAATTGCTTTTTTTCACTGAATGGCTTTGCCCTTTCATTGTTTTCTGCTGTGTGATGTTGGTCCTCCTTCTGACTGCACACTTGCCTCAAGAAAGTTCCTCAAACCTTGGCTGAACTGCTGTGATGTCATGTAATATTCAGAAACATTCTAACAGCTTAGGAGGTGCCAAGAGTAGAATTTGGGCAAACAATGCAGTATCTTGGAAGAAATTATAAAGCAGGTTTTGCATCAGTCAGGGGCCAGGGATATAAGTGTCTGGGTGATCATGTAAAAAGCCAGAGAACGAAGACACTGAATAGAAAAGTGTTCAAAAATGGAATAGCTTAGAAGAAGTGGACTAATAAAGAGGAATGGATGGAGTAACCAGAAAACAATAATGATAAAGGGCTGGATAAGATGAACAGTGTCCTGCAACAACCCCTACATGTGTTAATGTTGGAGTTGTCTTGGGAACATGCCCACCTCGACATCACTCAAGAACATCCATTGCAATCTCAACATGTCCTTTAATACATTTAAACAGGGGTTTATTCAGATGATCAGCCGTCACATGCAATTAAAGGAGGTGTTGAGATTGCATCGGGACATCCTTGAGTGACATGGGGGCAGGCACATTCTCGCCATGGCCCCAACGATATTGCATGTAGGACTTGGTATGTGTCCCTTTTCACCTGAACCAGCCCATAGTTAAAGGGACATAGAGAAAAGGGGGCTAGATCTAGGCATCAGAAGTAGGGATATGCACGGAATGGGATTTGCGTTCCGTTCTGAGAATGGAACACAAATGCCCAGAACATTCCATCTGAACAACTGGTCGTGCTGGTTGTTCTGATGGAATGAGCATGGAACATTTCAAGTGTTCTGAGCTGTTCTGAATGCCCTTTTGGAGGTGTGTTTCTTCCAAAGCCAGTGCCAAAACGAGTCAGCAAGGGGAAAATGTGCCTCCAAAATGGTGTACCTCCATGTATCTCCAAAATATGTACCTCCAAAATGGTGCCCGGAACACTCCAAACATTCTGACTCAGAAGTGGGTTTTGTTCCAAGCTCGAAACACTCAAAAGAGCCCATTTTGAGTCAGAATGTTTTGAGCTTGGAACATTCTGCACATGGTCTAATAAGAAGGTCTCTGTTCAGCTGGCATGAAGGGACAGGCAATAAGGTTTTGGTAGTGGGGTGACAAGTGGGACTTCTGACTGAGGCTCTATTTATAACAAAGTCCATAAATATCTCAAGGTATACAGGTGAAACTCAGAAAATTAGAATATCGTGCAAAGTCCATTAATTTCAGTAATGCAAATTAAAAGGTGAAACTGATATATGAGACAGACGCATTACATGCAAAGCGAGATAAGTCAAGCTTTAATTTGTTATAATTGTGATGATCATGGCGTACAGCTCATGAAAACCCCAAATCCACAATCCCAGAAAATTAGAATATTACATGGAACCAATAAGACAAGGATTGTAGAATAGAACAATATTGGACCTCTGAAAAGTATATAGTGTACTGTGCTTGATTGGCCAGCAAACTCGCCTGACCTGACCCCATAGAGAATCTATGGGGCATTGCCAAGAGAAGGATGAGAGACATGAGACCAAACAATGCAGAAGAGCTGAAGGCCGCTAATGAAGCATCCTGGTCTTCCATAACACCTCATCCGTGCCACAGGCTGATAGCATCCATGCCACGCTGCATTGAGGCAGTAATTGCTGCAAAAGGGGCCCAAACCAAGTACTGAATACATATGCATGCTTATACTTTTCAGAGGTCCGATATTGTTCTATTCTACAATCCTTGTCTTCTTGGTTCCATGTAATATTCTAATTTTCTGGGATTGTGGATTTGGGGTTTTCATGAGCTGTACGCCATGATCATCACAATTATAACAAATTAAGGCTTGACTTATCTCGCTTTGCATGTAATGCGTCTGTCTCATATATCAGTTTCACCTTTTAATTTGCATTACTGAAATTAATGGACTTTTGCACGATATTCTAATTTTCCGAGTTTCACCTGTATAACCCCACCTCTTTATCATTATGTAATGCATGTCCCCTGTGCTAATATTCAGACTACGAGCTTAAGCAAGCATTTCAATGCTCCTGGAGAGGTTTACCATAAAGATATACAGTAAGCAATGGCAGGCAGTTCATTTAGGACTAGGGTTGATAACTCCTTTCTTCACTCTTAGTACTGTGGTTTGGTCCCTCTGCTTTGGGGCTCAAGAGGGTGCAGTTGCTTGATCTGAGGGGAAGAGAAAGCTTGGTAGAGCTGGCATAGCTCAGTGGTAGAACATTTGCTTTGCACCCTGAAGAGGGGCTGTTAGATGGTCTCCTCAGGCAGCAGATTATCAAGCATGGTGGTGGAATGTTTCCCACTGCTGCCATTGGAGCAGCTCTTTGGGATCATGTGGACCTCTGCAAGCTTTGCAAAGCAAACCTCTCTTCACACTCCTTGCAAGAAGCAGCAGAGGAGGCTCTGGCAAACTTTCCTCCTTCCCATTCCTTGTGCTACTTTCAAAGCTGGCGAAGGTCTGTTGAGAGGGAGCTGTGCCCCACCAGGGTCCTGGGACAACGCCAGCATTTGGTGCCTCGCCTGAAGCATCACAGTGTCTTGGATCACCCTACACGCTGAAGGGGCTAAATTAAATCTCTAATATATCAAGTTAGTATTGGGCAGCAGTAGGGAGGGGAGATCTCTGCTTGAGACCCTGGAGAGCCACCTTCAGTTGGAGATGATGTACTTATGGTCTCACTCAAAATAAGGCAGATGCACATGTTCCCTCACTATATATCTGGGGCAAAATAACTCGGTGGGAAAACAGTAGCCCTTAGCTAAACTGTTATTCAACTGAAATGGTGAAAGTTAAAGGAAGAAGCAAGAGGATACAAAGGACTCTTCTGCCACAAATGCAGTTCAGCTCATTACCTTGTGTGGATTTCATGTAGGATAGGAAGCTATGGCTAGGTAGATTGTAATACCAAGCCCTGTGTGGCTGGCTGTACAGTTGTACATGTTCAAATATCTAGGAAACATTTATTGCTTCAGAACTTAATTCCATAGCAGATACTGCAGAAATCACTGGGGAGCTGGAAGCAGATGAGATTATCTGTTCAGCAGCAACACAGCAGTGACAAATGAGTGTGGATGAGAAACAGGGCATGTGGTGAGAGGAAATCTCTGTGGTGAGTTTAGACTGAAGCAGATGCAATTTGACAGTACATAGGTGTGATACATTTGGATGCTTGATTCTATCCTAAATGCATGCTCCCTTGGCACAAGTAGTACACAAGCTACGCCTTCTTAAGGACCATAAATTCTTTCCCTGAATCAACTGTGTTCTCAGTGTGAGAAACGATAGCAATTTGCAGATGGCAGTGGTGAATGACTACACCCTGTAAAGTAGCTGAATGCTGTTAGCCAATAGAGATCTCAAGACCCTGAGAATTCTCTGCTCTTGCACAGTCTCTTGCCAGGGGAGATACCTATGCATGGAGCATCTACTTCCCACCCCTCACTCATGATAGAATTCATGGAACTCTCCAGCTCAATGAACTTAAGCCACTAAAGACACACAAGGGGGCCAATTTCTCCCACAGCTGACTTACTCCAGACACGTAGCCCAAGTTACTGTCTAGTCTTCAAGAACCCATAGTTCATTTATTGTTAAAGCCACAATCCTTGTTGCTTGTTCTCACAAAGCACCCAGAAGAGTGGTCTGCAATGGAGCAACATTTAAGAACCACTGCTTTAGGTTATCAGTATGGAATAAAAGCAAATTAAAAAAAACAGCAGATAAGATCCAAAAGTGAGAAGGGTGTAAGTCTGACATAATATGCATAGCCTATTGCATGTTTGTCAAAATGTCTGTCTTCAAGGAACCCTTTCAATGGCTATTATTTATTAACTGTTATCCCACTAATGTGCTCAAGGTAGCATACATATCTCCCTCTCCCACATTTGATCCTCAAGACAACTTGGTGAGGTAGGGTAGGCAGGACACCCACTAAGGTTGGACCCCCTGTCCAGATCCAACACTCCACACCTTCCTGGCTCTCATGGAACCACAGTGCATTACAGAAGATTTGGTTGTGTGTGTGTACTAGAGTCTATGAAAGGGCTGCTCAACTCCAGCCCTCCTGAAGATGTTGGCCGATAACTCCCATAATCCTTCACTATTGGCCACTGTGGCTGAGGATTATGGGAGTTGTAGTCCAAAAACAGCTGGGGGGCCTAGGTTGAGCAAGCTTGGTCTATGATCAGTTCAAATATGGCATCGGCCAGCTCCATGTGACCCTGAGTAATTTAGCATGTGACCTAAAACCCTCTCTTGTGGTCATGTGTTCCAGAGGAAGAGTGGTACTGGTGGGCAAACTGTCCTTCAGGGAAGCCAATACCCTATTCACATATGATATTCAGTGTTCGTATAATGTGTGTGCAGTGTACACAATGAAAAATCTGGGTACAGTGTATGTTTGTATAGATCTGTATACAAATAAAGTTATTCCTATGTTATGCTGAACACAGGTACAGCAATGAACGTCCTGCATTTGAGGGAACTGTATACAGCTTCACTTTTAAAATGAACGTATGTATAGTCATTCACGCCCAAATATGATGTGTACATCTGAATGACATAAAATGCAATGTCTGGATGTGCCATTTTTGATCTTCTCATTACATTAGAACCCCAGGATTGCCTCACACAGTTTGTAAACTAGTGGTCTCCCAATAGACATCACATTTCCCATCCTTAACAATCTGTTAGGGTGCGGCTATGGTAGCCCATTCCCATGATTTGTGAGAAAGGTTTGAAAGGGTGAGAGGGGGGAACCTCAAAAAGCTTAGCTCCTCCACAGACGATCTTCTCATTGTTTCTGGGCAGGCAGATCACCCGCCCAAATGATTGCCAGCTTCTGCCAGCCGCAGGGAGGTTTGGGGGCTGGGAGGCCCCTGGAACTCTCATAATGTACTACATGAGTGCAGTAATGTCGGCCGGGAGGCTGTTGGTGCTGAGCACAGCCACACTGCACTGACACACCATCAGTTAGCCCAGCTAATGCTGCATTTGTGTCCTTAACCTGGGGTAACTGCCAGGGTTCCCTTGCAGGTTTGCCACCATGCTGCTGCTGCTGCTGGGAGCCATATGGCTCCTGGCAGTTCTCACGTTCAGGCAAAACTGGGCTGGGCTTCCCTAGGCTGCATGAGAACAGCCTCACAGACTAGAAATAGACAACCAGGGGCATAACAAGGCTGGAATGGGCCCAGAGACAAAATTTTAAAATGGGCCCCTCACTGATACACAAACACACACTTCACAATATATAGTCATGTGACTTGCCTCTGGGGGGCCCCTCGAGGCAGCCGCCTCCCCTTGCCTAATGGTAGTTACACCCCTGTAGACAACCCTTCTCCTGCATGCCTCTTTGCAGAGGAACCTAGGAAGCTGCCATATACTGAGTCAAACCATAGGTCCATCTTGCTCAGTATTGTCTACACAGACTGGCAGTGGCTTCTCCATGGTTGCAGGCAGGAATTTCTCTCAGTCCTCTCTTGGAGATGCCAGGGAGGGAGCTTGGAACCTTCTGCTCTTCCCAGAGCAGCTCCATCCCCTGAGGGGAATTATCTTCTAGTGCTCACACATCAAGTCCCCCTTTCATATGCAACCAGGGCAGACCCTGCTTAGTTAAGGGGACAAGTCATGCTTGCTACCACAAGACCAGCTATCCTCTGGAGAGGGCAATGCTGGCTCTGTAACTGCACCCCCAGGTAGTCCAGAACAATGGGCTTTCCTTTCTGGGAAGCGCCTTCCCCCAACTGCAACTGTCCTAAGAAGATATACAATCCCAGCCACAGGACAGCTGTGGCATTTCCCTGCCTACTCATCAGGCTTGTCTTGACTGCATCCTCCTTACTTGCAGTCGTTTCATCTTAATCTGAATTTAATGCACATCTGATTTATGCTGCTTACATGATGCACAGCTGAGAACGGGCAGCTCCTTAAGTGTCATTTCAAAACCAACCAGGACTGAAGATGCTCATATTCTATCACCTTCCACTCCTCCGCCATGACCTTCCGTGCATGGTGCCATGAGCACCTGATATAGCACGGCTTCCTCTGCCTCTTTCCAGCCTCCTGTTTTCTCCTTTTTAAAAAAGCTTTGAAATCTTCATTTACTGTTGCATCTCAGCTAGTGAAAAATGATGGGCAGCTGAATGCTTGTTGCTCTTAAAAAAAAAAAAAAATCTATCAACAAGCTGGCCCAATAAAAGCAATCATTTTGGCTGCATCGTATTCCTGTAAGCACAAAACCAGCTCATGGGTAACTAAAAGAGTTTATTTGTCGTTGTAGCCAGTTTTTATACTGCCCATGGAGATTCCTGGGATGACTGGGAGAACAATGGGCCATTTTTAGATCTCGCCAATTTATGACGTTGCATTCAAGACTTACTACTACTACTACTATTTCCAAGGAAACCAGGACTGACACTCGGTACCTTTTATGTGCTCTCTCCCAAACTGAGGGTTGTCATGTGACTCTCTTTGCCTATTTTTAGTTTCTCACAGATATGCAGGATTGAGGCATTAAAAGAAATGGGTGGGTTAACAAAAGAGGCACATTATGTTATGGGTCGGGATTACACTTGCATCAATAAAAGCCATTTGAAGGCAGGCAGCCTCGCCTTGGCAATCTCTTAGGACTAATGTGTAAACCAATGGGATGAGGCAAGGTAAACGTGTTGTTTGCATTTCCTTATAATTCCATAAAACATGGAAAGGCTGTGCTGAACATATTTGCATTTTACAATGGAGTCCATCCATCATCCATCTGCTGACTTGCAGACACCTTACAGAGCAATAATAGTCTTACGGCATTTTAGGAAAGGGAGGGCTAACTCTGGCCTCTTCTGCATACCACTCTGTATACCACACAGAGAGAGTAAAAGGCAGATCAGAAAAGCATTTCCCACATGAAGAGGCAATGGAATGCACCTCTCTGCTCATCATATGGAGATCTGCGTCTTCCAGAGGAAGAAAAGGAGCAGGGGAATAATATCTGACTCAAGTTACCATGAAAAATATGAAATGATTCTAAGTCGATGGCTTTGGGCAGGTTGGGCAGGAGAGGAGAGCTGGTCTTGTGGTAGCAAGCATGACTTGTCCCAATAGCTAAGCAGGGTCTGCCCTGGTTGCATATGAATGGGAGACTTGATGTGTGAGCACTGCGAGATATTCCCCTCAGGGGATGAAGCTGCTCTGGGAAGAGCAGAAGGTTTCAAGTTCCCTCCCTGGCTTCTCCAAGATAGGGCTGAGAGAGATTCCTGCCTGCAACCTTGGAGAAGCCACTGCCAGTCTGTGAAGACAATACTGAGCTAGATAGACCAATGGTCTGACTCAGTATATGGCAGTTTCCTATGTTTCCTATGTTCCTTCTCCACTTCGGCTTCCTATTTGTAAAAGAGGAATAGTGATCACTTATATAGCATGTTCCATTTTCAAGTGAACCTGATCTTATTATTCCCATATTGCAGATGGGATGATAGGGCTGAGGCTAAGCGACAGGAGCTGCATGGAGATGTCACATCTCCAGTCCTACATACCATGGTTTGTGATCACTCTCTCTCATTAGCTTCTTCCCCCTTACATGCTCCGTTTAGTAGAATATGAGCCCTTTCTCATGACCAGTGAGAAGGGCTCCAGAGCGGGTTGCGGGGAAGGCAGGTTAGACTTACCTTCCTCGCAGACGACCACTCCTCCTGTGCTGGGTGCACCCCCTGTGTGCCCAGATGATTCCCCACACACCCAGGCAGTGGGAAAGGCCAGGGGCCGGGGTGTGTTATCCTGGCCCCTGGAAATACCATAATGCACTGCGTGAGTGCATGGTGCATCATGGAGTTCCACCTCCCCTCACCGGGCTCCCTGCAGTCCAAAAAATGATCAAAAAAATGGGGTTAGGAGAAAGCTCACTGTTTTAGAGGGAGGCTGCACAGTCAGTTTTGCCACCATGGTGCCGCCGGGATCGGGCCTGATTCGGGTGCTTCACATGCACGAGCAAAACCAGGCTGGGCTTCCTTACTCCGGTTTTGCACGCATGTGTGAATAGCCTTGGTTTGAGCAAACCACAATTTCTGTTACATATGCAGCCTGCAAATCAGTGGTGTAGGGAGGGCATAGGAGGCCCATGTTTGGGTTACCTGCCCCCAAACTGTAAGCACCCCCCGTGACACCCCTCACTCTATGGAACCCCCCAGTGGCACCCCTGATGAGGGATGAGCAGCAGGCTACTCCTTCAGGGAGGCCAGTGATGCTGTGCGCAGCAGGGAGGAAAGGGGTGCTGGTGGGACTGCCACTGGATGCCCATTGTGGTGAGCACGGTGGCCCCGATGGCAGCTGTGCATGGATTCTTGGAACCCGTGAGCACAACTACAGTTCTGCCCCTGCTGCACATTGTGGTTCAAGTGAGCCCTCCAAACCAGGATGGTCAACCAAGGTCAAACTCTAATTTGCAACCCTAGGTTGACTCAAACCACACTTCGTCAGTGTGGCAAATGCTGAGTTGATGAAACCAGGAAGTGATCCATTAAGCCAAGAAAACGAAGGAAAGAGAGGAGAGGGAGCATGTGAGTAAAGAGCTTGTTTCCAATCTTGCAAACTATGATTTGGAGGACTGGGGAATGTAATCTGAAGGTAGCCTGTGAGTGACTTGCCTTGGACATCTTCTGGGTTCATGGTTGAGGTGAGCACTGAATTGGAACATTCCTGGCTCACAGTCATAGACTATAAACCCTTTCATGTGTGCATATGGAGGTGCGGCAGTCACTTACATGTGGTGTGATTCAACGTGGTTGCTCTTTGTGTGTTGGTATCAGAAACTCTATTGTTGCCTGGCCAGGAGGGTGTGTCTCAAGGCCTCTCCTGCTGGTTCCTGGTTAGGTGCACATTGGATTGAGCACACTACAATGTGCCTGGCCATTATTTGGAATAGGAGGCCTCCCTCATCCCCCATATCCTTTCTACAAAAGAGCCTAGTGGTGCGTTGATGTTACATTTACCACTTTATATATGCATGGCATTATACCATACCTAGGAGTATTCTTTAGTAAGGTGAATAGGGGCAGTTGCCTCGAGCCCCATGCTATCCTCCACGCATCCCAGGCCCCACATCATTGCTCCTCCCATGAATCATATTCCCTCACTGCCTGCCGCTGCTCTCTGGTGCCTTGCTGCCCCGCCTTATAGGCAGACCATGCCAGAAATGTAAAGCACAAAGCAAGAGTGGCTGGCGAGGGAGTGCTCCCTTGCTGAACCTGGGTGCAATCTGCACTTGAAAACCCATCGCAGCCTGCCTAGAAGGTAAGGCAGAGCTGCAAGATGTGGACAAGCAGTGTGGATTTTTATGCAGGCAAGATGTGCAAGTGAGAAAGAGGAAGGCGGTCCAGGAGCTGCATGAGATTGTATAGAAACGCACATCATGGCAGCAGGTCCATGCAAAGAGAGGCTTAAACTGGTGGACGAGCAAGGAAGGCTCTCCTGCCTGCTGATGCAATGGGTAAAAGTGGTGCTCAGAGCAGGCAACAAGGGAGGTGCTATTGGTGGTCCAGTGCCCTTCCTTAGCCTCTCTCAAAATGATCAGAGGGGGACCCATCTCCCCTATGAGCAAAAGTGTTGAGGAATGGTCATGGAAATGTGGGAGTATTGATTACACCCCTGATGTTACAGTGAGAGATGTAGTCTGCATCAGGGGCGTGGCCTCTGGCCTTGGGCCTTGGACCTCCCTAGGGATGGCCCTGACCACCCCAAACACTCTTAAAGCCAGCATGTCAATGAAGAAGACCTCTGAGGATCACTTGTGAAATGTCATTGATGATAATCTTACAATCATGTACCCGGGGAAAATAAAATTTTCTGAATTCGTTCCTCTGGAAATATCATCATGTTCAATGAAGAAACAACGCACAGCCAGGCTTATCCTCCTGTGACCAGTTTTATTTGTCCATGTATATGTGGCTGGAGCTTGTCAGGCAGCTATTTTTCCATGATCTTTGAAAACCCTTCCTTTTACTCACATCCATTACAGTGTTTCTGGTCTCCACCGCTCTGTAATTCCTTATTCATGACCTGCCCCAGATGATCCCTTCCCTGCCCTCCCATCTGTGCAGTCCTGGAGGCTCTGTCCTTCATTAATTTCCTATCAGGTGAGTTTCCCCATCTCTGCTGGCTTCCTGCTCTGCCTGGTCTATGGCAATTTAGCTCACTTGCCTGCCAGTCCCACTTAGTCTGTCACTGTGTGCGCGTGCCAGCAGTGTCTGCAGGAGAAGGAATAAGCTTAGCAAGATGCAGCCAGATGGCTCAAGCGAGCAAGCTGTGCCATAAGCTTTAGAGAAAGGAGAATGAAAAGGAAAGTTGTTTATTGACCCTTTCATCAGCATGTCAGCAATGCCAAAAGCAGAATGCAGGGCACTATGGGAGCTTTCACACTTACCAAGTCAAGCTGAGGAGGGGCTGTGCTTTTTTTCATGTGTGCACAGATTTGATGAGCAAATCCAGTGTCTGCTGTTCTTTGTTTCTACTTCTTATATCCCTCCCCTTATCATTTGTAATTTGCGTTTTGGGCGGTATACAAATGTATTAAATAAATAATAAATGAATGAATAATTTGAATTGATTTTCTGGCATCTAGCATTTTGAGTAGCTCAGCTTTTCTTTCTTTCTTTCTTTCTTTCTTTCTTTCTTTCTTTCTTTCTTTCTTTCTTTCTTTCTTTCTTTCTTTCTTTCTCAGTAATACTAGTAGAAGGGTTTGCAGTTTGCAAGCAATCACCAAGGAAGTTTAACACACACTTTGAACTTCAGAACTTTGCACTTCAGAAGACGAAACCTCTCTAAAATGAGGAGTTTGGTGAAAAGAAAACTGAAAGGGAAAATCAAGAGAGTCACTTCACTCCAGAACGCATGGAGTTTATTTAAAACCACAATAATAGAAGTAAACCAAAAAGGAGGAAAGGTACCACGAAGTCCATAAGGATGTCAGCATGGCTAACAAGTAAAGTCATGGAAGCTATAAAGGGGAAGAAGACTTTCTTCTGAAATTGGAAGGCCTGTCCAAATGAAGAGAATGGAAAGGAACTTAAACTCCGGGAAAAGAAATGCAAGGAGACAATAAGGTAAGCAAAAAGAGAGTTTGAGGAACATTTAGCTAAAAGCATCAAGGAGAATAACAAAAACTCCTTTCAATACATCAGAAGCAGGAAACCTGCCAGGAAGGCAGTTGGACCGTTAGACAATGAGGAAGTGAAAGGGATTATTAAGGATATGGAGGTTGCAGAGAAGCTTAATGTGTTCTTTGAATCTGTCTTCATGGCAGAGGATACTGAACATATACCTGTGCCTGAACCGAGTTAATCAGGGACAGAGACTAAAGAACTGAATCAGATAGAGGTGATGAGAGATGACGTTATAAACTATCTGGAAAATTAAAGATTAACCAATAGCCAGGGCCAGATGGCATCCACCTGAGACTTCTTAAAGAACTTAAATATGAAATTGCCAAACTCTTTGCAAAAATATGTAACTTATCCCTACAATGAGGCTTTGTACCAGAGGACTGGAATGTAGCCAATGTAACACTGATTTTCAAAAAGGGATCTGGGGGATCTGGAAAATTACAGGCCAGTTAGCTTAGCATCTCTACGAGGCATATTGATGAAAAGCATTCTCAAACATAACATTGTTAAGCATATAGAAGAACAAGCACTGCTGAAGGCGAACCAGCATGACTTCTGCAAAGGTAAATCTTACCTCACCAACTTTTTGGCATTCTTTGAGAGTGTCAACACACAAGTGGACAAAGGTGATCCAGTTAACATAGTATACTTGGACATTCAAAATGCTTTTCACAAAATTCCTCATCAAGGACTCTTGAAAAAACTTTGCAGTCATAGGATAAAGGAACAGGTTCATGTGTGAAGTGGTAACTGGTTGAAGAACAAGAAACAGAGGGTAGGTATAAATGGAGAGTTTTTACAATGGAGGGAAGTAAAAAGTGGGGTCCCCCAGGGATCTGTCCTGGGACCAGTACTTTTAAATTTATTCATAAATGATTTAGAAGTTGGGATAAGCAGCAAGGTGGCCAGATCTGCTGATGACACTAAACAATTTAGCATAGTGAAATCCAAAAGAGATTGCGAGTAGCTCCAAAAGGATATCTCCAAATTGGGGGAGTGGGCAACAAAATGGCAGATGTTGTTCAACATTAGCAAAAGTAAAGTGATGCATATTGGAGCAAAAAAGCCCCAACTTTAAATATACACTAATGGGGTCTGAGCTGTCGGTGACTGACCAGGAGAGAAATCATGGTTTTTGGTGGACAGCTCATTAAAACGTCAACAGAAGGTGTAGCAGCTGTGGAAAAGGCCAATTCCATGCTTGGAATTATTAGGAAGGGGATTGAAAATAACACTGCTAATATCATAATCCTTTATAGAAATCTATGGTGTGGCCACATTTGGAGTAATATGTACAGTCTTGGTCACCATACCTCAAAAAGGACACTATAGAACTGGAGAAGGTGCAGAGGAGGGTATCCAGATGATCAGGGGCCTAGAGCTCCTTCCTTACTAGGTAAGGCTATAACACCTGGGTCTTTGCAGACAGAGCTTCAAGCTCTCGGAGTATCCGGCCAGTGAAGCTACTTTGAATTAGACTCACTGCATTCGGGAAGCAGCCCCTCCCCTCTCTACTTTTGTGTAGGTTTACACACAGCTCGCTTCTATGTTTTGCTTGTGGCCAGTGGCGGAGGAGGAGGGATACCACATCTTCCTTTCCCCCCAAAGGTTTAGTTCTGTAATTAAAACACCCTTTGTGATCTGGCTCTTTGGAAGCGTGTGCGCGTGTACACACACACACACACACACACACACCTCTGCTAAATTAGCCATGAGCCTTGGCTTTCTATTTCCACCACCACCACCACACACACACACACACACACACCCCTCTGTTAAATTAGCCATGAGCCTTGGCTTTCTATTTCCACCACCACCACCACCACCACACACACACACACACACCATATGTCAGCGTCATATTTCCAGACTCCTTCCTAGCTTGCAGACTATATACTCTCTCTCCTCCTGGATCTCCCCCCTCCAAAACCTTTCAAAGAGCAGAAAGCCTGAAAAAAAGAGAGAAATCAATTCTTTGCCTCTGGGCAGCTTTCTGCAATATTTGCATTTCATAGGCATGACTTGCTGTTATCATGTTAATGTGAAGACTTAATTCAGCACTTCACAAACGTTTAATCCCAAAAACTCGGTAAAATACAGGATTTTAAAAACTCGGAAATAACCTAGGATGAGGTGAAATCTGGATGGAAAATCCCAGTTTGGGGGGGTGGGGTATGTGCTTCCAAATACATCGAACTGCCCTCTGACCTCGGCAGGAATCCAGCTGCTGTGGCGCACCTAGGTAATTTTGGTTCCTGGAATGCTCCTGCCATGAGCCCCCCCTGCAAGGCCCCCCTGCATTTTGGGAGGCCTCCTGCCACCAGGCCATGCTCAAACTGCCAAATTTGATCATCTGATCATCTGGTTACCCTCCTCTGCACCTTCTCCACTGCTCCAAACTGCCAAAATTTACCTTAATTTTTGCTGCCAATGAGTGTGGCGGCGGCGGGGGGGAGGGGCACGGGTAGGGATGTGCACAAATCAATTTTTTTGATTGGATTTGTGTCCAAAACAAATCACCTCTTATTTGTTTTGCATCCAAATCTACCCCCTCCAAATCACCCCAGATTCGATTTGTATTTGCTTTGATTCAATTCCGATTTGGAATTATTTCAACCACATAACAAGGTCCTAGGGGCACCAAATATGGGTGGTGGGTAGGTCCCCATGGGTGCCACCTACAACCCAAATTTCAAGGCAGTGGGACACTTGGTTGGAATTTTTTTAGTTTTTACTTATTTTGAACATTTCCGCCATAGGAAACAATGGGGATTCGAACTTGCCATATCCTAACCCTAACATGGATTCCCAGCTTTCATTAAAAAAAAAAGCTAAGCTCTAGCCCTTGTAGAAGTGGAGATATGGAGCAAAATGTGCCGTCTTTATTTTTCAAGTGTTTGGATTCTTTGATATATAATAACTTTCCCTCATAATGAATCCCTATGAGGATTCATTATACACCTTTGTTTCTTCTGTTCATTTTGACTATCATTGGACAGTGCCAACTCTCAACTGCCATGACTACACACACACACCCCCGCCACACACACACACACACACACACACACACACACAGGGATACTCAGTTTATGTTTTAGGTATTTCTGAAGTATTTAGATTCTTTGGTGTCTTCATTACACACCTTCATTTCTTCTGTTCATTTTGACCCCATTTTGCTTTGCAGGTGGGGGTGGGGAATTAGTGGCATCCCATGTTCCAACTACCCCACAAGCCACAAGCCACTGGGTACTCAGTTTATATTTTAGGAATTTTTGAGGTGTTTAGACTCTTTGGTGTGTAGTGAATCCTCATAGGGATTCATTATGAGGAAAGGTTATTAGACACCAAAGAGCCAAAACACTTGAAAAAAATCCTAGAACATAAACTGAGTAGTACCCCACTGCCTTGTGAGTGGGAGTGGGGTGTAGTTGGCACATGTAGTTGACAGCTGGCACTGTCGGAAAGACAGTCACAATGAATAAAAGAAATGAAGGTGTGTAATGAATCATCATAGGGATTCATTGAGGGAAAGTTATTATACACCAAAGAATCCAAACACTTGAAAAATAGTGACCACACATTTTGCTCCATAACTCCACTTCTACAAGAGTTAGAGCTTAGCTTTTTTTTTTTTTTTTTTAAGAAAGCTGGGAATCTGGGGAAATTAATAGGAGGGATCCAAAATGCAAATCGATTTGGATCAAATCAGGCACGATTCGATTTGTACCCAATTCTAGCAAATGGACCGCAGGGGTGATTTGTTTTGTCTCCAAATCACCCGAATCAGCTAGATTTGGGTACAAATCGATTTGTACCCGAATCAATTTGCACATCCCTAGTGGTGGGTGAGCCATGCAGGCCTCCCCCCACCCCATGGAAGCGGTGGGCAGAGCGGCCACTGGGCCTGCCCATCTAGCCCAGCGGCCCTTGAAAACTGCGAGGCACTTCAGTGCACCTGCACAGAACACAACGCCTAAAATGAAGGTAAATTTTGGCGGTTTAGCATGGCGGGGCAGCTGCAGGGTGGCATGGGGTGGCAGCCTGAGGCCCTCCCAGGCCTCCTTGGATCCTTAGAGGCCCCTCTGGACCTTGGAGGCCATGGACCAGGGCCTCAAGGTCAGGAGGTAAGAACTCCTCTGTCTGGTTGTAGTGAGAGCGCATTCCCTCCCTTCCGGAGGAGATTTGGGGTAAAGCCCTGTGTGGAAAAGCTCCTGAGGCTTTTTAGTTTAGAAAAAAAGATGACTGAGGGTTGACATGATAGAGGTCTATAATATTATTCATGGTGTGGAGAGAGTGACATTTCTCTCTCACACACATAACTTTAAAACCAAGGGTCACCCCATGAAACTTATTGCCAAGAAATTTAGGACAGATAAAAGTACTTTTTCATGTAATGCATGATTAACCTATAATTAATCTATGGAATTATCTGCCACAAGATGTGGTGACAGCCAGAGAACAACAGACAGACAAACAATGAAGAGCCCAACCTGGAGAGGCCAGGGATTGGAGACCTCCTGCTTGCTAAGCAGATGCTCTCCCTGTGACCTATGGCCCCATTCCCATATGCATGTCTTTCTGAAGTGGGTCACTATGGACAGAAAAGGAGAATATACCTTAAATTTAAAAAAATATAAAATAAATCAGGCGAGTGCACTCAAATACACACACAATTTGTATAATACATTCTAAATATCAGCTTGCTTTGGCTAGATGTAGAATTAGGGTTACATTGATGGATCAATTAGATTGCTCTGGACTCATTCAGACAGTACATCATGGCTCCGTTTGTAATGGATAATCTCCACATCTGTTCCTTTCCAGGTCAGCCACTAAGCCAGAATTGTTCACCCTTAAAAACTACATGCTAGTGTCCTGGCCTGTGACATTGAATATATTCTAGACACTCCCATACATGACAGCAAAAGCCCTTCTGTTCATTTCTTTTGCTATTTGTGTGCATAGGTGCTTGTTGTTGTTAATGAGAAATAAAAAGACAGCCATTTTAAAATATACTGTACAGTCTTGCCAATGTACATTGTATAACCACATTACAGATGTGGGTCATATATTTTTAATGTTGTGTGAAAACTCCCTAAATTACAGCTCAGGTGTAACCATGCACAAAAACATTCTGTGAAGGTGGGTTGTTGTTTTTTAAAAAAGAAGAGCTAAGTGAAGTGTCTTTAGAAAGTGTATAGATCAATAGACCAGCTTCAATACAGAGTGTGCTGGGATCCTAACCCTGAGTGCTTTTATAAAAAGACCTTTCTTGTTATCTCACTGCCAGTGTAGCAGCAAGCAAAGCAACAACCTCTTGGAAGAAGCAAATTAATTCCTTACTTAATGTGCCTCTATAGTACTGTATGTTATCACAATAACATCTGCTCTCTCTGCCACACACACACCTGGGAGAGCTTGCAACGAAAGGTATCCCCAAGAGTCTCCCTGTCTGGCTGTGCCCAGATGGCATTTCCTCCAAGTGCTGGTACAACAAAGAGGATGAGGTGGGAGCTCCTCTCAGAAGACATTTGGTGTAGCACAAGGGGCTTGGTGCTTTAGTTGCTCTGTCTCCCATGCTAATGCTGCTAGTCCTTTGGGATGACAGAGACTAATGCTGGGCTGGCACAGTTGCTGTGTGGATGGAGCAGAACAGTCAGTCACAATCAGCAACAACATGGATGATGATGTGACCGTCGTCTTCAAAAATGATCCTCTGAAAGCACGCTCAGGAGGGCAACCTCTGTTCCAACAGAGGTTTGCTTTCAGACAGCCATTTCATCAGCAAAAGAACAGGGCACAAACCTCTGAACAGGCTCTCGGCTATCCAGAGGTAAACCTCTGATACCGCATACACTCAGAGAGGGAAAGTGGAAGGAATATTGTGTGGTATCTATCCAAAGACCACAGCTCTGCAAAATGCCAAGTTTCAGTACTCTGCCAATAGGTTCCCACTGGACACTCTTCAGCCTGCCAAGGACGTCATGCTTTTTCCAGGGCAGGTTGCTGGCGTGCATACTGAGAGAATTTTAACAGCCATTTCTCTGTTATTACATATTTAAGCTGTGTTGTGCTCCCCCCACGTTTTACAAAAAAACCCCAAACCACCTCAATTCTCCTGGGGCTCCCAGTGGTCTCCCCTTCTAGGCCCTGGTCAAGTCCATACTCACTTTCTTTCAGCAGGACTACAATGCTTGCTGCTCCAAGGAGGCTTCCTATTGACCCAACAGCTCACATCCTTTATTGAACCTTGCTGGATTGCCAATTTGTTTTGGGCAAGTGATCTTGTGCCTTTAACTGCAGCCTGATCTGCAGATATTAGCAGGCGATAATCTTTATCAGCATACTCTGAAAAACTTCCTATGCTGTTTTCTGCAGATCAAGCTGCTGTTGAAGGCACAGGGGCTGGAGGAGGGGAAGCGTTTGAAACTTCAACTTTCATGGAATGACCTTATTAATGACAGATGGAAGTTCCTTTATTTGTCTCCTCTCTTTTTTTAAATTATCAACTTCCTTTGCAAATAATTGAAAAAATATTCTTTTTTCAAGAGTTCTAAATTGGCATATAATGTTTTGGCACATGCATGTTCTTGCAATGGTACCAGGGAACCGTTGGTTCATGGGGCAGACTGTTCCACTGTTGAACAACTCTTACACTGAGGGAATTCCTCCTAATGTTTTGGCTAAATCTGCTTAATTTAAGGATTAGAACCAATGGGTAATTTCAACCCATTGGTTCTAGTTCTATCCTGAGGAGCGACAGAAAATAAGTCCACTCTGTCTTAACGCCCCACAGATATTGAATGATGACACCTAGCATAGCCCTCTTTCGGCTTCTTTTCTTCAGGCTAAACATATCCAGCTCCTTCTACCATCCCTCACAGGACTTGGTTTCCAGACTCCACACCATCTTTGTTGCCCTCCTCTGAACTCAGTCCAGTTTAGCAATGTCCTTCAAATATGGTGCCAAGAACAGTATTCCAAATGAGCTCTGACTAGCACAAAACAGAGTGGAAAAAATTATTTCTTGTGATCTGGACATTGTCTTTCTATTAATGCAGCCTAAGTTGCATTAGCTCTTTTAGGAGCTACAGCACACAGCTAGCTCATGTTCAACTTGTTGTCCACTAAGTGACCTAGCTCCCTTTCACATGTACTGCTGACAAGCCAGGTCTTCCCCCATTTCTATACGTTTGCATTCCTTTTATTTATTTATTATTGTATTTGCTCAAATGCAGGATTTCACATTTGTCTTATTTGAACTGCATCTTGTTGGTTTTGGCCCAATGTTCAGATGTGTCCAGACAAGACTCAATCTTGATTCTGTCTTCTAAGGTGTTAGTTTTCCCCACCCCACCCCACCAAGCCTTCTGTCACTTGTAAATTGGATCAGCATCCCCTATACTCCCTCCTCCAAGTCATTTATGAAAATGTTGAACAGCACAGGGCAAAGGACAGAGCCCTGTGGCACTCCACTTGATTCCTTGCCTCTTGGATGATAATGGAGTCATTAATGATAGGGGTGTGCACGGATCAAAAATTGCAGTTCAGTCTGAATTCGGATCAAATTTGAACTGAACTGTGTGCTGCCCAAACACTTTGGTTGAACCAACTGGCTGTTCCAGTCCATTTCCAGCGGCAGATATAGCTCTTTGCCGCCCCTTGGTGGCCAAAGATTTGACGCCCCAGCGGCAAGGGAGGAAGGGGGGGGGAGTTTAAATCAATTTTAAAAATGTTAAAAAAATGCCACCACACAGGAGCCCAGCAGTGAGAGCTCCCTCGCACCCACCTGCCCGCCCGCTTCACAAATTATGATGGCAGCGGGTCAGGGAAAGACAAATTTGTGGGTGTGTGGAGAGTGCGGTGATCCTCCTCCTAACCCAAGCCCACCTACCTCCCAAATGACTGTAATTGCCCAGTTTAGGCCTTTCTGCGCACGCATAAGAGCAGCGATACCCCTCCTAACCCAAGCCTGCCCACTTCCCAAATGACTGCAGTTGCCTAACTTTGGGCCTTTCTGTGCATTTACGCTTGTGCGCAGAAAGGCCCCAAACCGAGCTATTGCAGTCAATGGGGAGGTAGGTGGGCTTGGGTTAAGAGGGGTATTACTGCTCTCTCTGTGCCGCATGCCCGCAAATTTGTCTTGCCCCGACCCACCATCGTTGTAATTTGGGAGGTGGGTGGGTGCGTGTGAGGGAGCTCTCGTCGCCACGCTCCAGTTTTACACATTTTTGAAAAAATTCGTTGAACAAAATTTGCTCCTGCAGGCCTGCATTTTATCAGCTGGTCAGCAAGGATATTGTGGGAGACTGTCAAATGCTTTGCTGAAATCAAGACATATTATGTCCATAATATTGCCATGATCTATTAAACTAATAACTCTATCAAAAAAAATAGATGAGATTAGTCTGGCATGACTTGTTCTTGACAAATCCATGCTGGCTCTTACTAATTGCCAGATACTTTTCTAAGTGCTCACAGGCCTAACAATCTATTCTAGGATCTTGCCAGGTATCAACATTAAGCTAATAGATCTGTAGTCCCCCCCCCACTTTTGAGGGGAGGGAAATTAATTTCCGATCAGGAAAATTAGGAAGAACATTTGCTCATCTCCATGATTCTGTCACTTCACCTGTTCTCCCAGAAGTTCTCAAATATTACAGACAGTGGTTCTGAGATCACGTTTGCAAGTTCCTTCAGTACCCAGGGATGTCATTTATGTGGTTATAAAGACTTAAATTAATTTAAGGTAGCCAGGGAGGTTTCTTACTACCTCTTTACCTATTTTGAGGCACATTTACCAACCATCTTCATTTATGTATCGGTTACCAGGCTGGGCCACATTTGCCTTGTGGGAGAATACAGATGCAAAATCAGGGGTGCAGATCCCCACCAAGCATCCAAGATGCCATGGGCAATTTTCCTCAGGGTTCCTCCCCACTTTCACTTTATCAACCAATTCTTCCCAGTTGGTAAGGACTAAATCCAAGATAGCTGACCCCCTTGTTCCTTTCACCTTCTGAAAGATAAAGTTGTGCGGGCAGCAGAGCATCATCTATTTTTCATGAGCAGAAAGGACTACAGTTCCTCCCTATAGCAGGAAGCTGTTTCAGCAGTGCACATTAGGAATGTGTGAAACATTTCGGGTACTGATCGATCTGTACCTGAATCTGCCTGTTTTGGGCGATTTGTGCACAAAACAAATCACCCATCTGCAATTCCCGAAAGATTTGGCTTCAAAACAAATCGCCCGAATTTTGGAGCTGAATATTTTGTTGTTTCGGACCTCCATTTTGTGGCGATCTCTGTGTGTAGTCTCCATTTTGTGTTTGACGTCAGTTTGAATTTCTTGCCCTTCCAGGCTTCAGATTGGTAAACGAAAGCATGAGCTGATCTGCTGACAATTGTCTCCTTGTTCCAGATTGGCTCTTTCGCTCTTGCAAGTGCTAAATGACCCCGCATTGGCCAGGGGAAGGTCGAAGAAGGGGCAAGGGTGGGGGGGAGTTCAAGGAGGGATTTTCAAAGAGATTTAAAGAGGCAGCAGCTACCATTCTGCCTTTCTGCCTCATAGGAGGAGAGAGAGAGAGAGAGAGCGCTTTGCTTTGCCTTGCTGCCTATTGTTCTGCCTTGCCAGCCTGCCTTGCCACCCAGCCTACCAGTGCCTGTGCCAGCCTGGGGTGGAATCTCTGCTGCATTCATTGCTTTTTTGTCGAGAAAAAGATAATTCTAGAGAAGAAAAGATAATTCTATCTGATTCTTTTTTCACCCTCTTCCTGCTGCTGAGAGAATTACTGCCTGCCTGTTCCAGCCCCCAGTCTCAGAGCGCCTGTGGCCACTGGCCACCTGGCCAGCTGGCCACCCCCTACTACCCCCAGATTTTCCAGGCTTTTGCCCCAGCCCACCCACCCCCCCATCTGAAGACTGAAGAAGATTGAAGAAGAAAGAGTAGACTCTCAGAGAACAGACCATAGAATTGGAATACTGGACGCAACATGAGTGAAGCTTTAGACTGAGTGAGTACCCATTTAAAACACACACACACACACACACACACACACACACACACACACACATATGTCTCTGGAATTGTGTATTCTTGGGGGTTTTCCTGTTTGGAGGGAGGTTTTGGGTTGCAATTGAATTTAAAAAGTTGTGTGTTATTTAGTTTAGAAGAAGTTTAAATAGGGGTTATGTCTGTGGAAGGGATCCCCGTTAGCTAGTACTAGTAAGTGGTTAGAAGGGTAGCGTAACCTCATGGTTTTAAAAAACAATTCTGTCTTTTTTCCCATTCCAAAGATTTTTAATTTTTTTTTGCATTTTTAAAAAACAGAAGCCTGTCCTCCAGCCCTCTCTGTCCATAATATATATAATTATATATATATATTAGTATTAATATTCTCTGCCCAGCAGCCTACAGGCTCTGAGTGGGCAAACACTACAGCCTCCTCACTGCACCCATTTACCACCCACCCCCACCCCAACTTTGCTTTAAACAAGCAAAGCCTTCAGCCATCACCCCAGGCCAGTAGTCCACCAACAGCAGTCGATTCTGTCTGTTCCCTCTCTAGTGCCCAGCCCAGCAGCCTACAGGCTCTGAGTGGGCACAGACTCTAGCCTCATCCCTTACCACCCACCTCCACCCCCAACTGCAGGGGGCACACTCCGCTGAAGTCATCCCAGCCCCTGTTCTTGGCCCTTCTCCCAACTGAGTGTCCCTTTCCCTGAGACACTCACCCTTTCTTCCCCTTGCCCCAAAATTCTTTCAAAAAAGTTTCCTTTTTAAAAAGTCACAATTTTAAAAAGAAGCCCCAAAAGAGATGGCTGGGAGGGGCGGAAGAGTGCCAGGTAGGGGTAGGGCTTTTCTTGTTGGTCATGGTGTGGGGCGGCGACAGGGGCCTATTCCCTGAGTCACCCCAACCCCTGCTTTGAGTGCACAGGCTGGACTTCTCTTGTCTGCCTGGCCCTACGCCAGGGCCTGCGGGCGGGCAGCTGTTAGCAGGGAGGGCCTCCCCTACCAGGGAAGAAGTTCTTCACATGGCAGATGTGGAGGTGATGCAGGTGGAGCTGGCTGCCAGTCCAGCCAGATCCACCTTGCCACCCTCCCCACTGCTCCCTGTGGGGGTAGGGGCCCCAAGGTTGCATCTGAGGAGGCCCAGGAGGAAGCCCCTGTGTTTCCTGTCCCTGGGACTTCCCAGGCCAGCTCTGAGGGCAGTGGTGGTGGTGTGCCCCAGAAGGAACCAGCTGAAGCGCCATCACCCAAGCGGCTCTGTGTCAGAGGAGAGTCCAGCAGTGTGGTGTGGGATCCCAGCCATGCTGCCTGCACCCACTGCAAGGCACTTGTTAGCAAGGACAAGGACCCTAAACACTTCAGCACGTCGGGTCTGCTGTTGCACCTGCGGTGGTGGCACCTGGGGGTCTAAACCTCTGCTGGCAGAGGCGCTAGGCCAAGTACCTCATCTAGCACTAGCTAGATGTCCCTGACAGCCCACTTGTGGGGGCATGAGGGAGAAGGGACATCCAGCTCTGCTGGACCTGTATCCATCTCCTCCCATGCAGGCAAGCCTTCTTGGGCAGTGTTGCATCTGGAGGCAATGAACACAGACAACAGGTCGGATGAGTTATCAGTGATCATGGACTGACAGGTGGCGACTTGGCTAGCCCAGGAGCCAAACCTCTGCCGAGGCTTCATGGTCACCGACAACGCAGCCAACATTAGTAAGGTGGCCAGACAGGTTTAATTTGTGCACATCGCTTGCGTTGCACACACTTTGAACCTGGTGGCGCAGGATGCGCTTGGGCTTAAGGAGGCAAAGTCCAAGCACCAGCAGAGGTTAGGTTTAGTTCCTGCCCCAGAACATGCTGCTTCTGTGGCCACTCTTGTGGATCAGTACCACAAGATTGCTGGCCACTTCCACTAGAGTGAAAAGGCAAGGCGCCTGCTCAAGGCGAGGCAGATTGAGCTGGGCCTGCCTTAACACCTGATCCCTCAGGATGTACCTACCCGGTGGAACTTCACCTTTCTCTTGCTCCAGCGCCTGCAGGAGCAAGAGGGAGCCATCCACAGCCTGGCAAGGCACAGTGGCTTAGATGTGTGCGACCTGTCCACTGCAGACTGGAAACTCATTTCTGAGCTGGTCTTGATACTGGTCTCTGGTAGCAAATGAGAGTGGATTCATTGTTTGTCATTGCAAATGAGTCAACTCTCATTTGCTGCCAGGGAATCTACACTCAGAATACCTCAGAAACAACAAAACCCAGTACCCCATGGGCTTGTGGGTATGGGTGTGGTTGGCACCTATGTGCACTACACCACCACTCACTCTGGGCCACCCCAGTGCCCCACAAGTGGAGTTATGGGGTTGCTGAAATCCCCATTATTCCCTATGGGGGGGAAGCTTAAAGACACGCAAACTTCACAAATTCTTTAAAATTCAGCCCTTTGTCCAATTCCTTTGAAATCTGGATTGTAGCAGACACCCATTGGGGTATTGCTTCCTGACCTGCTCTTCTGCCCCGGAAACCCCCTTTCTGCCCCAAATCTAACCCAAAGACATGCCAACTTCAAAAATGCTTTAAAAATCAACCCTTTGCACAATTCCTTTCAAATCTGAGTGGAAGCTTCCTTGCACCCTTTGGGCACTACCACCCACCACAACCCAACCTGGGCCACCCTGGTAACACCCCCCCCCAAGAGAGTTATAACCAAGGCTGCTAAAATCCCCATTATTACCTATGGGGAAAAGCTTAAAGACACATATCCCTAAAATATTAGTCCTTTGCCCAATTCCTTTGAAATATGGGCAGTAGCTTCCTTGCACCCATTGGGCACTACCACCCACCACACCCCACTCTGGGCCACCCTGGTGCCCCCCCCCATGTGGAGCTATAAGGTTGCTGGAATCCCCATTATTCCCTATGAGAAAAATCTTAAAGATGTGTAAACTGCAACAATTCTTTAAAAAAACCAGCCCTTTGCTCAATTTCTTTGAAATTTGGGTGGTAGCTTCCATCCACTGGGCACTACACCCCTCTTTTGGCACCGGGATCCTTTTTTTGATCTGAATCGATTCAGATTCAGAAAATTTGGGTACAAATCGAATCTGAGGTGATTCAGATGAGTCAGATTTGGACCCAAAACAAATTGGGGGTGTTTTAATTTGGGTACAAATCAAAACAAAAAAATCAATTCATGCACATCCCTAGTGCACATACACATGTTTATATAAATAGATTCTCCACTTTCTCCCATTTTTCTTCCTTATGCGGAAGTAGAGCCTAAGACCAGTAAGCAATTGTATGATTTAGAAGTGTTAATTGCAGAGGTGATTGGCAGGACGTGGACTGGGATAGACTGGACTAAAATACAGCTATCAAGAAGGAAGGACTGTGATTAAGGCAGTGGTTACAGTCATCAGGAACTGAGCATGCTCCAACAGGAGCTACTAGCCTCACTCATCTGATCTGATGAATGATAACTTAACAGATGAAAAGGCTAAGCCAGCTCTCCCTGAACTACAGCGCGTCACACCAATCGTGGGACTGAGGAATATGACTTTCTGGTCCCTGATCTTTATCAAAGGAGCTTGCATCTGAGGTCACATTCTTTCAGGATATGTGTAATTAAAATGGTAAATGAATTTGCATCATGTTGTAAGTGGCCCTGATGTCTTCATGAAGCCATGTTTGACAGATTACACATTTTAAAACAAATAAAATGTGGTTGACAACTCAGCAACGTCCTACCTTCTTAAACAAACAGAGTTCTCTCTTCTTCTGCAAGAAAGCAAGAACAGTGACCCTTTTGTACTTCAGGAAAGATTTTCAACCACCAGCCCAGCTGGCCAGCATCCACTTCGAAAACACTTTTTTAAAAGGCTGCTTAAAAATAAAGAAAAATAAACATGTGGTAACTATACCTAATACCTGCAACTGTGTTATCTTTGGCTCACTCAGCACACTCTGGGTCATTTGTGATTCTGCTTAATTATCTACAGAATATTTGTGTGTTAAGGTCCCTTTATTAAGTGTAATTGCAGTTCAGTTAATGAAGGTAGATGACATTAGGTATTTCTGCACAAGAAGCAAGACCTTGCTTTTCTACTGTCATTTACACACACACACACACACACACACACACACACACACACACACACACACTTACGCCACCCAGAGACGTAAGTTTGGCAGGGTATAAATTTAATAAATGAATGAATGAATACATACATACATACATACATACATACACTTCATGAACAAGAGTGCATTCCTACAATAACTTGTTGAATTTGCAGGTAATGTGAAACCAAAGGTTGATGAACCCATGGTTTCAATTTTAATTTTTAAATTGCATCACAGATGTTAGGTTGCCAGATCAGAGGTCTGGCAACCTCCGGTTTCAGGAGAGGGGAGTCCCTCCGTTTTCCTGGTCCACCGATGCCAATCGCAGCAAGCTCCATAGCCAGACTGTGGGCAAAGCATCAGCAAGTCACCAGAGTGGTTGCAATTGGCCATTATCTTTAAGGGGTGTGTGATGAGCACCATTGTCCATTTTCAGAATGGTCTACCCACCCTCGGCATGGAAAAGGCATTTAAATCCCTTTAAATGCCATGCCATGCCAGCACCTCTTCTTACAGTGATGGCACCTCCAGCCTCCTAAGAGCCCCGCAACAAAACTGACCCACACAAGCATGATTTTAGGGTGGAGGTGAAGGTGGGATCTTGGGGAACACAAGTTCTTGGGGGACACTACTCAGGAAAGGAAAAGGAACATGATGATTTCCTAGGAGGGGATATGTATACAAGGGAGGGCAAAGGATCCTGGGGGATCTGTCCCACCATGACCTAGGAAGTTCTTGCGAGTGCTCACCCCAGCAATGCGGTCCATGCAGACCAAACCGCACTCCTGCTCCCAGGGCAGCTTGCTGCCAGTGGATTAGCAATCTCATGAGAGGGCCAGGCTACTGGGGAGGACCACTGGCACAAGCACCCTAGGTCTTCCATCATACTGCGCACTCATGAGTTGAGCTAACCCAGTGAAGGGGCCCCCACTTGTGTGGGACCTCCACTCTCTCTGGTTAAAGATAGAACTTTTGCACAGAACCCCCCTTCCCCTCGGAAGCTTTGCAGGGACCCAAAGAAGATTGTAACACTCCATGTGTCAGAGCTTAGCCACATGTGTGGGGAGTGAGGACACCAGGTGTGAGGACAGATTTTTACTCCCATTCAAAATTTCTGGGTTCGGGTCAGTGATACACCATCTGCAGATCTCCCATGGCGGGGGATCATGGGAGAGGGGAGCCCTGTTTTCCAGCAATCCCAGGAGAGTGAAGTCACCATTTGGGGGCACAAGCAAGGGCGCACATGTCCACATGGGCAGACGGGCTGGCGGGGTGAAAGCTTTGACAAGGTGAAACCGCCCAGAGGCATAAGTTTTGGGCGGTATAAAAATATGTCAAACAAACAAACAATACTTGGTGGCAGTCACCAGGACAGGGAGAGCAGTTGCCTGCTCTCATCTCTATGGCTTTCCTGCATAGAGCAATCTGACTCAATACAGAGCCCCCATGGCCTGACACTCTCATGAGAGAGCTATACATGGGAGGAGGGGTTTTGTCATCATGCATTATTAGTGTCTGTCCATACAGATGGTTCTTCTCATGAGTTCTGAGTGGGTGTCCCCATGCCCTGACACTCTCATGCATGAGCAGACTGCTAGGGATCAGCATTTGTTGACATCACACATGAGGAACCTGAGTCCCCTCTCAGTGTTGGCAATGCCCTTCCTGTCCCTTCTTGTGAGTAAACCTAGGGACTGCACCAGTTTCCCCAAGCCTTTTGTGAAAAAATGGAAATTGGCTGTTCAAGAATCCCTGGTTGGAGCTGCCTTTTAAACCCCACTGCAGGGAAACCTGCCCCCCCACCAGCCATATGTTCCCATCCTGGCACTGTGATGGGGTCCCCTGCTTATGATGTCACCTGGAGTGTTTGTGCTTCGGAACATGCATCATTGCCACTTTATTCTCAGGGAGTGAAGCACTTTTTGACCATCCTGTCATCCTATCCCCTTTCCCTCCTGCTTGCCAGGAGGGGGGAGCAAGGGGCAGCATGAGAAGGGGGGATTATTTGCTGCTTGGTGGGCTGACAAGCTTGGGATGGGACATGGTGGCATCCCTGTGGCTGGGCAACTGCATCAGTACACAGGTGCTCAGTGAAGTGGCCAGTGGGAAGTGCTGTGGGCATGGAGTGGGCACAATTCTGGGAAGGTCTGTGCCACCACCTCTATAATTGGGGATTTAAAACCTTCACAGAACCACGGTTATGGCACCATCTGTGTTTGGGCATAATGCTTTGGCAGCCAAACCTCAGGTCTCAGTGGCAAACCTTACTGCAAATCGAAGGTTCAAACTGGAATTTGGCAAGGCAAACTGCAGGTCACTCTTGGCTTGAAACCACAGTCGCATAAATTCAGAAGTAATCAGGGGCACACATAGGTGATTTTGGCACCCAGACCAGCCCTTCACTGAGCCACCCCCCCCCCACTGTGAGGCCCCTGAAACCTGCTTTTGGGGGGCCTCCTGCAGTGAACCTACATGGTTTGTTTGTTTGTTTAATCAAAGCTGCCGTGCGGGCGAGGGGTGGTTGCGGGGTGGGGTGGGGGGTAGACTGCAGCGGCAATGGGGGGGGGTGACCGCTGGGCATGTCCTCTTGGCCCAGCGGCTGTAGTGAACTGTGAGGCATGCCTACGCAGTTCAGAGGATTCACAGCTTGTAACGATCTTCCTCTGAACTGCGCAGGTTCCCCTTGCAGTTCACTACAGCCGCTGGGCCAAGAGGATATGCCCAGTAGTTGCTCCCCCCACTGCTGGTGCTGCCATGGCGGGGGGTGGATGGAGAGGAGGTGGACTGCCTGGCTCCCCGCCCGCAACCACCCCTCGGCCACGCTTTGGCTTTGAATTAAAAAAAAAACACGTAGGTTCACCACGGCAGGCAGTTACGGGGTGGATCTAGGAGGCCCCTCAGACATTTGGAGCCCTCCCCAAACCTTGGAGGCCACAGACCGTAGCCCCAAGGTCTGGGGGTTAGAGCACCTCTGGATGTAATGGAGTTACAACATCTGCCCCGTTTAACTCTGGTTTTGTGTTATGTCCAAATTCAGCCACTGTGTTCAATATCCTAGAGTTATCCTAGTCTCTCTGTTCAAGAAAGCAACAGAGACACCATGGGGAGGAGTGGGCAGTTGAAGATGGGGCTTAGTAAAGAGGAGACGATGCTCAGTCTCCTCCATATCCAGGTCAGATTACTGGCCCATCTAGCTCAGTATTGTCTAAGTTGACTCACAATGGTTCTCCAGGATTTCACACAAGGGCTTTCCCAGGCCTCTCTAGACATGCCATAGGATGTGAACCTGGGATCTTCTGTAGGCAAAGCATTTGCTTTACTACTGAGGTGTGGTTCTTTCCTACTATGGCTCCTGCATGACTTCACTAATTTACTAAGGGTAAGCTCTACCATGAAGCTGGGTGAAGTCAAACTGTGGACCAGTTTTTCAAGGTGCACAACAGCTCGCCAAGCACCCCTGTTACGTATGCCGGGGGCACTTTTTTGTTAGTGCTTTTTGGATCTCTTCAGATCATATTGAGCCCATAGCAGGAGTCTTTGGGTGGAGCTTCTGCAGAGACCTTGTAACAATAGATAGTCATTGTGCTTTGAGGGCTTGAGGAATCCTTGAATTTCTCCTGCTTCCAACACTGCACAGCCTTTTCATGGGTGAACTGCAGGTGAAGGAAAATGAAATAGCACAATTTTTTCTTCATCCCTTCCTAATAGAAAAGGAATGAGATGAAGAAAAACCATAATCAACCTATGGAATTCTCTGCCACAAGATGTGGTAACAGGCTTTGAGAGGGGTTTAGATAATTTCATTGAGGACAAGTCTATCAATGGCTACTAATCTGAGGGCTATAGGCCACCTCCAGCCTCAGAGGCAAGATGCCTCTAAATACCAGTTTGCAGGGGAGTCACAGTAAGAGAGAGGGCATGCCTTCAGTTCTTGCCTGTGGGCTTCCCAGAGGCATCTGGTGAGCCACTGTGTGAAGCAGGATGCTGGACTAGATGGGCCTTGGGCCTGATTCAGCAGGGCTGTTCTTATGTTCTACTGTTAATAACAGGATGGTGCCATTTCACTGTCCTTCATCAGCACCATCCACAGGAAGGCTTTGTTGTATTGGAAGCAGGGAAAATTCAAGATTCACATGGGGGAGAGATTTGAAAGAAGGCATTAGGGGTGCAATTCTAATAGAAAATAGGAGAAAAGAGAGGGAAGGGGGTGGGTCCTATTTTATGGTCATGGGCCAGCACGGAATTCCTAAAAAGAAAAGAAGTCAACACACATTAACAGATTTCTTAAACTGAAATAAAGTCATGTGAATGTATACTGTGTCAGAATAGCACCTGGGCCAGTTTGTATAGGTCTCAAAGGATGTCATATACTTGTGCTCTTCCACTTCCAAACTACAACTTGATCAGCCATTGCAGCAGGTGACCACTTAGCTGTTTGAATTTCACCCTCCACTTTAATCTCCATGGTAGCATCTGACTCTTGCTCTTTCCAGGTCACCCAGAACAAAACCTGGAAAACAGTGTTGACTTTTGAGGAGAAACCTGTCATGGAGATTAAAGCACTGACAGGTTGGAAAGAAAAGTGTCATGAAACAGCTGGAGAAGTCCCTGCTATGCTTCTGCATCCCAGCTAGTTTTTTTCACTCTTTACCTTTGTCCCTTATGTTTGGTATTTGTTTCCCTCAAGCATTTCTACAGGCTAGTCCAATCCCTCCAGCAATTCAAGGAACATTTTAGAACATACCTTTTCACTCGCTACCTCTGGGTAGTAAGAGGAGGCCATTGCCCAAGTTGTTCATGTGGGCTGCCCAGAGGCATCTGATTGGCCGCCATGATAAGCAGGACACTGGACCTTTGATCTGACCCAGCAGAGCTCTTCTTACAATTTCTAATTGAGAAACCTAGATTCAGTATGCCGCCTTCTGTCTTTAGCTTTCTTTATCCCATCCCCTCTCCTTCTCTCTCTATTTACAGTGTAGGCCTCTGGTGTCCTTTATTCTCTGGTTTATATTGTGTTTTTAGCAGGAAGTCAAACTATTAGTAATTTGGGTTCCATTCTGGTTCAGGTTCATCAGAAGTGTTTTAACTCTCTTGTTCAGTCCTGGTTCAGATATTAATTCTGTGAACTAAACCAGTTTAGATACATTTCATGCAGTATAATACAAAACCCATAACTGATTCAAATCTGCAAGAAAGTAACTGAAATTAGTGTGGTTGGTTTCTTATGCTTGGCACCAGTGTGAACTTATGTTGAAAAGCAGTATGTAGTAGTTGTAGTAGTAGTAAAGTAAAAGTTGTGCCATTGAGTTGGTGTCGACTCCTGGCACCAGAAGAGAGTGGGTCAGAGGGAGGCCGAGGGGGAAGGGGGAAAGGGGGGGGCAATGGGGAGGGGGAGGGCAAGAGAGAGTGAGGTAGGGGGAGGGCAAGAGAGAGTGGGGCAGGGGGGAGGGGAGAGAGTGGGGCAGGAGGGAGGGGAGGGCAGGAGAGAGTGGGGCAAGGGAGAGGGGAGAGAGGGCAGGAGAGAGTGGGCCAGGAGGGGAAAGGAAGGGCAGGAGAGAATTGGGTGGGAGGGAGGGGGAGGGATGGCAAGAGAGTGGGGTGGGAGGGAGGGAGGGAGGGGAGGGAAAATGGGGCAGGAGAAAGTGGGGACCAGCCGGCCCCAAAGAGCGCACAGGTGCTCTGTGCAGGTTGGCTAGTATATATTAAAACAACCTATCAGTCAGATTCAGAACTGGCTCTCACACTAATTCTGAAAACTGCCTCCTGCTTTGTACTTGCAAATATAACTATTCAGAGGGAGATAGCCACAGTAGGGGTGTGCATTTTGGAATTTTCTTGTTTCGATTTGTATCCGAATTGAAACATCCCCGTTTTGTTTTGTACCCAAATTTTCTGAATCTGAATCAGCCCTGTTTTGTTTTGTAGCCAAATTTTCTGAATCCGAATCTGAATCGATTTGGATTTTTAAAAAGGGTCCCAGGGCAAAAAGAGTGGGTGGTGGTGGTAGTGTCCAATGGGTGGAAGCTACCACCCAAATTTCAAAGGAATTGGGAAAAGGGCTGGTTTTTTTGTGTGAATTTTTTTTTAAGTTTACACATCTTTAAGAATTTTCCCATAGGGAATAATGGGGATTCCAGCAAATGTATAGCTTCAAATCAAGGGGAAAGGGATGACCCAAAGCAGAGTGTGGTGGGTGGTAGTGCCCAATGGGGACAAGGAAACTTCCAGAATTATTTCAAAGGAATTGGGCAAAGGGCTGATCTTTTGTGATTTGTTGAAGTTTACATATCTTTAAGATTTCTCCCATAGGGAATAATGGAGGTTTCAGCAGCCCCATAATTCCACTTGGGGGGCACTGGGGTTGCCCAGAGCGAGGGGTTGTGTAGTGCACATAGGGTGCCAACCACCCCCACACCCACAAGGCTGTGGGGTACTGGGTTTTGTTGTTTCTGTGGTGTTCATTGTAGATTCTCTGGCAGCATATGAGATTTTCAGTGAAAAACAAGAATCCACTCTCATATGCTACCAGAGAATCTACACTCAGAACACCACAGAAACAGCAGAACCCAGCACCCCATAGGTTAGCAACCCTTCCCCTGGCCAATGTGGGGTCAGTAAAGAGTGGGAAGAAGCAAAAGAGCCAATGGGGAACAAGGAGGGAATTGTCAGCAGGTCAGCCCATGATTTAGGACACTGATCAGAAGGCTGGAAGGGTGGGAAATGCAAAGAGATGTCAAACACAAAATGGAGACTGACTCAGAGATCACCACAAAATGGAGGTCCGAAACAACAAAACATTTCGTGGCCGAAACAGGGACATTTTGTTTTGTATACAAAACTTTTGGATCTGGAAAATGGGTGTTTTGTTTTGTCTACAAAACACCCGAAACAGGCTGTTTTGGGTACAAAACGTTTTGTATCCAAAACGTTTCACACATCCCTAAGCCACAGGTAGCTCCCTCTCTGGTACAACGCTGCTAATTTAACTGGTTATCTGGAAGTCACTTTTTTGGTAACAAAAATGTATAAAGGTAGCAAAGGAAAGTTAAGGAAGGCCATATCCTCACCCTGGTAGACAAGAGCTCAGATTCAAATCACATCCCCATCACTATACATTTGTTTATCTTGTTCAGGTTTACCTCCATCCTTCGTCAGAGTGATGCAACCTGACCCATGAAAATTGAACTTCTGTTGCTGTCTACACTTATTCCCAAATGTTCCCATTACGGCTGCTGGCGGTTAAATCAGCATCAATTCAGCACTGACCTCTACTAACTAAATGCATAATGGAGACAAGCTCTAGGGGTCACAAGCCAGACAACTTACTTAGGTGTAGCCGAAGGCTTGCAGGGACTCCGTGGGACTCTTTTTCCCTTCTTCCTTGAAAGCAGAGATCTGAAGCACGAAGCTAGTTGTACAGTTCTCTCAATAATGGCCCAGATCTTTTGCCCTATGGCTACAATCTGCTGGTGCTTCAAACTCCCTTGTAATTTGAGCAACAACAGTATGTGTGCTTTGAAATGAACTAGTGACAACTCACATGAGTAGTATATTAAACTGCGACAAGATCTGGCAGCTTCTGAAGCCTCCTGCCACCTGACTTGTACAGATGAGTTAACCTGTTGTAACTACACTGAACTAAACAGGGATGTTTTAGCTTGGGTTGCCTTTTCTTGTCACTTAAAGAAGATACAGACAGCCTGGTTAGAAAGACCTCATTTAATCTACATAAGCAATAGCATGTCTAAGGAACATTAAGATATATATGCCATTGCACCAAGGAATCTAAATAAATGTTTCTTCTTTCTCTTTTTCAGGCACTAGTACAGCTGCATTAGATATGTTTGACAAACACGTGTTTGTCAAAGTCATCCTAGTAAAAAGGAGGGAAACTGTTCAGCCACAGGACTCTTGTGTTTGTGCTGCGGCGGCACATCTGTTTGTGCCACGGTGGCACAAGCGTTGTGAGGAAAAGGGTTTAAATGCCATTGAAAATGGTTTAAATGCCCTTTCCTTGCTGAGGGTGGCTGGTCCATGCAAAAAAGGCATGATTGTGACAGGCACATTGTGCCACAAATAAAAAATCATACAGATGGGCAGCCTTTGCACATAACGCCAACCAGTGGGTTGGCAAACCTGAGGTTTGTTTGTTTGTTTGTTTGTTTGTTTGTTTGTTCATTCGATTTCTATACCACCCTTCCAAAAATGGCTCAGGGTGGTTTACACAGAGAAATAATAACTAAATGAGATGGAACCCTGTCCCCAAAGGGCTCACAATCTAAAAAGAAACATAAGACAGACACCAGCAACAGTCACTGGCAGTACTGTGCTGGGGGTGGATAGGGCCAGTTACTCTCCCCCTGCTAAATAAAGAGAATCACCACATTAAAAGGTGCCTCTTTGCCAAGTTAGCAGGGATATCCTTGAACCCAGGAATTATCTCACAGACAACCTTCCAACCCTGGTTGTGCAACCTCCAGTTTCAGGAGAGAGGAGCCCCTCCGTCTCCCTGGTCCACCAAGGCTGCACCCCTGCTAGCTCTGTAGCGCTCACATCACCAGACTGCAGGCAAGGTGTGTCAGCATGCCAGCAGGCTGGCAGCCACTGGCCACGATCCTCAAATATAGTATAGTGTAGTGGTTAAAGTGCTGGACTAGGACAGGGGAGACCTAAGTTCAAATCCCCATTCAGCCATGGAACTCACTGGGTGACTCTGGACCAGTCACTTCACTCTCAGCCTAACTTACCTCACAGGGTTGTTGTGAGGATAAAAGAACCATGTACACCTCTCTGGGCTCATTGGAGGAAGAGCGGGATATAAACCTAAAAGCAAGCAAGCAAACAAATAAATAAATACAGGGGGTGACCAGCACAAATGTGCCTTTTCGGAATGGGCCGCCCGCCCTCAGCAGGGAAAGGGCATTTAACCACTATTAAATGGTTTAAACCCTTTCCCTCACATTTAAACCCTTTTCCTCACAACATTTGCACTGCCGCCCTCACAAAAGCCCTGTGGCCAAACAGTCTCACACAAAACACGATTTCTAGTAATGGGGATATGGAGAGGGGCACTATTTTTCTGTTTCTCTGGGAAGGATCGTGAAGACTTCCAAGGAGGGAATATGTATATAAAGGCCGGCAAAGGATCCTGGGGTCTGTTCCACTGTGACAAAGGATGCTGTGGGAACAGCAGACCCAGTCAAAGCAATCCAGGAACCCACAACACATTCCTGCATCTGTGTCAACTTGTCGGCTGGGGATTAGTCTTCTCATGAGAGGGCCAGTCCCCTGGGGAGGAGCAGAAGCTCTGTGAGCTTTGGGTCTCCATAGGACTATGCTCCCACGAGTTAGGCCATCCAACTATAGGGAGACCCACTGATGTGGGCCCCCCATTATGTCTGTTTAAAAATAGAAATCGTACTACTCACCTTCCCCAATGCACTCAATCCCTGCAGACTCCCAAGGAGTCCGGGCTGCTCCAATTGTCCGGTCGTTTCCCTTTGGACTCAGTCTGGCAAGATCTGGGATGCCTCCTAGTACACATTCAAAATTCCTGAACTGGGACCAGTGTTGCAAGGGATGCAGATTGGTCACCATGGGAAACTGGGGGTGAGGGGAGCCTCTATTTTCAGCAATCCCTGGCAAGCAGGGTGGCTGTACTGGGCAAGAATCCACATGCACATGTGCCAGGGGATGACCAGACAGCCAGAGTGAGCACTTTCACTCCTGCTGACAAGCAGCTGCTGCAACCTGGAAAGGTGTTGGTGTATGACCCTTCCCTGGGGGATGTGTGAAATGGGGCTGGGTATCAAAAGCCCTCTGGCCCACATGTGCGTCTCTATGGCCTGCCACTCTCATGAGAAACTGGTCCTTGGGAGAAGGGGCATTGTCACACATTATTAATGATTCAGCCCTTTAAACATTGTCCCAGTGTACTCCAAGATGGTTCTTCTCATGAGTAATGCCACAGAGTGTGCACTTGCACTGAAAGGGAAGGGGCTGGGGTCCCCATTTCCCTACTAATTTGTACAAAAATAGACCAGAACCAGTCAAGCCTTCAACCCAGACCCCGGGTATCACTCCCCTGGCAATTGTTATCTTTGTTGGGAACCAAGTGTTGCTCTGTTTATGGTGCCACTGGGACTCCCTGTGCTTGTGCAAATACTTCTTCATCACTTGATTTGTGGAGACCTCTCCACAAAGGGCCCATTTTGTTATCCAATCCCTTTTTTCGGGGGGGGGATGGGGCACAGTGGGGGGAAGTGCTTGGAGAGGTGGCCAGCAAGAAGTGCAGCAGGCATAGAGCTGCTGCATCTCTGAGCTGGTCTGAACTGCCCTCTCTATGGTTTTGGACATAGCAAAAAAGCCAGCAGAATTCTGATGACACAATGCTGCCTTCAAACCTCAGTTCGGAGCAGCAAAACTCACTATAAACCAAAGGTTCAGATTAGGGTTTTAGCTCGAAAGCCTCAGGTTGCTTTTGTGATGAAACTGCAGTTTAACGCATTTGGATGACCACAAAATGGAGCCTCTGGCTTGCTTGCCTCCAGTTTGGCATTATGTGCCAAGATGGCCAGAAAATATTTTTTTAAATGACATAGAATGAAATCATCCCTGGCCTCCAGTCTATACCCGTACCCCCACCCACCACTCAAGTATTTTGGAAACAACTAGCAGCTGTCAGTCACAGTGCAAAATCTACAGATTTGCGTGGGGGTTATGCAAAGATCTAATGGTCCTTCCTGAAAAGCTAATATTAGCACATAATGTAATATAAATTGGATAGCACTTTCAGACTGATAGCAGACTGTCAATCTACTGTCAATGGACATGCTGCAATTCTTATAGAGGATTCCATACAATATTCTTATTCTGAATATGGCACCCTCAAATACGAAAAATATGTCCCATCTAGATATATGAACTTAGCTATCATAGTTGCTGAAAAACACTTTTATTTAGATCACATTTGCCTCATTGTTTCTGATTACATACCAATTTTTGCTATTAGATTTTCATACACGTCTACAGCAAGAGTGTGCAGATGGGTGGTCTTGATTACATCCCACGTACAGAATATCACCTGTTCCTGCTCAAATTTCCCCTCCAGCCTTATAGTAGAGGAATCCACCCTTGGCAGAGTTGCCCTTTACTCCTTACGCATAAAACCCACATCATGTTTCAGATCACATACAGTTACACTTCTGAGCACTTCTTTTGCTGGTTAGTTGACTGCTATGCATGTCAAAGGAACAAAAAGCTTTGCTTAATGACAGGTGCTTGTTTGTCTGTCCTATCTCGACATCGTTGTTACAGTTAATATATATAGCATCCCGTCCCCTGGGCCAAGTGTCCACATGATTTCACAAAATCACATGAACAAATGTTCACAAAAGCAGCATCCCGCACCCTGGGCCAAATGTTCACATGATTTCTGGAAGTAAGTCTCTAGTAGGGGTGTGCACAAAATTGGCTAATCCAGTTTGGTTCGATCAGGACTGGGCCAGTTCAGTCCCCCCCCCCGATTGGTTCATGGGGTTCTCAAATATATTTTTTAGTACTTATCACCTCTGGGGGGCTTCTCTGAGGCCTCAGGGGGTGTGCGGATGTTCTCCCTCCCTGCCGCCAGCCTCTGTTTTGCTAAAAAGCGGCCAGGTGGGGCAATCTTTGACCCTTTGGGGGCCTTTCCCCAATTGTGGTGGCCATTTTGGAGGCTTCTGCGTATGCACAATGGTCCCTGCATGGCCAGGTCAAGACCCAGGCTATGCAGGGGCCCATTGCACATGTGCAGCAGCCTCCAAAATGGCCACCACGAGGGAAAGGCCCAGAAAGGGCCGAAGATCACCCGAACTGAGCACATATTAGCAAAATGGAGGCCAGCAGGGGGAGGCCTGCAGGAAAACCCTAACCCGTGGCATTGGAGAAGTCCCCCAGAGGGGGTAAGTATTTTTTAAAAAAACAATATTTTAAAAAGCATTTTAAAAAAATCTGTGTGCCCGCCCCTAACGGGTGGGGTGTGGGGTGTAGGATTCGGTCCAATGTCAAGCCAAAGGCGGGGAGTGGGTGTGTTTCAGCTTGAAACTGAGCCATCAAACTGAATCGGTTCGACTTTGAACAGCTTCGTATTCAAACCTGTTCATATTATTATCTCTTGTTAACACAGTCAGACCAGTGTTATTGACTGGTTTGTTTTATCCAGACATCGAGTCCTTCCCAAGGAACTAGGATGGCTGAATTTTATTGTCAATGTTGTTGCTGTTGTTATAGATATCGTTGCAGAATATAGGCTGTTCCCAGTAAAGTTGCTTTTTGTAACTGGCTGATGGTGATTTCTGTGGCCCCTATGGTGTTGAGGTGCTCTTCAAGGTCTTTTGGAACTGCACCCAGGGCGCTAATGACCACTGGGATTATTTTGGTCTTTTTCTGCCACAGCCTTCCAATTTCCATTTGTAGATCTTTGTATTTGGTGATTTTTTTCTATTTCTTTTTCTTCTGTTCTGCTATCCCCTTGTATTGCTATGTCGATTATTTTGACTTGTTTTTCTTTCTTCTCGACTACAGTTATATCTGGTGTATTGTGTGGCAGATGTTTGTTTGTAATCGGAAGTCCCATAATATTTTTACATCTTCATTTTCTTCAACTTTTTCAATTTGATGTTCCCACCAATTTTGGGCTACAGGTAGCTTGTATTTTTTGCAGATGTTCCAGTGTATCATCCCTGCTACCTTGTAATGCCTTTGTTTGTAGTCAGTCTGTGCGATCTTTTTACAACAGCTGATTAGGTGGTCCACGGTTTCATCTGCTTCTTTACAAAGGTGGCACTTGCTGTTTGTGGTGGATTTTTAGACTTTGGCTCTTATTGCATTTGTTCTTAGTGCCTCTTCTTGTGCAGCCAGTATTAAACCCTCTGTTTCTTTCTTCAAGCTGCCATTCTTAAGCCATTGCCAGGTCTTGGTGATGTCTGATTTTCCACTTATATTGTGCAAATATTGACCATGCAGGGGCTTATTTTTCCATTTTTCTCCTCGGTTCTTGACTTGTTCTTTCTTGTAAGCCTGCTTTGTTTCATTGGTGTTGAATAGTTTCTCGTTATTGACCATTTGAACTGCATCTTTTTCACTGTCCTTGATATATTCTGCAAGGCCTCTTTTCTCCTCCTCTACTGTTTGATGGACTTGCAGCATTCCTCTTCCACCTGAGCTGCGAGGGAGGTATAGTCTATCTACATCACTGCGGGGGTGCAGAGCATGATTGATGGTCATTATTTTCCTGCTCTTACGATCTAGCGTCTCTAGCTCTGCCTGGGTCCAGTCTATTATTCCTGCAGTGTATCAGATAACAGGTATAGCCCAGGTGTTTATGGCTTGTATGGTGTTCCCGCCATCGAGTTTGGACTTGAGGATTTTTCTAACTCTCCTGATGTATTCACTTCCAGTTTTTCTTTTAACTTCAGCGTGTGCGATGTTATCAACCTGGAGAATGCCTAAGTATTTGTAATGTTCTTTCTCTTCCAGGTTCTTGATGTTGCTTCCATTGGGCAGTTCTATTCCTTCTGTTTTCCTTATTTTTCCTCTGTTCATTATTAATGCAGCACACTTGTCTAGTCCAAACTCCATTGCTATATCTCCACTGAATACAGTGGTCCCTCGACTTACGTAAATAATCCATTCCGAACGCACGTTCAGAGGTCGAAATTTTCGTAAGTCGAGGAGCGCACCACAGAAGTCTGAAAACATTCGTAATTCGAGGAAGCCGCATCTAAACATTCGTAGGTCGAGTAAGCTGAATCTAAACCAGCAACTACTTCCGGTCTTTTTTGTCGCTCGTAACTCGAAAACAACGTAAGTCGAGTAGTTCGTAGGTCGAGGGATTACTGTATACGGGCAGTGTTTAGCAGTGATCCGATTTCTGACTGGGACTTTCCATACAACTTCAGATCGTCCATGTACAGCAGATGGTTGATTTTACTTGATGTTTTAGATGTATGGTATCTGAGGCCTGTTTCATTTAGTATTTGTGAAAGTAGGGTCATGGCGATTACAAACAACAGAGGGGATAGTGAGTCCCCTTGGAAAATACCTCTTCTAATGCTAACCTGTCCAAGTGTCTCGCCATTGATTGTTAACTGTGTACTCCACATGCTCATTGCTTTTTAAATAAATATCTGAATGTTTTTGCTGACACCAGTTGTTTCTAAACATTTTAGTATCCATGTGTGAGGCAATGAATCAAAGGCTTTCTTGTAGTCAATCCATGCAACACTTAGATTGGTTTTTCTTCTCTTAACAATTTTCTAAAATCATTTTGTCAATCAGCAGCTGGTCTTTTGTGCCTGTGGTGTTCGGGCAATTTCCTTTCTGTTCAACTGGAAGCTGTTTGTTAGTTAATAAGTGTTGCATCACTTCATCTGCTATTATTCCCGTTAATAATTTGAACATGGTTGGCAGACAGCTTATCGGTCTATAATTACTTGGAACTGCACCTTTTGCTGGGTCTTTCATTATAAGATGAGTTTTCCCAGCTGTTAGCCATTGTTCAATATCACCTCCTTGCAAAATGTGATTGAACTGTTTTGATAGTTGTTTATGAAGGCTTGTTAGGTGTTTAAGCCAAAAGCCATGCAGTTCATCGTTGCCTGGCGCAGTCCAATTTTTAATTTTCTTTGCTCTTTCATGTTTTAATTCTGGTGTTATTATTAGGTCTTGCATTTGTTGGTTACATTTTTTGACCTCTTTCATCCAGCCTGCTTTTTTATTATAATCTATTGGATTGTCCCATAATTTCCCCCAGAATTGCACTGTTTCTTCTTTATTTGCAGTTTCTCCTTCTATGCTTTGGTAGAAGCGTCTCTGATTCAACTGGAATTGGAGAGTCTGCCTGTGTTGTGTAATTCTGGCGTGGTATCTACTAATCTTCTTTGACACTGCTGTTATTTGCTGCTTTATTATTTCCAGGACTTCTCTAATTTTCCTTGAATCTAGGTGGTATTTTTGGATCAGATACTGTTTGGTGTTTTCATTCTTCAGCTTCTTGTCTTTCATATCTTTCAATTTACTAGCATCTGATCTGAGCCTGGAGATTTTATTTTCTAATCTAATCTTCCATTTAGGTGATGTACTGCTTTCTTTTTTTACAGGTCCATTGATCTTATATCCGAGCTCTTGTGTTGTTATTGTTGCTGCACTGTACATTAGTTGGTTTGTTTCTTGTAAATTCTTGGTTGTTATTTCTGCAAGTGCAACATTGACATCTTTTAATGCCTGAGCAAGTTGTTTTTTGGCAACTGTTTTTAGAGCTGGAAGTCGAACCCTGGTGGTTGTTTGGTTCATGTGCTCAGTTATTCTTTGCTTTAATTCTTGTTGCTTTTCTGTTAAACAGCATTCAGGTTTTTGAGGTGAAGGCAAAGGGGAGGTTGCCTGGTTTTGATTTTGAAACAGTTCAGCAACAGTGGCATCCTCTATTTCCAGTACTTCCTCCACCTGCGCCTGAGCAACTTCTTCAATTGGTGTTAATTCTTCTTTCATATCATGAGCCTTTGTTGCTCTTTGCAGTTCTTCCAGCTCAACTCCTTGAATACTTTATTTCTAGTTATGAATCTTCTCTGGTCTGCTAGCCTTTGTTCTGTTATTTCTGTATCTGAATGCTTCTCTTTCCAAATTTGGTACATTCTTTTTAAATAACCTCTTCTAGTTGGACTAGACTTGTAATAGCAGATCATTATTTCCTTGTTGGCATTTTTCGTATATTTTTCCCAGTTAAGCGACGTTCCTTCCAGTAACCTTGCAGTCTCCAGCCCTGGTTGCTCAACTGAAGATCCTGAGTCCTGTTGCCCACTTGCCACCAGATGTCCAGGGACTCCAGCACCTGGTGTGGTCCTTGTTGACCCGGGCAACGACTGATCCGGTATAGATTTATTAAAGTTACGTCTCACCATATTGTTGATGGGAGAGGCACTCTTTGTCTGCCTCTTCTGGTGAGACCTGTCCAGTATGGTTGGACCTCTGGCATAGCTCTCACCTTACTCAGAGCACACAAGCCCCACAACCACGCCAAGGTAGTGCCTCACTGGGGGCTATTATTATTATTATTATTATTATTATTATTATTATTATTATTATTATTTATATCCCGCTCTTCCTCCAAGGAGCCCAGAGCGGTATACTACATACTTGAGTTTCTCTTTCACAACAAACCTGTGAAGTAGGCCCTGTCCCGTGTGCTCGACAAATGAGTCTCAGCAGGTGTAGGCATGTGGAACAGATCCCCTCAACTGATCTTGTCAAGTGCGTATATTCTGTGGGAGCAGGAGGTCCCTAAGGTACTTTGAAGAATAGTTCGAGCTAACATCTGCCTATTAACAGTCTCCACATTGCACCACAATCCACCCCACCTGCCTCCATAATTATACCTCAAGCAGTAACAGGTAAGCAAAACTTAAGGCAATAAGGATGATAAGCAGTTTGATGACCTCTTGAATAAAAGGGATTCTCCAGGAGTAAATAAAAGAGTATGCGGACCATATTTCCTCAGCTGGCTGTTGCTGCTCCATTTTTTGTCTCTCTACCACTCACACTAATCAGCTTATTTTTGTTCTAATTTTTTTTAAAGTAGAACTCCCTAAAGTTGACGGAAACAAAGTAGCCCATCAGAAGTGTAACTCCTGATGTGGAGTTATATTTTCAGGCACCGTTTAGTTGTACATTCTCCTATATCCTGCCACATTAGTTTGCGAACACTTCCAATATAACAATGAAACAAACAGAGCATTGTGCTGTTCCAAGCCAAACATTCATCTCTTCTTGGCACTTCTTCAACAAGGCCTGTCAACACTCTGTGTGAGTTGGCCAAACCTTATTAATGGCTTTTGGAATGGATGTGTCTTTAGCATAGGAAAGAACTTTGCCTTTCCTTTAAAAAAAAAATTATAAAGGCAGAAACTTGTCCATTGAAAAGCAATGTCTTTTTAAAGAACTGGGCAGAAATCCCTCCTCCCCCTGAGTTTGCTACCCCATTTGCAGGCTGTGAGGGACTATGGAGAGAAGCAAAATCTTTGCCCTGCTTACTGCTGACCACTTTCACTCTCCCCACTGCTGCTGGCTGCTGTTTTCCCCACAGATTTTTCCATTCCTGTTCCTTTTCAGACAGGAAGCATTGCTCCCTTCTTCTGCACTCACTTTGATGGTTTCTGTGCCGAAGGCAGATCAGAGTGCGGGCAGGAGTAGGAAGCAGTGCTCTGATGTCTTCTCAGTAGGATGAGGAATATTTATTTATTAGATTTCTTTACCACCCTATCTGAAGGCTTTGGGCGGTGTGCTACTACTACTACCACAACCACAACCAGAACACACCACCATCACCACAACCCACTTAAAAACCTCAGAAGGCGAGAACAAACAAATACGTTTTTAGGGCTCTATTGAAGGCCAACAATGAGCCCAAACTACGGATTTCTGCTGGGAGTGCATTCCACAAGTCAGGAGCAGCCACAGAGATGGCTTAGCTCCAAATTGCCAGATGTACCAGTGGTAACTGGAAATGGAACTCTCCAGATGACCTCAATGTGTGGTGGGGATCATACAGAAGAAGGCGCTCTCTAAGGTAAACCAGTCCTAGGCCATTCAGGGCTTTAAAGGTAATAACCAGCACTTTGTATTTTGCCTGGAAAAATGTTGGCATCCAGTGCAACTGTTTTAAAACAGGCATAATATGGTCTCTCCAGGTTATCCCAGAGACCAGTCTGGCTGCCACATTTTGAACTAACAGAAGTTTCTGAACTACGTACAAAGGCAGCCCCACATAGAGCGCATCGCAATAGAAAGGCGTTTGAAAATACAGCATTCAGCATCATCAAACAGTGACTGAATTGGTGACAAAAGCAATAGGAGGTAAGAGGCAGAACAGGGAATGGGGAGAGGGTCTGGGATCAAGACTGTCAGTGACACAAGAACCTGCTAGATCAGACTAAAGGCCCATCAAGGCTAACGTCCTGCTGTCCTCAGTGGCCAGCCAGAGAGGTCAACCCTAATGGAAGCCCATAAGAAGGGCATGAGGGGAATAGCTCTTTCCCACTTTTCAAGGGGTGTAGCAATAATTGAGCATATAGGTTCAAAGAACCTGGGCCCCCAGCTCTTGAGGGGGCCCCCAGCTCCAACCCTCCCTATTTTATTCATTATCTCCCTTACTCCAAGGGGCCGCCAGGGAGAGGGGTGAACACAGGCCACCTCTCACCTAGCTACGCCCCTGCTCTCTTCCCTTTCAGTTACTAGTAGTCAGTGATGTACAACCTCTGAACCCAAAACCTTTGCTTATGAGATCCTGCCTTGTGGTGGCAACCAGAAGTCTGGTGTTAAAACTAGTGCAACAGTGGTCAGGATTCTCCTTCTGAGTCTGTGAATCTGGCAGCCTCTGTGCTATGTAGCAATGTCTCCTCTTTCTCTGTGCCTTATTTTGCTTTGTTTGTTTCCAACCCCCAACTCTTCACCCTGTTCCCAAGGGTAGCTCCAGAGGGGTGGCAAGCACCCTCCCAAAGTACCTTATGCCCCACTGCCCCCCTCAGTTTCTGCTAGGGATACAGCTTGCCCATCCATAAATGCGCTTTGCCCCTTCTGTTCCTCCTTCCCATTTATTTATTTATTTATTTATTTATTTGGTGCTGCTACTGCCTGTTCCTTCCCTTCCCATGGGAGAGGCACAAATAAATAAATAATTCTTCTTTGTGGTTTCTGTGCATCACACATGGAATATTTGCCTGCACAGAGCCACCATCTGGAAACTCCCAAAGCTTTACCTTATAAGGAAAAAAGAGTGGGGAAACCAGCTCCCCCTATCAGCAAATGTACCTCACTCCTTCAGTCATTCTTCAGTTGCTGCAGCTACTGCACCTCTGGTTGTCTTCTCCAGCTTTGCCTGTGAAAACCAAGAAAATGATTTTTGTTTTATTTTCCCACACTTGTTTGGTTTGGTTTTTTCCTATCTTGCTGTCCTCTCGTTTACTCGTCTATCTAGTTTTGCATTTTGGTTTTTATTGGGGACCCTGCCCCATTTCTCCCCTTTGGGCCTCTTATGGCCACAAGGACTATGTTCAAAAATTGTACTTCTTGCTCCTCCAAGCTTCCCTGTTACTAACTTTATGGTGAGTAAACCTATAAGGACGGTCGCTTTAGCTGGGCATCTATTCTTCCCCCTCCTGCCCTGACATACGTGCTGGGTTCATAGCCTAATTGTCTCAATTAAATGTCTCACTCATGCAGCAGATCCTCTCCTATAAAGTAAATTTCTTCAACTTCTAGGCTAGACTGGTGGCATCTGAGCCTTTTCTTTCACTAGAAAAGCAAAGTTTCAACACTTTTCTCAAGGGGCTTACTTTTTTTTTTTTTTTAACATATTAAGAAAAAAGGAAGAGCTGCTTTCTTCTGGGAGATTGTCCGTAGCCCAATATTATAATCGACTCTGACTGGCCATGGATCTCCTGGTTCTTCAGGTCTTTCCCAGGTTTGCTGCTTGATGTCCTTTTAACAGAAGAAGCTGGGGACGGAATGTAGGACTCTCTGCATGCAAACCGTGTGCTCTGCACTGAACTGTGCCCTTGGGAGAAAATTAACAAAGCCTAAATTAAACCAATTTGCTCTCTGACAACCTGCTATGGTAGCACTAGTAGCAATGCACATATGGTGCAATCCAGCTCCATTAAAATTAATAGGCGTTTCTCCATTGACTTTAATGGGTTACCACACCCATAACATTCTTGCCCCTCTCAGACAGAAAGGCCTTTTGTGATTAGTTCTGTGGGTTTCCGCATTAAGGCATGGAGCATTCACATGCAGTAGTTCTGGGTTTCTTTTAAAATTATTGCCGCTATTTTCTGTCTGCTCTAGGGGGTGCAATGGTGCCAGCGAGTTGTCTCTGCCTGCCCCTCTCCCTTAACCCATCAAATCTAGCTTTAAAAAATCATGTTGTTATCCACTTCTGGTTTATTGAACTTCTGCAGTGTCCCCCCAACACCTTCTGCCGAGACTCCTGTGTGGAGGGTGGGGGACAGTCAAAAGAAGAAGAAGAAACATTTGATGTGGTTTTAAATGTCTTCAGGAACCATTCCGCATGGCAATTTATGCCTGCTTTGCTGCACGTTCAGATGGGATGCATTTCACACAAGGCAGGGATTGACACTGACTTGGGGGCAGAAACAGCAAGGTGTCATTTACATGGGTTTTATCTTGACGTTTTAAGCGTATATGCTCATGCATGCTAAAATAGTAGCATATTTTTGTAGTGTTGAGAACCGTTTGGTAGGATACTCCAGGTTTTCTGTGGAGCCATGTGGAGGGGTCGCTGCTTTCTGGACATGGTTTCTGATTATCAAGTAATCAGTTCCTGCAATAATTTCCTCCCATCAAACCTTCCCCTTTAATGACTTGACTGCAATCTTATGCACACTTTCCTAGAAGTAAGCCTCACTGAATATTGGCCAAGAAGGTCATTCTTTCCATTGCCATGGAGGCCATGAGCACAGGGTGACAGGGATCTGGAAGGCCTGGGCAGCTGTGTGAGAATGCTGACCTCTGATGCCACCCCGCTCATGTTCCTCTCCTCCCAAAGAGGCCCACAGCTCCCATGGGGGAGATATTTACTGGGATAAGTCAAAAAAACTGTGAGCATGGCTTGCCTTGATCCATGAGCACGGGGGGCAAAGGTCTTCATTTTATCTTGCAGAAATTAATGGGAGACAATCAGTTTTCTCAGCAACAAGCAAAGGCATCCCATTATCCTTGTTGGAAGTGAAGGACTTCGCCTACAAAATTATATTGATTCGGTTAGGAAACAGCCCCAGAGCTAGAATCCTCATTCAGGAACCAAAAGACTTGCTGTCCACTAGGGAAAGGGGTCGTAGCTCAGCATTAGAGCACCTGCTTTGCAAATAGAAGGTCAGAGGTTCAACCCACAGCATATCCAGCTAAAATTAGCAGATAAGGGGAAAAGCTTTCCTGAGGGACCCCAGAGCACTGCCAGTCAGATAAGACAATATGGAAATAAAGGGACCAATGGTATAAGGCAGCTTGGTTCAGACTGTTGGAAGTGAAGGACTCTGTGCTGGCTCATGTCTCAATGAGAGAGGGGGACAGACTAGTGAGTAAGAGGGCTAGAGAGGTCAAGACATTGGTCATCCCTTCTCTACTGCTCTGACACTATCCCTTTGGTATGTAGATTGCTATTCTTAGGGACTTCCTGCCTGCCTGCCCACTTCCTCTTCCTTCTCTTCCTTTCTTTTCCCTTGCAACATGCAAGCTCCTCTCTCTCCCTGCACCATGTGTGCATTGATGCAGAATCCATCTGCATCCAGCTAGCTAGCTAGATTAGAGATCCTTTCTCTCCACTTTACTATCTAGAATAGAGTTCACTAATAAATACTCCTTATATTGATTTAAAACTATGAACTGGCTCTAAGTTATTTTACTCTCAGCATACACACATGCCAGGGCAGGCTCCGCTGTGTTGTGCCTCTGTGCACCCTGCTATATTAGAAGGGTATCTCTTACCAGAGAGACTTCCCAACAATCCTGACAGCCAGATCTCTCATGATTAAGGTCGTTATATCAACCACGCCACATAACTTCAACAGAGAAGCAGAGATTCACCTTAAAAACAATAATGGCTGCAATCCTAAGCATCCTTACTAGGAAAGAAGACCCATTGAGCTTAATGTAAACCTACTGAGGAAAGACCTTCAGAGAACAATTTGGAAAGAATGCATTAACAGGTTCTTCTTTCAGTTGCAAAGGCATTTGGAAAGCCATTGTGTGGCATGAAGGAGGAATGGGCTGGTTCTCTTTTACTCCTGTGGGCAGGACTAGAACCAATGGGCTGAAATGACCAGAAAGCAGGTTTAGGCTAGACTTCCGGAAGAATTTCCTAACTGTAAGGGGTGTTTGACAGTGGAATAGTCTCTCTTGTGCAGTGATGGGCTTTACAACAACATAAAACCAATTAAAATTTACATTAAAATATGCCACGGACACTATAGCAGATTCCTGCCTTGAGCAGGGATTTGGACTAGAAGACCTCCAAAGCCCTTCCAAATCTCTCTCTGACAGGTTCTGATTCTTTGATTCTGTGTATGACGCTCAGAGGTCTCTGGCCTGTTTGGGTCCTCTCTTGTTGCAAGAAGGGATCCCAGACCTCTTAACTGTAAACCCGGCATAGATGGCAGAAAGCCATAATTGCAATCACAGACTCCAAAGTACGCATAGATAACAAAGAAGAAGATGAGGCATGGGATACTATCGGTCCAGTTCATGTTATCCTCTTAATTGAGTGGACTCATGTAATACAGTCCCCTGGTGCCTGTAGTGGCCTTTCTTTCTGGAAGCCAGATCATTCATTCATTCAGTTCATTCATATTTGTATTCCGCTCTTTTTCCAAGGAGCCTAGTGTGGTGCACATGGTTGTTTATTCTCTCAACAACAGACACTTTCATGGCTGAACGAGGATTAGAACTTGGGTCTCCGCAGTCCTAGTCCCACACTCTAACCACTACACTATGCTGGTTCTCAAGGCAGTCCATAGGAAGTATAGGCAACTGGGGCTTGAGACACTCCTGCCCATCTCTTGCCTTGCCCTGTGCAAGAAGACAGCTAGTACAGCCACCCCTGCACTCTGCACCTGGCTTTTCCTTGCCAGAGAAAACAGTGGAAATGATGCACTGATGCTTTCTCTTTGGCAAATATTCCTCCTTGTTTGTTCAACTTCAGGGCTGCAGTCAAGTGCAGAGAACCACAGAGAACAGGGGGAAAGCTGGTGCAGCAATTTGCTGATTTCCTCTGCAAGGAAATACAAGGTGTTTCTGCAAAGGTGAGGCCAGACTGTGGCAATGCACTCCTTGAATTCAACCAATATAAGATTTAATTGTGAGGTGTGTGTTTTTTAAAAAAAAAAATCACACTTTCTTTCTTTTGATCTACTTTCTGTTTCAAAGCTTTTAAGAGCTCGTTCCATTTACATTCTCAAGCTTTTTCTTGGAAGTCAAGAAAGCCTGAAACTCACCATTTTCCTCACACAGTTGCCGAACTCTGAGCAGCTGAGCCTAAAAGATAAACTTCAAAAATTATAAGATGTGCTAGAATCATAAGAACTGGCAGCACTATGACTGTGGTGTCAATCTGAAGTTTTCTATTAGTTAAATATGAGCTCAGTGCACTTTATAGAAAAAAGAGAATTTGCAGGGCCTTATTATTGGCTGAAACTATTTCAGGCCAGAAGTCTCAGCCAACTGGGTCCAAATAAAAAAATCTTCAGCTTGAGCTTGAAATTTTAAAATTTACAAAAGTTGCTAAGCAAATAAAGCAAACTAGCTGGGTCAGCTCAGAGCATCTGGGTGCTAGTTCTCCAGCCGATCCACCTGCCTCCACCCCATCTTCTCCTCCTCACCTTAAGCCACTCCCTGTCATCCGGGATGGTGGTGGAGGTGGTGAAAGCTCCTTCCATGGGCCCTCCAGCCGATCTGTCATTTGGGCAGCAGGAGGGCTCATAGAAGGAACCTTTGCTGCCTCCGCCACCATCCCCACCTCAGTCTCCCCTCTCCACCATGGGGCTGGCCATGCTGTGGTGCTGGCGCTGGGCTGGCCGGGTCCTTCTGCCACTGCTGCTGCCTCCTCCTCCTCCTCCTGTAGCCCCTCAGAGTGTCGGTGCCACCTCAAATCCAACATGGCAGCCGCTGGGAGTGAATTTGCCTGAGAACGTGCACGTGAACAAGAGCGCGCATGTGTGCTCCCACAGTGCCCTGATTGGTTTAGCACTGTGAGGGCAGGGCAAGGGCAGGGCTTGCCATGTATGGCCTAAGCCTTTTATATATAGAGATGAGCATAGGACTTAAGATCTAGACAAAATGAAGCACTAAAAATTGAGGTAGGGATGTGCATGAACCGGTTCGGAGGCCATGTTGGAGGCTTCCGAACCAGTTCGGAACCGGATCGGTCCGGCGGTCCGGCACTGAGGGAGGGGTCTACCTTTAAGGGCGGGGGGTAGTACTTACCCCTCCCGCCGCTCTTCCCCCTCCAGCACTGCATTTAGGAACCAAGTTTCAGGGGCAGCAGCATTCCTCCCTGCCGCCCCTGCCCCCATCGTTCCCAGGAAGCCTCGGAAATACGAGTACACATGCACGCGGCTTGGCGCGCGCACACCTGTTGCCGCCGTGCGCACACGTTGCATACGTCACACGCAGCATGCATGTGACGTATGCAGCGCGCGCACGCATAGCGGCAACAGGCGCGCATGCCACGCCGCGTGCATGCGTACTCGTATTTCCAAGGCTTCCGGGCAACGATGGGGGCAGGGGCGGCAGGGAGGAACGCTGCTGCCCCCGAAACCTGGTTCCTAAATGTAGCGCCAGAGGGGGAAGAGCGGTGGGAGGGGTAAGTACTACCCCCCCCGCCCTTAAAGGTAGACCCCCCTCAGTGCTGGACCACGCCATGGCGGTTCCGTGCACACCACTAAATTGAGGCTGCAATTCTATGCAGGCACCTGAAAGTAAGCCTCACTGGACTTAAGTCTCAGTAAACATGCATAAGATTGCACAATAAGTGCTTAATTCTGGCTGGATCAGGCCCATCATTCCATTCGTTTGCGCTCTTAACGTCAGGTAAGTGCTGGGCTGCAGCACTGAGTTTGGCACCATAGCACCAACGGGATCTGCGTGGATCCCAGCAGTTCTCATGGGCAGCCAAGCCGAAGCTTGGCTGCTCATGAGAACAGCCTCACTATGTAATCTGTGGGGCTGTAAGGGTAGAGTAAGGCTTAGGACTGCTGTATGACTTGTGGAGTCTCTCTGAAAATCAAAGTTGCATTTTGCCTCATTCCAGTTGCATGTGCGAATAGCCTCAGGCACATTACAGGCAGAGGTGCATCTAAGTAATTTTGGAGCCTGACCTAAAGGCCTTTGGAGGCCCTCCCTCCCCTGCAAATTAAGCATCATAATGCTCGGCTGGGAGACCACACCACCCGGGACAGACTAAAGAGGATTTGGAGCCCCTCAGGGTCTGTGGAGGCCCTGGACTTCAGCCCTGAAGTCCAGGGGTAAGAGTGCTTCTGATTACAGGAAGGATACGTAAATATACAACAAATAGGAAAGTTGGGTTTTACATTTAGCTGATTCTTTGCTGTCTGTGCTTACTTTTTCCAAGTAGTGGAATTTGTTTTCCAAGTAATGCAGTGATGCCAAGTATTTATTTATTTGATCAGTCTATATCCTGCTCTTCAAGTATCTCAAGGTGGCTTACAAACAGAATTAAAACAAATTAAAACAATAAAACCCAAGTACAGAAATTCAATAAAAGCAAACCAGCAGTAAAAAACTAATAAAACGGCAGCCACACTAAAACCATGTCAAGGATGGAAGGCCTTTTCCATAAGGTAGATAAGGCTTCAGATGCTTCTTAAGGACAATACGTGAAGAAGGCCAGTTGGAAGTGGTCGTAGTGACAAGTAATCAGTAAGGCACGTTTCCTTAGTTTTTTGTTCTGTAGACAACAAAAGCAAGCTGGCCATGGTGAACTGCTGGATTTGTGGAAAAGTGGACGTATACGTGAGAAAGGAGAAGAGGGGCAACGGCCGAATGAGGCCTCTTGCAGCATTTTGCCAAAGAAATTATGCAAAGATATCATGGCCCCCACACCCCCAGCCGCAAGGACGACACAACACAACTGTTATGGGCCACAGCTTTATTAAAATTGGATAGCCAACTGGCGAACCGAATGTGGACAGGAACAAGCTCCACCCCCTGCAGTGCAGGCCTAACGAAGCTGGGTCCAGACTTTCAGGTCTTCCCCTAAGCCTGCTCAGGGAAACACACTCTGGCTCAAAGGTGGAAGCAGTGAAAACCTGCTGCCTCCTCCTCAAAGCCAACCCATAGGGTCAGGACCACTTCTAGGGCTTCACATCCCCCATTCCATGCTGCCTTTAAGGTCTGTGAAGCCCCAAAGCAGGTGTGATGGTCAATCACAGCCCCTGAGCCACAAAGCCTCTAAGGGTGGATGAACCATTCACCTCTTAACGCCCTAGAGTGCTCACCGATAAACAATCCAATAAACTCTCCACCCAGCCCGAACTGCTCCTACCAAGTTGTGACCTAATGCTAAGGAAAAAACTAAGGGGGGGGCAGAATGGAGTAGGTGAAAAGACCCCCCTGGCACAGCCAATCAGTGGGAAAGCCAAAAATTCCTACTCGGCCTCCAAAAGGACAACTAGCAATGCCCGCTCTGTACCCCAGGGAAAAAGGGTGGGGAAGCCAGATGGCAGCGAACTGATTAGGGAGCGGCATGGCAAAGCCAACACTCCCTCTGGCCCCACCCCTGACACTTGAAGTATCCAATGAGCTACCCTGGCGGCTGGCTCAGGGACTCAAGTGAGGCAAAGAGGCATCTCCCAGCACGCAGCACGGGAAGACACATTCATTCATTCATTCATTCATTTATTACATTTATATATCGCCCCATCCAAACGGCTCTGGGCGGTGCACAGCAGCAAAAATAAAACCCATGAATCAGTCCTTTAAAAACAATCATAACAAAACAATTTAAAAACAGTATAAAACCATTAACAATTAAAACATTTTAAACATTTTTAAAACCCTAGAAGGCCAGCCCAGACAGATAGGTCTTAAGGGCTCTCCTAAAAGCCAATAAAGAGTTCAAATTACGGATCTCTGCCAGGAGTGCGTTCCACAGTCCAGGAGCAGCTACAGAGAAGGCCCGCCTCTGAGTCCCCACCAGACATACCAGTGGTAACTGGAGACAGACCTCCTCAGATGACCTTAATGTGCGGTGGGGATCATGCAGAAGAGAGCACTCTCTAAGATAACTCGGACCTAACCCATTCAGGGCTTTAAAGGTAATAACCAGCACTTTGTATTTTGCCCAGAAACATATCAGCAGCCAGTGCGACTATTTCAAAACAGGCACAATATGGTCTCTCTAGGTTACCACAGAGACCAGATTAGTACCTCTTTCATGAGGTGCTAACTTGGATGCTAAGAAACTAGGAAGTGAAGTGTTAATCATAGAAATCAGTTACAGGTTGCATGAATTCCTGTGATGGATCACCCGAAATTAACTGGTGTAGATGTACCACTACCCTAAGAGTTCAAACACAGTTCCCCACATTCCCCTGGAATGTGAATTATGTAATTCTCTGACACAATACAATAGCATTTCCTACAGCCTGCATAGACAATGTCTAGAATACCAATGTTGGTGCCTTATTTTGATACAGGAGGGCATGACCTCAGCTCCTGCCTGTGGGCCACTGCGTGAAATAGGATGCTGGACTCAATGGGGCCTTGGGCCTGATCCAGCAGGGCTGTTCTTATGTTCCTAAGACTACTCCATTGAGAAACAAAAGTTCTCGGGGTCCTAATGTCTACATTCAGAACTACTGCATAGTTTCTGAGCCAGTGGACTTTTTCCAAATGCAAACATTATTGAAATTTCATGAATAAGTACAAAGTTGGTGATGATGGAAAATTTGACTCAGTCTATGTGAATAAGAAAGACATCAGACAGCCTGGAACCAGAGTTTTACTCCTGGTCTTTTCAGCAAATGTGAAATGTCCATACATGTTATCTAGTCAATAAGCTCCATGAATAATATATTTGCACAGATGGATCTAGCCTGTCAATATAAAATGCTCAGCAGTGTTTAGGGGCAGTGTTTCCAACAATAGATGTTTGCTATTGCTTGCCATTTGGGTCTAAGAGAGCAGCCACAAAGGTAGGTGAAGTTCTGCATCTTGTTGGTGGTAGAAAGAGATGGCAAGTTCCTAGGCTTTCCACTACAGAAAGAATTCCCACTACAGGATGGATGCGAGGGCTACTTTCTCCTTGATGGAATGCATTGCTGACTTTTAGGACTGCTCCGCTATTTCCAACCATATATGGTGAAGTTTCCTTCAAGGAAAACCAGAATCCAAGCTGTGCTGCAGCTCCCCCTGAATTTCTCACTACTCAGAAAAGGTAGCAACCAAGGCTGTGTAACATTATTAGCAGGTCCCTCCCGCAACCTTCCCTCCAAGGCTCTCAGGCAGGGGCATAACTATAATAGGGCAAAGGGAGACAGTTGCCTGGGGGCCCACTGCCTTGTGGCCCCCCCAGAGGCAAGTCACATGACTGACTCCCCCAGCTGTTCTGGTAGCTTCAGGTCTTAACACTATCATCAATTTGGGAGGATGAATACAACTGAAGGAAGCCCAGGCGGGTTCTCAGCTGGGGGAGTCAGTCATGTGACTTGCCTCTGGGGGGCCCCAAGGCAGTGGGCCCCCAGGCAACTGTCTCCCTTTGCCCTATTATAGTTATGCCCCTGCCTGAGAGCCTTGGAGGGAAGGTTGCGGGAGGGACCTGCTAATAATGTTACACAGCCTTGGTTGCTACCATTAAATGACTTGATTACTTGCATCGTCTAATTAAGCACGATGTTATATATATATATATATATATATATATATATATATATATATATATATATGTGTGTGTGTGTGTGTGTGTGTGTGTGTGTGTGTGTGTGTGTGTATATATATATATATATATATATATATATATATATATATATATATATTCAGCCTCATTTAAGATTTATTTACTTCATGAACTGTGCTTCAGTGAGGGGGGAGGCATTTAAAATCTTGTCTCAGGGCCCACTCCAACCTTGCTATGCCCCTGCTCTCAGGATACTACACATGATTCTTTTCATCCACAGCAGTCCTGAGAGGAAGATTAGGCAGAGATATAGTAATTGGCCCAAGTGAGCTTCAAGGCTGGATGAGAACCTAGGTCTCCCTGCTCCTAGTCAGAGATTCTAACCACTGCATCACACTGTCTGTCTCATATTGACTGTCTCTTGACGCTGCCTGTAGGTAGTGGATAATCTACAGGTCGGAAAATGAGTGAGCACTGAGGTGGCAATGGGGAAGAGCACCTGGGGCCAGATGGCCCTTGGCAGTGGACATGGCTGCAAGGATGTGGGCCTTGGCATGATGTGCATAAAGTCTAGTTTTGCATGTTACTAGTCAGAGAAAAAAATGGGTTAGCAGGGACATGTAAACCAGTAGCAGGACTTAGTAGGTTACATGAGAGCATGTAACACATTGAGGTTGAAATGGGTACAACTGTAGTCTCCTTGTACTATGACAACTTCAGTGCAGACAATCCCAATTTACACACACACACACACAGAGCACTCAGCTGGAAAGTGCTTGGGGTTGCTCCATGGTATTGCTTCTTAGTTGGGCAGCTTCAAAACAGAAGACTTGGATCAATATTCTTCAAATAGAGGAAGCCTGAGGAACAGCCTCCTTCTCATTCCTTTTCTAGAGAGGAGAAAGGGGAAAAAACCCTGTATGTTCTCTCAAATGAAGAATGTGGTCTTCATTGACATCTGGTGGGATGGTAATGTGCAAAGAGCTCTTGAGCAGCAGTACGGAAACATCAAGCTGTTCTCCTTGACATAAGCATGGCTGCCATCACAATGTTACACAGACACACACACACACACACACAAACACACACCGACTTAAAAATGGAATATACAGAAATAAAACTGGGCAATGTTGTTGGCTCATGCCCCACTAAACATCTTATTGTGAAGTTCTCATTGTTTATATTGTCTGTTATTGCTGTTTATAAGCCAGTTACAGTCCCTAATGAGATGTATAAAAAGTCAGACCGTACATTCAATTCAATACTACCATAAAGACAGCAATAAAATAAGTTAAACAATCAACAGGAGACAGTATAAACATAAACAACAGTGATAGACAACTTTTGATGCCCAGCAGAATAAATGTTTCTGGCACAGGGCATATCATTTAACCCAATTTGCAGTTTCTTTTAGCCTTGAGAGAACAGTAGAAAAATTTCTTACAGATTTATTTATTTATTTTACAAATTTCTATACCACCCAAGACTTACATCTCCAGGTGGTTTACTATAAAATTACAATTAAAACAAAATTTAAACATTAAAACAATATAGAGACTACTTTGGACTTAATCCTGAGTGGAACCCAGGTGCATGATGTCATTATCGTGGACCCTTTTAGGAACAGTATAATCAAAATTGTAAAAAACCATAGTACAATCAAATTCAGCATACATGCTGGGAGAGATTCTCCACAGAAATCTAACACAGCCACTTTGAATTTCAGAAGAGGAAACTTCTCCAAAAGGAGGAGTATGGTGAAAATCAAACTGAAAGAGAAAATCAGGAGAGTCACTTCACCACAGAATGCATGGAGTTTACTCAAAACTACAATACTAGAAGCCCAGTTAGATTGTATACCCAAAAGGAGGAAAGGTACCACCAAGACCGGGAGGATGCCAGCACGGCTAACAGGTAATGTCAAGGAAGATATAAAGGAGAAGAAGACTTCCTTCTGAAATTGGAAGGCCTGCCCTAATGAAGAGAACAGAAAGGAATACAAACTCTGGCAAAAGAAATGCAAGGTGACAATAAGGGAGGCAAAAAGAGAGTTTGAGGAACATTTAGCTAAAAGCATCAAGGGGAATAACAAAAAATTCTTTCAATATATCAGATGCAGGAAACCTACCAGGGAGGTGGTTGGACCGTTAGACAATGAGGAAGTGAAAGGGAAGATTAAGGAGGATATGGAGGTAGCAGAGAAGCTAAATGAGTTCTTTGCATCTGTCTTCACGGCAGAGGATACCGAACATATACCTGTTCCTGAACCATGCTTTTCGGGGACAGAGGCTCAAGAACTGAGTCAGATAGAAGTGATGAGAGATGATGTTCTAAACTGTCCGGAAAAACTAAAAACTAGCAAATCGCCAGGGCCGGATGGCATCCATCCAAGAGCCCACAGAGAACTCAAATGTGAAATTGCCTACCTCCTTGCAAAAATATATCCCTACAATTGGGCTCTGTACCAGATGACTGGAAAGTAGCAAATGTAACAGCAGTTTACAAAAAGGGATCCAAGGCAATCCAGGAAATTACAGGCTGGTTAGCTTAATGTCCATTCCAGGCAAATTGATGGAAAACTTTCTCAAGGATAAAATCATTAAGCACATAGAAAAACAGGCCCTGCTGAGGAGAACCAGCATGGCTTCTACAAAGGTAAATCTTGTCTCACTAACTTTTTGGAGTTCTTTGAGAGTGTCAGTAGGTGTACGGATAAAGGTGATCTGGTTGACATAGTATACCTGGACATTCAAAATGCTTTTGACAAAGTTCCTCATCAAAGTCTCTTGAAAAAACTTAGCAGTCACCGGATAAGGAGACAAGTACATTTGTGGATTGCTAACTGGTTGAAAGACAGGAAACAGAGGGTAGGGATAAATGGAGAGTTTTCACAATAGAGAGAAGTAAGAAGTGGGGTCCCCCAGGGATCTGAACGGGGACCGGTGCTTTTTAATTTACTCATAAATGATCTAGAAGCAGGGGTAAGCATTGAGGTGGCCAAATTTGCAGATGACACCACACTATTTAGGGTAGTGAAATCCAAAACAGATTGTGAGGAGCTCCAAAAGGATCTCTCCAGACTGGGTGAGTGGGTGACAAAATGCAAATGCGGTTCAGTGTTGGCAAGTGTCAAGTGATGCACATTGGGATGAAAAACCCCAACACTTCAAGTATACGTTGATGGGATCTGAGCTAGGAGAGGTATCTTGGGGTCATGATGGACAGCTCGTTGAAAGTGTCGACTTAATGTGTGGTAGCTGTGAAAAAGGCCAATTCCATGCTAGAGATCATTAGGAAGGGGACTGAAAATAAAACTGCCCTTATACAAAAATATGGTGCGGCCACATTGGAGTACTGCATACAATTCTGGTCACCACATCTAAAGAAGGACATTGTAGAACCGGGAAAGGTGCAGAAGAGGGCAACCAAGATAATCAGGGGCCTAGAGTACCTTCCTCATGAGGCAAGGCTACAGCACCTGGGGCTTTTTAGTTTAGAAAAAAGACGACTGAGGAGAGACATAATAGAGGTCTATAAAATCATGCATGGTGTGGAGGAGTGGATAGAGAGAAATTTTTCTCTCACACACAAGATGAACCAGGGGTCATCCCATGAAATTTCATTGCCAAGAAATTTAGGACCAAGAAGAGGAAGTACTTTTTCATACAATGCATAATCAACTTATGGAATTCTCTGCCACAAGATGTGGTAACAGTCAACAGCCTGGATGGCTTTAAGAAGGGTTCTGATAACTTTGTGGAGAAAATGTTTATCATTGGCTACTAGTTGGAGGGCTATAGGCCACCTCCAGCCTCAGAACCAAGATGCCTCTGAATACCAGTTGCAGGGGAGTAACAGCAGGAGAGAGGGCATGCCCTCAACTCCTGCCTGTAGGCTCCAGTGGCATCTGGTGGGCCACTGTGTGAAACCGGATGCTGGACTAGATGGCCTTGGGCCTGATCCAGCAGGGCTGTTCTTATGTTCAAATTTAAGATAATGTATCATTTATTTAAAATGTTTCTATACAGCCTTTTTGTCAGGTCATCTCTCCAAAGCTTATATAAGATAAATAAATGTTTCCATCATAAAATGATGAACCAATACAACACTCAAGAGTTTTACTAAAAGTCTCATATTGTTATTACATTGAAGCATGCTGAACCAGAAAACCTAATCAGGAGTGTGAGCCTATGCATGTCTTCTCAAAAGTATGTCTCATTAACTTCAACAGGACTTATTCTTCGGAAATTGTTCTTTGGGTTCTATTTTGGGTTCCAATTTGGGTTCTGTTTAACAACATGGGAAAGGGAAGGGGACAACAAGGGTGCCTCCAGAGGAGAGGGCAGGGGGAGTGTGCATAGTGACCTCTCCCCCCACCTGCCCCCCTCATTTTTATTTCAGAAGTCTAACACATGGGACACATTCTCCCTCCCAGAAAATGCACTTCATCCCTTCTATGCCCACCTCAAATTCTTTTTCTGGTGCCAATACTGAAAGGGACCCGCACCACAGGAATCTCTATGCTGACTATAATGTGTCCAACCCCAGACGGGGGTCAGAAGATTATTAAACTGGCAAATAACAATTGAAATGCTGGTCCTAAGAGCCAAACTTGATGTGACACAGGCAGCCCTGTCAGCTGTTCGCATATGAATGCCCTGTTCACACATTAAGCAGAGTGTGTTTGTCTGGGAGGTGGGGATGGAGGATATCTTATAAATGATATGGCGAGGAGAGCTGAACCTACCTGTTCTTTCAGACTGGCTTTGAAGTAATCGAGCTAAAAGGAAGGTGCTTGAGGTGACAAGATGCAGAGAGGTAAAGCTGGTGAGGAGGAAAGACGAAATTGCCCTTTTAGAGGCGAGGTGAAGCGGTGATCTCAGGCAGTGAATTATTGGGATACCACCTGCCCCCGCCCTCTGCCACCATTAGAGCAGCTGTTCAGGACCAATCTGAGCCTTGCCACTTGCAATGACGGTAGGCAGGAGAGAGAAATCTGCTCTTCTCTCCTCACACCCCTTGCAAAGATTTCAACGAGCCTGAGAAGAGGCTGATGGCAATCTTTCCTCCTCCTTGCCCCTGGCCTGCATCATTTGAAAGGGATGGTCCCTCGTTGGGGGGGGGCATGGGGGGGGGGGCAAGGCACTATTTGGCACCTCACCTCAGATGCCATAATACCTTGGACTGGTCCGGAGGAAAGTTCCATTTTCTTCATCCACATTGCTCATTGCATATTAAAATAAGACCTCCAGCTCCGCTTTAAAGGGGAAGTGAGGGCGGGGGGGGGCATATAAATAAACATATATGGTTGCCCTGTCATGTCTGGGTCTGGAGTAGAGGAAAAGTGAGGGCTGTATGAAGAAACTGAGGTTGCACTAAATGAGGTGAGACGTCAACGTCATGGATGAAGACTTTAGCAGTAAAGGAGCTAGAGGGTGGGTGGATTAATGAAGGATTTTTTAAAAAAGCTTTATTTAAGAGAGATCAAAAGGGAGAAAGGGTGCCAGAGATGAACCGATTAATGAGACATAGAAGTGCAATTTAAAAATAAAGCTCAGGTGTTGTTTTTTTAAACGCATTTTATATTTGGATATTATCTCTACATGTATTTGGTTCTGATTAAGAGAGAAAGCAGAAGAGAGAGGCTTTTAAAGAAAAAACGATAAATATATTGATTTATAGTAAAGTGCCTTTATTCCTTCCCCGTTAGAACTGCACTATTTTCCAGACTGATTTACCTGTCCCTAGGAAGTTACTACTTGACTACTTTTATTATTATTTTTTAAAAAATTCATTATGCAGGTCAAATCCCCATTCCATTACAAATCCCCTTGCATAGTAATTATGGAACATTTGTGGTATATCTGAACTGGCGACTGAATGGAGTGCTTTTTGTTACATAGCAGAGAAAATGTAGATTTGGATGGCTCCACTTTAAATGCTCCCCCCCCCCACAAAGCATTTGCTAGAAGGCCTCCCAGTGTGACAGAGTCTGTGAATATGTGGTTTGTATTATTCATTCTTTCCTTTCCTTTAAGTCCTGTGATAGATGCCCAAGAAACCCCATTAATCCTTTCAGAGCTCACTCTTACAAGTTACCTTAATTATGGGACATTTTCAATCAGACATAGTTACCGATCCACTTAGATAAAATTGGGCATATTTCTACTTCTGACCTCCACAAAAACGACTGCTTGATGGAAGCCTGAGACAGCACAGCCGCCAAGCCAGTTGCTCTCAGGAGCACTCAAAGGAAAAGTGAAGAAGGCAAATCTAAGCGTGAAACTACACATCAATGTATACAAAAGGCACTTGAGTCTGAAGGAATGGCCCTCAGAAGCACTGCTCTTCTGATGATGTGCCACTACATCAAGGCACATGTCTGGTGTATGCTTCTTGCTTTGGCATCCCTCCCCCTCCACAAATGCAAAATGAGCAAAGATCATGCACAGAAAACAATTGTGAAAGAAATCACAAATAAGTGGTCCAGATTACCGTATTAGTATGGATGAGGGTTCAAATCCCAGGTATGTGGCCTTGAAGAAGTCAGCATCTCTCAGCTTCAATTGCTCATCTGTATAATGGGACATTTATGGCTACCTCACAAGGAACTCAGGGCACAATCCAACCAAAGTGTAGGCCTTTAAAGTCCATTGATTCAATGGAACAAGTTGAGGCACCTATTTAACTCTTCCATTGAAATCAACAAGGCATTAAATACTTTTACTGGATAGTGCCATTATGTGCACAATTTGGTTTTAGAGTTATCACAACACGAGTATGCGCAGAATGTGATGTACAGTCAAGACATTAGTAGTTCTACTATGATTTCATGACACATTTTTCCCTGCTGTTATTTCATGATTAGCATATTTCAAGGGTTTCCCCAAATCTTGTACTGATCAACAAATGTTGTCCTTTCTGCAAAAAGGTACAAAAGCACCTGGAACTTAGCAATCCACTCAGGAAACTTCTTTGAAGCTGACCCCTTGCCAGCGATGTAGGTACAAATGCAGAAGTACGGGACACCCTGACAGCCATGCCCATCCCAATGGCCACACCCCTCACTAATAATTTGGTGGGGGGGCATTCTGCTACAAGGATCATATAGACTCTAGGGATGTACTAGAATGAATGACAGGGAATGCCCACTGACATGCTCTGGATCTTTACAAATGGCCATAGAATTTCTGAATGGTAGTGGGCCATTCGGAAATTCAGTGTGTTCCATGGCCATTTGGAAGGAACCAGAACATTTCAATGGGCATTCTCCGTCTTTCATTTTAGGGTGTCCTGACACTAATCCGCTGTAGGACTTGCATGCTGATGGTCCCAGGTTCAATCCCTGGCAACATCTCCAGGAAGATCTGGGAAAGACTCCTGCCTAAAACCATGGAAAGCTGCTGCCAGTCAGATAATACTGAGCTAGATGGACCAATGGTATGACTTGGCATAAGGCAGGAAGCATATGTTTCTAAAACAGGAAGAACTGTAATAAACTGTTGGAATAGCAAGAGCAGCTCATTATCTCCATGTAGAAAGTAGGGATGTGCAGGGAACTGGCTGGCCCGTTCAGTTTGAGTCCAGACTGGTACCCCCTCGAAACCCACCCACCCCGGTTCAGTTTGGCCGGGGGTGTGTGTGTGTGTGTTCATGAATGTTTTTCTGATATCTATCTATCTATCTATCTATCTATCTATCTATCTATCTATCTATCTATCTATCTATCTATCTATCTTAATTTTAACCTTAATCTTACACCCTTCTGGGGAGTTGCTAGAGGCAGTAGGGAGGGTCTATGGAGGTTCCCCCTCCCCCTGCTGGCTTTCTATATGCCCCCCTCCGGCTGGCTCGGCCAGCTCTTTGGCCAGTTTTTGGCCTTCTCCCCTCAGTGCAGTGGCTATTTTGGAGGCCAATCATGCAGGCACGCAGCCTCCAAAATGGCTGCCACACCGAGGGGAGAAGGCCAAAAACCGGCTGAAGAGCTGGCCGAGCCAGCCAGAGGGGGGCATATAGAAAGCCAGCGGGGGGAGGGGGAACCTCTACGGACCCCTCCCCCACACCTCCAGCAGCTCCCTGGAAGGGGAGTAAGGTCTATCTATCTATCTAACTGAACTGGTTTGACGTCGAACTGGCTCGACGTTTAGCCTGTTTGCACATCCCTAGTAGAAAGCGAAGGGCTTTGTCTCCCTGCTGAGACCCTGGAGGAAACATAGTACCGGGACTGCATTCCCTGTTGGTCCCTGCAGCACTACACCACTGCCCCCTGCTCCGGCCCACATGGGAAGGACTGCTGGAGCTGAGAGATCCTTTGTTTTGTCCAGCTTGCCAGTTGTGGAACTCTTGGCTTTCAAATAAACCTATGGATTTTTGGGAACTGACATGTATCTGTTTTATTTGGAAAACAAACAAATAAAACCGACATGTATCTGTTTTATTTGGACAACAAACATGTATCTGTTTTATCTGGACAACCAGTGACTGACTATCTATCTATCTATCTATCTATCTATCTATCTATCTATCTATCTGTCTGTCTGTCTGTCTGTCTGTCTGTCCACATATACACACACACACCATCACACAATATCCTTAATTTAACATGCTAGCAAAATAATGCTCAGGATCATCCAACGCAGATTAGAGCCCTTTGTGGAAAGGGAAATGCCGAATGTTCAAGCTGGTTTCAGAAAATGCCGAGGAACAAGAGACATCATTGCTGATGCACACTGGATAATTGAGAAAGCGAAAGAATACCAGAGAGAAGTCCAAAATGTGCAAAATTACTAAAGAAAAGCCTTTGATTGCGTCGACCTTGTCAAGTTGTGGAACATCCTTAGGAAAATAGGTGTCCCAGAACATCTCATTGTTCTCATGAGAAACCTATACACAGGATAGGAAGCCACAGTCCAGACAGAACACAGTGAAACAGACTGGTTCCAGATTGGCAAAGGAGTAAGACAAGGCTGTATACTTTCTCCTTCTTTATTCAATTTTGGTCATTTCTGTGATTGAATGGGGGATGGTTTAAGCAGGATGATTACACATATTTTAAATGCTATCTTGTTTTAAATATTGTTTTCTTCTTGAGTCTTGGAAATGAGCAGTTTCTCACTTGCGCAGTGCCTTCCTGGGGTTCGGGGGACTGGGGCACTGCATGGTGGCGCTCCGCTTCCCTTGATCCTCTGAGCTCCCGACAGAGCTGTGGCCGGGCATGGGAGCGCCCGACCGGAGCAGCCACTCATTTGGCTGGCCGTTCCAGCTGCCCAGCAACAAGCAACTGCTCATGTGCGGGGAGAGCGGGCTAAGCTCATGCAGGGAGAGCTAAGCCCGCTCTCCCTGCATGAACCCTCCTGTTGCTTCACACTAATTGTGTGAAGTGTCTCAACGGCTTACATCCAGATTAAGTTCCTCAATATTACTACTCAAAAATTACTCTAAAGGACTACATAATCTCAATAGGACTTCTATCCAGAAATCTAGTCAGGATGTCAGCCATTTGTTACTTTTATCTTCCTGCTCTAAATTGAATCTCAACCCACACAAACCAGACATCCTGTGTTGGGGATTAGAGGCAGGAAAGTGGCCAGGAGGCAACTTTTAGGAGCACCTGATTTAAGGCTGTATCTAGTCTTTCAAGACTGTCAATTTTCCCTTTGTTTTACTATATACAGACAGGATGTTGAGTTTTACACAATCTCAGAACAATAGTAACAAGAGCATTTTGCTCATCCTGAGATCTGTTGGCTCACTGTGATGTTGTCCTGCTTTGGATTCCCTGGACTGTCCAGGATGCAAAGGTTGCCACATTAAGTGTTTTATTAATCACTAGAGAAAGCTAGCACTCTATAAACATGCACAACTCATTGGCAGGAAGGCAAGTTACAGCTGCCCTGGGACTGTAGTAATTTATGCTTCTTTCATTTTATGTAGAATGTGCCCTTTCCATAAAGCCTTGGAGGACTTTGAATCTAGAGACCTTTCCCAAAGCTAAAGAGCATATGGATGCCTCTTGACTCCTATTGTCTGAAGCATCAGGTTGGGTCGGTGAGTTATTGAAATATATAGAATTGTCAACTAAAAAGAAGGCAAGCACAAAGCTAATGAGGCAGTACCATTACAGGGCCAAAGTAGGGCGGCTTTGCATGCACATCGAGCCATGATTTTTCTCTCTGTGTGATGGGGAGCAAGTATAAAGAACATTGCCATGTGTTGTCATGGTAACATGATCAGTACACTAGGCCAGATAAAAAAAAGCTGTTTTAAACATACATGTGGAGATGTTCTTAGGTTTAAAATGCTGGAGGCAGTGGTACCTTAATCAAACAAGCTAAACAAGCTAAAGCAGAGCTGCTCAACTTCGGCCCTCTTGCAGATGTTGGCCTACATCTCCCATAATCCCTGGCTATTGACCACTGTGGCCAGGGATTATGGGAGTTGTGGTCAAAAACAGCTGGGGGGGGGCCTAAATTGAGCAGGCCTGAGCTAAAGCCACCTTCTTGAACATTGGTACTCAACCATGCAAAAGGCTTTTCCCTTATTATTTCCTTCTGTGACGGATCACCCCTGGTCCATCACAATCTCCCTGGCCACAAGTGCCATTTCTTCACTTTTTCTCAGTCTTTGTTAGACAGAGTATCTTTTGTTGTGAAACTGTGGTTTCATGCATTCGGACATACACAAATTCCAACCTCTGCCCCCTTCAACTCCAGTTTGGTGTTACTTGCAAATGCAACCACTGTAAGCTTTGTTAGCTGAGGGATAGTCCCCAAGATAACCCTAGTGGGTTTTCCGCCCTGAGCCATTTTGGAAGGGCAGTATACAAATCAAATCAAATAAATAAATAAATAAATAAATAAATAAATAAATAAAATAGTGGACACTCAGGGACAAGAGTTATCTTGGTGACACCATCCTGTGGAAGGTAGCACCATTCTCCAAAAATTCTACATCTGAAGGATGCAAGTGTGTTCTTGGAGCAGAACTCAATCATGTTAATAACAGTGTAGGCAATAGCAGGGAATGATCCAAGTGGGAGGCAGGATTTGCTACTCCCAATACATTTCTTTCCTCTCTTGGCATCAGAAGAATCCCAAAATGCTGTCAGTGTCCTGAAGCAGCTAATAAGATTTCCAGGAACCTTTTTGCTTCCAGTGTAAAAATCCAATGCTGTTGGTTCAGTTGACTTATCTCTCAATTCTTCCTCAAAACAGTATCACCCTCACCAGTGCCATCTTAGATGTTCATTTCCAGCTAGCAGGAGCAGAACAAGAAGGCAACAGTGGGAGGTGAGGGTAGCAGGTGCAAGTTAGAATTTGCTGTTATCCCAGATTTGCAGATAATTTGGAGTGACTGTCCACCTCATGGTTGGACCAGCCCTGAGTGGAAGTGAATTTCTTTTCACAAACAAAATTCTTCTTCCAGTCTAGGTGTTCCAGTCAAAAGTACACAGTAGGAAAATACACCTTTATATCCTATAGTTACAAAGTAAAGTCCAGTGTTCTTTAAAACAAAGGTGCAGACAGGATCCTTCATAACTGGATTATATACCATCTGGCCTTGCTGCAGGGATCAGATTGAAAAACAAGGTAATGAAAACAGCAGAATCTTGTGGCACCTTGAACTGAGACAATGGTTTCCTGTCACATTATGAAGTTAATTAACTTAGCAAAGCTAGAAGGATTTTGTTATCCCCAAGAGACAAAGCAGGGTAATTCCTTTATTAGGAGCTATCTACAATATTGCAAAGTCATGAGCAAGCATTTGAGTTCTCCACAACTTTTCTCCAGGCTGGATGTTAAGCAAAGCAAAGTGGGAGTGGGAGAAACTCATTTGGGCATGATGGAAAAACCCCAGTGTCACACACTATACCTCTTGTATTTCATGGCCATTTGGCCCCAGTGAATTACATGTTGTGCTCCTATCCACTGCCATAATGGAGCTGCATCACTGCATAGATTGCTCTGAGTTCATCTTCTGGAGCAGCAGAGAGAGCATACAGTGAGGGTGGGGTGATTTTTGCTGATTCTCCCTGCCTCTGTTAGTGCTCTTTGCCATCCAGAAATAGGTCCCTGAGGGTTGTGCAGTTGTCAGGGAGATACTTCTCAAAGATCACTGCAAGTAGGAGGGATCAGCAAAAACTACACTGCCCTTGCCCTGCATGCGCTCTGCTTCTCAAGAAGACATCTATCTATCTATCTATCTATCTATCTATCTATCTATCTATCTATCTATCTATCTATCATATTTTTATACCACCTGATATGTATATCTCTAGGCAGCGGTGTATAAAATTTAAAATATTTAAAAGTTACAAATTAAAATACATGACAATAAAAATAATAGAATAAAATTATTAAAACAAGTTTTTAAAACAATTATTAAAATTATTAAAATTAATTCTAATTAAAAGCTTGAGATAACAGGAAGGTCTTGAGGTTCTTCCTTAAAACAAACAAATAAGATGCTCTTATTTTAGCAGGAAGCTTATTCCAGAGCCCTGGGGCAGCCACAGAAAATGCCCGGTCCTGGGTCACCACCAAACGAGCTGGTGGCAACCGTAACCAGACCTCTTCAGAAGATCATAGCAAGCAGCAGGGATTATGACAAAAGAGACGCTCTCTCAAAGAGCCTGAACCCAAGCCATTAAGGCCTTTTTAGGTAATAACCAGCACTTTGTATTTCACCCGGAAACCAGGTGGCAGCCAGTGCAGATATTTTATGTGGTCCCTTCGTGTTGCCCCAGAGACCAATCTGGCTGCCTCATTCTGTACCAATTGTAGTTTCCAGATTACGTACAAAGGCAGCCCCACACAAAGCACATTACAGTAGTCACGCCTGGAAGTTACCAGCATATGTACCACTGTTTTAAGGTCATTCACCTCTAGAAATGGACGCAGCTGATGAAGCTGATAAAAAGCGCTCCTGGTCACTGCCTCCACCTGATAAACCAGGGAGAGCTTTGGGTCCAGGAGTACTCCCAAGCTATTTACCTGATATTTCAGGGGGAGTGTAACCCCATCCAGAACAGGCAGATCTAAACCATCTCTTGGGTCCTGTCCCCCCACAGTCAGTACTTCCATCTTATTTGGATTCAACTTCAGTTTGTTATCCCTCATCCAGCTCATTACTGCCTCCAGGCAGGCATTTAGGGAAGATATGCCATTTCCTGATGAGGTCGGCATGGAAAAGTAAATCTGGGTGTCATCAGCATATTGGTAACACCCAGTGCCAAACCTTCTGATGATCTCTCCCAGCAGTTTCATGATGCTAAAAATCATTGGACATAGTATGGAGCCTCTGCAGTAACTGTGGAATCAAGCTTGGCCCAAATCTGAGAGATTTTATCCGCAAAAAAGTCATTAAAGATATCACCGCAAGTGACTGATGGTTCCGAGTTTAAATTTAAGGGGGAGGGGATACATACTAGCCCCCTCACAACCCTAGACAACTCAGTTGGACATGAATTTGTGGAAGCAATGCAGGCAGAAAAGAATTGCTCCTTTGCCACCCATACTGCCAGAGCATAGGTCTTCAAATCTGCTCTGTGTTGTGCCTGATCAGACTCGCACTGAGTCTTCCTCCACTTGCACTCTAATCATCTACCTCGCCGCTTCAGCTCCCGTAACTCATCCGAATACCATGGGCTGTCTTTAAAGCAAGTTGGAGAGGACACTTATGAGCTATTGTGTTTACTGCTCTCGTAAGTTCATTATTCAATCTTTGTACCAGACCATCGACAGAATCATTAGCAGAGCCAACCTTGAACCCTCCAGTAGGTCCTTCATCCCTGCAGAGGTGGTCATGGCTGTAAGATCTACCTTAACTAGATGGTGATCTGTCCATGACAATGGGGAGATGAAAGGAGTCCCCACCCACAGAACATCTCCCTGATCGGAGCAAAAGACCAAATCGAGCGTGTGGCCAGCATCATGTGTCGGACCAGGGACCAATTGGGATAGGCCCACAGTTGTCATAGTCGCTATGAACTCTTGAGCCGCCCTCAACAACCCAGTCCCAAAATGAACATTAAAGTTCCCCATCACCAACAACCTGGGCATCTCCAATGCCAACTCAGCAACCAGGTCCATCAGCTCAATTAGGGACTCCACTGGGCAGTGGAGTGATCGGTACACCAGCAGAAGTGCCAATCTGTCCCTGGTCCCTAGGCTTAGGTACACACATTCAGTATAGGTCAAATCTCTGACAGGCATCCTGGTAAGGGAGATGGTATTCTTATAGACCACAGCCACCCCACCTCCCCAACCACATCCTCTCACCTGCTTTACCATAGAGTAACCCTCTGGGAGAAGATGGGACCAAACTGGACCACTAGCCTCTCCTGACCAGGCCTCCGTAATACATACCAGGTCAGCTCCTTCATCCATAATCAAATCATGGACTACCTCAGATTTATTTTGAACCGACCTGGCATTACAGAGTAATAAGCTGAGGTTCTGTGGGTGGGTGGCATTGCTCTCCAGAATCAAAGAGGTGGTAGGCCTGTTGGAAGGCGAAATAGCAATTAGATTTCTGAATTCCCTTCCCCTAAAATGGCCCACTGGCCTACCAACGCCATATCTTTGTCGATGCCTCACCACCACTGGTATAGCTGCCCCAGGGACATTCCCCACCTCTCCACCTCTGTTCAGCCCAAAACACAGACCTGTACCAGGACTAACTAAATACTATGTGACAATGAAGTGAACAAGAGTCTTCCTTCCAGCCATTCAAATTAATGTCAGCCCCAGCCCTCAGTCCCGCCCCTCAAGGCCGCCTCCAAAGGCCAGCCAGCTTTTGTGGCTGCCTGCAGGCGGCCTGGGCCAGCAGCTATGCTTCTGGCTGCAGCCCACTCTAACAAAGGCCAAGATCTCAGAAGCCCAATGGGTGTGCCTCACACCCACACCAGTCAGGCAGTCTGACCAGTTGCAGAATATATACACACAATTAGAGTGAGTTCAGCCCCCGATAACAAACAGGCTGCAAAGAGGAGGACAAGAGCACAGAAAAAGCCTTGGCCAGACCCTTCTCCCACCCAGAGGAGAGTGGAGCATAGAAGCCAGATACTCCTTACCCCACAGATGTCTTCCAGTCATTGGCTGCGCTTTGAGCAACCTTGCTACACACAATTATCCCTGGACTTCAGGGCCAAGGTCAGGGCCTCCACATCCCCTGGGGACCCCCAGATTCTCTTTAGACTGTCCTGGGTGGTGTGGCCGCTGCTGGCCTGCACTGTGCCAGGAGGCCGAGTGTGATTATGATCTGTGCCGGGTGCTGCTACTGTATATTTGCATAAATATACCCCACGTGTTAAAAAATACTGTGTTTGTCATGGTGTGTGTGTAGGGGGATGATGCTTAACTTGCGGAGGGGGGGCTCTAGTGGTGGTGGGCCCTCCAAAGGCCTTTAGGTCCAGACTCCAAAATTACCTAAGTGCACCTCTGGCTATACCGTGACACAATTTCCTTACAGCAGTGGATGGCTGCACAACATGTGGGTCACTAATTGCATTTTAGTATTGGACTCCAAGCTAATACTGTAGGACTGACAACCCTAGACAGGGTCAGCTGACTGTCATAGGTACCCGCACAACATTCTATGCACTGCAGGAAGTGCTCTTAGTCCATGGAAGCTTCTGCCACCGTAAATTTGCTAGCCTGTAAGGTGCCGCAAGACTCCTTGCTATTTCTGATGCAACTGACTAATACGGCCAGCCGTCTACAAGGCAATGGAAAAGCTTAAAAGAAATTTCAGCTATGACATATCGAGAAACTTAGCTGTAAGGAGGAGGTTAACACTTGAGCCTCTCCTTTCTTTTTACCTTCAGCTTACAAGGGTTTTTTTTAACCTTCTGAGTGTAAGACAGGCTAGGTCAGCCTGCACTTGGATGGAACTCAAAGTATGTGTGGTGCTGGGATGCAGCCAGCCACATATATTTCTCCCAAATGCATTATTGCATTCACCTCAGTAGCAGTATTGAGACCTAGCATGGTGGCTCTGGTACTTCTTCCTGATCTGTATCTTTCAACCCACTCAATCCAGGATTTTTTTTAAAAAATCAAGCTTCTGGCCCTCTGAAGCAATTGAGCTCCTTAGGAACATATGAACATAGGAAGCTGCCATATACTGAGTCAGACCATTGGTCTATCTAGCTCAGTATTGTCTTCACAGACTGGCAGCGGCTTCTCCAAGGTTGCAGGTAGGAATCTCTCTCTCAGCCCTATCTTGGAGATGCCAGGGAGAGAACTTGGAACCTAGATGCTCTTCCCAGAGCAGCTCCATCCCCTAAGGGGAATATCTTACAGTGCTCACATTTCTAGTCTCCCTTTCACATTCAACCAGGGCAGACCCTGCATAGCTAAGGGGACAAGTCATGCTTGCTACTACAAGACCAGCTCTCTTCTCTAGACCAGCTCTCCTCTCTAGACCAGCTCTCCTCCTTGCTATGCACTTACCTGTGGAAGCATCTAGTCCTTTTTTTGCTTCCAACTCAAGGTTATCTATGGGTGTTATATAAATCTCTGTGAGGATTAAGGTTGTTTGCACGACCATACCTGGGGCGGGGAGGGTGTGGGGTGTCAGGGTTGAACCTACCTTCCTCCCAGATGATCTTCATCTTCAGATGAGTCTTCTGAGTGGCACACGGCTCATGCACCCACATGATCCACGCTGCTCATGCACCCACAGGATCCACGCGTGCCTGCAACCTTGGAGAAGCCACTGCCAGGCTGTGTAGACAATACTGAACTAGCTGGACTCTGTAGTAGGCAGCTTCCTATGTTCCTTCCTGTGCTTACAGGCACAGGTGTATTTGCCTATATGTAGTCATCCTATACCATAAAATGGTTAGGTGTGCGGCCGTGCTGCCCGTGTCTTTTTGGGCAGTTCTGCGCATGCGCGGAGCACGTGCGCAGAACTGCCAAAAAGATACGGCTGCCCAGACACGGGTGGCCATGTTGTATCTGAGCAGGGAGAGGCAGCGGCGGCGGCAGGAAGGACTGGCCTCGCTGGCGGCGGCCACCGCCGCGCCGAGAAGACTGGCCCCACTGGCGGTGGCCGAAAAGAATGGCCCCGCTGGCGGCGGCCGAGAGGACTGGCCCCGCTGGTGGTGGCCGAGAAGCCTGGCCCCGCTGGCGGTGGCCGCCGCCGAGAAGACTGGCCCCGCTGGCGGCGGCCGAGAGGACTGGCCCCGCTGGCGGTGGCCGAGAAGCCTGGCCCCGCTGGCGGTGGCCGCCGCCGAGAAGACTGGCCCCGCTGGCGGCGGCCGAGAGGACTGGCCCCGCTGGCGGTGGCCGAGAAGCCTGGCCCCGCTGGCGGTGGCCGCCGCCGAGAAGACTGGCCCCGCTGGCGGCGGCCGAGAGGACTGGCCCCGCTGGCGGTGGCCGAGAAGCCTGGCCCCGCTGGCGGTGGCCGCCGCCGAGAAGACTGGCCCCGCTGGCGGCGGCCGAGAGGACTGGCCCCGCTGGCGGTGGCTGAGAAGCCTGGCCCCGCTGGCGACAGCTGAGCCGCCGCCGAGAAGCCTGGCCCCACTGGCGGAGGCCGAGAAGCCTGGCCCCGCTGGTGACGGCCGAGCCGCCGCTGAGAAGCCTGGCCCCGCTGGCGGAGGCCGAGCCGCCGCCAAGAACACTGGCCCCGCTGGCGGCGGCCGCTGCCGAGAAGCCTGGCCCCACTGGCGGCGGCCGAGAGGACTGGAGAGGAGCTCACTCAGAGCTCCTCACTCCTTAAAGTCTCTTCCTGTACTGGCGCTTTGGCCGAAAAGAATGCAATAGGCGTCCTTTTCGGCCAAAGCGGCAGTACGTGAAGAGGCTTTAAGGAGTGAGGAGCTCTGCATGTGAGCTCCTCTCTCCTTCTCTACATGGTCCCGGGCAGAAGAGGTCTCGGCAGCTGGGAGGGCGGGCGGTTGCTCAACACAGAAGTTGCCGTCTCAATATTGATCATTTAAAACAACAATCACCGCAGAATGTGGCATGTTAATAAGCGGATTTTATTTGCAGCACTTTAATAATGCAGGTACGTTCTCCAACCGAGTGTAGCACTTCCTCTTTTTAAGTTTGCAGTTTGTGCAAGTTTACTCGGAGGAAAGTACTGTTGCTTTTCACAGAACATCGCTGCCCCAGTATTATGAATCTATCTGTCTGCTTAATAAATATTTCTTAATATGCAACAGTTGGGGTTAGGTGTTCTGTCTGCCAATCTTGATCTGACAAGAAAACTGCGATAGGTAAGCAGTATTTTATCAAAATGGATTTTAGTGTGAAATATGGCACGGCTTAATCTCTATGTTCTAAAAATGGCTGTTGGCAAATTGAAAGCATCCCCCCCAAAAAAGGGCAAGAGAAAGGAAGAAGGAATAAATTAAAAAAAAAACACCTAGCGCCCGTTATTATAACGGGCTTAAAATTACTAGTTCTGTATAAAACTAGTGTCAATCCAAACAGAATATATATAAAAAACAGAATATATGTTTTAAAAGACAATTAATAAAACATACTCTCCATAATACAGATATAAGGGTTCTGACTGATGCACAATTTTCATCAGCGGCATTAACTCTGATGAATCACACTCCTTGTATTCCCATGAGGTTGTTTAAAAATCCAGCATATAATCTATTTCAACACAGGTCTGCTGCTGTGAATATCCTCTCTCAGTGGTCCTCCCATCAAACATGTATCAGTCAAAACGTGTTTGGCTCAGGACATCTGATTGTAAAGTATTTTCTTGCGCTGTGCTACACCATGGGAGTATAAGCCACTTGTAGAACAGCTTACTCTATAGCTCAAATACACAAGCTTAACTCATTTGAAGCTTTGGACTCCTGTTGAAGCATTCCCATTGGGACTTTTCAATATGTGTATTTACAAATATTTTAAATGAACCCCCAGGTTCATTTAAAAACTCCGCTGGTAGTGCTGCCACCTGTCTCCTATAAGACAAAACTAACGTTAAAACCTTCCCTGTTCTATTTAGAACCAAGGTGAACTCAAAATATAGCCAAAATGTGTTGCCTTGAAACCTCTTTAAAGAGCATGTAGCCAGAGAGAGTAGGCATGTAGGGAGACAGAACGGAGTACGTTTCCAGCCAGATCAAGTGTAAAACAATCAAAAACTAGGTTTTTTTTAAGTAGATATAAAAAGTAGGACCGTTCACAGGCAAACAAAGCAAAATAGTTAAAATGCACAAGCAAGATACCTTTCTGTCTGTCTGGTGTTAAACAGGGGGCTCAATAGCTTTTAGGCCTTAAATTGCATTTCAGAAAATAAAACCTTGCACTGTAGTGAAGTCTTCATGCTCCCAGGAGCCATGCAGCCTGGTCTCAACTAAGAAAGCTAAACTAGCACTAAAGTAACACATGTTGGAAACAGTAACCTCAAGAGTCCCTCCCCTCACCTAATTTGAGGTTAACTATCCCCTCTTGGAGCAAAACAATCAAAAGCTGTATGTAGCCGATTTTGAAACAATAGGAGCAAGATTCCTGACAGACAAGAGAGACAAGAAATCCACAAAGGAACAGCAAGAGGCCCAGGCCAAAATTGGCTTTTGGAACTGAGGAAAGTTCTACTATGAACCTGGAATGTGTTTTTAAGCCAAACAAAGGCCCATTCCATCACATCCTCCCCTCCCCTCCCCCTGACCTGTTCCAGTGGAAAAAGTGTTCTGCTGGACACTTCTGAAAATGGGACAACATCCAAAAGGTCAGGGTGGCTTAAACATCACCAGTGGGTTTGGGGGAATACTAGACTCTAACATGCAAAACATACAGAGGATCAGAACAAACATGGACCCCAAACACGTCTCATAAAATGAACATGCAAAAAGCACAACAAAGCATTTTCCACAAAAAGCACAGCAAAGCATTTCCCTTATGAATGGTCATGATCCAGGCCACGCAGAGGCCCATTGGACATGTGTGGCAGCCTCCAAAATGGCTGCTTCGGCGGGGTTGAGGCCCAGAATCGGCCGAAGACTGCCCAAACAGAGTGATTTACCACATAATGAAGGCTGGGGGGGGGGGACACAGGGAGCCTCCAAAGATTTCCCCCGTGGCCTCAGAGAAGCCCCCTGGAGGGGGTGAATAATTTTTAGGAGTTTTTTTTAAAGGTCGCGAACCCCACCACCCAACCAAACTGAATGGGAAGAGGGGCTCAAGGGGGTGCAGAACCAAACTGGCCCAGTCCAGTTTGGGTCTGATTCAGACTTGAACCAAACTGGGCCAGCCGGTTTTGTTCACACCCCTAATGGGTGGTGCTGAGTGGCCTTCATTTTGAAATAAGATGGTAGAGACCTCTCCTCCATGAGGGGTTTGGATAACTTCATGGAGGAGAGGTATAGCAACGGCTACTAGTGGAGGGCTATAGGCCACCTCCAGCCTCAAAGGCAGGATGCCTCTGAGTACCAGTTGCAGGGGAGTAATGGCAGGAGAGAGGGCACGCCTTCAACTCCTGCCTGTGGCTTCCAGCGGCATCTGGTGGGCCACTGTGCAAAACAGGATGCTGGACTAGATGGGCCTTGGGCCTGATCCAGCAGGGCTTTTCTTATGTTCCTATGTTCTTATGATTCAAATAGCCCTATCAGGATTCCCCATGACCTCTTCCTACATGCTGTGAACCTGATTTGTGTTGGGAGTGTAAATAAATATTAGGCACATGCACACACACACACACACAGAGTGATCTCATATTCTGGCAAGTAGACTAGTAATAATTGTATGAGAACTATGTTACATACAAATGAATAGTTTCTCCTGTAGAGTCAGGAGTCTGAAATCAAGACCTGGGCCCCCTAATATAATGAGAGCCTGGGAAGACATACTATTTGTTATGCTTAAGCTTAATTGGAGAATGTACTTGGTTTAACTTGGCTGGCTTTCCATCTGTGTGGGGAAACAAAGGTACACAAGGACTTGCCTTGGCCCAGTTTGGGAGGCTCTGAGGAAGAAAAGACCTTTCATCATGAGACAAACTGGACTCCATATAATTATAGGAAGAAAATGAATGTCAAAAGATTCTATATTTTTAATATTACTTTAAAGCACACAGCATATGTTTACACTGGCTTCTTTCCTAGCAGCTGAATAGGTTGCCTGTAATTGTTATTTTATTTCTTCAATAGGGATATTTTTATATTAGTATACTGTTTCTGTTCCCAGTTCAGCATTTTAAAAAAAGATAACCCCAAACATTTCAAAGCTGTTGTATTTATGTAAGAAAATCATTTTTTTCAACGTTGTGCAACAGGTTCACACATGAATAGCAACAAGAGATTAAGGACTGGCAAATTAATGATTTAGAATAACACTGTCCCTCCATAAGTGGGTCACAAAATGGCATTTCAGGGGCAGAGCCTGGAGGAATGTGGGTCAAGGGTGAACTCAGGATGGGACTGATGGATTTATTTATTTAGTTAGTTATTATTTTATTTTATTTTATTCATCACATTTATATACAGCCCAAACTTATGTCTCTGGGTGGTTAACATAAAACAATTAAAACACATATACAAAGTTAAAACAATTCAACAATTTAAAATCAATCACAAAATTAAATCCAACAAATTTTAAAAGGCTGAGAAAGTTTGGTTAAAAAGATGGGGAGGAACCAGGTTTGTGTTGAGAATTCTTTCTGGTAAGAGATACCCTTCCATTACAGCAGAGTACACTGAGGCACAACACAGTGGAGTCTGCCTGGGCATGCATGTATGCTGAGAGTAAAAGAAACTTGGAGCCAGTTCATAGTTTCAAATCAATATAAGGAGTCTGTATTGGTGAACTCCATTCTAGCTAGTAAAGCGAAGATATAGGATCTCTAATCTAGCTAGCTAGCTGGATGCAGAGGGATGGTTTCTGCATCTCTGAGCACATGGTGCAGGGAGAGAGGAGCATGGGTGTTTCAAGGGAGAAGAAAGGGAAATGAGGAAGTGGAATGCAGGTGGGAAGGAAGTTCCTAAGAGTAGCAATCTACATATCAAAGGGATAGTGTCAGAGCAGTAGAGAAGGGATGACCAATGTCTTGACCCCTCTAGCCCTCTGACTCACTAATCTGTCCCCCTCTGTCACTGAGGCATGAGCCAGCACAGAGTCCTTCACTTCCAATAGTTTGAACCAAGCTGCCTTATACCATTGGTCCCTTTATTTCCATATTGTCTTATCTGACTGGCAGTGCTCTGGGGTCCCTCAGGAAAGCTTTTCCCCTTATCTGCTGATTTTAGCTGGATATACTGTGGGTTGAACCTCTGACCTTCTACTTGCAAAGCAAGTGCTCTAATGCTGAGCTACAACCCCTTTCCCTAGTGGACAGCAAGTCTTTCAGTTCCTGAATGAGGATTCTAGCTCTGGAGCTGTTTCCTAACTGAATCAATATAATTTTGTAGGTGAGGTTGTTCCTTTTTACAGGACAGAAGGGCTTGTCCTCTTTCTCTGTGGTTATGATTTGATCTTGCTGATTTATGGCACTTTCAAAGACCATAGGCCCATTCACACATTATGTTCAACACTAGTACAATGAGTTTACAGTGTACACAGGGACAGTCATTCACATGTTATGCTGAACACAGGTACAGAAGTACACTTCCTATCTGTACCATGCTTTGAAGGAACTGTATCCAGGTTCACTTTTAAAACAAACACAGTTGCAATCATTCACACAATCACGTGTACGAATGTACAGACATCTGTACACTCATACAGCATAATGTCTGAATCAGGCTCTTGTCTAAGCTCAACTGCTATCCTCTTGGATCCTGCTGTTTCCTGCCTTTACCCATCTCCTCAGACCTCTGGGAGTTATCCTGGCTGCCTACTGGCTTCTATAGCTCTGCTTTCCACTTTTGCCTAGACTTCATGCCCCTTCCTCTGGACAGATCACCAGGGGTCCTGATTCACAACGAAGCTTTCCGTAGTTTTTTCATCAGACAAGAATGACATAACAAGAACCCAGCTTGCTCTTGACTGGAACAATGGCATGTTTCAGTGATCCTTTCTTGTTGCTGCTTTGAATCTCCCACCTTTATTCTGCAATGACTTTGCTGGTTTTCTCCTGACACCAGGATAATTTGGGTGGCCTCCACCTGGCAATGCATACCTCACACGTCCAGTATCTGAAAACTGGTTGCTATCTTGGCAGCCACAAAATCCAGGTCAAACACTCTGGATTTCACGGCAAACGCGAGCACACCTTCTGTGCAATTACATGTGTTTGTCTCAAGGCAGTGCACTTGGAGTGCTGGATGGGGGCCATAATGAATATTCCCTTCTCTTGCTCTCTCTGATAAATTGCTTTCTGCTAATTTCCTTTCATTTCCTTGACACACGCCTTCCCTGAACTTCCCTTGAGCCCACTTTGGCATATCATTTTAGGGAATGTGGAGGAGGGCTGTTTGTTTCTTTTAAGCGTCATATCACCCTGTGGCTTCGATGTCAAAGACTGATTTCCTCATGCGCATCTGGCCACCCAGCGATTTCAATCATTGTAACTGCAGAGCAACATGGTTATGTTTCAGTCAGCCAGTGCATTCCTCTCATGCTGCTGCTGCTGCTGCTGTATGCACAGCACAGGCCTGGGTGAGCAGGCCTGTTTGTCTGTGCCAGAAATAAAATTGGTCAAAAATACCACAGTAGTCTAGTGCTTTGCATTCTGCCAAGGCTACAATGGATTGGTGATTTCCCAAGGCTGCAGAAGGGGAAGAAACATTGCTGGTTACTGAATGCCACTATCAGCTGCTTGGGAGGGGAAAGGATGAGGAAAGGCTAGTATGCGGATAATTGGACAGCGTTCTGGTGTTAACCTTTTAGATTGTCACTTCAGTTTTTCTCCCTGCCCTTGTCTGCAGGGCTTGGCTCCAAACTCCTGTGCCAGTTGGCTGTGGGTTTGCTCCCAAGAAAGGAATGGATGCTTGGACCTAGTGTATGTTTTTGCAGACGGATTTAAGTAGCATGGCTGGCGGAGGTTTCCAAAGTTTTTGTTGTTGTTGGGGTTTTTTAAATTTTAGGGTAATTTTTTTAAAAAAATAAAAAATAAAAATGTGGTGAATGCATTTCAGGCTGGCCTGTGAGGCGTTTTGGTCCTGGTAATTATTTCTGTGGAGCTCTCTATCATAATGAAATGACTTCTGTTCAGTTCTAAGGGCCAGATCACAGGTTAACTTTACCCTATCATTAACAGAAGGGCATAAAGCAGGGAGTGGAGCAGAAGCAATCAATAGATGGGGCAGCAGGGCGGTGGGGGTCTGGATCACAGGAACATAGCACGATGTAGTAAACCAAGCGGGGAGGATAACACTTCCACTTGCCTGTTGAATAATACTTCCACCCACCCTGTTTTCAGGCTAAAAATTACCCCTGAAGCTATTGAACTAGTTGCTTCAGGAACAAATAGCTGATTTGATGGTGGTGGTGATGGTGGTGGTGGTGATGGTGGTGGTGGTGTGTGTGTGTGATTTTTGATGCAAAAATTGTAGAGGAAAAATATGTTAACCCCACCTCTCCACACACTGCGCATTATGCTTCTGCATCAAGTTAGGCCCCCATGGCTGTTTGGGGGCTTAAAAGTACCATTTCTGGTCAACTTCCTGGTTTGAGCTGCATCTGGGTAAAAAGATCAAGGAGAGAAAACATAGGAAGCTTTGTCAGGTCATTGGCCCCTCTAGCTCAGGCCTGCACAATATATGGCCCGCGGGCCACATCCGCCCCGGAACCTGAGATCCTTTTTTGGGGCCCACTGGGCCATTTCCCCTTCCTACCCTTGCTGTGAGCCTCCGTGTTCCTCCCCACTCCTGGCGGCAGCAGCAGTGGCAGATACTAGAGCAACGCTGGGACCTGCTCTTTGGCCCAACGTCTCTTCCCAACTGTTAGGCGCCTAAGAGACTTAACTATGCAGGTGCGCCTCTGATATCTGCTATCAGAGTGATATTGCACTCTGATATCTGCCACCGCCAGTGGGGGGGGACACATGGAAGTTCGCAGCAGGAGCCTCACAGTTGGGAAGAGACGTCGGGCCAAACAGCAGGTCCCAGTGTCACTCTGATATCTGCCTCTGCCAGGGCTGGGGGTGGGGTGGAAGGACTACTGGTTCACCCCCCACATGGCAACCATCCCCAGCCATCCCCTCAGCCATGCGGCAGCTGGAACTGGAATTAAAAACAAACACAGAGGTTCGCAGCAGTGGAAGGCAAGCGAGGTTCAGCGTGAGGTATGGCACGGTGGGGTGGCTCATTCCAGTTTCTTTTTAAACCTTTTCTCTCTCTCTCAAGCCAAGCCTGCCCCATTCTCTCTCTCTCTCTCTCTCTCCCCAAGTCTGCCCCATTCTCTTACGCAAGCTAAGCCTGCCCCGTGATCTCTCTCTCTCTCTCTCCAAGTCTGCTTTCCCTCTTTCTGCCTTCCCTCTTTCCCTCTCCCCCCGCCCCCGCCGCCATCTCATTTCTATCCTTCCCTCTTATAAAAGCCTGTGTGGTGAAGGATCAAAGTTTAACCTTATCAAAAATTAAGAGAAAAACTTATCTATTCCCCCAGCACTTAAAAGTGCTCAATTTTAAGTGTGATGATTTGGCAGAGGTAGAAAGGAAGAACAATGCATTTTATTGTTATGTATTTTGTACAGACTGTATATTGTATTTATTTTATTAGAATTTTTAATTAAATTCATTTTATTTTAATTTAAATTACTCTTGCCCTGCCAGATCTTCAAAAGTTAAATTTTGATTAAATTCATTTTAATTAATTTCACTTTAACTTGATTTAAGTGATTGATTTATATTCAGTGTTACTTTGATAATCAGCACCCTAAAAATTGACCTCGGCCTCCATGAGCCAAGTCACAGTCAGTTTCAGCCCACCAGGTCATTTGAGTTGTGCCGGCCTGCTCTAGCTCAATACCAGCCATACGGAGCAGCAGAAGCAGTCCAGGGTCTCAGACAAGACAGGGAGTCTTTCCCAGCTCTTCCTGCAGATACCAGGGATTGAATCTGAGATCTTCTGCAACCAAAATATGCTCTACCAAATTATCTACAGCCCTTCCTCCTTAATAATATGTTATTAATACTGTAAACCATTACCCTTTCACTGGTAGGTCATGACCCCATCTAAGTCAGGTCACAGCAGCAGAAGCAGCACCATCAATTTTTTATGAGAGAAAAGGAGAGCAGAAGAAAGAGGCTGTGAGAGAAGGAAAAAATAGCTACAGAAATACCCAATGGGTTTGGCTGTCTTGATTTCTGTGAATTTGCCTGATTGCCAAGGACGTGGCAAAAGAAAGGTACTAGTTCTGTGACTCTGGATCTTTGCTCTGGAAAGGACAATTTACCTGTAATTACCCATACCAATTTACTTGGACCGGAACATGGGGTGGAGGGGTGGCTGCAGAACCACGAGTCCACGGTTCTGTATGTTGTCTGAACTGCCACCTCACCCCACCCCCACACACAGAGGCACACAAACAGAGGCACAGAAACACACACACAGAAGCACACATATACAGTGCACACACAGGAAGACACACACAAACAGACACAGGCGCGCGCACTCTCAGGCACACACAGAGAGACACAGATACAGACCCCTCACCTGTTCCGGCACACTCCTCAGCACTGGAAGGCGGCGTTCTGACACGTTCTGATAAACCCGGCAAGTTGGTGTTCCCTGCTGGCTGCCCTGCCCCTGGGGCTAAGATGGCCTCCGCACATGTACAGAGGATTGTGCTGGAACAGGTGAGGGGTCTGTGTCTGTGTCTCTCTGAGTATGCTGCCTATGTGTGTAAAAACTGGTGGCCAACACAAGCAGTGAGCAGCTAAGAAGAAGACTAGGTGCAGCCTGCTGTGAGAGCCATGGTGATTAAATACCCCTTTTAAATTTCATGTGCAGCCCAGCATGGCAAAACAAATAGGGAATCTATCTGCTCTGTTCTGAGATCTGCCAGGTATAAGACAAGGTTCCTGGTAGTCTGGTTAAGTGGTTATTATTATTATTATTTTTACATTTATATCCCACTCTTCCTCCAAGGAGCCCAGAGCAGTGTACTACATACTTAAGTTTCTCCTCACAACAACCCTGTGAAGTAGGTTAGGCTGAGAGAGAAGTGACTGGCCCAGAGTCACCCAGCTAGTTTCATGGCTGAATAGGGATTTGAACTTGGGTCTCTCTGGTCCTAGTCCAGCACTCTATCCACTACACCACGCTGGCTCTTGACCAAATAAAGAATTGTTCAAGGCAGTTTTAAATTGTGCCTTGGACCAAAGCACAAATTAGAGTGCCCTGAAAATCAGTTTGAGGAGAAGTAATAGGAAAAAAGAGAGATGCTTTGCGCAACTTGCAATAGGAGGCCTTTCAGCAACCAAGGCTCAGGCAAATGCAAAGCAGGAGATCCCAAGAAAGGAGCCCTTCACTTAGAGGCAACCTGACTGGAAGTTTTGTGCAATCTTCATGGAAATGTACTTTGAAGGATCCTATGCAGTACAAAGAGAATTGCATTTTTGCAACAGAAATTGAGTATCTATGTCCCATCCCCAGGGACTCATATTGGGGGAGCATTTTAAAAAGGGTATCTCTTTGGAGTCATCATGGGTTTCTTTACTTACCTCAGCTAACTGAATTCATTGGAAGCATACAAAGACTTTCTGTATCCTGATGGAGCACTGAAACATGTGCAATTGGGATTTAAAAAAATCAATCCCACATTATGTGCATCTTTTGAGACTCTGTTTCCTCCTTTTACGGTTCTTGTTTTTGGAGATGCTCTCTATTCCTTGTTCGGGGAGTGCAAACCTTTTCTCTTATTGAATGGGGTATGTACCAATCTAATGTTTCTTGACTGGAACAAAAAGAAACTTAGGTGAAATGACAATGGAAAAAGATTCAGTGTGAAAAGTGTCTTTTAAGAGACTGGACCAAAACTGGCCACAAAAGAGATTACTGCTGTCCCTTACCCTGCTGTCTCCCGTAACACTAGAACCAGGGGTCACTCCATGAAATTGATTGCCAGGAGGTCTAGGACCAACAAATGGAAGTACTTTTTCACACAACGCATAATCCACTTGTGGAATTCTCTGCCACAAGATGTGGTGACGATCAACAACCTGGATGGCTTTAAGAAGGGTTTGGATAACTTCATGGAGGAGAGGTCTATCAATGGCTACTAGTCGGAGGGCTGTGGGCCACCTCTAGCCTCAGAGGCAGAATGCCTCTGAGTACCAGTTGCAGGGGAGTACCAGCAGGAGGGAGGGCATGCCCTTAACTCCTGCCTCTGGCTTCCAGCGGCATCTGGTGGGCCACTGTGTGAAACAGGATGCTGGACTAGATGGGCCTTGGGCCTGATCCAGAAGGGCTGTTCTTATGTTCTTTTTGCAGAAGCCAAGGTAAGTATATGCCAGTACAGATTAATTTATCCTGGATGGGAAAATGTAGGTGTTGGTGGTGGTCATATTATTTTGGACACTGTTTTGATCAGTTTCCTGAAGCAGGAAGTTGGGATGCTGAGTAATAAATGGCTAATAAGTTTCACCTGCCATGCTCTTTTGTAGTTGAGGAGCAGAAAGCGAGAGAGGAGGAGGAGAGAGCACCTGTTGGGCTGCAAAATGCACAATTAAGCACATGAATTTTTCTGCATCCTGCATCACCATCCCCATATTAGTGGAACTTCTTAGACAAGTAACTATAAAATGGGGGACACAGGAATTGCCATGGTTTAGAGAGCTTGGCCATGGTCAAAGAAATGCTAATCTGTGTTTATGAGCCGCAAGAGAGCAACTGGGAGCACAAGAATTAAAAAAACCTCGCTGATCCGGCGCACACCATCTGTGCCCCTAGTTCTCCCTGTAATTTCCCCCCTTCCTTCAGCCCCAGTCCGTTCTCCATCCTTCCCCCCCTTCAACCCCAGTCCATTCTCCATCCTTTCCCCCACTTCAGCCCCAGTCCATTAGGGGTGTGCATGGAACCATCTGGCCCGGTTCGTTTCGAGGCCGGATCGCTCCCCACGGCTACAGCAAACCCCCGGAAGTGGATACAGGTAGTTACTTTTAATTAATTTATTTATTTTTTAAAAACCTGCAGACCTCCCGGACCGGCGGTTCGGTTCCAGTCTGGATGGAACCGGGGGAGGGCGCGATTTCAGTTTGATCACAAACCCACGAACTGTCAGACTGCGGACGGCCGGACTGGTTCTGCACATCGCTACAGTCCATTCTCCATTCTTACCCCGTCCCTTCAGCCCCAGTCCATTCTCCATCCTTCCCCACTGCCTTCAGCCCCAGTCCATTCTGTTCTTGGCTTTCCAGCCGGGCTGGCCTGCTGGAGCTTTCGCTCCCCACCCGCCGACAGCGCTTTCCCTCCCCGCAGGATGCCATTTTCTTCCCGTCCCTGTCGTGGTCCCCCAGGCAGCTGCTTGCAAACTCTCATGAGAGCTGCCATGGATGGGATTAGCAATGGGTATGTTTAGGAGAATTATATATATAGATGAAATGCATCTGAATTTATTGAGAGTGGTGTTACAGACCAGGCCCGATTGGTATACCAGATATGCTAGCTAGTATACAAAACAGGTCTGGACGAAGTTCTTTTATATTAGTGACCACGTTTGATCTGGATGCAAAGAAGAAAGGAAATCAAAACCAGTCCTTAAGATTTAATGGGCTTTATTGAGTATAACAACATAATCTAGCAAGCAGAAAGCAGAACACTCTATCAATATTGCTAACAGTATTTCCTAACCAGCACCAATATTCACCCGTGTGCCTCACTACCTTATGTGTGTGTAATTAAATCTTCCTAGAGTCTAATACAATTCAAATACAGGCAGAAGAGAAAGGGGGAGGGATGAAGGCTGCGGGCTGGCATGGTTTTGGGGAGGTTAGTAGAGGAAAAGAAGGGGGGAAGGAGAAGGGAGCAGGGAAGGATGGAGGGGATTCCAAGGCCTATAAAGGAGCAGCATATTTACCAGGCTTGAGAATGGTGGATCTTTCAGCTGAAGAGGAGAGACTGTAGCTGGGAACAGCAACAGAGCGATGGTCTGGCTTCTGGTGATCAAGCAGACAGTTTGCTCAGAGCGAGGCAGAGAGTGAAGGTGCCATGGCTGGGGAAAAGTCTTGACTTCTCACTGCACAGTAGAAGTCACAGACAGTTCCTGTTCATGGGCAGAGTTCCTGAGCAAATCTTGCTGTAGGCACAAGATAGCTAGAGTGTGAGCAGAATGCCCATAGGCACAGAACTGCTAAACTGCCATGTCCAGAGACTCCTTATAGTGGTTCCATCCCTTGATGTCCATTTTGAGTCTTCTGGATCACAAAAGGCATTTATTTCTGCTATCCTCTGAATGTTGTCTTTTAATTACCAAAATTAGCTCAGGATATTTGGTCAGTCCAGAGAGATCTTATCCCATCTTCCTGGTCCCAAAAGGTGTTAAAAAGTCAGGAGTTAGTGGGAGAGAGTTAGTTCTATTGGTGTGAGACATCAATTACATTACTTCTTGTGTATTCAAAGTAACATCAAAAGGGTAAGCATGAGTGAGGCAAGTTAATCAACACATTTGACTTAAGGCAGAAGCATCCTGTTACTGGACAACAGGTTAATTTCAGCAGTGTGAGACTGGTAATTAAGCCTGACCCATTGTCTCAGTGAGTTTCCACAAACCCTGATAAACAATGCTAGATTACCCCTGCCTCTACAAATCAATTACCAAGCATTGCCCAGGCAGGTCTAATAGAACTCTTAATATAAAGAAATGAAATCAGACACCGGCCTATGTTTCACATACTTCTGAGTTGGTACCTCTGGTTCTGATACATGGGGTTCATAACAGTGGGGCAACCCTGCCACCTGAGTGGAGGTCTCAAAGAAACAAGAGAAAAACTCCAAAGAGAAAACTTCTGAATAGTGCATACATTTTAAAGACAAACTTGGGTAGTTTTGTTAATGGACATTTGATTGCCATGTCTTGAAGGAAAAGGCACTTCATAAATGTCTAATCACCTTGTGTGTGTTTTATTTTTTTATTGTTAGCCTGTCCATTAAATTTCTTTTTCAGTAAGAGCAGTAGGCCATGCCTCTTTCTGAGGAATGGAGTGGTGAATGTTGTGAGTTTGGACTTCTTGATTTCTGTGAATGGGTCTGTCACCATGATTTGCCTGCAGTGCTGTCTGATAGGTAGTCAGGGACTTGACAAAGTATGTTAATAGTTTTCCATACCTCTGGATGATTTCCCTGAATGGGCAATTTGCCAACATGAGCAAGATCTGGGACCTGTGCTCTGCAGGGGTGTAGGTGAGGAACAGGAAATTTCTGAAGTATGTGTATGTGGAAAGAGAGGAGAGCAAGTAAGCTGTGATTTAGCTGGAATTAGCTGAAACTGGGTAGCAGCAACTCTCTCTTTGGGGATCTAATACAGGATTAGTGGGTGTGCACTCTGCTTACAGGAACAGATTTGCCTCAACATAAGCTGTTTCTATATTTGTAAATAAAACCAGTCATAGGGATGTGGAAGCCACTGCCACCCCGATTCACGGTGAAAATATTTTGAGTTTTCTGAGTGTTCCTGCTGAATGCTAAAAAAAGAGAGATGTTTCTGAGCATGTTCATGAGCTTCATTTCTTTCTTCATCTTCATCTTCTTTTGGTGGGATATGGTGTAGCAAGACCAAATAAAAGCCCCTGTTACTGCCTTCAAACACACGACTGCAGTCATAGTCACTTATAAGGATCAGCAGTCCATGGAAACTTCTATAATGCTTTCTTCACCAAGCTCCAATGCTTCCTTCTCTGAAAGCCAGACAATACACAAGCCCTGTAGAACACAAAGCTTCCTGTTCCATACTAGAGGCCAGACAATCCCAAAGAACTTGATCTACCGATTCCCTTACAGCACATATCGTCCACAAGGCAGAATCAATGCTACCCATCAGATACAGATTGCTCTCTAGAGCACAATGCCCTGTCTATGGGCACAATTAGAGTGCTCATTGCAAGCAACTCTAGAGCCCTGTCCAGGAATTCATGCAATGAGCACCGCTCATGCTTACAAGGGCCATAAGGGGGTGAGAAGTCACGTCCTGGCACATCAGTCACCTCCCTCCTCTTTCTGCTCATGGAAATGGCAGCATTTGTGTGAAGAGGGAAGCTCTAACTGTGATGGCAAGCACTTCCATGCTTGAGAGCCTGGATCACTCCAAGCTCTCAATCAAAGAAGCAATTGCCATCACAATGAAAGAGCTCCCCTCTTCACACAAATGCTGCCATTTCCATGAGCAGCGAGAGGAGGGAGATGATTGAAATGTAGCACAGGGCTTCTCACCTCCCTCTGGCACTTGTAAACATGTACTGTGTCTGTTGTTTGGATGCCTAAACTCGGCTCAGAACAACTAGTTTGGAGGAGCAAAGGAATGGAAAAGAATGTTATTAGGCGAGCAAGGATTTTGCTTTACACTGAATACTTATAGAGTTAAGGTAATTAATGTTAGCTTACTTACCTTATTAATGTAGTTTGATATTTTCAACCTTATTCAGAAAATAGGCGAGAGTCATTGTAGAAAATACTATTATTTTGGATTAGACCAAATATTTCACTCTGTTTTCCAGGCTAGTTTTCTATTCCTGTTCAAGACCATGTAGGAAAGACTTGAATGGGGAGAGAGGTCAGTACCAGGCCAGCTAGTAGCTGTAGGGGAGATAACCCTGCACTCCCATGCACACATAGAGGTGAGTCTCACGATCAGTGAGACTCGCCGAGAGTGGGTTAGTGGGCAGAGCGGGCTTAGCCCACTCTCCCCACAGACGATCATTCAGGCAGCCCTGGGCAGCCAGATCGGCTGCCCACATGACTGCTGGCTCCATCACAGAGCTGGAGGGGCTGTGGGGCTCGGGGGACCCCCAGAAGGTCCAGGATGTCCTGCACAAGCGCATGGGGCATCTGGAGGGCCCCCCCCGGGCCAGGAGGCTTGTTTCAGCCTCCCGGCAGGGGTCTCCTCTTGTATTGCTGCAGCACTGAGCTGCAGCGCGGCAATATACAATCAAATAGATCGGGTTAGCGGACTGCTCACTCCGCTACCCTCGTCTAAGGGGAGGGGTATTCAAGCGGGTCACCCACTTCGGAGAAACCGGGCTCGGCTGTGAGCCCAGTGGTTGTCATGCTTGGCCACAGTCGGGCTAGGCTTCCTTCGCCCGATTTTGGCCGATCGTGAGAATCGCATCATAGTCTCACCCAAACTAGTTCCTGGCCAGGAAGGAAGCTAATGGGTTGGCCTGCCTCCTAGGAGGCTGGAAGACTCTCTTACCTACCTGGCTACCGCTGCTTGTTCTGGAGTAGAGATATGTGTGAATGAGACTTATTTAAACAATGAAGGCCTTTTAAAATAATTAATTCAAAATATAGGACCATAATACGCTATGACTGTATTGTCTGACAGTGTGCTGTACAGTTCCAGTTCGGTGAATGGGGGAGTGGAAAATATTTTGGAGGGAGCACCTTCCACCACTTGCTACCCCTTGGAGTCATCCCTGCACAGGCTTGCCATATTCGTGCTCTTCAAATTCAGGCACTCCAACTTGCATGCAATGCAAATTAGCCTGCAAATTTGCATATTATGTAAATTATGCAAATTAACCAATGCATTGCTCAGTTGACTTGTATTTGCTCTGGGTATCTACCAACAGTAGTTGGAGAGCATCTCTTTACCTGGCCATTTACCTGAGCATTAGATCCCCAGACTTTATTTCCAAACACTTTCTAATAGACAAATGCAGTTTTTAATAGGGATGTGCGGTTCGGTTCGGATCCGGACCGGTTCGTCCGAACCGGTCCGGATCCAGCGGCTCGATCCCGGACCGAATCGGGCCCTTCCGGGGACCGAGCCGGACCGAATTCGAGCCGGTTCGGTACCGAACCGGCTCGGGTTTCCCGAACCGGTTCGGGAATGAAATTGAGTCTCTGGAGTGTCTCTTTAAAGTTCCAAGTGTGTCCTCCATTTTGTGTCTCCTTCCCGAAACTTTTGCTCCTCCTTGCATCCATTTTGTGATGCTATTTCCAGGCATTGTATTGGCTGCGCTATTGATCCTTGATTGGCCAGAATGAGTCCTTTGGTCTGGTAGGCTGCTTGGCTGTTGCACTGTTGAGAGCTGGCACCCTGTTGGCCGTGGGGGGAGTGCAAAGGTGGGGGCTCCCAAAGGAGGGAATTTCAAACCTATATAAACCCAAGCCTCTTCTCTGGAAACTTCTCTTGGCTGCAGTTGTGGGATCATCTCTGAGACCTGCTTGCCCTTTGCTGGCTGCTCTGGTGTCTCTGTGAGTCCTGACTGTGTCCTGTGTCTCTCTGTGTGTGCTCTCTGTCTAATCCTTTGTCCACCTGCCCTTTGTGACTCTCTGTGTGTCTCCTCTCTCTGTCTGTCTCTTGTCTGTATACTGTGTGTTACTTCACTTTACTTTCTTCTTAATTTCCCCCAATTTTCCCTGTTCCTTGTCTGTCTGCTTTTCTCCCCCCCCCCCTTTCCCTTCTCATCCTTTGGGCCTACCCTCCCCCTCCCCCACTCCCACCCACTGCATCCTCATTGCTTTAAATCTTCTTCCATTAATTATTGCTCTTTGTCCTGCCTTGTTTTTGTCCAACTTTTTGATTTTCACATTGCATTCCATTGGTTTCATTTATATATTGCTTGCTGGTTTTGCTTAAATTGTACCATTTTGTTTGTTTCTGCTGACTGCTGCTGCCCTGCGAGTTGGTTCCCTGAATCCCTCCCCCCCACCCCCAGAGGATTCTGTTGTTGTTTCTTGTTGTCCCATATAATCAGTTTTGGTTCCCTGCTCCAAACTTGCCCCTCCAAGTCCAACCACACCCCACCCCAACCCCACCCCATCCAGCCTTCTCCCAAGTTTGCTGCTGCCAAACAGAGTCCAGTTTTCTTTGCTTGGTTCCACTTATTCATTTGCTATTATTAATTTGCAGCAATTGTGGTTTAATTGTCTCTGTTCACTTAGTGGCCCCCCTCAGAGTCTGTGTTTGGTTCCCCCTCCCCACACCCCCACACCCAAGTTTTTTCTGCTGGTTATAGTCTTTCTTTTCATTTTTTTTTTAAACTTCTGGCTTGTGTTCTCTTGATATATATTGCTTTATATATTTTGCTACCCTCCTCCTCCTCCTCCTCCTCCCCCCAGCCTGCCCCCCCCACCCTCCCTCCTCCCAGACCCTAGCCCAGGCCCAGCTCCTCCCCCAACCACCCCATCCAGCTTAATCGCTGCTGCTGCCCGAGTTGTTCCAGTTTCTCCTTTGCTGTTTGTTGTTGCCCCCTCCCCTTCCCCCCAACACCCCTCTGCCACACACTAGCCCCCAACCACACACACCCTCTCTGCTCCCCCCACCCCACCTCTTTTTCTCCTTGCCCCTGACTCTCTCCACTCACCCCAGGCCCCCTGCCACACACTAGCCCCCAACCACACACACCCTCTCTGCTCCCCCCACCCCACCTCTTTTCCTCCTTGCCCCCGACTCTCTCCACTTACCCCAGGCCCCCTGCCACACACTAGCCCCAACCACACACACCCTCTCTGCTCCCCCCACCCCACCTCTTTTCCTCCTTGCCCCCGACTCTCTCCACTTACCCCAGGCCCCCTGCCACACACTAGCCCCCAACCACACACACCCTCTCTGCTCCCCCCACCCCACCTCTTTTCCTCCTTGCCCCTGACTCTCTCCACTTACCCCAGGCCCCCTGCCACACACTAGCCCCAACCACACACACCCTCTCTGCTCCCCCCACCCCACCTCTTTTCCTCCTTGCCCCTGACTCTCTCCACTTACCCCAGGCCCCCTGCCACACACTAGCCCCAACCACACACACCCTCTCTGCTCCCCCCACCCCACCTCTTTTCCTCCTTGCCCCCGACTCTCTCCACTTACCCCAGGCCCCCTACCACACACTAGCCCCAACCACACACACCCTCTCTGCTCCCCCCACCCCACCTCTTTTTCTCCTTGCCCCCGACTCTCTCCACTTACCCCAGGCCCCCTGCCACACACTAGCACCCAACCACACACACCCTCTCTGCTCCCCCCACCCCACCTCTTTTCCTCCTTGCCCCTGACTCTCTCCACTTACCCCAGGCCCCCTACCACACACTAGCCCCAACCACACACACCCTCTCTGCTCCCCCCACCCCACCTCTTTTTCTCCTTGCCCCCGACTCTCTCCACTTACCCCAGGCCCCCTGCCACACACTAGCCCCAACCACACACACCCTCTCTGCTCCCCCCACCCCACCTCTTTTCCTCCTTGCCCCTGACTCTCTCCACTTACCCCAGGCCCCCTGCCACACACTAGCCCCAACCACACACACCCTCTCTGCTCCCCCCACCCCACCTCTTTTTCTCCTTGCCCCCGACTCTCTCCACTTACCCCAGGCCCCCTGCCACACACTAGCCCCAACCACACACACCCTCTCTGCTCCCCCCACCCCACCTCTTTTCCTCCTTGCCCCCGACTCTCTCCACTTACCGCAGGCCCCCTACCACACACTAGCCCCAACCACACACACCCTCTCTGCTCCCCCCACCCCACCTCTTTTTCTCCTTGCCCCCGACTCTCTCCACTTACCCCAGGCCCCCTGCCACACACTAGCCCCCAACCACACACACCCTCTCTGCTCCCCCCACCCCACCTCTTTTCCTCCTTGCCCCCGACTCTCTCCACTTACCCCAGGCCCCCTGCCACACACTAGCCCCAACCACACACACCCTCTCTGCTCCCCCCACCCCACCTCTTTTCCTCCTTGCCCCTGACTCTCTCCACTTACCCCAGGCCCCCTGCCACACACTAGCCCCAACCACACACACCCTCTCTGCTCCCCCCACCCCACCTCTTTTCCTCCTTGCCCCCGACTCTCTCGACTTACCCCAGGCCCCCTGCCACACACTAGCCCCAACCACACACACCCTCTCTGCTCCCCCCACCCCACCTCTTTTCCTCCTTGCCCCTGACTCTCTCCACTTACCCCAGGCCCCCTGCCACACACTAGCCCCAACCACACACACCCTCTCTGCTCCCCCCACCCCACCTCTTTTTCTCCTTGCCCCCGACTCTCTCCACTTACCCCAGGCCCCCTGCCACACACTAGCCCCCAACCACACACACCCTCTCTGCTCCCCCCACCTCTTTGGACCGCTGCTACTGCTGTGTCCTCCCCCCACACCTGAATCCCCCCTCCCTGCTGCGCTGCGCTTCTCCTCTCTCCTCTTTCTCTCTATCATCTCTCTTTCTCCTCTCTCTCTCTTTCTTTTCTCTCTCTCTCCTCTCTTTCTCTTTGTCCCTGCCCCCCCTCTCTTTTCTCTCTCTCTAAGTCTTTTCTCTCTCTGCTCCCCTTCACTTTCCACCTCCTCTCCCACAGCTGCAGCCGCACACAGTAGCCTACCCACCTGGCGGCTGCCATCGGTTTTTTTTTTCTTTTTATAGTTTTTGGTTGATTTTGTCTCTGCTTGGGGGTGAGTTGAGCGACACAAATAGTGTTGTCTCCTCACTTCTGCCCCTCCATCGTTGTTGAACTACCCCGGTTGCCTGTGTGCCTCGTGCGGCCGCCCTGCTGTGTCTCAGCCCAGGGTGGCTGGCTGGCGGCGGCGAATCCGTGACCAGCAGTGAGCGGCAGGAGAAGGACCGGAAGAAGAGGGGTTAGTGCGTGTGCGATTGTGCACCTTTTGTTGCCCCTTTCTCTCCCTAGCTGGCGGTTTTAAATAGGGACACCCCTATTCTGAAATGCATTTGGGTGTGGGGAGGAGGGAGGGAACCTTGGAGAGGAGATGTACTGTTGTAAAACTTGTGTCTTCATGCCCATGCCCAGTAAAGAAATTGCTGCTGTGTGTTGCGTTGCATTGCATGCGTCTTGCAGGTGGTTTTTGAACAGGTGCCTTCCAGAGTGCTTCCTTGCCTCTGGGGCAGTCTGAGTGGGGTCCAGGGTTCTGATGCGATGCTGCCACTACATGCTGGGCCCATGCCATGCCAGAGTGCTTCCTTGCCTCTGGGGCAGTCTGAGTGGGGTCCTGGCTGGGCTCTGATGCTGCCACTACATGCTGGGCCCATGCCATGCCAGAGTGCTTCCTTGCCTCTGGGGCAGTCTGAGTGGGGTCCTGGCTGGGCTCTGATGCTGCCACTACATGCTGGGCCCATGCCATGCCAGAGTGCTTCCTTGCCTCTGGGGCAGTCTGAGTGGGGTCCTGGCTGGGCTCTGATGCTGCCACTACATGCTGGGCCAACACGTATGATGATGATCATGATGTTCAATCCATGAGGCTGCCATCAAGTGTTTGCTGCTGCTTGCTTGCCATGGCATTGGGCAGGCAGAGTCACAGAGTGGGTGGGTTCAACCTCTGTGTTGGTGTGACTGGGTTCTGGTTTTGGTTGTGTGCAATTTAGAGTCACTAAATAGGCTGCATTGAGTTTGATGCTCCCCCCACAGGAGCATTACTTGAGAACCACCCCCCAGAACCCACACTTTGTGTTCCAGTTCACTAAATAAGGGTTTCCTCCTTTGATCTGCAGGTTCCCAAGTGTTGACTGCATCCCTCCCCCACCCCCGGTAGGTGCTGTGCCCTCCCCCCATCCACTCTCCCCCCCAAAAAAAGCTAAAAACTTGCCACCCACACCACAACTACTCCACCCAACTGCCCGTGCCACCCTCCCACACCGGGGTTCCACCCTTTAACCCCCTATTTTTCTAAAAAAAAACCCTCCCAGACCCATCTCCCCAATTGGCTTGGTGGTTGACTCCCAAATTCAAAAAGGACACCCTCCCCCTCACTTCGATTGGCTTCCCCCCCCATATCAAAAAGTCTTCCTTTCCCCCCAATTGGCTTCCTTTTTTGAAAACAAACTTCCCCCCCGCCGCCTCCAAATCAGCTGCCTTTTTTTTGGCCCCTAAGCCCCTCCAAATTATTTTTCTGACCCTGTCTGGCCTTCCTCCTAAAGTCTCCCTCCTTCTGACCTAGCAGCATGTCTGAGCGCCGTGTGGCGGGCAGGGCTCGCTCAAGGCTGGCAGGCAGAGGTGGGAGAGGCCAGGTGCGGGGTGCGCCTGCGGCACGGGGAGGGAGAGGACGCGGGGAGCCTGAGGACACCCCAGTTCTACCCATTGGAGAATTCTTTGCTCCGGCCCCATCTTTGGTGCGCAGGATTCAGTTCCCCACGCCTGCTGCCGCCAATCGCGGCAGAGGCAGAGGCACTGTTAGGGCTGTGGCGGGTCCCTCCTCGCCGGCGGCACCAGGTGCTGCTGAGCTACCGCCAGTTGTTGAGGTGGAGGAGACTGTGGAGTTGGAAGAGCAGGTAGAGGGCGGTGAGGACCGTGCGGCTGGCAGCGATGCAGCCAGGTTCTCCCTCCCTCTGGGGCCCCTTCCCCCTATCCTTTCGCCGCTCAGTGGGGCCCCCCCTCGTGAAGCCCGACACTCTGGTGGGGAGCGGTCTGGCGAGGTGGTGTAGGAGAGGCCTGCCTCTCCGATGCCAGTTGAGCCGGGCCCTTCCTCCGCTGTGGAGGGCGGAAGGGGCGGGTTGGGTGGCAGCAGTGGGCAGGCAGCGGCGGCCGCCCGCCCCCCCAGGACTGCAGCCACCCTGCGAGAAACGGCCTAGGACGGCGCCCAGGGCGCAGGAGGCCAAGGGCAGTGGTGCATGGGTGCATTTTGAGGTCCCTCAAGATGACCCATTCCACGCCCGCTGTGTCCACTGCAGGATGCTTGTCAGCCGTGGAAGGGACCCTGCGCACCTGGGTACGACGCCTTTGTGGAGACACCTAGAGCGTCACCACCCAGGTCTCAGGGGACAGGCTGGCAGCGCTAGTGCGCCTTGTGCATCTGCCACTAGGGCGGGCAGCGGCAGTGTGCCAGCCAGCAGGCAGGCTACACTGCCCGTCCAGCGGTGGACGCAGTCCTCGGGCAGCCAGCGTATTGTTCGCGTGGACCATCATCACCTCACCCGCCTCATAGGGGAGATGATTTCCACCGATGACCAGCCGTTTCAGGTGGTCGAGAACAACGGCTTCCGCCGTATTCTCCAATACCTGGCTCCCGAATACGTCATCCCCTCAAGGACGACGTTCAGCCGGAACGTGGTCCCCTCCCTGTACCGCCAGTGCAGGGAGCTCGTGTTGGCCGAGCTGTGTGCAGCTCCGGCCGGGACAAGCGTGCATTTCACGACTGACCTCTGGACCAGTGTCAGTGGGATGCACGCTTCTTTCCTGGCCCTCACTGCCCACTGGTGGGGACCGGAGAGTGAGGGGACCTCCGCGGGCGATGCTTCCGGGTCCGGCGCGGCTCCCGCTGCACTACGGCACAGGTGGGCCGTCCTGCACGTGGAGACGATGGACACGAGGCACACCGCGGAGGAGGTGGCGGCCGTACTCGACCGCCAGATAGAGGAGTGGATTGGCGGGTGTCCACACCTCTCCCGCGGCTTCATTGTCACCGACAATGGAGCCAACGTTACCACCGCTGTCGAGACAGTCATGGACTGTGTGAACATACGGTGTATGGCACACACGCTCCATCTGACCGTCAGGGACGCCCTTGGCCTTAAGGAGCTGAGGGCGTCCCAGGAGAAGGGGGCCCGCCCCATCGCAGCTGCTGTTGCTGCCACGGCCACGCTTGTGGATAAGTCCCGCAAGCTGGCCGCCCACTTCCACCGCAGCGAGAAGTCCAGGAGACTGCTTCGCCAGAAGCAGGATGACCTTGGCCTTCCTCGCCATCTCATCCCTACGGATGTGGAGACGCGGTGGAACTCCACCTTCCTCCTGTTCCAGCGCCTGTTGGAGCAGGAGAGAGCCCTTGTCGCCCTGGCGAGGGACGAGTCCTTGGATGTCTGCGACTTCTCGAACGCAGAGTGGAAGCAGATGTCCGAGGCGGTGTCGGCACTCGAGCCCTTCCAGCTTGCCACGAAGGGCTTGTGTGGCGACACCACTCCCTTGAGCCAGGCGCTGCCCACAGCTGTTGGTCTCGAGAAGCTGATGGGTGGACTCCATATCTCTCTGACCACGCCAGAGGGTCGTGCTCTGGCTGGGAGGCTGAGGTCTGGGGTTGACAAGCGGCTCGTTGATGTGCTGGGAGACAGGGAGGAGTATGTCCTCGCTTGTCTCTGTCACCCAGCCCTCAAGGGCAATGCCGTGAGTGCCGACGACTTGCCCAGGTGGAAGGGCATCCTGGTCGAGAAGGTTAGGGAGGAGGAGGCCGCTAGGGCCCGCAGAGACCAGGGTGTTGGTAGTGGTGCGGGGGCAGCCCTCGCGGCCCAACCCGCACCCAGCAGCAGCATGGGCGGCCAGCCGGCGTCAGCTTCCCCTTCCCCTCCCTCTTCCCAGTCCAGCAGCGCGGCATCCCAGGCGGCGCCATCGCAGCAGCCATTTGCTACCGACTCGAGATCCGCCCAGTGGTTTCAGCGGTTCTGCTATGGCGCCATGCCTGGTATGCGGGAGGCTCGACCTGCCAGGCCCCCCTCCAGTGCTGAGCAATGCGTTGCGCAGTACTTGGAGGAGCCTGTGGAGGGAGACGGCGTGGACTGCGCACAGTTCTGGGCGAGCCGCCGCCAAGTCTGGCCGGACCTGGCGGTGGTGGCTGTGCGCCTCCTCTCCTGCCCCCCAACCAGTGTCCAGAGCGAGCGGGTGTTTTCACATGCCGGGGACGTGGTGACACCCTCTCGCTCCCGCTTGGACCCTGGTCTGGTGGAGCAGCTGGTCTTCCTTAAGGTGAACCTCCCCCTGTTGGGCTACCCCAAGCTGCAGTTTGAGACGGGCGAGTGATTACCGTGGGTTGCCCCATGGTTGGTCACCTGCCTGGCTCGACCTCTGCTTATCCCTACCCTCCCCCCTTCCACCTCTAGCTGAGCTGACGTGACAGATGCTGAGCCGTGCCAGCCAGTCGCAGCGTGTAGTGTGCCCACACAGAGATGCAGTTGTAGTAGTAGTTGTAGTGCTGCGACTGGCCAGATGTTTACAATGCCCACGCCCACCTAAAAAGAAACCCAATGCTGACCAGCACAGGCCCTTTATCTATCCACCTGTCAGCATTTGGGGACCTGGCGTGGGCACGGCACACCCCCCCCAAAGTAGCACAGCCCACGGAGTACTAGACTTAGCGGCAGCGGTGGGTATACGTTCAAAAATGCAGTGTAGATATGTAAATACTAGTAAATAAACATGTAAATAATTTTTTCTTTAAAAACCCCATGTCAAAATCAAGCCTCAAAATTATGCAAAAGAAAGAAAAAAAGGTGACAAAGGGAGAACAAAATGATGAATGCCAAATGAATTGATTTTATTGAAAATGTCACCAGAAATCATGTGTGGGGGGCTTGGTTTACATGGAGAAAATGATTGGGTGATTTTTTGAAATGAAACGAATGAATTATTATCATCTTATGTTCATCTTGATTGTGGTCACTGTTGATGTTGGCTGATGGCAAAAAACCCAAAACCATCAGAATAGCAATGAACTGGCTGCCAACACAACATATTGATTGATAACTGTGCAGGGGGGGAATTGGGTCTGTGTGTGTGTGTGTGGTGCAGGCTCAGTCTGTCTCTTCCTGTTGTGTGTCTGTCTGTCTGTCTGTCTGTCTGTGTGAATGGATGCCTAGCACTGTCTCTGTGTGTGGATGCTTTCTGTGTGTAGTGTGGTGTGTGTCTGTCTACATGTTTTTTTTCCTCCCCCCCATGCCTCCCTCCATCCTTCCCCTCTCATCCTCTCCCCTTCCTCTTCACCACCTTCCATCCTCCCTCCCTTCCAGCCCACCACCGCCTCACCTGCCCCCAACCCCGGTCTGGCAGATGATGAGAGTCTGGTCTCTCCCACCGAAGCACACACGTGAGCACGTGTGTGCACAAATATGTGGCTGACCAACTCTGAGCCGGACCCTCCCCCCTTCAATCCCCTCTACATCCCTCTCCCCCTCCCCTTTCCTCCCCCCTGCCTCCCTGCCTCCCTCCCTGCCTCCCTCCCCCCTCCTAGCTAGCAGCGCACACATACACACACAAAACACCTGTGGTGGCAAACACCACCAGCACACATGCACTCACACTGGTGCCACCACCACCTCTGCCTTGGGCCTCTGTGTCCTTGAGCAGATATGTGGTGGTGGACCAGAGAAGCATTTCTTTCCAGCAAGGCAAAAGGCATGCACTCACTGCACACACACACACACACACGAAGAGGTGAAGACGAGAAGAGGCAACTTCTAGAACCAGCAGCAGCAGGTGAGTGTCGTGTAATTGTGTTGCTTCCCAAGGCCACTGCCCATGCTCAATGCTCAGTCTGCTGAAACTAAAGAACTAGCTACAATCACCCTTCCTCACATGCAGCTCAGCTCAGCTCAGCTCAGCTGCACAGCACACTGACTAACTAGACACTACAGCTGGTGGTAGAAAAAACAGAAGTCTAGATTCTAGAAGATGTCCTGGTGGATTTTAAACTTTCAAATCTGTGCTAGGATTGCCTTGCCTCCTCCTCCTCCTCCTGCCTGTAATTGTGCCCTCTCCCCTTGCAGTTGCGCCGTCGTGATGGGTTGGTGATGTGCGTGCGCCGTCTACTTGTTAGCTCTCTCCTCCTCATGTTGGCTGGGCTTGCCAGGCACTGGCTGGCAGCAGCTGTTGGCTGTGTGCTAGGCTCAGGCTGTGGCGCGCGTGACTGGACTGGGAATGTTATTGTAGCGGCAACACTGGTTGTGGTGGTAGCAGTAGTAGCTGTTGTTGTTTCTGGCCTGGTGGCTGCTGGCCTGTGCTGACTCTGCGCACTTGGTCTGGTCTGGTCTGGTCATTGGGATGCAGATGTAGGGTGTGTGTGCATCATCCATGGGGAGCATCAGAGCAGAGCAGAGCAGGTTGGCTGGCTTCTGTCTGTCGGGCCTAGTCAGTGGCAGGCACTGAGTGAGGCGGTGGTTTCTTTGGGCATCACGTCACCCATCATGCAGAGCGGCAGGTCTGCTGCTCTGCTGCTCCGCCTCCTGCTTCTTCTCTGTGTGTGCTGCTCTTGTGCTTAGTGTGCTGCTCCGCTGCTGCTGCTGTGCTGGCAGGCAGCACAGCAGTGGCCTTTTTGTTAGATCAGAGAGTGGGTGTTGTCTCTCTGAGTGTCCTCCTCTTACTTGCTTGGATAGGAGTGGTGGTAGTAGGTTGGCATTAAGATGGACTGACTAGGTGTTACGTGTTAGGGCGCCCAGAGAGAGGGGCCAAAAAGATGGGGTGGCAATTGTTGGGTTGCTCCTAGTATTATTGGTGAATTTCTGAAGAAAATTTTTTTTTCCATTGGCTAGAATGGGGGTTCGGGGCTGCCCCAGACCCGCCTCTGTGGGGTGGCAGCACCGCCAAAGTGGGTCCGGGGCCATGGCAAAAATGCCCTCAGTCCCTCCCAGCAATCCCCGTAGAGATAGGAGTGATGGTTCTGTTGTTTTTCTGAGATGTTCTGAGTGAGTGTGGATTCTGTGATAGCAAATGAGAGTGGATTCATGGTGTCTCATTGGAAATCTCATTAGCTATCATAGAATCTACACTCAGAACACCTCAGAAAAACAACAGAACCATCACTCCTATCTCTACGGGGATTGCAGGGAGGGACTGAGGGCATTTTTGCCATGGCCCCGGACCCACTTTGGGGGTGCTGCCACCCCACAGAGGCGGGTCTGGGGCAGCCCCAAACCCCCATTCTAGGCAATGGAAAAAAAATTTTCTTCAAAAATTCACCAATAATACTAGGAGCAACCAATTGCCTTGGGATTTTTGGGGTGGAGGACACCCATGGGTGGCTACCACCCACCCCAGCTTTTTTGCCCCTAAGGGCTCCACATTGTGAGTTATGGGCAAGAATTAATTTTTTAAAAAAAATTTGTAAAAAATCAGAGGAAGGTCCAATCGACTTGAAATTTGGGTGGCAGGTAGAACACAATGTCCCCTTCAAAACCAGCCACTTTTTGTGATCCGAACCGGTTCGGTTCGGATCCGAACCGGTTCGAAACCGAACCGGACCGGGGGGGTGGTCCGGCAAAACCAGAACCGAACCTCCCCGGTCCGAACCGGGAGAACCGGTTTTATGCACATCCCTAGTTTTTAACTTTGTCTAATTAGCTGCATGTAGTGCTGTCATGGATTTCTCACCAACTGCAGACTACCATCCTATTCCATTCTCCAATATCTAAATATGCTATTTATTGGTGAATAAATAGGCAATTTATTGGTAAAGGTGAAGATACCAGCTAAGACTGGCGAATATACCAAATTAAAGTTCATGCTGAGTAGTAGTCAATTTCCCTTTTCATCTTTCGGAACATAAGAACAGCCCTGCTGAATCAGGCCCAAGGCCTATCTAGTCCAGCATCCTGTTTCACATAGTGGCCCACCAGATGCCTCTGAGAAGCCCACAGGAAAGAGGTGAGGGCATGCCCTCTCTCCCACTGTTGCTCCCCTGTCACTGGTATTTAGAGTTATTCTGCCTCTGAGGCTGGAGGTGGCCTATAGCCACCAGACTAGTAGCCATTAATAGACTTGTCCTCCATGAATTTATCTAAGCCCTTCTTAAAGCCATCCAGGCTGGTGGCTGTCACCACATCTTGTGGCAGAGAATTCCATAGGTTAATTATGCATTGTGTGAAAAATTACTTCCTCTTGTCGGACCTAAATTTCTTGTCAATCAGTTTCATAGGATGACCCCTGGTTCTAGTGTTATGCAGGGGGGGGAGAGAAATTTATCTCTCTCCACACCATACATGATTTTTATGCACCTCTATCATGTCTCCCCTCAATAATCTTTTTTCTAAACTAAAAAGCACCAGGTGTTGTAGCCTTGCCTCATAATGAAGGTGCTCCAGGCACCTGATCATCTTGGTTGCCCTCTTCTGCACCTTTTTCAGTTCTACAATGTCCTTCCATAGATATGGTGACCAGAATTTTGTGCAGTACTCCAAGTGTGGCCACACCATATTTTTTTATAAGGGCATTATAATAAGCAGTTTTATTTTCAATCCCTTTCCTAATGATTCCAAGCATGGAATCAAGCTTTTTCACAGCTGCCACACATTGTGTCGACACTTTCAATGAGTTGTCCATCACAACCGCAAGATCTCTCTCCTGGTCAGTCATTAACAGCTCAGACCCTATCAGCATATATGTGAAGTTGGGGTTTATTGCCATTTTACACTTGCTAAAAACATTGAACCACATCTGTCATTTTGTCTCCCTCCCACCCACCCCAGCTTGGAGAGCCCTTTTGGAGCTACTCTCAATTTGTTTTGGATTTCACTACCCTCAGTAGTTTGGTGTCATCTGCAAATTTGATCACCTTGCAGCTTACCCCAATTTCTAGATCATTTATTAATAAATTAAAAAGCACTGGTCCCACTATAGATCCCTGGGGGACCCCACTTCTGACTTCTCTCCATTGTGAAAACTGTCCATTTATTCCTACCATCTGTTTCCTGTCCTTCAACCAGTTACCACTCCACACATGAACCTGTCCCCTTATCCCATGACTGCTATGTTTTCTCAAGTGTCTTTGATGGGGAACTTTGTTGAAAGTTTTTTGAAAGTCCAAGTATACTATGTCAACTGGATCACCTTTATCCACATGCCTGTTAATACTCTCAAAGAAATCCAAAACGTTGGTGAAGATTTACCAAAGATTTACCTTTGCAGAAGTCATGCTGCTTCTCCTTCAGCAGGGCCTGATCTTCTATATACTTAACAATGTTATCTTTGAGAATGCTTTCCATCAGTTTTCCTGGAACAGGCGTTAAGCTAACTGGGCTGTAATTTCCTGGATCGCCCCTGGATCCCTTTTTAAAAATCATTTGCTACTTTTCATTTCTCCGGAACAGAGCCTGATTGTAGGGATAAGTTATATATTTTAGCAAGTTGGTTGGCAATCTCACATTTGAGTTCTTTAAGGACTGTTGGGTGGATGTCATCTGGCCCTGGTGATTTATTAATCTTTAACTTTTCCAGACAGTTTCAAACAAGAATGTCATCTCTCATTGCCTCTATCAGACTCAATTCTTTAGCCTCTGTCCACAGGTATAGCCTCAGGCACAGGTATACGCTCAGTATCTTCTGTCATGAAGACAGATGCAAAGAACTCCATTGATTGATTGATTGATAGAGTGTGCCGTCAAGTCAGTGTCGACTCTTAGCGACCACATAGGTAGATTCTCCATATCCTCCTTAATAATGCCTTTTACTCCCACATCCTCTAATGGACCAACAACCTCCTTGGCATGTTTCCTACTTCTAGTGTATTTAAAGACATTTTTGTTATTCCTCTTGATGCTTTTAGCTAAATGTTCCTCAAACTTTCTTTTCGCCTCCCTTATTGTGTGAATATTGCATTAAAAAGGGATGCAAAGAATATTGCGACAAACAAATGCAAAGTTCTGTTTTGAGGTATATTTCTCTAAAATGTTGTCCTTATATATGCAGAATCCAGTTTCAGGATTTGTTGCAACCCTGTGGTCCACTCTATTTGTTGGGTGTAGCCCCAGACTTCATGTGTTTGGTGCTGCTGAAAGTTTAATTAATTCCCTTGCTGTTCCAAAAGAAACCGTGGCAGCAATGCCTATGAGTATGTTACGAATGTAAAGCAAGTCAGGTCATGCTGTCTCCCCCAGCTCCCCTTCTCCTTTGCTTAATAACTGTGGGATTCTCCTCTATTGTTGTCTTAGCAGAAGAAACAGCAAAATAAGGCTGGCTGGCAGGACAGGAGGAGGAGAGAAATTATCCTTTTTTTCTGATTTCTGTGAAACTAGAGAGATAGAGAGAAAAAAGATAAAGCACTATCTAGCTCAATGGAATAGTAAATACTGTAGTACTCAGTGCCACGCCAAATGATGGTAGAAATTTTCCCACAGGGAGTACCCTCTAGACTACAATGGTGAGTTTTTATATGAAGTGTGTTTGTTTCTGCAGTTACTGATGACTATAATGGGCGAGTCAATCACTTGTCAGAGAGAGCTCATTACAGCTGGTGTAGACAAGAAACGGGTAGTCAATAGCACACTGTTCTCAGCAGGGTACATGGCCTGGGAGAACTTACTCTTTTATTGGCTCTGCGTGTTGGCATTCTCTTCTCTAATAATGATGAAGGATGTGTGACTGCTGGCATTCAAAGGCCATACAGGCACAGAACCATGCTGCCCACTTGTAAGATGGTCATCTGCCTTTGTGGCTGCTTAGTCCAGGACTCAGCAGAACCTCTCTGGGGAGGGACCACAATGGTGCATGTCTATGATGTAAAACATAGACTATGTGCTCAGCAACCTCCATTAAGAAGAGGCCACCTTCTTACGGGAGTTTAAGGGAAAGAGTCAGAATCCAGCCTCAGAACAGAAAATCCTTCAAGGAGAGTTGGGTTGAATGGGACTTAATCCTTTATGATCTGGCAGCTGAGTATGACATACAGTAGGTAATAATAGATAATAGATTAATAATAATAATAATAATAACAACAATAATAACAACAATAATAATAATAAACCCCAGTGAGGAACTACCTTGGCGTGGTTGTGGGGCTTGTGTGCTCTGAGGAAGGTAAGAGCTATGCCAGAGGTCCAACCATACTGGACAGGTCTCACCAGAGGAGGCAGAAAAAGAGTGCCTCTCCCATCAACAATATGGTGAGATGTAACTTTAATAAATCTATACTGGATCGGTCGTCACCCGGGTCAACAAGGACCGCACCAGGTGCTGTAGGCCCTGGACATCTGGTGGCAAGTGGGCAACAGGACTCAGGATCTTCAGTTGAGCAACCAGGGCTGGAGACTGCAAGGTTACTGGAAGAAACGTCGCTTAACCGGAAAAAATATACGAAAAATCCCAACAAGGAAATAATGATCTGCTATTACAAGTCCAACTAGAAGAGGTTATTTAAAAAGAATGTACCAGATGTGGAAAGAGAAGCATCCAGATACAGAAATAACAGAACAAAGGCTAGCAGACCAGAGAAGATTCATAATAAGAAATCAAGTATTCACAGGAGTTGAGCTGGAAGAACTGCAAAGAGCAACACAGGCTCAAGATATGGAAGAAGAATTACCACCAACTGATGAAGTTGCTCAGGCGTAGGTGGAAGAGGTATTGGAAATCGAGGATGCCACTGTTGCTGAACTGTTTCAAAATCAAAACCAGGCAACCTCCCCTTTGCCTTCACCTCAAAAACCCAAATGCCGTTTAACAGAAAAGCAACAAGAACTAAAGCAAAAAATAACTGAGCACATGAACCAAACAACCACCAGGGTTCGACTTCCAGCTCTAAAAACAGTTGCCAAAAAACAACTTGCTCAGGTATTAAAAGATGTCAATGCTGCACTTGCAGAAATAACAACCAATAATTTTCAAGAAACAAACCAACTAATGTACAATGCAGCTACAATAACAACACAAGAGCTCGGATATAAGATCAGTGGACCTGTAAAAAAAGAAAGCAGTACATCACCTAATGGAAGATTAGATTAGAAAATAAAATCGCCAGGCTTAAATCAGATGCTAGTAAATTGAAAGATATGAAAGAGAAGAACCTGAAGAATGAAAACACCAAACAGTATCTGATCCAAAAATACCACCTAGATTCAAGGAGAATTAGAGAAGTCCTGGAAATAATAAAGCAGCAAATAACAGCAGTGTCAAAGAAGATTAGCAGATACGAAGCCAGAATTACACAACACAGGCAGAATCTCCAATTCCAGTCGAATCAGAGACGTTTCTAACAAAGCATAGAAGGAGAAACTGCAAGAAACGTAGAAACACCAAATAAAGAAGAAACAGTGCAATTCTGGGGGAAACTATGGGACAATCCAATAGATTATAATAAAAAAGCAGGATGGATGAAAAAGGTCAAAAAATGTAACCAACAAATGCAAGACCTAATAATAACACCAGAATAAATACATGAAAGAGCAAAGAAAATTTAAAATTGGACTGCGCGAGGCGACGATGAACTGCATGGTTTTTGGCTTAAACACCTAACAAGCCTTCATAAACAACTATCAAAACAGTTCAATCACATTGTGAAAGGAGGTGCTATTGAACAATGGCTAACAACTGGGAAAACTCATCTCCTAATGAAAGACCCAGCAAAAGGTGCAGTTCCAAGTAATTATAGACCGATAACCTGCCTGCCAACCATGTTCAAATTATTAACGGGAATAATAGTAGATGAAGTGATGCAACACTTATCAACTAACAAACAGCTTCCAGTTGAACAGAAAGGAAATTGCCCGAACACCAGAGGCACAAAAGACCAGCTGCTGATTGACAAAATGATTTTAGAAAATTGTAAGAGAAGAAAAACCAATCTAAGTGTTGCATGGATTGACTACAAGAAAGCCTTCGATTCATTGCCTCACACATGGATACTAAAATGTTTAGAAACAACTGGTGTCAGCAAAAACATTCAGATATTTATTAAAAAAGCAATGAGCATGTGGAGTACACAGTTAACAATCAATGGCGAGACACTTGGACAGGTTAGCATTAGAAGAGGCATTTTCCAAGGGGACTCACTGCCCCTCTGTTGTTTGTAATCGCCATGACCCCACTTTCACAAATACTCAACAAAACAGGCCTCGGATACCAAACATCTAAAACATCAAGTAAAATCAACCATCTGCTGTACATGGGCGATCTGAAGTTGTATGGAAAGTCCCAGTCAGAAATCTAATCACTGCTAAACACTGTCCGTATATTCAGTAGCGATATAGCAATGGAGTTTGGACTAGACAAGTGTGCTGCATTAATAATGAACAGAGGGAAAATAACAAAAACAGAAGGAATAGAACTGCCCAATGGAAGCAACATCAAGAACCTGGAAGAGAAAGAACATTACAAATACTTGGGCATTCTCCAGGCTGATAACATTACACACACCGAAGTTAAAAGAAAAATTGGAAGTGAATACATCAGGAGAGTTAGAAAAATCCTCAAGTCCACACTCAATGGTGGGAACACCATACAAGCCATAAACACCTGGGCTATACCTGTTATCAGATACACTGCAGGAATAATAGACTGAACCTAGGCAGAGCTAGAGATGCTAGATCGTAAGACCAGGAAAATAATGACTATCAATCATGCTCTGCACCCCCGCAGTGATGTTGATAGGCTATACCTCCCTCACAACTCAGGTGGAAGAGGAATGCTGCAAGTCCATCAAATAGTAGAGGAGGAGAAAAGAGGCCTTGAAGAATAGATACAGGACAGTGAAGAAGATGCACTTCAAATGGGCAATAATGAGAAACTATTCAACACCAATTAAAGAAAGCAGGCCTACAAGAAAGAACAATTCAAGAACCGAGCAGAAAAATGGAAAAATAAGCCCCTGCATGGTCAATATTTGCACAATATACGTGGAAAATCAGACATCACCAAGACCTGGCAATGGCTTAAGAATGGCAACTTGAAGAAAGAAACAGAGGGTTTAATACTGGCTGCACAAGAAGAGGCACTAAGAACAAATGCAATAAGAGCCAAAGTCGAAAAATCCACAACAAGCAGCAAGTGCCGCCTTTGTAAAGAAGCAGATGAAACCGTGGACCACCTAATCAGCTGTTGTAAAAAGATCGCACAGACTGACTACTAACAAAGGCATGACAAGGTAGCAGGGATGATACACTGGAACATCTGCAAAAAATACAAGCTACCTATTGCCAAAAAATGGTGGGAACATCAAATTGAAAAAGTTGAAGAAAATGAAGATGTAAAAATATTATGGGACTTCCGACTACAAACAGACAAACATCTGTCACTCAATACACCAGGTATAACTGTAGTCGAGAAGAAAGAAAAACAAGTCAATATAATCGACATAGCAATACCAGGGGATAGCAGAATAGAAGAAAAAGAAATAGAAAAAATCACCAAATACAAAGATCTACAAATTGAAATTGAAAGGCTGTGGCAGAAAAAGACCAAAATAATCCCATTGGTCATTGGCGCCCTGGGTGCAGTTCCAAAAGACCTTGAAGAGCACCTCAACACCATAGGGGCCACAGAAATCACCACCAGCCAATTACAAAAAGCAACTTTACTGGGAACAGCCTATATTCTGCGATGATATCTACTTTATTTATTTACGGTCAGTGACCAAAAGAGAAATGTACAGTCATTAATAACTCAAAAACACATAAAATCCTTAAAATAAGAGTATATACAGCAACAACATTGACAATAAAATTCAGCCATCCCAGGTCCTTGGGAAGGACTTGATGTCTGGATAAAGCAAACCAGTCAATAACATCTGTCTGACTGTGTAAATAAATAATAATAATAAGAGTGGCAAGACACAGTTTTTCCCCTGTTGATCTCCACATATAGATCATTGACTATGAATGATGCCCTGATTAGAAACTTGAACATCATGAGGTCCGGGGAGATCTATTGTTTTCAAGGTGTGCTGGAAGCTGCATTGTATGTTGAGGCTAGGCTGACGTTGACCAAATGAGTTAGAGTTTGCTAGCCAGGAGGAGCATCCCTCATCCTCTATGACTTTGTACAGTCTGGAGGAAATCTTGTTCAGCTTCAGCTTCGCATTTTCATTGGATAGCTTGCTGAAATGAAAGCTATTATCATATTGGGCTTGCAGTATGGTAACATATGTATGGGATAAACAGCAAAAAACATGTTACATCAAATGCCTGGATCAAAATACACAATAGGCAGAAGATATTGGGATTTTTCAATTCAGGAACACAGTATAGAACAGTCGTTTTCAACAGCTACCAGAGGTATTTGTTGGCTGGGAAGCTTGTGCTGTCAATAGCAGAAAGTCTTACATTATTATACAGATATTTCTGTATATTAACTCTACACATCACACATAGTTCTATTCCTGCATGGCCTTTGCGTCATCGTTATATTTCCTTTTCAAAGAAATAAGCTCTATCAAACAGCAAATCTGGGGCTCCTCTGTGCTGCAATATGTGTGAGGCTTTATGAGATATCTTAAGAGGTACTCATATCTTGCAGTGTTTCTTAAAAGATGTAGAGGCTTGATTTGAGGTTTGTTACTCATATCTGAAGACTGGAAGGAACTTGTCTCTTCAGATATGAGTATCAAACCTCCGCATCTGTCAGAAACATTGCAAGACCACCTTATTTTGATTTTTTTTGGATGGGACAGAGCTCAGCACATGAAGACACAAGCACACACAATGAATCTTTAATGCATGGTGCATTAAATGCATCATCATGATGATTAGTGGGTATTTAACGAATGTTCTTTCTCATGGGATGGGGGGATAGTAAACAAATAAATAAGCACTGGATGAAAAGACACATTTTATGCTCAGGCCAACTTTCAAATCCCTTGTGCATAGAAAGGTGCATAGAAAGAATCAGTCCAGCTTCTCTATAACAGATAGACATTTCAGGAATCAAAACTAACCACGTATCACATTGTGTTGACCCAATGCTGTAGAGAAGAGAGGCAAGATTCTGTGTCACAGTTTTAAGCAGAAAGGAGCAGGAACTTGCTGGACTCCAATCGAAACTCTGTTTTGAAGGAGAGAGAAAGCCCAAATCAACATTCAGCACCACACACCAAATCTAGTTTTTAAAAGAAATCTGTTCATGTATGATTTCTCTAATTACATGAGGTTAAAATACCACTGTCACCCTAGAGCACTTGTTTCTTGTACTGAGGGCACAATTCACCAGAATATTTCCCTGAGCAAATCCTATTTGAAACAAATGAGGATGAATGTATGAGCATAGAACGTCCTGGTGGAACATGTCCTGATATATGGCCAGCTTGTTATTTTTGCCTAAGAGTGCATTTGTAAAGATAGTTTTGTTTGATTGCATGATGGTGATGGCAGTTTATCAAATGCATGTTTGGCCAAATCCCAGTCCGCACTATGGAGCTCTTCTCATGATCAGTGAGAAGAGCTCCAAGGTGGTCTGAAGGGAAGGCAGGTTTAACTTCCCTTCCCTGCAGACCATCTCCTACCCTTTCCTGGGGAGGCAGATTGCCCGCCCAGACGACCAGCAGCTCACCCAGCAGCTCTGGGGGTCAGGGTGCAGGGAATTGCCACTGCATGGCACCCTGCCCCCTAGAACTCAGATAATGCACCACGTGAGTGCATGGTGCATTATGGGAATCTCCCCTCCCTCCCCAAGTTTGCTAGCTGCAGCTGCCAGGCGATCAGAAAAACGAGGGTGAGCGCTCACTCCCTTAACCTTGCTTTAATGGAAGGCTACTTAGGCGGGTTTGGTGCTGTGTAGCCACCAGGATTGGGCCCAATTCCAGTGGTTCACATGCACATGTAAAATAGGGCTGGGTTCCCTTAGCCTAGTTTTGCATGCATGTGTGAATAGCCTCTATATCTATCATGAGTCTTCCTTGGCCCTGTACCAGGCTGCTCTACAAGTGGGGTGTAATGGAACAGGTGTAGTAGGTGCAGCCTTTTTAAGAAAAGAAAAGGAGTGTCATCAGTGTGATGTTATCCCATGCCACAGTGTTCCTGCTCATAGCACCACAGTTTCATGTCCCTCTGGATCTTGTGGTGGCCGCTTCCCTGAGTTAAGGAGCCAATGGCTTCTTGGAGAATTGAACCAATGGCTCAAAGTCAAGTCTTGCCATAGAACATAAGAACAGCCCTGCTCGATCAGGCCCAAGATCTTTCTAGTCCAGCATCCTGTTTCACACAGTGGCCCACCAGTGGCCTCTGGGGAGCCCACAGGCAAGAGCTGAGGGCATGCCCTCTCTCCTGCTGTTGCTCCCCTGCAACTGGTATTGAGAGGCATCATGCCTCTGAGGCTGTAGGCGGCCCACAGCCACCAGACTAGTAGCCATTGATAGACCTGCCCTCCATGATGAATTTGTCTAAGCCCCTTTTAAAGCTATCCAAGCTAATGGCCATCACCACATCCCATGGCAAAAATTCCATAGATAGGCAAGGAGAGCTGGTCTTGTGGTAGCAAGCATGAGTTGTCCCCTTAGCTAAGCAGGGTCTGCCCTGGTTGCATATGAAAGGGAGACTAGAAGTGAGAGCACTGTAAGTTATTCCCCTCAGGGGATGGAGCCGCTGTTCCAAGTTCCCTCCCTGGCATCTCCAAGATAGGGCTGAGAGAGATTCCTGCCTGCAACCTTGGAGAAGCCGCTGCCAGTCTGTGAAGACAATACTGAGCTAGATAGACCAGTGGTCTGACTCAGTATATGCCAGCTTCCTATGTTCCTGTTCCTATAGACATGCTGTGTGAAAAAGTACTTCCTCTTGTTGGTCCTAATAAGAACATTTAAGTGAGGAGACTTATACCTCAGCATCACCTTGGCTGCTGGAAGCAGTTTTGCTGTAAGAGTAACCTAGATTGGACTTTAGCACTTGTGGCTGGTTCTGCTGCACTGGGAACTGCACTGCCTGTTGCTGTCACCCTCCCCCTCCCTCTCTCTGTAAGGGTGTAAATCTATTGATTTCAGCTCTGGAATGAGCCTTTTGTTTTACCTTGTCTGAAGAAAATAGAGAAAGTTCCTCTAATCTCTTGCATTTAGCACACATTGCTTGCATACTTCTGCATCATCCTACACATCCAACTCCTCCTACAACATTGTAGATATTTTAGAGAAATATCCTTTGAACTGGCCCTCATGCATTATTAGGTTGTTTGGAAAGATGAAAACAGCAGCTGGGGTTCTTCCTTGTGGTGGAAATTACAGCAGCAGAACTCAACTACTTGTGGATCCGCTGATAAGGCAGTGTCATCTAGTTTGCATTGTGGACTGCCTCCAAAAAACTGTAGAGTGTTGTTTTTTTAACATCAAACTTTGTTCCGGTCCCTCATTGAAACAGAGATTCTGTAGGTCCTCACAGGCTCCACGACAGACACCTCATCACATTCGACATGACCACAGCCCATGTTCTACACAGCTGCAGAAATGAGATTTCCCCTTTTCAAAGTTAATCCAGCTCGGCAACACAGCCTCCTTTTCCTCCATCCCCTTTGCAATGGGCACAGAAACTCAGCTATTTTGACATTTCTGGCTGTGAATCCTGCCCTCAGCAAATGCATTTTGATGCCGATACAAGGCCTCTTGGCTGCCAGTGCTCATGCCCATCTGTCGAGATGGCATGCTGCCCGTGCACAAGATGGGATGCTATTTTTACCCAAGCAGAGGTGCCAAGTGGACCAGATGTTCTTAGCCGCAAAGTGAAATGGAATCATGTGGGAGCTTTATGAAGTACCAGCGTGTTGGGACAGGGCCAGAAAGAAGCCCCTCTTGCCTTCCCACCCATCTTACTCTCATTCCCAGTTGTCCCAACACCCCCTTTTCAAATATCCTGCCTTGATGGCTAGAGTAATGGCACCTGTTATATTGCCACATCCCCATTATGAGGTAATGTGCCAAAACAAGGGGATGGTATAATGGAGTTTCCTGTGCTCCCTTCAGACTCAGAATTTGGAGTCATGTGGGAAACTAGCTCTCAGGTGGTCCTTACCTTGGGATATTTTTTTGCCACCAGCTTATCCATTTGTTTACAGGAATATAGGCAAAATCTAAATTGTGTGTTGTGTGTGTGTGTGTGTGTGTGTGTGTGAGAGAGAGAGAGAGAGAGAGAGAGAGAGAGAGAGAGAGAGAGAGAGAGAGGTGGGGGGAGAGGGGAGGTATATAGGCGAAATCTAAAGGACATGACATTGGGTCAGATCAAGTAGGAGGGTGTTATCATCTGATCCAGTACAAAAAAAGAGGATTTTGCCTCTTTGATGGCAAAACACTACCCTTAGTGAAAAGAACAGGATTCCACATCCATGCACTACAGACGATAATAATCGTTTGTCATGGTGGCAATAGTTCCAACTTGTACTAAGCAGCAAGTCAGATTGGTTTCACAGTGGTGAAGGGAAAGGGGTTGAGTGATCTGAACAGGCGAGCAGTCAAGCACGCGTTTCTGGAGAGGTGTTTCTCTCACAAACTCAGACAGGTTTTCAAACGGAGGCTGGAACGGAAGACCATCTGCCAGGGGTGCGATTGCAGTTTCCTGCAATGAGGAGGGGGATGAACTAGAAGACGCAGGAACATAGGAAGCTGCCTTACACTGTGTCAGACAGTGGTCCCTTGTTTTATAGCAGCTTCCCTCATACACACAAAGAAATCTTATGTAGGTTTAACTAAAGATTTATTCAGCAACAACTCCATTTTCTCCTTCTCCTTTCCCTCCCTTTTCCTTTCTGACTCCTCCCCCTCACTCTCTACAGGATCCCCCCTGGGACAAATGTCCAAACAAACAAACAAACTGCAAAAGATTACTGTATAGACTACAACATCCCTCTACTCAGTAAACTGTGGTATTTTTGGTTCATCCAATCATTGATCCTCCCAGACCAGCTTTTGAATAGTGCTGCTTTAGTTACTTTTATTCTAGTCCTGGAGTGCAGGCGGGGCTAACAAACAGGCAGCATCACAAGCACTAAAGGCAGATTGCACTTGCCTCTCTGGAAATAATATCTATCTGTCTCATTAAACTGTTAATATTCCTGATTCAACTCCACTTGTCCATGCATAATACAACTCTTTCCTCTGGATTCTACATAAACCTATTCACATGACCGCCCCCAGGGCAGGGGTGAACCTATCTTTCCCCCAGATGACCAGTATTTTATTTGCACTCCCACATGATCTGTGCTGATTCAAGCAGTGTGGCTTTCCGGAGGTCAGGAAAATGAGCTCCGGCCTCCAGATATCACACAATAAACCACATGACAAGTACGGTGCATGGGGAAATCCCCCGTGAGTCAGGTGCTTGGGCTGCAAGCAGACCAAGCACACACATGATCTTGGCCCCCAGGGTGGAGGGCACACGCGCACCCTCTAACCCCAGTAAAAGGCCGGGTTAAAAAGTCAGGCTTGAGGCCAAGGCTGCACCAGGATCAGGCTGAATCCTGGCGGTGCACACGAGCAGCCAAGCCCGTGCATGGCTGCTTGTGTGCACAGCCTTAGTATTTTCTGAAATGACTGGCACTGGCTCTCAAAGGTTTCAGGCAGGCATGTCTCTCAGCAGGAATTGAACCTGGGATCTTCTGCATGCAAACTAGATGCTCTGCCACAGAGCTTTGTCCCCATCCCTGCAACCTCCAAGGTTCCTAATATTCTATGATTCACCAATACACAGACTAAACAAAGGCATGGGCATTTTGTCAAGGCAGACATAGGAAAACATTTTAGTTTCTACAGTTTATGCTGGTTTTTACAAACAGCGTGCCAGACCCATGTAGCAATCGGCCCCTCCCCTCCCCTCCCCTCCCCTCCCCTCAAGAGTGAACCAGAAGTGAACCCTGTCCTGTCTGTCAGGCTGTGACCTCTGGGGACCAGCCACTCAGCACACGGTGACAGGGACCTAGAGGGTCTGGCGGCAGGAAGTGAAGGGGGTCCTTGTTCAGAGAAGGAGCCAGGAGGGTGATGAGAGAAGATGGGGAGCAGGCTTTGTGAGCACCAGCAATAAAGTTTTGCTGTCTTATGGCCAACAACCAGCCTGGAGCCTCCTCTCATAGAAGGACATCTGCTAATCCTTGTGAGACATGATGCAGGAAGCTTGAATTATCTCCTGGAGTTTGGAGTGAGTTCATGGAGAAAGGAAGTCAAGGGCTTTTGGGCTTCGGAAAGACTTAGACCGGGAATAGTGTGATACCTAGCCTGCCTTAGACTATTTACTTGCCTTTGGTGCTTTGCAAATCCTTACACCTGGTCTACTGTGTTTTATTTTGTAACATAACCTTGTTTGAAACTCTAGCCTGAGCCCTTTGTATCCAACCAGGGGGCTGTAGAAGTCTCTGTACCCTGTAAAGGTGCTTTTAAAGGTTCGTGACAACTGGGGGTGCTTTTTGAATTATCAATGCAACTGGGTAACCACAAGTTTTAAAGTGTGCCACTCCAAATACCAGCTGGGGTGTTCTTTGGAAGTAATCTTGTAAAGTACTGAGTATTTCTTTTTACCTGTAACTCAAAGCTGAGAGAGCATCAGACTTAAGCAGTCTGTAGTATTTTGAATAAAGTCCCCCCGCTTTGGATTTCACCTGTCTCTGAGTGGATTTTTGACTCAGGAAAAAAGTGTTTTACTCTGCTGCAAACATGCCTCAATGTTAATTGTTCAGCAACCTACCAAGTTCTCTCACCACATGGAAGCTTCACATGGAGGGGTTTTTGTATTTTTCCCTTAGTAAAGAGGAAGAGAGTCTCCCTGGACACCCACCCAAATCCAGGAGGGAGTTAAACTCTGTAATTAGGGTGTGGTGGCAACATATTTTGTACCAATTTAAGTTTTAAAGGAACAGCCTTTGTTGAGCAAACAACAAAGGAGGGAATGAATCAGCATTTTTCTTTCCCCCACGTAGGTTTGCCTTGAGACAAAGGCTGGGCTTAAATCCGCTATTTGCTACACAAGTCATTTCTCCTAGTTTTCCAGCTACAGCCTTAAACATTGCATCATTGTAGACAGACACAGAATATGTAATCATAACACACACATTTCCCCGGCAGATGATATTAAGCTATATGATAGGGATGTACATGAACTGTTTGTGCAGCTGCTTGCAGGGCGGGGAGTAGTTCTCTTTAAAGTAGGTAAGGAGCTCCTTACCTGCTCGTCTGCTGCCACACTGCTTTCCCACCAGCAGTGCCTGCTCTCCCAACAGCCATGCGTGGCTGTTCCCTGAAGCCTTTATTCGGTGTTGGCATACACTGGCTGGCAGGCATGGGAGTTGTCCCCATGTTTAAACACACTTTTAAAATACATAGAAGTTTTGCACTGTCCAGTTGGGTGTGGTGATTCCTGATATTTCCTGAACAAACTTAGCCACTCGCCAACACTTGAGAGTGAGCCTGCTCCATCATGTTGACTGAGGTCACAAATTGGACTAGAGCTTCTTTTTTATTTGAGCAGGCACTAGACATCGTATCATGGCATCAAAAAGACCCTATGTCAAAAGTTGGCCTGATAATTGGTACACTGGGGTCCAGGTCTCGGTCTTCAGTTCATATGGTACGGACTGCCAGTACTGCAAACACAAGTGCTTGTATGAATACAGAGGATGACCAGAGTTCTGATCCCACCCACCATTATATTAATGAATTTTCCAGCCTTCATGGGGGCTATATGGCTATTAAGATACATCTTCTAGTCAGGGTACACATGTAAGAAATACAGTTCAGACAATAGCTACTGGAGACTGAATTCTACCTTTATATTTCCTCCTTGCAAAGGGAGTTTGAGTTGACAATGGATAGTAATTGACTGCCTGTAAAAGAATTAACAACAAAACCTAGGTCTATTCGGCACATAGGAGAAAAGGGCTGACGGTCTTCTCTAATCCCCTCTAGGATCATTCTATGTGTATATTTATCAAGGCCATGGAGATATTGCCAGCCTTAGCAGTCTGCAGCTTGGAGGAAAGGGTCAGTAAGTGAGGAGTGTATGCTATTGCTGAGAAATGACAGCATAGCAGCCAGCAACAACATTGTTGGCAGGACCTGGCATGCATCTTTTGTAAATCTAGTTTCATGCACTCTGTGGGGGCTCAGTTCAAGGGCCATTGACTAAGTGCTCTGGGCACAAACACAAGGAGGCAAATTCTCCCTTAAGCACTGTTGGCTTTTGTATTATCATTTCCCATTTAGCTTCTGGTCCAATATTTTAGCCGTTTCCCTTCATCCGCTTTTACAGCCAAACTCCTATATTTGCGCAACATCTGATGAGAAAATTTTGCATTTGGTAGCTCAAAGTAAATGCTGGTAATTTTGTGTGTAGTGATCCCACTGATTTGTTACAGGTAACTATAGTCACACTCCCCCACCCCACCCCTTCATCAGTATGCACTGATTTCTTGTTAATTTGTTTTGGGATAATAGCCCATGTATCTGGTATTTCTGATTTAGGGTGAAAGCAGCAATAATGGTTTTAGGGCACTGGGGCAATCCAGAGGCACCTTCACCACATTCAATACAAACATGCCTTTTTCTTTCCTAGGGAGAACAATGAAAAAACATGTTACTTTTGCAAGTAAACAACATGGTTAAGTTTGAACTGAGGAAAAGTTGGCTATAGCGGGTGCTGATTGGCTATGGTCTAAAATATCACCGCTGCTGCTGCTGCAACTCTCTCTTACACACACACACACACACACACACACACACACTGCAAACATGGAGCCCTGAGCAGAGATTATTCTACTGTCTTCAATGTTGGGGGATACTAGACAAGCTCAGCGAGGTAGCCTCTGTTTGTGCAGATCTGACTCATATGGGCCATTTCGTCACAACCCATGGCCATTTCTCAGTCATTCTCAAACTATTTGGGGGAAGTGTGTTAGTCACTCCCAATCTCTTTTGTTCCCACACAGACCTGCCCTGCTATTAAGATTCTACTCTATTCAGGTTCCCCCTGCCTTTGGAAGAGAGGCAGCTGGAAAATAGGACTTTTTTCAGTTTTGGTGCCCCCCACTCTAGAACACAATCCTCAGGAAGGTTTGCCTGGAGCTTTTATGCTCAGCAGGCTTTACCGCAAGTTATGGGGAGGCTTTACTGTGAACACGAAGTTGTCCCATAAAACCGACACAAACAGTGGGGGGTTTTAACCCTGGATATATATCGGGTTATACTCTAATGAACAGTGGGAAACCCAAATTGTGTGTGAAGTGCTCCCCGATAACTTGCAGGGACACAAAGGTAAATCTAGCTGATATGTGAACGCACCCCCTCCATTCCGGAGGAGATGTGAGTTAAAGGGCTTCAAAAACCCTGTGTGAAAAGCTTCCTGCACTAGGGAAGTACACAAATAGATTTTTCATTTTGATTTGTACCCGAATCAAATCGCCCCCAATTTGTTTTGGGTCTGAATCTCCCCCCCTCAATCATCCCAGATTCTATTTGTACCTGAATTTTCTGAATCCAAATCAATTTGGATCAGAAAAAAGGGTACCAGGGCCAAAAGAGTGGGGTGGGTAGTAGTGCCCAGTGGGTGGAAACTACCACCCAAATTCCAAAGAAATTGGGCAAAGAGGTGATTTTTAAAGAATGTTTGAAGTTGGCATGTTTGTCATTGAATCCATTCTCATTTGCTACCAGAGAATCTACTCTCAGAACACCTCAGAAACAACAAAACCCAGTGCCCCATGGGCTTGTGGTTTGGGGGGTGGTTGGCACCCTATGTGCACTACACCACCACTTGCTCTGGGCCACCCTGGTGCCCCCAAGTGGAGTTATGAGGCTGATGAAATCCCCATTATTCCCTATGGGAAAAAGCTTAAAGACGCATAAACTTCAAAAATCATTTAAAAATCAGCCCTTTACCCAACGTCTTTGAAATATGGCTGGTAGCTTCCTTGCACTCATTGGGAACTACCACTCACCACAACCCACTCTGGGCCACCCTGGTGCCCCCCCCCCCATGGAGCTATAAGGTTGCTGAAATTGCCATTATTCCCTATGTGAAAAAGCTTAAATATGCCTTCAAAAATTCATTAAAAATCACCCCTTTGCCCAATTTCTTTGAAATTTGGGTGGTAGCCTCCACCCATTGGGCACTAACCCCAACCCACTTTGGTCACAAAATGGAGGTTCAAATCTCTGAAATTTTTTGATCCAAATCAGGGATCAAATCTGGGCAATTGAGGACAGGGGTGATTTGTTTTTTCTACAAATCACTCGAATCAGCCAGATTTGGGTACAAATCATTTTGTACTCGAATCATTTCGCACATCCCTATCCTGCACTATGCCTGTCATTGCTGTACCAGCTAAAGAACATTGTTCTTTTCTCCAAGCCTTTGAGATGCTGAATTGTATGTATTGTTTTATCTGACTTATGGTGGTCCTCTGTTGCTATTGTTTTCTGTATCTATTGTTGTTTTAATTTTTTATCATGTTAGCTGTACTGAAGTGCAGGGTATGGACTCAAACACATAGGAAGGTAGGAAACTGCATGGAAACATAAGAAACTGCCTGCTACCGAGTCAGACCATTGATACTGTACATCTAGCTCAGTATTGTCTACTCAGGCTGGCAGTGGTTTCAGACAAGAGTCTGAAAGACAAGAGTCTCTCAGCCCTATCTGGAGATACCAGGGAGGGAACTTGGAACCTTCTGAATGCAAGCATGCAGGTGCTCTTCCCAGAGCGGCCTCATCCCCTAAGGGGAATATCTTACAGTGCTTACATGCAGTCTCCCATTCAAATGCAAACCAGGGTGGACTCTGCTTAGCAAAGGGGACAATTCATGCTTGCTAGTACAAGACCAGCTCTCCTCCCTACATTGTCAAACTCTAGCTTAGTCTCATCTGGAACCCTCCATTAAGTTCCTCCTGAAAAGTTAAATCATATCAACAGGATGACTGTTCAGAAGGAGAGGCCTTGCTCGCACCTGCACACACCTGCACATGCAAACACACATCCCTTCAGGAGACCCTCCTGTTGGCCTGCCTCAGCTAGTTGCCTAAAGGCCCTCCGAAGCAAGGAAAGACACTGATAAGCATTCATACTCTCCCTTCTCCTCAGTTCAATGCTTGCTTAGTAAGTAACAGCTCAAAAAGCTTTCCTCCTCAGATTCTCCCTCTTCTGCCTTTCACAGATGTTTCTCCAAGCTATAACTGCTTCCACTCCCCACTTCCATACTCATACAAGTAGTACCTCACACAGATGTAGGACCTTGCTTGTGAGCAGGCCTTTACTCCCAGACAAGCCTGGCTGGTGGAATGTTTCAAGCCACAGTGCTGGTAGCCTCATGTTCTCCTCTTCTTAGGACAGCTTCTAGAAGACATAACGGTGGGCAGCCATGTCAGTACAGAGCCAGCCCCTTGTTCTGTCCACACATTTCACCACTCAAGTCAGTCCCCACCTCCTTCGCCCTCTTTCTTCAGCACAGATCGATCCCATTCCTATGTCCCATGGCCTTGGCACAGTAAGAGAACCCCCCAAGCCCCCACCAGCATTCCAGAATTAAATGGATGGTGTGTAGAATTATGCAAACCTAGGGAAAGCATCCTTTGCAGACTGTGGTGGCAACTGTGCTGATTCCTGTGACTGACTTGAGAAGTCAACTGCATCTGTGCAATTCTAATTAAACAGCTCAGCGCTTATGCAGAGCTGTAGTGAGTGGTTTCCAGTGATTCTGAACTCTGTTAAACTGTCTCTCTGGGGCTCTAGGGAGCAAAACCTGCATTTTTATCGCAGTTGGCCAGCAGGCAGCATTTGTGAAATTTTGGAGCTGTTATCTGATAATTTGCCAATCACTATGCAAAACGCATGACTTAAAATTCTCTCTCTCTCTCTCTCCCCCTATGTCCCATATGAAAACTGCACTGCTTTAAACACTCCATGAATTCTTTTCTTTTTTAAAAAAAGTGTGTGTTGTATTTTTTTTTTATAAACAGGAAACCAGTGCACTTGGCTGTCTGCCTTCAGAGTGGTAATATTCTCTCTTGGGGAAAAGCTGCGCTTTTGCTTTTTCATTGCCTCTGTTAATACGTGGTTGTGTTTTTCCTTAGGAGAGGGAAACCTGCTTGGCCCAGCTGTGTGAACACAATGAGCTAACATCTGACACCAACAGCAATGTCATTGCACAAAAAATATAACAACAAAGGGAAAACATCCTGGAAAACAAGACCTTTTGAAGCTAACTCTGTGGTAGGAAGAAGAAGCCTGAACAAGGGCTACCGACTGCCCAGTCACTTCTGTGGAGCTCTCTGTGGTGATGTGGCTGAAACAAAACCAGCCAACCCCTGTGTTGCTTCGTTCTCTGCAAATGGATGTGGAACCACGTCTCTCAATAAAAGATGGGCCAGATCTCTGAGAGAGCTCTGCTGGATTCTTTCTTGCATCCTTCCCCTGAAGTTGCAAGTGAAGTAACTAAGAGCATGAGGTAATGGGACACAGCCCGAACAGAAGCACTGAGAAACATTTGAGGCTCATTTCTGGAGAGGCTCAGCTCAAAAATGGGGAAAGAACTTTCTGCACCACAATTTCAAGCAGGACATTTCAAGAACTAGTGCATACAGGAAAAGTAGCAGGACTCAAGCATTGACCTGATGAGAGTAACTATGGAATTTTTCAGTAAAATGGTGGTAGCCGGGGGCCAGGGTTGGGGGGAGCCCAGTGCTGGTTTGCTGCCTTTTGCCACTAGATGTAAAAGGCAAGGAACTGCCAGTACTGCCACCTGACGCTGACACCAGCTGCTGATGCCAGCCCCACCTCCCTCAACGGTGCTACATCCCTCTTCCCTTCAGTGGGCGAACTCACCTTCCAGAACCATCATGGCTTGAAGCTGCAGGTCAGCAGAGTCGACACCAAAGACTGAGCCTCTTGCATACAGCAGTGGCCTTTCCTCATTGCCACTGCTTTGCTTGCTCCAACAGCTAGATCACTTTTTCTCTTTTGCTACTGTGCCTTCCACCCAAAAATGTGTGTGCTGCACTTTTTCTACTCCTGAAATGGAGCAGACAACGTCACAAGTTTGTTGGTGGAAGGAGCAGTGAGGAAGGAGGGGGGAGGGAGGGACCGGGGGGAAGAACCTAAGAACATAAGAACAGCCCTGCTGGATCAGGCCTGAGGCCCATCTAGTCAAGCATCCTGTTTCACACAGTGGCCCACCAGAAGCCTCTGGGAAGCTCATAGGCAAGAGTTGAGGGCATGCCCTCTCTCCTGCTGTTGCTCCCCTGCAACTGGTATTCAGAGACAGACAAGTAACCATTGATAGACCTATACTCCACAAATTTGTCTAGGCCCCTTTTAAAGCCATCCAAGCTAATGGCCATCATCACATCCTGTTGCAGAGAATTCCATAGATTAATTATGTGCTGTGCGAAAAGGTACTTCCTTTTGTCAGTCCTAAATTTTCCAGCCTTCAGTTTCATGGGATGACCCCTGGTTCTAGTGTTGTGAGAGAAGGAGAAAAATTCCTCTCTGCCCACTCTCTCTTCTCCATGCATGATTTATACACCTTGATCATGTCTCCCCATAGTCGCCCCTTTTCCAAATGAAAAAGCCCCAGATTCTGTAGTCTTGCCTCATAAGAAGGTGCTCCGGGCTCCTGATCATCCAGGTTGCCCTCTTCTGTACCTTTTCCAGGTGCAGTGAGAGAGGTGGGGCTGGCCTCCGGGGTGGGACCAGCAGGCAAACACACACAGGGAGGGAGGGTGATGGAGACAGTGAGCAACCAGGCTGATGCTCTGAGGGGGATCAGGGGCCTGAATTTGCCACCCCATGACACAGTCAGTGCTTGAGGATGTTGGCTCATCTGTCTGATGAGGGAGCTGCCCTTGAAACAGACAGTGTGATGCAGTAGTTAAAGTGTTGGAGTAGGAGTAGGGAGGGAGAACCAGGTTCAAATCCCCCTCAAGCATGAAACTCACCTGCCCCCTGTTTCCATAATGTGAACAAAGGAGAAGATTTCAACACTGAGCATTTTTTAACACACCGAAGGGTATGTTTAGCCTTAGTAAGTAAACTAAGGGGAAATGTAATAATCATCTTCACACATCTAAGGGCTGTCAAATAGACGAAAGAATTGAGTTGTTCTCTGTTGCTCCTGAGGGCAGAATTAGAATCAACGCCTTGAATTACAACAAAGAAGCAGATTCAGGCTAGGCATTAGAAGGGTGTTTCTGACTATAAGAGTAACAGTGGAACAGTCTGCCTCATGCAGTGGTGGGCTCACTTGTGCTGGTGGTTTTCCAACAGAGGCTGGATTATCATCTCTCTCAGGAATGCTGCGGCACTGTCCTGTTCTGAGCAGGGGGTTAGACTAGAAGACCTCTACTGTCCTTTCCAACTCTAAAATGTTATGATTCGATGAACTGCAAGAATCCTGCAAGTGTAGCTATCCATACAGTGTAAGAATCAAGATGCCTTCAGTCACACCTCATCCCGTTATGCAGCCTCTTGCAGTTTTCCAAGTTCTTCTGCAAAGTGGCAGAAGTCAGGTAAACCCTCCTAGTCCCTGCCCACTTGCATTAATGACATTTAATTCATTTTGACAGAGCTAGATGCTTCTTTAAGTGAAAAACAGAAGGATCTCTCTCCCCTTGCAGTAGTATCCAGTGGGAGGTAGAAAGGCTCACAACCTTTCCTATTCTCATTAGAGAAGACACATCAATAATGCACAGGTTTGGTGACAACCAATTTTTCAATCAGATAATGTTTTCCTGCTTTGCTCCTCATCTCCTAAAGCAGCTGGTTTAGAAGCAGAAGACATCTGTCCATTAAAAATATATATATATATCTTGGCAGTTTCTGCCATATCAGCTCCTCTACTCATGGGAACTGACCCCTGTAAAATGGCCACAGCCATGTCACTATCTCTCCCTTATTCTCTGCTTTGTGGTCATGTGTACCAAAGGATGACAGTGGTTATTGAGCAAGCAACTGATGGCTGTGTATGGACCCAGGATATAAAAGCTTTCTTGTTGCTTTGTGACTACTGTCGCACTCCTGTTCACTTGTTGCTTGTCATTTTATACTTAACATGCACATTTATTAGGAAGCAAGCAAACTGGTGCTTTAAAAAAAAAAAGCAATGCTCATATAATCCTTCTAGTTAGATCCCTGAGATGTTACTGCTGAAAAATATAATGGGGTTGCCTAGAAGCAGGGATAATTAATGGCTTGGGTTCAGACTATTTAAGAGAGTGAATCCTTTGTCATGAACCCTGCCACCTTTTACGATCTGCTGGAGAGGTCCAATTACAGTTGCCACCAGCTCATTTGGTGACGACTCAGGACCGGGCTTTCTCTGTGGCTGCCCCAGCACTTTGGAATATGCTCCACCCTGAAACAAGAGCATCTCCTTCAGTGTCTGTTTTCAGGATGACCCTCAAGACTCTACTGTTCTTGCAAGCTTTTAATTAGAATTAATTTTAATAATTTTAATAATTTGTTTTATATTGCTTTTATTGTGTTTTATGTATTTTAATTTGTGATTTTTAATATTAAAATTTGTACACCGCCTAGAGATAGATGTACATATCAGGTGATAGATAGATAGATAGATAGATAGATAGATAGATAGATAGATAGATAGATAGAAGGTTCACATCAATGGTAGCAAGATCTGGATTTGGGTGGCTGAAACTATTTTTGTGCTATGGAATCATAGAGCCAAGTGGGCTCAGGGCTGTTAGCTCAAACAGATTTATACCTCATAAAAATAGTTATAAAAGAAATCCACATGAATAAGCCATATATATAGATATAGAACATAAGAACATAAGAACATACAGGTGAAACTCGGAAAATTAGAATATCATGCAAAAGTCCATTAATTTCAGTAATGCAAATTAAAAGGTGAAACTGATATATGAGACAGACGCATTACATGCAAAGCGAGATAAGTCAAGCCTTAATTTGTTATAATTGTGATGATCATGGCATACAGCTCATGAAAACCCCAAATCCACAATCTCAGAAAATTAGAATATTACATGGAAGCAAGAAGACAAGGATTGAAGAATAGAACAATATCGGACCTCTGAAAAGTATAAGCATGCATATGTATTCAGTCCTTGGTTTGGGCCCCTTTTGCAGCAATTACTGCCTCAATGCGGTGTGGCATGGATGCTATCAGCCTGTGGCACTGATGAGGTATTATGGAAGACCAGGATGCTTCATTAGCGGCCTTCAGCAATTCTGCATTGTTTGGTCTCATGTCTTTCATCCTTCTCTTGGCAATGCCCCATAGATTCTCTATGGGGTCAGGTCAGGCGAGTTTGCTGGCCAATCAAGTACAGTACACTGTATACTTTTCAGAGGTCCGATATTGTTCTATTCTTCAATCCTTGTCTTCTTGGTTCCATGTAATATTCTAATTTTCTGAGATTGTGGATTTGGGGTTTTCATGAGCTGTACGCCATGATCATCACAATTATAACAAATTAAGGCTTGACTTATCTCACTTTGCATGTGATGCGTCTGTCTCATATATCAGTTTCACCTTTTAATTTGCATTACTGAAATTAATGGACTTTTGCACGATAGTCTAATTTTCCGAGTTTCACCTGTATGAACAAGGCTCAAGGCCCATCTAGTCCAGCATCCTGTTTCACACAGTGGCCCACCAGATGCCACTGGAAGCCACAGGCAGGAGTTGAGGGCGTGCCCTCTATCCTGCCATTTGTTCCCCTGCAACTGGTACCCAGAGGCACACCCTTGAGACTGGAGGTGGCCCACAGCCCTCTGACTAGTAGCCATTGATAGACCTCTCCTCCATGAAGTCATCCAAACCCCTCTTAAAGCCATCCAGGTTGTTGGCCGTCACCACATCCTGTGGCAGAGAGTTCCACAAGTGGATCACGCGTTGTGTGAAAAAGTACTTCCGTTTGTTGGTCCTAGACCTCCTGGTAATCAATTTCATGGAGTGACCCCTAGTTCTAGTGTTGTGTGAGAGGGAAAAGAATCTCCCTCTCTCCACTTTCTCCACACCATGCATGATTTTATAGACCTCTATCATGTCTCCCCGCAGTCGTCTTTTTTCTAAACTAAATAGCCCCAGGTGTTGTAGTCTTGCCTCGTAAGAAAGGTGCTCTAGGCCCCTGATCATCTTGGTTGCCCTCTTCTGTACCTTCTCCAGTTCAACAATGTCCTTTTTAAGATGTGGTGACCAGAATTGTACACAGTACTCCAAGTGTGGTCGCAGCATCGTTTTGTATAAGGGCATTATAATGTTAGCAGTTTTATTTTCAATCCCCTTCCTAATGAACCCTAGCATGGAATTTGCCTTTTTCACAGCTGCCGCACATTGAGTTGACGCTTTCAACGAGCTGTCAACCACAACCCCAAGATCCCTTTCCTGGTCCGTCACCGACAGCTCAGATCCCATCAGCGTATACTGGAAGTTGGGGTTTTTCGTCCCAATGTGCATCACTTTACACTTGCTAACATTGAACCGCATCTGCCATTTTGTCGCCCACTCCCCCAGTTTGGAGAGATCCTTTTGGAGTTGCTCACAATCCATTTTGGATTTCACTACCCGGAAGAGTTTGGTATCATCTGCAAATTTGGCCACATCGCTGCTTACCCCTGCTTCTAGATCATTTATGAATAAATTAAAAAGCACCGGTCCCAGTACAGATCCCTGGGGGACCCCACTTCTTACTTCCCTCCATTGTGAAAACTCTCCATTTATACCTACCCTCTGTTTTCTGTCTTTCAACCAGTTAGCAATCCACACATGTACTTGTCCCTTTATTCCATGACAGCTAAGTTTCCTCAGGAGTCTTTGATGAGGAACTCTGTCAAAAGCTTTTGGGAAGTCCAGGTAGACTATGTCAACTGGATCACCTTTATCCACATACTTGTTGACACTCTCAATGAAGCCCAAAAGGTTGGTGAGGCAAGATTTACCTTTGCGGAAGCCATGCTGGCTCACTCCCAGCAGGGCCTGTTCTTCTAGGTGCTTACAATTTTATCCTTGAGGATGCTTTCCATTAATTTGCCTGGAATGGACGTTAGGCTAACCGGCCTGTAATTTCCGGGATCACCCCTGGATCCCTTTTTGAAAATCGGTGTTACATTTGCTACTCTCCAGTCCTCTGGTACAGAGCCCGATTTCAGGGATAAGTTAAATGTTTTAGCAAGGAGGTCGGCAATTTCACATTTGAGTTCTTTGAGGACTCTTGGATTGATGCCATCCGGCCCTGGTGATTTGTTAGCTTTCAGTTTTTCCAGACAGTTTAGAACATCATCCCTTGTCACTTCTATCTGACTCAGCTCTCTAGCCTCCATCCCTAAAAAGCCTGGTTCAGGAACAGGTATATGCTCAGTATCCTCTGCCATGAAGACAGAGGCAAAGAACTCATTCAGTTTCTCTGCAACCTCCATATCCTCCTTAATAATCCCTTTCACTCCCTCATTGTCTAATGGCCCAACTGCCTCCCTGGCAGGTTTCCTGTTTCTGATGTACTTAAAGAAGTTTTTGTTATTCCCCTTGATACTTTTGGCTAAATGTTCCTCAAACTCTCTTTTTGCCTCCCTTGTTGTCACCTTGCATTTCTTTTCCCAGAGTTTGTGTTCCTTTCTGTTCTTTTCGTTTGGACAGGCCTTCCAATTTCTTGTCTTCTTCCCTTTTATGGCTTCCTTGACGGTACCCGTTAGCCATGCTCCTCCTGGACTTAGTGGTACCTTTCCACCTTTTGGGTATACAATCTAACTGGGCTTCTAGTATTGTGGTTTTGAGTAAACGCCATGCACTCTGGAGTGAAGTGACTCTCCTGATTTTCCCTTTCAGCTTTCTTTTCACCATATTCCTCATTTTGGAGAAGTTTCCTCTTTTGAAATTTAAAATGTCTGTGTTATAGATATAGATATAGATATAGATATAGATATAGATATAGATATAGATATAGATATAGATATATGAATGAGTGGGGAAAGGGGGGCGGACTTCCAGTGTCAATATTTAAAAACCCATCTTTTTACTCAGGCTTTTTCAGCTACTTAATAATCTATAGGTTTTTAATTCTTTGATTGATTTTTAAATTGTTAGTTTTTAATTGTTAGTTTTTAATTGTTTTTATGTGTTTTTATATGTGTTTCAACTGTTTTACCATTGTGAACTGCGCAGAGACACGTGTGTGGGGCAATACAAAAGTGAAATAAATAAATAAATAAATAAATAAATAAATAAATAAATAAATTTGTTAATCTGACCTGGGGATCACTTCCTTTCTGAATTCAAATGAGAAAACAATAAAGCATCAAAACCTACTGTCTGCATTTTAACAACCTACCTTTAATTATGGTGATTCCTGATACCCAGAAGAGGGTATAGGGATACTTCTATGGGCAGGATCATCTCTAGCTAACAGGTGAAACAATATTGTATGCTATGTTAGCTTGTTAATACTGTCTATTAACAGGTATGATTGATGTTCGTGGTTAATATCAATAACAATATTAACTAAATATAATTTAAGATAAGAAAAGATGGTTAATATAGAAGTATCTGGAAGATGAGATCAGATTCCATTTATTTATTTGTGGTGGTGGTAGTGGTTGATGATGATAACTAATAATAATAATAATTCCCCAGTGAGGCACAACCTTGGTGTGGTTGTGGGGCTTGCGTGCTCTGAGGAAGGTGAGAGCTATGCCAGAGGTCCAACCATACTGGACAGGTATGACCAGAGGAGCCAGACGAAGAGTGCCTCTCCCATCAACAATATGGTGAGACGTAACTTTAATAAATCTATACCAGATCGGTCGTCGCCCAGGTCAACAAGGACCGTGCCAGGTGCTATAGTCCCCGAACATCTGGTGGCAAGTGGGCTACAGGAATCAGGATCTTCAGTTAAGCAACCAGGGCTGGAGACTGCAGGGTTACTGGAAGAAACGTCGCTTAACCGGAAAAAATAAATGAAAAATACCAACAAGGAAATAGTGATCTGCTATTACAAGTCTATTCCAACTAGAAGAGGTTATTTAAAAAGAATGTGCCAAATTTGGAAAGAGAAGTATCCAGATACAGAAATAACAGAACAAAGGCTAGCAGACCAGAGAAGATTCATAATAAGAAATAAAAAATTCACAGAAGTTGAGCTGGAAGAATTGCAAAGAGCAACACAGGCTCAAGAAATGGAAGAAGAATTACCACCAACTGAAGCACTTGCTCAGGTGCAGGTGGAGGAGGTGTTAGAAATCGAGGATGCCACTGTTGCTGAACTGTTTCAAAATCAAAACCAGGCAACCTCCACTTTGCCTTCACCTCAAAAACCCAAATGCCATTTAACAGAAAAGCAACAAGAACTAAAGCAAAAAAACAACAACACACACCCAAAAAAATCTGAGCACATGAACCAAACAACCACCAGGGTTTGACTTCCAGCTCTAAAAACAGTTGCCAAAAAACAACTTGCTCAGGTATTAAAAGATGTCAATGCTGCACTTGCAGAAATAAAAACCAATAATTTACAAGAAAAAACCAACTAATGTACAGTGCAGCTACAATAACAACACAAGAGCTCAGATATAAGATCAGTGGACCTGTAAAAAAAGAAAGCAGTACATCACCTAAATGGAAGATTAGATTAGAAAATAAAATCTCCAGGCTTAGATCGGATGCTAGTAAACTGAAAGATATGAAAGCTGAAGAATGAAAACACCAACAGTATCTGATCCAAAAATACCATCTAGATTCACGGAAAATTAAAGAAGTCCTGGAAATAATAAAGCAGCAAATAACAGCAGTGTCAAAGAAGATTATCAGATATGAAGCCAGAATTACACAACACATGCAGAATCTCCAATTCCAGTCGAATCAGAGATGTTTCTACCAAAGCATAGAAGGAGAAACTGCAAGAAACGTAGAAACACCAAATAAAGAAGAAACAGTACTATTCTGGGGGAAACTATGGGACAATCCAATAGATTATAATAAAAAAGCAGGCTGGATGAAAGAGGTCGAAGAATGTAACCAACAAATGCAAGATCTTATAATAACACCAGAATAAATAAGTGAAAGAGCAAAGAAAATTAAAAATTGGACTGCGCCAGGCAACGATGAACTGCATGGCTTTTGGCTTAAACACCTAACAAGCCTTCATAAACAACTATCAAAACAGTTCAATCACATTTTGCAAGGAGGTGATATTGAACAATGGCTAACAACTGGGAAAACTCATCTCCTAATGAAAGACCCAGCAAAAGGTGCAGTTCCAAGTAATTATAGACCGATAACCTGCCTGCCAACCATGTTCAAATTATTAACGGGAATAATAGCAGATGAAGTGATGCAACACTTATTAACGAACAAACAGCTTCCAGTTGAACAGAAAGGAAATTGCCCGAACACCAGAGGCACAAAAGACCAGCTGCTGATTGACAAAATTATTTTAGAAAATTGTAAGAGAAGAAAAACCAATCTAAGTGTTGCATGGATTGACTACAAGAAAGCCTTCGATTCATTGCCTCACACATGGATACTGAAATGTTTAGAAACAAATGGTGTCAGCAAAAACATTCAGATATTTATATAAAAAAGCAATGAGCATGTGGAGTACACAGTTAACAATCAATGGTGAGACACTTGGACAGGTTAGCATTAGAAGAGGCATTTTCCAAGGGGACTCACTATCCCTTCTGTTGTTTGTAATTGCCATGACCCCACTTTCACAAATACTAAACAAAACAGGCCTCGGATACCAAACATCTAAAACATCCAGTAAAATAAACTATCTACTGTACATTGACGATCTTAAGTTGTATGGAAAGTCCCAGTCAGAAATGGAATCACTGCTAAACACTGTCCGTATATTCAGTAGCGATATAGCAAAGGAGTTTGGACTAGACAAGTGTGCTGCATTAATAATGAACAGAGGGAAAATAACAAAAACAGAAGGAATAGAACTGCCCAATGGAAGCAACCTCAAGAACCTGGAAGAGAAAGAACATTACAAATACTTAGGCATTCTCTAGGCTGATAGCATTGCACACACTGAAGTTAAAAGAGAGAGGAGAGTTAGAAAAATCCTCAAGTCCACACTCAATGGCGGGAACACCATACAAGCCATAAACACCTGGGCTATACCTGTTATCAGATACACTGCAGGAATAATAGACTGGACCCAGGCAGAGCTAGAGACGCTAGATCGTAAGACCAGGAGAATCATGACCATCAATAATGCTCTGCAGCCCCGCAGTGATGTCGATAGACTATACCTCCCTCGCAACTTAGGTGTAAGAGAAATGCTGCAAGTCCATCAAACAGTAGAGGAGGAGAAAAGAGGCCTTGAAGAATATATTCAGGACAGTGAAGAAGATGCACTTCAAATGGGCAATAATGAGAAACTATTCAACACCAATTAAAGAAAGCAGGCCTACAAGAAAGAACAAGTCAAGAACTGAGCAGAAAAATGGAAAAATAAGCCCCTGCATGGTCAATATTAGCAAAATATACGTGGAAAATCAGACATCACCAAGACCTGGCAATGGCTTAAGAATGGCAACTTGAAGAAAGAAACAGAGGGTTTAATACTGGCTTCACAAGAAGAGGCACTAAGAACAAATGCAATAACAGCCAAAGTAGAAAAATCCACAACAAACAGCAAGTGCCGCCTTTGTAAAGAAGCAGATGAAACAGAGGACCACCTAATCAGCTGTTGTAAAAAGATCACACAGACTGACTACAAACAAAGGCATGACAAGGAAGCAGGGATGATACACTGGAACATCTGCAAAAAAATACAAGCTACCTGTAACCAAAAACTGGTGGGACGATCAAATTGAAAAAGTTGTCGAAAAAGAAGATGCAAAAATATTATGGGACTTCCGACTACAAACAGACAAACATCTGTCACTCAATACACCAGATATAACTGTAGTGGAGAAGAAAGAAAAACAAGTTAAAATAATCCACATAGCAATACCAGGGGATCGCAGAATAGAAGAAAAAGAAATAGAAAAAATCACAAAATACAAAGATCTACAAATTGAAATTGAAAGGCTGTGGCAGAAAAAGACTAAAATAATCCCAGTGGTAATTGGCACCCTAGGTGCAATTCCAGAACAACTTGAAGAGCACCTCAACACCATAGGGGCCACAAAAATCACCATCAACCAATTACAAAAAGCAACATTAGTGGGAACAACCTATATTTTGCGACAATATCTATAACAATAACAGCAACAACATTGATAATAAAATCCAGCCATCCCAGGTCCTTCGGAAGGACTCGATGTCTGGATAAAACAAACCAGTCAATAACACCTATCTGACTGTGTAAACAAGAAATAATAATACTTAGCAACTGTATATTATTTTTTGAGTCTGGAAAGCATTTCACTTGGACTGTTTTGATGTCATTCTTAGAACTTTCCTAACAGGTAAGCAAGTATTATAATTTCCCTATTACAGCTGGGGCTGAGAGAGAGTGGCTTTTCTAAGGCCATGTTGTGAGTGGCAGAGGTGAGATTCGAACACAGGAAATCCTGAATCACAGCTCAGTCTCTTAGCTGTTACGCTACCCGAGCTCTCCTTTATGCATTATCTTAATTTTAAAAATTATTTTTATTCATTTTTGAGCTTGACTGCTACTTTCATGCCTCAAAGACCTCAAAATAGTTCATGAATTAAAAGCATAAACACAGAACCAATAAAAAGTTGACCAGACAGTAAAGTACCATGGATTATTTATTTATTTATTTGATTTGATTTGATTTGATTTTTATACGGCCCTTCCAAAATGGCTCAGGGCGGTTTGCAATTAAAAACAAAACCATTAAAATCAGTTAACAATTAAAACAAAATTATAAAACAGTATAAAACAATTAACAATTAAAACATCATAAAACAGCAATTAAACAATCACGATTTAAAAACTCTGAAAAACGGGTTACAACATTAAAACCAATTACAACTATTTAAAAACCCTGGAAGGCCTGGCCAAACAGATAGGTTTTAAGGGCTTTCCTGAAGGCCAGTAAAGAATTCAAATTGTGGATTTCTGCTGGGAGTGCATTCCACAGCCCAGGAGCAGCTACAGAGAAGGCCCGCCTCTGAATCGCCACCAAACGAACCGCTGGTAACTGGAGATGGACCTCCTCAGATGACCTTAACGTGCAATGGGGATCATGCAGAAGAAGTCGCTCTCTAAGATAACTCGGACCTAAGCTGTTCAGGGCTTTAAAGGTAATGACCAGCATTTTGTATTTTGCCCAGAAACATATCAGCAGCCAGTGTAACTGTTTCGAAACTGGCATAATATGGTCTCTCTGGGTTGCCCCAGAGACCAATCTGGCTGCTGCATACTGAACTAACGGAAGTTTCTGAACTACATACAAAGGCAGCCCCATGTAGAGCGCATTGCAATAATCAAGACGGGAGGTTACCAGCTGATGCACCAGTGTTTTGAGGTCATCCTTTTCAAGGAATGGGTGCAGCTGTCGAATCAGCCAGAGCTGATAGAAAGCACTCCTGGCCATGGCCTCCACCTGAAATACTAGGGTGAGGCCTGGGTCCAGGAGTACTCTCAAGCTAAACACTTGCTCCTTCCAGGGGAGTGTAACCCCATCCAGCACAGGAAGATCTAACTCACCCCTCAGATTCTGAGCCCCCACTATGAGCACCTCCATCTTGCTTGGATTCAGCTTCAGTCTGTTATCCCTCATCCAGCTCATTACTGCCTGTAGGCAAGCATTTAGAGTATGAGTGCCATTTCCTGAAGATGAAAAGGAGAAGTAGATTTGGGTGTCATCGGCATACTGATAACACCCCGCACCAAAACTCCTGATGAACTCACCCAGCGGTTTCATGTAGATGTTAAAGAGCATTGGTGACAGAATGGAGCCCTGAGGGACTCCATATAACAGCTCCCGTTTTGAGGAGCAACTGTCACCAAGCTCCACAATCTGGAAGCTACCTGAGAGATAACAGCGGAAGCACTGAAAAGCCATGCCCCCTATCCCCAAATCCCCCAGGAAATCCAGAAGGATACCATGGCTGATGGTATTGTACACTGCAGACAAATTCAGAAGGACCAGCAGAGTCACACTCCTTCTGTCAATTCCCCGGTGAAGGTCATCCATCAGGCCAACCAAGGCTGTCTCAACCTCATAGCTAGCTCTAAAGTCAGTTTGAAATGAGTCTAGATAAACAGTTTCTGCTAAGACTTCCTGGAGCTGGTCAGCCACCACCCTCTCAATCACCTTGCCCAACCAAGGGAGCTGATCGGCCACCACTCTCTCAGTCACCTTGCCCAACCAAGGACTGCTTCAGCTGGTAAGGAGGCTTAGCCAGAGAGGCCTAGGGAGAAATGTGTGTGTTCAAGGCCAGAGACAACCTGTCTGGAAGGAGTCATGCTCGAGAGTGCTGGTGCAACATTTCCAGGGTGGCTTCCTGTGGCACATGCAAATGCCTCCATGGAGCATCTAGCACTGGTTCCCATTTGCCAGCTGAGAGACAAAGAATTGCTTTGCACTGCAGGAAAGATAGCCTCCAAGCAGAGCATCTAGACCATTTGAATTAATGGTCATTACTTGGCATACAGCCCTGGGCAAGGCAGTAACCCCCTCATGGGAGAGCCTACATGAAAGGCACAGCTACTTGTTTAGTGTATATCTGGAGATGGGGTAGGCACTGCCAGGCATGAGTGAAAGAGGTGGGGTGGGTGCAACAATGACGAATGGGCTCTGGAAAACTGGACCCAAGGAGCTGCTTCTTCCTCTCCAAAGAAGGGAGGAGAAGGGGATGAGCAGATTAATGGTTAAGCTACTTCTCCTCTTCCTTTACTTCTATAAGTGGAGCCCATTTAAGTACCTGGGGCAACAGCCTCGGGCCCGGGGCAACAGCCTTCCCTTTCCTCCCTTTAAAATTGGCCTGCCAATGGACCATGAGATTAACCATGGAGGTTCTTGGGTACTATGACTGATCTAGGGACATTCCAGCCTCTCTGATGGTAATATCTGCAATTGCAAGAAACACAATTCTAATCTCTTCAACATGAAATATAACTTTCTCCTTAACAAAATGGTGCTTACCGAAAGCAGCCTTGATCAAGGTCTGTCGAGACTTTGTTTGAAAACCTCCAAGGAAGGTGATATCACAGCTTCTCTAGGCAGCTTGGTGCTTTACTAAGCTACTGCAGTCCTACAGTGAGTGAATTTGTAGCAATTGTATTCTCACACCAAGCCTGTGAGATGAGTTGAGCTGAGATTTGAGCCCAGGATTCCCCAGGCTAAGTCCAACACTCTAGCCATTATATCACACTGTGCTTAGTTTTAGGTATTCCGCAAACAGAATAAAAGAGACAGGCTCTGCCTGTAGGTTTATAATCAAATGGGCAATTAACGTTTTTTCTAATGCCTGTTTCTCTCAAGTGAAACTTAAAACACATTTGGCATTCTGGCACGTGTAATATGAAGGTAAATCCTAAACTGGCTAGAGTGTTCCATTTAAAAATGGCTCTCTTCCATCTTATATCATATTCCCAGCTAAAGGTGCTCTTAGCATCATTTGTGAAAATCTTCCTGTAATTTGAACCCAATAATTGCTTCTTGCCCAATTCTAGCTAGAAATGCCAAACAATTGTTCCCACTCCTCTGTAATACTTGAGAAAATGTAAACTGCAGCCATCTAATAGTGGAAACAAATACTGTACCAGTATGGTAAGGGGACCTAAGACACATTTTTGGAAAGGGATCTTATATGCATAGAGGGCAGAGCTGCACTGAACAAGTTTATAATATGTTATAAATTTGTGTTTTGGGCTATTCCTAAGCACACACACACACACACGCACAGAGTTCAGTTTCTGGATCACCTTGCCTATTAGTGCAGCAAAGGGGTGCAGTTCTTGGGCAAACTATTAGTTAATAAAGGAGTGAGGCTTGCTTGCTTTTTGCGGGAGGAGGGTAGCTGAATTTTTGCTGTTGGGTCTTATTACAAGGTCTGTAGGAGCTGAACTATTGTTGGGCCGAATCCTTGAGTTAGAGAGTGTTGTAGGTGGGATTCTGTTTCTGATAGGTTTAAGTTACAAATGAGCATGTTTTTCCTCTTCTGCTGAAATCACTATTGGGAAAAGAAGGTCTTGAGCTCTCTTAGGAAGTGTTAATGAGACTGCTCTGGAGTTTTGGCTATGCACTCCGGACTAACTGTTGGACTTGTGTGGGGAAATCAGTAAATCTAGAATGAGCAGTTCATTATAGGATAAATTTGGGCATAGCTTCAGTTCTGGAAATTACTGACAGAGAGTTTATGTCAAAACATACTCAGGTTTATTGAAGGGTAATAAAGGGGTGCAGAAATATTGATTAATAATCAACACAATATTGACTAATAAGACTAATAATACCAATAATACTAAATTGAAGCTCACAAAGAGGAGTTTTAGCTTGAGATCCAAATTACAATCAACTCAAGACTGACAAGAGAAACGGGCCTTAGAGAACAGCTTTAGACTTTAAAGAGGACAAGGAGAGAGCCAAAGAGTTTGGAGCAGAAGTTTGTTAATATACCTGGATCCTTTCCAATGGTGTGTCAGATACTTATTGTTCAGCACGTGCTGAGAGGCCTCTGTCTCCAGGGATAAGCAGGAGAATGGGGTGCAAGAGTGGGATATGTGTGCCACTCGTGAGTCTGAAAGCCCATAAAAGTCTAAAGGTGGTCTGATCCCAGGAGACCAGTTCCCTGATGCAGCCAAGTGTGCTGCACAGATTGGGCCACGAGACACATCCAACCTGAAGGCAGAAAGCAGGACAGGTAAGAGGGCCAAGGTACAAGTTGGAATAGCTGGTCTCCAGACGGGCGTAAACGCAGTGGGTGAATCCAGAGAAGAGACACACTGCTTGATAGTGTCTGTGATACAAATAGGCAGAAGTTTGCCTTGGGGCCAAATGCTGACCACACCTCATTGCTGATTAGGGTGACATCCATGATGGACAAAAGAATATATTTTGTCCTGTACAATTCTACGTGGGTGTGCTCTAGAGCACAATGAAGTGAAAAGGTTTAGACAACCTGTATTAAAAACCTTAAATAGGAGGGCTCAGAACTTATCTCGGGTCAGGAAGACCTTCTGGGGATAAGATAAGTTATTTCTTTACCATAATGAGCATGTTTCCCATGCTTCATGCCAACCATTAACATGTATGTTAGAGGGATGAGCCTGTTGCAATCTTATCTGCTCTTCCTCTTAAGGTGATTAACTCAGAAGGCGAATCCTTTGTGCCAACACTGAGATGAGTTTCAGATACTCCTTTCGGAGAAATAGCTTCTCCTTAACTCAGGTCTGCTCAGCAACCTCCTCTGTGCCTACACAGAGTGGGAGTATGAGGAACAGTCCTCTTTCAGTCATGGGTTAGGCTTGACCTGGAGTTACCTTCCCATACTACCTGGTAAGTGACTTATTCTTGGGAGTTAGCCAAGAATAAGTTACATGTGCTAATGTTGGCAAAAATGGTGAGCCCGCAAAATGGAAACTACAAGCCTGTACCATTGTACCAAGCCTGTCCAAGCCACATGTAGGGATGCTGCTGGAAGCTCCCAAACAGGCTATTCTCTTAACAGACGTAGGGGTGTGCACAAAACCACCTGGCCCGGTTCGGTTCGAGTTCAAACCAAACTCGAACCACACCGGGCCAGTTTGGTTTTGACCCCCTTCGAACCCGCCCCACGGTGCAGTTGGGGTGGGGGGGGGTAGATGAACATTTAATTTCCCCAAAAACATTTTTGGGTCCCACTGTGCAGACACGGTGGCCTCCAAAATGGCCACTGAGCCAGGGAATAGGCCCTGAAAGGGCCGAAGATGCCTGAACGAGGCGATTTTTAGAAAAACACCAGTGGTGGGAGGGGTTACCTCCATGGACACCACCACCACCTTGGAGAAGCACCCCCCCCGGAGGGGATAAGTAAAAATGGAAAGGGAAAAAATCTCAATGAACCCCCGAACTGGGGTGTTTGTGTGTTCAGTTCAAGGTCGAGCTGAACCGAGGGTGGTTCAGTTCAACCCCAAATCTTCAAACCAAACCAGTTCTATGTCAAACTGGTTCAGATTCAAACTGGTTTGCACACCCCTAAACAGAAGTGACATCCTGATATGTATTTCCTATTGGTTGGAATCATAAGTGGATGGGCTGTTCCTTCCTTGCTGAAATCGCTGTTGGGAAATGAAGGCTTGAAGCAATTTAGGAACTGAGATCCCACAACCTGCTATGCAGTTCCTACTGTTGCCATTTTGAGTGAGAAGACCATTCCTGTAGTAGACTGAAGGAGCAAAGATCTGATGAATCACAAGAATGCTTTTGCTGCTACTTGCTGGAGTCACCATACTGCAGTGCTCTCCATGTTTGTGTAGTGGCAGAGCAAGCATAGACATCCTGACCGACAGACAGCACCCTTGGATTACCAGTGAGTAAGCTGAAGAACACAGACTTGCCTTTATTTATTTATTTATTTTTATTGTTATTGTTAAATTTATACCATGCCTTTCATTAAGAAAATCCCAAGGTGGCTCTTGGTGCATCTGGACCAGGCCTGCTGACCTTAGGTTCCCCAGCTGTCTTTGGACTACAACTCCCATAATTCCCAGCCACAGTGGCCAATAGCCAGGGATTATGGGAGTTGTAGGCCAACATCTGCAGGGAGGCCAAAGTTGAGCAGACCTGATCTAGACTTTGGGAGAGAAGGAGGTCTTCTGAGTTTATGGGATATCTTTGTGTTTTTCTTTATGCCACTCCTTTGTTTTGTTCTCTGGATAATTATTGTTTCATCCTTTCTCAGGTTCATTGGGGAGATGACTATCCAGGTATCCAGACTGGAAGCTTGAGCCACAATGGAGTAAAAGAAGGAAAGTAACTCCTAGACACACGGACCCTTGACTCAAAGTTACACTTATTTCTGGGATGAACTTCAGTACTCGAAAACTACTAGCTTATCCCACTCCAATCCCTTTCTCTTGTCTTCTTTTGTCTAAGCTAAACATATCAAGTTCCTTAACCTTTCCTATTAAGAGGAATATACATTCATCCACTCTAATATATAGTCCCAAATATTCTATGAAGCTGTTCACACATGCAGCAAAGACTAAGTTTAGGCAGCCAAACCCAGTCTTTGCTGCACATGTGAATCTCAGGGGGCCGTGCGGTACAGCTCCCAGTGGCTCCCAGTGGTGGTACAACGGCAAACCCTATAGGGAGCAGAGTTCCCTCTAACAGGGATTCCCAGATGTTGTTGGCTACAACTCCCAGAATGTCCAGCTGCAATGGCTTTTGTTTGGGGATTATGGGAGTTGTAGTCCACAACATCTGGGAATCCCTGTTAAAGGGAACACTGGTAGGGAGCCCTAGCTGTTAGCTAGGGCTCGAGTGCATTTTTACCCCTGGCTAAATGATCATGTGTCAGTGCTGCATTATTCTGTGCAGCACCCACACATGAGTAGCCTCCAAGACTGAGTCAGGAGGCTCCCCATAATGCACCGCACACTTTTCCTGTGCATTATGGGAGTTCTTGGGGCCTCCAAGCCACCAAACCTTTGGGCTGCCAGAAGCAGCTTGCAGTCGTCTGGGCGGGTGATCCACCACCCAGCAACAGCAGGGAGCTTATTTGCAGGGGAGGTAAGCATTTTGAGGCTTCCTCCTCTTGCCCCTTTTGAGTCCTTTCTCCCCATCATGAGAAAGGGCTCTGTGACAACTACAGCCATCCATATTGCTACCCATCTTTCATGGCAAGTTGCTTCCAGTGATGCTACAGCTGTCATTGTTCATCCCTTTGCCCTTCAGCAGGGGTGGTCCTATCATGAGGTCAGGTGAGGTGGTTAGCTCAGGTGGTGGATTATGGGGCTACCAGCCGGCACTGCCCTCAGAGCAGCTCTTCAGGACCGGTCTGAACCTGGCTCACGAGAAGGAAAGAGAAGGATGCTTGCAACCTTCCCTCTTCCCCTGTCCCCCAGGCCATTTTCAAAGCTTATGAGGGTTGGTTTTGAAAGGGGGCTGGCCCTCACCAGAGGCATGGGGCAAGGCACATTTGGCACTTCACCTCAGGGGGCACCTGAATACCTTCAGTGCCCCCACTTCTGCTTCCTGTGAGTGGAATTTGGATGTACATAGTGGGGCACTTCTCATGATCAGCAAAAATTAGGCTAGCAGAGGTTAGCCCGATTTTTGGTGACCGTAAGAACCACCGGGCTCGCAGCGGAGCCCGGTGGTTCTTGAGCGGGTAACCCGCTCGAGAACCCCTGCTAAAAAGCAGGTTTGTGGAGCGAGTGCTCCTGCAAACCTGCTTTTTGCAATCGTGAGTAGCCGTGGCGTGCCTTCGCACCATGCCTTCGCACCGCGTCTTTGCACTGGGCCTACTCACAAGTAGACCCTCAGCCGGGAGGCAAAAAGCCACCTCCCGGCTCCGGGGGTCTCCCCAGTATGTCCTGTGCGCTCGCGCAGGGCATACTGGGGCTTGCGGGGGCCACGTGGCCCCCGCTCCCCCCATCCCCCGCCAGCTCTGTCACGGAGCCGGCCATCGTGTGGGCGGCCTATCCAGCCGCCCAGGGCTCCCTGCCCGCTCGTGAGCGGGGAGAGTGGGCTTAGCCCGCAATTCCCGCTCACCAGGAAAAACCGGGTCTCACTGATCGTGAGACCCGGTCCATTGTGTGGGTAGACAAACGTACGCAAAAGACAAGGGCATACACAACACTAATCTGAAACATACACAACCACTTCCTTCCTGCTACTTCCAAGAAAACACTGGTTTGTCAGCCACTCCTTTTTCTTTCCAGCCATGTCTTTCTCATCTAAGTGTTTTAGGCTGCAGTCCTGAAATATTCTTATCTGAAAACAGCCTTAGGATCTTAATACCAGGATCAGACCTTTAATAGAGATCTCCCTCCTTTTTCTCTTGCCTCACCCACTGCACACAGCTGCAAATAATTTATTAATTGTAAGGTTAGAGAGTGATGATAAAATCCCCCCGGGGGGGCAATACAAGAGAAACAGGAATAAAACCTACGTAATCCCAAAACACACAGCACTAACAATGTAAATAATGTAAAGACTGAGAAAATTGGCTTACAGGGAGGTTTCTTCTTTGTGATGAAGAAGAGATTTCCTTTTACATCTGGTTTGCATTTTTCTTTAGGTTTCTGCCAGGAAGAATCCAAAAAACAGAAAACAGAGTCATGTCCTCTGAATGTATATGCTTCTAGAAGATTCTTTCACTGTCCTCCACTCCTAATGGTAATTTTCCTCCTTAGACATCTTTTAATTCCTTTTTAAAAATATAGCGTTCATTATTTCAGTGCAAAAACATATGGCCTGATTAACTTTGCAACATTGCTGCTGTCGTCATATAAAGCAATCCACAGTTAGAAAATAATTACAGTGAATATGACAAGAAATTTTTTCTGTTGTGGAAAATGTTTTCCTAATTGTTCTAACCCTATTATCTTCCCAAAGGGATTAGCCTGGAAGGCTTTATTAATGACTGTGAAGCAGACTCTTATGTCAGATTTCTCTGTTTTCCAGCACTAAAAAGTCCACCAGGCCATATCTGCAGACAGTGCCAGTGTAGCATCATGTTTGCTGATGATGTGCTAGCAGAGCTGTTGACAGTCCCTCCAACACCCAGAACAGAGTGTCACAAATCTAATGGCCTCTTTTGCAAGACCAAATGTGGATATCATGGGCCATGTGATAAGCATGTTATGGGGTCAAGTCTTTGATTAAATTATTGTAGTTTTGTACTGTAGTTTTGTACCTATAGTTAAACTAGAGCTATTTAAAAAAAATTTTCTCGGGAATTTAGGAACATAGGAAGCTGCCTTATACCAAGTCAGACCATTGGTCCATCCAGCTCAATATTGTCTACCCAGACTGGCAGCAGCTTCTCCAGGGTTACAGGAAGGGGTCTCTCTCAGCCCTATCTGGAGATGCCAGGGAGGGAACTTGGAGGGGAATATCTTACAGTGCTCACACATGTAGTCACCCTTCAAATCCTACCAGGGAGGACCCTGCTTAGCAAAGGGGACAATTCATGCTTGCTACAAGAAGCCACCTAATGGTGCAATGGTGAAATGAATTGACTAGCAAGCCAGAGGTTGCTAGTTTGAAAGCCCGCTGGTATGTTTTCCAGACTATGGGAAACACCTCTATCGGGCAGCAGCAATATAGGAAGATGCTGAAAGGCATAATCTCATACTGCGCGGGAGGAAGCAATGGTAAACTCCTCCTATATTCTACCAAAGACAACCACAGGGCTCTGTGGTTGCCAGGAGTCGACACCGATTCAACGGCACACTTCACCTTACCAGAAGACCAGCTCAGGACACTATGCATAAAATCCTTCTTTGGTTTTCTCTTGCTTGCAGCAAGACTAGAAATAACAAGCCACTGGGTATCAAATATTTATATATTTATATACCTCCCTTCATCCTAAGATCCCAGGGCAGTTAACAACAATATAAAAACACATTAAAAATTAGAACAAATACAGCTAAAAGTTTAAAAAGAGCAAAGGATACCTCATGGGCCAAAACCTGAATTAAAAAGGGCAGTCTTCACATGCCTACAATGAGCAAGATAAAGTGAACACTTTTATACATACTTGGGAACTGTTCATCCTGTCTGTAACTAATTTATTTATTTGTTTGTTTGTTTACATTTTATATCCCGCTCTTCATCCAAGGAGCCCAGAGCAGTGTACTACATACCTCACAACAATCCTGTGAAGTAGGTTAGGCTGAGAGAGAAGTGACTGGTCCAGAGTCATCCAGCAAGTATCATGGCTGAATGGGGATTTGAACTCGGGTCTCCCTGGCCCTAGTCTAGCACTCTAAGCACTACACCATGCTGGCTCTCTCTCTCTCATTTTAAATGAATCATTGAGGTCATTCAGTGATGACTAAATGAGTGGAGGAGTTTGGGTAAGACAGGATCCTACTTACCTTCCCTCAGACGATCGGAGGTGCTTTGGGGCTCCGTTGCTCACATGCCCACATGACTGGCATGGTAGTGGGTGCCAAAAGTGGGATGAGGAGGATCATGCAGGCAGTGGAGAGGCAGCCCTCACCAGTGGAGCAGGGCCTATCTCCCTGGCTGCACTAGAAGTTGGGGTAAGCAGTGAAAAAACATAAAATAGATTAATAATGGCTTACATACTGCACAGCTGCTGCACAGCAGAGGGATGCAGGCTCGTGGCTTGTGAGGCACTTATCAGTCCTTCACCTCACCTGGCCACCTGCGGGGGGCTCCTTACGAATGATGCTGTGTGTCATAGCAGCTGAACCCAACTTTCATTGGGAATGCTGGGAGTCAGGCACAGAGCATCATTCGTACAGAGCCTCCCCCAACTGCACTAGGAACAGCAACAGCCTATTAAGTGTATTTTCTTAGGGATGGGCTCCTCTTTTAAATGTAGCCAAAACCTTTTTTCAAAAGTTGACTGCTTTAGTTTGAGAAGCTCTGAAACTTATTTTTTTCTAGTTTTGGATATGGTTTTATGAAATTATCACAATAGCTTCCTTAATTTGGATTCGTCCATCGCTCAAATTGATCTGAACACTACTTGGATGCCCATCATAGCCTGCCAGACACCAACCAGATGCCAAATACAATGCTGTCATAGCACCAAATCCCTGCTTTTGTCTCTGTTGTTGAGGGAGCAATGCAATTTCAAAAGCAACTGGTTTTTGGATAATCAAGAACAGAATTTTTGCACCATGAATGCAATCCACAACTCCCAATGATGAAGGGTACCAGAGGGGATTCTTGCTAGTTTGCAGTTGGATTCAGTGCTCATTCTCTGGACAAGGCATCAACATCTCTCTCAAACTAGAAACCAATCCTTTTGCAAGTGGCTATTTATAAGGGTATGTCAATGTTTTATGAAGAGTACTTTTCAGCCGTTCTCTTTTTAATCTCGTTCTTAAGGGAGAGAAGGGGAGGGGAGGAAAAATCAATAAATCATTATTCCAGTACACACTACTGGTAACTGCAAATAAAATAATGGTGCAGGCATATTATAGTTATGTTTCCTAATTTGAAACTTTGGCAGTCAACATCATTTTGAATATTGTTCTCTTTTGAGTTGTCCTCATAAGACCCTGCCATTTGTACTAATAGCTTCCCTACTTGCACATGCAACAATGTAATATGCTGAGTCTTCCTAGCTCTTCCTGGAGCTATTGGGGGGGGGGGACCCCTTTATGGTAGGCTGGAGTCTTCCATTATTGACAAATGTATAATTCTTTTATTGGTCTTTCAAGCAATCAAGCACCATCTCGGTGATACATTATGCATGTGTGTATTTCTATCCTGCGTTTCTGTACAAACATGCAAATCAGCTTACAAAATTTTAAAATGTGCAATTAAATTGAAAAACAATACTAAAATACAAAGGACAACAATATAATTAAACAACCCACAAATTAAATAAATTAAAAAAGAAGATTAGAATGCTAAAATGTTAGCACACATTAAACTAGCAATTACAAGTTGTTGAAACAAAGAAGAGAGTCTTTAAAAGATATCTTTCAAAACCTAAAGGCTGGCCTAGGGGACTGATTACTGTTTTTCATGCAAGGGCCACGTTGGGAGAAACTCTTCAATGTGAGAACCATTTCTCACCCTGCTCACTTTTTCACAGTGCGGTGCTTATCCAACACCTAGGGGGACCCTTAAAAAGAAAGGGAGCCCTGCCAAGGCTCACTGCCATCCTGGAGGTGTGTGTGGAATGCTGGGAAATGTAGTCCTTCCCAACAGTTGCCTCACAGAGCTCTATGAGAATCCATCGAAGCAGATTTCAATTCATTAGAAGATTTGCTAGAAGAAAAATGGCAGGATACATTTTGTGGGCTCAGAAGAGAAAAATGGTTAGGATTTATTATGGTCCAGCCAAGAGACTCACTTGATGCTTAGCAGAGGCCCTAATGCTAGGTAGGGATGTAATGCATTTTCATTCATCATGAATCATAGCGACCATCTCAATAATAGCTGGAAGTCTATCAAGGACTTCCAGCGATCACCCACAGAGAACCTAGAGAACCATCCTGTTAACATTTTCTTGCCACTTCACCCCATAACTCACAGTATAACTCCAGGAAGAATTCAGGAGATGTTTTCCATCAGCAGAATAGAATGAAGCAGGGTTACTAAAGCGGGAGTTAGGAAGCCCTAAAGGTCTTTCCAGACAAAAGGTTTTCTTGTGGCACTGACAAAAGTACTAACATTGCCATATTCAATGACATCCCTCCCATCCCTCTCCATGATGAAAGGTAAGGCTAGTCTTGCTGATATAGGAAGATAGACTTTTTAAAAATCCAAGTTGTTCTATTAAGAACTAATCAGCCTACTTTCCTTTCACTGTCTCTACAACTGGACTAAATTTGGCTCTACAAGGCCCACAAGTTAGATTGCTTGCACCTCAAAAGTTCATGCATCTGCCATCTTGGATTGGAGTGGATGACATCATTACAAACTACACCGCTGAGGTGTCCCTGTGTTGTCACTCACTACAATTGTACCTAATTTGGTTCAAATTGTTTAGACAGTCCTCAAGTTAGTGCACTTGTGCCTCAAAAGTTCACATGTCCACCATTTTGGATTGAGGTGGATGACATCATCACAAACTATGCCACTGAGGTGTCCCTATGTGTCCCTACAGCTGCAGCAAATTTGGTTCAAGTCGGTTAGCCTGTCCACAAATTAGCCCACTTATGCCTCAGATGTTCACGCAGCCACCGTCTTGAATTGGAGTGTATGACATCATCACACACTATGCCATTAGGGCATCACTATGTGTCCATACAGATGTAGCAAATTTGTTTCAAATTGGTTAGACTGTTCACAAGTTAGCTCACTTGAACCTCAAAGGTTTATGGTTCTGCCATCTTGAATCAGGGTAGATGACATCATCACAAACTACGCCACTGAGGTGTCCCTGTGTGCTACTCACTACAACTGTACCTCATTTGGTTCAAATCAGTTAGTCCAAAAGTTAGCCCATTTGCGCCTCAAATGTTCATACGTCCACCATCTTGGATTGGGGTAGATGACATCATCAGAAATAAGGCCATTAAGGTGTCCCTGTGTGTCACTCATTGCAACTGTACCCAATTTGGTTCAAATTTATTTATTTATTTATTTATTTATTTATTTGATTTATATACCACCCTTCCAAAATGGCTCAGGGCGGTTTACAGTTAGAACAAACCACTAAAACAGTAAAGAGCTAAAACAAATTAAAAACAATATAACAACTAACAATTTAAAAACATTTTAAAACAACAATTAAACTGTTACAGTAATTAAACCCCCCGAAATCAGGTTTTAAATTTTAAAATAAACCAGATTTTAAAACCCCCAAAATTTAGGATGCTGAGTAAGCTTGGGTGAAGAGATGGGTTTTCAGGTGTTTTTTGAAAATTGCCAGAGATGGGGAAGATCGTATCTCAGCAGGGAGCACATTCCATAATCTCGGGGCAGCAACCGATAAGGCCCGTCTCTGTGTAGCCACCAAACGAGTCAGCGGTAACCGGAGACAGATCTCCTCAGATGACCTCAATGGGCGGTGGGGCTTGTAATGAAGAAGACGCTCTCTTAGATACCCAGGGCCTAAGTCGTAGGGAGGGTTAGACAGTCCACATGGGTTAGACAGTCCACAAATTAGCTGGCTTGCACCTCAGACGTTTACGTGACCACCATCTTGGGTTGGTCTGGATGACGACATCACAAACTACACTGTTGATGTCTCCCTATGTGTCCCTACAGCTGTACCAAATTCGGTTCAGATCGGTTAAGTGGTTTACAAATTAGGCCACTTGCGCCTCAAAAAGTTACATGTCCGCCATCTTGAATTGGGGTGGATGACATCATCACAAACTACACCATTGAGGTGTTCCTATGTGTCCCTACAGCTGCAGCAATTTTTGTTCAAAACGGTTATGCAGTTCACCAATCAGCTCACTTGCTCCTCAAAAGTTTATGCATCCGTCATCTTGAATTGCTGTGGATGACATCATCACAGAATATGCCGTTGAGGTGTCCCAGTGTGTCACTCACTGCAACTGTACCTAATTTGGTTTAAATTGGTTAGACAATCCACATATTAGCAAGCCTGTGCCTCAGATGTTCATTTGGCTGCCATCTTGAACTGGAGTGGATTACATCACCATACACCATGCCATTAGGACATCTCTATGTGTCGCTACAGCTGCAGCAAATTTGGTTCAAATCAGTTAAGCAGTTCACAAGTTAGCCCAATTGCACCTCAAAGGTTTATGCGTCCGCCATCTTGAATCATTGCGGATGACATCATCACAGACTATGCCGTTGAGGTGTCCCTGTGTGTCTGTACCTAATTTGGTTTAAATTGGTTAGACAGTCCACAAGTTAGCCCACCAGCACCTCAAAAGTTTACGTGTCCACCATCTTTGATTGTGGTGGATGACATCATCACAAACTATGCCATTGAGGTGTCCCTATGTGTCCCTACAACTGTACCCGATTAGGTTCATATTGGTCCAGGTGTTGCGAAGTTGATTGGGTGGGGACACACGGACACAGAGACACACAGAAACATGGACACACACACACGGAATGCTGGGTGATCTCATAAGCCTACTGGAAAGTGGGCTAAAAAAGATGTAGTCCTGTTTCACCATGCTGCAGAACCAAACTTTGTCACTTCCTAGGGAGGAGGGTTCAAGTGATCAGAACAGTGATCACTGGAACTTTGTGTGACCTTCAAGGACATATTCCTAGCAGAGAAAAGAGCTTTTGCAGGGAGTGGAGGATGGCCAAAATAGCTTCCCCATCCCACTCTGCCCACCCTGGGCTGTAAGACAACCCCGGACTCAGGGCTGGATTAACTGATGCCCTAAGCACAGCCAAACAATGGTGCCCCCCACTCGGCCCCCTCCATTGCTTAAGTGACAAGACATTAAGACTCAAGCAAATTATTTACTTACAAGTGAATTTTGGCCCGTTGAATAACGGGCGCTAGTAACGGCGCTCCTGGACCCCCGCCGCCATTCCCCCTCCCTCCGCCGTTCCCCCCCTACCTTTAAGGGCCAAATCGGCCCAGGCATTTGCCCCCGCCAGGCCGGGGAGACGGAGACCGGGGGCGGAGCGGAGGCCATGTAACCTTAACAAAAAATTTACTCCCGTGGCCGCCGCCGCCGACCGCCCACGCTCCCTCCCAGCTGCCGAGTCCCCCTTACCCTGGCCGACTGCTGTCGGCCGAAGACAGCCCTTAATTTAAGAGGCCGAGAGGAGCTCGCAAGCAGAGCTCCTCTCTGTGCAAAGCCTCTTGCCGAACTGCCGCTTTGGGCGCTTGCGTCCCTTGCGCCCAAAGCGGCAGTTCGGCAAGAGGCTTTGCACAGAGAGGAGCTCTGCTTGCGAGCTCCTCTCGGCCTCTTAAATTAAGGGCTGTCTTCGGCTGACAGCAGTCGGCCAGGGTAAGGGGGACTCGGCAGCTGGGAGGGAGGGTGGGTGGTCGGCGGCGGCGGCCGCGGGAGTAAATTTTTTGTTAAGGTTACATGGCCTCCGCTCCGCCCCCGGCCTCCATCTATTCCGCCGCCTTGGTCACTTTCCCGCCGCCTCCTCTCCAGCTTCTTCGGGGCGGCCGCTTCTGGCCGCCCAAGATGGCTGCCGGGTGCCGGCGAGCGTGTCTCCCTTGCCCTGTTCTGCGCCTGCGCTTCGCGCAGGCGCAGAACAGGCCAGGGAGGCACGAACACACGCCTTGGTGTCCATCCACGGACGGACACCAAGGCTTTTATTAGAGAGGATACCTTAATATTTATTTAAATGTTTAAAGGTTTTCTTCTAGATTTTTTAAGGTAAAACAAAACAGTTCCACTGCCTATAATTTCATATAAATAGCCACAACAGAAGGAATGATTGAGAAAAATATTTCATCTTCAAGGTCAGACATCATAACATACAACAATCTTTTACATGAAGTTATACTGCTCTTTACAGTAATCTCACAAATCAATGACTTTTTACTTCAGATACATAGTTTATTCGTTTCTCGAAACTTTAGTCGCTCATCGAGCCAAAGAAAACATTTTTTTAAACAATGCAGAGTAAAATCAAACATGGCAGATAAAAATAATTACAAAAAATCAACTAAAGTTGAGTGTGGCAGTGAAATGCAAGGTGGCAAAAGAAATGCAAGGTGACAATAAGGGAGGCGAAAAGAGAGTTTGAGGAACATTTAGCTAAAAGTATCAAGGGGAATAATAAAAACTTCTTTAAATACATCAGAAGTAGGAAACCTGCCAGGGACGCTGTTGGACCATTAGATAATGAGGGAGTGAAAGGGATTATTAAGGAGGATATGGAGGTTGCAGAGAAGCTCAATGAGTTCTTTGTGTCCATCTTCACAGCAGAGGATACAGAGCATATACCTATTCCTGAACCAGACCTTTCTGGGATGGAGGCTAAAGAACTGAGTCAGATAGAAGTTACAAGAGATGATGTTCTAAACTGTCTGGAAAATCTGAAAACTAACAAATCGCCAGGGCCAGATGGCATCCATCCAAGAGTCCTCAAAGAACTCAAATGTAAAATTGCCGACCTCCTTGCCAAAATATATAACTTATCCCTGCAATCAGGCTCTGTACCGGAGGGCTGGAAAGTAGCAAATGTAGCACTGATTTTCAAAAAGGGATCCGGGGTGATCCAGGAAATTACAGGTTGAGGATGGAAAGCATCCTCAAAGATAAAATTGTAAAGCACATAGAAGAACAGGCCCTGCTGGGAGATAACCAGCATGGTTTCTGCAAAGATAAATCTTGCCTCACAAACCTTTTAGAGTTCTTTGAGAGTGTCAACAAGTGTGTGGATCAAGGTGATCCAGTTGACATAGTCTACCTGGACTTCCCAAAAGCTTTTGACAAAGTTCCTCATCAAAGACTCCCGAGGAAACTTAGCTGTCATGGAATAAAGGGACAAGTACATGTGTGGATTGCTAACTGGTTGAAAGACAGGAAACAGAGGGTAGGTATAAATGGAGAGTTTTCACAATGGAGGGAAGTAAGAAGTGGGGTCCCCCAGGGATCTGTACTGGGACTTGTGCTTTTTAATTTATTCATAAATGATCTAGAAGTAGGGGTAGGCAGTGAGGTGGCCAAATTTGCAGATGATACCAAACTCTTTCAGGTAGCGAAATCCAAAACGGATTTTGAGGAGCTCCAAAACGATCTCTCCAAACTGGGGGAGTGGGCAACAAAATGGCAAATGCAGTTCAATGTTGGCAAGTGTAAAGTGATGCGCATTGGGACGAAAAACCCCAACTTCAAGTATACATTGATGGGATCTGAGCTGTCGGTGACTGACCAGGAGAGGGATCTTGGGGTGATGGTGGACAGCTCATTGAAAGTGTCGACTCAATGTGCGGCAGCTGTGAAAAAGGCCAATTCCATGCTAGGGATCATTAGGAAGGGGATTGGAAATAAAACTGCTAATATTATAATGCCCTTATACAAAACTATGGTGCGGCCACACCTGGACTACTGCGTTCAGTTCTGGTCACCACATCTAAAAAAGGACATTGTAGAACTGAAAAAGGTGCAGAAGAGGGCAACCAAGATGATCGGGGGCCTAGAACACCTTTCTTATGAGGCAAGGCTACAACACCTGGGGCTATTTAGTTTAGGAAAAAGACGACTGCAGGGAGACATGATAGATGTCTATAAAATCATGCATGATGTGGAGAAAGTAGATAAAGAGAAATTCTTCTCCCTCTCCCATAACACTAGAACCAGGGGTCATCCCACTAAACTGATTGCCACGTAATCTAGGACCAACAAACAAAAGTACTTTTTCACACATCGCATAATCAACTTGTGGAATTCTCTGCCACAAGATGTGGTGACAGCCAACAGCCTGGATGGCTTTAAGAGGCGTTTGGATCACTTCATGGAGGAGAGGTCTATCATCGGCTACTAGTCGAAGGGCTATAGGCCATCTCCAGCCTCAAAGGATGCCTTTGAGTAGCAGTTGCAGGGGAGTAACAGCAGGAGAGAGGGCATGCCCTCAACTCCTGCCTATAGGCTTCCAGCGGCATCTGGTGGGCGACTTTGTAAAACAGGATGCTGGACTAGATAGGCCTTAGGCCTGATCCAGCAGGACTGTTCTTATGTTCTTATGTTCACATGTAACTCCAGGTTCATGCGATGTCCGAATGCATCCTGTAAATTCCCTCCCCCAAGAGATCGCTTCATCCCTTCTGACCTTTGCATCAGAGGTTCTTAACCTTGGGTCAGGGTCACCAGATCTTGTTGTACTACTAAACCCATCATCCCTGGCTGGATGTAATCAAACAGCTTCTGGGAAGCCAAAGCTTCTTCCTTGGAAAAAGGTGGATATTTTGGAAGCTTTTTTGCCTCAGGTGAGCACTAAGGAAGGACCTTTTGCTATGGTTTTCTTAACCCTATTGTTCATATACATATATACGCACACACTGCCTGCACTTAAACGTTTCAAGCCACCTTGGGTACACATATGGAGAAAGCAACAGCATATACCTTTAAAAAAGAATAAAGAATAACTTCACCAGGGACACAATCAAAATGGCACACATACACAGGTACTGAGGTGGGATGTCTTATTCATGCACATACCCCTCACTCTGTGTCATTAGGCTAAAGAACCTTTTTGACACTGGAACAACATCATTAAAAAATGAACTTGTCTTTTACCACATTTGGTTAAATGATTAATTTTTCTCATATTAACCTTAAATGAGCCCATTAAAGAATTTCTCCCCCCACTCACAAAGTGCTGCTCATTACGCTATCATTTTAAGTAATTAAATCAGAATAAATGGCTGTGTGAAGATATTTTAATGTAATGTCTAATTATATCTGACCTAGACGCTGAACTATAATCATTAACTACATGAACTGTGTAATGTTCCAAAGACTCTTTAATAATTTATATGCAGTGGATTTTGCTGCAATCCAAAGTAATCGGATAACACATACCTGCATCTGTGGTATCAAACAGAGCCCACCTGTCAAATCACTTCATGTGTCTGATTTCTTAACATCACATTTGATTCTGCAGCTCCTCATCTTAACATTGAATTATGTGATCTTTGTGAGTCTTTAGCCAACTGTGAATAATTTGGCGGTGCCTTCATCTTGAGTCATCTAGAACTAGTAATTAGCATAAGAACATTACATACTAACATAAGAAGAGCCCTGCTGGATCAGGCCCAAAGCCTATCTAGTCCAGCATCCTGTTTCCCACAATGAGCCACCAGATGCTTCTGGGAAACCCACAACCAGAGGATGAAGGCATGCCCCTTCTCCTGATGTTGCTTCCATGCATCTGGTATTTGGAGTGCACCACTTCAGCAGGATACACTTTGTTCCTGCACTCTGCTCAGCCCTATTCAATTGCTATTGTCAATCACTGACATGAGGTGTGAGTGGGATGAGAGGATATTGTGGTGCCACTGCTGTGGACATGAAAGCAGCAGCACCATGGGGGTGATGTTGGTGGCAGATGGGAAAAAGTACAGTAATGCTGATAGCACAACTGACATCCTCTCCAGCAATGCTGATGCTTCTGTCTGTACAACAGCGGCACCACCACAATACACTCCCATCTCTGTGTATAGGGATTCCTGTGTACAGCCTGACAAGTCCTGCCTGCACTAATGTACTATGCAACCTCCTGGTCCCTTGCTGATCACCGCCTTATTCACACGCTGTGTTCAGTCTGTGTGTACAGTGATCACAGGTACAGAACTATACACAGGTCCATTTATTTACACGTTCTGTTGCATGCAGGTACACTTTATATCAATATTCTTGCATTTCTGGAGGCCTGTACCCAGGTTCACTTTTCAAATGAACGCAGGTACAGTCACCCACACAAAAACATGTACGTGTGTACAGGCATCTGAACACAAATACAATATGTCTGAACAAGTCTTGTGAGCACAGCCTTTGTCTGAAGAGACAAACACTGGTTCTTAGAAAAGATCCACCCCTATGCTTAGGAATGCCCCTCGTGCCGAGGGGAGGGCCATTTGTCCCAGACCTGCAGTGCACAAGGCCCCATAAGACTCCTGATTGGCCCATTTGCACAGGGGGGGCAGGGCTTGTAATGGCCTTTCCTCGGCTCCCCACCCGAAAACTTCGGTCCGGTTACAAGATTCCCCCACCCTCCCTTCCCTGGGGGCAGAGCAGGCCTAGCCATTTTTTGCTCTCAACGTATTGGCCATGGTTGGGGTTTTTTCACCTACACCGTTCTGTCCTACCAGTGTGTTGTTAGTTAGTCAGGTCACAGCGGGCCAGGGACAGTGCAGGCTGGGTGGTAATTAGAGGGTATTGAGCTTCGGTGAGCACCCTTGGACAGTTAGAAGGTTGATTGGTCAATCGCTCCCTTGTGGTTTGTGCGGCCCAAGGAGGACGATTTGCTATGATACCAGCTTCAGGACTTCACTAACCCTTGGGCTGCACGGTCCGGGGTGGGTGAAGACCTAGAAGGGTCCAGCCCCCCCACTTTATGAGGGGGTTGGCTGTGAAGGGGAAGAGCAGGTTCACCTGCTTTCTTCCTGAGCCAGGGTGGGTTGCCCATACGAGGTGCGGGTCGAGGACAGTGGAGCACAACCCGGCCTTTATTAGGCCTGCACTGTTGATAGGGGTGTGATTACCCCTATCCAGTCCGCTATGCCGCTTGTTTTGTTTAAATAAAGCTGTGGCCCAATATCTGTTTCCGTGTCTTCTTGAGTTGGAGTCTGGGGGCAATACCAGGATGCCAGTGGCTTACATACAGCACAAGGCACTATAGGTGGTAGGAACATTGCCTGCACTGCAGGGGAGCAACAACAGGAGAGAGGGCATGCCTTTATCTCTTGCCTTTGGGCTTTCCAGAGGCATCTGGTGAGCCACTGTGGGAAACAGGATGCTGGACTAGGTGGACCTTGGGCCTGATCCAGCAGGGCTGTTCTTAAGTTCCTATGCTGTGTGCTTGTAAGCAGCTGGGAAGGACTTGCACTGCAGAGCTGCCCTGCTCTGGTGTAAAGTTGTGCCAATGCAGCTGTGCAACAGGATGCCCACTGGAACAGTGTTTATCTCTTCTGCAAGTACAGAACCACAGTGATACCTGAGCAGGGCTCATAAAGTACACCACGCACTTCATTATATATGCCCTCTTCCGCTGTAATAAAAAATAGGGAACTTGTGCTTGCAGACAACATCTCAAGAGCACACAATGAAACTGTGCCCACATGCTGATGCCCTCAGAAGGCAAGCCCCACCAGCCCACATAGGTATCTAGAAATCACACTGTAGCTGTGGACAGATTCTTTTCATGACTGGAAGGCTGGGGCAACAACAGCCTCCCTGTTGTGGTTATTTTTAAATTTCTGAAGAAGGCTAGTGTTTAACCTGCAGGGACTTCCCGCATAGATAATCCTAGCTTAGAGCCAAGCCACATGGCCAGGCAGAATTTAAGATGTGATCGAATATTGTATGCTTGTCTCACTACCTACTGAGCTTATCACTCAGTCAGCTTTTACCATGCCACCCTAAGAAGCTGTTCATACACACAGCAAAGACCGGGCGTAGGCAGCCAAGCCAGTCTTGGCTGCATGTGAGAACCGCTGGGAGCCATGCAGTTCCTGGCGGTGGTGTGACAGCAAACACTGTAAGGAGCCCCGGCTGTTAGCCAGGGTGAAGGGCGCAAATGTGCTCTTACCCCGGCTAATTGATCGTGTGTCAGTTCCATGCAGCTCCACGTAGCACGTATACATGAGTAGCCTCCTGGCCTGCATTGGGAGGCTACCCATAATGCACTGTGCACTTGTGTGGTGCATTCTGGGAGTTCCGTGGGCCTCCCGGCCCCCAAACCTCTGTGCTGCTGGGGGCAGCCAGCAGTCATCTGGGCGGGTGATCTGCCGCCCAGTAATGGCAGGGAGATTGTCTGTGGGGGAGGTACGCATTTTGAGGCTTCCTCCCCTCGCCCCTTTTGAGCCCTTTCTCCCAATCATGCGAAAGGGCTCTAAGTCTGCCGAAAAATGGTATAGGGTGGGGCATAGTAGTTGAGCACATGCATTACATACAGAGGGTCTGATGCTCAATCTCTGGTAGTATCTCCAGGTAGGACTGTGAAAGATCCCACTCTGAAACTCTGGAGAGCTGCTGTCAGTCAGCATAGACTATACTGAGCTAGATGGGATAATTGTGTAATTCATCAGAAGGCAAGCATCCTATCTTCATCCTGTAGTTTAGCATTGCTATGGTAAATAGGTGTTGCAAGCTGAACATTTGGTAAGATGTTCACATGCAAACAGAATCTTAGCCCATATTCTCAGTATACTGTCTTGGGTGTGTGAACTGGATCATGTGCAGCCTTGATCACCACCTAGTACAGAGCTGGCATCACTGGGCAGCTGCTAAGGCTGATGCATCAGTGACATCAATTTCTAGAGGTGAATGACCTTAGAACATTGGTACATATGCTGGTAACCTCTAAGCTTGACTACTGTAATGCGCTCCATGTGGGGCTGCCTTTGTATGTAGTCTGGAAACTACAACTGGTACAGAATGCGGCAGCCAGATTGGTCTCGGGGACAACACGAAGGGACCATATAACACCAGTTTTGAAAGAACTGCACTGGCTGCCGATATGTTTTCAGGTGAAATACAAAGTACTGGTTGTTGTTGTTGTTGTTGTTACTGTTTATTCAATTTCTATACCGCCCTTCCAAAAATGGCTCATTTATATTACTTATAAAGCCCTTAATGGCTTGGGCCCAGGCTAATTAAGAGAGTGCCTCCTTTGTCATGAAACCTGCCACCTTTTATGATCTTCTGGAGAGGTCCAGTTCCAGTTGCCACCGTCTCATTTGGTGGTGACCCATGACCGAGCTTTCTCTGTAGCTGCCCCAGGGCTTTGGAATATGCTCCCTACTGAAATATGAGCATCTCCTTCTCTGTTTATTTTCAGGAAGATCCTCAAGACTCTCCTGTTCTTGCAAGCTTTTAGTTAGAATTAATTTTAATATTGTTTTATTGTGTTTTATGTATTTTGATCTGTGATTATTAATATTAACATTTGTACACCACCTAGAGATGAACATATTGGGCAGTATAAAAATATGATAATTAAAAAAGATAAATAAATAAGGGTCCAGAGCCTACTGCTGATCTCTAAGAGTTGGTGATCTTTTCCTACTCCTTGATTCCTTAGTCAGGGAAGGAGATTCCTGTTTTCAGTGGGATCAGTGGTATAGCCAATGCAAGGGTGGCCTGTGTCCTTCCTGCTGATGGCTCCTGTGCATAACGTCCATGTGCATGATGTCACGTGCAAAGATGTCATGGCCCAATCACTGGAGGGCCCACTCCTGCCCTCCTGGTTGCATTTACAGCCAGCATTTGCTGGCTGGATGCATTTATTTCCCTTTTTCTCCCTTACTGGAGGGCAGCCCTTTTCATTGGCAACCCAGGTTCTTTGAACCCTACCGCTCAATGGTGGCTCTTCCCCCTGATTGAGATGTTGCAATGGTGCACAGAATACCAATCTAAATCTAGGCACCAAATTTTAATGAAGACTATGATACCTTGTGTGTCCAACTCTTAGTCATTTAAACATATTTTCTGATTTAGTACTTACTTCTTTGTAGTGGAACTAGATGTAGTGATGTTTTGTTTAAAATGAGCCTTCAGCAAAGAGCTATAGCTCTATATAGCTTATTTAATGACATTCTTTCTAGTTGTACGGCCTGGACTTGATGCTGGACTTGATCCAGGTGTCCAAGGCAGTGGTTGCATTTGGACATTCCCACCCCATTACCTTTTCTCTCATATATATATATATATATATATATATATATATATATATATATATATATGCAGTTATTTGACATGGTTTTATATTCTCAGAGAGTTTTAAAACTATTTTCATTTATAGAACTATGCCTGGAAATTCATCTCTTTGAACTTTTCTTTCTTTATGTTTTTAAAAGGGGCTTTTCCTGCTTTTATGCATTGGACTTTTATGCATTGGACAAATACACAAAGCTAAAGCAAAATGTAAAAATTGCTAGTGCCACCTATTGGTGCAAACTTGTAGACTACAAAGTGATTAATTTATCATCTGCATAATTATTCCCCAATTGATAACAAGAGTTGGTAGACCAGAATTTATTATTCATTTTAATTGTTTTAAGTTGCATTTCAATCAGTGTTGCTTTTATGTCTGTTTGGTTTTCTCCCCCTTTTAATATTCTGGACTAGGTTAGCAGGCATGGGCCCACAGCCAAATGAACATATACCACTTGGATTTGTGCATTTGTAAAAGATACCAGCATGCGAGTCTAGATTAATGCAAGGCAGAGTATGCCTGTGCAGAAGCGAGGAATGTGTAAAATCAGTTTGTTTCTTAATAACTTTCATGCCATGAAAGCAGTTCCAAAAGCATAAATTTGTATACCAAAAAATCAGAACTCCCATATTTCTTTTGTTGTTATTGGCCAGACTCCAAAGATGGGAACACACACACAGCCAGAACATTGCTTTCCTTTTTCATCACGTTATTTCCTGCAGCCATAGAAAGAAGCTAAGAAGGAGCTTGTCTCTCTAGAAGTGGCAACTTCTGTGCAGAAAAGAAAGCAAGGCTTTAGTTGCACACAGTTCTCTTACAGGTGTGTTTGTGTGTGTTCCTTTTTTGGATCTTAGCCATGGTTTTTACTATGACGATTGCAGTTTGTCAGTGCTGTAAAAGCTAGAAACAAAGCACTGTTACACATCCACTCCTCACTTTTCCAAGGGTAAAAAGCTCCAGGGATGCAGTGCTGCTCAGATTCTGCCTTCCTCTGGAGGAGAGATCACTGGAGGTCTAAGGTATCTTGGTAATATTTGATTTCTTTACAAATATACAAGCTGAGCTGAAGACAACTGAAATAGCAGAGCAGTCCTACAAGTGAGTAAGAGGTTATATCAGTTTCTAGAAAACAATCCTGCGCCCCAAGGTGCTTCAGTTCGCTGCCAAGCTACTCAATTCTAGATTCTCCGGAACTCAGCTCGTGTTTGTCTCACACAGAAGCTGCCTGAGAATGCTGCTTTTTCTCACTGGTCCCACTTGTTTCTTAGGCTGAGGGAGGGGAAAGGATGAGTCACTTCTTCACACATCAGATGAAGGATATATGCTACTTATAAAGCTCTTGATGGCTTCCTCCATGAGGGCATTTCAGGGCCATTAACACCTCATTCAGAAATATCTTTTGGCTTCCTGGACCAACCCAATCTTTATTACAGGCGGAGCCGAGCAAGAGCCTCCTGGACTATTACCCATGATCTGCCTACGAAAATAGTTGGCCAACCAGCATTCATAATTACAGCCCCAAATTCATTATAGTACTTAGACTCACTTTACAGTATGCTTTCCTTTATGTGTACAGAGCAGTGATCCTGTATAAAAGCAGGAGATGCTATGGCCTGCTAGGCCAAAAAGGACTTCACTAGTCCCTACTTGCAATACAAAAAAAATGTAGGAAGAAAAGTCATCCCAAATCCTAGTGCATGCAAGTAGTTGGGAAGAAATAGGCCTCTCAAATTGTGCTGAATTGTCTGTTCACTGGCAATTGCTTTTCTCTGTAGCATGTTTCATATTATATTATATTATATTATATTATTTATTTACACAGTCAGACAGGTGTTATTGACTGGTTTGTTTTATCCAGACATCAAGTCCTTCCCAAGGACCTGGGATGGCTGAATTGTATTATCAATGTTGTTGCTGTTATTGTTATAGATATCTTCTCAGAATATAGGCTGTTCCCAGTAAAGCTATTATTATTGTTGTTGTTGTTGTTGTTGTTGTTATTTCTTAAAGATATCATCACAGAATATAGGCTGTTCCCAGTAAAGTTGCTTTTTGTAATTGCTGATGGTGATTTATTATAAATTTGGTACATTATTATTATTTGGTACATCATTTTTATTATTATTATTTCTTGTTTACACAATCAGACATGTGTTATTGACTGGTTTGTTTTATCCAGACATCGAGTCTTCCCAAGGACCTGGGATGGCTGAATTTTATCACCAGTACTGTTGGTTATATTGTTGTTGTTGTTGTTGTTGTTATTATTATTATTATTATTATTATTAGCTGACGTGCACACTTCTAATGTCTCCATTAGAACTTGTGGTGATGCTGCTGTAGTCCTAGAAGCAGCAACGCCACTGCACTTCCAGTGTTACTGCAGTTTTCCCCATTTGTGTCAATAGGAATAAGTACGGTACAGCTGGCAGTTCTACAGCCAGTACCCTGCAGTGGTGTTGCTGCTTCCAGTTCTGCAGCAGTGGCACAGCAAGTTCTAACGGAGACATTAGAACTGTGTATCATGTTAGCCATTATTTCTTTATGCATCACTTTTTTAAAAAGTTCTTGAAGAGGTTCGCATAGCAACAGGAATAAGAAAATTGTTCCCTGTCCCAAAGGGACTTTTAATTTAAATAACACAAAGAAGGCATCAGCAACAGCCACTGGAAAAGATGCTATCCTGGGTTGGAGAGGAGCAGTTGCTCTCTCCCTGTTACATATAGAAGAGTCGTCACTTTCAAACATGTCTCTTTGTCCAGTTAGCAGAGGGTTGACCTTGGTACCCTTTGCAATGCAGCAACACAATGAGCTGAGTTATGTGCCAACTTGACAATGAATTTACAGACTCATGCAGGTTGTATCCTGCCCACACTAGGGACAATCCAAAGATCGTTTGAAAATTCAAAATCTCCAGATTCACATTCCAGAACAGTCAGAACAATTTGGGAGTGAAAAGATGGCTGAGGGGGTTTGTCGACAAGTACCCCACTAGTTTGTCCCAAAATCAGAAACTGCACTCTAGTCAACTGTTCCTCATTACAATCATCTGGTCACATAGCCCAGCTATAACAATGTTCACTACAGTCAATCAGAAAGCGCAGAACTCATGCTGGCACTGTGCCTCGTGTTCTTAAGAAGTTCTATAGGGTTATTATTAGATCTGCCTAAGAAAACAATACTCTCAATAGGTGTAATACTCTCAAGAAAAGTACAGAAGAATGTTTTGACATGATGGCTTAAAAACACCGAAAGCCTGCTTTCTCGTGTGACTTATTATACAAAGCCTTTCATCTCATTCAATGAAATCTTCTGCTCTAAACGAATCTCCTAAATGATTAGACTGGGGTGGAGACTATCCATTATGATTAAATTAACTGCTTCCTGACAAAGGAGATTTTGGGAAAGTCTAACTTAGAATGTTTGGGTAGCCTAAGAGTGTAAAATTTGATATATTTTAGGTACGCACATCTCTTGAACTGCTCTGAATCCCACTGCCAGCTTACTCAGAAGTATGAGAAAGAGTGTAAAATTTCTGATAAATCATTATTAAGCAGGTGTTCCTTGTATGGAGACAGAGAGACTATTCACACGACCAGTCGAAAGTGGGCTAAGGGAGCCCAGCCTGCTTTCGAGTGGCCGTGAGTACCATTGGGAGCTGTGTGGCTCCTGGCAGTTAGCCCACTTAATTCCCTCCCTGCCTTAAACGAGGTTAGCAGAGCCAGGTTTAAGCGGATTCACGAGGTTAGTGGACTCATGAGGAGACCCCTGACCGGAAGGCTTCAACAAGCATCCCGGCCTCAGGGGTCTCCCCAGAATGCCCCGCACACTCACACAGGGCATTCTGGGACTTCCAGAGGCCGGATGGCCCCCAATCTCCACCACCCTTACCAGCTCCATGATGGAGCCATTATTCTTGTGGGCGGCCGATCTCCGCAGAGCCCAGTTAGGCTCCACACACGGATCATGTGTAGAGCCTCAGAGTCTGAGTCAAGTCAATTGAGTCTGACTTGTTTAAAATGCATCTTCTCTTGCAATCTCCTTCTATTTGGAATCCCGATTCTGTTACAAGCCAAGTCTAAATTAGGGATGTGCCTGAACCGCGGTTCAAAGTGTGGTTCGAGCACTTTTAGGGAAATGTGACCGAGATCTTTAAGAAAAAATTCTGTCACATTTCCCTAAAAGTGCTTGAACGGTGCTTCAAACCATGGTTCAGGCACATCCCTGGTCTAAATCACCTCTGAATGTTGGCCCTCCTAGTAATGAACTTGGTGCCAGCCTTTCTTGTCAAAAGGCCCCTCCAATGTTACCATCATCTCTAGGTAAATTTGAGGAAACTGAAAGGATGGGGCACTCATGGGGATTTGGAAGCTTATGGGAGAGGTTTGGGGCCTGCTATGCTCCAGATGATGTCACTGGGGCCCAAAATTCTGAAGGGGCTTGGAAAAAAAACAGTATTCTGGGTATTTTTAATAATTTGTGTTAGTTGCGCCCATTCTGAACTGAGATTGGGGGGGGGGGAGAAAACATTCCTGTCCCACCCCGCACTATGCTGAAGCAAGAGACTCTCTTTTAAACTGACCAACATCTTGCCTCTTTGGTATTGGGCAGCACTGCAGCAGAAACAGCAAATAGAGATTCAACTATGTGTGTATAGCTGTCTCCTGCCTGTGCATAACACTACTTTAGACTGAATATCCAAGGAATCAAGGTTCATGATTGTCTTGGGACTGGTGTCTTAAATGAAATCAGATATTCCAACCCCATGGCTTAGCAGGATTAAGTTTGTACCAGAGAGCCTGAGTATTTATAACACTTCTGTTGGGTAAGGAAGAAATGAAGTGGTCTAACCTTGAACAGCAAAGCAGATGAATAAAGCTAGGGTTATAGCTGACAAGCAGAATGGCTAATATAGAGAACTTGTTATATTTTAAAACATCTGTACTTACATGTCTAAGTACCAGAAGCAGAGCTTGATACTAGTCCCTTCTGAATGCAGCCCTGTGATGCTGACAGGTTAAAACAAACTTAAAAGTTGTACCTGTACAGATAAACGTTTGATTTGACTGACAGAGGAATTAGTTACAGAACACTGGGAAGCTCTTTTGAGTGCAGCACTGGATTTTCAATCAACAGCATAAGGTGAATAATTTTATCCTTACAGAAGGGAATATTTTATGACCTTAGGGGTGGAAAGCATCAGAAGGCCATCAAATCTATTCTCCTGTTTTAGGGCAGGACTTTCCATATATCCTTATCTTAAAAATTATAGAAATTCAGAAAATTCTGTAACATAAGCAAGGAAGAGGAACAAACAAGGCACAGCAGTCAGAGGTTCATAAGAACAAAGAGCTCTTGATTTTTTATTATTTATTAATTATATGTTTGTATCCTACTGGCTCTCTCTCATGGAACTCAAGATAGCATCCATGGGGTTGCAGGCAGTCTCTATTCAGGCATCAACCCAACCAAGCCCTGCTCCGTTTCAAAAAGGTTGCTGCCTCGTGTGCTTTTAGACAGGGCTGTAGCAAAACTGTACTCAGACCTCAGACAAAAAGTGAAGATGGGCCGCTTTCTCCCTGCCCCCACTTCTTCTTCAGAGAGGCGGGGGGGGGGAGTGAAGAGCAAGCTGTCGCTCAGCTGTTGGGCCCTCTCTCCCTTTCAGAGGCTCTCTCTCCCTTTCCACTCTGATAGATAATAGCTCTACTCTTGCTTTTAGACCATGCGCTAAGGCAACTTCAGCAAATACATCAGAGGAATATACTTTTTTTAAAAAAAAATCAGGATTACTAGCCAATCTCAGTTGCTTCAAAGGGCATTTTATTGTGTATAGGTATAGGTAAAATGTACACATTTTCTGTGTGTACCCCACACGTGCGCACGTGTGCGCACACACACACACACACACACACACACACAGAGCTGTTTTTTCCTTTAAAAGAGCATGGAGTTAGAGGTGATCTGAATTCCTTTTCCAGTTGCTCTCCTGAGTAGTTTAAAGGGGAAAGTGGCAGTTTATACAAACACAAGTTTTCTTCACTGTATATTGAAATATACCGTATATACCTCAGTGTATGGCATGTATATATTTTGTGCTAGGCTATTTGTACCCCAGTGCAACATTTAGCATGAGAAGCCACAAGTATTGGAAAAAGCTTTGCAGAACAACAAGTGATGAATATCTTTTGGAGCACCACCTGAACCACGTTGATCTCTTTATTTTTCACTATCTTGGGTTTCTGAAAAATTCCTTTTTCAGCAAGTGTTACAGCGTGCCATATTATTAAGTCAAAGTTCCCTTTCAAAGGCCCTTCAAACCTTGACTAGTCAAAAGATGTACCAAATTTTTTCCAGTATATACTACATAACAACCTACACAAGCCCTGAGATCAGCATCACAGATCCTGCTCTCTGGCCTGTCAATGTGGATTCTAGTGGTAGGTGCCAGAAACGTGGTCTTTTGGGTGGCTGCCCTGCAATTGTGATCTCCCTAGCTTCCCAGGGAGATCTGTCACATCCCCACACTGCCCACATTTAAATAAACCTTACAGATGAAGTTATTCTGCAAACCTTTTAATATTCATGTATGCTTGTGCTACTATGGTCTTGGTGCTTTTATACTATTTGTTTTTACTATGATGCATTTTATTGTTGTATCATGGTATTGTGGTATTTGGAGGGGGCATTATTCCCACTTTTAAATGTAGATCATGAAATGCCTGATGAAATGATATTTTAAGGATGAGATATACACATATATAATATTTAAAAATATCCTCCAAATCTTCTGGCACAGATTGAATCACTGAACTGAAATGCACATGTACGTGAGATGCATAGCCAAAGTTTTGACTGGTTAGTTTTAGAGAATTCAATGAAATCTAGTCCCTAACAGCACCCATCTAGTAGTCCTGATTATTGCCATAAGCAGAGTCAGGGAGGTGATGACTCTCCTCCATCTGCTGCTGTCAGCTCCAAAGATCTATCTAGATTTCAGTTCCTTTTGATGAGATTCCAAAAGGAGTTTCTCATATACGCATCTAAATGTGGATGTCATCAATATGCACTGCATGCCATTAAGAACATAAGGACATAAGAACAGTCCTGCTGGATCAGGCCCAAGGCCCATCTAGTTCTGCATCCTGTTTCGCACAGTGGCCCACCAGATGCTGCTGGAAGCCACAGACAGGAGTTGAGGGCGTGCCCTCTCACCTGCCATTACTCCCCTGCAACTGGTATTCAGAGGCATCCTGCCTTTGAGGCTGGAGGTGGCCCACAGCCCTCCGACTAGTAGCCATTGATAGACCTCTCCTCCATGATGTCATCCAAACCCCTCTTAAAGCCATCCAGGTTGTTGGCTGTCACCACATCCTGTGGCAGAGAGTTCCACAAGTGGATCATGCGTTGTGTGAAAAAGTACTTCCGTTTGTTGGTCCTAGACCTCCTGGCAATCAATTTCATGGAGTGACCCCTGGTTCTAGTGTTGTGTGAGAGGGAGAAGAATCTCTCTCTCTCCACTTTCTCCACACCATGCATGATTTTATAGACCTCTATCATGTCTCCCCGCAGTCGTCTTTTTTCTAAACTAAAAAGCCCCAGGTGTTGTAGTCTTGCCTCATAAGAAAAGTGCTCTAGGCCCCTGATCATCTTGGTTGCCCTCTTCTGTACCTTCTCCAGTTCAACAATGTCCTTTTTAAGATGTGGTGACCAGAATTGTACACAGTACTCCAAGTGTGGTTGCACCATAGTTTTGTATAAGGGCATTATAATGTTAGCTATTTTGTTTTCAATCCCCTTTCTAATGAACCCTAGCATGGAATTTGCCTTTTTCACAGCTGCCGCACATTGAGTTGACGCTTTCAACGAGCTGTCCACCACAACCCCAAGATCCCTTTCTTGGTCAGTCACCGACAGTTCGGATCCCATCAGCATATACTTGAAGTTAGGGTTTTTCGTCCCAATGTGCATCACTTTACACTTGCTAACACTGAACCGCATTTGCCATTTTATCGCCCACTCCCCCAGTTTGGAGAGATCCTTTTGGAACTGCTTACAATCTGTTTTGGATTTCACTGCCCGGAAGAGTTTGGTATCATCTGCAAATTTGGCCACATCGCTGCTTACCCCTGCTTCTAGATCATTTATGAATAAATTTAAAAGCACCGGCCCCAGTAGAGATCCCTGGGGGACTCCACTTCTTACTTCCCTCCATTGTGAAAACTCTCCATTTATACCTACCCGCTCTTTCCTGTCTTTAGCAATCCACACATGTACTTTATTTTTTAAAAAAAAATTTACATTTCTATACCGCCTTTCGTTAAAAGAAAACCCCAAGGCGGGTCCCCTTATCCCATGACCGCTAAGTTTCCTCAGGAGTCTTTGATGAGGAACTTTGTCAAAAGCTTTTTGGAAATCCAGGTAGACTATGTCAACTGGATCACCTTGATCCACACACTCGTTGACACTCTCAAAGAAGTCCAAAAGGTTGGTGAGGCAAGATTTACCTTTGTGGAAGCCATGCTGGCTCACTCCCAGCAGGGCCTGTTCTGCTAGGTGCTTTACAATTTTATCCTTGAGGATGCTTTCCATCAATTTTGCCTGGAACGGACGTTAGGCTAACTGGCCTGTAATTTCCCGGATCGCCCCTGGATCCATTCTTGAAAATCGGTGTTACATTTGCTACTCTCCAGTCCTCTGGTACAGAGCCCGATTTCAGGGATAAGTTAAATATTTTAGCAAGGAGGTCGGCAATTTCACATTTGAGTTCTTTGAGGACTCTTGGATGGATGCCATCTGGCCCTGGTGATTTGTTAGCTTTCAGCTTTTCAGACAGTTTAAAGCATCATCCCTTGTCACTTCTATCTGACTCAGCTCTCTAGCCTCCATCCCTAAAAAGCCTGGTTCAGGAACAGGTGTATGCTCAGAATCCTCTGCCATGAAGACAGATGCAAACTCATTCAGCTTCTCTGCAACCTCCATATCTTCCTTAATAATCCCTTTCACTCCCTCATTGTCTAATGGTCCAACTGCCTCCCTGGCAGGTGTCCTGCTTCTGATGTACTTAAAGAAGTTTTTGTTATTCCCCTTGATACTTCTGGCTAAATGTTCCTCAAACTCTCTTTTTCCCTCCCTTATTGTCACCTTGCATTTCTTTTGCCAGAGTTTGTGTTCCTTTCTGTTCTCTTCATTTTCGAAGCGAGATTTTGGAAGGAAGTCTTCTTCCCTTTTATGTCTTCCTTGACGGTACCCGTTAGCCAAGCTGGCATCCTCCTGGGCTTAGTGGTACCTTTCCTCCTTTTGGGTATACAATCTAACTGGGCTTCTAGTATTGTAGTTTTGAGTAAACTCCATGCACTCTGGAGCGAAGTGACTCTCCTGATTTCCCCCCTCAGCTTTCTTTTCACCATACTCCTCATTTTGGAGAAGTTTCCTCTTCTGAAATTCAAAATGTCTGTATTAGACATCCTTAGTGATTCTCTCCCCGCATGTATGCTGAATTTGATGGCACTGTGGTCACTGTTCCCTTCTCTCTGGTTGGTTCCATGACCAACTGTTCTAGGGCACAGTCATTTAGCGTATCTAGAAATTTGACCTCTTTGTCCTGACTTGAATGTGAATTTACCCAGTCTATATGTGGGTAATTGAAATCACCATAATTACAGCCCTACCTCTCCTTGACACCTCCCTGATTTCCTCCTGCAACTCCCAGTCACTGTCGGCATTATGATCTGAAGGGCGATAGCATGTCCCCAGTAGCACGTTCCCTTTCCAGCCTTGTATAGTCACCCACAGGGTTTCTGTGGAGGACTCCAGTCCACCTAGGTTTTCTAGCTTGTTAGATTCTATCCCTTCTTTAACATACAGTGCTACCCCTCCTCCAAGGCGCCCCTCCCTGTCCTTTCTATAGAGTTTTACCCGGGGATAACATTGTCGCACTGGTTCTCACTGTTCCACCATGTTTCTGTTATGCCCACTATATTTATTTCTGCGTTAGCAACCAAGCACTCCAGGTCACCCATCTTGGCTTGGAAGCTTCTGGCATTGGCATATAAGCACCTATACACTGAATCACTCCCCTGATGTATGCTATTTTTCTGACTCTTTGACCTGCTGGCACAGGCTCCCGTCTGCTCTTTATGCGGTTCTGCTCTGTCCCCTTCTGTTTTATCTGATTTCTTTGCAGCCTCACACTTTAAAGGATGGCTTTTGCCAAACGGGATACTGCCCAGCTCCCATCGGCTGTTCCCCAGGCATCATTTTAAAAGCTGCTCTGCAACCTTTTTGATTTTAAGCGCCAGCAATCTGGTTCCATCTTAGTTCAAGTGCAGCCCGTCCCTTTTGTACAGGCCTTGCTTGCCCCAAAATGTGTCCCAGTGCCTAACAAATCTAAACCCCTCCTCCCGGCACCAACATCTCATCCACACATTGAAACCCCTCAGCTCTGCCTGTCTCACTGTACTTGCGCGTGGAACAGGTAACATTTCTGAGAATGCTACCTTGGGGGTCCTGGACTTCAAAATTCTACCTATCAGCCTAAATTTGGCTTCCAGGACCTCCCGACTGCATTTCCCCACATCGTTGGTGCCGACGTGCACCACGACAGCTGTCCCCTCCCCAGCACTGCCTAGGAGCCTGTCTAGACACTGCGCAATGTCCGCAACCTTCGCACCAGGCAGGCAAGTCACCGTCACGCGGGTCACAAACCCATCTCTCTATCCCTCTAATGATCAAATCACCAACTAAAAGGAGGCCCCCACCCCCCAGAGGAGTATCCCCTGTGTGAGAGGATATGGGCTCATCATCCACAGAAGGGGTCCCTTCCAAAGGAGCATTTCCCTCTTCCTCAGACTGATGTCCTCCTTGCCCAAGACCTTTATTCTCCCTGACAGCAGAGGAGCTACCAGCCCTGGAGTGGGATGCCTCTATCACATCCCTAAAGGTCTTGTCCACATGCCTCTCTGTCTCTCTGAGTTTCTCCAGATCCGCCACCTTGGTCTCAAGGGAACGGATTTGTTCCCTGAGAGCCAGGAGCTCCTTGCACCGAGCGCACACCCATGACTTCTGCCTATGGGGCAAATAGTCATACATGTGGCACTCTGTGCAATACACTGGGAAATGCCCCATCCCCTGCTGACCTTCTATCTTCATACTGTTTTTGTTGGCTGTTTACAGTATTTAGTGAGCTTATTGTCCCTTTATTAGATAGTTTATTAGGATATGTCTCAGCTGTAATGGTCAACTATTTAACTGTCCAAACAGCCTTTCCCAAGAATATGAGGGAAACGAGGGAGGGATATGGTCATTCAACAGGATGTGCACACCCATCCCATCCCCAATTTAAAAAATAAAATAAAATATGGGCTGTTGGATCAGAGGAAATGTTAGCCATGTTGCATTGGCAAGAAGGATGCCCTCCTTCTTCTCCCAACATGTGTCTACAAAGGCATACAAAATTATGTATGCCTTATGTATACAGCTCATTTTGCCGTAGTGTGTGTGTGTGTGTGTGTGTGTGTGAGAGAGAGAGAGAGAGAGAGAGAGAGAGAGAGAGAGAGAGAGAGAGAGAGAGAAGAATAATTAAACACACACACTTCTTTTTGGCAATGTAACTGGCTGATATACTGCACAAAAGTACGTCAACCTAGGAAAGTTGCATTTCTGCAAACTGTCTTACAAGAGGAAGCCCACTATTTCCAATGGGCTTACTTTTGTGTTTGTGCAACTTATGTGTACTCTTGTGCAATATGCCAGCCACTGTGCACAATACTGCGGACTCATCAAACTTTTAATAAAATATCTCCAAGTGATCTGAAAATATTTGATGTGTGCCCATGTAACCGCTTCTGCTAGGATCCAAGCTAAAGAGACCCGCTTACATACAGCACAGCCCTCCGCCAATTCCTGAGTTGGGGACACGTGCTTGTTCTGTGCCTCTCCAAACCACATCCGTACTGCTAATGAGATCAGAAAGGCTCCATTGCTATTAATGATTGTGTCATTGCTGTAGCAAAAGACCTCTCATTGGGAATAATGGGAGGCTCATTGCTACAGTGATGATGCAATTGTTAGTCGTGAAGGAGCCTCTGCAAACCCATTAGCAGCATGATCACAGTTTGAAGTGGCACAGGATGTATGTTCACACCCTGCTCTTGGATAGGCAGGGCACTTCACTGTCTGTAAGCCGTTAATATTAAAGCAGACTCAGAAGCAAATTTTTAAAAGTGCACATTTTATACTACCAATAACAATAAAACTGTAATAAATTAGATGCTGTGGTAAATGCTCACCGACCAACTATTTTTCTTTGGCAACATCCAGGAGGCCAAAGGATGAGGTGCTAATGGCCCTGAACTATCCCAATGCAGCCTTGTAAGACAGCATGTACCTCCCCTTGATGAGAGTGGCTGATGTGAGAGTGCAAGGTGATTCATCTTCCCCAAAAGGAGTATATGTGAGCTCCGGGAAAAGAAACAGCAGTTTTCAGGTGGCTTGTGGGAGACACATGGCTGGTTCACATGACCATTGTAATAGTAGATTACTGGTAAATCTGAGATCCCTGAGCCATACACACTCCCATGGTGTGTATCATTTGAACTCGAACATTTTCATCTATCCCAGATCTGCACCACGACTGACTGACATTTAACCAGGACTGACCAACCAGGTTCAGTTCTAAGATCAACGATCTTGGATAACTGTTGGTCGGTTGCAGCACATATCTGGGATTGATGAGGAAGTTTTGGGTTCACATGACACACGCTTCAGGAGTGCTTGCAGCTCGGGGATCTCAGGTGCCATTAAAATGATCATGGGAACAAGCCCACTGAAAACACTCCGGATTTGGAAGAGGCTGAAACAGAAATGCTAGGCAGAGAGCTGAAGCACCTTGAGGTGCCGTCGCCCTCTTTGGAAGATGGTGTAACCTATTGCTAACTTGTACAAGTGCTCTGCTCTTTCAACTCCAGTTACTGCTCAACTTGTATATTTCTAAATAAACCAAATATTACAAAGACACTGTATGCCTCCAATGATCTCTCCTCCATCGGGAGTCATAATCCAAGTAGCACTGCGTTCCTGGAACTTCCCACCGCTTGGTGTAAGAATCCTCATACTGGTATAAGAAGTGGAGTAGTGTTTCCATGAAAAGAAAATGTGAGCCGGTGTGCCTGAGCCAGAATGGAGCAAGCAGCAGCACATCTAGAGCAAACACAGTTGTCACTGCAGCAAATCTTACTGAGAGAAATGGAATTTGGAGATGCATTCCTCACAGAAGTCAAAGCATGCCACAGTGAAAAAGGAGCAACTGTGGAGAATCTGGAGGCTGCAGAGGAGAAAGTGAGGCCCTTCAACTATCTACTTCAAGAGGTCAAGCAAGACCTGGATGCTCAGCTGCAGAGTCCTCAAAGAGGAGAGGCTGAGGAGATCCACAATGTGGATGAAGGGCTGGCTGAAGGGCTTAGACTATGATGTTTTGCAATCTGTAGCTGAGAACCAAGAGGCTTTGTCTGTGCAGGTGGCTGCCTGCAGTGTGGAGAGTGAAAAACCTCAAGATTGGGAATGGTGAGGGGGAAAGGAAAAGCAGTTGAATCGAATGAAAAGTACATCCCAGTGCCATGGAAAAAGAGACCACCAGCTTCACGCTAGATGTGAAGGAAGAGCTCAGAAAGAGAAGCTGGAAGTGTGTGGGCCACAGGGAGATCAGCCAACGTAGGGATGAGGAAGCACCCTTTAGATTGTTGCCCCATGTATGTCCTCTGAAGGCCTTAATCAGTGCCCTACAGTTGATGGCACCCCAAAGCCAAGCTTCATCAGTAGAAGAAAGCAAGAAGCCTGCAAGTTATGAAAGCAAGAGAAACTGGGAAATCTGCTTCAGTTTGAGACTGTGCCCTAAATATGTGACTGGGTTGAGGAAGAGCGAGGGGATTTGAGCCTGCTAGTTTGAGCAACTTGTCCTGCACAGGATACCCCCAGATAAAACCTGTGGCTGACAAAATGCTAACTTGCAAATTCCAAGTCGTACTGCTGTTCTACTTCTCTTTAGATACATTGGAATGATAATGTGGAGGTCCTTACATTCAGTGTACAGATGGGTATGACACTTTGTTCAGAATTTTGCACTGGAAATGTGGGGACAGTACTTTTTCCTCTTTGAAAGAGTGACACACAAAAGAGGTAGGAAGCGAAGGGGGTGACTCTGCAACAATTAAAGAAAATGTATTTGCTAAAATGTGCCTACTCCCAGCCAAGCACAGAAGAGAATATTATCATGCCCCTTACTTTTCATCTTACTTACTTTCTGGAAGCTACCTATTTCAGCTCACCTGAGCAAAGCTGTTGTGGGTTTTAAAATGATGATGATTTCCAAGTGTGTGTTTCACACTCACTCCAAAACCCCTATTTCCTTTCACCTACCTATTTCCCCTCACCTACCAGTAAACTCTCACTGAAGAGTTTACAAAATTCATAACTGGCAGGCACTCCATCCCTGTATACAAAATGAGCATCCCAGAATATTCTGAATTAAGCACCGTTGTTTTCAGTGGATGAATCCCCCCACCCCTAATCTTTGCCCTGTTTCTCTGCCCCATCCCCTGAAAGTTCACATGCCAATTTCCCCATGTTTGAAGTCAAGTCAACACACCCCAGATCTATCCATCTTCTGCAAGCCAGAGGAGCAGGGGCTGCTGTGGGAGAGCTGATTGGAAAGCTGATTGGAGAATCAATGGAGAGTTGATTGGTGGTACACCAACCAGATGGAGATCCAGTTGGATGCATGGTGGTGTCACTGGGGACTATCAAGCTGACAACTACTGCTTGGGCTCCATGTTGTCAAAGTGAGCATCAGTGCCTTCCAAGGGCTTGATCTATTCCTGCAGCATCATGGAGGCTGAGCACTAGTTGCTGACCTGGTAGCCCCCGATGCCACCATCCATAATGCAGAACTCAAGATGCTGCAGGAGGTTTGCACAAGCAGCATGAGGAGCTCAGAGAAGCTCAGCCGCCTTGGGGCAGCAGACGTCTGTAGCCCATATGCTTCCATCAAGAAGCCCGCAAGAGTATGACGGAGCGAGTCCTGGACCTGGTTTTCATCAAACAGGGGACCTGTGGTTGGTTGGGCTGCGGAGATGTGTCTGGGAGAGCAGAAAAGTGGGGATGGTCTGGGGGCAGCAATATAACAGGTAGCGGGCAGAAGGAGGTATGGCAGTGGGAGTTGGGCAGGCTGTTACAAGGGGAAACGGTCCAGGCAATTCAGGCCTGTTCCCTTTTCCGGCTCTTCTCCCAACCCTGTGGTCCCAGGGAGCTCTGAGAACACTCCCTCAAGGATTAGGGTGCTGCTGTTGAATGCCAGGTTAGTAAACTCTAAAACATCTCTCATCCACGATTTGATTGTGGATGAGCATGCTGACCTGGTATGTGTGACAGAGACCTGGTTGGATGAGCTGGGTGGGGTTGGTCTCTCTCAGCTCTGTCATCTAGGTTTCCTGATCATGCTGCAGCCCCGCCTGGAGGATCGGGGAGAGGGCGTTGCAGTCATCTATTGAGAGACCTTTCCCATTTCCAAGTGCCCTGTCAGGCAATCTCAGAATTTTGAGTATTTATCCTTGAGGGTGGGCCTCCAAGACAGGCTGGGGATTCTGCAGGTGTACCGACCACCCCGCTGCACTTCAGTCTCCCTACCTGAGCTGGCGGGGGTGGTCTCGGAGGTGGCTTTGGGTTCCCCCAAACCTATTGTCTTGGGGGATTTCAATGTCCACGCTGAGGCCCACCCCCTATTAGGAGTAGCTCAGGATTTCATGGCAACCATGGGCCTATTTCAGCTGGTATCTGGCCCTACCCACATGGCAGGACATACTCTGGATCTGGTTTTTGCCAAATAGGGAATAAATGATCTGGAGGTTGGGGAGTTTGAGATCTGTCATGGACAGATCGCCATCTGCTGGGGTTTAATTTGACTGCTCCATCTGCCCTCTGCCGGGGTGGTAGACCAATTAGAATGGTATACCCCTGGAGGTTTATGCATCTGCTCGGTTTCCAGACAGCCCTTGAGGAGTTTCCAGGGTCCAGAGCTGGTGACTCTGTTGAAGCCCTGGTGAATCTCTGGAATAGAGAGACAGCCCAGGCTGTTGACACAGCTCCTAAATGCCCTCTCCAGCTCAGTGGAGCCCATTCTGCTCCTGGGTTTTCCTCAGAGCTTAGAGTGATGAAACAACTCAGGTGATGGCTGGAATGACGCTGAAGCAAGAGTTGTAATTAATCCAACCCAACACAGAGCCCATTTTAGTGATTACTCTGTGGCGTTGGGGGCAGTGAAGAAACCTTTTTTTCTCTGCCTCCATTGCATCTGACCAGTGCAGACCAGTGGAGCTGTTTCGTGTAGCAAAGACATTGCTCCACACATCTCCCCATCATCTCCCCATCATCATCAGGGGAGGAATCATCATCAGCTCATTGTGATCAGTTTGCATGTCACTTTGCAGATAAAGTCATTCTGCATCCGTGCTGATTTGGACTTCAGAGTTTTGGCAGCTCCAGCAGACATGCCTCTGATACTATCTGGTACTATTGTGTTGGATTCTTTTCAGTCGGTGCAACCTGAGGGTGTGGTTAAGATCCTGGGAAGTGGGCAGGCAACATTGTGCGCTCTTGATCCTTGCCCTTCATGGCTAATAAAAGCTGCCAGGGAGGGTACGGGCAGGTGGTTGGAGTGATTATTAATGCTTCATTAAGGGAGGGCAGGATGCCATCATGCCTCAAAGAAGCGATGGTAAGACCATTATTTAAAAAGCCCTCCTTTGATTCCTCCAATCTGGACTAGAGATGTGCAGAACCGGCTCGATGTTTGAAGGCTCAAGGTCAGACTGAACCACCCGCTGTTCAGTCCGGCCTCGAGCCAACCCGCCCCCCAAACTGTTCGGGGGGGGAGTGTTTTGTGAATTATATATATTTTTTTTAAAGAACAAAATTAACCTTTAGCCCATTTGGGGGGCTTTCTCTAGGCCGCTGGGGGGTCCGGGAAGGTTCCTCCTTCCCCTGCCGGCTTCAGTCATCACCGCTGCAGCCCGTTCAGCTGCTTTTTTCAGCCCGTTCGGGCTTCTGTATTTTGCTGCGGTGGTCATTTTGTCCACTGCCACGCATGCGCAGATGGCCTCTGTGAGGCCTGGCATGGCCCATGGCCTCGCAGAAGCCATTTGCGCATGCATGGCAGCCAAATGTGCGGCTTTGGGAAGTTCAGGTGGAGGCAGTGTCTAGGGGTGCCTTTGCACGGCTTCGGCTAGTGAACCAGCTGCGTCCCTTTCTCAAGAAGGCAGATCAGGCCACAGTTACCCATGCCTTAGTAATGTCACAGCTGGATTACTGTAACACACTCTACATGGGGCTGCCATTGAAGAACATTCGGAAACTGCAGCTAGTGCAAAATGTGGCAGCTAGGGTTTTATCTGGAGCTGCCCGGTGGGAGCACGTCACACCCATTTTGAAAGAGCTGCACTGGCTACCAGTTTGTTTCCGGGTCCAATTCAAGGTGCTGGTTTTGACCTTTAAAGCTCTTAATGGTTTGGGCTCTGGATACCTAAGGGACCGCCTGCTCCCAAGGGTTGCTTCCCACTTAACGAGCTCATCTGAGGGGGTTCTGCTCCAGGTGCCTACAATGAGGGAGGCTTGGCTGTCATGCACTTGGCTCAGCGCCTTCTCTGTTGCTGACCCCAGACTCTGGAATGCTCTTCCAATGGCTATTCGCTTCTCAATCGCCATCACAGTTTTTAGATAGTGTATTAAATCTTTGTTTTTTACCCAGGTTTTTATATGATTGTCTCTACTGCTGCTTCTTTGTATATTGTATTTTGTATGGCTATTTTATGCTTTTATTTTAAATCTTTTTAGTCAGATTCATGTTTTTATATTTTAGCTTAATATTTTAATTGTGTATTTGTATAGTCTTGTTTTTATTTTTCTGTGAACTGCCTTGGAATTGTTTTAATGAAAGGCTTTATATAAATTTAACAATCACTCACTCACTCACTCACTCACTCAATCAATAAAATAGCATCCAGATAGTCCTTCCATAGTAGGCTGGATTCCACAGCATGAAAGGAAGGAACCAGAAACCCTCCAAACATGGAAATCCTTACTAAGCATGTGCAGCTCTAAAGTGCTCCTTCATTCTGGCATTTAAAGAGCTATACTAGTTACCCACAGATGAAGGCTTATGTTTTACAGTCTGTTCAAACAGCTCTGAAGAACCTGAGCATTGACTCCACAGATTTCACAAGCATATACAGGCCTCTGTGAACATCTAATCATTGGCATTATAGAAGTTTTGTTCATTTATTCTGGAGCTTGAGTATCCTTGGGAGGGCAGTTATTTGAAATGTACTTGCTATTTGTATTTAAGGGGTGTACGTGCTTTAGGAATGGTCGATGACCCAGCAATGAATCTAAATGATCTGAAATGTCAAGTGGGGGGAAACTCTTCAAGATTCTCATGCTACTAAGAAGCTGTTTAGTGCAGAAAATGAAAGTTTTAGGGTCCATCAATAAAAGGTTCTCTTCCTCCAAATAAATGCTCTAAAGATAACTGGGAGAAATACCGAACTGGTCATTCAGTCATAAACAAACATCCTTCATCCTAAAATCCCCAACTTATGCAGTTTAGTTGATTCATTGCCTCTCACAATAGACCACTTATCCCTGACCACAGAAGATTTCATATAGCAGGTACTACCGTATGTCAATGTCTTCTTAACATTTTGGGGTGGGTGGGGTGGGAATAGCTTATAACTCTCTGACCTTTTAAAAGTCTTGGTTTTTATTTCTTTAGCAATTGTGTAATGCCGTCTTCAGCAAGCAACATGGCAAATAATTCCTTTCTGTGATAGTTATGCAACATGCATATTCACATGGCTTGAGGGGAGAGATAATGTATGACATGGCCATTCATCAGCCTACAAAGGAAGCTTTTACTTATAATGGCTTGTTTTCCCTCTTAATATAATTCAGGCTGGAGAAGAAGCAACATGATTTGTCCTGTCTGCTGAAATTAAAGCTGAAGGCCTATCTGTATCACAGACTTTTGGTTTAATAGTAATTCCTTCTCCCCAGGGATCAATGGGGACTGTCGTTCCTTGCAGTATGGATCTTGAAAAGAGAATTCTCAGCATCTCTACAAAACTATAATTCCCAGGATTCATTTGGGGAAGCCATAAGAAACTGGGGTAAAACTGATAAGTGTTTGTAGTGCAGACCTCTTCTTAGTCCCCAACTAGTGATCTTTATGAATTTTGTAGGGAACACAGTGGAGATGAAATTGGGTCTTCCCAGTCAGACTTGTTGCAAACAGTGCTTTAGTTTGCCTATCAGTTTGTCACAGGAGACAGTCAGGAATTTCTGGGGAATTTATCTCCTTCTGCCTAATTCCCTGTGCTGTGCATAAACCTCAAACTCTTTAGATTTAAATCAGTACCGTATTAATTCTATCGCAGCTATATCAACTCTCTGAGTTACCTTTTTTGGTGTATGTATTATCTATCTGTGTTGCCATGAGGGCAACAGGGGGTTTAGATTGCATGGGTAGTAGAGGATCATGTTATTGTTGGATTAGCCTTCCTTGCAGTTTATGTAATCTTTAGGAGACTCTCTTAGAATGATGAGTCATAGATTAATCAAGTGTAACTGTGGGTGTAAGCAGAAAACACGTACTGTAGTCAAGCCTGATCAAAATCAAAGACAGAATAAAATTGCCGGGGACTGATTGGCAGAGTCTCAGACAACTAATGCCATGTAAGCAGCCCTGCCTGCTCTTTGTTTAGATCCTTGGCTCATACCTCCATGAAGCTTTCTCTGGTCCTCACTGGGAAAGTACCTATATAGGAAGTAAAACTACTATCCTTTCACATAACATATCACCAACATTCTGTCTGTCTGTCATACTGTGTCTCCAGTGATTACATCTCCATTTGAACGATCAATCTTCTGAAATCTTTTGCTTCCATACATTTGAGTTCTTTGCATGATTTGGAAGTAATACATTTATTAAAAACCAGTTGGACTAATTGATTTGTTGGAGTTGGCACTGATGGGATCTTCTTTAAGATACTCACTATAGTACCTTTATGAAGACTGGTATGCTGTTACCCAGGTTTCCTCTCACTACTCTGTGGGCATGGTTAGGGGTAGCCTTGTGACTGTTCTAATACAGGAGACCCTCGTTATCCGTGGTTTCTTGGATCATGGTTTCATGTATCCATGGATGGGTCTTAGAGACCCAGTTTCTTTATCCATGGCATGAAAAATAGGTGATTTTTGCTAATCTGTGGTTTCTGAGTGGCCGGAAATGATTTCAGATGTCATTTCTGGCTGCCATTTTGAAGTGTAGAGCCATTTTGTGACTCTTTTTTGTAAAAAAAAAAATTGAAATGAAAAAGAAGAGGATATGGGGGCATTCCTGGAGACCTGGAGAACAAGGTACTATGCTTTTATACACTTATTTCTGCCCCTCCCTGCTTTTTTAGTATTTTTTTAGCCCAAGGAACCTAACTCCCCAATCCCCATAGGATTAAGGACTCTTTATTCATGGTTTTGTTATAGACTGAAATTGGTGGGAACAGAACCCCATGAATAACGATGGCTCTGCTAGTAGTAGTATGTAGTTCTTCCATGTTTGTGTTTAGTTCAATAAAGAGATCCCGCTCTCTGGCTGATGGTGACCAAGGATAACAGAATATGCAGGGGCTCTGGAGACTGAATATCCCTTTGGAAGCCACAGAACAAATTAATAGTACACCTTTGTTGTCCCTGTTCTCTAACCCTTCAGTCGCCTTTCTTTCCTCCTTACACTGGTGCCTGTAGGCCAGGGAATCCATCATGTTCCAAAACAAATGACACCCCCTTCTTCAAAAGGCTTTTCCTGGATAACCCAGGAGCATCTTTTACTAGCTAATATTGCCATGCATCTAAAAGTGTAATCCCATGCTTATTCATCAGTCAGTCCCATTCAGTTCATTAAGACTTATTCCCTAGCAGGTATGCTTAGGATTTCAGCCTTACCCTGTCAGTTCTCTCTGGCTGGGACTGCACTGCAGCTTGGAAAGTGCCTAGTACATTGCTGGCACAAAATAAATCACCATGCTGCCTTGCAGGGCCACCCGTAGATATTTTTGCATATGATGTGAAGATCAAAATCATTCCCCAACATTCTAATCGGCAGCTTCACAGAGAACTGGAGGCAGGAAAAGACCTGCTCCCTCTGGAACCTGCTGCTGCCTGAGGCCACTGCTTTGCTTCATGATAAGCCCTGTGTTTACACAATCCCAGAACACATTTCTGGAATTTTTGTGTTGGTTTGATTGGAGCTCCTTTTGTGTTGTGTAAAAATGTCTACAAAGAGGGAAAAACAGAAGCACCTAAATCTGGCAAGTGCAACACAAAGGAATTTGGGGGCAAAGACAGGAGGAGATAACCTAGCAGACTTTATTCTGAACTGTTTGAAGCAGAATCTTGACAGGACTGACCTATTGATGCAGCCCTTAATGATCCCATCCCCCTGCCCCCGCCCTCCAGCAAAAACAAAAAACAAAAAAATTTGCCACTGATGAGAAATTGCTGTTTCAGAGCAGATTGGAATTACACCCAAATGGCTTGAGAGACATCCATTCTACTGGTTTATTGCCCAGCAGATGACGATGACATAATACAATTTAATTAAATAATGAGCAGCATCCAGATTAACTCTGCTCTTGCATTAGAACAATTATTTTTCTTAATCCTTCCTTCCCTCTGCTGCAACCTGAAAATTACCTTAGAGGCTGGGGAACCCTCAAGAACAGATTTCAGGGACCACAGAGGAAAGGGGGAAATTGGCAAAACTAGTTGTGAACATGAAATGCTCCCACATGAGCCCAGTGTTCGTCTGGATGCTGCCCAGTGAAAGTATTCTAATTGTCCATCCACCAAACTAAATACTTGGTTGAGGGACATAAAAAAGGCACCTTTAAAAATACAGAGCAGAAAGAGGTAGATTGTGTGGTAATCGAAGCCAGGAATGGGGACAGATCATGGATAGCCATAGGTTACCTGGAACATAGTGATCTCTTTTCCTGGAAAAAGATTGAGTTTGGTGGGCTAGAAGGCAGCCATATGATTCACTCCAGGTGGCTTGCTTGTCAATCCTCTCTCTGCTGTAATAGGAATGCCAGTCCTTGCTTTTCTTGGCTTCTCAGAACATAAATATTAGCTAACACACTGAGCAGTTACTTTCAAAGGTACTCTCATGCATTGCAAAAACCACTCCAGGTCAGCTATCCTCTTGTCAAATATCCAGCTGCTCTGAGCAGGGATATGACATGGTTTTTCCACTCAAAGCAGAGAAGAGAGCCTACTGGTGGAAGTTCCAGAAGGGTAAGCCATGTTAGTCTTAAAGTGCTGCAAGACTCTTGGAGGTGTTTTAGGGGTGAAATTAAATGCATTATTCATTTAATTATGCATTATGATTTATAATCCACCCTGTTTCTAGTTCAAAGTCCAGTACTGGTAACATTAACATTAGGACATTTATTTAAATGTGTGTGCATGTGTGTGTGTGCATGTACACATATACATACATACAAGTAGAATAAACTTCTCCTGCAACTACTTTTTAAGATTTATTCAGCAGCACCTGCACAACTGAGAAATGACACAGCCCCTTCCCAGAGATCTTAGAAGGCAGAACCTGTAACTTGTGAACAAAAGGGGTGGCAAAGATGAGCTAAAGGGAAATAAACCGACTCTGGTAGGTCCAGAAAAGGCAAAGCTAGTGGCTTTGGAAAGACTTTATTTTTTTATTTATGTATTTTCTACAAAATTTCTATTTTACCTTTCCACTCCAAATTGAGCTCTCAAGGAAAATTACATCATAAAAATATACACAAAAACAAAATAACACAGTTCAAAAAACATTAAAGAGAATTAAAATGCAAAAGGGAGACAGAGAAAACCAAACAAAGACCAGGCAAAAGAGTCTTTACATGACAGCAGAACTCTTTACATGTAAAGAGTCTTATGACAGAGAACACCAGCTCAGTGCAGTGACCAGTGACATTATTGCAGTGACATCTGCAGTCTGCTCATAATCGCTGGCCTGCTCTTCTAGACTGCCCACAGTTTTATCAAACTCAGAACAAACAGGGGGCAAGATTAATATCTCAATTGGGAGTTCCATAATCTCCATGCAGAAAGCTCTTTCCCCTCATTCCCACCAACCATGCTTCAGCTGGCAGGGTCACTCCTGCTGACGACATTAAATAGGCCAGATCACACAGGAGGAGATAGTCCTTAACATATCCTGGTCCCAAACAAGACTTTAAAGGTGACAACTATTATTATTATTATTATTACATTTATATCCCACTCTTCCTCCAAGGAGCCCAGAGAGGTGTACTACATACTTACGTTTCTCCTCCCAACAACCCTGTGAAGTAGGTTAGGCTGAGAGAGAAGTGACTGGCCCAGAGTCACCCAGCTAGTCTTATGGCTGATTGGGGATTTGAACTCGGGTCTCCCCGGTCCTAGTCCAGCACTCTAACCACTGCACCATGCTGGCTCTTAACTAGGAGGTATCTCCTAGAGGGGGCCATCTTGAATACAAGTTTTGCCTGAAGTACAGCATTGCCCCAGCACACTATGGGAAAATATTATGGTAACCATGAAAAAATGGCAGCTACTATATTAGGGGCCAACATATTTTCCTTTTGGTGCTTCCCCCTGCCCACAGAATGGGTATTGCAGATGGTGCCTGCCATCAGGTGCCTAAACATGGCACCTTTTGCCACCACAAACATCAATGCCAAACATTAAACCCTATAGTTTAACACAAGAAAATGAACAAACGCACAGAAATCACATTGATAATTTAAGGGGTTCTAAAATGAGCTCCATTTGTGCCAAATTTGTGCCTTTCCCCATTTGTTGCAGGACAAATTGAAACAGAAGCACATGAGCACCATTCAATTCAGGTTCCATTTGTTCCAAAAACAAACGTACATTCTAATATCCATCCTCTGGATACTAAACAGCTCTCAGGTAAGACTGACTTATATTACTTTCAAACAGTGATCAGTCCGAGAGCTGCTTTGCACAACACAGAAGTGGCAGGAGAGGAAATGCAAGTCATCATGGATTCTGTTTCCAGATTTCTTTTGTCCTGTGAATAGTACCACATGTGCCTCACCCCTTCCCAGGATGTACCCACAAGCAAACACAACTTATGTGGGGCCAGCTTGTTATTCTCTGGCCAGCCCACCAGGCTCCCCAGGCTATTTACAGTGAGGCCCAGCAACTTGCATTCCACATGTCATTCCTGTGAGTGATGCCTCTTAGCCATTGTGTGATCTCCCTCTAGAAATGACCCCTGGGTCCTACCAGTCCCTGTATCTCATGGGGTTGCTGCCTATTAAGGAAGGCTGGTCCCGGCTGCCCAGGTGCAGGATCTCTTCTGTGGTGCTGCAGGTATGCAGCCAAGCCACCTGCGTACTTGGGGGATTCTCAGGGTCCCAATCCCGGCACCATCCTTGGTGCCTTCTTTGAGCCAGCTGCTGCATGTCTCTTCCTGCACCCTGCCCTGCCAGGGCTCACATCATCCATTTCAGATATTCCCCTTGCTCTTGAATCTTCTGGTACCACCCAAACTTGTACCCATCATAACCTTATATGCATGTGGTCATCATCATCCTATATTTTTGTATGTTCAGACCTTTGTGAGCTCACTGGTTGCAACTTTTTTCACACTAGGAAGATGGCCACCAAATGAGTGGGAATGCTGTAAATTCTAGCATGGCCCAGCTTGCCCACTGGGCATCCAGCATTTTTCAATGTGCAAATAGGTAAAAGGACAGAGGAAGCTTATTCATTGACAGTCACTAACTTCAGATGTCACAATTACCTTAACACACTGAGAGCCTTTCCCTCATTGCAGTTCCCGGGAGAATAAGACATTTGGTGGTCCTTTTCTCCAAAGGCCTCTGGTTCCCAAATACAAGGAGGTGGTCAGATGCTCTTGCAGACTTCTGGAATACTATTATAGAGACTCCTGTCAAGTCATAATGCTTTTTCAATTTAATTCACATTGTGTCCCTTTGCATTCTAGTATATGCCATATAGCATTTGTGCTTCTCTTGCCGCTTAGCTCTGCCTTTCTTCCTAGTTGCTCAATATCCTTCCCAGTATAACATTCCTGGCCATAGTTCTGTAATGTAACATTTTAGCATTAGAGGCAGCCTTTTATCACACAGCACTTCAGTTAATTCTTTTCATGTAAGCCATACCTTATGAATCTGTTTTTGATCAATCTCTGCTCCAGCCTCTTCCTTCATCCCAGACCTGCGATATTTAAATCTTGCCTCGCTGCAGACTATTCTCCCCCTTTCCCCTTTCCAGGAACCTGAGATTCTGTCTTCAGCATGCTGATCTTTAGTCCATTTTATCCTCTGCAGTCTGCTAAACTCCTTCTGCCATTCCCCCCCCCCTTACATCTGCTACACATTTGAATACTACCTGACCTGTAAATAATGCATTCTCTGGATCCCTACAGTGATAATAATACTTTGTATTTAGTCAGTGCTTTGGAGTATTAGTGCTTCATGTGATTTCTCTCTTTAATCGTTGCAGCCAACAACTTCATATGTGTGTATTATTATCCCCATATTACAGATGAGGAGCTGAGGCTAAAAGACCAGTTCTTTGCTTGAGGTGTGTTTGGGGCAGATGTGAGTGTTGAACCAGAGGTGTCCTGGTTCACAGGTCAGATCCATTACACTGCACTGGCTCCCACACACAGCCACTGTTGGTATGAATAGCAATGGACTTGAGTTCTCATACCTAATCGACTTCTGCTCCATTCAGAAACTTACTCATCCTGCTGAGTCTGTTTCATACCAACTGTTGGCAGCTCATGAAGGTCGGCTCCTTGTGGAATGCTCGCTGCAAACCTCAGCCTCGCTGGCAGCTTCTGCAGGGAGAGGAGCAACCTGGGTCACCATTCTATCCCTGTGTTCCATGATAAACCTGGAAAAGCTACTCAATTGGCCCTAGGCAGTGGCTCCATATTTTTCCAACTGTTGTTATCAAGGAGAACATGCTTTCAGGTCTTATAAAATCAGACCAGGACAGCTCTGTGTTTAGCAAGAGGTTAGTTAGCTTGAGCTTGACATCTGGAAGTATATGTACATGATCCTGATAAGCTTACACAGAATATAAAAAGACTGAATGATGTACACACTGGAGGAATCACAGTGCTGGGACCTTTTTGAAAAAAACTATAGTCAAAATCAAGACTATGTTTGGATGAAGTGGAGTTACAAGAATAAATATCACATTGTACTTTTGGTTTATGACTAGCAACTTTCTATTTGTCTGTGTATGTACAACTATCCAGCCACACAAACACACACATTTTCAAGTACATCAATGGAGAAATGTAGATAAGGCACCAGCATGAAAAACTGGATTCAGTTCCCAGCTCCAGATATCCCGGATATTTTCTTACAGAAGCCATCTAAACAGGGGTGTAGCTACGGGATAGGGGGCCTGCCTGTGTTCACCCCTCTTCGCAATGGCCTCTCAGGGTGAGGGAGATAATGAAGAAAACAGGGAGAGGTGGAGCTGTGGGGCCGTTAGGAGCTGGGGGACCAGGTTCTTTGAACCCATCTGCTCAATTATAGGTACATCCCTGCATCTAAACCTTTCAGTATCCCTGTTTCCTTGGATCTCCCGCTCTTTCTACTTGAGTGGCAGACAGACACCTGATTCCAGGTTCTCTTCCTAGCATCTCCAAGATAGGGCTGAGAGAGATTCCTGCCTGGAACCTTGGAGAAATTGCTGCCAGTTAGGGATGTGCACGGAACCACGGAGCTGCGGTCCGGCACTGGGGTGGGGGGTTCCAATAAGGATAGGGGGGCTTTACTTACCCCTACCAACAACCGCGCCGTATTTTTTTGAGCAATCGGGCGGCAGGATATCTCCCTGCCACCCCCTTCAAAACCCAGCTTGGCTGGCGGCCACCCCCTTCAAACCCCCTGCCGCCCCCAAGACCCCTGCCGCCCCCTTCTTGCTAAATCCCTTCCCATTGCAAGAGGGCAGCAGGAGAACTCCCTGCCGTCCCCTTCCCCTTTGTCGGCTTGGCTGCAAAAGGCTTCTTAGAAGCCATTTGCAGCCAAGCCGGCAAAGGGGACGGCAGGGAGTTCTCCTGCTGCCCGATTTCTAAAAGGAGCAGTTCCTTTTAGAAAATGGGCGGCAGGAGAACTCCCTGCTGTCCCCTTTGCCGGCTTGGCTGCAAATGGCTTCTAAGAAGCCTTTTGCAGCCAAGCTGGCAAAGGGGAAGGGGGCGGCAGGGAGATATCCTGCCGCCCGACTGCTCAATAAAATAAGGCGCGGTTGTTGGGAGGGGTAAGTAAAGCCCCCCCCGTCCTTATTGGAACCCCCCACCCCATCTTCCCGAACCGAACCACCCCGTGTCCGGACCGGTCTGGAGGCCTTTAGAATGGCCTCCGAACCGGTCCGTGCACATCCCTACTGCCAGTCTGTGTAGACAATACTGAGCTAGATGGACCAATGGTCTGACTCGGTATATGGCAGCTGCCTATGTTACTATGTTCCCTCCTGCTTTAAACATGATATCTGGATTTTGTGTTTGTTCTTTGCCTTTGTCATTTTAATTTCATGGTGGTTTTGTATCTAGTGTGTTTGTCAATTAAAGTAAATTGCCCAAAGGCTGAGCTGAACTTATGAAATGGAAGCAAAAAAATTTTCTACTCTGCAAAGCTAAGTAACTCATTTACATTTTAAGGCCTGGTCTATACATGCAACAGGTGGAAATCAGGTGGTGGAGTTCTGAGATGTTAAAATGAGTAGTACCACTTCATCATACTGAATGGATCAGGCTGGGTTAGAACTTTTATTTTTACTTGATTTTTTAAAAATGTGAAGGAGTATTTAAAAATGCTATTCCTCACCTACAGCCTCAAGGAGTACAATCCACCCTGCCACCTCCGAATTCCACCACCACAGTCTGCTGCACGTGTATGAGCCATGTCTAGAGTCTATCTTTCTGGTGTTGGGTAGTTCTGTTAATTTAGAAAACATAATAGAATGATAAACAATATAAGGTGGGATCATACCCTTCAGTCCCTCATGTGAAGATTGTGGGAAGTGGGATCATGCCCTTTGGTCCCACCTTTGACATCCACACACCTCCCACACATTTCAGGGAACAGCAGAAAGGGGGGCCTATGTATGCATATGAACACCCCTAAACTGAAACTTAATTCTGCACTGTTTATACATTCCAAACATCATAAAATGTTGAAACTATGGAACCATTCCTATGTTACTGGAATAAATTTAAGAATCATGGAGGAGTAAGATGGGAAATATTCTGGCGCCCACAGAACCCTGTAGTTTTCTTTGGTAGACTACAGGAGGAGTTTACCATTGCCTCCTCCCGTGCAGTATGAGATGATGCCTTTCTATATTGCTGCTGCCTGTTATAAGTGTTTCCCATAGTCAGGGAAGCATACCAGTGGGGATTCAAACAGGCAACCTTCTGCTTGATTAGTCAAGCATTTCCCCACTGCACCGCTTAAGGTACAGAGACACATATACTGTATTTTCGCAAATACAACCCACAGCTGATCCTCACTTTAAAAAGGGGGGGAAACCCTTGTATTGCCTATACCTGTGTATTACCCACACCTGGTGTACTTTGATGTACATTTTATTTTAACAGTTTTGCTGTACAATAAAGGGATCTTTCTGTTTATAACTGTGCTCCAAAGCATGGTGATTTAAATGGGATTTAAATCCAGCTGCATCTATGTAAAAAATTATGTTGTATACTCTGTACTTACTTATTTCCCAGAACTCCACCTCCCAGAATACCAACACTTGTACACCCTGTGGGATATATTTGCAAAAATATGGTAATAGTCTTCTTTCCCCCTGTCTTTTTTCTTTCCCAGTTCTGAAAACCTAGAGTTATTGCTTCATTTTTTCTTGTTTCTATACTACATATACAGCATATTTATTTCTCTCTACAACAGTTTTCAATGGGCTGATTAGGACAATACTCTGAGCAGCCCATACCCATATAGAACCATGGGGGAAGAGCATGGATGCGCGCACACACACACACACACACACACACACCAGTTAAATGGGAAGAGTAATCTGAAATGCTTAAATAGTACGTTAAAGTAGCATTTGACACCATCACCACCCCCATCTCCGAGCATGATTAGGAGACTGCACATTGGGTGCAAGGCAAACATGCATGGCTGGACCTCTCTTCCAGTTTGGAGTATCATCCAAACTGGCCCCAGTAGGGCCTGTGTAGTTAAGGTGAGGACTAAAAATAATGGCTGGCAGCCTGACTAAATTTACTCAAGGAAGTCCCATTGAAATTAAAAGGTCAAGTTATAATTTCAGTGGGACTTCCCTTGAATAAATTTAGTCAAGATGCCAGCCAATTTTCTACCATTATAAGCCCCGAACTTCCTTTTGATCATAAAATCTATACCATTCATACAATCTGCCTGACATTTGGCAAATTTAGGCAGGATGCCAGCCAGTGTTCTACCATTATAAGCCCTGAACATTCTATTATTCCTAAAATCTATACCATTCATCCAGTCTGCCTGACTGTGCAGATCCATTGAGAAATCACTGAGATACAGTTGTCTGAAAATAGACCCTCTCAGGAACCCACCCTCAAGCCCCTCTCAAGTCCAGGGAGGTGATTTGTTTTATATTGTTTTATAACAACTTCGTCTCCAGGTACTGGGAATATATTCAGTTTTTCTTTTGCTGCCACCATATGATTACTTATTACCCTGCTCTGAATACTCAACACCTTGGTTATGTAGCCTCACGAGCGCAGGATAGGTGTATAGGTTCAGTATACAAATGAAAAAAAAACTTGAGGTATAGACCAAAAACAAAAATAAGTTTATTGTTTACAACTGATTGGAATAAAGATCTCTTCAAGACAGGGAGCATAAACTTCTCTACAACATTGCTAAGTATGTCAGCTGTTTAGCTCTTTGAGTGGTTTTTCACCTTCTTGATAAAATGTAATGTTTAGGGAGGTGAGATAACTAGGACAGAGGTAAATAAAACTTGGTTTGCAGACTAGGGGTGTGCACAGAACCAGCTGGTCTGATCCGGTTCGAGTCTGAACTGGACCTGAACCGGACTGGGTGAGTTCGGTCCAGCACCCCCTCAACCCCTACTCCAGTTCAGTTCAGTCCAGTTTAAAGGTAAAATGTGCCGTCAAGTCAATTTTGACTCCTGGTGTCCACAGAGCCCTGTGGTTTTCTTTGGTAGAATACAGGAGGGGTTTACCATTGCCTCCTCCCATGCAGTATGAAATGATGCCTTTCAGCAACTTCCTATATCGCTGCTTCCCAATATAGTACCAACGGGGATTCGAAACGGCAACCTTCTGCTTGTTAGTCAAGCATTTCCCCACTGCACCACTTAAAGTGGACTCCTGTAGACCGATTACACAATTAAAAAAAAAAAAAACTTATCCCCTCCAGGGGGCTTCTCTGAGGTGGTGGTGGGTCCATGGAGGTTTCCCCCCCCCCCGCCGGCCTTTCTTCCTTAAAAAATGGTCCCATTTGGCCATTCTTCAGTCCATTCGGGCCTTTCCTCTGGTGTGGTGGCCATTTTGGATGCCGCTGTGCCTGTGCAATGGGCCTCTGCATGGCCTGGTTCATGCCAAAGACTGGCCAGACTAGCCAAACCTCCGTGGACCCACCCCTGACTTGGAGAAGCCCCCCGGAGTGCGTAGGTTTTGTGTAAAAGGTCCACGAACCTCCCGAATGGGTCGGGGGGAGGGGGTTCAGTCCGGGGTTGAGCCAGTTCAGTTCTGAATCTGCTCGCACATCCCTATTGTAGACTTAGTGAATTTTCCCAGACTTCTTGTCTGTTACTAGGAGGTTTCACCTCTGGGCACCTTTTACATTCAAAGATTCTTTCCCAGTCTTAACACTCCCCCACTCTGAGAACACTGCCCCAGTGTTCTGCTGGTTCCACAGTCTCCATACATTCACCACCCAAGTCTCACACAACCCCCTGAACAATCTCTCCGGTTCAGATCACTTAAACCAATCTCTCTGCTACACTCTGTCCAACCTCTCACTCGTAATCCTCAGCTCCAACCCTCCAACTGTCTTCCCCTGACCAACTGACCTCATTTAAATCCCTCCCCTGGAGCATTCTGTGCCTGGTTACTATGGCAACACACATACTCAGGCACTCATTCTCCAGCTCCTCTATGTATGTTTCATCACAGACCCCAAGGAACCAGATTTCATGTTTGCAATTTTTTTAAGTAAGCATATTTTGTCTTCCATTTTTTGTGCACACCCCTTTAATTGTGTTCAAAAATTTGGTTCAGTAGAGGGTACATTCAAGCATTTCTGAAGTTATTAGCTTTTGAAGTCCCCATTGTTTTAATATAAATTAGGTGATGGCAGAGATCACCACATATGACAAAGGGCTGGTTCAGATGATACTTCATCTGACCAGCCCTCCTTACATTATAAGGACATGCACGCACCATGGCATGGAAGTTAGGTGACCACTTTAACTTGCAATTTCCTGGGGGTTTTTTGGAGCAGAAGTGAAAATAATAAGCTCCTTAATTCTCATTTTAAGCTGAAGGTCTGTTTTTTAAAAGTCTGATCACAAGAACTTATTTATTTAAAAGCGTTTTAAGGTCTGAGTTAGGGAATAGTCATTGTTCTTGTTTCTCAAGGAGTGTAAGAGTCCCCGTGAAAGGACAGGGCCTCACTGTGCAATCAAAATGAAATACTTAAAACATTAATGAAATATAGAGTGTGTTTTCTGGCCTGCCAGGAAGGGTGCATGCAATGTAAGTCCTGAGACTGACTTACTAGGCTTTTTAAAGCACATGTGGGTTTAATCAGGTCTGTCAGCAAACATTTCCCTTTTATTAATGTGCCTGGAAACTGCATTCTCTAAAACCCAAGTGGTAGAAGAGGATATGTTTCCAAACTGATAATGCTTCACATCACACGATAAATTCGCTTTGGTTTCAGAGACCAATCAGCTAGCTGGCTGCATGTGCAGAGCTATTTTCAGATATTCCAATACCACATATTACTGGAGTTCCCGGTCTGTGGCCTCGTTCTCTAAACCAAAGAGACCTATACTTATGAGATCTTATGTAGCTTCCCTTTTGAGGAAACTTTAAAAGGACCAAATCCTGTGGGTGTAACTTCATTTGTATTATGTAGGCCACAGTGTTACACTTTCTAGCAAAACATATTACACTTTGCAAAAACTCACTTCAGTACATCACAGTTATGCCATGACATGGACAGGGCTTTATGACTTCTAGATTCTGTAGCCTAAGGATGATGCTGAAATACAGTTCAAGCCACATTTTCTTGTTTCACACATTCACGCTGCTGGGCAGGTTGCTTGGCAATAGTAGATTTGGGTTCTAGAGAACAGAAACTTCTGCACAACGGGAACCTCTAAAATCAATTGAATAATTTTTCCAGGCTCCGGAATTCTCGGGCTGCACTAGGCCTTGCAGCACACACAGTGGTCTCCATGTGCAGGTTGCTGATGTAATTGACATGTACAAGTAGGGTTACCACATGTCCCTCACTACGCAGGATGTCCCTCATTTCAGGGATGAAATGTTGGTCCCTACAGGGACCCCTGCTAACTGGGCAAAGAGGCACCTTTTAAACATGGTGATTCTTTGTATGTAGCAGGGGGAGAGTAACTGGCTCTATCCACCCCTAGGACAGTACCTCCTGTGACTGTTGCTGGTGTCTGTCTAATGTTTCTTTTTAGCTTGTGAGCCCTTTGGGGACAGGGAGCCATCTTATTTATTATTTCTCTCTGTAAACCACTTTGGAAACTTTCACTGAAAAGTGGTATATAAGCATTTGTTGTTGTTGTTGTTGTTGACAGCATTTGTCCCTCATTTATTTCAGTAGCATATAATTCAATTACATATATGTTGATGATACTATGATACTCAGGCTCTTGATTTGATTGATTGATTGATTGATTGATTGATTGATGAATCTATATACCACCTTTCATTAAAAACAATCTCAAGGCGGTTTACAAAAATTAAAAAACATACAATAAAATGACAATAAAAATATCAAGATAAAAATATAAAAACAAACCAAATTTAAAAACTATAAAATACAAGCATAAAAACTATACATGGATATAAAACACATGGCCTCCCACTACATACACATAGATTACCACTACATACACTTCCCGCCCCAGCCGCCCCACCCTCAACTTGTGTCCCTCATTCTGGAACTTGTATCCCTCATTTTGGCAATGAAATGTTGACAACCTTATGTACAAAGTACCAGAAGCATCTACAATTGCAGCATAGCCTATCAGCTTCCAGGGTTCATTTTGGAGTCCAAGATGGTCATCGCAGAAACAACAGATTCTAAAAAGTCGGCAGAATCTGAACACTCTCTCAAACACACACACAATCTGGGTCAACTGAAAAATTTCTGGAGCACAAGCAAGCACTTCTCCCCATCTTTTCGCCAGCCAATCAGTTTCTGCACCCGAACTAAAAGGTAGCTGTGCTTGCCCTTCGTCCCACCTTTATGGATATATTGGATCCAGTGTTCTTTCTAATGATTTTCATCCGTGTGCGGAATGAGTTTTCTTCTGGGCGGCATTATCAAGGCAATGTGTGCCAATGTGTATTCAGAATGGGGCCTTCCCAATTCAGACTGAGCAGGATCTAAAATTAACTGAGCAGATTGTTTTTTTAAAAAAGTGAGTGTGTGCATGTGTGCACACCTTAGAGGAAACACTGATTGGATCCTGCTGACACTAGCTAATTACAAATACATCTACTGCAGATGTTAGATGTTGCCTCACCAAGTTACATGACTTGTGCAAAAGTGGAGCATGTTACATGGTGCGCTTCCACTTGCGTAGTGGGGAGGGGGAGGCCTGTATACATCCTTTCTGCTGCCACTGAGCAACCTGTACAGGTGCAAACCTTAGTGGAAATATACTACACTATTTATGACTCAGCAATTGCCAGTGACACATATACATACAAAATGCTCCTGATGCTTTTTTTAATGACCATCCTGAGTTTTGTTTTCAGGCAAGTCTACATTTCAGTCCATTAGATTGGTATTTTTATGAACAATATCAGTTTCTTTTGCCTTTATGGCCTAGCAAATTTTTCTTGGCACAGAATACAATGCCACATTCAGAGTTAACCTCAAAATGTACTTGAGAGCTGATGTGTAAATGGAATATTCAGAACAGGGAATCCCATTTTTTAGTACCCAGTACCAGAAACTAGCACCTTAAGCTGAATTTTTATCAGATGTACAGCACCTCCTGTACTAGCCCAAAGAAAAATTATTGTATTTATTTATTTTTGCACTTATATCCCACTCTTCCTCTGAGACCTTAGTTATTTTTATCCTTACAACAACCCTGTGAGGTAGGTTTCATTGAGAGATACTAGACTGGCCCAGAGTCACCCAGTGAGTTTCATGGCTAAATGGGGATTAAAACGCAGGTCTTCCCAGTCCTAGTCCAACACTCTAACCTAACCACTAGACCTTGAGTCTATTCCCACGATCACTGGAAAGCAGGCTAAGGGAGCTTAGCCTGCTTTCCAGTGATCGTGGGAACCACCGGGCTTGTGGCCGAGCCCAGTGTTCCCAAGGCAGCTAGCCTGCCTAAAATACCCTCCCCTTAAATGAGGTTAATGGAGCAAGCGCTCCGTTAACCTTGTCTTCTTGCTCGTGTGCCACTGTGGCACGCAGCAACACACGAGTAGACCCCCAACCAAGAGGCTGCAAGCAGCCTCCTGGTATCGGGGGTCCCCCCAGAATGGGACGTCCTGGGACATCCTGGGACTTGTGGGGGCCACACAGCCCCCAATCCCCACAGCCCCCACTGGCTCCGTGACGGAGCCGGCAGTCATGTGGGCGGCCGATCCAGCTGCCCAGGGCTACGCGTTCAATCGTTTGCGGGGAGAGCAGGCTAAGCCCACTCTCCCTGCAGACCTGCCAGAAGCTCTTCTCACTGATCATGAGAAGAGCTTCTATGACAACATCTTTTTATTTATTTAATTTATCACATTTTATTACATATGACAATAATATCACATATGGCAATTCATCACATATGACATAATAAATATGGTGCACTTTAAAAAACGGAGTATTGTCTATATTTTTTGAAAAGACTGATTCTCCACTTGCAGACTTACAACCTAAATGCAATGGATGATGTAAATCAATCACTGTCTGTGTGTGCTTGCTTACAGCTAAGATAGAGAAAGCACTGGATGTTGTAGCAACTGAAATGAGGTGTTTTTAATTTGGAGGAGACCACCAACTGTGGAGAAGACTGGCAGCTTTTAATAATCCTAGTGTCTTGAACAAGTTGAAGAGCTCCCAAGCAGATTCACTTTTCAAAAGCCTAGTCTCCATTTCTGTTTCCCACCCCCACAAGAGAAGTGGAAATGCAGCTGTGTATAATGGCTATTAACTTGCAAGTCCTTTCTGAGAGAGAGCTTATCTACACAACAAGCAGGTTTACTACACAGGTTATTAGTGCTTAGTTAAGACTGATCTAACTGGCATACTACAGCATCTATGCTGAAATCATCTGAGAATAATTGTAGACACCTATGGAGGTAATGTTAAGTGACTTGTGCTGAACATGTTTAAAAAGAATATGTTTTTACTAAAAACTCAAGACACTGAAATATGTATTGTAGACATGAAAATCCTGGATTAACCCTTTATTTGGCCACCATATATACCATGCTCTGGCTAAATTGATCTAATCTGACCTGTGCTGAACATACTTAAGATGTATAGCTCATATGCCCATTTGCTACTTTCCTCACTTTTCCTGCATTTAAAAAAAAAAATCAATTTCAAAAGCATAAGTCAACTTGGAAGTGCCTACTTTCTACCAGGGATTGTCTTGTGTTGAACTGCTGTGCAAATTGACAGGATGGATTTGTGCAGTTGTGCTGCTTCAATGTGGGTCAGGAATATGAAGTTGTTCATGTCTCCATGGCATATATTTATTTTAAAAAATGATTCATAAAAATTGCACACTAGCAAAACTTGTATTGTGGTGGAAAGTGGATGCATTTAGGGCAGGACTGAACCTGAGACTGAGTCCAGGACTGTTGCTGCAAATGTTTAGTCCAGATTACCCACATGATTTCTCCATGTTTCTCCACCCCTGTCAGAAGCAGCCAATGATGCTGATTGGAGAACTGGCAGATGTAAGTCTGACTAAGGTTCAAACTACATGTGACACTTAACACATTTTTGTGCTTCTATTTTTAAAAATCAAAATAGCAACCCCGGGGGACTTGATCAGGACTGGGACCATAGCATATATGGAGAGGGTATTTATTTGATTGATTGATTGATTGATATATTGCCCTTCCAAAAATGGCTCAGGGTGCTTTACAGATGGAAACTTAAACCAATAGAAACTTACCTCCTAGGACTCATAGCAGCACACAATTTTCATTGGGACCACAGAATGGTGAAAGGGGACACTCTTCCCATGCACCCTTGTGTTCCACCCCCACCCTGTAGTCATTTTAATTTTAAAAAAACACCAGAAATGGAAGCTCAGGTGTTTAAAGTATCATCTCTTTCCTCCAGGGCAAAGAGCACATGCAGGAAAAGGAGTGATCTGGATCAGCATTGTGATGGGAGGACGGGGTTAGGGTTAACACTCCCCTCCCTACCATGTTCTCTAGACAGCTCAGGCCCCATTGCACGTTTACTGGGCAAAAGCAAGCATGCCAGAACCCATGATGTAATTAAGCTCATATGCAGTTTGACCCACATTAAGAGGTTGCATTCGCATGTAACATGAAACCAGAGGTGAAGGGACTTCTGGTTTCAAAAACCGTACGTACAGATGCAGGCAACTGCAGTTTCAACTGAAAATGGATGCACAGTTTTCCTCCCTGGGCAGTGATTTGTACCTTCAGTTTGTAGTGAGGTCCACCACCTTGACCTCCAGTTCCGTGGTGCCCGCGTTACATCTGAACTCTGGCACCACAGTCTGGTTGCTTTGCAACCGGAGTTAAGGGAGAAAGCTCCTCCCTCACTCTGGCTGCTATTGGCTGATGGGGCTATCCTTCAGTAAAGAAGGAAGCCCAGGCAGCCAGTCCCCCCTCTCTCTGCAGTCAGCGAGACTGCAGAAAGGGGGCTCTTCCGAATGTCCAGATTCGGATGGGAGAGTGTGGGATGGGGGTACGGAGCTGTGGGTCCATTGAACCCGTGGCTCCACATTACATGCAAATGCAACCACAGTGTCAAGGTTATGGAACTCTTTGCTACATGAGATCCAGCTTGCCTCATCCCTATACACATTTAGACATCAGCTAAAACTTGTTTTTGTTTTAAAATCCTTTGCCTTTCCATATTGCAGTCCCGTTTTTTATCGGACTGCTTACTGGCTGCTTACTATTTTGTTTGTTTTATGTTAGGTTTTTGGTGTGTGTTTTGGCTCTTATGTTGATTGTTTTATTTAGATTGTGAGCCACATTGAGAGGGTTCTATTGTGGAACTGAAAGATAGAATGTAAACACTTTCTTAAACAAAAAATAATGCAATATGTGACTGGTACCTTTCGTTACAGCCCCTTGTTTAGCATCATGTTTAGTTCTTCCCTAAGGATATATCTGAATCAGCTGTTTGTCCCAGGCCATGTACCACAAGAAGCTGATTCAGCACATGCCAGGTTTCAGGTGGAGTCACTAAGCAGGGCTCATCTTCTAGGCTTTGTAGTTCGGAAGTGAGCAACGTCCATGTGATGAAATGGCACTGACGGGACTAATGCTCTGTACTTTTATGCAAATGCGTTTGGAATCTTGTGGAGCTGTCAATCAAAAGAATCCATTGGTGGGAAGTTGGAGGTAAAAATGTTAGTTGAGAGTGTGTTGGTGGTTTGTGTCTGGCTAGGGACAGTCCCAAAGAAGAGATGCTCTGTGATTCAAAGAAGATGACAGCCTGAAATAAAGGCTAGGTTTCTGTGAAAGTTCCTGGTTTGGACTTTCAATTAAAGCTTAAGATGTACCTTGCAACAAAGTAAAGTGTAACCTTGTAACATCAACAAGTACACTACCCTACAGCCTTGTAGAGATAAAACAAAACCTCAGAAACATCAATTAGAAATAAATTTTATTCTTGTTTGTTTGAATCTCTGATCACTTCCCTACTCACACTATACAAAGCTACGTTCACCAACATAGTGAGGCGAGTCTCTTAGCCCACTCTCCCCGCAGACAATCATTCAGGCAGCCCTGGGCAGCCAGATCAGCCGCCCACATGACTGCCAGCTCCATCACAGAGCCGGCAAGGGCTGCAGGGATCGGGGGCCACGCAGCCCCTGGAAGTTCCAGGGTGCCCCGCACAAGTGCATGGGGCATCCTGGAGAGATCCCCGAGCCTGGGAGCCTGCTTGCAGCCTCCCAGTCGGGGGGTCTACTCGTCACGCTCCATTGTGAGCGGTCCGTTAACCTCAACTAAGGGGAGGGGTAGTTTTGGCGGTTTGCTGCTGGGAGGCACATGGTTCCGGTGGCAGCACACGATTGCCAAAAAGCGGGCTAGGCTCCCTTAGCCCGCTTTTTGGTGATCATGAGAATCGCCTCAGTGACACACTGAAGTGAGTCGAAAGCCTAAGAAATTCCTACAGGGTTGATTTTCCTCAAAACACAGAGTACTATACCACCCCCAAACCCCACAGGCTTTGTAGCTGGGAAGTAACGTCTTTAAAGATGACTCAGCTTTTGACGAGCAGGAGGAGGGGATTGCTGAATCCTTCCAAGGAAAATGCTTCTGACACCCATTTCTCTCCAATAGCACTCCAGTACCAGAGGTTTGCATTTCAGATTTCCTCCATCCCCTCACTGTATAAGAAATGAGCACAACCCATATTCTGATATACAAATGATGCCACCACAATATCTGATCTGTCTGTTAGCAACTCTTAGTCAAGCAGTTCTGGTAAGAACTAATCTGCTTACTTTCCTTTCACTATCCCTACAATGGGACTAAATTTGGTCCAGATCAGACAGGCTGTTCACAAGTTAACCCACTTGTGCAGTAAACATTCATGCGTCCACCATCTCGAATTGCACCATCTTGAATTGCGGGTGACATTATCACAAACTATGCCTTTGGGGAGACTCTATATGTCCCTATAACTGTACCAAATTTGGTCCAAACCGGTAAACATGTGCACCTCAAACTTTCACAAATCCACCATCTTGAACTGGGATGGATGACATCATCACAAACTGTACCATTGAGGTGTCCCTATGTGTCCCTACTGCTGTAGCAAACTTGGTTCAGATCAATTAGGCAGTCCATAAGTTATCTCAGTTACACCTCAAATGTTCATGCATCACTATCTTGAATGGGGTGGATGACATCATCACAAATTATGCCATCGAGGTGTCCCTATGTGTCATTCGCCACAACTGTACCAAATTTAGTTAAAATTGGTTAGACCATCCACATGTTAGCCCACTTGCATCTCAAATGTTCACGTGTCCACCATCTTGAACTAGGGTGGGTGACATAATAACAGATGACACCATTGAGTTGTCCCTTTGTGTCCCTACAGCTGTACCCAGTTTGGTTCATATTGGTCCAGGCATTGCAAAGTAGATTGGGGACACACACACACAGGTGATCTCGTAAGCTTAATCTCATAAGCTGCTTTCCTTAAGGGAAGTAGACTAAAGAGTACTGTATGCAAGGTATAGGTACAAATTTGAAACAGAGGCAAGGTAAACTCTGGATCATTTTCTCCCACATGAATCTGCCAGCCAACTGAGATATGCTTTGTAGGACCTTTTCTGGGTGCCCCTGCCTTCTAAGAGTTGGCTACTAATGGCTGTAGGGAAGACCTTTGCAGTGGTGGTGTCCTCATTGTGGAACTCTCTCCCTAGTCATGCACACCTGGGGTCCTCTTTACTATCTTTTAGGAACCAAGCAAAGGCTATCCTGTTCTCCCATGTTTTAAATAATTTTGAAATGCTTATTTATTTGTTTGTTTGTGTGTGTATGTATGTATGTATTTATTTATTTAACGTATTTCTATACTGCCCAAAACTTACATCTCTGGGTGGTTTACAACCATTTGCCGGTGGCAAATGCAGACGGACCTCTTTTGATTATCTAAATGGGTGGTGGGGTTCATGACGAAGAAGGCGTTCTCTTAAATGCCCAGGACCCAAGCGGTTTAGGGCTTTATAGGTTATAACCGACACCTTGTATTTTGCCCAGAAACACATCGGCAGCCAGTGTAACTCCTTCAATACAGGAGTAATGGCTTCCACATTCTGGACCAACTGTAGTTTCCAGACTCCATACAAGGGCAGCCCCACATAGAGCGCAATACAGTAATCCAGTTTGGAGGTTACCAGCAGATGTACCACTGTTTTGAGGCCATCCATCTCAAGAAACGGACGCAGCTGGCTTATCAGCCGAAGCTGATAGAAGGCACCTCTGGCCACTGCCTCAACCTGGGACACCAGGGAGAGACTCGGATCCAGAAGTATCCCTAGACTGCGTACCAGTTCCTTCTGGGGATGTGTGACCCTATCCAGAACAGGCAGATCAAAATCATCTCTCGAGTTCCGACCCTGCACACTGAGTATCTCTGTCTTATCTGGATTCAGTCTCAGTTTGTTATCCCTCATCCAGCCCATTACTGACTCCAGGGAGGCATTTAGGGAGGTTATGCCCTCTCCTGATGATGCTGACATGGAGAAATAGATTTGGGTGTCATGAGCTTACTGATAGCACCCTGCATCAAATCTCCTGATGATCTCTCCCAGCAGTTTCATGTAGATGTTAAACAACATTGGAGACAATACAGAGCCCTGAGGGACACCATACAAAAGTTCAGATTTTGTAGAACAACAGTCTCCAAGGGACATCATCTGGAACCTGCCCGAGAGGTAGGAGTGGAACCACTGCAAAGCAGTGCCTCCCACTCCCAACCCCCTCAGACGCTCCAGAAGGATACTATGGTCGATAGTATCGAAAGCCACCGAGAGGTCCAAAAGGACCAACAGAGTTACACTTCCTCTCTCAATTCCCAGTTGGAGATCATCCATCGGGCCAACCAAGGCAGTCTCCACCTCATAGCCAGCCCAGAAACCAGTCTGAAATGGGTCAAGATATCAGTGATTATCTGAATGCTTAGTGATTAGAATGTTGTTCTAGGACCAGGAACACCTGAGTTCAGCCATAAATCCCCATTCAGCCATGAAGCTCACTGGGTGACTCTGGGCCAGTCACTTCTCTCTCAGCCTAACCTACCTCACAGGGTTGTTGTGAGGACAAATATAACCATGTGCACCACTCTGGGCTCCTTGGAAGAAGAGTGGAATATAAATGTAATGAGTGAGTGAATAGATGGATGGATGGATGGATTTTAATTGCCTTTTCATTGCTTTTTTCCTGGCTGGTTTTATCAGCCGTTTTTGTGTGGTTTTTATATTATAGTTGTTTTACTTTTATTGTTTTAATCTAATAATTTTAAGCTGTCTTGCAGCCATATGATGAGTTGGTGGGATACAAATCTTATAAATAAATACATATCCTGTGAGGTTATATTATAAAGCACAGTGTAGAAAAGCACTTATATGCACACAGCAGACAGAAGCTTTTGCCTCTTGGTCCAAATCTGTACAGGAAAAAGACCAAGATACTCTGCCACAATAAGGCCCTAGTTCATAAGCAGGTCTGTAGAATGAATTCATTCACTTTATAAGAAATGATCTTGAATAGCACCATAGATCTGATTTCAAGCCAAGATTTTGGTCTGGTAACACTAAGCGGGTGTTTCAGACAAGAAAACACTCTCAAAGCTACAGTTTTATACTGCATTGCAGGAAGGAAATGTGCTTGGACTCAGCCACAAAGATTCGATCAGATCCATATGAAGGCAAGAGCTATCAGGTCTTTGCTATGCACAGAAAAATGGCAATTCATCATGCTCTGAGTTCCAGCTAAATTTGAAGGAGAAGAGGAGGAGGAGGAGGAGGAGGAGGAGGAGGAGGAGGATCTGGAAACAACAGAAGAAGAGATGGACTAGGAAGAGAAATGTGGATTTCATCACTAATGAATACAAGATTTCGGCTTTCAGAAGGTATTCTCCTGAGCTCACAATGTGTCAAAATAACATGATTGAGATAAATGTGAGAAATCAACTAGTTATGCATTACTCATAAGCCTTTGAAAAAGGAGGGGGGGCGGAATGATAGCATGTACAATTGCAACTATTCAGTGGAAAGGGGAAGCAAACAGAACAAATGGGATAACCCTAATTTTCAATCATAATTGTCAACACATGGGGAAAATTGACTGCTGTCTTAAGGAAATGCTTAGGATGCAGTGCAGTACAATCTGCCAGCAATTGTCAATCAGATCTGATGGAAACTACCACCTTCCTAAAACAGCCAGGTTTACCAGGGCCATTGACCTCTCCTTCTGTTGTGAGAATAATATACAAGGAAATACTTACCGGAAGTCTCCTGTTGCAGTTGTCTACAGATTTATCATGAACAATGATGTGTCTGTGGCAGGTCACCTGACAGAACAGTCCTACATCTCGCCTAAAGTGTATCTGGCCCACGGAAACCTGCCACAGGCAAAATATATTCTCAACTTTTGTTGCTCTTGTTGAAACATGTTTACCTCTGGTAGGATAAGAAGAACATAATGTTGTTAAGTGCAGCTCACTCTTAGACGTGTTCTAGCATTTAAAGGGTGTATGGAAGTTATGTGCAAATTGGGTTAATTAAATATGCCATGCTATGCAAATAAACAGAGGCCCCCCAACTTCAGATGTATGGCTCATGTGCAAATTGCTGCTGAACTGGTACTATGATAATGAAACCAGATTTGATATGTTAGTGTAGTGTAGTGGATGGAGGGGAGACCTGGGTTCAAATCCCCAGGCCCAATCTTCAGGTGGGGTAAGAGGGGTGATCATTCCCAGCCCCATGCTCTTCCAGGCCCCGCAGCTGGGCCCAACCACCCCCACACTCCCAGCCACTGTTCCTCATGCCCCCCCCCCCCAGTAGTGCACACAACACTTAAGAGTTCGATCGCCTTCACCTCCCTCTTCATTCATGCAAAGAGAAAGGCAATCGAACTTCTCAGCCCAGGCCGTGCAAGTTGGATATTAAGTGGGAGGAGAGGGGTACAGAGGCCACTGGGATGCATCAAAAGAGGTTCCTTCTGCCAAGGGGGTGTGCTCAGTTCAGCACTTCAGGTGTGAGGGGAAGTTCAGCACTAGAAGAAGAGAGGGTGTGTGGACTGATTTGAGGACAAATATGGAGTCCCTTGTGTGGAAAGTTGATGGGGAGCTGAAAGTATCCAGCTTGTGCAGTGCCCGGAGGTTTGGTTGCTACTCTCCTTGCTGGAACAAGGAGGGAGGCGACCAAATTCCTTAGTGCTACATGCGCTACTGGAGGACAGGGGGTGAGGAGCGGCGGCAAAGGAGGAGTGTGGCTGAGGGGGAGTGCCGCTCGCACCCATCCCAACACCTTCCTAGGAATGGCCCTGCAAATCCCTGCCCAGCTATGGACCTCTCTGGTATACCTTGGGCCAGCTACCATTTCTCAGCCTAATCCAGGTCCCAGGGTTGTTCTGAGGGGAAAAATGGGATCATGGCTTTGGAAGGTGCATGTGATTAAAATCTAAAAATATTATAATTAACAACATAACTTATAGAAAAAGTCAGCCAAGAGGACTTCTCCCTGATACCAGTTCTCTGTTTATGCAGGAAGAGAAATACATCTGCAAAAATACCATAGAAATGCAAAACATTGTTGCTTTCTTAAGTCATTGACTCTGTATAATGTTTATTTTCCAGCAAGATAAATATGTACTTCTCCAGGGCAGGGAGAGGTACCAAATAATAACCTCAAGTAAATGACTTATATTTTCTTTTATGGTGTGCAACAGATGAATTGTGTACTGCGTAAATTATACCTCTGTATTTAAGTTTATCTACATGACAAGTGTATGACTCATGTCCAGTCTTAATCTCTTTGGTTTATTATTTATTTTCACTGTATTTGATTCTGTATCTTTTAAAACATTCAATAAATCGTTAGTGATTTTAAAAGCAAGAAACGTGCCTGATGAAGTGCAACAACAAAATCGATGGATGTGGTGGATGTTCCATCTGCCTTGTAACAGAACATGAGCACAGTGGTGCAAAAACGCTCTTGTGCAAAATGCAAAAATGTGCAAATGCAATTGAACAATGGGCGGCCATGGGAAATAATCTTCCTGCCTTCTATCTGCCTTGTAGAAGCTGAGAGGGTACGGAGGGGGAGCAGGGAGTGATTATTGAAGTGAATGCTTCTGGGTTTGCTTCATTGACAAAAGTACCATCTTTAACTCCAATTCAGGCCAAGTCTCATTTAGGTTTCAGGAGCAACAAGACAATCTGCTCTCTATAGTCCCCTTGAGTGGACCCAGTTGCAGTGGGCCCCAAGATATTTGCTGGGTGGGCCCCAAGCTATTTGTTCCACCACCACTTCATGAACACAAGAACTTAAGAACAGCCCTGCTGGATCAGGCCCAAGGCCTACCTAGTCCAGCATCCTATTTCACACAGTGGCCTACCAGGTGCCTCTGAGAAGCCCACAGGCAGGATGTGAGGGCATGCCCTTGCTCTTGCTGTTGCTCCTGGTATTTAGAGGCATCCAAATACCGGGAATTTAGAGGCATCTGGTATTTAGAGGCATTTTACCTCTGAGGTTGGAAGTGGCCTATAACCACCAGACTAGTAGCCATTAATAGACTTGTCTTTAATGAATTTGTGTAAGCCCCTTTTAAAACCATCTAAGCTAGTGGCCATCACCACATCCCATAGCAGAGAATTCCACAGATTAATTACATGCTGTGTGAAAAAATACTTCCTTTTGTTGGACTTAAATTTCCTGGCCTTCAGTTTCATGGTATGACCCCTGGTTCTAGTGTTGAGGGGGGGGGGTGCATTTTCTTTGTCCTCTCTCTCTACTCCATGTACAATTGTATCTGCCTCTATCATGTCGCCCCATAGTCTGGAGCACCAGGGAACATGCCTCAGGCCCCTGATCATCTTGGTTGCCCTCTTCTGCACATTTTCCAGTTCTATAATGTCCTTCTTAAGATACCAGAACTTTATGCAGTGCTCCAAATGCGGCTGAACCACAGATTTGTATAAGGGCATTATAATACAGTCATTTTTCTTTTCAACCCCCTTCCTAATGATCCCTAGCATGGAATTTGCCTTTTTCACAGGGGCCGGGTACTGAGTCAACACTTTCAATGAGCTGTCCACCACGACCCCAAGATCTTTCTCTTGGTCTATCACTGACAGCTCAGACTCCATCGGTGTACTGTATATGTGAAGGGGGGGGGGTTGCCCCAATATGCATCACTTTACACTTGCTAACATTGAACCACATTTGCCATTTTGTCACCCACTCACCCCAGTTGGAGAGATGTTTTTCGAGCTCCTCATAATCCTCTAAATAGTTTAGTGTCATCTGCAAATGTCTAGATCATTTATAAACAAGTGAAAGATCACTGGTCCCAGTATAGATCCTTGGGGGACCCCACTTCTTATTTCCCTCTATTGTGAGAACTGACCATTTATTCCTACCCTCTGTTTCCTCTGCTTCAACCAGGTACGAATCCAAACATTAATCTGTTTCCTTATCCCATGATTGCTAGGTTTACTCAAGAACCTTTGGTGGGGAACTTTGTCAAAAGCTCTTTGGAAGTCCAAGTATACTTTGTCAACTGGATCACCTTTATCCACATGCCTGTTGACACAGACAAAGAACTACAAAAGGTTAGTGAGGCAAGACTTTCCCTTGCAGAAGCTGTGCTGGTTCTCCTTCAGCAAGGCCCATTCTTCTATATGTTTAACAATTTTGTCCTTAAGTATGCTTTCAATCAATTTACCCAGCACAGAACTTAAGCTAATCAGCCTGTAGTTTCCTGGATCCCACCCTCCCCCGGATCCCTTCTTGAAAATCAGAGTTACATTAGCTACTTTCCAGTTCTCTGGTACAAAGCCTGATTGTAGGGACAGGTTGCAACTTTTATCTGGGGATATCAGCATTGGAGTTCCTTCAGAACTCTTGGGTGGATAGATGCCATCTGGCCTTAGTGATTTGTTAATTTTTAGTTTTTCAAGACAGTTTAGAACATCCTTTCTCATCACCTCAAACTGGGCCAGTTCTTCAGTCTCCAAGCCTGAGAAGCTCAGTTCCGGAGCTGGTATATGGTCAGTATCCTCCGCCATGAAGGCAAATGCAAAGAACTCATTCAGCGTCTCTGTAATCTCCTTATCCTCCTTAATAATCTCTTTCACAACCTCATAATCTAAGGATCCAACCGCCTCCCTGGCAAGTTTTTTGCTACTGAGATATTTAAAGAAGTTTTTGTTATTCCCCTTGACACTTCTCGCTATATGTTCCACAAACCCTCTTTTTGCATCCCTTATTATTGTGTCCTTGAATTTCTTTTGCCAGAGGTTATGTTCCTTTTTGTTCTCTTCATTTGGGCAGGACTTCCCTTTTCTGAAGGAAGTCTTCTTTCCTTTTATAGCTTCCTTGCAGTCGCGGCTGGTGAGGGTGCCGGTGGAGGGGCGGCGAGAGGCACCTTTAAGAGTAAAAGAATTGGTGTTGTTTACCTCCGCTCTTGCCGCACCTGAACGCTGCTCAGAGAAGTAGCGTGCCGCCCAGCACCGCCTGCGGCGGAGGATCACCTCCATCATTTACCTAGCCATGGGTGGGGGATCGGCTCCATGGAAGTCAGGTGAGTGGCGGAGCCGATCCCCCACCACAGGGGCTGCTGGGTGACACGCTGCTTCTCCAAGCAGCATTCAGGTGCAGAGAGAGTGGAGGTAAGCACCAATTCTTTACTGTTAAAGGTGCCTCTTGCCGCCCCTCCACTGGCGCCCTCACCAGCCGCAACTGCTTCCCTGACTCTACTTGTTAGCCATGCTGGAATCCTCCTGTACTTTGTGGTGCCTTTCCTCCTTCTTGGCATACGTTCCATCTTCTGTTATTGTGGTTTTTAAACCGTTCCATGCTTTCTGGAGTGATTTAACCTTTGTGACTTTCCCTTTCAGCTTCCTTTTTACCAGTCCCCTCATTTTTAAGTTTTCCTCTTCTGAAGTCCAAGGCATCTGTGTTGGACTTCCTTGGCAATGCTCCACTTGCATATAAGCTGAATTGGATCACACTATGGTCACTGTTCCCCAATGGTTCTACAACTCTGACATCTCACAACAGGTCCTGGGCAATACTCAGGATTAAGACCAAGGCCGCCTTCTCTCTGCAACCGGTTCTGCAACCAGTTATTCTAAGGCACAGTCATTTAGCATGTTTAGAAATTTGGGCTCTCTGTCAATACCACCATGTGAATTTGCCCAGTCTAAGTGAGGGTAATTGAAGTCATGAATTATTACAGCTCTGTCTTTCTTTTATGCTTCTGTGATTTGCTTCTCCAGTTCCAAGTCACTCTCAGCGTTATGATCCGGAGGACAATAGCATGTCCCTATTAACACATGTTCTTTCAGTCCTCGTATTGTCACCTATAATGATTCTGTGGACAAGTCCAGTCCTCCTAGGATTTCTAACTTATTGGATGCTATCACTTCTTTAATATTTGTTTATTTTATTGTTTGTTTAGTTAAGTTAGTTAGTTAAGTTAGTTAGTTAAGTTAGTTAGTTAAGTTAGTTAGTTAAGTTAGTTAGTTAAGTTAGTTAGTTAAGTTAGTTAGTTAAGTTAGTTAGTTAAGTTAGTTAGTTAGTTAAGTTAGTTAGTTAGTTAAGTTAGTTAGTTAATTTTTATACTGCCTGACTCCAAAGGCTCCAGGCCATTTACAAAAACAAACACAATAAAAACACAATAAAACCAACAATTAAAGAATTAAAATTTAAAATATTCAAATATTACCACAATTAAAAAAAATTAAACAGCAATTAAAAATTTAAAACATTCAAATATTATTAAAAGCCTGGCTAAAAAAGTGTGTCGTAATGGCTCTTTTAAAAGCCGGTAAAGATGTTAACCCATGAATGTCTATAGGGAGCGCATTCTACAGCCCAGGAGCGACTATAGAGAAGGCCCACTCCCCAGTCACCGCCAGACGACCTGGAAGTATATGGAGCTGAAACTGACTTGATGATCTTAATGTGTGGTGAGGATTATGCAGAAGAAGGTGCTCTACCAGGTAACTTAGTGATAAGCTGTTTAGGGCTTTAAAGGTAATTACCAGCACCTTGTATTTTGCCCAGAAACTTATTGGCAACCAATGCAGTTGCTTTAAAACAGGCATAATAAGGTATCTCCAAGAAACCCCGGAGACCAATCTACCCACTGCATTTTGAACCAACTGAAGTTTCCAAACTATATACAAAGGCAGCCCACGTAGAGTGCATCGCAGCAGTCAAGCCTAGAGGTTACCAAAGAGTGCTCCAGAGTTCTGAGATCATTTTCTTCAAGGAATGGATGTAACTGTCGTATCAACCGAAGTTGAAAAAAAGCACTCCTGCCCATTGCCTCAGCCTGAGAAACCAGAGTGAGGCCTGGGTCCAGAAGCACTCCCAAGCTACATACCTGTACCTTTGTGGGGAGTGCAACCCCATCCAGAGCAGGAAGATCTATCACATCTCACAAAGTTAGACCCTTTACCATGAGTACCTCCATCTTGCTTGGATTACTCTTCTATTTATTATCCCTCATCTAGTCCATTACTGCCTTTAGGCAGGTTTTTAGGTGGGGGGCGGGGGATACCATTTCCTAATTATGATGTCATGGAATAGATTGGGATGTCATCATCATATTGATAACACCCTGCTCCAAATCTCCTGATGATCTCACCCAGCGGTTTCATGCAGAAGTTAAAAAGGAGTATCCTCTGTGTGAGAGGATATGGGCACATTCCCGAAGCAAGGGGTCCCTTCTAAGGGAGCAGTCCCCTCTACCTCAATTTTATATCCTCCTTCCCCAAGACCTTGGTTCTCCATGACAGCAGAAGAGCTGTCAGCCTGGGAGTGGGATGCCTTTATCACATCCCTGAGAGTCTCGTCCACATACTTCTCTGCTTTTCTGAGCTTCTCCAGGTCAGCCACCTTGGCTTTAAGGGAACAGACATCTTCCCTGAGAGCCAGGAGATCTTTACACTGAGTACACACTGATGATTTCTGCCACTCAGGCAGATAGTCATACATTACCTCTCCTAATGGTGTTCTACTTTCATAGCTGGTTTGGCTACTTAGACTACATAGAGCTTGTTTACTTGAAAGCTAGATCTTAGCTACAGTTGACAGCTAAGTAAAGGTTTTAAGCTCTGTCCTTGAAGAAAATTACAAAAGTGGAGTAGTTATCACCATCTTCTCTTTCTGGGTGCCTCCTTTGGGATAAGGGGGACCACCTGTGTCCTCCCCGCACACTTCCCCACTAAACTCCATGCAAAACTCCTACTATGTCTGTTAGTAATCTCTTGTTCGCAAAGTTCTGGATGGCAGAGTTCCCCTGGTCTGAGCCTTCTCTTCTCAAGACCTCATTTCAAACTGAGCCACCTTAGGAAAAGGGACCCACAAGCTGTGTGACTCAACTGCAGCTAGTGCCCCACCCACTGTCTCTCTAGGCACAATTGAAACTAAATATGAAACTGCTGTGGCAAAAACAAATCCCTAGCCAGCCAGAAATCAAACCCTAGAAAATACTATCCATAAGAAACATACCTTGTCCTTTTCCCCTTGTTTTCATGTTTGTTTGTTTGTTTGTTCATTTGTTTATGATGGTAAGCTTGCTTACTGTCTTCTTTAGGAAAGAAGGAAAGAAAGAAAATTGCTGCTTCCCTGGTCTGAGCCTTGCCTTCTCAGGAGCTGCTTTCAAACTGAGCCACCTCAGGAATGTGGCCCCTCCCACAATCTGTATTACTCACCTGCAGCTAATCCCCAACCACTGTCTCTCTAGGCACAACTGAAACTGAATTTGAAATTTCCCTGTCAAAAAGAAACTCCTAGCCAGCCAGAAATCAAACCCTAGAAAAGACATAATTTGTCCTCCCCCCCGCCACCACTGTTTTCTTGTTTATGTATGTATGTATGTATTTGCTTCCTTGCTTTCTTTTTAAAATAAAACAAAATTAGAGTTTCCTCTTCTCTGAAAGTTTTTAAGAAGGACCTTAAAACATACCTGTTTAGTCAGGCTTTTGGTTTATAATTTTAAAACTTTGGTTTTAGAGTTCCTATTGCATTTTAAATTGTTTTAATTGTATTGATGTTTTAATTGATTTTATATTGTGAACTGCTCAGGGACCTTTTTTGTATGGGGGAGGGGTACATAAATGTACTAAATAAAATGAAATATAGGTAAGTAAGTAAGTAAGTAAAAAATATGTTTGCTGCCTCCCCTGGTCTGAGCCCTGTCTTCTCAAGAGCTGCTTTCAAATTCTATGGAGAGTTTGAAAGCAGTCTATGGAGTACAGTGGTGATCTCAGAGATCAAAAGTGGGTCCTGCACAGCCTTGTCAGAGTTTGGAACCAATTCAGCGCTACACTTTTCAAACAGAAAGCAAACTCTGGATACAGGACCAAATTCTGAAGAAAAGACTTTTTAAAAATCAGCTGTGGGGAGGAGATACCTCCTGGTACTTTCTTTGGGGTGAGGATGGGGTTGGAAAAGTCAGTGATACCTCTTATCTACAGGTCAACAAAAACCTAGCATAAATGTCTTTAAAAATGGGTTGGACAAATGGAAATACTCAAGGAAAATGGAGGTCTTCTGTGTTTTCCTCTTTCTGATTCATGCATGCATGAAAATTGTGTTAACGGAATTGCGCAACAGTGTGGCCAATACAAATAACAGTTGCACTATTGCACAACCCCACCGGTGTGATTTTCACACTTCCTCACACCCTATTAAGAGTTTACCCTTAGAAAAACCCTTAACATTTTAGCCCTCTTCACATATTATGTTAAACACCCATACAATCTGTGAACACCGTACACAGGTTCAGAGCTGAACACAGGTACAGTAATTCACATGTTATGCTGAACACAGGCATAGCAGTACAGTCCTTATATGTATCCTGTATTTCAGGTGGGCTGTATCTAGGTTCCCTTTTTAAATGAATGCAGGTACAGTTGTTCACATAAAAACAGGGATGTGTGTGTAGACATCTGAACTCAGGTACAATATAATGTCTGGACTAGGGATGTGCATGACCCTGTTTGGAGGCCCTTTTATGGGCCTCTGAACAGGTTCGAAAGACCAGCGGTTTGGCTGTTTTGAAGGTGGAGGGGATACCTTTAAGGGTGGGGGAGGGTGCTCTTACCCCTCCCACCATGTTTCCCCCACCGGTGATACACTTTAATTGGGTCTGGCAGGGCAGCAGAGTACCTGCCTGCCACCCTGTTGCCTCGGCAGACCAGAAGTGACCGGAAGTACCCAATGAATGTGTACACATTGGGCGCAAGTGCACATAATGCACGTGTACATGTTGGGTGCAGTGCACGTGCATGTCACGTATGCTTGCACGCACGTGCCCAACGTATGCACATGCATCGTACTTCTGGTCTGACGAGGCAACAGGGTGGCAGGGAGGTACCCTCCCTTTTAAAGTGCAGTGCCGGTGGGGGGAACATGGCGAGAGGGGTTAGAGCACCCTCCTCTGCCCCTAAAGGTATCCACCGTCTTCAAGCTGCTGCCACTGTCACCGCCACCTCCACCCCTACTGTGTGCACATCCCTAGTCTGATCAGGGCACTTCTGTTGTAATGATTTGTTCCTTGATGCACTCACACAGCATAGTTCCTAAAGTCTATGTATTGCACTCTGTGCATGGAACTTATGTACCTCCTCCTCTCTGAATCTTAGGGACACATTTTTAAAATTTGGGGAAATGTGTGCACTGCCAGACTCATGCCCATCTGGTATGCTTCAAACTTTGTCAAGGGAAACAAAAAAGGGAAGACAAGACAAAAGAGACTGTGAAACAGATGGACCTCTAAACTATATTAAAATAGCAAACAATGTTTGTAACTACTGGTAATTAGGTGAACATGCAAACAATGAGATTATTAAAAAGTTTAACCATGATAAATTCTAATACAGATGCTGAGAGAAGAAAATGACAATGTGCAGGATGCTGTCAAATGTTTGTTAGCACAGAGGGACCTCTTAATAAAGTTGCAATCTTTTCCCCCTGATTTCTCATTTTAATGTTGCAGAACTCAGAAGTTGAGCACCAAATGAGATGAGACAGTATTTGGCACAAATGGCACCAGCTAGGAGCTATACATCCTAGAGTATATCTTGCAAAAATGGGCTGCTGCACACATATCTTGCAAGAGCTTTTCTTTTTCTTCCCTTTTCTTGTTTTGCTAGCTAGTTGGCCTCATGTACTGGACTCGCCCCAGTGGCTCCATTACTTGTTTCAAAGATGTTCTTTCCCCATACTGCTGTGGTGCTTAGTGGCTGCTTGTGAGCCTTAAATGGATATTAATGGAGCAGAAAGCAAACTGAATTACCCAGTGGATTAAACAAAAAGAGATCTCATTATCCAACTTGGGAAGCCCATAGGATGTGCAAACACTATTTCTTCTGCTTAAAATAGCAGAACCTAATCTGAAATCCCCCTGTTTGCCAAAATATAATCTCATCCTCCTCCACCCCCAGGACACATTGATAAGAGAAGCTTGAATAGACAATTGCCAGGATTCTTCAAGGCTGGCTGATTCGGCTAATGTGCTTATAGCCAGAGTAAACAAGTGTGTTGATCTGCCTGCCTGTCACAATTAAGAGCAGAACACTCTGCAGGCTTTGAAGTCTGTTGTTCAAGGGGTACCTGCTGAGCCAACTTTTGCATCCTGAGCCTCCACAATTATTAGCCCAGGTTTTTCACATTTTCTTCCCATCCCAGGGACATCAGAGACCCACTAAGTCAATGACACACTCTCTCTCTCTCTCTCTCTCTCTCTCTCTAAGAGGGAACTGCACTAGCTTGTTAATCCATTAATATACTTCATGCGCTGCTCATTATTTTAACGGAGAGTACCTTTTAGCACACTTGTCAAGCTGTCATCTATCTCCTTATTAACGTGTCCTCCGTATGTTAGGTGTAACCATGCTCACCTACTTAAAACTCTCAGAAAATGCTTTAATTTTTTTAAATAAAAAGACATGTTATATGGAACAGATGCGTAACTGCATTTTAAATAAAATATCTGATGAATAAGACACTGTCACTGCTCCATCTGTAGCCACTGGTTTTTTTAAAAAAAATGTTGCGAGCTTACTTATGTGGCCTACACCTGTGATTGGCTGCTCACACACTTTTGTCCCTCTGCTCCCCTTTATGAGAGTTTCTTCATGGTTGAAGGGAAAATGTCCTTTGTTGCATATGAGGCATATTTCTAAGTAGGTCAGACCTTCAACAATTTGCCATTTGGGAAGCACTAAAGGAGACCTTCCCACAAGATTCAAGGGTAGTTCGGCTTATCTAAGCTATGCTATGCTTGACTCAGTCCTATTCTCCAGCTGTCCCAGTTTCCCAGGGATTTGCTGAATGCTCCAGAAGAGCTCCTTAGACTGGATACAAATAGCTAATGGTCAAGAAACTTGTTTTGAGTCCAAGGAATGGTTCTGGAGTGTGGACAAGCTCTTTAAAGCATTTGTGCTCTTGAGGGAAAGTGCAAGACAAGCCATGCTTTGCTGTGGTCCCAAGCTACCAAGACGTGCATAGGTTGAAATTTCATATACTGCAAACATTTTGTGGTGTGTGTGTGTGTATTGTTTATAATGGTTGACATCATATCTAAATTACTCTATATTACTACTCAGGAGTTACTCTAAAGGACTACTAAATTTCAATATGGTTTCCTCTAATAAATGTAGTCAGGATGTCAGCCAATATATTGAAGTATAGTTATGTTTTTCTAGTATATCTTCACTATCAGAACAATCTCCTTGACAAAATCAGCTGAGGACAGGCTGCCACATTGTAAATGAATGCATCACAGAGCAGGCAGTGGGGAGCCTTTCACAATGACTAGTAGTTCTCCTGACTAGTAGTTCTCTGAATGGAAGATGAGCAAGCAGGAGCCCTGGGCGGCAGGATTGGCCGCCTACATGACTGCTGGCTCCGTGACGGAGCCGGCGGGGGCTGGGGAGCTTGGGGGCTGCGCACCCTCTGGAAGTTCCAGTATGCCCTGTGCGAGTGTGCAGGGCATACTGGGGAGACCCCTGGAGCCAGGAGGCGGCTTTTCGCCCCCTCTCCGTGGGTCTTTTCATGGGTAGGTGCGGCACGGAGCTGCGCCATGGCTACTCACAACCTTGAAAACCAGGTTTGCGGAGTGCTCGCTCCGCAAGCCTGGTTTTAGGGCAGGAGTACTTGAGTGGGTTACCCACTCTAGAACCACTGGGCTCACAGCCAAGCCTGGTGGTTCTCACGATTACAGAAAATCAGGCTAGCAGAGGCTAGCCTGATTTTCTGCAATCGTAAGAATAGCCTCATTTTCTTATTGCCCACATTTTCACCAATCCCCCCTTCCTTCTTCAGCCCCTGTACCCTGTACCCTGAAAATATGTCTCTGAGGGATAACCTCAAGAGTAGTTTTGGGGAGGGTCCAAAGAGATTTGGGGAGAGAATTTGATTTGGGGAGTAGATTTGGGGAGATTTGGGGAGTAGATTTGGGGAGGGTCCAAAGAGCAGCAGAGAGAAGAAGGATTGGCAAGAATCACCCCACCCCTTGCACAAGAACAGGACATCTTCCACTCATGGAACTACAAGTCAGGATGCTGCCTGATGTGTAATACTGGAGGAGGTATGACCCATAGTGTGATCCTTGGTATACTAACAGAGATTGTATAAGCATGTTTCTGTTTACATAACTGAAAAGTTGCAAGGTGTGCCTGTCTGATCCTATTGCTTTTTAGGCCCCCGATGGGACCTTCTTCATTTCAGCACTCTGTCTAGCGATTTTGACATTCCTTCCTTTTGTGTTCCCCCCTCCCTCCTCCCTCTCCCCAGCCAATGGGGGCACAATTGCCCGTGACAACACTTGATTTGTATGATAACAAGCCAACCAAGAAGCAAGGAGATCACAAGCCAAATGGAAGCCAGAAATCCAATCAGCAAGGGGGAAAGAGGCCTCCAAAATGGCACTCAAAACAATGAAACATTTCAGTCAAAATGGGGTTGTTTTATTTCAAGCTTGAAATAGGCCCTTTGTTTAGAGGGTGTTTTGTTTCACACTTGAAACGGCCTCTTTTGAGTCAAACATTTCGACATGAAAATGTTCTGCATATCTCTAATTCTGTCCAGCAGTTACATTTGGTCCCAAGCTTTCTTTTTCACCTCAGGATTCCCTCATACTTTTCCTCACACACTGGTATGAACCTCAGGGTTTGTTTTTGTTTTTAAATTATTCTGCTTTTCAGTAAAACATTTTGAAGGTAGTTTATACAGTATATTTTAAAAACAATGGCTGAAATTCTGATTAACAAAATGCCATGGTTAAATGAAATGTACCAGTGCTGCTGCTGATGGGTTCAGCTAATGCTGCACCGGCACTCGTGCAAGAAGGGGTGGATTTCAGTGAACGTCCTTCCCCTGGAAGTGCTCTTTATCACCTAAAACTATATCCCTAAGGATCACTCAGCCCTCAAAGACATATTTTCAAGTGACACAGAGCAGTTCTAGGGGAAGGGGAGTTCATTAAAATTCACTCCTCCTGCAAGCACTAGTGCTGCATTAGTCTGGAACTCAGCTGCAGCATCTGCCATCTCACATAGCACTGATGCTGCTATGTGAGATGGCTGATAAAGTGAGATGGATGATAATGTGAGAGTTCTCTCTGTGTGAGAGTTCCAATAATTTTGGCCAATAATACAAAATAACAACAAAGCAATAAAACAGCACTAATTTTCAGCATCAGCAGATCACATCAATGAGAGTCACTAAAAGATACTATAAAGGCCATTGACCACTGAAAGCTCAGGAAAACGAGGTTGGCTGACTTGATCTCCAGTCCTTCATCACCAGAAGGAGGGCTACAAAGGAGTGTGTGTGGGTTGGAAGAAACCTTTGGCATCCCTACACTGAAGGCTGCTTTGCGCAGTGGACCAGGTGCGGCAGCAGAGCAGGGAGTGATTTTCACATCTCAAGTGATTTTCAACTTTTATAAGCCTGTTCTTGAGGTCTGCACGACTCCCAGGAACAGATTTATACAAGTTATAGGGAGAGAAGAGATGCAGAAATTGATCCCCTCCAACTCCACACCTGGTTCACTGCTGAAAGAAGCCTTCAGTGTAGGAACATTGAAGGATTCTTCTGGACCTGCACCCTCCTTCCTGCAATGGAGGGCTGCAGGTCATGTTGCCCAATGCCCATTGTCATAGAATGGGCAACCTGTCACTTAAAAGACATCAAATTTGGTGCCAAGCAGACTGATAAGAGGAAGGAGTTCTAAAACTCAGGGAGTACCACCAAAAAGCCCTTTTCCTTGTTAGCTCTCTCCACCACAGCTTCAAAGGTACTGTACAAGACCAAAGAACATGACTGAAAAGAAAATGAATATGTGTACTACAGACAATAACAGCTCTGCCGTATATAAGTCTCTAAAAAGTTACTGTCTGTAACTTTTTTTGTAACTGTAATTGCCATTGTTTCAGTGTCTGCATTATCATCTAGATATTGTTCTCCTCCTCCATCTCCACAGAGTACATGAGTGATAGCTGCCCACTTACAACCGTCTGTCTTGGAAAGCCTTTTACAATTTTCATCTATTGTCCATGTGAAATGCCCACTAATGGGCTATTATTTTTACTCCCAAATGGAGCCCTGAATGAACAAACACATGTCTGGAAATATAGACAATTTAGCTCAGAAGAGATACCATTGACATAGTTCATAGGTTAATGGGCATAAAGGATTTATCATAAACTATAGCTATAAAAAGAGAGAGAGAAATCTGGGTAATCAAGTTGGCACCTATTGTCCTTCATGTAGCAGCTCATCTGTATCAGATTCAATATGGGAATTATGAAGAGCATTTAAACACGTCCTCACGTACATTAACAGAAATATAACCAGAAAGGGATAGTGGGGGAGGGCGGGTGGTTAGACCCAGCAACCCATATTTCTTTATCTATAAGGAACAACCAAGCAATGAACTCTCAAAGAGGCTGGAACTTGGCCATCGTCTGTCTATGTCTGATCTCTTTGGTAAATATTACAGCTGCCAAGAATGAAGCAAGCGAAAATCACTTACAGATTAGAAAGCAGCACATGGCATTCACTGACCTGCTCAAATCATAAAATACATCATGGAGTAAGAAAAGAAAGGAAACCAATCATTCTCCCAGGGATGGCCCATCTGCTCTCATAAAGCCTCAGTCATTACTGCAAATAAATACATTCAGGCCAGCAACGTCTGGGATTAATTTCTGTGGTTTCTTTTCTTTAAAAAAAAAAAGATTTGTTTCTGGAGCCCATTGGAAGTTTTCCTATATAAACATGATATCAGCAAGCTAAAATAGATAACGTATCAGTCTCACATGCTGGAATAGTATACCAGAGGGAACAATTTTTTTTATTGTATGTGTGCAAGGTTTTAAAGTACAAAATAACCCTACTTCTGCCATTTAGGAACAAAATGAAGTTTGTAAACTTGCGGTGCCAGGGAGAGATTATTTCATCTATCAAGAAAGTGTTTAAAAACTGTACATTAATGAAATCCTCGATGTTCAAAGGGACTTCGTTCTGGGAGACCCAACTTCATATTCCATTTCAGCCAGATTCAGGCACGTTGCATACCAGAGGAACTAGTCTCTAACCCCCTTCAGATGTTATTAAGCAAAGCCCCATTCATGCTTACAGCTCGGAAAGCAGGGAAGAGGTCCTGCCCCTGAGCTGTCACTCACCCCTCCTCCCAGGCACTGTTTGTCTGAAGGGGAAAGCGCCATAACCGTGATGGCCTGCACTTCCATGAGCAGCAATCTCAGGCAACCCAGGTTGCTGCTCACAGAAGCACCAGTCAACACCGTTATGATGCTCTCCCCTTCAGATACACAATGCCCTAATGGTGAGCACTCAGGAGGAAGGGTTGAGTGACAGCTCAGAGGCTCAGGACAGCTTCCTCCCCGTTTTCCAAGCTGTAAACATAAGTGGAGCTTTGTTTAAAAATGCCTGAAGAAGGTTTAAGAATCATTTTAAAGAAGGGTCAGCTGGGTCAGTTAAGCATCATTGATTGGTTTGAGTCAAAAACTAGGAAGGAGAGTTACCAAAAGACAATAGAAGGAAAACATCAGTGTGGTTATTACTGATAATCAAAAGGTTTGATATCTTAATATATATCATGTCAAGAGTATGCCAATTTAAAACATGAAAGAAAACTTGTACGAAATTCTAAACAAGTGGAAATTATTATTATTACATTTATATCCCGCTCTTCCTCCAAGGAGCCCAGAGCAGTGTACTAAATACTTAAGTTTCTCTTTCACAACAACCCTGTGAAGTCGGTTAGGCTGAGAGAGAAGCCCAGAGTCACCCAGCAAGTATCATGGCTGAATGGGGATTTGAACTCAGGTCTCCTCGGCCCTAGCCCAGCACTCTAACCACTACACCACGCTGGCTCTTAGCGTGTATTTTGTATTAGCAAAACAAAGATCTACAGAATATACAGTTTCATAATTGGTTGTTGAAGTTCAATGGATTTGGAGGGTTTTTCTTTACTGCTATTGGAATCATGAAAATGTTTTTTACTGTGCAAACTTCCATGCACATTGTAACACAGTTATGCAATGGTGCCCTTGTACACACGCAAAAATTATGCAAATGTGGTTCCATGATAACACGGCCATTGAAAATATGGAATACTGTTGCACAACTATGTGCAATTTTTGCATGTGTGCAAGAGTTCATTTGAGCATGTGCATTGTGCTCCAACATGCGCAGTATGTGAGCCACTGCCAGGAGAATTGTGGATGGTAACAGTTGGGTTGTATTAAGAACTTCTTAGAAGTCCTTATTATAAAAGTCTAACCTGACTTTCAAATTGGAGTTAATGTATGGAGTTATTGTGGTTTGTAAAACCTGTGGTTTGATAATGCTCAGGTTTGCTAGATATTGGTCCACATGGGTCAATGGACTTCATGAACCTTTTCCCACCAATGACTTAATTGGTTCACTAATTTTAAAAAAATACATATATACGTCTATTGATGAAATAATATTACCTATTCGCCATTGTTTTAAGATATGCAGGGTATTATCAGTATGCTGATGACACCCAAATCTATTTCTCTATGTCAACATCATCAGGAGAAGGCATAACCTCCCTAAATGCCTGCCTGGAGGCAGTGATGGGCTGGATGAGAGGTAACAAGCTGAGGCTGAATCCAGATAAGAAGGAGGTACTTATTGTGAGGGGTCAGTACTCGGGAGACGATTTTGATCTGCCTGTTCTGGATGGAATCATACCTCCCCAGAAGAAACAGGTACGCAGTCTGGAGGTGCTTCTGGACACAAAACTCTTCCTGGTGTACCAGGCTGAGGCAGTGGCCAGAGGTGCTTTTATCAGCTTTGGCTGATATGCCAGCTGCATCCATTTCTTGAGATAAATGGCCTCAGAACAGTAGTACATCTGCTGGTCACCTCCAGACTTGACTACTGCAATGCGCTCTATGTGGGGCTGCCTTTGTACGTAGTCCAGAAACTTCAGTTAGTCCAGAATGCAGCAGCCAGGTTGGTCTCTGGGTCATCTCAGAGAGACCATATCACTCCTGTCTTAAAGGATCTACGCTGGCTGCTGGTAAGTTTCCGGGCAGAGTACAAGGTTTTGGTTATAACCTATAAAGCCCTAAACAGCTTGGGCCCTGGGTATTTAAGAGAATGTCTTCTTCGCTATGAACCACACCGCCCATTGAGATCATCTGGAGAGGTTCGTCTGCAGTTGCTACTGGCCCGTCTGGTGGCTACTTGCGGACGGTCCTTCTCCTTTGCTGCCCTGAGACTTTGGAACACACTTCCAGCTGAAATAAGAGCCTCCCCATCTCTTAAAACTTTTAAAAGGGCAGTCAAGATGCATTTGTTCACCCAGGCTTTCAATTAGATACTGTTTTAATTGTGTTTTAATTGTGCTTTAACAATTAATCGTTTAACTTTTTAAGTTAATCATTTTAACTTTTTAATTTTAATTGTTGAAATGTTTTAATCTTTTATTGTCTGTTTTTATTGTTTGTAAACCACCCAGAGAACTTGTGTTTTGGGTAGTATAGAAATGTATTAAATAAATAAATAAATAAATAAATAAAAAAATAAAAAAATATGAAATAATGCTAATACTAATGTTTTGAAAAAAGAAAGAGTGCAAATTATGCAATCGTTTCTGATAGTAAATTGTCACAAATTTGTGTCTTGTTTGTTATTGTCATTTCCCTCTGATGAAACTTTCTTAGGAATGTGTCCCCAACCATGTAAACAGAAATTGTATACTTAACCACTTTCTCCCCAAATGACCTTATCAAGTCAGCTTAAATACTGCAGCTGGAATGAACTGAAAGCATTCATCTGTGCATTTCCTTATAAAGAAATCTATCCCATTGCTTGAACATATGAAGCTCAAATGATTGGTCCATCTGGCCCAGTGCTATCTCCTCTGTTCTGTAGTGAGAGTCTTTGATAGGGGTATTTCCCAATCCTGCTACCTGGAATGGCCTTGGCCATTTCCAGTACAGTGCTGACCGGCGCTGCAGGGAGGGACGCTGCAGCCCCGTGCCAACACAGCAGAGGCAGGTAAGGGCACAGGGCAGCAGGGCAGGAAAGGGCACGTCCCTGCCCCTTAAAGAACCCCCCCCTCGCATTCCAGGAGTGCATGAACCAGTCCAAGCACATCCCTATCCCACAGAGAGTGCACCACATGCTGAGCCCAGTGCACTGAGGGATTCCCCCAGGGGACAGGCACTCAAGTCTCTGTGTCAGCGCAATCTGCTTGCATGATCCCGGGTTACGGATGTGTTTGCGCCCTTAACCTTGATTCACAGCCAGGCGTTGGTGTTGGGTTTAGCACTGCAGCACTGCTGAGATCCACATGGGTCTCATGCAGCTCACCATGGATCAGCATGGATCTTGGCGGCTTCAGCCTGGGCTTGGCTGCCCATGAGAACCGCCTCTATGCCTCTAACACTATATTCTCCAGGTTAATGTTCTTGTAGGTTCTTACCTGGAGATTACGCCTTTCCATTTAAGTGGGAGGAGATGTAACCAATATGCCTCCCACCTACTGTGAGATGAGCTAGAAGCAGAAGGCCGAAGAGATGTGTGGGTAAAGGGGCTGTGGAGAATCAAGGAAAGAAGCACAGTGGCTGCCTTTTCTCTTTGTGTCTCAGAGCTTTAAAGGGGCAAGGCATCATCTGCCAGTAAAAATCTAGCTAGGAGTCCTGTTTCAAGATCCTTCAGCCCTGCACGTTCCTCATTTTTGACAGTTGCTCTCCCAGAGTTTAAAATCCTGAGATGGAGAGTTATGATCGGTGGAGAAAAGCACATTCTGTAGCCTTCTAGCACTATTTTCATTCATGTTATACTGTCATATCAATACGCATATTGACTGCTGAGTGTACTTGGTGAGAAAGCAGGATGCAATAATAATAAAAAAAGATCTTCCCAAGCTTTTATTTGTGTTTATTATTTCCCCAGGATTTATGAGCTTTCTAGATAGCTTATGATTGCTTTCATTTTTTTTGTTTTGTTCAGAGATTTCACTCATGTTGAAGTTGCATAATAAACCTATATTTTACCTTCCAAAATAAATCAATCATTCCTTCACCTCTTTTCCTTTTCACCCTGTAATGCTTGGCAAAGTTAGGTTTTCAATTTCTTCATCCTCAGCCGAATGCTTTTACTTTTTACTTTACTCTTTTAGTGGACATTGTGGTCATTAGTTGCCTCAGCTTCATCATCTGGAGAAAAACAAGTATTCATTTTTATCCAATTAAAGCAGCCACCTCTTGCAGTATGCAATGCATGGACAATTTCGGCTGCATAAATGAAGTGGACTTCTCTACCCTTATTATTTAGTGGAGAGGTATCAACACTGACCTCAAGAGCACTCCCAAATCAGATTATGTACTGAGCTACCTGGAAACAAGAGACGGTGCAGGGTTTGGCTTTTTGTAGTTTGGGGTGTGTGTGTGAGAGAGAGAGAGAGGGAGGGAGGGAGGGAGAGAGAGAGAGAGGGAGGGAGAGCGCTTCTCTTTTGGGGTGGGCTTGTTAGAGGTTGTTGATTTTTACCCACAATAGGTAAAACAGCAGAGCACTAAGGAATGAGCACACACTCCAGTTACAGAGTAGGTAGCAGAGGATGATTTGGATATTGCAGCTATTTAGAGAAAACACATGGAGATCCTTGTGTGACTAAACACTAAACATTTATTGGTTAAATACACTTAGACAGGAAAGACCTATATCTAATCTAAAGGACTACATAGTGGATAGGTAAGGAGAGAGAGAGATGTTTCCATCTGCTCTCTAGGAGGAAAGGGAGGATTGTGACTCAGCACAGGAAGTGCTGCAGAGTCAGTTCAGGGGTCATAGAGTAGGGACAGATAGGGAGACCTTGACTCACTGTCTCTACTCCCAATGCCCCTAGTGGTCATTAGGACAGTTGGTGCAAAAGGTTGATGCACTGGAAGTTCATCTCCAACAGGGCTCTGCTTCCCCCACTTTCTCTCCTGTGCTGACACATACATGGCCTCCTGGTCAAAAGCTGTCACACACTGGAGAAAGAGCATTCCAGGAGTCTCCATGAACCCAAGACGGTCCAGCCATGTTCACTTCACACGCTGCTCCTACAGGATGTCACATTCCTAATCCCCTAAGCCTGTCTTGCACCAGGAAAAAAGAACTTCTCCCTTGGGCTTGCAATATCTTACCCCATGAGGAAGTTCCGCCTTGGATTCCCTTGAACCCAGAGAGTGTGCGAGACCCAGGGGCTCCATGCTCCATCAGGGAGTCAGAGCTTTTAACTGGCCACATGGCTGATTGGAGAACACTGATCGGAGAACAGGACTCTTCCTCACTCTGGATTTTTCCTCCCCGCTAGGATGCTTTAAAAGTTAGCTGTTTTTACTTACATTGTCAGCTGTTTTTACCACTGCATGCTTTGAACCATAACTTGGAATTAGACTCTGCTTGTGAGTAGATCTGTACTCTTAGAACAGTGTTAGGAGATAGTGAGACTGTTTTGTTCTATTTTTTATTCCTGCTTTCTTTCCTCTGCCCACCCAGTTCCTTGTTCTGTAGTTTAATAGACAACCTTTTCTAAGGCAAACCTAACTCTGAATGGCTACATTCACACAAACTGCAGAATTCTGCTTTCCCCACCCCACACTCTCCTGTCTGCATCCTGACATAACAGACAGGACGCGCTCTGCCGTCAGGGAGACTGCAGAGAGGAGGGGGAACTTGCTGCACCGAAGGACAGCCCTGGCAGCTAATTGAAACCAAAGTGAGGGAGGAGATTCCTCCCTGAACTCCAGATACAGCACAATGGGCCTGCAGTGTAGTGTTTGGACATAATGCTGGCACTGTCAAACCATAAATAGGAGCGGCAGAACCCACTATAAATTCGAAAGTTCAAATTGGAGTCTTGGGAGGGAAACCTCAGGTCACTTTGGGGTTTGAACCATGGTTGCATGCATTCGAACACACACAAATTTCAGCCTGAGGCCCCTGCAACTCTGGTTTCACATTATGGCAAATGGGCTCAATATGTGGTTTTGGATGCTCTGGGAGCTTTGCTCTCTCACGTACCTGCCTTGCGATCAAGCTACTTATTAACTTCTTGTGGGGGTAAGCCTAGCCTTGGACAGAAGGCATGAAGAGGAGGCTAGGCATATTAATTTCTCTTGGGAGGAGATAGTAGCAGCCTACTGTTATGCTCGAAGGAGCTGTTTGGGATGTAGAAGCGTTGGAAGCCACACACTGAACATTGGAAGCCACACCCAGTTTCCACTATACATTCCCACACAAATCTTTGCTTTAATCTAAATTAAGAAATCCAAAAGGTACCACTTGAAATAGAAAAACTGGTTGAATAGATGGAGAGGTATGGGGATGACACATCTTCTTCTGGATTTAGAGGTGGGAAAATCATGACTATTGACCACATCACTCTCTCCATATCAATCTGAACTCTGCAAAACAACATAAATATATCTAGGGATATTAAATCTAGAGGAAGGTGATTTTCTACCACCTAAAGATGGGGACATTGCTTATGGGGCACGGCATACCCTCCAACAACCCAACTTGGCTTCTATTGATTCTTTACCAAGCGTGCCAACTTAAATTATTCTGCAGCTTCACACTAATGTCAGGCTTACAACATTTTTCTTGCCTCCTGCTCTCTGTTTTACAAGGAACCCATGCATTCTAATTAGCACTAGAGAAAGGTCTGAATAAATGCTGGCATTTGTATTTTCAGAGACCATGGCCATTTCTTCCTCTGTTTGTCCCTCCAGTAGCCCTTGGTGCAGTCTGTTTGCACCTAACTTGGTTTAGCCTAATTAGCAGAAGAATCCTAGCATATTTACTCATATGTAAGTCTCACTGTATTCAATGGGGCTTACTCCCTAGTAACTGTTTTTAGGATTGCAGCCTAAGACTACATTAACTCCCCCTCCACATCATCTTAAGATTGTTGCAAACTGTGCACTTCAATGCTTATACATATTATAATTATTACTAAAGATTTGTATGTGCACAGGTGCTATGAAGTTTTGATTCTGTAGAATGTTTATAAACAGGGAAGGACAGAACAAGATACTAAATGTCATGCTTCAGAATGTGTTTTCCAACATGCTTTGGGGACCTTTTAACTAACAGGTATTTTGCACATCAGAATAGACTGAGACAGGAGTCATTAACTTTAAGTAAATCAAGTAGTTTTATTTGGCATATAAAGAATAATAAGAAATTAAATTCTTCAAGAAAACAACTTAAAAGACGAACCATTAAATTCGAAACAATGATCTAAGCATATAATAAAGACAATGACATGTAACTTGAACAGAGAACTAACAGAGTGTCACAGTTGCCTCTGGTGTGTAACCCTTTACATCCTGGTATTTAGATTAGCTGTAAGCTCTATAAAGGAATTTTGTGTGCAAGGCTCCAATACAGAAATTACACCACATGTGGTTCATTATCCTCACAAGGGTATTGTAATGACAATATTAAAGATAAAAATCTAAGAGAAAAACTTCTATAAATATACTAGTTTACTTATATAGCTTCCAGGATAGCATATATAGGCTTTATAGCAGAGACAAAGCTTAAGACATCAGAAATAGCATTGATTATATAAGGCATTTCATGAAAAGCATTTTCAAGGAGAATTGGTTCAAGAACTATTGTACTTAACAAGCTGTTCTAGTAAGAACTAATCTGCCTACTTTCCTTTCATTATCCCCACAACTGGACTAAATTTGGTCCAAATTGGTTAGGAAGTTCACAAGATAGCTCACTTGTGCCTCAAACATTCATGCATCAGCTATCTTGAATTGGGGTGGATGATATCATCATAAACTATGTGTTTGAGGTACCCCTATGTGTCCCTACTTCTGTACCAAATTTGGTCTAAATCAGTTCCCATTTGCACCTCAAACATTTACATGTCCACCATCTTGAATCAGGATGGATTACAACATTACAAACAATGCCCTTGTGCAGTCGCTATGTGTCCCTACACCTGTAGCAAATTTTATTCAAATTGGTTAAGCAGTTCACATGTTAGCCCAATTGTGCCTCAAATATTCACATGTCCGACATCTTGAACTGGGGTAGATGACATTATCACAAACCACACCGTTGAGGTGTCCCTCTGTGCCACTCACTACAACTGTACCAAATTTGGTTCAAATCGGTTAGGCGATCGGTCCACAAGTTAGTCTGTGTGTGCCTCAAACGGTTACACATCCACCATCTTGGATTGGGGTGGATGATATCATCACAAACTACGCCATTGAGGTGTCCCTTTGAAAGCCACCTAACAGTGCAGCAGGGAAATGACTTTACTACGATGATGACAAATATTTATGTACTGCTCTTCAACCAAAGTTCTCAAAGCGGTTTACATAGAAAAATAAAGTAACACATAAATAAGTTGGTTCCCGGTCCCCACAGGGCTCACAAGAGGAGAGCTGGTCTTGTGGTAGCAAGTATGACTTGCCCCCTTAGCTAAGCAGGGTCCCGCCCTGGTTGCATATGATGGAGACTAGAAGTGTGAGCACTGCAAGATATTCCCCTCAGGGGATGGAGCCGCTCTGGGAAGAGCAGAAGGTTTCAAGTTCCCTCCCTGGCTTCTCCAAGATAGGGCTGAGAGAGATTCCTGCCTGCAACTTGGAGAAGCTGCTGCCAGTCTGTGAAGACAATACTGAGCTAGATAGACCAATGGTCTGACTCAGTATATGGCAGCTTCTTATGTTCCTATGTTCCTAATCTAAAAAGAAACATAAGGCAGATACCAGAAACAGCCACTAGAGGAATGCTGTACTGGGGCTGGATAGGGCCAGTTACTCTCCCCCTGCTAAATATAAGAGAATCACCACTTTAAAAGGTGTCTCTTTGCTCATTTAGCAGGGGTTAACTGACTAGCAAGCCAGAAGTTGCCAGTTTGAATCCCCGCTGGTATGTTTCCCAGGCTATGGGAAACACCTATATTGGGCAGCAGCAATGTAGGAAGATGCTGAAAGGCATCATCTCATACTGCACGGGAGGAGGCAATGGTAAACCCCTCCTCTAGTCTACCAAGGAAAACCATAGGGCTCTGTGGTCGCCAGGAAATGACACCAACTTGACGGCACACTTTACCTTTACCTTTATGTGTCCCTACAGTTGTAGCAAATTTGGTGCAAATTGGTTAGGCGATTCACAAGTTAGCCCACTTGCACCTCAAATGTTTATGTTTCTGCCATCTTGAACCAGGGTGGATGACATCATCACAAACTATGCCATTGAGGTGGCTCAGGTCCTATGTGTCCCTACAACTGGACCTTATTTGGTTCATATTGGTCCAGGAATTGCAAATTTGACACACATACACACACGGGCACACAGACAAATAGACACACGGAATGCTGGGTGATCTCATAGGCCTATTGGAAAGCAGGCTAAAAATGGTAAAGAAAGAAAACAGGAATCCAGAGGCAACCTAGATGCCCAGTAGAGGAAAAGAACAGACTCAGTGATGCCCAGGGTAAGAGCCTCTGTGTGTGTGCGTGTGTGTGTGCGCGCGCACGCTGTTTGCTCCTTCTGCTGCTACCTGCCTGCTCCTTGCTTCCCCTGTGGGACTGTGGCCTGCTGCTCCTGCTGAACATCTGTGGGGAGTGTGTGCAGTACAGGGGCCAGGGGTGAGTGACTCAAGATTTCCTGGTACCACCTGTCCAGCTCTGGGCCTCTTAAAGGGGCCACTGAAGGGGCGACACTCTGGGCCACTGAAGGGGCGACACCAAAGGGGGTCGCCCCTTTGCAGCAGCCTCTTCGGGGGATGGCAAGGGCCAGGCTGTCTGGCCCTAGATTATTTGTGGGTGTGATAGTGGTGGGTGGGTATGTTTAATTCAGCTCTTTTTAAAATCCTGGGTGAGTATAGTTCAAATGTGCCTGGGATTGTCTGGAGATGGGGAGACGGGGCATATTTGCAGATTATGGGGTGATTACTCTGGTGGTGGTGGGGAACAGAAGAAGTAACGTTGGTAGGTCAGCAGGCCATTGCAGGGGAAGAGAAATCAGAAACTTAATTGCTGTTTCCCCTTCTGGCTGTTCTACCAACTCTTTGTCCTTGGGGAGCAGTGCCAACCACCCACAGGCGTTCACCTTGCTCAGGAGTTCACTTTGCTCCTCTGAAATGCCAGGTCGGTCCAGAATAAACCTGAAGTTATCCATGATCTGATTCTGGATGAAGGGGCCAATCAGGTATGAATCACAGGGACTTGGTTGGGGGAGGGTGGAGGCCCGGTCTGGACCCAGCTTCTGCCTCCAGGGTTCTCTGTTGAGGAGCAAGTGAGGGGACGTGAGCATGGAGGTGGAGTTGCTGTGGGCTATAAGAACAATATCTCCCTTGCCGGGATCCCTGTTGAAGTGTGACCAACAGGTTTGAATGTGTGTACTTAATTTGGGGGACCAGGGATAGACAGGGACTTCTGTTGGTATACCAATTGCCCCACTACCCAACAGAGTCCCTAACTGAGCTGATGGACTTGGTCTCAGGCCTGGCGTTGGAATCTCCCAGGCTTGTGGTGGTGGGGGACTTCAATGTTCACTTTGGGACCAATTTGTCCAGGGCAGCTCAGGAGTTCATAGTGGCCATGACGACTATGGGCCTATCCCAAGTGGTCTTGGGAACAACACATGTTGCTGGTCACATGCTTGATCTGGTCTTTTACTCTGAACAGGGTGGTATTCTGTGGGTGGGGACACCTGTGATTTCCCCTTTGTCATGGACAGACCACTATCTGGTTAAGGTTGGACTCCAGATCATGTCTCACCTCTGCAGGGGTGAGAAGCCCATTAAGATGGTCCACCCAAGAAGGTTATTGGATCTAATGCGATTCTGAGAAGCCTTGGAGGGATTTAGTGTTGGCCCTGCTAGTTGGCCCTGTTGACATACTGGTAGAGAATTGGAATTGGCAACCCACCAGGGCAGTGGACACGATTGTTCCTAAGTGCCCTCTCCAACCCACTTTGAAACTGGGCCCTTGGTATACAGAAGAACTACGGGGCTGAAGTGGCGAGACAGATGACTAGAGTGCAAGTGGAGAAAGACGCGACCCGAATCTGACAGATTATTACATAGAGCACATTTGAGAATCTATGCTTAGGTGATACGTGTGACAAAGAAGCAATTCTTTTCTGCCTGTATCACATCCACAACTGGTGGAGTTGTTCAGGATTATGAGGGGGCTAGTGCATACCCCTTCTCCATTGAATCAGTACTTGGAACCAACAATTACTTGCTGCAACATTTTTAATGAGGTTTTTGTAGACAAAATCTCCCATATTCAGGCCGATTTAGCTTTAAACTCCACAATTGTTACAGTGTCTAACGCAGAGGTGTCCTCTTATGTGGTGACCCTGGATCAGTTTCAGTTTATGATGTGGACAAGTTGCTTGGAACAGTGAGGCCTACCATCTGCCTCTTGATCCTTGCCCAACATGGCTTATTCTATCAAGCTGGGAGGCTGTTGTAGAGGGCCTGGTAGAGATGATAAATGCTTCTCTGAGGGAGGACAGGATGCCTGTTTGTCTCAAGGAGGCAATCATTAGACCACTTCTGAAGAAGCCTGACTTGGATCCCTCAGACTTAAGCAGCTATAGGCCTGTCTCCAACCTTCCATGACTGTGCAAAGTGATTGAGAGGATGGTTGCCTCCCAGTTCCAGGCAGTCTTAGAGGAAACTGTTTATCTTTACCCATTTCAAACTGGCTTTTGGGCTGGCTATGGGGTGGAGACTGCCTTGGTTGGCCTGATGGATGATCTCCAACTGGGAATTGACAGAGGGAATGTGACTCTGTTGGTCGTTTTGGATTTTTTGGCAAGCCTTCGATATTGACCATAGTATTCTTCTGGAACATCAGAGGGGATTGGGGGTGGGAGGCACTGCCTTGCAGTGGTTCCATTCCTACCTCATAGGCAGATTCCAGATGGTGTCCCTTGGAGACTGTTGTTCTTCAAAATCTGAACTTTCATATGGTATCCCTCATAGGAAACATCCATATTGTCTCTGAAGTTACTTAACATCTACATGAAGCCGCTGGGAGAGATCATCAGAAGATTTGGTGCAGGGTGTTTATCAGTATGCTGATGACACCCAAATCTATTTCTTCATGTCAACCTCATGGGGAGAAGGCATAACCTCCCTAAATGCCTGCCTGGAGGTGGTGATGGGCTGGATAAGGAATAACAAACTGAGGCTGAATCCAGATAAGACGGAAGTACTTATTGTGTGGGGTCGGAACGCGGGAGATAATTTTGATCTGCCAGTTCTGGATGAGGTCACACTCTCCTAGAACAAACAGGTACACAGTCTGGGAGAGCTTCTGGATCCGAACCTCTCCCTGGTGTCCCGGGTTGAGGCGGTGGCCAGAGGTGCTATCTATCAGCTTCAGCTGATACGCCAGCTGCATCCATTTCTTGAGATGAATGACCTCAGAATGGTAGCATAGATGCTGGTAACCTCCAGAATTGACTACTGCAATGCACACTATGTGGGGCTGCCTTTGTACATAGTCCAGAAACTGCAGTTGGTACAGAATGTGGCAGCCAGGTTGGTCTCTGGGTCATTAGTGATGAGCCCGGACCATTCCGGAGGCCATTCTACAGGCCTCCGGACCTGTCCGGACATGGGCAGTTCGGGGTTTGGGTAATTCGGGGGGGTTCCTTTAAGAGCGGAGGAGGGCTTACTTACCCCTCCTGCCGCTTTCCCCCTCCGGCGCCCGTAGTTCTGTTAATAATTGGGGTGGCAGGATACCTCCCTGCCGCCCCTTCTTACATTTTGCTGCTGCTGCTGGCTATACTCCAAAAGGCTTCAATAAGCCTGTAGCGCATGCGCACATCGCGCGCGCGTCACGTCTCCGTGACGTGTGTGTGTGCGCACGCATGTTGCGGAGACATGAAGCGTGCGCGCAATGTGTGCATGCGCAACAGGCTTATTGAAGCCTTTTGGAGCGTAGCCAGCAGCAGCAGCAAAATGTAAGAAGGGGCGGCAGGGAGGTATCCTGCCACCCCAATCATTAACAGAACTATGAGCGCCAGAGGGGGAAAGTGGCGGGAGGGGTAAGTAAGCCCTCCCCCCGCTCTTAAAGGAAACCCCCACCCCAGTGCCGGACTGCAGTTCCGCAGTTCCGTGAACACCCCTATGGGTTATCTCAGAGAAACCATTTTACTCCAGTGTTGAAAGAGCTACAGTGGCTTAGGGATGTGCACGGAACCGTTCGGCACTTCATTCTAGGAGCACCAACCTGGGGGTTTTAAGGCACAGGAGAGGTGATGCCTACCTGCCAGCTCCCACCCCATCACTTTGCCCCCACTGGCGCTCTTGCAAAAAGCAGACGTGTGGGGCTGCAGCATGCCTCCCTGCAGCCCCAGTCACTGTCGCCACACAAATTGCTGGTGTGTGCGCGCATGGCACGCGCATATACACACGCCAGACATTTGCGTGGCAATGCTGACCAGGGCTGCAGGGAGGCATGCTGCAGCCCCACATGCCTGCTTTTTGCAAGAGTGCCAACAGAGGGAAAGTGGCGGGGTGGTGGCTGGCAGGTAGGAGAAGCCCCCCACCCTCCTGGGAGTGCACGGCAGGCTTGAAGAAGCCCCCCACCCTCCTGGGAGTGCACGGAACCAGTTCTGTGCAGATCCATACACTGACTGCCGAAAAGTTTCTGGGCAAAATACAAGGTGCTGTTTATTACCAATAAAGCCTTAAACAGCTAAGGCCCTGGATTTTTAAGAGAACGTCTTCTTCGCCATGTGCCCCATCACCCATTGAGATCCTCTGAAGAGGTACGTCCACAGTTGCCACCGGCTTGTTTGGTGGCTACTCAGGGATGGGCCTTCTCCATTGCTGCCCCTGGGCTTTGGAATGTGCTCCCTGTTGACCCCTGCTAACTGGGCAAAGAGGTACCTTTTACTGTGGTGATTCTCTTTATTTAGCAGGGGGAGAGTAACTGGCCCTATCCACCCCCAGCACAGTACTTCTAGTGACTGTTGCTGGTGTCTATCTTATGTTTCATTTTAGAATGTGAGCCCTTCGGGGACAGGGAGCCATCTTATTTATTTGTTTGTTATTTCTCTTTGTAAATTGCCCTGAGCTATTTTTGGAAGGGTGGTGTAGAAATCGAAATAATAATAATAATAATAATAATAATAATAATAATAATAATAGCCTCATGTTTAAATGATTTTAATTGTAAACCACTCAGAGACACACGTTTTGGTCAGTATAGAAATAGGTTTTTTAATACTACTACTACTACTAATAATAATAATAATAATAATAATTATTATTATTATTATTATTATTATTATTATTATTATTAAATAAATAAAACCTGACTTCCATAAACATTTCCACTTTATCCTAAAATTTCTCATGACTATACAAAACTATAGCTTGAAGAGATGTGTTAGCATTCCAGTGCTTTCTTAAAACACAATTAACGTTTACATACACATTTGTTTACTGCTTCTTCTTTGATCTATAGTTACTTTAACTCAAATTTATAATTAGGCTCCTTAGCTTCCTTTCTAGTCCTTATGTCTGAGAAGCAAGAGCATAGTTAGGACAAGATTTATTTATTTTTAATAGGACAAGATTTTTTTAATTGAACCAACAAACTACCAAAGCATACAGTACGTTGCCAAAGCACAATTATATACAAAGTGGTTGTTTGTACATGATATATCTACAAAGATTTACACACAATGATTTGGAAACCCACAAGGTTATGAAGTATATGTAGGTAGTACTGTAACTCAGGGGTGGGGGATTTCAAGGCACATCAAGTAATCGGGGTGGGGGGGTTACGTCTGACGTCCATTTCCACAATTTGTCCCATTGCTGTTTAGAACAGATACTCTTGTCTTCTTGCACATAACCATACAAACTTTTCCAGAAGAGATTTACTGTCTCATCTGCGTGAACCTCTTGGTCACGTCTTCCCTCCCTATTCCTATGCAGGAGCATTGCATAAATGACATACAGGTTTACTAACCTGATTACGAGGAGGGGAACGTTCCAATTCCCTAGTATGAGGGCACCCGTTCCGTCCCGTTTCCTTGAAGGTTTCTTTCTGGGACCATGAAAGGAGGTTCTATCGCTCAAACCCAATGTTAGTTCTTCCCAAGTCTGTTTTTCCAAATCAGGCCACTCTAACAGCTTGCTTACTCCCTGCCACACTCTTTTGGCTACTACACACTCTTTTAAGAAATGTGAGTGGGTTTCCCTGAATGTTTTACCTAGCTCACTAGCTTTCTGTTTGCAGGTGATTTTAGGGCACTCTTGCTGGTCCTCTGGGAGCCATGGCTTAGCCGCATTAAGTGGTAGTAGCAATAGCAATAGCACTTACATTTATATACCGCTTTATAGCCAGAGCTCTCTAAGCGGTTTACAATGATTTAGCATATTGCCCCCAACATTCTGGGTACTCATTTTACCGACCTCGGAAGGATGGAAGGCTGAATCAACCTTGAGCCCCTGGTCAGGATCGAACTTGTAACCTTCTGGTTACAGGGTGGCAGTTTTACCACTGCGCCACCAGGGGCTCATGGGGTACAAAAGTACTTGATGGTATAAGCGCCACCTTGTTTCCCATAAATGGAATGGGACTTTTTTCTCCTTAAAGAGAGCGATAGGGTGATCGGGTTGCAACAAGTACTGTGAAGTGCGGTGTTTGTAGCGTTTACGTTCTAAATCAGGTTTTAAGAAACCCACTTCTAGAATCTCTCCATAAATTGTTTTCCTTAGCTGCTTAACTGAGGAGGATCCTTTAAATAGATCCGGTTCAACCTTCCATTTTTTAAGTGTGAATAACAAATCTCTCAAGTAGTCCGGGTGTTCTCTTTTTAATACTTGTGTGATATTACCATTGAAAGATCCTTTTCTCCACCATGCTATGCCCCATGCTGACTTGCGCCAATGCAGAGTGAAAAGCGAGACCCAGGTTTTTTGCAGGAGGTTGGAAATATTATGGACATTCACGAAAATCCAGTTTCCAAAATTGTAGGACATGAATTCAGTTACAAAATAGGGTTGCAGGGCAGGTAGGACTAGGCCTCCCCGCTCAACCTCCTTAAATGCTACCGCACGGGCCAAAGGGAAGGACGCTGTGTGCCATACTAGATGGAAGATCTGGCTTTCAACTCTCTGAAGGAGATCGAGCGGGTGGGCGGGGGATAGACTACCGCCAGGTTATGCACTGGGGGTATCAGGTAAGTCCGGATGTAAACTGCTTTCTGGTACATGGCGAGGCTCCATTTTTTCCACATGGTGATTTTAAGCATTACTTTTTCTTCCCAATCTGTCCAATTTTCCCCCCAAACTTTTTCCTTAATCCCATATTCAATCCCCAAAATGTTTACTGTATCTACCCACTTCAGTTTGGACTCTGGGGCCCCTTCGCTTTTACATTCAGAGATGGGTAGGCACGAGAGTTGATGGCGTCCGGGGTCCATTTTAACAAATACACTTTTGTCAGCATTTAATTCTGAGCCCGAGATCTTGCCATATTCCCAGAAGAGGTCTAGTATTACAGAGATTTCATTTTCATTCGATAACAGTAATGTAACATCATCTGCATGAGCTACAAATTTTACCCTAAACTCAGAGTGCGGTTCTGAGTGGACAGGTGGTTTGGCTATCCCATCACTCTCCCTCCTCCTCCCTCCAGGGAAGATCTCGCAGGGTGGAGGGATAGAGACCGAGAGTCCTTGCAGATGGGGTTCTCTCTGAATCCTGATCAGGATTGGATCCAGGGCAAAAACATAAAGTAATGGGCTCAGTGGGCATCCTTGGCGGACACCCAAATGCAAAATGATCGGGTCACCCCGCCATCCATTAATCTGTGGTGTCACCTTTGCATTCGTATAGAGCAGCTGTATCCAAGTCACGAATAGGGGTGGTATACCTTTAGCTTTCAACAATGTCCACAGATAATTGTGGTTCACTTTGTCAAAGGCCTTAACTTGATCCAATAAGAGGGGGTGACCTTTCCAACTTTCATTCTGTATAGGGTAAAAAAGTTCTCTCAGCAGACACAATGAGTCTGTCATCTTTCTTCCCGAGATAGCGCTTGTCTGCAAGCTGTGGACCAATTTAGGAGTCACTTTTGCCAATCTATTATTTAGGATTTTGGCAAAGATTCTGTAATCGATATTTGTGAGGGTTATCGGTCTCCAGTTTTGTGGTAAAGTGGTGTCACCTTTCTTGGGGGGGGAAATTAAGAGGCCGTCCCCAAAGGACCTATTTAAATGCCCATTGTCTAGGACAAAATTAACTAATTTTACTAAAACTAGTAGTAGCTGGACTTAGTAGTAGCTATACTTAGGTAGTAGCTATACTTAGGTAGTAGCTATACTTAGGGCCTAAAACGTCTAGTTCCTATAAGTATCTTTGAAAAACACTAAGTTGCAGGAGAAAGGGCTGTAAAAAGGTTACAGATAGGTCATCATCTTTAGGACAACGGGATCAAAATGAAAAAAGGAAAGAGTATTTTTTCCCCCCCATTCCTAGTATCCATGACGAGCTGTCAAGGGTTAAGAACTATAGGGCCCTTTCTCATGATCAGAGAGAAGGGCTATCGGGCACGTGGGGAGGTAGGCTGCTGAAACTAACTTCCCTGCAGACGCTCATTGGAACTGTGCTGGGCATGTGGATCGTGCACCCAGACAGACACTAGCTGCCCACAACAGCACGGAGGGTTGGGGGCTGGGATGTGTTGATTCAGCCCCCAGAAATCCCATAATATACCATGTGAGTTCATGGAGCATTTTGGGGGTATCCCAGGTGCTGGCCAGGAGCCCCGCAGTGTCTCAGCTCCAGCTGTGAGTATGCCCCTAACTTTGGCTAACAGGTGGGCTTCTTTGGTGGATTTGCCACCAAGGTGCCACCAGGATTGGGGCCAATTCCAGCGGTTCTTACGTGCAGCCTAACCCAGGTTGGGCATCCCTAGCCTGGTTTAGGCTGCATGTGAGAACAGTCCTATAGAGTCTAAAAACAGAACTCCTAAAGTGACTAAAAATTATTCCATTTTAACAGAGAGAGAGAGGGGGGGGCAATACAATTATTCCAGGGATTCTCAACCTTGGGTCCCCAGATGTTGTTGGACTTCAACTCCCATAATCTCCAGCCCCAGTAGCCGTTGGTTGGGGATTATGGGAGTTGATGTCCAACAACATCTGGGGACCCAAGGCTGAGAACCCCAGAATTCTGTGACGGCTAAAAAGGCAGAGATGGAACAGAGAGTAAAGTAGGAAAATTATCAACCTGTTGCTTTAAAAGCTTTATGCAAATTACTAATTCTTGGGCAGAATGGCAACTTGCCTTTTCGCTTCTACAAAGAAGTTTGCATATGAGTAGAAGACAGCTACCCACAGAACAAGAACCAAATCCTCTTCACACACACACACCAATTCATGCAAAAAAAGGGGGGTGGGTAGCTTAACACAGGTCAGGTGAGTGAGAGGCAAGACAAGAAAGAGAAAAGTGTCAAGAGTCAAGACAAATGTGACTTGAGGTATACCCAGGGGCGTATCTAGGGGTAGGGCAGGCAGGGCACGTGCCCTGGGCGCCACTTGAAGGGGGGCACCATTTTGTAAAATTAATTTTTTTTAAAAAAAATGGCTGCCAAAAACAAAATGGCCACCATGCATGCTCAAATGGCCTCTGTGAGGCCCTAGGTCATGCCAGGCCTTGCAGAGGCCATTTGAGCATGTGCAGTGGCCATTTTGTTTTCAGTGGCCATTTTTTTAAAAAGGATTTTTAAAAATGGCCACTGCACATGCTCAAATGGTCCCTGCGAGGCCCTAGAGGCCAGTGGGGGGAGGAGGAACCTTTGCAACCCCCCCCCAGCCTTTAGGAAGCCCCCCAAAGGGGCTACAGGTAAAAATAATAATAAAATATAATATAAGTCACTGTACACATATTCAGATTGGCACTATGTACAGAGAATCAGGGCTTGTGAATACTGAGCTGATGCTTATGAGCTAGGATTGTATTCATTTGCTCTTACTTTGCTTCTTGTGATAAGTGAGTTAAATGTGATATCTTGCTAATATGGCTATTAATGGTGAATTTGTCTTTGAATCAGTGTGAAATCCTTAATATTAAGGCCCACTGGGAGTTTCTTGCTCTCTTTCTCTCATTTTAACTGTCTTTCTGAAAGACTAGAATATATTCCAAGCAGTGACACAGTTTACTCTGCATATCCTTTAATTATTTACAGAGTATCTGGGAAAAGTCAAATTCTCCATTTATTTTTAAAACTTATGTAATGGTGATGCTACAATACATAGTAGAGAATTAGACAGGCACTTCTGTTTAGTTTTCCAAGTACACCTCCACATAGTATTTGGGTATTTCATGAGCCCCAGCATACTGAAATTTGTAGTTTTCTAGCATTTTTTGGTCTGGCTAAGTCCACTGCTAAAATAGTTTTTGAAAGATTAAAAGATTAACGAGCCTGACTTGTATTTTTCAGCTGATATTATGGTAAAGTTATCTGAAAGAGGGGTGTCAGATGCTTGGACAGGGGGCGCAATTTCAGTGTTTGCCCTAGGCGCTATTTTCCCTAGATACGCCTCTGGGTATACCTGTTCTAAATCTGTTGAGAAGAGTTTCCATGTTCAATGGGGTGAAGCTGGACAGGGGAGAGTGAACATCACAATCCCCAGAGAGAAAACCAGCAACATGGAGATCTGAAACATCCCTGGCTACTGGGTTCAAGAGAGACATTTCATTCATTCATTCATTCATTCATTCATTCATTCAGTTTCTATACCGCCCTCCCAAAGATGGCTGAGGGCGGTTTAAATAACAAATAAATAAGATGGATGATTTGATAAAGCAAATCCTTTAAAAATGGAGCTGGTATTTTTGCATACCTGCGCAAGCTGTTTGGTATAACAGCTATTCCTTCCCAGTTCCTGAGGGATTATGCATCTTTGCAATCATACATTGGGGAGGTGCTGGACATTTTACTTTACATTAAAGACTGGAAACTCTGGACTCTCAATCCCTTTTGTCTGAGGTGTGAAGGGGAGAAAGAAACTGCCATACATCCTGTTGCTCAAACAGTTTCTAGTTACCCATGACTTGAGTTTGAATACGACAGGTGGTGGGGGCAATGAAATGGGCTGGAGTATCCTCCTTAACACTAGTCAAGTGGTACCCTGATGAGAGGCTCAGAAAACAGTACTGTTTCCTGACATTAATACATGTCAGGAAACAAGCATGGCTACAGAATAATTTTACCTGCCTTGCTCTTGAAGAAAGACAAGGGGACTACATGATATACATTGCAGAAAGGTGCCCAAATTCACGTTGCACTTCTAGGCAGGGAAAGGCTTCCTGTGCACTTTACAGAAGGTTTTCAATAAGAGAGTGAGAGGGAGAGAGTGCAAACAACAAGCACTCTCCAGAAGTACTTAGAAGAGACTTAAAAGGGAGAGATATGTTTCCTATACACAGGCTTCAGGCCTCAAAAAGGCTTAGCACAACACTCTGACAGTGGAAAGCAATTACACTTTTATCAGACTAATAAAAATAGGCTCTTCTTCTATCTCCCAGGATAAAGACCTGTTCGGTCACACAGTGCTGGGTGCTAGATATATGGTTAGCTAGATACTGTGATAGACAACAAGCCGCCCCTCCATTCAATAGATGGAAGTATTCTGAATCCCTGGGATCCTGCCCTCAGCCAATTCGAATCCTACAAACACAAACATGAAACTCCATAATAGAAATAGAAAGAGCCAAGGTGGTGTAGTGGTTAGTGTGCTAGACTAGGACCAGGGACACCCGAGTTCAAATCCCCATTCAGCCATGAGACTTGCTGGGTGACTCTGAGCCAGTCACTCTCTCAGCCTAGCTTACTTCACAGGGTTGTTGTGAGGAGAAACTTAAGTATGTAGTACACCGCTCTGGGCTCCTTGGAGGAAGAGCAGGATATAAAATGTAAAATAAAATAAAACAAACAAACAAACAAACAAAATAATACATCATGCAAACGATATATTTGCATGTGTCGTTTAGTTTTGGAGGGGTTGGGGGAAAGTAAGAGAGCAGGAAGAAGAGGTCTGTAACGCAGGCGAGGCGAGGGGCAGGGATGAATCAATCCCTTCAAAGCCACAAACCCCCTTTTAATTGTCATGACTCAGCCCTTGAAAATGTCTGTGTGAACACATGCCAAGTGGCTGGCTTGGCGGTAGCACATGTGAACAGAATCTCAGACTGCAATCAGTCACAAGCAGAACATGAATCCACAGTGTGATGCAAATAGAACAAGAACAAAGGCTAATGCAATCTATCTATCTATCTATCTATCTATCTATCTATCTATCTATTTATTTTCTATACCGCCCTTCCAAAAATGGCTCAGGGTGGTTCACACAGAGAAATCACAAATAAATAAGATAAATAAGATGGATCTCTGTCCCCAAAGGGCTCACAATCTAAAAAGAAACAAAAGATAAACACCAGCAACAGTCACTGGAAGTACTGTGCTGGGGGTGAATAGAGCCAGTTGTAGGTGGCATTAACAGAACTCATGAAGGATAAAGTGGAACTGTGACGTCTCCTGTGTCCAGTCCTGAGTGCCACTCTCTTAGAAGGATATGGATAAATAGGAGTGAGTTCAGAGAGGGCAGGCAACCAAGATGGTCAGGACAGCACCAGCCTGTTCTGTTCAGCCACCCAAGGCAAAACAGCAGTTGCCTATTATGATCTTTTGGAGAGGTCCAGTTAGGGTTGCCGCTGGCTTGTTTGGTGGTGACTCGGGACTGGGCCTTCTCTGTCACTGCCCCAGGGCTTTGGAACAAGTTCCCTGCTGAAATAAGAGCATCTCCTTCTCTGTTTGCTTTTATTTTATGTTATTTTCTTTGTTTGTTTAAATTTTATCATTTATATCCCACCTTTCCTCCAAGGAGCCCAGAGCAGTGTACATGGTTATGTTTATCTTCACAACAACCCTGTGAGGGAGGTTAGGCTGAGAGATACATGACTGGCCCAGAGTCACTCAGTGAGTTTCATGGCTGAATGGGCTATTGGGGGTTTTAACTCAGGTCTCCCTGATCCTGGTCCAACACTCTAACCACTACACCACACTGGCTCTTTCAGGGTCTTTAGGAAGACCATCAAGATGTTTTCTCAGGCTTTTAACTGAAATCATTTTTTAACTTTGTTGTTTTTTTTGATGTTTTTTATTGTATTTTGTAAATTTTTAACTGTGTTTGTTTTATAGTGTGTTTTAAAGTTGGTACACTTCCTAGAGATGTACATATCAGGAGGTATAAAAATGTGATAGATAAATAAATATAAATAAATAAAACCCATACTCTGCCTTGCACTGCCTTTTCCTCCCTGCCCACCAGGCTAGGGGCTGCTTTTGCTCCTCTTAGGAACATAGGTAACCGCCATATACTGAGTCAGACCATTGGTCTATCTAGCTCAGTATTGTCTTCACAGACTCGCAGTGGCTTCTCCAATGTGGTAGGCAGGAATCTCTCTCAGCCCTATCTTGGAGAAGCCAGGGAGGGAACTTGAAACCTTCTGCTCTTCCCAGAGTGGCTTCATCCCCTGAGGGGAATATCTTGCAGTGCTCACACATCAAGTCTCCCATTCAGATACAACCAGGGCAGACCCTGCTTAGCTATGGGGACAAGTCATGCTTGCTACCACAAGACCAGCTCTCCTCTTCTGGCATGGACTCCACCTTTCTCCCACCCATGCACCACTCCTCGCTTTATCAAGCAGTTTCAGCTGCATCCAGTTCTGCTGCCTCTCTTCCTTCCAGCACCAAGTTTTGGGTACTTGGCCAAAGAGCATGACCACAGCAAGAGCGAGGGGTGGTGAAGCTGTCGGCAAGGATGGATTGCACACTGCTTGCTCCTCCTGGCTGGATGAGGCAGCTTGCACTGCCTCCCATTTTGCTAGCCTGGATATTAAATCGGTCAGGAAAAGAAGAGGGACAGCGAAACTGGGACAGCTGAAGCTGCCTGATAAAGCAAAGAGCAGCAAGGCCACCCCGAGACATGAGCAGAGTGCAAGCCTGTGTGAGTACGTGTGGAGTGCATGCAATGGCCCCTAGGAATGGAGGCAGGGAGGATGTGGCAGCTGACCAGCCCGGAAGAGAAAGCAACCCTGGGTCAGGGGGTCTGGAAAACCAGACCTCTGGGCAAAGGTTGAAGGAAATGGATATGTGTAGCTTGGAGAAGAGAAGAGTGGAGTGGGGCATGTATGAGAGCTTCTTCAAATAGCTGAAGGGCTGATAAATATAAGAGGGAGAAGTTCTTTGCTTGTTCCTGTTGCCCCAGAGGGTAGGGCTAGATCCTAAGTTATGTGAGGGTAGCTTTCAGCTGAACAGTAGGAGAAACTTCTTAATGGGAAGAGCAATTTGACAGTAAAACCAATTCCCTAGTGAGTAGGTTGGCTCTCCCTTGCTAGAAGTCTTCAAGCCATCTGTTGGGGATGCTTTAGCTCTGGATTTCTGCCATGAAGCAAGGTTTGGACTCAATGGCCTAGAAGACCCCTCCAACTCTATGATTCTCTTTCTGTGACTTCCTGGTTAAGCCTACCAATGATGGGCTTAATGTCACATGTCGTTTGGCCCTACAACACCTCCTGAAATCCACTTAGCCAGAAACACATTCTTGTCCCTGTTCTCCTGTCACTTGCTTCTTCTGTGTTTTTTACATTTCTTTGCTTTGTCCTAAAAGCCTCAGATGAGCTGGTATTTCGGGTTGGGTTGGTTTTTTCAAATGATTATTAGCATGTGTACTGCCTACCTTCGTTTAGAGATCACAAACAGACAGGTTCCTCCACACGTATGCAGAATCCGTCATCTGTCATCAGGGTGTGCCAATGCAGGAGTGGATCTGAAAGCTAACTTTATTTCCTAGCAACTAGAGGAAGCTGCTGCATACAGCCATTTTCCCCCTGCAAGCAGGAATGCTCCCAGTTTATGAAGCCCACAATAAACCTTCACATACATTCCAAGCGGCTTTCTTTACAGCCAGCTAATCAGGGGTGATACATCTTTGGGGATGCACCGTCCAGGATTTCTTTGTTTGGGGACAGATTTGTCCTCAGCTCAAAGCCCAATACAAATGTAGTTAATGGGCATCCCCAGTGACAGTGCTAAGAGTCTAATTATCACTGGAGAGAAGATAGCTGACGTCGTACATCTCACACTGCTGTAGTAAAGTCAGACAGTGCCAAAGTCCTTTTGCAATTTATGGGCTATTAAAAGTACTTATGCCCATAAAATAGGCAGAAACAAAGTACCGAGAGCACATTAAAGGGAGAACGTGTTAAAAAGAACGGGCCTCTCGGTCATAATTAGCGGCTGCTAAAGGCAAAGCAGCAGCTGTGGAAATGTAAAGCTCGTTTTACAAGTTATTCCCTGGAAGAAGCCAAAGGGAGCACAAAGCTGCTGTAGGTCTCTGGTGCTGAGCAAAGCATCAAGTTGCCAGCAGCTTTGCATCACCTTCCCTCTCACACATTCTCGAAAGCCAGGCGAAGCTGTAGAGAGCTTCACGCTCCTGGCTGTTGAGGAATGCAGCCGCCTCTGGTGACCTTTATTTTCAAGTGGTTCAAATTAGTTCCAAAGATTATAGGCACTGGATGACATAAAAGGCCAGTTGTGCTTTCCACTTAATGGCAGGAAAGAGTAACCAAACTAGTCAATCAAAACGACAGCTGGAGACTTAAACAATGGGTCTGTTCCTAAGATATACCATTAGGCCCTAGCTGTGTAATAGGGGTTTTAAAAGGGTTATAAATTGCTTTGGTTCCTGGGTTGTTGGTTTTTTTTATTACATCTGCTTGTAAGGTCTTTTTCTCCCATGCCTCATGACAGAAAGAAAGGTAGCAGAGAGAAGACACAAAGATCTGAGTTCAAATTCCGATTCAAACCATCAAAGGCAGGATGCCTCTGAGTACCAGTTGCAGGGGAGTAACAACAGGAGAGAGGGCATGCCCTCAACTCCTGCCTGTGGGTTCCAGCAGCATCTGGTGGGCCACTGTGTGAAGCAGGACGCTGGACTAGATGGGCCTTGGGCCTGATCCAGCAGGGCTGTCCTTATGTTCTTAAATGTTTTCTAGGAAAGCAATATAACAGTTAATCCATGCATGTGTGCCTGAACAAACCTTCACAAGCAATGATCTCTCAGCCTTAATTCCCCATCGGTAAAAAAACAAACAAGAATGATCTTTTGTGGTGAAAATGCGAAAGAATCATAAGTGAGCACATTAAGATGTCATAAAGTAACACTTAAGGTAAATAACTAAAAGAATAAGTATTACCAGAGGACTGGGCCCATTTTTCTCTGTCCAAGTGAGGTGGCTTTCTGAATCATTAAGAGTAATGGCTGACAACCCACCTAATGATATGTGCCTGCTTTGCAGGACTGTGGAGGCACAACAGGAACCCTCAGACAACTCCTTCACCCTCCCATGCGCAGTTACTCAAGAGCCCTTGCTCAAGAGTCCAAGTGCTCCCCATGCTCTGGAAGAGCTTTTTAAGATCAGGAATATGTTGCTTCTGGAGCATGGGCAGCACTTGGAACTATAAGGTCTCTTGCACAACAGTGCACATGGGGGGATGAGGGAGCATCATGAGGGCTCCCATCATGCCCTCACAGCTCAAAGCGTATGCACTTTGTTAGTCGGGATGTCAGCCCACCATGGCATATGTTATCTTTCCTTGTTGTTCAAAGTTGGGATCTAGGTCTTGGCCTTTATCAATAGTCACTACATCATGATAGGAAACATTCTCAATGGGTGTTATTTCTGTACAAGAAATGCTGTTGTATACCAATGCAGAAGAAACACAAACACAGATCTCCTAAGTAAGAACTGCCACATACAATGATGCTAGGGTATTCCAAAACAGAACAAATACACAGTTCACACAGATTCATAGAAGCATAGTATTTTGTTGATTTTCTTCCTCTTCATCAGTTTTATTACTTGCCTCACACCTAAGATTTAGGGCAGAGATGGGAAGACTTCAAGATTGCAGGATCTTTTCTTCTTTCTTTCACTTCTTCTTCTTCTTCTTCTCCTCCTCCTCCTCCTCCTCCTCCTCTCCTGGTTTCCTCTAAGCTTCCTAAGAAATCACACTTAGGGATTTTTTATTTTATTTTATTGCTGTTATTATTAACAATTGGGAGTCAAAAACCGTGTGTGTGTGTGTGTGTGTGTGTGTGTGTGTGTGTGTGTGTGTGTGTGTGTGTAAAATGACAATGGTCTCATAATTGTCACAACTAAATGAAAGGAGTGCAAATGTGAGAGAATGCATACTTAGCTGTATGATAAGAAAGAATGTCCCATCTAGATTAACCCAGAGAACCCCCTAATCATAAGAACAGCCCTGCTGGATCAGGCCCAAGGCCCATCTAGTCCAGCATCCTGTTTCACACAGTAGCCCACCAGATGCCACTGGAAGCCTACAGCAGGAGTTGGGCATGCCCTCTCTCCTGCTGTTACTCCCCTACAGCTGGTACTCAGAGGTATCCTGCCTCTAAGGCTGGAGGTGGTCTATAGCCCTCCAACTAGTAGCCGTTGATAGACCTGTCCTCCATTAAGTTATCCAAACCTCTCTTAAAGCCATCCAGGTTGTTGGCTGTCACCACATCTTGTGGCAGAGAATTCCACAAGTTGATTATGCATTGTGTGAAAAAGTACTTCTGTTTGTTGGTCCTAAATTTCGTGGCAATCAGTTTCATGGGGTGACTCCTGGTTCTAGTGTTATGTGAGAGGGAGAAGAATTTCTGTCTATCCACATTCTCCAACCTCCTGTTTCCAACGGTGACCAACCCAATGCCCCAGGAAGCCTGCCAGCAAGGAATAAAGAGGAAGGCCATTGTTTGTCCCCAGCTTCTGGGATTCAGAGCCTGTAAACATGGAGCCATTTGGCTACCATGGCTAATAGCCATTGGCAGACCTACATAGGAACAGTGCTTTTTTGTGACAGTATGTATTGGTATTGAGTACCATCACCTACCAGCACCTTGTCCTGCCTGGGCTCACAGTGGCATGGAGGGCTTTGCCTTCACTGCCTACACTAACTGGCAGCACAGTAGCTCTCCAAGGTTTCAGGCAGGATCCTTTCCTCGCCCTATCTGGGGATGCCAGGGAGTGAACCTGGGACCTTCAGCGTGCAAAGCAGATTCTCTGCAATTGAGCTACTAGCCCCCTCTCTTAAGGGAAACATGTTATAAGAGACTGCTCACATGTAGTCACCCATCCAAATTCAAACCAGAGTTGACCCTGCTAAGCAAAGGGGACAATTCATGCTGGCTACCAGCTCTCCTCCTGAGGGAGGGAGGGAGGGAGGGAGGTGATGCTAATGCTTTCAGTTAAGGGATCTGTGTATGTTCCTCCAACAATTGTAGCTCAGACCTGGAGATGAGACACAGAAAGTCCCATTCAAAACTTATTGTTAAATTTTTGTACCGCCTTTCATTAAAATAAGCTCAAGGTGGCTGACAACATATTAAAAGCAATATCAGACTATAAAACAGTTACACAACAAAAATATTAAATTGGAATATAAAAATATAAATGTAATAAAAGTTTTTTTAAAAAAATATACACAATAAGACATAAAATACAGATTAGCAGCAACAAAAACAACATTCATATAAAAGCCTGGGTAAAAAGCCAAGATTTCACTAGCTTTCTAAAAACTGTGATGGAGACTGAGGAACAGATGCCCACCGGGAGAGTGGTTGTGCAGGAAGTGCAGCTAGTACTGTGGCATGGGTTGCCAGAAACATGTGAGGGTTTAGCACAGTACCAACTTTTTACCTCCTCTTCCAGAGTCTTTGGGAAATGGGGATTGACCCTCATTTTCAGTCTCGGTGACTGTACTGAGAGCAGAGCTGGTCTTGTGGTAGCAAGCATGATTTGTTCCCTTAGCTAAGCAGGTTCCACCTTGGCTGCATATGAATGGGAGACTAGAAGTGTGAGCACTGTAAGATATTCCCCGCAGGGGATGGAACCGCTCTGAGAAGAGCAGAAGGTTTCAAGTTCCTTCCCTGACTTCTTCAAGATAGGGCTGAGAGAGATTCCTGCCTGCAACCTTGGAGAAGCTGCTGCCAGTCTGTGAAGAGAATACTGATCTAGCTAGACCAATGGTCTGACTCAGTATATGGCAGCTTCCTATGTCCCTATGTACTGTACTGAGCTCTTTATATGTGATGTCTTATATAGCTTTGCATCTTTTCTGAACTGTGCCTCATTTCCATGAAGCAAGGGAGCAGCCACCAAGAACAGCTCACTATGTGCCCTGCCCTTGCTGTCCAGCATTAATTTCCAATGACCACAGAAAACATGGTAGGGGAACAGGTGCTTTCTATGAACGGCTTGCTCAGGGATCCCATTGCACAGATTAGTCACCCCTTAACACTCTTGAACTGCCTGCACTCATAATGGAAGAAGCTCACGCAGTAGTTGCAAAGCCTTTCTAAACTTAATTACTGGTGGGGATTCTAAATGATGAGGTTGAAACGTTTAGAAGACTCATGATATTATGGGGAGCCAGACAGTAGTAAATGTATTTGAATGTCTGTGTATTATTTAATGTAGCTTTTAATCACTCTTTAGATGATGTCAGCTTAGAAAATATAAGATGCTTCTTTACAACCTACTGAAGTCCAGCTCTAGTTCAGGTCATCCAGCCCTGAAGCAGCTCATTGGTTTCTCTGCAGCCAGAGTGGCATATACATAATGGGTTTGCCCCCAGTCCAGTTCATTAGAAGACTGAAGGCTAGGAGCCAGTGGCAGACCAGTGGCATAGGGGCTCAGGCCCACACTCTCGAGGGAAGCCAGCCAATAGCCTCACTTCTTGGGAAATCCAAGTCAGCAGATGTTTCGATTTTTAATTTGAGTGAAGCCATCCATTATCATTCTTCCAAATGACATTTCTTTACTTACCTTGCCTTGCAGAGAAACATCTTTACTTGCCTTACCCTGCCTTCCTGCACAAATTCCTGTTTTTAATATACTCATTATTGTGCCACCAGCTGCTGTGTGTGGAGTACATATGCCAGGATGCAGACTGTGCTGTTCATTTACATCCAGAATCCTGTCAGGATATTGTTTCCTTGCCAGTCCATTTCTCCCTGGTGGAAGCACACTTACACTGTCAAAACTGAGAGTTTGCTTCTTCAGCTCCCCCACTCCCACCCCGCCTCTTCTTTGGCAATGGTATTTGATCCTGTGCTCTCTAAAAGATGAATATGATCAGATGTATCCCACCAGCCGACGTTTAAAATTCCATAGCTTTCTAAAAAACTGCTCCTGGGTTAACATTTTCCAGACTCAAGATGACTCAAACGAGTTTCCCTGTGCTTGGATAGGTATATAAATACATTTGCCCTGGATAGGTATATACATTTGCTTGGATAGGTATATAAATACATTTGCCCTGATCCTAGTATGGAGAGTCAACCATGCATGTAGGTGATAAGGATGCTCATAAGGGTGTTCATGTGATTCCCAGGGAACATTGTGGATGTTGTTGGTACACATCATCATCATCATTGGCTGACATTCTCCACAGCCCTCCAGTGATGAAAGGAGGTCTGCAGATCTGCAAGAAGCTTGCTTTGCAGAGTGGACTGGGCATGGATGGGGAGCAATTCTCACATCTCTCCCCTCCCTTCAAAAGCCCTTTTTATTTGCATGACTATGTCCCTGGGGGTCTCATGGCTTCCCACATGCCCACTCCATTCCTGGCCCACTACACAAAGAAGCCTTCAGTGCAGAGACGCTGAAGGCTCCTTGCAGACCGACAGCCCTCCTTCCATCACTGGAGGACTTCATATCATGAGTGCCCCCGCCCACTTTAAGTACCACTCTTCAATGAAAAGGTTCTCAAAGCAGTTTTACATAGTCACGGAATATGCATAAATGGTTCCCAAAGGGTTCACAATCTGAAAAGATACGAAGGAGATATCATAAACAGCCATGGGAGAGACACTATGTTTGTTTGTTTATATGCTGCTCTGCAACAAAAAAAGTTCTCAGAGAATACTAAAAGGTAGGCTCTCAGTCCATAACGAAGCACAAAGGAGACACAAGCAACTGCCACTGGTGGGATGCTATACTGGGATTAACAGGGGCAGTTGCTCTCTCCCTGCTAAATATAAAGAACTTTAAAAGATTCTTGCCTTGCCCACCTGGCAGGGATAACACATAACACAGAAATTCACATCCAGAGCACTAGATGCATGCAATAAAGTATTGGGCGAGCTGGATTGGACCATTATGTCACCACTAGCTAGCAGATCTGGATCCACTTGTTTGCATGCTGTTCTGAGATCCAGAATGGTTGCTGCACTGGCTTTTGATGGCTTGCCTTAATAGCAGGCATGAATCAGGCTGATTCATGACTGTGACAAGATGGTGCCAACAAAAGCTAGCACTACATCCATTCTGGATCTCAGGAACAGCATGCAAAAGACCTTTGCCAGATTTCTCCATACCTCGACTGCAGCTAAAGGAAATGTGTTTTAAATCTGACAGCAACACAAAGGTTTTCTCTAACTGAAGCAATGGATCTGCAGTTTTGGGGTGCAGAAACAATACCATGGCAGCAAGGGAAGTGTTAGGTTTTAATATCTGAAAGCAAGCAAGATTAACTGCATGGTTACAGTGGGGGCAACATCTTGGTGGTGGTGATGGTGAAGCCTTTGTCTCAGAGCAGCTCACAAGAGGGGGGGGTGCTGAATCATCCCTGGTGAGCTGCCTGGCTAAGCTTGTCCTAAAACTAATTTATATTTCTGGTAGAATTAGAATGCTGTCACCACCAACCCTCTTATCAACAGAGCTTGAACCTTCCTGGGCTTGGGGTGGAATCCCAAGGAAACTCTCTTTATTTTGCTATTGGATAAATACAAAAACCTTCCTACACATGATGAGAACACCGGGATGCCCTGGAGTTCACCACCCTGTCAGTCAAGACAAGGGTTCATTCCCTATTAACTTCCTAGCGAACTAGAAAATCACATGATGTCAGCAGCTGCCCTCTAACTGGCGATGAAGGAGCAGGAGACAGACCCAGCCCTTCTGAAGCCACTTTAGTTCAGGATCATAGAGCGTGTTTTACAGACTGGCACATCCATAGGGGATAGTTCCTGTACATAAGAACATAAGAACAGCCTTGCTGGATCAGGCCCAAGACCCATCTAGTCCAGCATCCTGTCTCACACAGTGGCCCACCGGATGCTGCTGGAAGCGACAGGCAGTTGTGGGCATGCCCTCTCTCCTGCTGGTACTCCCTTGCAACTGGTATTCAGAAGCATCCTGCCTTTGGGGCTGGAAGTGGGCTATAGCCCTCCGACTAGTAGCCGTTAGTAGTGTGCATGGTTTTGGTCCGGCGCCATGGGAAAGCCCTCCGGACCGGTTTGGAAGTCTGGCGGTCCGGAGGTTCGGATGGGTGGGGAACTGTTACTTTAAGAGGGGGGGTGGTAGTACTCACCCCCCCCCCACTGCTCTTTCCCCTCCGGCGCTGGTCCTTTGAAAAATCTTCTTGGGGCGGCAGAGTTCCTCCCTGCCGCCCCTGCCCCCGTCGTTGTTTCTTAAGGCTTAAAAGAGACAAGTGCTAGCGGCGCGCATGTGCCCTGCGCAGCACACGCGCTCGTCTCTGACGCTGTGGACTGGAGTCCTCCACAGAAACCCTGTGGGTGACAATACAAGGCCTGAAAGGAAATATGCTACTAGGGATGTGCTATCGTCCTCCGGATCAAAACGCTGACAGTGACTGGGAGTTGCAGGAAGAAATCAGGGAGGCTTCAAGGAGAAGCAGGGCAGTAATAATGGGTGACTTTAATTACCCACACACAGACTGGCTAAATTTACAGTCAGGTAATGACAGAGAGGTCAAATTTTGAGATACACTGAATGACTGTGCCCTAGAACAGTTGATCTTGGAACAGTTGATCTTATTCCCCACTTTTTAACAGGGGTTGTTCTATTATTCCGTTCTCTACGGAAGGGGTCCCTTCTAAAGGAGCATTTCCCTCTTCCTCAAACCGATGTCCTCCTTGCTCGAGATCTTCATTCTCCCTGAAAGCAGAGGAGCTATCAGACTTGGAGTAGGATGCCTCTACCACGTCCCTGAAGGTCTCGTCCACATGCCTCTCTGACTCTCTGAGCTTCTCCAGATCTGCCACCTTTGTCTCAAGGGAACGAACTTGTTCCCTGAGAGCCAGGAACTCCTTGCACCGAGCACACACCCATGACCTGCCCATGGGGCAAACAGTCATACATGTGACACTCTGTGCAATATACTGGGAAGTGCCCCTTCCCCTGCTGACTTTCTATCTTCATACTGTTTTTGTTGGCTGTATACAGTATTTAGAGATAGGTTATTAGAAGGATAGGTCTCAGCTATAATGGTCAACTATTTAACTGTCCAAACAGCCTTTCTCAAGAATATGAGGGAGGGACTTGAACTTATATTCTCTTTTACACCGGGCTCCTTGTGATAACAGGGGCTTGTTCCAGGCTCCCCCCACACACTTCCTGCTAAACTCCTGCTAAACTCCAACGTCCTGTTTGCTAATCCTGTTCGCTATGTTCTCAGGCCTTTACCTCTTATGTAGAGAGTAGTCTTTAAACTGAGACACAGGATGTGGGTCAAAGGAATGTGGGGCCTCCCCCAGCCCTAGCTGACTCCGCCCACTCCAGGCAGGGACAAACAAAAACACTGGAGTTTGCTATCCTTGGCAAATGCTAGCCCTGGCAAATCAGAGAGAGAGAGAGAGAGAGAGAGTAGGACTTATTTATTTATCATATTTTTACACCGCCCAAAACTTACGTCTCTGGGAGGTTTACAACAAGATTAAAAAGCAAGGCATTAATTAAAAACAAAAACAACAAAATTTAAAAGCAAGAAATTTAGAACACAATTTAAAATTTTAAAACAATATTCTAAAAACATTTAAAACAATCAAAACAATATCACTGAAAAGCCTTAATCCCATGACTTATCCCTTAAAAGAAAAACCAGCCCCTGTAGCCACAGCTCTCTATTTTTCCCCTGCCTGCTGAGGTCCAGTGGTTGGGTAGAAGAGGTAAGTAGGTTTGCACAACCAGAGAATCAAGGCAGGATTGCTCTCTTTTCCTCCTACCTTGGTTAAGGGCAGGTCAGGAAAACTGACTTACTCCACTTTGAGTAACCTGGGCTGGAGGGATTTTTGTGAGCTTGCCTCCTACCTTGATTGTGTGAAGCAGGTCAGAGTGCCTTGCTGGGGTGAGGGGAGAGAAGATGAAGATAGATCAGGGTTTGGGTTGGGGGCTGGATTTCTGAATTTTCATGTGGACATATTAATAGCATCCTATCATGTGAAGGAGGGATGGGCAACTGACAGTCAGGGGTCAGATCTAGCCTTCAAGACATTTTTACTGGACCTAGGGCCCCTATAAATTTTAAGCAAGTTGTGAAGATGTTTTGCTTAGAGTTTCACTTTTAAGGAAAAGAAGCAACAAGTCTCCATGAGCACATACACTGACCATTTGTGGTGGAAATGAAATCATTCTTTGTGCTTTGGTATCCTAAGAGTCAAACTAGAAGAGCTGGGAAGTTTTATTATGGCATGTCCTACATATTTTTCTTTTCCAGAAAGCAGCCTCAAGGAGATTTGGATCAAGGCATAAGAGGAGGGGAGGTTAAAGCTCTCTCTGTGACTGAATCCCTCCTGCCTTCAGCCTCTCGGAGCAGAGATTGCTGACTTGCTGAGCTTCTTTTGTGACTGCAACAGATGTCTAAAATTACAGTTCTTTTCATGTTTATTCTAGAGCAAGTCCTACTGTTAATCAGGGAAGGAAGTAACAGGGACATTCCTGTAAAAGCAGAGCAATAAGGGGTAAACCTTCTATACAATGGGAATAATAGAAACATGCCATTAAACATTGGGGAATAATGGAAAGATCATTTTTTTAAAAACAGGAGAATGGAATGATAGAACAATCCCTGTTAAAATGTGGGGAATAAATGTACCTCCCCCCCACCCCGCCACCCCAACAAACACACACACACACACACACACACACACACACAGAGTTCTCATATTACTTTGATATGATCCACAGCATCCTACGAGGGATGTTCTGTTAGAATGTATATTTTAATAAAGAATGTCAAGACTCCTCCCCCTTTTACTGTGTAGACAATAAAGCAACAAAGAGATAGTGACCTTGAAGCAGGAGCCTGTGGTTCAAGGAGTAAAAAGGCTTTTTGGTGTTTTAATTCTATCAAGGATGATTTTGACAACAATAATAATAATAATAGTATGCCTTTTGTCTACAAGCCTTAAAACCAACCCGCTGGACACCTGGAACAAAGCTCTAAGTGTGATAGTTTTGCCATATTACTGTCTCAGCTACATTCAATGTCTTCCAAGATCCCAAAGAAGAGAGAGATGCGTCTGGCTTTTAGTGAGGGGGAAGTGACATCAGAACAATATTCCCTAGTTGTTCCCATTTCCCTTGTTCTGATTGCTGATACATTACAAATATCTGTAATGCAATTCCACAACATATTGCTGCCCAGAAGACTTTCAATGTAATTGTTTCCTGCCATGAAGCAATACACTATGTAAACCCTTTACATCACTTGGTTATGCAAAGATACCAAATCGAGCTAGATGTGATGTTTTTAAAAGGTTAAATAGCAGCCGTTGTGGTGGGAGAGACAATAAGATTGGAATCATGGCGCCAGGGGAGGGGGTTAATTTCCCAGTAAAAACGGCACTCAAATGTCCTTTGCCCTCTAGGGCAAAACGAACAGCTACCAGAGTGGTGCCACAGATACTTATGAGACAAGTAGGAACTTGCAGGTGAGGGGATTTTTGTCAGGAGAATAATTCAGGGGAAAGAGTTAAACTTCTCTCCTCCCACTACCACGGTCTTGATCACATTTAGGAGGCTGGAGCTATCAAACAAGAGAAGATCTGATCACAGTCTTCTCAGGTTGCACCTAGTTTTGCCCTTATTAATCTCAATTTCTGGTTATCTAACTATGAGACAAACCAGAATATCTTTTGTTATAATGCTGAGAGCTTCGTCTTTTATAGCTATAGTCCTAAACAAGGAGCATGAACAAAAATCATGGGCTTAGTTACCATGCAGCACCCCGCTCTTCCATCAGCGGGGCACGTGTGCTGGCTCCATGAGTGTGGAGAGTCCTTCAAGGGTCCTTGCAAACACGCAGAGCTTCTGTGAATGGTGTAATCGCTGTAGGACACTTCCTCCCCTGGAAATCATGGGAGATGGGTCCTGCAGCATGGAAGCAATTTTTTTAAGAGCCACAGAGGATCTGCACATTTGCAAGAAGCAGTGGCAGACTTTTCGTACTCACAGAGTCAGCACATGTGCCTCCCTGATGCAAGAGGAGGGGGCTGCAGTATCCAAGCCTGGGGATTTTCACAAACATGAATGGCTAGCATCCAGACTAATGACATTTCAGTCACACCTTGTCTCGTGGAAGGGCTGCCCCTGGGAAATGGGTTCAACGCCTTCCTCTCCCACACGGGTGCTTTCCGGCCTAACTGCTCGACAGCAGCAAAATGCCTCCATTCAGGCAAGTCACACTTGTAACGTAAACAGAAGGGGGAACAGTCTCGGGGAAACTAACAACCCCCCAAAACAGCAACTTCTTTATGCTGGATATACGACGTCCTAGCTCTATATCTCAGTGATTGAATTCAAAACAAGGCATTGGAAATGTGAATGGCACCCTGTTGTCCACATAGGGACTCCGGTGTCACAACGCAGGAAGTGTGGAAGTACACTTCCAAGATACAACATGACCCTGTTGTGGGGTCTAATCTGGAAAGCACCATGCTGCAGTTTCAGTCTCCCTGTTGTCTCCACCTCACCGTTTGAAAAGATTTGGCAGGACCTGAGTTGAGTTGTGCAGCACAAAATCTAATTTCAGATGGGCAATGTAGGGATTCTATGGAGGTTTTATGAAATTCCATCAGGGCCAGCTCGAGGATTCAGCCCCTCACCACCCCACCCTCAGCAAACTGTTCTCCGTGGGCCCTCTCATACGGAGGTGGGACCCGAGAGACTTGCATAATAATCCCCAAAGAATCCAATAATGACTCTCTACAATATCACCAAACTACCTATCTAGAGAGAGGGGGGCGGGGAAGAGAGGCAGGAACATTTAATATGGGTCATGTAAAAACTATTATTTAAAATCATGAAATGTACACCATCACTCACTAAAAACCTGATGAAGTTAAAATTAATACAACCCTACAAAATTCCTACGTCGTACCAGTGCCAGTATGTTGTATCCATGGTCCAATCTTGTGTCTAGAACTGTGGTGAAATTCTGAAAGGAAATTGTTCGTCTATTTGAAGAAGAAGATTGGCATTCCCCACCAACACTGCACAAAGGTGATGATAGGCACAGACAGAGGCAGCCTCAGGGGTCAGCAGCGGGCCCTTCTGAGGGCTCTCAGCAGCTGCCCAATGATGCCAAACACCAGTCCTGGTCTCCATCACAGTACAGATTGCAGTAGGGACTCAAGACCACACATGCACGGAGTCACAAGGTTGAACTTAACATACCGATTGCTCTAAGAACTATCACTTGCTTTCTCCTGTGCGGGAGAATTTGCGGATTGAAATCTGAAAAGCATCACACATTATCATAAAGGTCCTATCCAGTGAGCTAGCTGTTGCAGGAACTTTCCCGCCAAAGGCTTCAGTAGGAAAGGCTTTCCTGGAAGAGAAATGGAACCTCGCAAGACATACAGACTGTGGACAGCAAATGAGAAACAAATGCACATGAGCTGCACAATGACCTAATTGTGTGTGGAAAGGCTCGGCATGTCTTGTGTCTAATTTTCAATGAAAATGTAAAGTGACTGTAGAATGCAGTAATGTGACAAGGACTTGGATTTTGTACTGTTGAGGCAAATGTCAGTAAATTAAAATCATTTGACGGCTGAGGCAGTTGTGTGTGGTTTTTGTACTCACTATGTTGGGCGGCTGTCCAAATTGTCTGAGGCCAAAGTAAGCAGAATGTTTCTCTGAGTAGCTCATGAACCTCTGTTTACAACTCTACTTTTTGGAGAGAGAGAGAGAGAGAGAGAGAGAGAGAGAGAGAGAGAGAGCGCAGGGGTGGGGGGGACCATCTGCACTTCAGCACACATTTCTCTTCTGGAAATTTCTCAAGTCAATCAGTTGCTATTAATATGAAAGTCTGGTGGGCTTTGACTTTTGCTTGCTTTTATTTGCTCCTCTTTTGTGTAGGCTGAATGATTCTTTCAGCTGTGGAGCATATACACTAAAAGAGAGAAAAGATACAGAACATCGACAATCATTTTTGTGCCTTAAGACCAATCAGGCAGATACTGTGTGGAAGGCCAAGACGCTGAATCAGGACTACTCTGGTTTGAATATCACCTCTGCCACACACTGACTTAGGCAAGCCATTCCCTCTCAGTCTCAGTTCCCTGGTTGTAATATGGAGATAATAATACTTACTTACCTTACAGGGTTGTTGCAAAGATAACGAGATAATACTTGTGAGTGTTTTGAATACCTGAAAGTGCTGCACAAATGTTAGTGATTATAATTTTGGCATCGTCTGATTGACATCACCGGAACGGCTCCAATAATAAAGCATGTGACTCACTAAATATATATAGGGCAATAAATTCCCCATTGACAATAAAGTCTCCATTGATAATAAAAGCAAGATGAAGCGGGGAAAAGTATTGCATTGCCTTTGAAACATAGGCAATTTATATTATAGCATATTACTGATTTCTCTCCCTTGGAGAGTGAGTTCAATTATTTGGGAGTTACTACTGAGAATTTGGGATGCAAGTTTTAATAGGATTAATCATCCAGGAAATTAATTATCAGCAGGCCTAATAGTTTTCATAGTCTATTTTGGTTTGGGTGTCTTACTGCAATCATGAATGAAAATGAAAACATTAAAATATGGTCTTTCTTTCTGACAATTGGTAGCTTTTCTTTAGTAAAATTAGACCCATCAAAAGCAGTGCTAGATAAAAGCACGGTGCTGACAAATATTTAAAAGGCAAGGAAGAAAATAATGGAAGGAAACGCCTGAACACGGAACAAGAATAAGATCCCGGTTCAGGAGTGTCACGAAACATGTTCCAGAAGGTGGTGGCACAGTGGTAAAACTGCCGCCCTGTAACCAGAAGGTTACAAGTTCAATCCTGACCAGGGGCTCAAGGTTGACTCAGCCTTCCATCCTTCCGAGGTCGGTAAAATGAGTACCCAGAATGTTGGGGGGCAATATGCAAATCATTGTGAACCGCTTAGAGAGCTTCCAGCTATAGAGCGGTATATAAATGTAAGTGCTATTGCTATTGCTATTACAATACATAGCCTGGTAGGCACGTAGTGATTCACATCAAAAGCAAGCATCCTCTCAACTGCCCAAAAGAGATCCCCTGCTGATAACAAACAAGGTAATATTCCTCAGGGGATTACTGTACTTGTAAAAGTGAAACCCTCCCAGCTAGCCTCCTGTGCTCTTCCTCTCTTAATCCAAGTCCAGCAGCTGAGCAGAATATTGACTGCACATTTTGCTCCATAATTCCATTTGCTTCCACAACGGCTAGAGCTTAGCTTCTTTCCCTTTCTTTTTAATGAAAGCTGAAATCCAGATGAATCCAGGTGGGCTAAGCAATCTGAGTGAGAAGCTTCAAATCTGGGGGGAACCCAGAATTCCAGGGTGGGTGGGTGTGGCAGCTCTATCCTCTCTACACTTCCAGGTCTTGTGCACAGGGAGGAGAGCTGTATTCTGTCCCAGCCCTAGACAATGAGCACCTTCCTGTAAAGGCATGTGACTTGCTCCCCTCTTTGAATAAGATCTTTGGAAAACAAACCAGAGTCACTGCTTACCTTAGAACTAGTAGCAGACTTTAATACATGATTGGCCATACACAGTATTGTAGTTCTGCTTCTGTCCAGTAGGGGTCAGCATTATATCCTGTTTAGTTCACTGAGCACTCTCTCTAACTAGGAAACTATTGCTTATGATCTAATAACTGCATGATTAATTAATTCTAGATCCATGCCACACACAGTAGGCAATAGTATTCTCCAAGGAAAGCATAACAGAAAACACTCTGTGATCTTTCATTTATTATTAAACCAGGTGGCCGTGCCTTTTTTGTCCTCACCAGATGCTACAGTATTCCTGATCACAAGTCTCTCATTACAGCTGCTGCTTAATTGGCACCCAAGTGCTGGTAAAGTTATTACGAGAGAAAGACACACAGAGAGAGAGATCCTGGGACCTCACACATCCATTTTTTCCCCAGGTAACCAGAAAAGTAGAAGTATGCCGCTGGTGGATATTCTGTTTGCAAGCAAGCATGACACAATGTGGGGCAAGGAAACAACTTAAGGGAGATAACAAAATAAAGCTATATTCCACCTTTGGAGTGAGGAAAGCAAGGATACATCCCCATTTTAATATATTATTTAACATTCACATTTGTATTTGAACCTGACCTTGAGGGATGTAAATATATTCACCTAGAATCTGTTCTAGGGGAGTTGTTTTATGTGCTGTTTCCTCCTCAGATTCACCTAGAAATCAGATGCTGCAGCTTAATGTCTTGCGGCTTGCCAAAGACAAAAAACCCCACCCAGCAAACACACCCTTTATTCCTTCCCCATTATCATGCACTCTTGCAAATTTACAATGCAGATATCAGTACAGTATGATCTTTGTGATAAACTTGCTAAATAATAATAACAATAACAACAAAAACAATAATAAGAACAACTTGATAATTATTATATGTCACCCCATAGCAATTGTTCTTTGGAAAAACAATGGAATAAAACATACTAGCCTTACTTAACTGGAGCACATTTTAGCTTAACTGGAGCTCCTTTAAGCACAGGCAGACTGCAATATCCTCACCAGTGAGGGTCAATTCATTGACTTTTCACATTTTTGTGTAAAATAGTACCTGGATTTAAATGGAAAAAATACAGGCATCCTGCCATCAGTTTTGTCTGGTGCACACACATTCAAATGGCTGTTTCCTTGAAATAAACAAGTCCTTGAAGTAGATCCAATCTTTTCCTAGTCATCACTTCTTTGTTTATTGCATATAAAACCCAAAGATGTAAACACACATGCACCATTTACATGTATCTTTACAAATGTGGCCTATTTTGTTTGTTTGTAATGCTAATAGCTCCAAGAATGGCCAGTTGGTGTCTCTGCACAGACGTTGCTAGAAGATTGACTCCTGATAACTTGAGACCTCTGGAATGTTTTGAAGGAGATAGCCATCACAGCTTCAAGAAAGTAACTATTCCAGCAGGGTGTGTGTGTGTGTGTGTGTGAGAGAGAGAGAGAGAGAGAGAGAGAGAGAGAATATGCACCATGAGGTGGCTGAAGGTGACCTGGTGGTGCAAAGCTTTTCTCCAGAAAGCTGATGGGGCAGTAGATCTGCTACCCGTAAAGAGGTGTGTGTGTGTTTTGTCTCCATCTATGCTCTACTTGATAAATATTACATAAATATAAATAAAGTAAATATTATAAAGCTTCCATGAGTCTCCAGGTCACGGCTCCCTCATCCAAACAAAACCAGATCCCTGAAATGTGGAAAATACACAACACTATTTTGCCACTCAAACATAGATACCAGTTTTCAGCAACCTTCACTGGCCCACCATTTATGAGGTTTGAGAGAGAAGGCCTCCCTTAATTATAAAATGTAAGCACCAAGCTGGTTTCTGGGATGCTCAAAAATTTACAGAGAAGCTATAGAACTTTTTTCATGACATTTGTAATGGACCCTATTTGCTCAATGGAAGGTCCATCATAAAAAGATCTGCCATTTTAGACAGAAAAACCACATTGCTCTTCAATCTCCATGTGCTGCTCCACCATGTTCTCTAAGCACTACCTTTTTAATACTGCCAGTATACTTTCCTTTGTGAATATTGTCTTTGTCATTCTCTCTCTTTTTTTTCTACTAGAGAACACTGTAATATTGCTAACAATGAAGGTTGGGAGAATGGCTTTGTAAGGCATATTTTTCATAAATAAAAAATGGGGTTTAAAAGTACAAAGGATTTTTAATCAAAAGCCTCCAGGAAATCAGCTGCCAGTACAATACTTCAGCTTCTCCTTGCTGAAAATATGGATATGCAATCTTTCAGGTAAATGTGGAGGGCACAGAAAAGTTTAACAAGGAGAAAACTGCCAGGTCCTGGTAAAAAGTATTTCCCTAGGCACCGATTATTTTGCATCGTTGTAGGGGCTACAGGCACACAGACAACTGATTCATCCTACTGGACTAACTTGCTCCCTCTCCCTGGGAATTGTATAGGAACCATAAAGCCCTACCAGATTTTTTTCTTGGTTTTTGCAGGATGAATGCATTGTTGCTACTAAGTTGCTTTGGGCAATCCACATGTCTTCTATCAAGGAATTGTTTCTGTTGCAAGGACAATTTAATTTCCCCACCACTCAAGCTTCAATATTTTCTTGCAGGGAACACGTGATTGTTTCCCCAGATAGCAAGGCTAGCACTGTGTTTAAAATGGTTGCATGAGTGCCAGTGTCCACAATTTGTGGCTGGCTTTGGTTACCAAGCCAAACCTAAAGTTGCCTCTCCTTTCCCCTGCCCTTCCTCATGCTGGTTTGGCCAAGAGTCTCACTGAGACAGGAATAACCCTCATAGGAGTGTCCCATGGCTATCCACCCCTCCCCTCATCCCCTAGTGCTGTGTATCTGTCATTTTTGTGCTATTTTGAACCATTAAAGACCCATGCTGGTTTGGCCAGGGGTTCTGGGCACTTCAACTGAGCAGCAGCCAAGGACCCCCCGCCCTCCTTCCGCTGCCTTTCTTCCTCCCAGGCAGGACATGGTGATGAGGAAGGGACTTGGCAGCTGGGCCCTGAACAGCAAAGACACTTCAAGTGCCTGGGCACTGAAGTGGCCCAACAATTCCTAGCCTTCCTCCAAACTTTGGAGCTGGTGAGGACAGAGGCGCTCTTACCCCTGGAATTTGGGGCTGAGGTCCAGGACCTCCACAGGCCCTGGGGCCCCCCAAATCCTCTTTAATGAGTGGTGTGATCACCCAGCAGAGCATGATGATGTTTAATTTGCAGGGGAGGGGGGGCCTCCAAAGGCCTTTAGGTCCAGGCTCCTAAATTACCTAGGTGCACCTCTGGATGAGGAGGCAGGGATCCCCAATCCCTGCCGGGATGATCCTCTCCACCTCTCCACCTCCATGGTTGGGAGGGAGGCTGGGGCTCATCACACATGCCAGATGGTAGCAACCCACTTGCCACAGTATACATTGCAAGCAGCAATGTGAAAGCCTGTATTCTGGTCATGGGAATCTACTGGAGAGGGTCAATTACATCCTTGACACATCTTTCTCCATGTCTCTGCTACTCCGGACTCTTTAAAACACCATGCTGTCATTGGCAGTGAGTGGTTGCACTGTGTCAACTCAACACTGGAGCACTGCTGGGTTCCATATATACACACACACCCAGCACCATGTTCATGACCACCACCTCATAGGGATATGCACGGAACATATTTTGCATTTTGTTTCAAGCTCAAAACAAAACTCAGATGGCCAGAATTTTTTGTCAAAACAACCAGTCTGACCGGTTGTTCCAAGGGGGGGGGGGGAACCATTTTGAGTGATCCTAAGGGAGCTTGGAGGAAAGATTAAAACATTGTTTAAAATTGAACCCCTTGCCCATTTCTTTTGTGAGTTGGGAGGTAGGCAAAACCCATCATGCCCTACCACACAACCCACTTTGGTGTCCCTAGGAGCTACCCCTGGGGAACAATGAAACGTTTTGAGTGCCTCCATTGTTCCCTATGACTGGAACAAACTGCACTCACAGAGTGCACACACACGTTTTGCATTGCAATTTGCAATGAATTTTGTAACACTGCCTTGAAAAACACTGCAGAAGCACACAGGGAATCTTTTCCTCCCAACACAGAATACATATTCCAAACACAGTCAAAAAATGGCCAAAAGGGAGAGCTGATCTTATGGTAGCAAGCATGGATCGTACCCTTTGCTAAGCAGGATCCACTCTGGGTGCATATGAAAGGGTGACTAGAAGTATGAGCACTGTAAGATATTCCCCTCAGGGGATGGAGCTGCTTTGGGAAGAGCAGAAGGTTGCAAGTTCCCTCCCTGGCATCGACATGATAGGGCTGAGACGGATTCCTGCCTGCAACACTGGAGAAGCCATTGCCTGTCTGTGTAGACAATACTGAGCTAGATGGACCAGTGGTCTAACTTGGTATATGGCAGCTTCCTATGCTCCTATGCTCCTAAGAATCACTAACCCAGAATCCACTGCCAGCCACAGTGCTTATACTGCAGTAACATCATTGGCACAGGTTGCTCTCTCACACACAGTTATGACTAGCATTGCAACAGCTGCCACAGCAGCACCCATACTGAGCAGCAAGCATAGGTATAAGCTCAACTAGAGCAACTTCAGCCACATTTTGACTGAGTATACCTTGCAATGCAGATTACAAAACAGACCAGAGCAGTGAGTGAAGCACAAGTTAGTCTCAAGACCAGACATGGAGCTGATCACAGCAATCACCAAGAAATACTACACACACAGGGACACACACAGAGCTGCCACTATCCTTTTCTTGCCACAACACTATCTCACAAACAAAGCAAACCACAACTCAAGGAAGGAAGGCACCCAAGTTCTGCATTTGTCAATCTGAGATCCAGCAAAACCAGATAGTTGTAGCAGCAATAGCACAGCATATTTTACTTGGTGCTGAGAAAACCACAACATCAAACATTCCATTATTCCTTCCTCCTCTCCTCTTTATATATCCTCTTAAAGAGAGGCAGGCACAGTATAAGGGCTCTCTCTGCCTCCCAGTCCCTTTGAATACATTTTGAAATTCCCTCCTTTTGTGTTCCCCCTCCCTCCCCGCAGCCAATGGGGGCACACTTGCACATGCCAACATTTGATTTGTATAATAACAAGCCAATCAAGAAGCAAAGAGATCAGAAGCCAATCTGGAAAAGATTGCCACAAAACCAATCAGCAAGGGGAAAACAGGCCTCCAAAACGGCATATTGGAACATTGAAACATTTTGATCAAAATGGGGTTGTTTTGTTCTGAGCTCAAAACAGGCCCTTTATTTAAAGGGAGTTTTGAGCTCAAAGCAGCCTGTTTCAAGTCAAAACATTTCATTGCTGAAACTTTTGCACATCCCTACCACCTCAGCCACTGTGCAATAGAGGTGTGTACAAAACCACCTGGCCCAGTTCGGTTCGAGTTCGAACCGAACCTGAACCACACTGGGCCACTTCGGTTTGGGCACCCTTTGACCCCCCCATCCCAATTTGGTTCAGAGGGGAGTTGTTGAACATTTTTTGGGGGGGTCTTTTTAAACTTACCCCCTCTGGGAGGTTCCCCCTCCCTCCACCAACCTTCCTTTTTCTAAAAATTGCTCAATTCGGGCATCTTTGGCCATTTCCGGACTTATTCCCTGGTGTGGCTGCCATTTTGAAGGCTGTCATGCCTATGCAGTGGGCCCCTGCATGGCCTGGGTCATGGCCTGGTCCAACTGCACAGGTGCGGCAGCCGCCACACTGGGGAATAGGCCCAGAAAGGGCTGAAGATGCCCAAACCGGGAAATTTTTAGGAAAAGGAAGGCCAGCCGGGGGAGGGGGACCCCAGTGGACCCCCCCTCTGCCACCTTGGAGAAGCCCCCCCCAAGGGGGTAAGTTTTTTAAAAAGAAAAAAATTCAAAAAATGTCTGATGAACTCCCAAACTTGGGGGCAGGAAGGTATTCAGTCCGGGGTCAAGCTGAACTGGGGGTGGTTCAGCTCAACCCCGAACCTTCAAACCAAACCAGTTCAATATCAAAACAGTTCGGATTCCAAACTGTTTGCACACCCCTACCATGCCATGCCATGAACTTGGGTGAAACTGATGCAGAAAAGGGAAGGCTTTTAAGAGGGGAATCTCCCACTCAGAGAGGAATTAAAGCAGTTCCTACCACACCCCCAAAGAGAAAGAGCAGCATCAATATGCTCCACAACATGGCTGTTTTCTCTGGCGGTGGCAGCAGCAGCATCCATTAGATGAGAACTAGATGTTAGATGTTGTACTGCGGAAGTTGTACAAGCAGAGCAGTGCATATCAAATCCAGGTATTTCCTCATCGTCAAGAAAAATCGGGATTACTCTGGAAAGCTGCTTTCCTTCAACCTTTGGCTGACATGATGTGCCCTGTACTGTGGGCCGTAATCTGTACTGCCTGTGTTACGGCGGGCATCAGAAAGGCTGGCACCATTGCCCAAGAGTGCTCTTGCACTAATAGATAAAATTGTGTGGTCAGGCTTCCACAACACAACAGCCATTGTTTCCAATGGCTGTGGCACAGCACAAGCATGCTTGCAGAACTTCGCCTATTCGCACAAGAGTGCTCTTACACAACAGTGCCAGCATTTTAGGTGCCCACAGCAACACAGGCAGTACAGATTACTGCCCGTGGTCAGCCATTGTCTCTAATTGACTCAGGCACCTCTTGTATAATTTTCACCAGCTCTGGACACTATGCAGATGGATTAGGTAATGTATCCCCAGCTGTCTTGGCATTCTGGATGGGTTTAATTTCTGCTGCAGTGGCAAAGATGTTCATTAGGCTCCTGAGTATAAAAACTTACATGTAAAGCAAAAATAAAAACCTTACATTTCTAACTTAAACCACTCAATCCAAATTTTATTTCTACAAATTAGAATGCATCACAATTTTAAATGTTACTATTTCATTTTATTTGCTTCAGCACTAGAATAAACTGTGTCTGCCTTTCTCAAAATAACAGATTGGTGAATGTCTCATCAACAGCATTGCATTGGAACCACAGGGCAAAAAACAAAATTTCTTCATCAGCAAGGGTGACACGTTGGCTTCCTAGGCCTCATACAATCCAAAACACTGCATGGAATGTAAACTAAATACTGGAATGCTGGAGTCCTGGTAATCATGCAAATGCAATTCCACTATCTTCGTATTTTGAAGATCAGTTTCATTCAAAAAATGTGCTGATTGTTAATTGAGCTATTCTAGCTTGAAGAGGAATAATGACTTGGAGTTGGAAATCCAACAATGATGCTGTTCTCTGCCAGATGTGCTGCCTCAATCTGCCTGTGAGGGAGAATAGCTTGGCTTTTTTTTCTCACATACCATAGCTGTGATTTGGCAGCTAACACTATGATCTCATGCTGGCTCTTGTGGTACCAGGAGGTGTTTAACCCTTGCCAATAAATAGCCCTGGACCGGATTGGTGTTGTTGGATTTAAAGACAGTTGTGAATCACAAAAGATGCAAATCATCACCTCTCTCTGGGATGCCCACCATGGTCAACTGTGGGATATTCTGGCTGCAATATGGACACACCACGTAGCTGATTCACTTTCAAGAACCATTTCTTATCAGGAATAACAGTTTGGTTCATTCAGGGTGAGCCAGTCCGTTTTGCAATTGGGACCAATGACTTTGAAGTGGATGATGCAGGGAAGGCTTGCCAGTCAAAGGGCAGCTCAAGACAAGCTGGGATAGCATCCAGGGTAGGGGTGTGCATTTTGGAATTTTCTTGTTTTGATTTGTATCCGAATCGAAACACCCCCGTTTTGTTTTGTACCCAAATTTTCTGAATCCGAATCAGCCCTGTTTTGTTTTGTAGCCGAATTTTCCGAATCCGAATCTGAATCGATTTGGATTTTTAAAAAGGGTCCAAGGGCAAAAAGAGTGGGTGGTGGTGGTAGTGTCCAATGCGTGGAAGCTACCACCCAGATTTCAAAGGAATTAGGCAAAGGGCTGATATTTGGGGATTTTTTAAGTTTACACATCTTTAAGAATTTTCCCATAGGGAATAATGGGGATTCCAGCAAATGTATCGCTTCAAATCAAAGGGAAAGGGATGACCCAGAGCGGAGTGTGGTGGGTGGTAGTGCCCAATGGGGGCAAGGAAACTTCCAGAATTATCTCAAAAGAATTAGGAACATAGGAAACTGCCATATACTGAGTCAGACCATTGGTCTATCTAGCTCACTATTGTCTTCACAGACTGGCAGTGGCTTCTCCAAGGTTGCAGGCAGGAATCTCTCTCAGTCCTATCTTGGAGAAGCCAGGGAGGGAACTTGAAACCTTCTGCTCTTCCCAGAGCAGCTTCATCCCCTGAGGGGAATATCTTGTAGTGCTCACACATCAAGTCTCCCATTCATATGCAACCAGGGCAGATCCTGCTTAGCTATGGAGACAAGTCATGCTCAGCCACAAGACCAGTTCTCCTCTCCATTGGGCAAAGGGCTGATCTTTTGTGAATTGTTGAAGTTTACGTGTCTTTTAAGATTTCTCCCATAGGGAATAATGGAGGTTTCAGCAGCCCCATAATTCCACTTGGGGGGCACTGGGGTTTCCCAGAGCAAGGGGTTGTGTAGTGCACATAGGGTGCCAACCACCTCCATACCCACAAGCCCTTGGGGTACTGGGTTTTGTGTTTCTGAGGTGTTCATTGTAGATTCTCTGGTAGCATATGAGATTTTCAGTGAAAAACAAGAATCCACTCTCATATGCTACCAGAGAATCTACACTCAGAACAGCACAGAAACAACAGAACCCAGCACCCCATGGGTTAGCAACCCTTCCCCTGGCCAATGTGGGGTCAGTAAAGAGTGGGAAGAAGCAAAAGAGCCAATGGGGAACAAGGAGGGAATTGTCAGCAGGTCAGCCCATGATTTAGGTCACTGATCAGAAGGCTGGAAGGGTGGGAAATGCAAAGAGATGTCAAACACAAAATGGAGACTGACTCAGAGATCACTACAAAATGGAGGTCTGAAACAACAAAACATTTTGTAGCCGAAACAGGGACATTTTGTTTTGTATACAAAATTTTGGGTCTGGAAAATGGGTGTTTTGTTTTGTCTACAAAACACCCGAAACAGGCTGTTTTGGGTACAAAACGTTTTGTATCTGAAACGTTTCACACATCCCTAATCCAGGGCCTCCCTGGGAGGCGCAGACAGGGGACATACCTCTGACTCATTCACTTCCAGCAAAGTGAAATACTGTATGCAGCGGTCTGCAGCATCAGCTTCAAGTCCCCTCCATATCTTGGGCTGGAGGGACTGCAGGCTCCCCCTATGTGTGAACCGGCCCTAAGAGTTATAATCCTGGACTGTTTGCAACGGGGAAGACACAATGCAAAACGACACCCCACATTTATCCTTCAGGTGCAATGCAGAACAGCGCTAACATGACACTTCACCAACATTTGAAATCTGGTGGAATGTGATTATAAAACTTTGATGTCTTACTCCCAACCCTAGGGGCGAAGCTGAAAGACACAATTACACACCAGAGCTATGACAAAGCTATGCCTGGGAGGCTGGCTAGATGTGCTGTGCTTCTCAGGAAGCCCCTGTCTCCTCACTTGTGCTCTCTTATAACCACCACTCACTCATTGCCCCTGTCCTCTGAGGCTCCTAGTGGCCACCACCACCACCTCCCTTTTTTCTTTTTTGCACTTTTCCCAGAAGAATGTCTTTCTAGAAAAGGTGCAGCAAATGATCAGGAAATTGGACCACTTTTCCAAGAAGGAAAAGCGAAAGCATCTGAAACTCTTCAGTTCCGTTCAGGAAGGGAGGATGACAACCAGGGAGAAGCCTAATAGAGGTTTGTACAATTACATGGTGTGGGAGAAGTGAATAGAGATAGAGCCCTATGCAATGCTATTTGATCTCGGGGTCATCTGATGAAATTTATTTATACCTATGTAAACCGCTTTGGGGACTTTTGTTGAAAAGTGGTATATAAATATCCGTCGTGTTCGTATTCTAAAATGATTGGCAATCAAGTCAGGACAGATAAAAGAAAAGAAAAGTCAACCTTCCTTTACACATAATTATCATATGCAGGGCTGGCTCCTTCATGAGGGAAGGTGAGGTGAGAGCCTCAGGTAGTGCGTGGGCCATAAGGGAGTGCAGGTGTTAGATATGTTGAACTGTTCAGTGCAACTGCAGTTAGGTTGCACTCAGTACTGTATGTTGAATCTGCCGAGCGGTTGTATCTGCTGACTTTACTTAGTGTGCTGGCTGCTCCCTGAAAAAGCTTTATTAAGAGCTCTGTGTCTGCCTGGAGTTATTCTGTGTAAATATTACACAAGCTCTCATAGTGGGCACCCCACCCACCGCTACAGGCATCGCTCACCTACCTGTTGCACCACCCACACCAGCCTCCCCTCCACCGCTACCCCTGTGTTCAGGCCCAGGTTTGTCCCCATGTTCTGTCCTGCCCCACCCCCTCCTCCCTGGCCCTGCCCTCTGGGCCAGAGACTGGTGCCGATGACACTGCTCCTCACCTCACCTCCCTGGTATATGCAGCTCCACTGGCCCCTGTGTCTCTCTGCCCTGCGCTTTCCCCCACACCAAAAGCAGTGTGCAGCAAGGAGTAAACAGCCCACGCTCCGTCTTTGTCCTGGACAAAAGAGAATGCTGCTCCTTGCTGTCTCCAGTTTTGCCAGCCCATGTCTCACTGCTGCCACATTTTCCCTTCCAACACCCAGCATGTCTGCTTTGGGGGCTCGGGGAAGCACACACAGCAGCAAGACACAGGGGCCAGTGAAGCTGCATGCACCCAGAAGGGGAAAGGGCAGGGAACGGGAGCTTCATTCAGAGCCAATCTCTGTCCCAGAGTGCAAGGTCAGGGAAGACAGGCTGGGTGCCTGTGTCTCAACGGGCTAGAGTTGCCATGCCCCCCGGAATTCTGGGTTTCACTCATACTTTAAGCATCTTGCCCAGATTGCTTAGCCCATCCCAGATTTCAGATTTCATTTTTTTAAAAAAGCTAAGCTCTAGCCCTTGTAGAAGCGGAGTTATGGAGCAAAACATGCAGTCACTATTCTGCTCAAAAATTATTTTCAAGCCAGTTTACATAATATGCAAATTAGGCACCTGGATTTGGAAAGCCAGATTATGGCAACCCTACACCAGGCTTATGCAGAGGCCAGGGCCAGCAAGAGGGAGCAAGGAGGCACACTGTGACTCGCTTGTAGTGACATCGATCAACGAGCCCCTTCCCACCGTGTGAAATGTACTGCCACAAGATGTGTCGACAGACATTGGCTTAGAATTGGACTATAAGTCCCATAGGATGATGGGAGTTGTAAGCCAACATCTGGGGACCTGTGTTAGACAAATACACATCTATCGGCTATCAGTCATGATGGCTAAATGGAACCTCCAGATTCAAAGGCAGTGCACCACCGAACACCAGTTACTGGAGTGGCAGCAGAATAGGGCTATTGCCTGCTTAGATTTGCTGGTGGGCTTTCTGGAGGCATCTGACTGGCCACTTTACAAAGCAGAATGCTGGTCTAGATGGACCTTTGCTCTGATCCAGTAGGCCTCTTCTTATATTCACTTCCTGCCTGAGTGGTGCAATGGAGCACACATGCAGTGAAGTCGTAAAAGCCCTGGGCCAGCAGAGAGGACTGAGGAAGTCGTGCCAGAAGGAAACAGCTGTGCTTGGGCTGGCTTCACTCTCCGGGCTGGCGTGCGGGGATGATGAGTTGCCCTTCCTTGCACCAGTGTTAGGATTTAATGCTGTGTCTTGTAAGCTGCACAGCAGCACATGCTATGGCTCTATAAATCCAAACCCTTTGGTGCAATTCAATGAAATCCAGACTGAAGAGGAATCTTAATTGAATTGTTAATGTCAGGATATGATGGAGTGGTTGGGTGGGGAAAAGACATAAAATTAATGGTTTTGTCTGCAGGGGCTTGTCAGTGTCTTGCCACTGTGGTTCCTTTAGAGGTCAAAAATCAGACACTGCCAGAATACTGTTACAGAGACGCAAATGGGCCTTTTGCCTGTGTTTTACATCAGCATGGTAACCTTTGTTCTCCTTTCTTCACTACTGCTTCACTAGTATCAAAGAGTGACTTGTGCTATGTATGCATGTGGCAGTTTGTTTAAAACTTTAGGAACAGAGGGATAGCCTTGAGCATTTTACCAGAACAGATGAAATATTAAAATGTGACCCTTCGCCCTGCTTCAGACATGCTGTACGGAGTGTACAGTGTCTGTACACTTGTACACATGTTTGTGAGGATGACTGTACCTGTGTTCATTTTAAAAGTGAACCTGGATACAGGCCCTTAGATTCATGGTACAGACACAGGAAGTGTACTTCTATACCATCTGGTGGACACCTGGGATAGAGCCTTCTCTGTTGTCGCCCCTAGGATGTGGAACATGCTCCCCATGGACATGAGAGGATTGTCTTCCCTGGAGGCCTTCAGGAGAGCCTTAAAGACCCATCATTTTTTATCATCATCATCATCATCATCATCATCATCATCATCATCATTATTATTATCATCATCATCATTATTAATTCGATTTCTATACCGCCCTTCCAAAAATGGCTCAGGGTGGTTTACAAGGAGAAATAATAAATAAATAAGATGGCTCCCTGTCCCCAAAGGGCTCACATTCTAAAATGAAACATAAGATAGACACCAGCAATGGTCACTGGAAGTACTGTGCTGGGGGTGGATAGGGCCAGTTACTCTCCCCCTGCTAAATAAAGAGAATCACCACAGTAAAAGGTGCCTCTTTGCCCAGTTAGCAGGGGATAGCCTGGCTTTTAAGCCTGGCTTTTAAGGATACTGTATTTAGTTTTAATTGAAATTTTAATCTGCTTTTAATTGGTTTCTGATTTTAATTGTTGAGTATTTCTGGTTTTAGTGTAAACCACCCTGGGCCATTTTGGGAAGGGTGGTATATAAATCAAATACATACACAGATACTGCTGTGTTCAGCATAACATGTGAATGACTGTACCTGTCTACATTGTGCACACGTTGTATGAGTGTTGAACATAATATTTTAATGAGCCTTTTCTCTCCACCACATACTGGAACTTGCAACCTCCAAGACTGGTGCTCTGTCTTCACTCATCCTTCACTGGATACTTCAGACTGTGCTGCATGTGTACACGCGCATGCACGCGTGCAAACACACACACACGGTTCATCTGTTTCTCATTTGATGTGCTCAGTGTGCATGTTTCCCCTTAAGAATGCGATTTTGGTGCAAGAATATCACATTTTCCTAGCACTCAAATGACCATATTATCTTGGTTCTTCTCTCAGGGTTATTCATTGCTTTTCCAATGTATGTGTGAAATTTAGATGTGGACATAAAATAGCTCCCTATAAGAGCAATGTGAAATTCCCAAGTACAGGGAGGATCTCTAAAATGTGGGCTATGAGGTTAGGAAGCTCCAGGACAGAAGCAGACTTGCTGGTGTGCTCCCATTGGCAGACGTGGATTAACGCAGAGGCAGAGGAGGCATCTGCCTATGGCAGCACAATTTGAGGAGTGGTGGCAGCAGCATTAGCTCTGGGGAGTGAAGGCGAGGAGAAAGTTCCCCCCTTTACTTTTTTTTTTTTAAAGCCACAGTGGGGGCAATAGCTGCAGTGGGGGCAACTGGGTGAGAGGAAAGTTCCCTCTTTTGCACCCTAAAGATTGCTGGCGGTGGGATGGGATGGGATGGTGGTGGTGGCAGCTGGCTGCAGCAAGGGTGGGGGTGAGGAGGGGAGAGTCACAGTGTGCCCCCTTTTGAACCTCTAAGCCCGCTGTGCAGGTGGCAGCAGCGAGCTCCTTCCTCCTCCCCACCTCCCATCAGACTCTGCTAGCTGCAGCCCGTTTCTGGTGTTCCTTCTGTGTGGAAGGGAAGTCAGAAATGGGCTGCCGATAAATAGCACAGCCCCGGCGGCCGTGCAGTCACCTGGGAGGAGGGGAGGAGGAAGGAGCTCGCTGCCGCCGCCTGCACAGTGGGAGAAAGGAGGATTCCAGGGTGCAGCTGCTGACCTCGATGCTCCAGGAGGCATGGAAAGACCATGCAAAGCAGCTTCTGAAAGAAGCACTTGGGCCAAAGGCCAGTGAAGGGAGAAGCGGTGTAGCTAGGGGAGAGGGGGCTTGTGTTCACCCCTCTCGCTGTCGGCCCCTCGGAGTGAGGGAGATAATGAAGAAAAAAGGGAGCAGTGGAGCTGGAGGGCCCTCAGGAGCTGGGAGGCCCAGGTTCTTTGAACCCGTCCACTCAATTATAGCTACACCCCCGGAAGGGAGAACTTGGATCCAGTGACCACTTCCCACCCCTCACCAGGGAGCAGGTCTCCTTTCTCCCACCTTCCCATCCACCCTTGATGACTGGGAAAGCAAGGCCACCTCTGACCTCTTTCCTCACCTTGCCTGCCTGGGCAACATGCCTCTCTTGCTTCCAGCTGAGTTTGGGGCTCTGTAGCTGCTGTCCCTTCCGGAGACTGTCTTGCTCTCTGGCTGCCTTGCAAACAGATAGAACGGAGCAGGTGGAGAAAGTTGCCAACCCCTTTCCTGACCGAGATGCTTCAAAGAGAGGAGGCAACCACTTGAAGGGGCTGTGCGGGGGGCGAGGGAGGCTGGGTCTGTTCTAGGCTCAGGCGCTGCTAGTAAAGCACATCCTGTACTTGCTTGGAGCCAAGTTCTCCCTTTGCTGGCATGTGGAGAGGCCTCAAGTCAAATCACTTCTCTCAGGTCTCATTTACATTGTCTTACCTCTGGAGTGTTGACTGTTGAGGCCAGTGGCCGCACCTTGGAATCTCCCCTCCTCTAATAAATGAGCGCCTTTTCCTTGCTAGATCACAGTTTGACTGCAGTGGTTTCACTGGGAGTGGGCAACAGCAGCACAGGATGGGCAAACTCCATCATCCAGCTGTTCTGATCAGGCCCACAAAGTGAGGTCTCAAAGACTGGCATATATGGTGGTTATGGTGGGCCCAGGTTTTACTTCACAACCTCCCTCCACAGTGGTGGCAATTCTGGCTTCTAAGGAAGCCCAAAGTCACTTGCAGAAGAGGATTGGTCTAGCCCATATTCCAACTCAGTTCACTTCCTCTCTCAGGGCTGTATTCCACACACGAGCCACAATAGTAACCTTATACCACCAGATTGAATGTAAGGTTTTATTCATATTTATTTTATTTTATTTTATTTTATTTTATTTTATTTTATGCATTTGTATACCACTCAGTATAAAATCTCAGGGCTGTTTATAATTTAAACAAACAGCCACTAAAACCTAAAAAAATTCATATAAAACAGAATAAAACTGCCATAAATACAACTTTGAAAACATATTTAAACAACTTTAAATGGTTGAAGCATCCTCTCTTCTCAGTCAATCCCTTTAGTGCCATATATTGTGCGTATGGGATGGTAGTTTCAAATGGTATGGGGTCAGCCCCTCATGAAGATAGATTCCAAAAATGTATGAGGAGGCCGAATGTACATCAGCCTTTGGCTAACAAGGCCATACAGACATCATTTCATACAACACAATTTCACAAAATTATGTAGAGTGTCCGTAAGGCATCAAACACATTAATTTTTCAGCACTATCTCAAGCTTCCTTGTCATTCCTTCTGGCACAGCAAGGCACACAAATCTTTTGTATGGAAAAGGATCCTTCCCTCTAGTTACAGAAGTCATTACCTAGCATGGAGATGTAAAATAGTATCTCTGCTCTCCAAATCTACCAAAATATAGATTGGTATCCCAGAATTTCACAAGCCTTTTTATTAACAAGAAAAACAAAATGCCAAGGAGACTCTGTGCCAGGATAAACAAATGAGATTCGGAAGGAAGTGACAGGAATTATCTTAGCTCTGTTGTGATGATTAATTTATCAGTGCTCAGGTATAAATATACGAAGCATTTCAGTATTCAATTATCCCCACCCCACCCCACCGCCACCACATATCTTGCAGGTTTCCAAGTCTCTTTTCTCTTCGTAGCTAGAGGCAATGCATGAATTCGCTCAGCCTTTTTGCAAATATCCTATGTGGCCAATTTCCCTGAAACTCCCCTGTATATTAATAGAAGGAGGAGCAGCAGAGAAGGCTTCCATTCTACAACACTTGCAGCAATGGTCCGCCACAGAGTAGGAGGGTGTAAAGGGACAGAATTCCAGGGTATGTCACCTGGTTCAGCCCAGCTATGGATCAAAAAGCACAGCATATTCTGTGGAGCTTTATTTTGTACACACATCAGCACCCGGATGCATATGGTCACCTGGCTTGTCTTAAGGGCTGGTTCAGATGAACCTCAGGCAACAGCTGCCTCTACATGCGAGAATGCTGGGGCTACGGAACAAATGCACCCACCCCGACATCACTGAAGGATGTGCCAATACAATTGCAGCACATCCTGTAATTGCATAAGGGGTAATAATGTGAATCATCCCTCTACCTTGACTAGAAAACCCTGTTTAAATAGGGGTTTCTAGTGTGTGAAGAGGGGCAATCTGCATGATCATCCCTCACAGGCAATTACAGGACTGGCTGGTAGGGATGTACCAACAGGTTCGATATCAAACAGGTTCAGCATCGTACCTGTTCAGTTCGATGGTCCGGTGTCAAACTGACACACCCACACACACCCGGTTTGGTCCGGCACCTGGGTCATGACCCGGCCACGCATGCACGCCGGCCTCCAAAATGAACATTAGACATGCTTCACATACAGAGTGTTCTGTTTCATAGTAGGGGCATGGACAAAATAATTCATTGCATGATTTCTATGATACTGGGATGAGGATCTGTCCTCTGATTGGCTCCAGCACTTCCTGTTCAGCAAATGTCAAAAGAAGTGACAGTCAGTGATACTTTTAGTTAGAGATCAATCAGCTTGGCAGGTGTGCTCTGCAAGAGTCACTAACCCATCACACAGTATCTCTCCATTCAAACACAAAAGGAATAGCTACTGTCAAATGGACCTTTTCAGAGTGGCAGCCTGCACTTTCGAAGACATGGATTTGAAGTGTCCGTTGTTTAGCTTGAAGGGGAAAGGACCCCTTCATTAATGCTTTCCCTCTGAAGTTTGCCCCCTTTGGTGACTGAATTCAAAAACAGTGGTTTCAGCCGTCCATGGTATCCCTCTTCTGAGAGGTTTGTTCTGCCACATCCAGCACTGCTCCACAGGCATTGAAATGATCTCAGAGATCAGCAGGGGGCCTTCCTGAGAGTTCTCTGGGCCCTCAGTAATCACCCAATGACACCTAAGCCGGTCCTGAGGGACCCACAAGCAAGACATCCTCAGTGGATCCCCGCCTCTGTGGGTTCCCTCCTCCTCACTGCCATCACCAATGCCCACACTTTAGCCCTCTCCCTATAGGCCCAATCTCCACTACCACTCCAAGAGCAGTGGCCCTTGCAAGAGCAGTCACATCTGAGCAGTGGCAGCGGCAGCGGGGAGAAGGAGGTGGTGGTGGTGGAGGAGGAGGAGGAGGAAGTGCTGCCACCTGCTCAGTGCTCACTGAGAGCCCTCCTGAGAGGGCGGGTGAGCGACAGAGGGAAGAGCAGTGGGGCAAGGAGTCATAGCCCTGACAACCCGTTAACCTTCTGCCAATTCTCCCAGCCTCAAGCACGCAGGTGATGAATGTTCCTTCTCACTGTTATCAATCCTCTCTCGCCAACCTGCTTTCTTGCTGGGCTTAGTCCCCATCAGTGAAGAGGGAGAGGGTAGGCACACAAGCAGGTGGAAGCAGCTCTCCTTGCTCCCATCACCGCTGACTCAGAGAGGGCAAGGAGGCAGCAACAGGGCTGGGAGCTCAGACAGTGGACTCGCTGTTCAGGCACGGGCCTCAGCAGGTGCCTGAGGATGCAATCCCTGGTGCTTCTGGGCTCCTCCTCCCTTGTGGCCCCTGGTGCTTCTCATGCTATCGTGTAAGACGGGAACCCTAGAAGAATGTCTTGCGCTCAGAAGATGGAATGCAACCCATGCCCCACAAACCTTATGCCTACATATATATAGTCTGCATAATCTGTACTACGCATGGATATCTACAAGACTGCTCATTACCACGGCTGTGATAGCTTCTATCCCTCTCATATCATTTCATATTTGATTGCAGAGGGAACGAATTGCTGGTTTTCATTGCTTTAAATGAAGTGCTCCTTTGGGGTAGGCAAAAAAGCCTTCTCACTTAAAAGGAGGCTGAAGCTAGAGTTTGATCATTTCTGATTGTGAAGCCTTTGATTTAGTGAGGAAATCTTAATTATAACTTTCCTGCCTGTGGGTGATCAATTGCTAAACAGTCCAAGAATTGCAGAGGAGGTATATGTGTGCCAGTGAACCCATTCTATCAGTCACCTACATCAAACCCACAACGCAGAGTCACGGTACTTCAATTTCAGCTGATGTATTCCCACTGAGATCAATCAATACAAACCTGAATACTGTAACTTAAAATGGGAGGGACCAAACTGTGTGAAGGTTTGAAATGATCCCCTTTAAGCAATTTCATACTGACGCTTAGACTTAGATCATGTATAAGCCTTTCTCTTGCCATTCATTCACATTAGCATCCGATTATGAAGAAGAGAAAGCAAAAAGAGGCGTTTGTAATGCAATTAAGCATTCTGACCTGTGTGGGTTTTGTATTTGCATTACAAATTGATTTATATGCAAGTCAATTTAAACTTGACTTCTTCTGTATTGTTTTCATGTTTACCACCCTGTTCCAAGGCTTCAGATTATCTCAGTTGAATTGCTCAAATAGAGCAAAAAAACCCGACACCTGGGCATTTTCCAGACTACGAGGTTTGCAACGGGTAAAGCGTTGCAAAGTGTGATGGAATAGTGAAACGGTTTAAAACCAAGAGTAAAGTGTTTTTCAGTGCTTTGTTGTAGGCTGGTGGCCATTCATATCTTCTGTCCACTGCAATGTGTTTTCAAGGCAGGGGTGTCCATATTCTCCTTGAAACGCGTTTATCTGCCCCTCCTCCTCCTGCTCCATTTGGGCCAATAGAGTTGCGGTGGGGGGAGGGGGGTGACGTGAATTTGTTTTTTTTAAAAATCTCGACTGTCTTGCACAAATCTGCCAGCAGGGGGAAGCACCACTCCAAAACAAATCATTGCATCGTTGCACCCTTGCACAAGTGATTTCAGGGGGGGGGGATTAAAATCCCATTGTGGAGAGGGGGCCATAATAGGAGAGAGCAGAACCCACCCGAGGGGAAGTGGCTGCCCAACCCTGGCCCTGCGCCTTCCACCTCTGCCTGGCTGGAGGCTCCATTCCACAGGGCTGGGGGAAGTAGGCGACTGCTGCCCAGGCTGCCCGGGGAAAAGGCCTTGTCTCTGCACCCCCAGCCTCCCCTTCTCCTTCTCCTTCGCAGCCATGTTGCTGCTGCTGCCACAGGGAGCCCCACTCAGACCAAGGCAGTTGCTCCTCTGGTGGTGGCGGCGCCCAGCTCCATCGCACGCCTGGGGTGAGAAGCAGCCAGCAAGCCCATGGGGCAGAGAACGTGCCACTCCAGAGCCGCTCCAGTATCTAGTGCAAGGCATGGTGCGCCCAGCTGCTTCTCACCCTGAGTGCGCAATGGAGCCAGGCACTGCCACCTCAGAGCAGCTGCCTTGGCATGAGCCAGGCAGGAGGCAGCCCAGCAGGGCCCCCTGCAGCAGCCATAGCAGCAGCAGCAGCAGGGCTTCGAAGGAGCATCTTTACAAGAAAGACTTGAATGGCTGGAAGCATTTGTCACAAATGTGGGGTGGGGGACAGGCCATGTCAGAAAGGAAAGGGGAAATGGCATTACAAATAGAAAAATAGCATTGGGCTGTTGTGGGGCAAAGGTAGGGTGAGCTCGCTCTCGCTCTCTCTCTCTCTCTCTCTCACACACACACACACACACACACACACACACACACACACGAGTTTCTCATACTGGAACATAGTACATAAGAACATGGGCCCAAGGCCCATCTAGTTCACACAGTGGCCCACCAGATGCCGCTGGAAGCCTACAGGCAGGAGTTGAGGGCATGCCCTCTCTCCTGCTGGTACTCCCCTGCAACTGGTACTCAGAAGCATCCTGCCTTTGAGGCTGTAGGTAGCCTAAAGCTCTCCGACTAGTAGTCATTGATTGACTTCTCTTCCATGAAGCTATCCAAACCCCTTGTAAAGCCATCCAGGTTGCTGGCTGTCACCACATCTTGTGGCAGAGAATTCCACAAGTTGATTATGCATTGTGTGAAAAAGTACTTCCATTTGTTGGCCCTAAATTTCCTGGCAATTTCATGGGATGACATCTAGTTCTAGTGTTATAGGAGAGGGAGAAGAATTTCTCTCTATCCACTTTCTCCACACTGTGCATGATTTAACAGACCTCTATCATGTCTCCCCGCAGTCATTTTTTTTCTAAACTAAAAAGTCCCAGGTGTTGTAGCCTTGCCTCATAAGGAAGGTGCTCTAGTAAAGATTCAGCAGTCAAATAAAATATATTTGAGGAATGAAAATAATCATCCACACCACAAAGCCTCCCTACAATGGAAAAATACAGCTTCTTTCCTGCAACCCTGTTACAACGTTATTGTAGGGCCATAACACATCAATAAAACCGAAATCAAGGCACTGGAAATATGGGCAGCACCAGATGACAATGCAGCAACCGCAGTGTGAAAACACGGGCAATGTGGAGGGGCACTTAATGGACACGTTATGAATCTGTTGCAGCATGTAGTCTAGAAAACACCCTGGAACTTTCTCAGACAGCAGATTTTACTGTGAGTTTACTGTGAGGCTTTACTGCGAGTTCGAATTCCCCCCCCAAAAAAATCTGGCTCAAAAAGTGGATTTTTTTAACCCTGTACATAAATCAGGATAGGCTCTAACATGCAATGAAAAACCCAAATCATGTGTGAAGTGCTCCCCAATATCTCGCACTGACTTTGGTGCAAATCCGGTTGATGTCCGAACGCACACCCTCCATTCTGGTGGAGAAACAAGCTAAAAATTCCATCTAGGAATGCTCCTAGCTTCATATCCATCAAACATGTACTAATTCAGAGACCATACTATCCTTTCTCTCAGGCACCACTAAACAAATAGCACTGGTGTCATTCAGAACCAGGCAAACACACCACAGGTTTAGCAAAACGAAACAGAGATATAACACCAGTAAAGCACCATTGCTGTTTAAACTTTAGTTTGTTCATGTGCATGATCCTAGACAAACATTCAGTTTGTTTGAGTGCATGATCTTGGACTCAGGTGACAAGGGCTGGAAAAAAATTATACCAACCCCCCCCCACACACACACACATTCTCAGTAGTGGTGGTGGGGTAGTATGTTGAGACACAGACCCCATTGTAGCCACCCACCCCTCCTTCTTGAATGGAAGCATCAAGAGGTCCTAAAGGTTAGTAGACCAAAGAGTAAACAGTGAAGAATTATTTAAATATTACTCTCATCTTCTCTACTAAGTTGAAAATTATATCATGTCCAGCACAGAAGGACATAGGGGTGGGGGTTTCCGAAGGGGAACAAAACCAAACTGGCCCAGTGCAGTTCGAGTTTGGTTCGTACTTGAACTGAACCAAGCCAGGTGGTTTTGTGCACACCCCTACCCCTCAAATGGCTGCATTTTACAGACTTCTCAAGAGACAGTAGATCCAGTCTCTGATCTCAGGTGCACCCTCTTTAGGGAAACATGTCACTAAGTAACTTCTCAGCACTCACCAATTTCAGCTACATGCTGTTGTTTCTGACCATTTTGATTGACTCTAAGTAGTGTGTGCCAGAAGTAAGTCACCTGTTTGATTATATGTAATGATAGTTTTGCTGTGACCTTCCTACCCACTCATGCCAAAACAAAAGCATGATGCTTGAACACATCATAAGGCAAATGCCAAAGCGAACAGTCGCTCTTCTTCACAAAGACCTTCAGGTTATAAAACACTTTTTTTGAAAGAGTCAAAGCCTCTAAAAATGTCTCACATTTCCTGGGAAGACCCATGATAGGACAATGATCATATTGGGCATTATTTATTAGGAAGGCCCCAGGGCCATGTTGCTGAGATTTGTTTTCTCTCACTGCAATGAAACTGACTTCCTTCTACTTATTCCCAACACGGAGGAAAAGAAGAACCAGCCAGCGAGGCACAGAAAGAGAAGTTCTCCCAGCTGGCAAACTGGGATTTGGGATTTTACTGTGTTGGGATTTTACTGTGTAACTAAGCCTCATCCACACGGAACATGAAACTGAAATTTGCCAAACCTGTGGTTAATTTTTGTAACTGTGAATCTCATCACAGACATCCATCCAACCACAGCCTGGCAACCTCCAGTTTCAGAGTAGGGGGCCTCTCCCTTTTCCTTGTCAGCAGAGGCTGCATCCCAGCAAGCTCCATAGCGCTAGCATCACCAGACTATGGGCAAGGCATCAGCACATCAGCAGGTTGACTGCCACTGGCCACGATCTTCAAGGGTGTTACTGAGCATGATTGTACCTTTTTTGAATGAATGGACCACCCACCCTTGGAAGGGAAAAGGCATTTAAATCCCTTTAAATGGCATGCAAGACCTTCTTATGACAGCAGTTGCATCATTGCACTCATAAGAGCCCTGCCCCAAAACAGTCACACAAAGGCACAATTGCTGGCAAAGGGGAGGAAGCTGTGAGGCACAATTTTTCTGTAACAATGGGAAGGGAGCATGCTCACTTGCTTGGAGGGAATATATATATGAAGGAGGGCAAAGGATCCACTCTGGACCACGGTGACCAAGGATGCTCTTGTGATGGCCGACCCCAGCAAAGCAGTCCAGGGAAACCAAACCACACCCCTGCCCCTGTGTCAGCTTTGCCGCCCAGGGATTAACTCTGTCATGAGAGGGCTAGTACACTGAGAAGGACCTGAGGCTCCAAGACCTTCAGCCCTCCATTGGATTGCAATCTAATGAGGTAGGCCAGCCAGATAAAGAGGACCCCACTTGTGACCAGAGAGACCCCATTCTCTCTGGTGACCCCCGCCTCTACAGGCAACCCTTTCATGCGTCTGGGGGGGAATTTGCTGCTCCATGTGTCTGGGCAGTCCCGGGTGGGCAGAGTAGGGAAACACCAGGACAGGGAAGAGATCCTCACTCTCTTCCTGATAATCACTGATAATCAAGGCTCTGATAATCAAGGCTCCTGATAATCACTGATAATCAAGGCTCCCCTCTCCCACAATTCTCCGTGGCAGCTGATCTGCACATGCTGCAACATGGGTCTGAACCCGGGAAATTTGAGAGATCCTCACTCTCTTTCAAATTTCCCGGGTTCAGACCCATGTTGCAGCATGTGCAGATCAGCTGCCACGGAGAATTGTGGGAGAGGGGAGCCTTGATTATTAGTGACCCCAGGAGAGTGGAGTCGTCATGCCAGGCAAAAATAAAGATGGGTATGTTCCAAGGAGCGGCCGGACTGGCAGAGGACCTGCTTGGACTGTTTCTTTGTGGCAGTTGCCAAGACAGAGAGAGGTATTGCTGGGCCATCCCCATGGCTTGCTTGTGCCGAGCAACCAGGCTGGGTGGCATCTGCCATCCGGCCTGCATGCATGTCTCCATGGCCTAACACTCTTGTGAGAGAGCAGTCCCTGGGAGAAAGGCTGCCATGGCAGATTATTAGTGATTCTGCCCAATCTCCCTGTCCCTGCAGATGGTTCTTCTCATGAGTTGTGAATGGGTATCCCCATAGCCTTTCATGAGAGAGTGGTCCGCTCGGGAACAGCATCTGTCATCACCACAAAGGAAGAATCTCCCCTGTCACTCAAGGCAATGCTGCTCCAACTGGACAGTTCTTCTCATGAGTAAGCCTAGACTGCAAGCTTAAATCCAAGGGGACGGGGCTGGGCCCCACTTCCCCAACTTTATTGTACAACAAATAGAGTAGAGCCATTCAAGAATTCCTGGGTGGGGCTGCCTTTTAAATCCAACCCCGGGTATCGCTGTCCCTGCCATATGTTATCTTCCCAGCAATGTAATCATGATGCCCAGTTTATGGTGCCACCACGACTTCATGTGCTTGTAAACATACTTCTTTATCAATTCATTTTCAGTGAACAAAGCACATAGTGCCCCTCGTGCCATCCCATCCCCTTTCTCTCCTGATTTCCAGGAGGGGGGAACAAGGGACACAGTGGGAAGAGGGCATCCCCCCCCCAGGTGACTTTTGTGATTGACAGGATAAGAAGCTTGAGAGGGGACGTGACTTGTTTAATTCCTTATTAATCAAGGAATCACTCTGAAACACTCAGATCCACAGTGGCTATACTATTTGCTGCTTTAAAAAAAATAAACTGTGTACACCACCTTGCATGGTTCCATATCAAAACCAGAAATTCAGGATATAGATGGAGGAACAAGCAAGCAAGCAAACATTGGTAGGAAAAAAGCCTGCGACCTTTACACCCTCAGAAATGCACAAAGGGATCCACGAGAGATAAAGATGAATATTTGCCATGAAGAGCATGCTTGCCTTAGGAAGGGGAGTTATTGTGTGCAAGAAGTTTAATATATTTCAAAGCATCGCTATTCGACAAACAGTTCAGTTAGTTCTGAAGTTGTGATTTTGTTTTCTTTTTCCAGAAAGGAACTTTACACTTTGTTAATGCTGGTAATTAGGAATACTAATCAATTAGTCTGAGGTTTGTTCTCATATTGAACAGAGACATCTCGGAGTTTTTCACTGCCTGAGGTGAGATGCAACATGCTGACAGCCCCAGCCCTCACCCCCATCTCCCTGCCCTGCGTCCTGAGCCGGAGTCCAGCACTGACACCACCTCTCTTCCCCCTCAACTGCCTCACAAGTCCACTGTGCACTCTGTCCTCAGCCTGTTCCACTCGCTCACTCACTCTTCCTGCTGTCTCTCCATCAGGAAACTTGCTTGCTTTGTCTCCTTCCAAAATAGAGGGCAAAGAGAGCAAGTGAGTTGGTTCTGCCGCAGTTGTTACTAGATCTGCTCCAAAGTACTTGGCTAGAACACACCAACTATACTTTGGGGCTAATGTGGGGAATCAGCTCGACTATGGGGGAGCAGTCTATCACAGGCTTAGAAACTTGAGAGGGGACGTGACTTGTTTAATTCCTTATTAATCAAGGAATCACTCTGAAACACTCAGATCCACAGTGGCTATACTATTTGCTGCTTTAAAAAAAATTTAATTTGAGCAGAGTTTTGGTCTGGAAATAATGAAGAGGCAGAAATGCAGTGCAAGGGTTTATTTAAGGATAAATGGGGGTACAGGAAAAGAAAGAAAAGATTGGTTAAGCAGGCAATAAAATCTTAAGTAACAGCCTTAACAAGAATCTCACTAAGAGGAATTTGAGCTTAGGGTCCAAATTGTAAATAAGTCATCTTAAGGCTTGCCATTTCTGCTTGGATGCAGAAATTGTAAGGAAAGAGAAAGCAAGGAGATCTAGAGGGGCAGGAGGTTAGTATTGCTAATCCTGATCTGATGGTGTGTCTGGTGCACTTGTAGATGGGCAGCTGAGCAGGTCTCCTTGCAGGCGGAAGACAGCAGAGAGGAAGGAAAGACAAGTTGTTCTAGTAAGAATTAATCAGCCTACTTTCATTTCACTGTTTCTACAACTGGACTAAATTTGGTTCAAATCAAGGTCTCTTGCACCTCAAATGTTCATGCATCCACCATCTTGGCTTGGGGTGGATTACATCATTACAAACTACACCATTGAGGTGTCCCTGTGTGTCACTCACTACAACTGCATCAGATTTGGTTCAAATCAGTTAGAAAGTCCTCAAGTTAGTACACTTACACCTCAAATGTTCACACATCCACCATCTTGGATTGGGGTGGATGACTTCACCACAAACTATACCATTGGGGCATCACTATGTGTCCATACAGCTGTAGCAAATTTGGTTCAAATCAGTTAGTCCACTAGTTAGAGCACCTGCGCCTCAAAATTTTATGTCTGCCATCTTGAATTGGGTTGGATGACATTGTCACAATCTACGCCATTGAGGTGTCAATCTACGCCATTGAGGTGTCAATCTACGCCATTGAGGTGTCATAATCTACGCTGTTGAGGTGACTGTCACAATCTATGCCGTTGATTGTTTATGTGGCTGCCATCTTGGATCAGGATAGATGACACCATCACAAATTATTCTTATTATTTCTCTGTGTAAACTGCCCTGAGCTGTTTTTGGAAGGGTGGTATAGAAATTGAATGAATGAATGAATGAATGAATGAATGAATGAATACCACCATTGAGGTGTCCTTGTGTGCCACTAAATGCCACAGTACGTAATTTGGTTTAAGTCAATCAGACAGTCCACAAATTAGCCTGCTTGTACCTCAAATGTTCACACAGCCACCATCTTGAATTGGAGTGGATGACATCATCACTCAGTTTGGGCATCCCTATGTGTCCCTGAAGCTGTAGCAAATTTGGTTCAAATTGGTTAAGCGGTTCACAAGTTAGCCCACTTGCACCTCAAAGGTTTATGCGTCCACCATCTTGGATTGGGGTGGATGATATCATCACAAACTATGCCATTGAGGTGTCCCTATGTGTCCCTACAACTGTACCCAATTTGGTTCATATTGGTCCAGGCATTGTGAAGTTGATGTGGAGGACACTCGGACACACACACAGAATGCCAGGTGATCTCATACGCCTACTGGAAAGTAGGCTAAAAGGGGGCAAGTGACGTAGGGCTATCATTCACAAGCTTGGGAACCAGTATGTTGTAAATTCAGGCAGACTGCAGTGCAGGTCCCGATGCAGGTTTCAGTATTGATTCCATTACAGGTTCTGAGTGCATGTGTTTGGATCTGAGGTACAAATAGGCAAATTCATGCCATGGGGCCATGCAAGTCACGCACCCTGGCTGGAGAGGCTGAAACTTAGGCTGAACAAAGAAATTCATGGTTGCATGAACTGATCAACTTGGGTGTGTAAACCCACTGCACAAAAGGCTAAAATGGCTTGGGTGAAGTGTACGTGGAAGGTTGAATGGCTGAACTTAAAGCTTTATCTGGGCAGGAGATGTCTCTCTCCAGGTGCAAAGATAAATTTCCTACGTTTTAATGAGTTTGCCTCCTAGAGATTTGCCAGCTCATTGGCTGTTGACAGTGGGGTGGGGAGTCATTGCACCTATTTTGAGTTATTGTGGAGAAGATTAGCTCATGCTATTTCTCTTGTGAAAAGGAGTTTGTTAGTTCCCTAGAGAGTGTTTTTGACTTGGGGGGTCGACTTTGCCAGCTTCCTGCTCTTTGACAAAGAGAGGTTTGGGGGATGACTCCCTTCCAGTCTCCATAGTTACTGTTACAACTTTAGGGTAGCATTGCCCCATGTTTTGCTTATGCTAAGTGACTAGTTGCAAGTCTTACCAAATATGGGCATGTGCAGAGTTCACGGTCCTGTGAGCTCAGACATCCCAAAATGGAAGCTGTGGCCCCACAGTTCCAAGCATATGGTGGGGTACTGTTTGCATTCCTAAGATAAAGCTGTTTGAGCAGCACAGTGGCAGCAATAAGAACAGGTGCATGCACTGAGAGAGCAAGTAAAGCTGGATACACACTGCTTAGAGGTGTATCTAAGAGGAGTAGCAGTGGCAGGAGGGAAGAGTATACGCTGGAAAGGTGAGGCCAGCAAGCGGTAAGGGGTGATGTCAGTGTTGGGCTTCAGTCCTGAGGCCAGGGGAAGAATGGAAAAAGAGCACAGAACAGGGACAGTGGCAGTTGGCAGCAGGCCTGAATAGGCAGATGATGTGACACCTGCAACAGGAGATGAGGTGACTGCACTTGCCACCCTGGGGTGCATTTGCCACCTGAGGCCAGCACCTCACTTAGCCTCATGGGGAGAGCTGCCTCTGTGCAGGAAGCCATGGTTTCCTGTTACCTGGCCTGCCTGTCAGTCTAACCTACCTTGCAGAGTTGTTGTGAGACTAAAAGGATGAGGAAGAATCATGTATGATGCTGAGTTCCTTGAAGGAAGATAAAAACGTAATAAAATAAACATAATGTCCGGGTTTTAAAAAAATAAAATTGAATATCACTTTGGATATTTTAAATAGAAAAGTGGCTATAAGATTTCTAAATACTGTAAATAGGATGTATATTATATCTCTTAATCATGTTATTTCTCTTCTCATATTTTAAAATTAAGCTGTTTTACCTTGCTTGCTTTACGCTTCTTTGTGCTGGTTTGTTCATTTTAGACTTTACTCTGTCTGGAGTCTTACTGAAGAAAGAAAAGTGGTGCTATTAGAACCACCAGGGTACAAAGTCCTCTGTTCCAGAACTGTGATGGTGTTAATTTTATTATATTGCCAGCCAGGCTGAGCTCTTTATAGATGGAAATGGGGCTGGAGAGAGTATGAAGAATTGGTCCCATGCTATGGGAAAAGATGTTTTAAGAAGGCTTCTGGAACTGTGAAATAGGAAGGTGATCAGAGATCTCTTCCTAAGGGGGGTAGAGAATAATTCAGAGAAGTCATTTTGGGAACAGTGTGTGAAGCAATCCTGTAATAGAGGTCAAAGGTGAATGACAGAGTTGGCTTCCCCAAAGCTTTTCTCCCTTTGATTTTTAAAAGCCACTCAGACTCTTTTTCTCCTCTCAAGTTAATTACATCTTCTGTTGTCTTAAACATCCATCAGAGAGATATGAAGGATTACAATTTTTTCAGAGTGATCACTTAACTTCTTTGAAATCTAAATGAAGTGGTATCATCATGGCTGCTAGAGGGAAATTAATTACCAGCATTTAGCAAAGTGCGCAGTTCCTACAAAAACAAAACAAAACAAAACAAAAACACAACTTCAGAAACAGACACATTTTTAAATTGCTTAATCCTAAAGGTAAGCTCCCTTCTCTTTGAAACTACCTCATCTTTATTGCCCTGTTATGTATTGAGCGACGTATACACTCTTTATATTGTTTTATTAACTTTGTCAGCTTTTTTTGCGTAGCACACAATTTTTTTGATATGGGGGGAAGTTTCAAAATCAATTAATTTTGTCACATACAGAGAAGAATATCCTTTTAACAAGTGCAGACATGTTTTATGAGGCACCCTTTGGAGTGGAACGAAGAAGCTTTCTCATTTTTCATCCTATCATTTTCTTCTGCAAAGGGCGCAGACAAAAGCCTGGATTTGGGGGCCTAATCTGACCCATCTGGGGCCCAAATGAGACATGTAGCTTAAATACAGTGGGAAACATGATGCGCAGCATTCTTTCCGCCTCCATAGCATTGTACCTGGGGCTGCTGTAGACTTCTAAGCAGCCCCAGCACTGCTCTTTACAAGGGGTTGTGCAAGCACTCAAATGCTGGTTTCCCCCATGGTTGTGAGTGGGGGAAACTAGCATTAGCACTGCATGCACAACCCCTTGTTAAGAGCAGTGCTGGGGCTGCTTAGACGTCTGCAGCAGTCCTGGAACGCAGCATTATGGAGACATAATGTTGCATATCATGAGGGCCATAATCACCTTTCCGTTTGTGAGTGTGTTTTTAAAATAGCAGCTCTAAGATCCGGAATGCGATCTCTGAGGAGGGAGGGGACTTTAATACTTTGCCCCAACAATACTCCCAATCTGGATTAGGTCCCCACATGGGTGTTATTTGTCCCAAGGAAGAAAGCTGAATGGGAAGGCGATAATCTGGACAGGGATCAGGAGCAAAGGACAAAAGTCCTTCCACTCTCCCCACAGGTCCAATATAAATTAGGGTCTATATGAATCCTGCATGGGTGCTGTTTACAATTTGTCCTCTTCCAGGTAGGGACCAGTGCAAGTGTTCAATGGCTAGTGCAGGGCAAGGCTGAGCAGGACAGGTCAGGTTAGTCAATCAGGTAAGATCAGATCCGATCAGGTCTGGTCTGATCTAGTCTGATAAAGCAAGGACCAATGCAGTAGTCAAGTCAGGTTGAGATCAGGAATTGGAGAGCTCCCAGTCATAAGAACACAAGAATAGCTCTGCTGGATCAGGCCCAAGGCCCATCTAGTCTAGCATCCTGTTTCACACAGTGGCCCACCAGATGCTGCTGGAAGCCACAGGCAGGAGTTGTGGGCATGCCCTCTCTCCTGCTGGTACTCCCCTGCAACTGGTACTCAGGCATCCTGCCTTTGAGGCTAGAGGTGGCCTAAATTAGTCCTTCAACTAGTAGCCGATGATAGACCTCTCCTCCATGAAGTTATCCAAACCCCGCTTAAAGCCATCCAGGTTGTTGGCTGTCACCACTTCTTGTGGCAACAAATTCCACAAGTTGATTATGGGTTGTGTGAAAAAGTACTTCCGTTTGTTGGTCCTAGATTTCCTGGCAATCAATTTCATGGGATGACCCCTGGTTCTAGTGTTATGTGAGAGGAAGAAGAATTTCTCTCTAACCACTTTCTCCACACCATGCATGATTTTACAGACTTCTATCATGTCTCCCCGCAGTCATCTTTTTTCTAAACTAAATAGCCCCAGGTGTTGTAGCCTTGCCTCATAAGAAAGGTGTTCTAGGCCCCTGATCATCTTGGTTGCCCTCTTCTGCACATTTTCCAGTTCTGCAATGTCCTTTTTATAGATGTGGTGGCCAGATTTGTACGCAGTACTCCAGGTGTGGCCTCACCATAGTTTTGTATAGACCAGGCATCCCCAAACTGCGGCCCTCCAGATGTTGCTGAACTACAACTCCCAGCATCCCTAGACACAATTTTTTGTGGCTGGGTATGCTGGGAGTTGTAGTTCAGCAACATCTGGAGGGCTGCAGTTTGGGGATGCCTGGTATAGACAATACTGAGCTAGATGGACCAATGGTCTGACTCAGTATATGGCAGCTTCCTGTGTTCCTCTCTCCTACTTTACATCCTGCTACAAGGCTAATTTTGCATCCTTGGGAAAGGAATTAATTACATGCACAATTACTTTCCTGAACAATGACAGGCTTAGCCACTTGATTTGTCCCATTAATTTCAAAAGGATTTATGTTCAAGCATAAATACACTCATGAGAGCCTGCTTAACAGAAGACTTGCCCAATGGAGAGCTTCTGCTCCACCTCATGGCAGTGAGTATGTGGGCTGCCACAAGGTTCCATCTTGCTTCCCTCAACTTTTAATAGCTTTACATGAATCTCCTGGGGGAATATGTTGGGGGATCTGTGGTGCCATATCATCAGTAGGCTGATGACACCCAGCTCTATTTCTGCTCATCAAATCCAGGTGAAGTGGTAGACATTCTGAACAGGTGTTTCGTGTCGATAATGGACTACAGGGGCTAACACCAGACAAGACCGAGATGGGTGGTGGCCCAGATGATTCTGGAGTTGCTGTTTGCCCTCTTTTGGATGGGACTGCATTCCTCCTAGGGATCAGACTAATAGCTTAGGGGTGTTCCGGAATCTGGTTCTGCTCCTGGATGCTCAGGTGGCATCTGTGACTAGGAGCACCTAGTATCAGCTTCAATTGGTGCATTAGCTGCACCATGTCGGGAGCAAAAATGGTCTTGCCACTAGCATTCATGGCTTCATACGTTCTAAAATGGTGTTCGATTTGGTTCTGTGTTTGAAAAGCATTTGAAAAACAGCGGGTTCAGAATGCAGCAGCCAGCTTGTTTAACAGGTACACGCCTTAATGTACACATTGCCTCAATGTGTAAACGCTCTCACGGGTTTCCATTTGGTTTTCCAGTGTGATTCTAGGTGCTAGTGCTGTTTTCTAGAGCCCTAAACACTCTGGACCAGCATGCTTAAAGGACTGCTGACTAAAATATGGCCCTGTCCAGGTTCTCTAAACTCCAAAAATGAATTTTTAAAACCCACAGGAACCAAGATGAAGTTTCTGGCAATGGGTCTGAATTCTTTCACAGATATCATCCACATACTGTATTGACAACACCCAGCGCCAAACTCCATGACTTCCCTTAATGGTTTCAAAGAGATGTTAAAAAGCACAAGGGACAGAATGGAACCCTCTGGAATGCCATAAGCCAGTGGCCATGGTGATGAGCAGGAATTCCCCAGTACGACCTTCTGGAACCTGCCCTGCAGGAAGGAGCAGAAGTGCTGCAAAGCAATGACTTCTCCTGACCCCATCCCCTCATGTTGGTCCAGAAAGATAACATGGTTGATGGTGTCAAAAGCCCCTAAGATGGTGGCTGACCAGTAATTTTCACAGAGGAGATTCAAACCCAGCTCTCTCCAGTGCATCCTATCAACTAAGGATGATACTGCCTTTGTCTGTGAGTGTCAGGCAAGCAAAGTTCCTACCCATAAATCCTGGAGTAAGATAAAGGTAAAGTGTGCCATCAAGTCGATTTCGACTCCTGGTGCCCACAGAGCCCTGTGGTTTTTGGTAAAAACACACACAAGGTAAGTTTAAGGACAGGGTTTTTTATAGCAAAGAGTTAACTACTTCTGATTCAACAGCTGGTACAAAGATAACACAAAGTCTCTACAAGAAACGACACTGTACAAGCTTAAGCTGCAATAAGCTGCACTGCAGAAAAGCCCTGAGATAAATAAACAAATGTCCTAAAAGTCTGCCTGTACTTTTGAGTTGAACTCTACCAGTGTGAGCAAACTCCAAAAATCAGCTTCTGCCATCATCTCTGGAGTGCCATGTCAATGCCCTAGTGAGAGTTATTGCAGCTGCAGCTGTGTTTAATTAAATGGTTCCACCTATTTACATTAAATCAATCAATAAACCCTACACTGGAAAAAAACAAAAATGTCCTTGCCATTGATTAACACTACATTGTGACTAAATGGCATCTATTATCAATGTCTCTCCAGCAGGGTTAGTTTACACATGTGGGGATGAAAATAATTATACAAACTGCTGTCATTATGCAATCCATCATAGTCTCAATATTGCCTAGTACAAGAGAGGGTTTGGAAGATAAGTTCCTAACTGGTGTAGACTTGACAGTTTACAAAGCTTCCAGGTAACTTTAGGCTCTGTAACAGAATAATAAAAGTTCTACTTTGATCTTGCACTATGCCAGAGATGAAAGAGCCTCAAAGGGGCTCATCCAGTTAAACCCACACTGCCTAAGACTTGATACTCTTTTGGACTTAGAGAAGAAAGTGGATGCAAAAGCTGCAACTAGAGATGTTACTTCGGAAACATTGTTTAGGGAGCAAAGTTCCCATATTGAAAGATCTACAGTGGCTGCCGATAAGTTTCCGGGCAAAATACAGGGTGCTGGTAATAACCTATATAGCCCTAAATGACTTGGGCCCTGGTTATTTAAGAGAACGTCTTCTTCGTTATGAACTCCACCACCCATTGAGATCATCAGGAGAGGTCTGCTGGGTGGCACGGAGCACCGGCTCTGTTTACCTTAAAGAAGCCGCCCGCCACCCCCACCCCCCTAGAGGAGAGTTCATGAGCCACGCCTGGGAGATGGTGATGCAAAAAAAAAAAAAAAGAATTAGCTTGGATCCAAAGGTGCTCTTCCACTTGCCAAAGTGCCTCTTCTACTTCCCTGAATTAGTAGAGGAATGCTGCATGAGAGAAGTGGTCCAAAATCCAGTGGAGTTCTTCCATTTGTGCAAGTTCTTATACCAGACTTTGCACAAGTTCTTTTCAAACTCATTGTATGGCCCGCTACGGTTCATGTGCTACAGCCTGTGTGAGAGCCAGCGTGGTATAGTGGTTAGAGTGCTGGACTAGGACCTGGGAGACCTGAGTTCAAATCCCCATTCAGCCATGAGACTTGCTGGGTGACTCTGGGCCAGTCACTTTTCTCTCAGCCTAACCTACTTCACAGGGTTGTTGTGAGGAGAAACCTAAGTATGTAGTACACTGCTCTGGGCTCCTTGGAGGAAGAGTGGGATAGAAATGTAAAGATAATGATTATTAATAATAATAATGATAATGATAGCAGATGAAGTGATGCAACACTTATTAACTAACAAACAGCTTCCAGTTGAACAGAAAGGAAATTGCCCGAACACCAGAGGCACAAAAGACCAGCTGCTGATTGACAAAATGATTTTAGAAAATGGCAAGAGAAGAAAAACAAATCTAAGTGTTGCATGGATTGACTACAAGAAAGCCTTCAACTCACTGCCTCACACATGGGTACTAAAATGTTTAGAAACAACTGTCGTCAGCATAAAAATTCAGATATTTATAAAAAAAAGCAATGAGCATGTGGAGTACACAGTTAACAATCAATGGCGAGACACTTGGACAGGTTAGCATTACAAGAGGCATTTTCCAAGGGGACTCACTATCCCCTCTGTTGTTTGTAATTGCCATGACTCCACTTTCACAAATACTAAACAAAAGAGGCCTCGGATACCAAACATCTAAAAGATCAAGTAAAATCAACCATCTGCTGTACATGGACGATCTGAAGTTGTATGGAAAGTCTCAGTCAGAAATCGAATCACTGCTAAACACTGTCCGTATATTCAGTAGCGATATAGCAACGGAGTTTGGAATAGACAAGTGTGCTGCATTAATAATGAACAGAGGAAAAATAAGAAAAACAGAAGGAATAAAACTGCCCAATGGAAGCAAGATCAAGAACCTGGAAGAGAAAGAATGCCCAAGAAATACTTGGGCATTCTCCAGGCTGATAACATTGCACACACTGAAGTTAAAAGAAAAATTGGAAGTGAATACATCAGGAGAGTTAGAAAAATCCTAAAGTCCAAACTCAATGATGGGAACACCATACAAGCCATAAACACCTGGGCTATACCTGTTATCAGATACACTGTAGGAATAATAGATTGGACCCAGGCAGAGCTAGAGACGCTAGATCGTAAGATCAGGAAAATCATGACCATCAATCATGCTCTGCACCCCTTCAGATAGGCTATACCTCCCTCGCAGCTCAGGTGGAAGAGGAATGCTGCAAGTCCATCAAACAGTAGAGGAGGAGAAAAGAGGCCTTGAAGACTATATCAAGGACAGTGAAGAAGTTGCACTTAAAGTGGTCAATAATGAGAAACTATTCAACACCAATGAAACAAAGCAGGCCTACAAGAAAGAACAAGTCAAGAACCGAGCAGAAAAATGGGGGGGAAAGCCACTGTATGGTCAATATTTGCACAGTATCACTGGAAAATCAGACATCACCAAGACCTGGCAATGGCTTAAGAATGGCAAGGAAACAGAGGGTTTAATACTGCCTGCACAAGAACAGGCACTAAGAACAAATGCAAAACGAGCAAAAGTCAAAAAATCAACAACAGACAGCAAGTGCCACCTTTGTAAAGAAGCAGATGAAACAGTGGACCACCTAATCAGCTGTTGTAAAAAGATCGCACAGACTGACTACAAACAAAGGCATGACAAGGTAGCAGGGATGATACATTGGAACATCTGCAAAAAATACAAGCTACCGGTAGCCACAAATTAGTGGGACCATAAAACTGAAAAAGTTGAAGAAAATGAAGATGTAAAAATATTATGGGACTTCTGACTACAAACAGACAAATATCTGCCACACAATACACCAGATAGTCGAGAAGAAAGAAAAACAAGTCAATATAATCGACATAGCAATACCGGGGGATAGCAGAATAGAAGAAAAAGAAATAGAAAAAATCACCAAATACAAAGATCTACAAATTGAAATTGAAAGGCTGTGGCAGAAAAAGACCAAAATAATCCCAGTGGTAATTGGCACCCTAGGTGCAATTCCAAAAGACCTTGAAGAGCACCTCAACACCATAGGGGCCACAGAAATCACCATCAGCCAATTACAAAAAGCAACTTTACTGGGAACAGTCTATATTCTGCGACGATATCTATAACAACAGCAACAACATTGACAGTAAAATTCAGCCATCCCAGGTCCTTGGGAAGGACTCGATGTCTGGATAAAACAAACCAGTCAATAACACCTGTCTGACTGTGTAAACAAGAAATAATACAGCCTGTATCTCTTTTATTCTGTCTGTCTCATTTGGAAAATGATAAGCTGCGGCTCTGCATTGTTCAAGAGTTCACAGAACAGCAGGGGTGTAACAAGACTGGACTGGAGTGGGCCCAAAGACAAAATTTTAAAATGGGCCCCTCACTGATACACACACTTCACAATATATAGCCATGTGACTTGCCTCTGGGGGACCCCTCGAGGTGTGGGGGCCCCCAGGCAGCTGCCTCCCCTTGCCTAATAGTAGTTACGCCCCTGCAGAACAGCACAAAGTCATTTTCCCCTTCTTCTTACTGCTCTCTGGATCCAAGCCATTGGGAAGGACCCAGGGACAATTCTGGATGAAACAGCCAGCTTCAGGTACATGTGATCGGGAAAGGGACACGCCAAGAGTATGCCTGTCAGGACATCCACCCAGTGTGTCCCTTGATTGCATGGGGTGTCTGTTCGTCTGAATGGACCCTATATACTGCTTCAAATACTTGTTTGAACAAGCAAGTGCATAGGGGCCATTTGAATGAACATGTTAAAGGGACATGCCAGGAAGGTGTCAGGATGTTCACGGAGGATGTTCCAATGGGCACACTTGGATGGGCACCCTTTCCTGATTGTATGTGCCAGCTGCTGTCTCATCCAAACCAGTTCTCAAGCTCACTTTCTCTCCCTATCACAGTTTTACCTGGTTTCTCCTTAATTAGGTATCCTCCATTCATCTCCTCTGCTTTGCCAACTACTCCCTTGCAAAATCAGTTTCACGCCACAGTGCAGGGGTGCCAAATTGAGCCTCTCCAGCTGATGTTAGATTACAACTCTCATAATCCCTATTCATATTACATTGCGACTGGCTAAGGATGATGGAAGCTGTGATCCAGCAGCAGCTGGAGAGCATCAGGTTGGCCACCCCTGCTGCAGTGGAACACCTGGCACAGCTGCTCTGGCACTGGTGGGCAGCTCTTGCTATTGCTGCTGCAGCCGCCAATTCTTGAGCTGGACCAAGAACACTTTTGGGGACCTGATAGATATCATTTTCCCCAAGGAGTCTGGATCTTGTCCAAGAAGGTCAACAGCTCTGGGCTGCTGGTTTATGTGTCCACTGATACAGCACGAAAGCGTGACAATGAATTTCAGTGCCTTTTCAGAGTGCTTAATCCAATAAGAGGAGTGAGAACAGCTCACATCCACCTCAGGAACATCTCTCTCATACTTGTCTCAAAAGCAGTTCTTTCAGTGAATGCATATCATCATGCCTAAAACAGCAGTGCAAATGCTCATTCATAGCACTAAACAAAAAGCAGGGGAAGGATACTCCCAGGAAAAGGAGGTGCCAACTGTGCATGAACTTAGATGGCCTTAACAGAGGAATAAACAAGTTCAGTGGCTATTAATCATGATGACTACATGAAGTTCCACATTCAGAGAGAATATATCAGTGAATCCCCATTTCTGGGAGTGGGAAAGAACTGTTCCCTCCATGTCCTGCTAGTGGGTTTCCTGAAAACATCTGGTTGGCCATTCTAGGAAGCAGGGTGATAGACAAGATTGACTTTTGGTCCAATCTAACAGGGCTCTATTTATGTTCTTATGAGGTGTGCTACGTACAATGTCCCTGCTAGATCCTGGGCTGCTCTTTGAACTAACAGCAATCCCTATGTGTCTTGCAGCTGTCAGGTGCAGTGAATCAGCACACCTGACTGAAAGCATACCAAGAATGAGGAAAGGTACCACCAAGTTCAGCAGGATACCTGCATTACTAATAAGCAGAGTCAGGGAAGCTATAAAATGGAACTCCTTCCTAAATGAAGAGAACAGGAAAGGACATAGACTGGCAAAAGAAATGCAAAGAGGATGCAAAAAGAGAGTTTGAGGAGCATATAGCTAGACGTGTCAAGGGGAATAACAAAAACTTCTTTTAATAAATCAGAAGTAGAAAACCTGCCAGGGAGGTGGTTGGCCCCTTAGATTATGAGGTTGTGAAAGGGATTATTAAGGAGGATAAGAAGATTGCAGAGAAGCTAAATGAGTTCTTTGCATCTGTCTTCACAGCAGAGGATACTGACCATATACCCTCTCCGAAATTGAGCTTTTCAGGTTTAGAACTGGGCCAGTTTGAGGTGGCAAGGGAAGATGTTCTTAACTGTCTTGAAAAACTAAAAATTAACAAATCACTAGGAATGTGCAAATAGCTTCAACGTCAAACAGGTTCAACATTGAACCAGTTTGGTTCAACAGTCTGGGGTCAAACCAAACTACTCCCTGTTCAGTCCAACTCCGACTCCAGACTGAACCCCCCTCCCCAGTCATTCAAGGGGTTCACAAGTATTTTTTTTGTACAAAAATAGTACTTAGGCCCTCTGGGGGGCTTCTCCGAGGCCACGGGGGGTCCACAGAGGTCTCTCCTCCCCCCACCGGCCTTCCTCATACTAAAATTCACCCAGGTTGGGTGTTATTTGGCCCTTTACGGGCCTTTCCCCCATTGTGATGGCCATTTTGGAGGCTACTGTGCATGCGCAATGGGTCCCTACATGTCCAGGTCATGACCAGTTCATGCAGCACAGGTCTATTAATGGCTACTAGTCTGGTGGCTATGGGCCACCTCCAACCTCAGAGGCATGATGCCTCTCAATACCAGTTGCAGGGGAGTAACAGCAAGAGAGAGAGCATGCACATACCTCTTGCCTGAGGGCCACTGTGCTAAACAGGATGCTAGATTTGATAGGCTTTGGGCCTGATCTAGCAGGGCTTTTCTTATGTTCTTATGGAAACCTCCATTTGGAAGCACACTTAAGCCCCTTATGTGTGAATGACTGTACCTGCATTCATTTTAAAAGTGAACCTGGGTACAGGTCCCTCAAGTGCATGGTACATACAGGAAGTGCACACCAGTACCTGTGTTCAACATAAAATGTGAATAACTGAACCTGTGTACAAATCTGTTCCTATGTACACTGTACACAGAAGACCTAGAGCCAGTTCAGATGAACACGTGCTTCTTCACACAATGAGGCTGGCGATACCGTGAGAGCACGCCCATCCTAACATCACTGGCAGATGTAGAATGCACTCTTGGGACATCCCTTACTTGTGTGAGAGGGATCTTCATCTTAATTATGCCTCTGCATGTGCTCCAAATTTTGGAGCACATGGAGGGGTGATTCAGATGAACATTCTTCTCACACAAGTCAAGGATGTGCATGTTTGCTGTTGATGTTAGGGCAGGTCTGCTCTTGGGGAATCCCCCAGCTGCATTGCATGAAGAAGCCAGTGTTAATCTGAACCAGCTCCTATTCAGACATTGAGCCAAGTCTCATGATCAGTGAGACCTAGTTTGTGAAGCTAAGCTAAGCTAAGCCCGCTCTCTCTGCAGATGATCAGGGCGGGAGCCCTGGGTGGCCGGATCGGCCTCCCACACAATTGCTGGCTCCGTGACGGAGCTGGCGGGGGCTGGAGAGTTCGGGGGCCGCATGGCCACTGGAAGCTCCAGTTTGCCCTGCGCAAGTGCGCAGGGCATACTGGGGAGACCCCTGGAGCCAGGAGGTGGCTTTTCACCTCCCCTCCAAGGGTCTACTCATGAGTATCTGTGGCGCAGAGCTGTGCCGTGGCTACTCATGATCGGGAAGCCCGAGTTAGCGGAGCAAGCCCGATGAGTCTCACCATGAGTGGAAAGTGGGCTAAGCACCCTTAGCCCGCTTTCCACTGATCGTCAGAATAGCTCCTTTATGTTGTATCAGTGTATAGATGTCCGTATCGGTACACTAGTACAGGTCTTTGTGTGAATGACTGTACCTGGGTTCCTTTTAAAAGTGAACCTGGGTTCAAGCCCCTTAAATGCAGGGTACAGAAAGAAAGTGTGCTGTTTGTGTGTTTAACACAATCTGTGAATAACTGTACCTGTGCATAGATCTGTACCTGAGTACAAGTATTGATCTGCATGCAAGTGTTGAACATAACTTGCAAATAGGGCTAAATTGCAAGAGTGTTGGGCATACATCTGAAGAGGACTATATAGTCACATTGTTCTCCATGTAGTACTTGGCCTATCAGCCAGGCAGAAACAATCTCATTTACTGCTTTATAACAAGTGCCTAATCAACAGTGAAATACTGTATGGTTATCAGCATTCCCACCTGTTTCTCTATATGGTCCAGGGGAAGAGTCAGTGAGGTCATTCACACAATCAAAAACTGTGTTCTACCTGGGTTTGGGAGCTGTGTGTGCTTCTAATTTTTCGTTGTGTGGAAGCAAGGTAAGAGGAAAGCCTGGATATAAGTGTTTGAGGCTATTCCCACGATAACTGGAAAGCGGACTAATGGAGCTTAGCCCGCTTTCCGTGGATGATGGGAACCACCAGGCTCGCAGGCAAGCCCAGTCCTCCCAAGGCGGCTAGCCCGCCTAAACCACTCTCTCCTTAAATGAGGTTAATGGAGTGAGCACTCCATTAACCGCATTTCGTTGCTCGTGTGTCTCTGTGGTGTGGAGCAACACATGAGTAGGCCCCTGACTAGGAGGCTTCAAACAGCCTCGTGGGTGTGGGGTCTCTCCAGGATGCCCCGTGCACTCACACAGGGCATCCTGGGACTTGTGGGGGTCACGTGGCCCCCAGTCCCTGCAGCCCCCACTAGCTCTGTGATGGAGCCAGCAGTTGTGTGGGCAGCCGACTCGGCTGCCCAGGGCTCCACCGATGATCGTCTGCGGGGAGAGCAGGCTAATGCAGACCACATTAAGGTGCTTCACAGCAATCATGTGAAGCGTCTCAATGTGTGGATGCAAGATAGGAGGAAAACCTGGGTAGCTTTCCCTCCTACCTTGCTTCCACACAATCACTTCTACCCAGGTTGTCCTCCTACCTTGCTTCCATACAACTGAAAACTGGGAGCACACACAGCTCCTAAACGCAGGTAGAACACAGTTTTTGGTTGTGTGAATAACCTCAATGTCTCTTAAGCAAAGCTTAAGCTAGGGGGCTGCCTCAAGTGCCTGAAACTCTTCTACATGGAATGTGTCCATCAATACAGCCATGTGAAGGAAACAATATCTGAGCTGACGCATCAGCAAATAAAGGCACCACTTCATGTGCAGATTTGTACAAAGTGCCTGTATCTGTGAGCCTCCTTTCTTCATGCACACAGGTCCACGGGCTCACTCAGTGCAATGGAGTTCCCAATGTGTGAACTGGCCCTAGACTTCAGAGTTCCATTCAGAAGTTTCTGGGATTCTGGCACAGGGCCCTTTGGAAGTGACAAGCGTGTTGGACTTCCGCCAAAACATAGTGGTAATTGGCAGAATATGGCTATGCTGATGACAGTTTTAAAGGGCTCTGGGATAATGGACATTTTAATAGCTAATTGTCACTTTCCATTGTGTCAGCCTGGCAATGAGAGTATCTGTAGACCATCGTTAGTACACTTCTCCAGCGATTAAAGTCACTCTCCCTTTCAGACCTGCAACTCACAACATACCCAGTGGATGTATTAGTGTTCCTTTATACCCCTGCTCTTGTCTCGTGGTTCAATTCAAATGCTAATGAATACCACCGGACCTTTTAAAACATAAATGGCACTGGATAATCTTTTAATTAAAAATCAACTTTACACAGTGCAGGTAATAGATCCAAGACTCATTTTTAAAATGTCCTTCTGTTCACAGGCCCATTAATCTGTGAAGAATTTCATCTTCCTTGTTTTGCATTCTCTTATGCTCCAACTGTCCTCACTTGCCAGGGACAGACACTTTTTTTGTACTTGTCTCTGGCAAACGCTGTACCCATTCTCCCTTATTTGTTTATTTAATATATTTCTACACTGCTTTTCTAAAAAATGTTTGTCCAATGCGGTTTACAGAAAAATCATACATTTTAAAAATCCAAACATGTGGTAAAATTAACCAAGAAGAGAGCAAAATCAGCAGGATGAAAATGATATAAAACTAGCATCAAAAGATTAAAAACAAACAAAAGCTAGTAGAAAAGATAAGAGCCCACCGCAGAATCATAAGCTTGGGGGTGGGGCCTGTTGGACCTCCTTGAGTAGGGAGTTCCAAAGGTGCTATGCCACCACAAAAAAGGCCCTGTCTCTGGTCTCCAAAGTGGATCAGAGAACAAGGAATGGGATGAGGATCTTAAGGCCCAGACAGGCACAAATGGCTTGGGGGGGAGATATTGGGGATGCCTTTTAAAACATTTTTAGAACCCCCCTCCCTTTTTTTAGTGGAAACACACAGGTTCTCTAATTCTTTGTGTGTAACGTCCCCTGGGTCCTAGAATTTAAACCTTTGCATTTGAGGGGATGTGAATTAACTCAAATGCAACACCCACAGACACAAAATGCCAACACATGGCTTCATTTCCATCCCTTCCGTCCTCTCCCCAACCACATCTCTGACTAGTAAATGTTGCCAAATGGATTTGAGTGGCTGTTATTCTAATAGTGTGTCTACACTGGTGTCTATACAGACACACTTGGAGATTAAATCCCATTAAGTTTTTAAAAGGCAAAACTGGCTTATTAACACACCCTGTTCCTGAAGCCAGTTAGGAACATAGGAACATAGGAAGCTGCCATATACGGAGTCAGACCATAGGTCCATCTAGCTCAGTATTGTCTACCCAGACTGGCAGTGGCTTCTCCAAGGTTGCAGGAAGGAATCTCTCTCAACACTATCTTGTAGGGAACTTGGAACCTTCTGCCTTTCCCAGAGTGGCTCCATCCCCTAAGGGGAATATCTTATAGTGCTCACACATAATGAGGCTATTCACACGCTCCACCGAAATTGGGCTAGGGGAGATGAGCCCGATTTCGGCGGACCATGGGAACCACCGGCTTGCAGGCAAGCCCTGTGTCCTCCAGGTGGTTAACCCACAAAACTACCCCTCCCCTTAAACCGGGTTTGCAGAGCAAGCACTCCGCAAACCCAGTTTTTAAATCATGAGTTGCCACAGCGTGGCTCCACGCCGCAGCAACTCACAAGGAGACCCCGGACCGGGAGGCTGAAAAGCAGCTTCCCGGCTCAGGGGTCTCTCCAGCATGCCCTGCGCGCTCACACAGGGCATGCTAGAGCTTCTGGGGGCCGCGCAGCCCTCAAAACCCCAGCCCCTGCTGGCTCCGTGACAGAGCCAGCAGTTGTGTGGGCGGCCACTGCAGCCGCCCGGAGCAGATTGATTGCTCGTCTGCGGGGAGAGCGGGCTTAGCCTGCTCTCCTCGCAAACCCCCTCATGGCTCTTCTCACCGATTGTGAGAAGAGCCTCAATGTCTCGCATTCATATGCAAACAGGGTGGACCCTGCTTAGCTAAGGGGACAAGTCATGCTTGGTACCACAAGACCAGCTCTCCTCTCCTCAATTCAGGATAGTCTGTTACAGGGCAAGTGAATACAATATGTAGAGGGAGAAGATTTTTAGGGGTAAGACTGGTGACTGAAGTTGGAGGTCCCAAGGCTTAACCCAAAGTTTCAGGGTTGTAACTTTGTTAGGACAACAATATAAAATAACAACTGGGTTTTACTGTGTTCTCTATTCACACTAGGCTTCAGCTTAATATTTGTCATGAGAGATCTGCCTGAGCTCTGGGGCGTGCACAGTCATAATTTTGGGGAACAAATGATTCTGCCTTTTGGCCAGTAGCTGGCAACAACCTAAATTATACTTTACATCAGTGGTTCCTAAACCCTGATGGGTTCCTAAATTTTGATGGAGGTGTATACCCCTGCATAGAACTCAGATAATTTCAAATACCCCCAACAACAAAAAATCTCGGTGAAATAAATATTTATTGTTTTACTTACATTATATATATTGTCCATCCTTCAGGGTTCGAAATTTTTCAACATGGGTGTAGAAATATGCCTAATCAGTAATAATCGTGGGCAGGGGGGTGGAATTACGAGAATCAGTGGGGGAAATGGTACTGTTTTTGTTTGGCAATGATCAAATCAGTTAATGTTTCACCTCAACAGTTAAGCAATAGACAAAAGAGAGGCCTGGGAAAAATAGAGGGACAGATTTTACCTTTAAATCCCTAAATAAAATAATTCAATAAAGAAATAATAAAATAAAATAGAATAAAATAGAATAAAATAGAATAAAATAAAATAAAATAAAATAAAATGCCTTGCGCCATACATCCTGACTCGGACCTTGGGATCTTCTTTGGAGGCCCTCCTCTGAGTGAGGAGGTGAGGCAGGTGACTAGTAAAAAGAGGGTCTTTTTTCAGTGGTTGCACCCCATTTATGCAATAGCTTCCCCAGGGAAGTATCCCCCCCACCAGTCTGTTGTGATTTAATGTGCTATGTGTTTTTATTTGATGCTTTAATGCTGTGTTGTGAGCTGCGCAGAGATCAATGTTATGGGGCGACTAACAAATAAAGTTGGTTTATTATTACCATCTATTAATTATTATTACTATTACTATTAGAGGCTGGCCTACCAGGAACTATATGGAACTCACAGGAAAGCCCTCAAATATCCTCACAGGCACAGAAAGGCACTGGCAGTTGGGAATCACTGTCTTACATTAACCTCCTTCTCAGTGTCTCCAGGGGAAGGAGTAAAATCTCAGAGGGAGTGGCCACAATCAAGAGGGCAGGCTACTTTCTGCTTGGCCTGAGAGCTGGTGTAATTAGCTCCACCCTCATGCCCATAAGCCTCCATCCTGAGGCACTGAGCGCATCCAGGCTCTTCCCCAACCTAACACAGGCTGTTTCCTGCCCCCACCAGGTGCCACAAAGCTTTGCCCTGCCCCAGAGGCACTCTTACCCCCGGACATCCAAGCCAAATTCCAGCACCTCCAAACCCCCTGGGAGACCCCAAATCCTCTTTAGTCTGTTCTGGGTGGTGTGGTCACATGCTGTACCCATGGACCATACTGCACCGGGGGGCCAAGTGGGGAGTGGGGAAAGAAATAGGTAGGATGGGAATATGTTAAGTTGTGTGTTGAAATGTTTCTGCTAATTATTATTATTATTATTATTATTACATGTATATCCCGCTCTTCCTCCAAGGAGCCCAGAGCGGTGTACTACATACTTGAGTTTCTCTTTCACAACAACCCTGTGAAGTAGGTTAGGCTGAGAGAGAAGTGACTGGCCCAGAGTCACCCAGCTAGTTTATGCAAATTTGCAGAAATATACCATTTTATATTCTCACATTCTTGTAAGTTTAGTTGCTGTTTGTGCCCTCAGGAACCCATGTGTTAAAAATAGTGTGTGTGTGTGTGTGTGTGTGTGTGTGTGTGTGTGTAAGGGAATGCTTAACTTGCGGGGGGGGGAGTCCAAAGGCCTTTAGGTCCAGGCTCCAAAATTACCTAGGTGCACCTCTGCCCTGCCCTAGCAATGTCTCCCCCCTGCTCTGCCAGGCACTACCTTTTAAGCTCCAAGTCTGGGCGTCCTGCCTCTCAGAAGCCCTAATAACCCTAGTTGGCCGTGAGAACAGGAGTGTCACAAGTATACAGCTATGCTTCTATTCTCATCTGTGCAATTTTGGAGGGAACATTTTAGGTCATTGCTACTCCCTTCCCACTGTGCCTTCTGTTGTGGAAACAAGGTCTGCTTGGCTTCCCTAGGCATTAATCTGAATAGAAGGAACTGAGCAGCTCCTTGCAAACAGTCACTGCGGGAATGTCCATGCATAAGGGTCTCATGGTGAAAGGGGTTTCCCAGCCACTGCCCTTCTACTGGCCCCAGACCCTATAGGTCCAACACTTGGGACAGCCTGTCATTGGCTCACCAATAACCCCTCAGCAAGCCAGGGGCTGGAACTGATTGACTATGCAAATGAAAACTGATTAAACCATGCCATATGCTCCAAGAGAAATGGAAAACAAAAAGCAGCAGTTAAACCTCTGCAAGTTTAATTAGTATGAGTTGTTATAGATTAACAAACTGAAGTTTAACTGATTACTTATTCAAAGCAAATTTTAAATGGGTGGGGTTCACCTGCATGTTAAAGGAGTTTTAAAAAATTAAAGTTATTTTTACTCTGGTGTGTTTCGGTAAAGAAAGGGGAAAGAAAATATTGAAGATGGCTTTGTTTGATAAGTGATAGCTTTTAATTACCATATGGACTCAAAGAGACATGCTTTATGGACTCAAAGAGACAAAGAGACATGCTTTATGGACTCAAAGAGACAAAGAGGAACATCCCCAGTTTTTGCTAACTCCAGCTAGACTATATATATATATCTCTCTCTCAATCTCAATCTCTCTCTCTCTCATACACACACACACACACACACACACACCAGCCTGTCTGCTTGGGTTGTCACCTTCTCCGAATTCCAGTGGGTATCTCATTGAAAAATATAGAACGGGCCCCAGCTATCAGTAGACCATCTTGTAACCATTGACCCCTATCGATGAAACATCAAACAAGCATCCAGGACTAATTAATCAGCAATCTGGCTAACAAAGAAATGGTCACCCAGCAGCTATAACAGTGAGTTATACTTTAGTTATACTTTCTTCTCTAAAAGGGTTTGATAATTTCCAAATTATAATCCATCCATCCATCCATTAATTGATTATAAGGCAGATGATGAATCAACTAAACATTCTTGGCTGACATACCTATAAAGTATCATATTAAATGTGAATTCAAAAATCTCCAGAAAAATAATATCTTGCCTAAAATATTACAGAAAATAATCCCTCACCAAAGGGAGGTGCTGAACCTGCAAGCCAGTAAAAGTTCATTTCCTAGACTATTACAGACTATTTCAGACTGCAAGGTGTCTCCTTTAATTCTTGCAGGTTAGAAATGGGCTACCTTAGATGCTGTGACCTGTCTATACCTACAAAGATTAGACTCGTTCGGACAATGGTTTTCCCCATGACACTATGGATGCAAAAGCTGGACTTTGAAGAAGCAAGATAGAAAAAGTATTGACACTTTTGAACTTTGGTGCTGGAGAAGATTTTTGAGGATACCATTGACAGCCAGGAAAACAAACAAATGGATCCTAGAACAAATCAATCCAGAATTTTCACTCAAGGCACAAATGACCAGGCTCAAACTATCATTATGGACACATTATGTGAAAACCCAGCTCTCTTGAGAAGTCCATAATGCTGGGAAAAGTTGAAGGAAAGAGAAGAGAATGACCAGCAGCAAGGTGGATGGACTTGATTATGACAGCAGTGAATGCACCACTGAGAAACTTAAAGACCAAGTTGAAGACAGATCATCCTGGGGAGAAGAGCCAGTGTAGTGTAGTGGTTAGAGTGCTGGACTAGGACCAGGGAGACCCAAGTTCAAATCCCCATTAGCCATGAGACTAGCTGGGTGACTCTGGGCCACTCACTTCTCTCTCAGCCCAGCCTACTTCACAGGGTTGTTGTGAGGAGAAACTCAAGTATGTAGTACACTGCTCTGGGCTCCTTGGAGGAAGAGCAGGATATAAATGTAATCATCATCATCATCATCATCATCTATCTATGTGGTTGCTAAGAGTCAACACCGACTTGATGGCACTTAATCAATCAGTCAATCAATCAATCAATCAATCAATGTTCCGTCCTGCTTCCTGGGTCTTGCACAAATTATGTTTTTAAAATGCATTTGTCAGCCTGTGTTACTATTCCTTCTTTAATTTTACAACTGAGAAAGAAATGCATGTTTCTTAAGGAGGAGGGGGAGAAGATACTAGATTTTTCTGCAAGCATTTAACAGGACAAAGGGGAGACAGACAACTAAGATTTCAGTCCAAGCATTCCACAGTGCCCTCTAGTGATAGTAAAGCATATATGCAAAAGATTATTAAAGGATTTGGAGTTAACCTACCATATAACCGAGTTGGAGGAGGGAGGGAAGGAAAGCAATAGAAATTGTGTTGTTGTTCATATCGCACCATCTGTGTGGAGGGTGTTTTACAAAGAGTGAGAAGATAGGTCCCTCTCTCAATGGGCTCTCAGTCTAAAACATTTCTGCACATTAATTCACAAAGATAATCTGTACTAAAACCAGATTAATGAAGAATTAAACAGTTTGTGTCCTCCTGATGAGCAAGTGGGAGAGGCTGTTTCCTGTGCTGAACCAAGTCTCCAGCTGTCTTTGACCCATTTGCAGGGTTCCCAGATCAAAGAGTTGAAAAATCAGGGATGCTTTGCAGGTGTCATGCTGGAGATAAAAAGAAGAAAAAGCTATTATGTTCTTTAGGAATGTGAACCATGAGCCAAGGGCCATGTATTTTGTTTGTCACTTTTGCATCTGGCTTTTCTTGCCCGGGAGCTCAGGATAGGGAACTCAAAGATTTCCTATTTTATCTGCACAACAGCATTCAGAGGCAAGTTCAGCTTGAGAGAATGATTTTCTCATGAGCCTGGAGCTCATAATGAAGCAGCTTCATGGCTGAGCAAGGATTTGAACCCAAGGCTTCAGAGTTGGTCCAGCCACTGTGCTGGGCTCAGCTTGTGATAGGACTGTGATGGCATGCCCAAAAGGGAGGGAACTTGAAACCTTCTGCTCTTCCCAGAGTGGCTCCATCTCTGAGGGGAATATCTTACAGTGCTAAGGAGACAAGTCATGCTTGCTACCACAAGACCAGCTCTCTTCTCCTCTCCTGTAGAAGGAAGATAAATAAGCATTTTAATTTTTTCCTGCAACTGTCGCTAGTTAGTTGGGAATTGTAAAGAAGCCCAGTGCAAGGAATAAGAGAGATGTATTTTGTACACAGAGGTACTGTCAGATAGCTGGAATTCACCAGAGGCTCCATTTGTCTGATGCCAAATTCTGCAGTGGATTAAACATGGTTAATCCACCCCTGTTCACACCATGTGCTGCAGCAGCCTAATAAACTCCCTTTCAGGAAAGTGTATCCTTTTGGTGAGAAAAAGTGGTGTGGTGGTTCGATACAATGTAAGCGCCGTCTGACTTATCCATATGTTATTATCTGTTGCTATTTAAGCTTTTAAAATTGCCTGCTCTTTAGGCTGAAAGGGCAAAGAGCAGGAGAAAAAATTACGCAAGCATAGCTCTGTAAAAAGAGAAGAACAAGAAAGGAAAACCTCAGACTTATTGGCACTTTTTTTCCCCCTCCTAGAAATGTGTAGACAGTGTCAGTATGAATTTTTAAAAAATGAATGCTAGGGGAAAACTGTCACTGACATTACTACCTGTCACACTTGTGTAAAGCTGTCAAACAGCAGGTGGGCAGCAGAGACAGCCTTGGGAAAGATGTCTTTATTAGCTCTCTCTCTTGCTCTCAGCTCTGCAGTAAGCTATGCTTGCAGTGATGGGGCAAACAGGCTGTTCGGGCTCAAGCTGAACGTGCAGTCTGCAGGGAATAATGCATTTGACAGTCTCAAGTGTTTTATGTCTCCTGAATTAGGTGTGATCAAGCTCTGATCTTTCATGGTTTCGCTGTCATTTGAAACGCAGCACTCATTCTGTTACATTACGCCACAGCCAGTGCCCTGCTCTCCCCGCCACAACCATCCCAAGTCCCATGGTTTGAAAGGAGGGTTGCGGTCTGATTTCACACCCGGCTTGTTGGGTTTCTCAAAAGTTCAAGCTAGCTACCAGGATCAGGTTTTTTAAAAGGCATTTTCAAAGCTCGTTCCCCAGTAGCTGCAGGCTGAAAAACCAGACTGAGAAAAGATACACACTGGACAGCAAAGAGGATTGCCGCATGTTCACCTGCATGTTTCCTGCAGCAGTGTGGATGACTGACACAGGAGTATACAAATCCTTAAATACGCATGTATGTGGGTTGGGAAACCCTACAGGGTTTCCAGAACCCTGTGAAATGAGTCCTTGTTCCGTTTTTTAATGAGGATTGGAATTGACAGAGTACAGCTATATAAGTATAGCAGTGGAGGAATTTGTACCCCGATCTCCTAGGTTCATGCCCTTGGCTTTATCCACTGGGCCATCACCAGCACCATCTTTATTTGCAATGAAATGCTTCAGATCTCTGTTTACATTGCTTACGCACAAACCCACCAGGGCAGGCTCTGTAACACATGCTGCCCACATGTAAACCATAGCATGCTGACCATGCAAATGGCTGCCATGAACGTGTGATGGCCATGTTTGTGCCGAAGCCATGCTCAGACTGCAGGGAGCATTGCTGAAGCCATGCACGGCCTTTTGCAGAGTGAGCCCCCGTGCCCGGAAAAGTGCTGGGACAGTGCAGGAGAAGGTAAGGACCTGCATGCCTGCTTTTTAAGAGAACAACTCCCCGCCCGTCCTGTGGCTCCCTGAGCCCATTCGGGCTCATCCCTACAGGAGACAACAGAAGCAGCCGTCAGGTTTCTGCAAGCAGGTCTGCTTCCTCCCCAGCTCCTCTCACCACGGGGACTAGATGCTGGCCATGGGATCTCCCCTGAGCCTGTCAGATCAAAACCTTTTGAGAAGGTTTTAGTAGTCACAGGATTGGGGAACATCTTGCCTCCAGTGCATGCAGAATCTCCCAGTTCAATCACTTGCTATTCCATGCAGTGAGAAGAGTGAGTGGAGGGTAGCAGGAGGCAGGAGCCCATGATGAGCCTGAGACCCCACATCTCTCTTTGCATGCAGTCTTCCCATGGCAGAAAAGAACAGCCTCACCATCTGATCATTTTAGGCCTGGCTCAGACCTGCATGCCAGGGCATGGGAGCTATTGGCAAACATAACTAAAGGCGACTCCATATAAGAAGCATCTGTAAGGTTCCACCTCCTCCTGTGAAGAAGGCTCCAGACGGCCTCAGAATTAGGGCCACTGGGCAGGGGGCATTATTCCACTGTCTGGCAATCTGCTCCTTTCACAGACTGTCCCAGGGAGCTGCTGCCTCCAGCTCTCCAAGGGAGTCACAGAGCTCCCTCTCCTGGCAGCTCTCCTCCTGGACTGGCCCCTCCTCACTGGCCAGCTCTGGTTTATATAACCCTTGGCAGGTGGGGCAGGCCCAGATCTCATGTGAGTTACCCCTTATCCTGCAAAGACTCTCTGTCTTCAAGAGACAGTGTGCTGCTATCCTGTGGGGGCCAGACCGGTGCTCCTTGGCCAGGGCAAGCAGCTGCCTCCAGAGCAGCATGACCGGGAGGGACCGACACCAGCCGCACTGGGAGGGTAGTTTCCCGAGTGCCAGCCAGATCTCTCACGGTGGCCTGTGGCCCATCGGGGGATCCCTGACAGCATCTCTATATTATTTGTGTTATTTTTGCCACACAAACACACACTTAAAAAAAGAGAGGCGTTATGCAGCACTGGTGTGCACAAGTCAGCACATCCCTGACTATCACAGTGATATGTTACTCTGCCTGTGGAGGGGAGTGGGACGGGGAGAAGAACCCAGGGGATGCCACTAGGAAAACTGTCTTCAGTGTGTAGACAAGACTGAAGAGGCTTTCCTTGGCAGCCACAGAAACAAGCTCTTTGTTCTGGCTAAATTGGCAGCAATCCCCAAAGAAAACAAACTAATCAGTGGGAAACCCGTAACCCATGGAGCTGTTGAAGTGTTTACAACACCAGTCACAGCATAAAATACAAGCAGATCATATACTGACTGAAAGGCAAATTGTTGGAGCCTCTTCCAGAACCTGGCATGGTAGAATCCCAAAGTTGGTTCCTTACAAACAGACAATTTAGAGACTTTGGCAAGAGGAATGTTGTCGTTCTTTAAATAAACCCACCATATAAGTGCTTTCCCTCAAAGTTTTTTTTTTAAAAATGTGGTGCCCCAACCCTATTTTATCCTTCCTGCATTAGTTTTATTTTACCCCAATTTTCCAGCTCCCTTATCCATTGCTACTAAGGCAGTAGCCTCGTTCACACTACCACCTAATGTAGTGTGAACTACATTATAGTGTGTAATAGTAATACATTATACTACATTATAGTGTGTAACTACATTATAGTGTGTAATAGTAATAGCAATAGCAATAGCACTTACATTTATATACCGCTCTATAGCTGGAAGCTCTCTAAGCGGTTTACAATGATTTAGCATATTGCCCCCCAACATTCTGGGTACTCATTTTACCGACCTCAGAAGGATGGAAGGCTGAGTCAACCTTGAGCCCCTGGTCAGGATCGAACTTGCAACCTTCTGGTTACAGGGCAGCAGTTTTACCACTGTGCCACCAGGGGCTCATGGTAGGGGAAACACCCAGCCAGAGTAGAAAAGACAGGTGTGTTCCAAATTGGCAGTTGTGGGCACCCAAACACCAGGATAGAAGCAGAGAGCATAACTGAGTGTGAGGCAGGAGCTGGGTCGGACAGCTTTTTGTCCACCCTCTAATCTGGGTAGGACGTGCCCATCTGACCCAAATCCCACTGCCTTGCACACGAACACGCTCCCCACCCCCTATGTTGATGTTTGGGTGCACAGGATTGCCAGTCAGGAGCAAGCACAGCTCTCCTACTCTGGCTGGGCACGCCTCCTACCCTAATGGCGGCTGTGTGAGCAAACCTAATACAGGTGAAACTCGGAAAATTAGAATATCGTGCAAAAGTCCATTAATTTCAGTAATGCAAATTAAAAGGTGAAACTGATATATGAGACAGATGCATTACATGCAAAGCGAGATAAGTCAAGCCTTAATTTGTTATAATTGTGATGATCATGGCGTACAGCTCATGAAAACCCCAAATCCACAATCCCAGAAAATTAGAATATTACATGGAACCAAGAAGACAAGGATTGTAGAATAGAACAATATCAGACCTCTGAAAAGTATACAGTGTACTGTGCTTGATTGGCCAGCAAACTCGCCTGACCTGACCCCATAGAGAATCTATGGGGCATTGCGAAGAGAAGGATGAGAGACATGAGACCAAACAATGCAGAAGAGCTGAAGGCCGCTAATGAAGCATCCTGGTCTTCCATAACACCTCATCAGTGCCACAGGCTGATAGCATCCATGCCACGCCGCATTGAGGCAGTAATTGCTGCAAAAGGGGCCCAAACCAAGTACTGAATACATATGCATGCTTATACTTTTCAGAGGTCCGATATTGTTCTATTCTTCAATCCTTGTCTTCTTGGTTCCATGTAATATTCTAATTTTCTGGGATTGTGGATTTGGGGTTTTCATGAGCTGTACGCCATGATCATCACAATTATAACAAATTAAGGCTTGACTTATCTCGCTTTGCATGTAATGCGTCCGTCTCATATATCAGTTTCACCTTTTAATTTGCATTACTGAAATTAATGGAGTTTTGCACGATATTCTAATTTTCCGAGTTTCACCTGTATATCACATACAGCCAAAATGGGTGGTGTGGCGGAACAGATTCATGGTTGTCCCTCTTTTGTTAAAAATAAGGTGAATAGTAATGAGTTGGGATGGTGATGGTATTATTAATTATTATTATTATTAGTAGTAGTAGTAGTTGTTGTTGTAGTATCATCAACATAATCATCATTATCATCGTTGTTGATAAAGGTAAAGTGTGCCGCCAAGTTGGTGTCGACTCCTGGCAACCACAGAACCCTGTGGTTGTCTTTGGTAGAATAAAGGAGGAGTTTACCATTGCTTCCTCCCACACAGTATGAGATAATGCCTTTCAGCATCTTCCTATATCACTGCTGCCCAATATGTAAAAGCCTCTTGTCCGTTCTTGCATCCTGAACTCCCTGCCACTTAAGAAAAAGGAACAGGAAACAAAGACTCCTCTGGAGACAGTGAGAAAGTAATGCTCGGAGGTGCTAAGCCTCTATTCTGAACTATACAGCTCAAGGCTAGACATATAGAATGGATGTGAGGGTATCACACATCCAAGTTCCAAGTTAGACGTCTGTTGGCATCTTTTGCCAGATGCAGAGGCTGTGACATGTCAGAGACATCAAGGCTTGTTATGTACAATCTCAGCAAGCAGAGAAGGCATTTAAACAAGAAAATGCAGTCCTAATATACAGGAGTCAGATCAGCTTAAATCTTTTTAGAGATAATTTCCTAAAGAATGGGAGGAAAACTTACAACCTCTCTCCTTTTCTGCAGGCCTTTATCTGAGGGGTTGTGATCAGATTTTCTCAGGACAGGAAGAATTGTGATCAGGGTCTGAGAATTAGGCCGCTCAAACATCATCATCACATTCATTGGATATTTTATAACATTTGTAGCTGTAAAACATCACTGGCAGATTCTGCTGAACTTATCACCACTGGTGACACATACCTTCTATTGGGGTGTGTGAGCTGACTCAGTTTGAGTAGGGCTTGATGTCGAACTGGCTCAGCTCAACAGGTTCAGGTTGAACCAGATTTGCCTCGGCTAGTCCAAGTTTCAACCGAACTGGGCCTGGATCTAACGGAGCCAGTCTGGAGCTCTACTGGTAAAGAAGAATCTGGTAAGGATCCCCCTTTACCAGTAAAGGGGCAGGGGGGCTTTCCTAAACCCAGAGGGGTGTGGGAGGAGAGTCATTTAGTACTTACAAGTACTACCAGCAGCGGTGGTCATGGGGGCGATCCAGGCTGGAGAAGGCCCGAACTGGGCCACCTCCGGCCCAGACTACTTGAGAGAGGGTGGCAGGGGTGAGAGAAAGCTTCCTGAATCCCACACTTCACCTTGGTCTTTCAGTTGGGCTGGGGAGGGATGCATCTAGGCAGACATTTAACAGGTGCAGCTTCCCTAATCACTTCCTAGGGATGCCCCTGATGAATTTCTGCCTGCTGCATCTCTGATCAAGGCAAAGTGTGGGTACATGGAGCTTCATTTCTAAAGCCATCATCGTATACCAGTCTGTACAAATTATTTACAGCTTATATGCAGAAGTTAAGATAGGAGGCTTAACTCACAATTTCAATTCTTTTTAGAGCATGAGTGAAAATGTAAAGCATCTTTTACTAAAGGTTTTTGGATTACTGAATTATATTGTACGTGCTTTCAGATATCTGTACACATGTTCATGTTTTTGTGTGAAAGACTGTACATTCATTCATTTTAAAAGTGAACCTGGGTAGAGGTCCCTCTAATATATGCTTCAGATAGGAAATGTCCTACTATAGCTTCATGTCACATAACATGTGAATAAATGTATGTGTGTGCAGATTTGTACCTGCTTACACTGTTTACAGATGTGTACATGCATACACTGCACACAGGTTGTATGTGCATTGAACATAATGTGTTAATACGTCTATTATTGCAAAAACTATTCAGACTTTACATAGTACATGCATTCAGGTGTCTGTATACATGTACATACTTTTGTGTGACCATCTATACTTGCTTTCATTTTTAAAAGGAACCCGAGTACAGATCCCTTCAAACATAGGATGTAGGTAGGAAATACACTACTGTACTGGTGTTGAACATAATGTGTGCAGTTATGTACATGTGTACACTGTACACAGATTGTACATGATCTGAACATAACGTGTGAATAAACTATTGATATATCTCTCAATTGATATATTTCTCAACCAGTAAAAAGTTTCAGGAATAGTATTTCTCGGTTTAGTTTCTTTTGGATGAAACCACACTAGAAACAGAAAGTATCTGTATTCCATTTGTTTCATTTACAAAAATACTAGCAGAGCATCAGTCAAGGCAAAGAGGAACTACTACAAGGCAGAAGAGAGCACCTGCTGATAAGAGAGCCACCATTATTAAGCAAAACAAAATGCATGAAATTGCTGGAGTAGAATTTATGAGCAGGTTTGATTGTATTCATTTAGGACTCTAAAGGGACCAAGGTCTTCTGTCTTCGGAATAGAAGATGTTTTAGGCATGGACACGGGACATTACACCCCCGATCACCTGACCTGTGATGGTGTTTCTGTTTTCAACTGTATTGGAACACTGTGAGCAAGTTGGTTGTAACTAATTTTTGTGGTGTATGTAGTGCCAATTTTTCATAACATTGATCTGTAATATTTTTCTGTGGTATGGAACAATAAAATTTTAAAAAAACTTGTGCCAAAAACATCTTGTCCCAGTGCTAACCACAACCTTAACACTAACCCTCACACTTATGCTAACCCTAAACCATGCTTTCCCAATTGGATAGTTCCCCTACATTTTCTGGAAACATAATGCATTTTTCAGGCGTTTTCAATTTTTTTGGTAGTCTGAGCAAGGTCTGGAACCGACCTATGAAAACGGCATGTTTCTATCTTACGTGGTTTGGTCTGGAAGTTTCATGACAGTCAATGAAGCCCAAGCAGCTTTATTATTTGTTTGTTTGTTTATTAGATTTATATACCAGCGTGGTGTAGTGAGAGAGCCAGCATGGTGTAGTGGTTAGAGTGCTGGACTAGGACCGGGGAGACCTGAGTTCAAATCCCCATTCAGCCATAAAACTAGCTGGGTGACTCTGGGCCTGTCACTTCTCTCTCAGCCTAACCTACTTCACAGGGTTGTTGTGAAAGAGTAACTCAAGTATGTAGTGCACCGCTCTGGGCTCCTTGGAGGAAGAGCGGGATATAAATGTAAATAATAACAATAATAATAATAATAATAATTATTATTATTATTATTAGAGCACCTCAACACCATAGGGGCCACAGAAATCACCATCAGCCAATTACAAAAAGCAGCTTTACTGGGAACAGCCTATATTTTGCGACAATATCTATAACCACCAACAGTATTGATGATAAAATTCTGGCATCCCAGGTCCTTGGGAAGGACTCGATGTATGGATAAAACAAACCAGTCAATAACACCTGTCTGACTGTGTAAACAAGAAATAATAATAATAATAATAATAATAATAATAATAATAATAATAATAATAATAATAATAATATGCCGCCCTTCCAAAATGGCTCAGGGAGGTTCACAGCATAATAAAAACAATTAACACAAATTAACAATTAAAAACTATTAAAACACAAGAAAACCAATAAAACAGCTAAAAGCCCTGAAAATCAGGGCAACAATTTAAAACAATTTAAAACAGTTAATCATTTAAAACCCGAAGGCCAGGCCAAATAGGTAGGTTTTAAGGGCTCTCCTGAAGGACGGCAATGATCTCAAATTACGAATTTCTGCCAGGAGTGCATTCCACAGCCCAGGAGCAGCTACAGAGAAGGCCCGCCTCTGCGTCGCCACCAGACGAACTGGTGGCAACTGGAGACAGACCTCCTCAGATGACCTTAACGTGCGGTAGGGATCATGTAGAAGAAGGCACTCTCTTAGATAACTCGGACCTAAGCCATTCAGAGCTTTAAAGGTAATAACCAGCACTTAGTATTTTGCCCAGAAACATATCGGTAGCCAATGTAGCTGTTTCAAAATAGGCATAATATGGTCTCTCCGGGTTGCCCCAGAGACCAACCTAGCTGCCGCATTCAGAACTAACTGAAGTTTCCGGACTATGTACAAAGGCAGCCCCACATAGAGCGCATTGCAGTAGTCGAGCCAGGAAGTTACCAGCTGATGCACCACTGTTTTGAGGTCATCCTCTCCGAGGAATGGACGCAGCTGTCGAATCAGCCAAAGCTGATAGAAAGCACTCCTGGCCATGGCCTCCACCTGAGATACCAGGGTGAGGCCTGGGTCCAGGGATACTCCCAAGCTGCGCACCTGCTCCTTTTGGGGGAGTGTAACCCCATCGAGCACAGGGAGATCTAACTCATGCCTCAGATTCTGAGCCCCCACAATGAGCACCTCCGTCTTGCTTGGATTCAGCTTCAATTTGTTCTCCCTCATCCAGCTCATTACTGTCTGTAGGCAGGAATTTAGAAAATGAGTGCCATTTCCTGAAGATGAAAAGGAGAAGTAGATTTGGGTGTCATCAGCATACTGATAACACCCAGCACCATATCTCCTGATGAACTCACCCAGCGGTTTCACATAGATATTAAAAAGCATTGGTGACAGAATGGAGCCCTGGGGGACTCCATATAGCAGCTCCTGTTTTGAGGAGCAACTGTCACCAAGCTCCACTATCTGGAATCTACCCGAGAGATAGGAGTGGAACCACTGGAAAGCGGTGCCGCCTATCCCCAACTCCCCCAGGTGATCCAGAAGGATACCATGGTTGATGGTATCGAATGCCGCCGAGAGCTCCAGAAGAACCAGCAGAGTCACATTCCCTCTGTTGATTCCCTGGTAAAGGTCATCCATCAGGCCGACCAAGGCTGTCTCAACCCCATAGCCAGCCCTAAAGCCAGTTTGAAATGGATCTAGATAATCAGTTTCCTCCAAGACTGCCTGGAGCTGGTCGGCCACCACCCTCTCAATCACTTTGCCCAACCAAGGGATATTGGAGATTGGCCTGTAACTGTCCATCACTAAGGGATCCAAAGAAGGCTTCTTTAGGAGTGGTCTAATCAATGCCTCCTTCAAACAAGGAGGCACCCTACCCTCCCTCAGTGATGCGTTTATGATATTAACTAGGCCATCTCCAACAATCTCCCTGCTACATAGAAGCAGCCAAGTCAGGCAAGGATCCAGCCCCCGCAACTCCTCAGTATACCAAGGGGCCATTTTTGCAGCAGGTTGGAAGGGACGCTTAGGAGCAATCATGTCTACTGCTCTGATGAGTCCCCTGTTCCAGGTTCCCACCAGGGCATCGACAGAATCGCCGGCCGCACCAACGTCAAAATCCTCCATGGCCTTTTGAAATCCCACTGGGTCCAGCAGCCTTTTCAGACGGACCATCCTAATAGGTCCACCACCCCTGTAGGGGTGGACTGTGGCTGTAAGACCAACCTTAACCAGGTAGTGGTCCATCCATGACAACAAGGAAACGACAGGATCCCCCACCCACAGAACACCTTCCTGATCCGAACAAAAGACCAAATCAAGTGTGTGGCCGGCAACATGAGCGGGTTCAGAAACTAATTGGGATAGGCCCATAGTTGTCATGGCCACTATGAACTCCTGAGCAGCACCAGACGAGCCAGTCCCAAAGTGGATATTGAAGTCCCCCAGCACTAAAAGTCTAGGAGACTCCAACACCAACTCCGCGACCAGCTCTGTCAGCTCAGTTAGGGAGTCGGTTGGGCAGCGGGGTGGACGGTACACCAACAGAATCCCCAATCTATCCCTAGTTCCCAGCCTCAAAAAATATCCATTCGATATAAGTCAGCTGTCTCACAGGGGCCCTAGTAAGGGAAATGGTATCCTTATGGACCACAGCCACTCCACACACACCCCGCCCACATCCTCTAGCCTGCTCCATGACAGAATAACCTGGTGGGAGAAGCTGAGCCCACACAGCACCACTCGCTTCCCCCAACCAGGTCTCGGTTATTCATGCCAGGTCAGCTCCCTCATCCACGATCAAATCGTGGACGATTTCGGTCTTATTCTGAACTGACCTGGCATTACAGAGGAGCAAGGCCAGACTCTGTGGGTCGTTGAGGCTGCTCCCCGAGGCCTGAGAGTTGACAGAGCAGTTGGAAGTGGAAACAGTTACTAAATTACTAATTTCCCTTCCCCTATAAAGGCCAGCTGCTCTGTCAGTTTCAATTCTTCTATTCCCTACCACAACAGTAATAGCTGCCCCAGAAATGCTGGACACACTCCCAGCACCATCCCCCTCAAGAGAGCCCAAACACATATCTGCAAAAGGCCTGGCCCAACCCAACCCCCCAGCCCTCAGTCCCACCCTTGAAGGCCCAGCCCTAAAGGCCAGCCCCCTTTGGTGGTTGGCTTTGGCGGCCGCCTACAGGCAGCCCGATGGCTACGCCTTTGGTGAGCCTCCCTGCTTTTAAGCCAACAAGCCCTGAAAGCCACACCTCTCACGTGTAGCTCCCAGAACGAGCAGCAGGTGGTTCTCCTCAACAGTCTGGGAGCTGGCAACCAGCCAGCTAGAACTGGGCAGCAGACAAGCAGGCTGCTCCCCATCTGGGCTGGAAGCTCCACCGGAGGCAAAGGGACCAGTTGGTAAGTCCCTGCAGGCAGATGGAATAGCCTTGCAGCTCCTTGTCACCTCCTCTTGTCACCTCCCTTTAAACTATAGATTCACATTATCTTTGTAAAGTAATATCACGGACTGGCTGCCTTCAGAGGACATCAGGCAACCATGCCAGAGGTTGGGGTTTCCAGTCGTCAAATTCAGGAACCCTTGGTTCCATCCAAAAAGCAACTCGAAGTTTCAGGTCACAAACCTGAATTGCCACCTCGGTTGCTCTTTGGTTTTGTGGGCGATAACTCCGGTTAGAAAGCGCCGTCGTGTCATTTGAAAGCTGTTTCTAACTGGAGTTGAGGATAGAAAGCTCCTCCCTCTCTTTGTATCTGGTTGGTTGCCATGGCTTTTCTTCATGAGAAGGAGGAAGTCTGTGCAGCCAGTCCCCACCCCCACCACTCTCCCAGAGCAGATCATCTGGAAGCACAGCGCGGGAGAAAGAGGGCAAGTGGCCACTGTACCTCATGTATGTCACAGCCTTTTTGGCTTACTGTTTTCAATTTTATCTCTATATCATGTACATATACAACTGACAAATGATGTCAATATTCCATACATCTCATTTAGTGAGTTGCAGTCTGCAGAAGCTTATGCCATGATGAACCTATTCATCTTTAAGATCCCAAAATACCTTTTGCTTCCACAGACAAACATGGCTACCCGTCCAGAAGTCACAACAATATGTATCCCACATATTGAGTATGTTCAGCAGCCAGTAGTTTGGATGGCTTCTTCCTTTTTGTGGACTGAATCAACAATTTGCAATTTATAGGACATAAAAGGAGAAATAGCCTTCAATTGCACAATCAATGAAAAGGCTGTTCACTGGATTGCTAATCAATGCTCTCAAAGGGCACTTCGAATCCCCACTAATTTCTTTAAGCACTTGTAAATGCACTTAGAGGGTCATAAATTATTGTCTTTGTGGAGAGGAAAATGGCACAAGCAGTTCATTGACTATCCTAAAAGTGGTTTTATACAAAGAGAGAATTTGCACCCTTCTTGAGGCTTCTTAGAAACAACTACCCAGACGGTAACACTTTATTGGTACTTCTAATTGGTACTTCATAAGTACATATTCTTTCTATTTGCATTTTAAAATCACCTTCTTTCAAATACTGAAAATAGTATCATATATGAAAAAAGCTGTAAGACTGATTAATATTAAGAGTCAAGCAGAGCAATTAAAAGAAAGGGCTTTTGTAAACACAATTCACAATTTGCTTCTGTCTTCAGTTCACCCCTCCCAGAGAGCCTAGGACTCCTTCCACCGGTTCAATTTGTGGCAAAGCCACCACTAAAAGGTGTGCAAGAAGATTGCAAGAACTGGGTAGAGGCAACACTGCACTAGGAAAGAAGCAAGATAAGCAATTTTTCAAAACACTAAGTTCACATGATCAATAACTGGGTAGGACAAGTGTCCTACCTAGTTTGGGGAGCTGTGTGCACTCCCAATATTTGATCATCTGTGAGGAAAAGACAAGGGAGGAAGTGCCAGCAGAGACTAAGGCTATTGACATGAGCCTGGCTTATTCTGCTTGTGTGCAGTGCCAGGATCGCTCCCAATCCCAGCACTCCCATCTAGCCTGACCCTACTTTTAACCCAGCCTTTTAGCCAGGGTTAAGGGCATGAGCATGCCCTTAACCCCGGTGCCAGGGTCGTGTGTATGCTTGGGCTGCCTACAGCCGGAGCATAAACAGAGTTGGGTGCCTAGAGCGCCTGACTCCTTGGGGATTCCCCCAACCCACCATGCTCATTGAGTAGTGCATTGTGGGATATCCAGAAGCTAGGAAACATTGTCCTGGCCTCTGGAGATCTGCGTTGCTCCAAGCAGCATGGATTGCGTGGGAGCGTGATCCGTATGTCCCACCAATCAAGAAGGATCATCTGGGGGGAAGGTAAGTTCGGAACAGCCTTCCCCTCTCCCAACCCAGCCACACGGTGCTTGTGTGAATAGCCTTATAGTGTCCTAAGCAGCAGCTGCAAACAAGGGTTTTCCTTACTATCTCATTTAGCAGTTAGGTACAGCTATTGGGCAGGACGGAAACCTATTGAGAGCAAAAGAAAGAAGAAAATGGTCCCCTCTCTCAAAAGAGCTCACAGTCTAAAGAGAAACACAATGCAAACTCCAGCAACAGTCCCTGGAAGGGATGCTATGCTGGACTGAGAGACAGTTGTTCTCCTTCTGCTCAGTATAAAGGAACCAGACTCCACTTTTAATGGTGCTTCCTTGCCCAGCTACAGGGGATTAGCAAAAATACCAAATATTGTTTGCATCTCAGCAGTCAAGGCAACTTTCCAGGACTGGTGTGTAATGTCCAAAACCAAGGAAGTAAAATATAATTATGTTTCCATTAAGCCAGTTTGAAATGTGTACATGTATGACTGGATATGAAAAGGGCAGGGATGTATCTCTGGGTTTTTGCAGACAGCAATAAATTGTGGGGTCTGCAAGCTTTGCACAAGTTCCAAGCATGATCTTACTCACTGAACAGACACTCCTGCAGACATCCACACTCCTTCCCAGTGTGATCTTACCCTCTGTTCACATGCTGAGCAGGGACCACACACAATTTTCATAGTGCCAACTGTTGGGAAACTGTTGAATCCTGAGAAGAACCCACCTACTGCTTTTGTGGCAACTGATGAAAGGAAGTCGGCCAGCAGGTGGTGTGATGAAAATTGCACAAGGTTCATGCTCAGCATAAGTACAGTAGGGATGTGCACAGAACTGGTGGAGGCCAGTTCAAAGACGGTGGGATAATATTAAGCGCAGGGAAGAGTGCACTTACACACACACACCCCGCCGTGTTTCCCCCACTGGCGCTTGCTTTAAAAGCATACCAGCGGGGCGGCAGTGTACCACCATGCCACCCCGTCCGCTCCATGCACCGGAAGTGACTGGAAGTAGCACGTGCGCATGTGTGCACATGTCTCATTTGCTTGCGCGCACACACACAGTACTTCTGGTCACTTCCGGTCCAGGGAAGTATGCTGCTGTCCTGCCGGACTGGTTTTTAAGAAAGTGCTGGTGGGGGAAACAGGGCAGGGGTGGGTGGGGGTGAGTTATCCTCCCCCACCTTCAAACCCTTCGAACCACCCGGTGTTCGAACCTGTTCGGAGGCCTGCAAAAGGGTCTCTGAACAGGTTCGTGCACATCCCTAATGTACAGAAGGTAAGATTGTGCTAGGAAGTAGTGCAGAAGCTTGCAGGAGCAAATCGCAAGTAAAACACCTTTTCTAAGCAAGCTTACAATATACGACTGTCTTAATCTCAATGGCTAGACATAATAAACAAACAAGTAAATAAATAGCCAGGGCTGACATGATGAGGAAAATTACTCAAAGTGGTCCCATTGAAAATAAAAGGAATGTTAGGCATTGCCTAACTTGTTCTTTTAATTTCAATTGGACTACTCTGAGTCATTTATAGTAATAATTATGTAAGTACTGCCTTTATTTAGGCCTGTGCTCTTACTGATTTATTGTTACTGTAAGTAATACTGCTACCAATAATAATGTATATCTACTGTCTTTATTTAGGTCTGTCTCTACAACTCTTAGAACAAGGATTTGGCTTTCCCCCCCTCTCCCCAGCAGCCCCTCGGAGTGAGGGAGACAATGAGGAAAATAGGGAGGGGTGGAGCTGGGGGCCCAGGTTCTTTGAATCCATCTGCTCAATTATAGCTGCACCCCTGATTGCATCCAAACCTAGCAACTCCCAGTGTAGTCTAAAAGCAGTTTGCTAGATATCCTGGCTTGTCAGTAAACCAATTAGATTAGAGAACAAACCACAAGCCATAGTTTCTAAAAAATCAGATATGGAAGTTAGTTTCCTCCCCCTCCTGCAGAAAAGGGAAGGAGACTGCACATTGCACAAGCCTGAGGTTCATGTTAGCAATGCTAAACCATGGCCTAATAATGGTTTAGCATTATATCTGAATCTGCCCAGTGCCATTAAAGTTTGCATAATTCACAGTATTTGAAGAAGATCAGCTGCCTCTGGCTGAAGATTTGGAGTATCCTTAGGGATGGCACTTTTAAATAAAAATAACAACAACTAATTATAAAAAATGTAAAGTTGTCCACAGGGTTTGGTTGTGGGCTCTATAATAAGTTTCTCCAGAGTGATAAGGGGATGCACCCTGTACACAAGTTTCCTAGAGCATTTGGTCTAGTGTGGTGCCAACGTGTCCAAGGTGCTATCACACTACAGCAGCCTCTCATAGGAACATAGGAAGCTGCCATATAATAAGTCAGACTATTGGTCTATCTAGCTCAGTATTGTCTTCACAGACTGGCAACGGCTTCTCCAAGGTTGCAGGCAGGAATCTCCCTCAGCCCTATCTTGGAGAAGCCAGAGAGGGAACGTGGAACCTAGATGCTCTTCCCAGAGTGGCTCCATCTCCTGAGGGGAATCTCTTACAGCGCTCACACTTGTAGTCTCCCATGCATATGCAACCAGGGTGGACCCTGCTTAGCTAAGGGGACAAGTCATACTTGCTACTACCTCAAGACCAGCTCTCCTCTCACACTTAGACTGTAAGTCACTACTAGTTCCAGTCCAGTTCCAATTATAGTCAGGATGTATATCTCATTAAAAGACATATCCCAACAGTTCAATGTGGTAGAAATGAACATGGTGATGTAGAAGAAGATGCACATGCAAGACAACTAAAATTAACTTTAATTCAGAGGGCAGAAACCAGGAGAAAACTGTAGAGCTAGGTACTGGGGCTCTTATGCACTGAAGATCCTTTTTGTAGAACATTGGTCGAAATGTTGGCTCCAATTCCAAATGTTGAAAAACAAACCGATAGCAGTAGCTGCTGAATCAGTTTTAAATGGAAACTAATCCCAGAATCAATGATATCAAAGATATATAAAACTTATATATCTAGCATTTCTTTACTGGAATCCTTTTTAAAAAACAAAATATTTGAAGTCAGAAAAAGTTCCAAAAGTTTTCAATTACAACAAAAATCAAATTAAATCAAAGTGATAAACCTACCTATAATTCTTTTGTTTATTCCTATATCCAAGCTCATAACAGAATTTTTCAGTTTTATATTCTCACTATACTATAAATACATATCACTATACATTTTACTTACTTACTACTACTACTATTATTATTATTTATATACTACATTTCAATGAAAAAATTATCAAAGTGGTTTACACAGAAAAAGAATAATAATAAAATGGTTCCCTGTCCCCCAAAGGGCTCACAAGTCTGAAAAGAAACACAAGGTGGACACCAGCAACAGCCACCGAAGGGATGCTGTGCTGGGGTTGAACAGGGCCAGATACTTCCCCCCTGCTTCATATAAGAGAATTACCACTTTGAAAAGTGCCTCTTTGCCTGGTTAGCAGGAATTTTTCCACGCATGGCTTTTAGCTCATATCTGCTCTGGAATGGACGGTCCAAGTTGACATACTGTATTAGCTGTATTTACCCCAAAGTCCCAGAGGGCTATCAGGGGCCAGTTCACACTCGAGTCAGGTTTTCCCCAAATTACTGCTGTGCATTCTAACTTAGCCCAAATTATGTCCAGGATAAAAAAAAATCCTCTATTTGCGGCAACTTTTTTTTTTTTTAAAAAAACCAAAACACCGAGGTTTCTGGTATGCCCTGACGCTTCTCCCAAGATGTGTGGAGGGGCCATTGCTGATAATTCGGCTTTTTTCAAAAATCTCATCATGGAAGGAGGAAGGTAAAAAGAAATATACCATAGTCAAGTGCCTAGCCAAACTTCCGAACCTCAGGCAGTCCATAAGCGGGGGAAAGAAATTCCTGAATTAAAGCTCCTACAAATGGGAATGCAAAATGTGGGCTGCTTCTGCTTTTCCAAGGCTTCATGCTTTCCAGTCTTCTGATTAAGGGGAGGGGCACAATCACCTTCTGCTTCTTCAGATTTTCACCCCTGTGATTAAGGGTGTGGACGTTCTGTTGTGTAATCTGTTTTTGCCGCTGTTTGCATGGCCGGTGGGGTGACTCCTGGCATGAACCCTGGGATTGGGAGGGACAAGGAGACATATTTGGCAAGTGTCATCTGGAATCGCTGTTTTCCCCTAGCGAGGGGCGTTCAGCAAAGTGGCAGACTGGGGTCATTTGCTCATGTAGGACATGCTAGATTAAAGTCTGCTTCCGTGTTGGAGTTATGAGTGTTTAGCAAACAGAATCCATGCAGGGTGTTGTTTGCCACAAGCAGGTGTAGGTGCACTCCAAGCTGGCGCCGGGATTGCCTTGGGGGTGCTGGTTGTGAATCCTAGTGCATCCAGCAGCCTCTGGATGTGCACTGAAGAATGGTCAAGCAAAGCCTGCCTCCACTCTAACCCCCCTCTTCTTTCCCGCTTTATGACCCCCCTTTAATTTCCATGTGGATTGCATGTCTTGCTGGAATGGCCCTAATCTTTTGCCTGGTTCTGTACTGTCTCTGGCTGTGTGAGAGAGAAATGTTCTCCGGAAACTCCCTGGTATTTTGCTAATACTCTTACTGGCCTGGAAATGTGCAGCCCTGTTCCCTAAGCAGCCCTGATCCCCTTTGGGGTAAAGCGATGGGCGTTAATTTGGGTCACTCTTAGCCTCCCCACCCACCCTGTTTTCTGCATTTTGGGAGATGAGGGAAGACTCGCATTTATCCCCTGCTGTCTTGAAGACTTGCTTTTGTTGCTTGGCTTCCCCTTGGGTTCACGAAGGTAGCAGTGAGCCCCGCTCCTGCCAGGGTTGAGGGGGATGATTGGGTCAGTGAAATTCAGTTCCTTGTTTTATGAGGTGTCAGGATTGATGTCACACGTGGCAATGATAACTAATACTACTGTCTGAGAGACCAGAATGTGGTAATTAATCCCAAAGACTTAAGTGTGTTTTAGTTCAGGAGGGGGGAAATCACTAATTCAATCATCCAGAAAATTGAAGTTTGATGCCTGAGTCCCTGTTGAAAGGGAAGGTGCTTCTCACCCCCACCCACTCAACCATTCCGATTCTGGGGTTGAGGCTGAAATCATATCTCTTCTCTTTCCTGCTCTGGTTGCATTCGGATGTATATACATATAGACACACTCACACACACCATCTTAAATCATGCATCGCTTAATTCACACACAGGCAGCTGGATTAGAGGGAATGGCACTAGGACCTCAATCCCAGAACCATTTGAACACAAGGCATAGGATTAGCCTGGAAGACTAGTCAAATGAAGAAGAAGAAGAGGAGGAGGAGGAGGAGGACGAGGAGGTGGAGGAGGAGGTCTCACACCTCCTCCTCCGGGATGCGATTGGTGGGAGAAAAAAACCTGGCGCAAGCTGTGGGAACGCACACAGAGAAAGATCTGCAGGGAGAGCAGAGAGGAGCCAAGGAAATGCTGAGGAAACACGAATTGTCCATTTAATGCTGCGAATTTAACAGCTCCAAATCTGCTGCGAAGCAGATTCAATAACCTGCGGCATGAAGTCATGTCTGGATAACTTCCAGGGGATTTATATATATCACATCCCATAAAGGATTTTTCTGTTTTATACTCCCATACAATTACCACCAGAGAGCAACCTTGTATACTTTTTAGATGGCAGAGAGTTGAAAAGAAACAGCAGAGATTAGATTTCTTTCCTCTAGGCAACCGGACTAACCATAATACAACTTGTCTCATTATGAGACTGATAATACATCAGTCTGATTAGCAGACAAAGAAATATTATGATTCTATCCTTTTCTCTCAGAAGAGCTGATTCTCGAGCATTCAGCGATATGAAGAGGTTTCACATCAGAAGTAGATCACGAAAGTGCTCTTAAAACTAGGTGCTCTTCTGAAGAGGGAAAATGCAGTGCTCTGTTCAGTGTTCCAGTAGAATGTAGCTGAAGACATTGTATATGTCTTCAGCTAGTATATGTCTTCAGTATAGATTAAGGCTGGATATTCATGTTTTACACCTGATGGTAGCTCAAAATGGTGGCTTGTACAAAAGATTACATCAACAGAACAAGGGCATTTAACATCAAAACTGCTGCATTCCTGGAGAATTTTGCTACAGGGCAGGAAGAGAGCATAAGAGGCTGCTTGAGAGGACCAATTCCATTCCTGCTTGCTCCTTGAGAGAAGAGCAAATCCACTCCTTATCGGCAGCCAAAGGAATGTAAGAAGCCCAGCCTACTCTGCAGCTCCTCTCTGTGCTAGCATCAACTCTCAGGAAACTGGGTTCCCATTTCCTGGAATCTAATGAGATGGGTGGGAAGTCCATGTAGGGAGAACAACAAGTTAATCCTACACATGTTTGCTCAGAAATAAGGCCCACTATGCTCAACAAGCATGTTTAGAATCGCAGCATAAATGTATTTTTAACATTTCTGTTTTCCTCTGTGCAGTAAGCAGCTTGACTCCCTATTCCCTTTGTGAAGCCTGTATCTGGCTTAATTGCAGTCATATGCTAAACAGTGAGTGGGAGCAATGTATTAATGCAAGGTGTGAAAAGCATGAACCTCTGTCAAATTAAAAATTCCCCTGGGAAACTGTGGATTCCACACAACTCACACCTCCTCATGTCTACAGGGCAAAGATGCCCAAATCCCAGTGGTCAATTTGGGTGTAAAAGGAAAAAATAGCAGCTGCTCTCTTTCAGGACAGGAGACAAATTTAAGAGCCATATATGTGTGTGCATGCTTGTGTGGAGATGGTTAAAATATAGCCCTGTACTATTTATTATTTGTTTGTTTATTTATTACATTTCTAGACCACCCCTTCCAAAGGCTCTGGGTGGTGCACAGCAAGTTTTTTAAAAAATAACACCATTTCTAAAACATACTGCTTAAAACAATACAAAAACAATTTTAAAACAGTTAAGAACCATTTAAAGCCAATTAAAATATGTAATAACCATTTAAAAACTTTGGAAGTCCAGGCCTAACAAGTAAGTTTTTAGGGCTCTCTTAAAGGCCAACAACAAGCCTAAATTACGGATATCTGCCAGGAGTGCATTTCATAGGCCAGGAGTAGCTACAGAGAAGGCCCAGCTCCGATTTGCCACCAGACATACTGGTGGTAACTGGAGACGGACCTTTCCAGATGACCTCAACACGCTATGGGGATCATACCGAAGAAGACGTAGCCCAGACCCAAGCCAATCAGGGCTTTAAAGGTAATGACCAGCACTTTGTATTTTGCCTGGAAACATATCAGTAGCCAGTGCAACTGTTTTAAAACAGGCATAATATGGTCTCCCCGGGTTACCCCAGAGACCAGTCTGACTGCCGCATTTTGAACTAACTGAAGTTTCTGAACTATGTACAAAGGCAGCCCCAAATAGAGTGCTTTGCAATTATCAATCTTGGAGGTTACCAGCTGGTGTACCACTGTTTTGAGGTCGTTTTCTTCCAGAAATGGACACAGCTTTCGAATCAGCCGAAGTTGATGTAATCGAAGAACACTCCAAAGCTGTGTACCTGTTCCTTCTGGGGGAGTGTAATCCCATCCAGCATAGGAAGATCAAACTCACCCCTCAAATTCCAATCCCCCACAATGAGCACCTCCATCTTGCTTGGATTCAGCTTCAATCTGTTATCCCTCATCCAGACCATTACTGCCCATAGGCAGGCATTTAGGGAATGAATGCCATTTCCTGATGATGATGATGATGATGATGATGATGATAATGATCAGGAGAAAACCATTTGGGTGCATACTGATATCACCCTGCACTAAATCTCTTGATGACATCACCCAGTGGTTTCATGTAGATGTTAAAAAGCATTATATAGATGTTAAAAAGCATTGGTTAAAAATATGGAGTCCTGAGGCACACCATACAAAAGTTCAGATTTTGAAGAAGAGCAGTATCCAAGGGACACCATCTGGAACCTGCCCGAGAGTAGGAGTGGAACCACTGCAAAGCAGTGCCTCCCACTCCCAACCCCCTCAGACGCTCCAGAAGGATACTATGGTCGATAGTATTGAAAGCTACTGAGAGGTCCAAAAGGACCAACAGAGTCACACTTCCTCTGTCCATTTCCAATTGGATATCATCCATCAGGCCGACCGAGGCAGTCTCCACCCCACACCCAGCCTGAAAGCCAATTTGAAATGGGTCAAGGTAATCAGTTTCCTCCAAGACTGTCTGGAGCTGGGAGGCCACCACCCTCTCAATTATCTTGCCCAGCCACAGAAGGTTGGGGACAGGCCTGTAGTTTCTCAACTCTGAGGGATCCAAAGCAGGCTTCTTCAGAAGCAGTCTAATAATTGCCTCCTTAAGACAAGGAGGCATCCTACCTTCCCTCAGAGACGCATTTATAATCTCTACCAGGCCTTCTACAACCATCCCCCTGCCAGATAGTATAAGCCATGTCAACCAAGAATCAAAAGAACAGGTGGTAAGCCGCGCCGTTCGAATCTGCTTGTCCACATCCTCAGGAGTCACAAACTGGAACTGATCCAACCTAATCACACAAGAAGAGTTGCTGGACACCTCCACATCAGACACTGAAGTAATTGTGGAGATGGAGTCTAAGTTGGCCTGAACATGAGAGATTGTTTCCAGAAAGAATTCGTTGAACACATCACAGCATTTAATTTTCTGCCTGCTGCGGAGTCGCCACCAGATGAGCTGATGGTACATGGAGATGGACCTCTCTCGATGTTCTTAATGTGCACCCAGGATCATGCAGAAGGGGGTGCTCTTCTAGGTAACTCAGTCCTCTCCATAAGCCATGAGCAGGCCAGAACACTCCCCAAACAGTCCATAATGGACACAGAGCACCAAACAGACTTAGACGGGGTCCCAATGTTCCTCACCACCAGAGGTGTATCTAGGGAAAATAGCACCTAGGGCAAGCACTGAAATTGCGCCCCCTGTCCAAACATCTGACACCCATCTTTCAGATAACTTTACCATAATATCAGCTCAAAAATACAAGTCAAGCTTGTTAATCTTTTAATATTTCAAAAACTATTTAGCAGTGGACGTAGCCAGACCAAGAAATGCTCGAAAACTACAAATTTCAGTATGCTGGGGCTCATGAAATATCCAAATTCTATGTGGAGGTGTACTTGGAAAACTAAACAGAAGTGCCTGTCTAATTCTCTACTATGCATTGTAGCATCACCATTACATAAGTTTTAAAAATAAATGGAGAATTTACTTTCCCCAGATACTAGGTCCTTGCAGAGGCCATTTGAGCATGCGTGGTGGCCATTTTGTTTTCGGTGGCCATTAAAAAATTATTTTTTCATTTTAAAAAATGGCGCCCCCTTCAAGTGGCACCCGGGGCACGTGCCCTGCCTGCCCTACCCTAGATACACCCCTGCTCACCACTGACAATCGAACATATAGAGCAGCACCTACTGTACATCTTATGTAGATAGAGGTCCTGAATCATAGAAGGGCCATCACTTTGGCCCACTTTGGTGCTTTCCCTCAGCTGTGCTAGATGGAAGATAGAGGAAGATCCCCTTCTTGGAACATCTGTGCCTATGCTACTCTGGACAAGTTGAAACCACAGAGCATATCCTTCTCCATTGCCTCTTCTATAGAGAAATCCACAGATAGGTGCTGTATCAGGCCTGGTTGACACTTGCTGGTGGTCAAATCCCGACAAATTTTGCATGCAGCTGCACAAAACTTGGTGATGTGTATTGAGGAAGGATTGCAGTCAGAAACCAATAGAGAGGTGTAGAATTGGTCTGCGTGGCCAGGCAACCTAGTGAGGTGCAGGATAGGGATGTGTCCGATGCACGCAGGTGCATCAGACACTTCTGGTTAGTTCTGGTAAAGGGGGCAAATGGGGCAGCAGGGGTTAATGGACTTTCTAAAAATGGAGCATGGGCAGGGGAAGAGCAGCGGGAGGAGTAAGTGCATCCCCCCCCCACACCCTTAAATCAGCAACCCCATCTTCGAACCAGCAGAACTACCCTCCATTTGAACTGGTTTGTAGGACCATAAAGGGCCTCCGAACCGATTCTGTGAACATCCCTATGCTGCACCTCTCTAGGTTGCCTGGCCACGCAAAACATAGGAACATAGGAAGCTGCCGTATACTGAGACAGACCATTGGTCTATCTAGCTCACTATTGTCTTCACAGACTGGCAGCAGTTTTCTCCAAGGTTGCAGGCAGGAATCTCTCTCAGCCCTATCTTGGAGAAGCCAGAGAGGGAACTTGAAACCTTCTCTCCCCAGAGCAGCTCCATCCCCTCAGGGGAATATCTTACAGTGCTCACATGTGGTCTCCCATTCAAATGAAACCATGGTGGACCCTGCTTAGCTTGGGGGACAAGTCATGCCTGCTACCACAAGACCAGCTCTCCTATTCTACACTTCTACACCTCCCTATTACTTTCTGACTGCAATCCTTCCACAATACACAACATCACCAAGTTTTGTGCAGCTGTGTGCAAAATTCACCCGGATTTGACCGCGAGCAAGTGTCAACCAGGTCCGATACAACACCAAACCTTATTTTTAAACTAATTTTAGATTAATTCTATAGCTCCCTACAGCTTTATCCATATCAGTCCTGCAGCTCTTATCTCTATAGCTGTTAGTAATTTTTATAGTTTTAATCTCTTTTAACTGTAAAACCTTTTAGTCCTCAGTAAATACTATAGTTTTAATTTGATTTAACTACAAAACCTTTTCAGTTTTACATAGTTTTCACTGTAATCGCTGATTTTATAATGCTGACAGTTTCTATGTCCTGGTTGCTGGTCGAAAATAAAGGTTGATTGATTGTCACTTATTTGCACAAGTATTTTTCCTGATGTGCTTTTTGTTGTGCTCTTGCACAGTGCTACTATAAACCACTTGTACCCTCTGGATGTTTCAAAATCATGTTTGTTTTTAGCTGATTACTGCAGGAAATTTCATACTCAAAATGACCAGGCCTCAAAGAAAGACAGTAGTAATGATGTTGCAGCCAAGCCAATATGGCTGCTGCCTATCATGGTCAAACAGAAATTTCAAGCCTTGATTTCAGCTGCATATGAGCAGATTCCAGCCTGCCCACCCCATCCCCCACCCCAAATACAGGTAATTTGGAATCAGCTTTTATGAGAAATGAACAATAACATTTTAAAAATAATAATACACTTTATTTGTTAGCCACCCCATAACAAATTGGGGATGTTTAGGAGATATCCCCATTGGGAGGGATAGCTTAACATCTTAGAATAAACTAAAAATAGGAATAAAATTCAAAATGGGCATTGGTGCTTCCAGATAAGAGTTTATTCCATTATCAACACTGATTGTGGCAGACAGTTTATGGAGCATTAGCATGACATTAACATCCTGTGGCATCTGATCATATCTCCATCATACATTAATTTCTTTTGAAATTGCAGATAATCCAGCTTTAAGAAAAAGAACAGAATAAGATGCATGTTGAGCAAAGGTGTTGATGCACAACAATGTAACTGCTCTGGGTTTGAAGAAGAGTGGTTTTCGATGTTGGTGGTAACATATCTGGTGACTCCCAAGAGCACATGCCTCCGCCTGATCACACCTTGACCATTTTCTTTGCCATTTCCATCACCATTGGCTGCTGTTTCAATGGTGTTCTTTTTCTTCTTTGCCACCAAATTCTGCCTAATTAGTTGGTGAAATTACCACTTCTGTGGCCCAGGGTTGGAGGCATTGCTCTTTTTAAAAATAATGTTTGATTAGTGCTTTATAGTGCTTACAGTTTCTATGTCCTGATTGCCTTATGCTGGTCAAAGACCAAAATAACAGGAATTATCTGAACCAAGTAAAGTGCCAGGAGTTTTTGATATCAGCCTGGTGGCCAGCAGTACAAGGCAAGTTGCATTTCCAATAGTACAATCCAGGTTTTCTATGACCAGTCCATGCAGAGAGTATGGTAGGGGGCCCTGAGATCCCTTCCATTCATCCTCTGCTCACAGATTGCCACCCCCACCAGCCCCCTCTCATCCCCAAATTGAAAGGCTTGGGGGGAAAGAAACAGCACTCCAGTCCATTGTCATTCTCAGCAGTGAGGATAGAGCATGTGTGGTTTAAATAACCACATTCAAGTCCTAGTTGCAGTTCATTTTGTTTTGTTTTACATGGCTGCAACTGTGGCATTTTGATAATCAAGCATTAAATGATAAAAAAGGGAAGCACAAATGAAGAGTAACATTAAATAAAAGAGCGGAAATGGTGGTCTCAACACAATCCTATGTGCATTTACTCAGAACTAAGTTCCACTATGTTCAAATCTCCCTGGATAGTACATTTGACTGCAGCCCAATTCATCAAAGGGAAGAAATTGCGTAGGAGGAACTATTTCAGCACATAATTAATTAACAGTCAGAAAGAGGGAAACAGGAGCTACTTCAAGTCACAGCAAAGGGGAAGCCTTGGAACCTTTTGTTCTGTGCCTGCCAACATTTGCATCTTGCCTGACTGAATCGGCCAGCTGTGTGCATGCAAGTTAGGAATGATGAATCCAAATGCGCTAAGACAGGGGTTCCCAACCCTTGGTCACTGTGAGTAGGAATGATGGGACTTGTAGTTCAACAACAAGGGGACCAGGGTTGTGCTCCGTAGCTCTAAGATATATGGGGAGCATGATAAACTGTGTTTTGTCCCAACTCCTCTTTTTAAAAACCTTTTTCCAAGGATGCAGTTATGTACAATCTGTATGTGTGGTTTCATCATGAGTTTGTCTTAGAATCCTGGGGATCTCAGCTTTCAAGAGGAGAAAGATAAACTGCTGAACATTCAAGGTTTGAAGAAATTGCAAGAAGAAATGCTTTTCACAGCAAATGTTTCCAAAGTTTTTAGGGCCATATAATTTGTCAAGCCCTAAGGAAACTAGTTCCTAAAACAATGAGGTAATGGAAAAGGTGGCCAGATTTGCAAGCATATGCAATTGATTGATTGATTGATTAAGTGCTGTCAAGTCGGTGTTGACTCTTAGCGACCGCATGGATAGATTCTCTCCAGGATGATCTGTCTTCAACTTGGCCTTTAAGTTTCTCAGTTCTCACTGCTGTCATAATTGAGTCCATCCACCTTGCTGCTGGTCGTCCTCTTCTTATCTTTCCTTCAACTTTTCCCAGCACTATGGACTTTTGAGGATACCATGGACAGCCAGGAAAACAAACAAATGGATCATAGAACAAATCAATCCAGAATTTTCATTTGAGGCACAAATGACCTGGCTCAAACTATCATACTTTGGATACATTATGTAAAGCATATTCAATACACTAGAATATCTAGTCCTTTAGAAGTTGAATAGCTCTGGGGATAGCACTGAATAGCACTGGAAACTCTTGACTCCAGGCTCTCCTGCTGCTGTGATGTGGCTTCTATGAGGATTTCCATTGTTTTCATTATAAAAGAATTTGTTTTGAAAAGCACATCTCAAGACTTTACTGATGGCCCTTGCAGAAAAACTCCTGGCACTTTGCTTGGTTCAGATAATTCCTGTTTCAACACACTGCAAGGATAAGAGCTGGTTCAAGGAAAGAGGCTGCATTCATAAAATAAAACAAAAGACATTGCTTTACTCATAGCTTGAAATTTTGAAAAGCTTTTTATTTGGCACTTGAAAAAATGACCTGAAAAATGTAACTGCGAGACCTATAAATTGACTGTTACAGATTACAATACCCTCCAGATGTATGTGATGATTCCACAGAATTCCAAAGCCTTTCATCTGACTTTTTATTATTCATCCTATCGTATACAAACATTGGGAGTGAATTTGTTAGTTTGAATGCAGGTTAGGAGGTCAGAGAATAATTACATTCTCATCAACACAGGTTTTTATAGTTACATTGCTGACCAATTTAAATCCAGTTAAGCCTTTATGTATGGAAATGTATGTAGAAAACAATGGATTTAAAAAATATACAAAAATGGAACTGCACCTGCTGGCTATGCCCTCCATGCATTTGTGAACATATAGAGGTTAAAGGTGTAACCAGCAGGTGTGCCAGTGTAGGGGCATGACCTGTGGGCACATTCTCACTCCCCTCTCTACAAGTTTGCCAGCTTACATACTACACAGTGCCACCGAATGTATGGAGTGGTCATAAAAGACCTTAAGAGTTTCAGACCTTAAGAGTTTCAGCAATAAGATACATCTTATTATACATCTGCTGGGATCCTATTGCTTTGGGACAGCCACCCATCAACCTGTACATCCAGTACAAATGTACTTTCTGTATTTACCTGAATATAAGATGACTCTGAATTTAAGATGACTCCCCTAGAAAAGGAAGGTTATACCTGTATTTATCCAAAAGGAGGGAGCCTGAATTTAAAGCAACCCCACCCCACCCCAAAAAAGAAAATCTTATACTGGACACAAAAAATTGTTTTATTACATAGAGTAACTGTAATCAATATAGAATAAAAAAATATGTCTGCACTCTGCACTTAAAGAAGTGCTCCCACACACGGAGACAGATGATTGCCAATGCTTTCAGAAGCACCAGCATTTCTCATGCTGTATCTTACTGTTTTCCTGTGTGAACTGGAAGTTCTCAAATGTTCCTTTGTTTTCAAAGGGCTATTTTAAAACCTTTTTTCTTTTAAGATTTACTCCCAAACCACCTTTGAGAGGCATTCTAAAGACACCCTTCACCATTAGGGGACAAGGCATGGAATTCTACAGAGAAGTAAGCTAATACGTCAGCTATGCCCATTTCTAGAGGTAAATGGTATTAAAATGGTGCATATGCTGGTAACCTCCAGGCTTGACTACAGAATGCCCTCTACGTGGGGCTGCCTTTGTATGTAGTCCAGAAACTACCATTGTTACAGAATGCGGCCACCAGACAGGTCTCTGGGACAACGCGAAGGGACCATATAACATTGATTCTGAAAGAACTGCACTGGCTGCTGCTACGTTTCCAAGTGAAATACAAAGTGCTGGTTATTACCTATAAAGCCCTTAACGGCGTGGGTCCAAGGTACTGAAGAGAGCACCTTCTTTGTCATGAACCCAGCCACCTATTAAGATTGCGGAGATCCTGTTACAGTTTCCACAAGCTTGTTATGTGGCGACTCGGGGCCAGGCCTTCTCTGTGGCTGCTCCAGGGCTTTGGAATATGCTCCTTGTCAAAATAAGAGCATCTCTGATTGCTTTTAGAAAGACCCTCAAGGCACAACTGTTTTTGCAGGCTTTTAACTGAAAGTAATTTTAAACTGTTTGTTTTTATCCTATGAAATTGTTATAACTTTTGTATTCTGTGAAATTGTTTTGTATTTATTGTTTTATATTTATTGTTTAAAATTGTGTACACAGCCAAGGCATACACATATCAGGTGGTATATAAGTATGATAAACAATCAAACAAACAAATGAGAACAGAGCATGGGAGGAGCGATCAAATCTCAGTTGTCCTTCTCTGGACAAAATAAAATGAAGACATCTTACTTTGAAAAGGCCCACCTTCCTCCTTGTCTGTACATGAGTGTCTGCTGTGGACAATGGACAACCTCAGAGGCGTTAACTATAACAGGGCAAGGGGAGACAGTTGTCTGGGGGCCCACTGCCTTTGGGGGGCCTCCAGAGGCAAGTCACATGACTGACTCCCCCAGCCGCGCACCCACCTGGGCTTCCTTCAGTTGTATTCATCCTCCGAAATTGATGTGAGTGTTAAGACCTCAAGCTACCAGAACAGCATGTCTTTCTCTAGTACCATTAAATGACTTGCATCGTCCACAATTCTGCTTTTTGTTACCACTATTCAGCCTCATTTAAGATTTATTTACTTCATGAGCTGAGCTTCAGTGAGGGGAGGCCCATTTTAAAATCTTGTCTCTGGGCCCACTCCAACCTTGCTACGCCCCTGGACAACCTACTTTGAATTCCACTCCCAGATCCCCTGGCAATACCTGAGAAGGGCTGCCCTCATGTTGGAATCTCCATGGGCAGAGGGAAGAATGGGGAAGTGCCTCACCCCACCACTGTTTTTCTGTCTACACACACCAGCCCTAGTGCAAATTCAGATTGCCCCCTCCCTGCCCAAAGCATCTTTCATCATGTTTCTTCACCTCTAAACTCATCTTGCCCAGCCAAGACCTAGAGTTGCCATGCTTTCACCTGGATTTCAGGCATCTCACACAGATTGCTTAGTACACCCAGATTTCAGCTTTCATTTTAAAAAACAAACAAAAAAACTAGTGGAGTTATGGAGCAAAACATGCCATCACTATTCTGCTCAACCACTGGACTTGGATTGTTGTGCACTGCCCAGAGCCTTTGGGTGGGGTGCTCTATAAATGTAATAAATAAATAAATAAATAAATAAATAAATAAATAAATAAATAAATAAATAAATGAGGTAGCACAGAATGCTAGCTGGGGGATTTCACTTTTATAAGTACAGTAATCCCCTGAGGGATGTTGCTTTGTTTATTATCAGCAGGTATGCTGGCCTTGGGCCGAAATAAACAAATACATACATGTTATCAGCAGGGGATCTCTTTCGGGCAGTTGAGAGGATAGCTTGCTTTTGATGTGAATCACTACCTGCCTACCAGGCTGTGTATTGTAATGTTTAAGGACTTTCTTGGTTTTATGTTCAATGCATGCCTACTTAGAAGTAAGCACCTTTGGTTTCAATCAGGTCTTCTCTCAAATAAGTGTGTACAGAATTGCAGCCTTAATTTAAAAGCTGTGCTTTTGTTGTTGTTGTTGTTTTGTTCTATAGCTGCTGTTAATATGTCAAGGAAAATGGTCAGGCAAAGATATCTTCCCCAACGATTGTTGGTAGATATCCAGAGCAAATACAAATCAACTGCAAAGTGCAGCTGTTAATTTGCATGTGCAAGATTCTTTTCAAGCCAATTTACATAATATGCAAATTAGGCACCTGGATTTGGAAAGCCAGAATGTGGCAACCTTCTTGTCCATGGTGCACAGCCAACAGCTCCATCTCTAACTGCTCATTGCATGCATCCACTGCACTGCATCTAGTGATGGAGGTTTACTTCTGAGTAAGCAGCTGCAGAGCTTGGTGAAAGGTGAGAGCCCAAAGTGGGGTTTACTTTTGAGCAAGCACAGTCTGCAGAACTTGGTGAAAGTGTGTTCTTGCCAAGCTCTGTAGTTGGTTACTCAGAAGTATACAGGCTTGGACTGGCCCACAGGGCAACAGAGCATATTCCTGGTGTGCCCCATCTTGGCAGCAGTGAATACTCCCACCCTTAATTTCCCATTCTGCTCAAAACCTGGCACCCTCCCCACATACATTCCACCGCCCTCTCAGTGCCCCCACTCCGACCCTGGAAGTAAATCCTACTTGGAACTTTTTTTCAATGAATTGTCTCTGTGACTTTAACCTTAAAGATGTGTTTAACTTTTTCTCTGTGGAAATCAATGGATTGGATTGGATAGCTTTTTGGTTTTGATCTGACCCTTCAACTCCAAGTCTTTTCACAGGGCAACCCAATTTCCTTTTTGTTTACCCAGGAGTAAGTCCCACTGAGTGCAATACTTACTCTTAAGTAAGTGTGCCTATGAGCCTGCCCCAATTTCCTCCTCTAACATAGCATGACACAGTCCTTCTCCCTCTGAGGCAGCTAGAAGTGCCTGAGAAGAATGTGTGCCCAGGCAGGAGGAAGCGGCTTTCAGTGGGGATTCCTGGTATGCACATTTAAGGTAACCCCTATCAGCTGCAGTAGCACAGCAAGGAAGCAGCTTGCCTAGGGAGCAAGAGGCTTGTTAGTTCGAATCCCCACCAGTGTGCTTCCCAGACTGTGCCTAGTAAATATAATTGTAGTCACCTATATAAGGCAACAGTAGTATAGGTGCTGCAGGCAGATGCTCACTTCAGTGACAACGGCAAAGGCATCATCTCATACTGCGCGGGAGAAGGCAATGGTAAACCACTCTTGTATCCTACCAAGAAAACCACATGGCTCTGTGATTGCCAGGATGCCAACTCAATGGCACAATCTTTCCTTTCCTTTCCTTTTCACTTTCTAAACACAAGGAAAAAACCTCATCCTGGATTCATATATGGTACTGCATAACTTTATCCTATGAATCAATTGTACATTTCCTATACTGTATTCTTTCAGCACCATAATTTTTTTTAACATATTTTATATTCCGATCTTCCTCCAAGGAGCCCAGAGCAGTGTACTACATAGTTAAGTTTCTCCTCACAACAACCCTGTGAAGTATGTTAGGCTGAGAGAGAAGTGACTGGCACAGAGTCACCCAGCAAGTCTCATGGCTGAATGGGGATTTGAACTCGGGTCTCCCTGGTCCCAGTCCAGCACTCTAACCACTACACCACGCTGTTGTTGAATCGAGTTGAGGAGTATCATTGTCAGTTCTCTTCTGTACTGTAACCACAGTTCTGAGAAGGTATAAGCTGATTAGTTTTCTCCTACTTTTCCTCCTGTCACATTGAACTTTGGGAAACAATTGTGCCCTAGCAAAAGCAGTGGAAAACAAAGTAAAAGGTAAAGTTGTGCCGTCAAGTTGATGTCGACTCCTGGTGAGCACAGAGTCCTGTGGTTGTCTTTTGTAGAATACAGGAGGGGTTTACCATTGCCATCTCCCATGCAGTATGAGATGATGCCTTTCAGCATCTTCCTGTATTGCTGCTGCCCGATATAGGTGTTTCCCATAGTCTGGGGAACATACCAGTGAGGCTTTGAACTGGCAACCTCTTGCTTAAGTAGAGCAGGAACAAAATGAGAGAGAGAAAGGCATGCAAGTAATGGATTTCTACCATCACTCATTGAATGGATTGGCCCTTACCTGGCTTGTTTTTGGCTTTGTGCTGACTTCTTAGTGTCCCCGTTGGTACTGCTGCCCTCAATGACTTGATTTGAAGATGAATGGAACATACTTCCTACTTTTTTAAAAAAAAAAAAGCTTTATAAGTAAGCTTGCTTTATTACACTGAACTTCTGCTGCTGGGGTATCCGAAGAGCAAATCTGCTTCGCAGCAGATTCACAGCTGTTTAATCTGGGAGACTGAATGGACCGTTCACCTAGGGTCAGCTACTCTCCACATTCCCTATGGATCTTTTTCCTGTGTGTGTTCCCACAGCTTGCTCTGAGTTTTTTCTCCAACCAATCACATCCCAGAGGAGGAGGCAAGGCACAACTATACCTACGTCACCTAACAGATCTCCCTGCTCCTTCTCTTTCCCCCTCATTTCCCCCCAATCTCTCTTCTTGGGCTAGCAGATCAGGGCTGGCTCCTGGGTGAACTGAATGCCTGGAATCCCTGCCCTGTCACCCTCCCCTCCCTTTTTTCCTTGTGTGCAAGAAGCTCCTTCCAGGTTAGCAATAATTGCCCCCATCATAAACATCATCACCATCATAACACAACATGGGAGCAGACAGACAGACAGACAGACACCCGGGGGGGGGGAGCGATGGCAGCTCCCTCCTGGCAGCTGGAGATGGGCACAAGGAGCCGAGCCAAGGGGTAGCATTAGCTCAGTCCAGCCAGCAGGCTTCTGTGCTGCCTTTTGATTCTGCTCACGTGGTCGGGGAGGCAGGCAGACCGGGTGTGCTGGATCCAACCCCTTGAGCCCAGCTGCCTCCACCACCACCACCACCCTGTGAGTGAACTAGGAGCACAGCAGTGGCGGGCATGGAGAGGCAGTTCGCACAAATGAATTCTCCTCCCAAGAAATGTGTTTTCCTTAAAATCAAAAGAAAGATCACCTCTGGGTGTGAGACCTTTTGTTGTTGTTGTTAGTTTGACAGTTCCCATTCATGCTTGCTTTAACTTCAGCATTATGGAAGACTAGTATTTTTAAGCCCGTTAAAATAACGGGCGCTAGTAGGGTTGTGTAGTTATGTTTGTTTGATCTGTATCTCCTCTACAGCAAGGGTTGTGTTTTTTGTTTTATTTCCCCTTTTTGTTTTCAGTAAGTCTTTTTAAGTGTTCATTTTCAAGTTTTGTTTATTTTCCCGATATGTATGTAATTTACTTATTGGGGAAATAAGCAGAATTTTTAAATAAAAACTTAGTAAGGCTTACTAAAAACAAAAAGGGGATAAAAAGAGAAAACCTTTTCTGCACTCTTTTATTTCCTTTCCGCTCTCCCTTTTTCTTGTAGCTCCTTTTTCCCTTTTCTTGTTGTCTCACTTTCTTTTGTTCTTCCATCTCCTTTATGTAGTTTTTCCATACTTATAAGGTTATTTTATGTTTAAATAATAATCTTTATTTGTTTTGTTTTTTTAACTAATTTCCCCCCCTCTCAACTCTCATAGTATTTCTTCATCTCTTCTCTCTTTTTTGTGTGTTTGTGTGTGTTTTTTCTCCCCCTGTCTGTTTCACTCTCTCTCTGTCGATTTCTCTTTCTTTGTTATTTTTTCTTTCCTTTTTTATTCCCCTCTCCCTTGTCCTTGTGTCTATCCTTTATCTCCCTTTTTGTTGTTGTGTTTGTTGGTGTTGTTGTTCTTCATTGTCCCTTTTTTTGTTCTTTTACAATTCTGAGGCTAATTTTTGTTTAAATTTTATGTTTTATTTTTTGTTTTCTTGGTTCCCCCCCCCCCCTTCCCCTTATAGTATTTCTTTATACACCACATTTTTGGTGAATATTTTTTCTGAGCCTGCTATTAGTCTTCCTTGTTCTGGGCCTTCTAATACCCTGATCACGATGTCTTTAAAACTTCTAACTCTGGTTTAAGGTATGTGCTTCTTTTCAGGTTGCTGGTATCAGGAATAATATTGGTTTTCTATGTCTCTTGCTTGCTGAAGCAGGCTCTGGCTACCCCTTTTTTCCCTGAGCAGTGGGATGAGGATTTATGCCAAAGTGGTTTAGGGTGGAGTAATTTGTAATCTGCGCTCTGCTGCGTTATAGTATGGCCTGTATGGCGAAGTCAGTGGTTCTGGTGTAATTATAATTTTCCCACTCTTTGGGTAGTTCTCAGGGCTAACTTTTGTGTATGTCTTTCTTATTCCTTCCCCCCCCCTCTGTTTGCAGCTGCTGAAATGTTGGAGTGTTGTGCCCCTTCTGCTTTCCTCCTCAATTTAGGCAATTTTCTCACTGTCTTATCTATCGTGGGTATAATCCCAAAAGCAGTGTTGAGAAGTATTTTCTATTAAAATATGTTGTGCAGTGAGTTCACTTTGTACTGAGTTTTGAATCTACTCCCTAGAGCAGCAGTGAGAAGTGGTTTCTAAATCTTTGTTTTTAAAATTTATCCTTTATCTTTTCTGCACCCCAGCATATATATATTTGTTTTTTTATTTTTCCTTTTTTTGATGGATGGTGACAGATACTCACTGTTCCTGTTGCATTAAAGAGTAATGGCAGGAGACTCACAGTGTTAGTCTGTCAATTTATCTTGCTGCAGCTGCTGGTCTAAATTTAAAGCAGCGTGGTTTTTCTTTTCTTTTTGTATTTTTCAAGCAGTCTGTTTCCTGTCCTCCTTCTCTATCTGTCTCTTTCTCCTATTTTTCCTTCACCCTTTTTTATGGGGGGTGTGTGTGTTAAACTACTAAATGTGCAGTCATCAATTTTCACTTCACAGCTTTTTAAGAATAATATTGCAGGTTAGTTCTCTGTGAGTGGAAAGGAATTGTCTCTGGTTGTGAGGGCTACCGTGTAGGTTGGTGTGCTGTCTCCCCTCAGAGATTTTTGAGTTTGGTGTAACATCAAGGTACCCGTTAGTATCTCTTGGCAATTTGGTGACAGTAGTAATCAACGTGTGGTGCTCTGTTTTTTGAGCTTGCTAAATAAAAGATCAATGCTTATTCCACTGTGAGTGGAAATGAATTTTTTCTGGTTCTGAGGGCTTCCCTCCCGGTCGGTGTGCTGACTCCCTTCAGGGAGTTTTGGCTCCTGGCAGTATCTGGTTGAAATTCAGTAATAGAAAGCCGCTCCTGGATGTTTTGAGTAAATTTTGGCAATGAAGTGCCTGTAGTAAGTGTTGTGTTTCGCTCTCGAAATAAGCTGCTCTAACGGTGACAAAGTGGAGACCGTTAGTCAACTGGGCTGCTGCGCGCAGTTGCTATTTATCCAGGCTGTTTTCCCGCCCGTACTTGGAAGGGGGGGGGATTTCTCTGAATGTGATTGGCTGGCCAGGGAAAGGGTGAGGAAATGGAAGCTGCAGTGCTTGTGAAACTGTGTGTTCTGGCAGTCGGTCCTCACAGCTGGCTGAGTCCTCCTCCCCCCCCCCACGTGTAAGGGCTGAAAGGGCGAATTGAAATACACCTCCTGCTGTTGCCGCTGACCAAGCTGTCTTGTGCACATTAAGCTCCAAGCCCCGCGTGTAAGGGCAAAAACGGCCCTTGAACATGTCCCTGGGGCTGTTGGCAGCAACCCAGCTTCTGCCCTCCCAGCTGCCGAGACCTCTTCTGCCCTGCGTCACGTCCCTCCCTCCGCCGCCCGCTCGCCCTCCCAGCTGGTTGAGTCCTCCCTTCCACCACCCTCTTACGTTTAGGGGCTTAAACGGCCCTTCAAAATGCCACCGCCCACCCTCCCAGCTGCCGAGACCTCTTCTCCCCGGGTCCACGTCCTGGCATAGTTAGTAGAGAAGGAGAGAGGAACTCACATGCCGAGCTCCCCACTCCTTAAAGCCTCATCCCGTACTGCCGCTTTGACCGAAAAGGACACCTCTTGCGTCCTTTTTATCCAAAGCGCCAGTACAGGAAGAGGCTTTCAGGAGTGAGGAGGTCTGCATGCGAGCTCCTCTCTCCTTCGCTACGTTGGCTAGGCTAACGATTTAAGGACGTTTTCCCGGGAATGAGAGTTGTGTGTGGGGTAAGCAGGTTTCGGCAGCTGGGCGGGCGGTTGGCGGCGATAGCCGTGTGGCCATTTTTAGGGGCCGTTTTGGAGAAAACACGGGGGCATTTTCAAGGTCCGTTTTGGCCCTTAAATGTGGGGGTGGGGGTTTAAAGCTTGTAGGGGGGGCGGACGGTTGGCGGCGGCAGCCGCGGGGGCAATTTAATGGGGCATTTTAGCCCTTAGACGTTCTTCACAATATTCAAAAGAAGATGGCCGTCGGTGTCTGGGCGGCCGTGTCTTTTTGGGCCGATCTGAGCATGCGCTCCGCGCATGCTCAGAACGGCCCAAAAAGACACGGGCAGCACGGCTGCACGCTTAAGGCTTTTATGGTACAGGATTAGTAAGACAAATTGCCAAGCAGCGCCCTCTGCTGACACTTGGCATTCTGCAAGTTCACCCTATATATATATATATATATATATATATATATATATATACACACACACACACACACACACACACACACACACACATATATATATAAAAACCACGAAAGTGTGAGTTTTTTAAAAAGCTGAATTATCGGCAATGGCCCTTCCACACATCACAGAGAAGTGTAGGGGTATACCAGAAGCCTCGTGTGTTTTTTAAAAGCCACTTAAAATAGAGGATTTTTAAAAAACTGGGCATAATTCGGGCTAAGCCAGAACACGTGTGTGAACTGGTCCCTGATACAGAGGCGTAACTGCGGGGGGGGGGGGCAGGCAGGGCATGTGCCCTGGGCGCCACTCAGTGGAGGGCACAGAAGTGCCATGTGGACCCCCGCTCCATCCCCACCCCACCCAGAATTTTTAGTTTTTGCTTTGGGGCGCCGCGCACGGTGTGGGCGCAGGAGGCGGCACCCCAGCGAGCTCAGCTCTAGGGATGTGCACGAATCGGTCCGGAGGCCATGTTGGAGGCTTCCGAACTGGTTCGGAACCGGATCGGTCCGGCGGTCCGGCACTGGGGGGGGGTCTACCTTTAAGGGCAGGGGGGTAGAACTCACCCCTCCGGCCGCTCTTCCCCCTCCGGCGCAGCAGTTTAAATCGAAGTTTTTGGGGCGGCAGTGGTCCTCCCTGCTGCCCCTGCCCCCATCGTTGCCTGGAAGTTGCAGTAATAGGAGCACGCATGCACGCGTAGCGGCGCGCGCCTGTCGCCACTACGCGCGCATGCGTGCTCCTATTACTGCAACTTCTGGGCAACGACGGGGGCAGGGGCGGCAGGGAGGACCGCTGCCGCCCCAAAAACTTTGATTTAAACTGCAGCGCCAGAGGGGGAAGAGTGGCGGGAGGGGTGAGTTCTACCCCCCTGCCCTTAAAGGTAGACCCCCCCCCAGTGCCGGACCGCGCCGCGTGGTTCCGTGCACATCCCTACTCAGCTCCGGGTCGCACTGCCTGCTAGCTTCCCGACGGACCCCCTCCTGCTGCCAGCACTCCCCACCCCCTACTCCCGCATGCGTCTAAGTAATCTCATCCAGTCGCACGTGCTGCATTGCATGCTGCTGGAGAGAGAGAGCCTGTGCTTTTGCTGCTGGGGAGGAGAGGCTGAGGACGGAGCCAGGAGGAGGGGTCCCCTTGCTGGTTTCTCAACAATAATAAAGTGTCAGTGCATTCATCCAAGATCAAGGTCTGTGTGTGTTTATTTATTTATTAAAATTAATTTACCATGTGGTGGGGGCTTGCTTGGAGCTGGCTTCTTGGCTGAGTGTGGCGGGGGGGGTGTCTCGGAGGGTGGCGGGGGAGGGCTCTTTGGCCATTTCTTTCCAGACCAGGCATCATTTTATATCCCAAAGACGGGGGAAAGAGAATGACAAATTCCCCAGGAGGAGGAGCAGCCTGGATACTTCCCGAAAGAAGCTTGCAGGAGGATCCAACCCGGCTGCAAAAATTTCAGCTCCATTTTTGCAGCTGGGTTGAAAGAGAAACTCCGAGATGCTGGCGGAGGAGCTGGGTTTCTTCTTTCCGTCTTTCTCCTCCCCCAGATTTCTTCACGCACCCTCCTCGCAACTCAACCCTTTCCCGCTCACCGGCCCCACCAATTCTTTCTCTGCCCTCCCTGCACCCTGAAGTCCAAGGGACCCACAAGAGCGTTCTCTCTGTCCACAACAGAGAGATAGGAAAACGAGAGCCGCACAGTGGTCACTTCCGGTTCCCACCCACCGTTTGTGCATTAGCCACATAATGTAGACAATGAGAAGACGCTTCTTCATCTCCCTATTCTATCCTACTTAAAGGTAGGGATGTGCACGAACCGGTTCGGAGGCCATGTTGGAGGCCTCCGAACCAGTTCGGAACTGGACCGCTCCGGCACTGAGGGGGGGTCTACCTTTAAGGGCGGGGGGTAGAACTTACCCCTCCCGCCGCTCTTCCCCCTCCGGCGCTGCAATTTAGGTCAAAGTTTTTGGGGCGGCAGCGTTCCTCCCTGCCGCCCCTGCCCCCATCGTTGCCCGGAAGTCTCAGTAATATGATCACGCATGCGTGCGTTACGGCGTGCGCGCCTGCCGCCACCGTGCGCGCCATGACGCGCGCACTTGTGATCGTATTACTGAGACTTCCGGGCAACGACGGGGGCAGGGGAGGCAGGGAGGAACGCTGCTGCTCCAAAAACTTCGACCTAAATTGCAGCGCCGGAGGGGAAAGAGCGGCGGGAGGGGTAAGTTCTACCCCCCGCCCTTAAAGGTAGACCCCCCCTCAGTGCCGGACCGCGCCGTGTGGTTCCGTGCACACCACTACTTAAAGGGGAGGGTGGGGGCGGATTGCAGAGCAAAAGCACCTCCCCCGTTCTGCTGGATGCGCCGGAGGGAGCAAGAACTCCCCATGTTCCTGCTCCTGATCATGGACCTGCATGAACTAGCGGGAACTTCCAAGCATCTCGGGGGCAGGGCGGGGGTCAGTGGCTCCTGTCTTCTCACCTTTTGTGGGGGTCTGGTGAGTTCTGCCTGTATTGGTGGCGAGGAGGCCAGGACTTCCCTAACTGGTGTGCAAAAACTGCTTGTGCTTTTAATACTGACTTCTGCTAGCTAGGGAGAAGATACAGCTCTCTTTGGAAGGCTGCCTCTTTTTCCTCCCTGATTCTTTTCCTGTTTTGTCTGCTGCTGCCGGCGCGTTGAGTGGAGGATGTGTGGACCTCCTCCCCCAGCCTCCGCTCCCCCCCCCCCCACACACAGAAGAGGTGGCGGGGCACCCTGCCCCCAGCTGCGGGGGCAGGGTGCGCCCCACCACCTCTTCTCCCCCGCCCGCACCCCACTCCAACAAGTGTGTGTGAGAGGCAGTGTGTGACTCCCTAGTTCTCAAATAATTAACCACGCCTCATTCCAAAACAAAGTCTTCTTGTTGTTTTCAGATTCCTGTCTGAAATAGAGGAACCGGCTCAACAATTTATTGGTTTCTTTGTCAAAGAAAAAGTAAGATGCCTCTGTGGTTCTAGCAAGAGTTGGTCTTAAAGGAGCAGCTCTTTCTTCCTCCGCTCCTCCTCCCCTCGGAAGGAATGGCTTGCTGCTTTGGCTTCCCTTTCTGTCATTTTGTATTCCTCTCTAACGTCTGGGAAGAGGTGCAAGAGCTAGAAGAGATGCAAATCGGGCTTGAGCAAGGCACACCTTTTTGTATTCTTAAAATAAAGAACTCTTTGGGTAGCAAGAAGACGACATTTTTTTGTGGCTGACTGAGATTTGAAGCACGTAAACAGAGGCGTAACTAGGGAAAACGGCGCCCGGGGCAAGCACTGAAATTGCGCCCCCCCACCATACTGTGCATACATAACACATGTTTGCCCACCATAAGCAGATTCCTACATCAGATGCCAACATGCAGTATATACTCCTATGTTGTGGAGGAGGAGAGCTGGTCTTGTGGTAGCAAGCATGACTGGTCCCCTTAGCTAAGCAGGGTCCACCCTGGTTTGCATTTGAATGGGAGACTAGAAGTGTGAGCACTGGAAGATATTCCCCTCAGGAGATGGAGCCACTCTGGGAAGAGCATCTAGGTCCCAAGTTCCCTCCATGGCAGCATCTCCAAGATAGGGCTGCAAGAGACTCCTGCCTGCAACCTTGGAAAAGCCGCTGCCAGACTGGGTAGACAATACTGAGCTAGATAGATCAATGGTCTGACTCAGTATATGGCAGCTTCCTATGTTCCTAAATACTACTGCAGCACACACACAAGACACCTGTCCCATCCTGACACTCAGCCAACTTCCATAATCAAGATCCTACACACACACACACACACACACACCACAACTGCCTACTCCTTGATTTACAAGGAATACAAGCCACACCTAATGGCACAGCAGGGAAGTAACTTGCCTAGGGAGCAAAAGGTTGCGGGTTCGAATGGAAACACCTATATCGGGCAGCAGTGATAGAGGAAGATGCTGAAAGGCAACATTTCATACTACGTGGAAGGAGGCAAATAGTGCATATATATTCTTCCTTCAGTCCCCCATCCTTTTTTACCTTGCATAAACAACATTCACAAATCACACTTGTCCCAGTCTACATGAAGTGCTCAGATTACAACCTTCTTTCCCTTCCTCTAAACATTTTTGCAGGTGACAGAAGCAAGCATTTCTGGTGCTATTTTTGTCCACATATGGACATATTTATGCAAAAAAGCTTTGAGTATCATAGATGGAAGGCGCAGTCAGTTATTTCTTCCATTTCTGACAAAGTTCATCTTTCCAGTAAGAAGAAAGGGTTTGGGTGATCAGAGAATTTGACATGAAGACAGTGAAATCCTGGAGGGGCTAAGGGTTAGTAAAAGAAGCAGTATCAGCTTTAGGGACTTCGGTTGGCGTTTTCACTATCCCAGAACGGGCAGAAATGTTGCTGCAGGGTAAGGGTTCTTCCTCACTCTCTTCAATTAGAATTTCCCCTAGATGAGTGGGGCACTTGCATTTAGAATATCTGGAGGTGCAAATATAGTTGTGATTTGAGTAACCTCGCCTTTTTAAAAAATCCAATGGGTCCCAGTAATTGTGCTTACGGTAACAACTGCGACGTGGAAAGAGGTGACAGAAAGAAAGAAAGAAAGAAAGAAAGAAAGAAAGAAAGAAAGAAAGAAAGAAAGAAAGGCAGAGAAGAGGGAAGGAAAGAGAGAGAAGGAGTGAGGGAGAGTGAGAGAGAAAGAGAAAGGAAGGAAGGAAGGAAGGAAGGAAGGAAGGAAGGAAGGAAGGAAAGAGATAGATGCATACACAGATAGATAGACAAGAAGTGAGGGAGTAAGGGAGAGCGAGTGAGAGAGAGAGAGAGAAGGAAGGAAGGAAAGAAGGAAAGAGGGAAGGAAGGAAAGAGATAGATAGATAGATAGATGATAGGAAGTGAGAGAGAGAGAGAGAGAGAGAGAGAGAGAGAGAGAGAGAGAGAGAGAAAGAAAGAAAGAAAGAAAGAAAGAAAGAAAGAAAGAAAGAAAGAAAGAAAGAAAGGCAGAGAAGAGGGAAGGAAAGAGAGAGAAGGAGTGAGGGAGAGTGAGAGAGAAAGAGAAAGGAAGGAAGGAAGGAAGGAAAGAGATAGATGCATACACAGATAGATAGACAAGAAGTGAGGGAGTAAGGGAGAGCGAGTGAGAGAGAGAGAGAGAAGGAAGGAAGGAAAGAAGGAAAGAGGGAAGGAAGGAAAGAGATAGATAGATAGATAGATATATAGATAGATAGATAGATAGATAGATAGATAGATAGATAGATAGATAGATAGATGATAGGAAGTGAGGGGGAGAGAGAGAGAGAGAGAGAGAGAGAGAGAAAGAAAGAAAGAAAGAAAGAAAGAAAGAAAGAAAGAAAGAAAGAGAAGGAGTGAGGGAGAGTGAGGGAGAGAGAAAGAGAAAGGAAGGAAGGAAGGAAGGAAGGAAGGAAGGAAGGAAGGAAGGAGATAGATACATAGACAGATAGGTAGACAAGAAGTGAGGGAGTAAAGGAGAGCGAGTGAGAGAGAGAGAGAGAAGGAAGGAAGGAAGGAAAGAAGGAAAGAGGGAAGGAAGGAAAGAGATAGATAGATAGATAGATAGATAGATAGATAGATAGATAGATAGATAGATAGATAGATAGATAGGAAGTGAGGGAGAGAGAGAGAAGGAAGTAAGGAAGGAAGGAAGGAAGGAAGGAAGGAAGGAAGGAAGGAAGGAAGGAGACACAGACAGACAGACAGATAGATAGGGAGTGAGGGAGAGGGAGCCAAACGGGTGCTTCATGCAAGCCACTCTGCGAGGCACTAGAGACAAATGTGCAGGGGCGCTTTGCAGCCGCAGAAGCACTTGACTTTTATCCCATGCAGGGGGGTGGCGGGGGGGTTCAAGCTCTGCTGCTTCTGTGGGAGGGAGCCCCCCGCCGCCCACGACCAACCCGGGGCTTCAGTAACTTCCAGACTAGAGGATCTCTGTCCTGCTTCTCCCCTCCCAGCCACAAACCCCTCGCCCTCGGCCCTCGCCTTGCTTTCCCCATGTCTCAGTCCCGGACTCCCGCCGCCGCGAAAACAAAGGTGCGGTCCACTTTGAAGAACGCGACACAACAGCACAAGCCACTGAGGAAGGCACGCTGCGCTGGGGGACCTTCGACGCCGGCACCCACTCTCTGCTTTGAGAGAGCATTGAGCAAACTTTTCAAAATAATAAGAAAGATCATCACACACACACACCTTGTCTGTAACGCTTGCTTGATTGCATTGCTTGTTGTGGCACTGGTGATGATAAGGCAGGCAGGCCCTCGAATCCTCTTCCTCCACTCCTGTGCTGCTGCTGCTCAAAGCGCTGTGGTCTCCTGCCTCGTGGTCACTGTGTGAGGCCAGACACGCATGCACAACTGGTGGGGGGGGCGCCATGGGGCGGGGACGCCACGTCAGCGGACTGATGATGTGATGAATGACGGTCCCACCCACGATGCCGATTCGCCGAAGCGGCAGCAAGCAGGCAGGCACTCAAGTCACTGCACTTTAGGTGCCCGCGCCGCGGCGGCGCCAAGAGCAATGGGGGGCGCCGGGACCCAGGGAGGGGGAGGGGGAGGGGGACTGCCCAATGTGTCCCACTGCCTGCTGCGCCAAAAAAAAAATCAAACAAAAAAAAAATTTAACGGAAAGGCAGGGGCTCTTTTTGGCGCCCCCCACGTGGTCAAGCAGAGTGGCGCCAGGGGCACGTGCCCCCCCTGCCCCCCCTATCGTTACGCCTATGCACGTAAAGCACAGAGCATAAGGGATAAGAGAGCTCCAAGGGTCTTTGTGTGTGGCTAGCTCCTGGCATAGCTCATTTTAGAAATTAAGCACTGGTTTTAAACTGCACTTATTCCTAGCCATGGATGTCTCTTAAGTAAATCGCATTGGTAAGACAGTAAAATCCACGGAATCATGATAAATTAAGGTGGCTGAATCAACAATGATGCATGTGAACCACCACAGCTTCTTGAAAATGGATGTGCTGGTTCTCTCTCGCCTAATCCTCTCTCCTTGCAAATGCTCGCGGTGGCCGGGCAGGGCGGGAAATATGCGGGCATAGCCCCAATCGTGAGTCGGTTGTTGCTAGATCTCTCCTCCATAAAACGAGTCTCTCCTTCTAAAAGCCTTTTTCTCTCATGGCCGCATCCTGGGGCCGGGAGTTCCTTAAGCTGAGAATGCCTTGCAGGAAGTACTTTGTTTGGGCTGCCCCCCTGAAGGACTTGTCCATCCATTTCCCGGGGAGGCTGGAGTCCCTCGCTCCACACCATGTGTGACGTGTGTGTCCATGGGAGTGAGATCTCCGCTGCAGGGGAGGGGGTGGAAAGAAGGACTCCCGTGTCTCTGCCGGGTGTGTGTTGTGTGTGTGGAAAGAAGGACTCCTGGCTCGACTGCCATGCTGTAAAACGGGGGTGGGAAGCAACAGCCCAAAAGCAACGTTTGGGGTTTTCTTGTTGTTGGTTTGGTTTGCATTTCCAGTATTGTAGTTTTTGAAAGAAAACTTGTTTTAGGGAAGTGCAAAGCTTCAGGCGAGTGTCTTCCCCAGTGTGAGGGGACAGTTGTTGCAGTAATTGCCAACAAGCAGATGCACATTTGCTCTCTGTAAGGGTCAAGGCAGCTCACAATTAAAATGTATATATTTGGGGGGTTGGGGGTTAAAAAGTACTTAGAAACAGATGCTTTATCTCAGTCAAGTACAGTCAAATAGCCTGAGCTTTTTGCAGCCAACCAGGGAATAGATGGCAGCAGTTCTGATGGAAGGGAGTTTTCAGTCTGGCTAGTGGGATCACATTGCCCTCTTCCAGTGAAGTGGGATAAGTGGAGCTTTCTGCTATGGGAGGCAGAGCTTTGTACACAGAAGGTCTCAGTTTCAGATCACAGCATCTCCAGTTAAAACACTGGCAAGGATCCCTGCCTGAAACTTTTAGAGCTGCTGCAAGCCAGAGTCAACAGTAATGTTCTAGATTGATCAATGGTCTCACTCAGTATATGGCAGCTTCATATATTCAGTATTGGTTTCTGGCTGATGGACAGGGCTTTGTGTGGATCTTGTGCTTTGTGTCTCTCCAGAGGATGTAACCTTAAATGGTACTGTCTGCATGATTCAGTTAAGCCCTGGTCCTGGCAACTGGTTCTGAAGCTGAGCCCCACCAGCTTTTGGCTCAGAGCTAGATTACATCTGAATGGGTAGACCTGCTGTGTTACTAGATACTTTTTGTTACTTTTGGTATCATAGAGTTCTGTGGTTTCCATTCAGTGTGCTGGATTTAGGCAAGAAAGATCTGGGTTCAAATGTCCAGTCAACCAGATAGCTTATTTAACTTTAGGACAGTCCCTGTCATTAAGCCTAACCTAGGCGCTATTTTCCCTAGATACGCCTCTGCCCTGATAGCCTGCTGTGGCTTTGGCGTAAATCTGGCTGAAATGTGAACTTGTCCCCTCCATTCCGGAGGAGATGCGAGCTAAAAGCCATGTGTGTAAAAGTCCAAACACAGCATCCCTCCAATGGCTGTTGCTGGTTGCTATCTTATGTTTGTTTTTTAAATTGTGAGCCCTTTGGGCACAGGGAGCCATTTTATTTATTTATTACTTCTCTATGTAAACCGCTTTGGGAACTTTTGTTGAAAAGCAGTATATAAATATTCAGCATATTCATATGCATGTTCTTTGGTAAAAATTTCTACTGTAAATAAAATAGGACTAATGTGTTGGGGTAAGTGAAGAGAGTGACTAATACTGCTTCCTCTTTAGAGCTCATTTAATAGATACTTTATCTCTGTTCTTAGATCAGTCTTCCTGCTCCCATTTTAGCCATCAGGACTGGTATCAGATTTACAGCTGAGCACCCTGAAGCCCAAATTGTGCTCACTTCTGTGACTTTGTTTTGAAGGCTCTTCAACATGCCTTCATTTAAAATCAATAATTTATTAAGTGTTTTCATTATCTACAACAATGATCAACTATTATACAAATGGAGAAGAATGATAACTGGCATTAAAATAAAAGCAACATTTTTGTAAAACAGCTATATTGTCCTTTTGGGTCAAATGTACATATTGTCAGAGCCAGGGACAAGGCATTTCTGTGCCCTAGGCAAAGTTTGGAAATTACACCCCCAGTACACAATTTTACCCGCTTCCTGCACCAGCTCCCAACTTCTGCCCAACTTCTCACTGACATCTGAAGTTGGATGAAGAATCTTGGGTGGAAGTTGCGAACTGTGTGAGAACCAGAGACTGGAAAGTTCAGCTGACACACCCGCTGGGAGCATGTGTTCCCCAGAAACCTCTGGTTCCTGGCCTAGTTAGATTTAGGTAGTTGTGTGAACCAGCCCTAAATATAATATGGTTCTATCTCTTCTTGCCATAAACAGCATATTTAATTATATATAGCTTTCTTTAAAAACAGTCAGATCATGCATACATTTCAATACTGTTGAAACATGGGTAGGAGTCTTGTTTCGCAATGTCCGTCCACCTTACTTACTTACTTACTTATTAATTAATTAATTAATTAATTAATTACATTTATATCCTGCTCTTCCTCCAAGGAGCCCAGAGCGTTGTACTACATACTTAAGTTTCTCCTCACAACAACCCTGTGAAGCAGGTTAGACTGAGAGAGAAGTGACTGGCCCAGAGTCACCCAGCAAGTCTCATGACTGAATGGGGATTTGAACTCGGGTCTCCCCAGTCCTAGTCCAGCACTCTAACCACTATACCATGCTGGCTCACCGATAAGATCCCCCTCCCACACATCACAAATCACCAAATATCTGTGCTTTCAGCCATCATTTTAATTCCTGCAACTTGAAGCATCACAAAATATATGCCACAGAGGGAAGAATTTCCTGATTTTTAAAAATATGTTTATAAAATATTACACTTAATTGTTAAATTGTCATTTGTTGCACCCCATGTGTGTTGCACCCTAGGTGGCTGCCTTGCTCGCCTACTCCTTGTCCTGGCTCTACCTATTGGGCATGACAGTATTGGGAAGAAAAGAGGCTTCTAACATCATGCCCCTGTTACAGTTATCAACATGTTGAGAATTTGGGTACTAAATTTCTTCACAGTGAAAAGGCTCAAAATGGCTCAGTCTACTTTTGTACTTGTTGGGCGCATCTTCTTTGTTTTACAAAGAGGAATCAGAAGCAGAAAGAAGCTACTAGACACCATGCCTAGGAATGGTGTCTAAGTATGCCTATGAAAATGGACTTTGGCACTGTGGAAGCACACAGTTATCTATGTGGTCCATCTAGCACCAGGCTCTCCCGTTTCTCAAATCTCCACAAAACAAAGTAATTATCCATGAGCTCCCCCTCCCTCCTCACACACGCGAGAGATAGTTTATTAAATCCTAAACTTCCATCTGTTCCTAATAAGACCTCTTCTGTGGCTAAATTTGAGCAATTTACTGATTACTGACAGGAGAAAATTGTCGCTGTTAGCATTCTGCTGCCACTTCTCCAGCTGTTAAAGTAAAGGTGAACTTTCACTTCTCTGTAAATTGCATTGATGGTTTTCATTGTCTCTGTATTTGTACTTTGGTTAAAATATTTCAGCCAGTCATTCTTACCAGCTGGTCTTTGGTTTCCTGGCTTGCCATCACTCCCACAAGTGACTAGATTGCTTCAAAATTTCCTACAATAATACATCTGTCCTTGGCTCCTGTTGATAGTAAAGAACTTGACAGCTTTGTGTTATACAGAAAATGTGCCAAATTAATGGACCACCTGCTATTGTGGCTGTAATTTTCTGGACTCTGTATCCAACCCCAAATACGGTGTTCAGTCAGACCCCACAGGTGACTGTCCCTTAAGACTTTTCAAAGGAAGTGTTGCAGAGGCCCTGTCCAGGCATTCTTCTACTCCTGGACACTGTACCTGAGATTTCTACCCACCATTCTTATCAGAGGAAAAGTAACTCCATAGCTATTGTCTCTTCAGACAAACACTGTAATTGTAGAAAGTGGAGGTGGAGTTTAGCACATGTCACAGTGTGACAGGGCTTGCTGGCATACTCTTGGGGGCTTTAGTCATACACAGCATCCCCATTTTCATAATGTCTGAACAGGGCTTGAGGCACAACTCCATGTCATCCAGTATCCTCATTCTTAGGTGTTAGTATCTCGATAGTCCTTCATACCCCAGAGGAATGGGACAGCACATTCATGGGCTTTTCTGACCAATAAGTCACAGCTGAGGCATCAGAATAGAAATAATCAGACTGACAAATCTTTGCACTTCTCTCTTGAACCTGGTGAAGTTATTTGTTTCCCACAATTGTTCCAGAGAAACTTCACGGACTGTACCACTTGTATTTCATGGCCATTTGGTCCCACTGTATCTATTACCTATTTCCAGAGCTGGAAATGTTATGATCCTTATGGATGCATAACTGGAGCCCCTGTGAGTGAGTGAGTGAGTGAGTGAGTGAGTGAGAGGGAGATAACAGCAAACTTGGCATAACCCACAAAAATATGAAAAGAAACCCAAGGGGACCAAATATCACCCTAACTGCCCCAGTCTCACTCAGTAGATTGGGATGTTAATGGACTCAGGTGGTGAAGTCAATAGAACTCAGCCAGGTGGGTGAAACCAATAGAATTCAGTCGCGAGTTGGGGGAAGGGGAAGAGGGCTTGAACAAAAAGAGTAGGAAATTTCTCAGCTTTTTTATTTATTAAGTACATTTCAGAAAGCTACAACGGTTCCAGAATGTAGCAGCTCGCCTACTCATGGGTGCCAGAAAATATGACAGGGTAACACCTCTCCTGCAGTCATTGCACTGGTTGCCTATTCGCTACCAAGTTCAATTTAAGGTCCTGGTTTTGACCTTCAAAGCCTTGCGGGGTTTGGCACCTGTCTACCTACAGACCTGCCTCTCCCATCCAGCTACATCCCATCAGGTCAGATCTTCTCAGATGGTCTTTCTGTCGGTCCCTGATTTCCGAGAGGTTCGGGGTGCTAGGACCCATGAAAGGGCTTTTTCGGTTGCTGCCCCACTTCTCTGGAACTCCCTTCCCCTTCAGATTCATTTAGCTCCTTCCTTATTGATTTTTAAATCTCTATTGAAGACTTTTCCTTTTCGCCAAACTTTTGCCCTGTAGTTTACCTATTTGGTTTTTCCCCCTTTTTTGTTAGTTACTTTAGTTTTTAATGTAGAATGTAATTTTAATGCTGTCTTGCTTTGCATGTTTTTGTACACCTCCCAGAGTCTTCGGAGTGGGTGGTATATTAAATGTTTCAAATAGATAGATAGATTTCTATACCGCCCCATCCAAACAGCTTTGGGCAGTGCACAACAAGCTTGAATAAAACTCCCTCAGGACAGTAACATCCTCTTCTGCTTCTGAGGGCGAAGGATGCCTAAAATGTTCATCATGCTAAGGCACAGGCTCAGGTAACACGTGCACACTAGGGATAAAGTTTGTGTGTGTGTAAATGAAGAATAACACTTCCTTCAATAAATGTGTTGGTCTTTAAGGTGTCACAACACGCTTTGTTGTTTTTGCTGCAACAGGCTAATACTGCTGCCCCTCTGAAACTTATTCCAGAATTTGATGTCTCTAACAGTTCAAACAACATTTTTTCTTATTTCCAAAATACATTTGTTAATGTTTAATTTGTGGCCATTAGTTCTTTATCTGCAAGTTCTTCTTCCTTAGTTGTGTAATCTTGTCTAGTATATTTGCAGAGTGCTATTTGTTTTCTTTCCCCCCTCCTAGGTCAAAACAGGCCGAGCTCTTTTAATCTTTGCTCATAAGATATCAGTTCCTTTTATTATTCTGGTTACTCTTCATCTTTACACTGCTCTAGTGTCAGTTAATTCTTCTTGCACGAAAGGAAACCTACACTGGACACAACATTCTAGTTTTCAGCAGAGCGCTTGTGCCCTTCTACTTTCATGATAGCCTGGGGCATAAAGCTGGGCTACCTGGCAGGGCAGCTCCAGGATCGAGCTTGATCCTGGCACTCCACACAGCCTCAATACCTATCAAAAAGATGAATTAAATGCTCAACTAAGTATTCCCCCTCCTCTTCATGGAGAAGACTAAGGACTCTCTTTACCACAGATGCTGTAGACATGTGGATTATAGTCTCTATGCCCACCCTTCTCAGTATCTGCCAAACCTGAAGCAGCAAAAATCCTGTTGATGCTCTAAAGCAGCATTGCCATGGTCTGCGTTATCACACAGCGGAAAGTAATGCTCTGTGGAACCAAGACAAAGCAGCATGAGTTCTGCAGCCCACAATGTTCTCCAATTATCTTAATGAGTGCACTCAGAACACCTGCTCCATTGAGCCTGTGGAAGGCCCAGCACCTTACAGCCCATTGGTTCACAGAGTAACTAAGGCCTAATTCTCACTGAGATGGACTTCAGCACTCAAAGTGCATAGGAGCTCTCATGTTGGAAGGTTCCTCCATACAAAAAATCCTTTCCACATAGAAAACTATATATCAAGGAGATGGGCTCTATCCAGTCATTGCTATTCATGACAGGCTATTCTATTTGTAGGAATATTTTTGTGGGGGAGCATTCATTGCTATGAGCCCTCACCTACAGCCTAAAGTGGTACAGCTCAGACCTATTTATTTACTCCCTCGGTGAGACCTCAAAAATAGGTTTATTAGCTTCTGCTTTCAACAAAAACAATTCAATTATGAGAGAGAATATATTTCAGGCAAACACACTCATATCAGCAACTGAAATAGCAAAATGCTTGCAACATATTTCACATTATACTGAGGAACACTCATCCACCCAACCCAACCTACATTAGCGTGCAGCATCATGACTGGTAGTTCTGTGAGTGGAAGATGTCCTGTTTGTGCAAGGAGAGAAGGGTAATTCTTGCCAGTTCCCCTTTCTCTCTGCTTCTTTTTGGACCCCCACAAAACCTGCTCTTGAGGTTTCCCCAGCCCCTAGGGCATATTTTTAGGGGGCACAGGGAACTCTAGAGGTGAGGGGAGGATCGATGAAAATTGCTTCTTGTGCAAGTGGAACATCTTCTGTTCATAGAACTCCTAGTCAGGATGTCTGCTGCTGAAGACTCTTCACTACTGCCTGTATTATGCTTCCATTTACTCTATAGCAGCCTGTCTTCAGTTGACTTTAATGCCAAGGGTGTGATTGTTCTTTTGGTAAAGACATAATTGAAAAGCATAATTTTCCTGCAATATGTTGTAAACGTATTCAATTTATACACTTCACTCATGTCTGCAGTATGAAATGACAGGTTGTGCACAGCCTGGTGCCTTAGTGATCATGCTCATGAAATTACTTCCAAGTGTGACTCACACAAGCAAAATTTTAATAATACATTTCTCAAAATGCAAAAATAGGAACCAAATAGGAGCAGTTATGGGACACATACCAGAAAATAAGGACTCCCCTGGGAAATAGGAACAGTTGGAGAGCATACATCAGTAAGAGTAACATTTAGCCGTGATGAAATCCAGCGTAAAATTTCTCTTCTGGGTGGTATCCTGATACAAGTCATGCATCAGTGTGGGGAGCAGCAACTCCAATACCAGACAAGTGGTTAGATCCTTCAGTTGTCACAGCATGGTGGTTCTGAAGAGCAATATACACCACTATATCACTGCCTAGAGATGTATATATCAGGCGATATAAAAGATGATAAATAAATAATATCCATCTTTCCCATTTTGATCAGCTGTGCTAGCTCAGAAAGGAAAACACACAAGATGTATGCAATTGTGTTATTAGGGTGCTTAGTTACTTAAACCAGCTGTCCAGCCAAATCGAAAAATTGCTTCTTTCAACTTCTTTTGCACACACTGCCAGACAAAAGCTGTTTCAGCCCTCTACCACTTTGGAGGTGAGTATGCCTCAAAATACATCCCATCCCAATGAAACTTTATGCAAGGAGAGCCAAATTGCCCATCAGCAAATACCTGTTGTTCACCATACAAAAACCTTGAGACAGGATCACATCTTCACTGTGCAGAATGGATCAGCATGGCTGTAGCTATATCCATTGATGTGCCTGTTCCTCCCAGCACAGCCTGTCTTTTCCAGTGGCTGTTTGCTGGTGTCTCTCTTGTCATGGTATAATAGTTCGAGTGCTGGACTAGGACCAGGAAGAGTTCAAATCCACATTCAACCATGAAACTCACTGAGTGTCTCTGGGTCAGTCATTTATCTCTTAGCCTAACCTACCTCACCGGGTTGTTGTGAGGAAAACCATAACCATTATACCACTTTGGGCTCCTTGGAGAAAAAGTGGGATATAAATGTATAAATAAATAGATTTTTAGATTGTGAGCCCTTTTGGGACAGGGAACCATTATTTCATTCTTATTGCTGTGCAAACCACTTCGGGGACATTTTATGTAGCTGAAAAACAGCATGATGTGATGATGATGATGATGATGATGATGATGATGATGATGATGATGATGATGATGATGATGATGGGATATTCTTTCCTTTGTCACAATATGGAGAGGGTTAGAGAAATACACATCTATAAGGTAACATGCTGCAAACTATCCTGAGTTAGATACACATGTTTGGATGTCTTAGGAAGCTGAGGAATCAGGAAGACATGATACAATCTATTAGAAACTTCACATGCAATTGCAACATCAATTGCAATTTCATGCAATTTTTAAGAAATGTCCTCATACAATTTCCCTGATCAGTGCAGTTTACTCATGCTATTTCCCTCCCTATCGACCATTTAGAGCAATGTTGCAGACAGAAAAACCTTCCCCTGTCAGTCTGGAAAATGTCAGGTTTCTGAGTAGGTACAATGTGGAATACCATAATAAATTATTCCCTGTCTCCCCACCACCACTCACCACACAGACAGGTATATATGTGAGGGGTGGATTCAAGCCAACATGCGTTGAAACCTAATCACCCAATTGCCCTGACATTTCTCCTCATTCCAATCCACACTCTATTCAGTCCATATACTGAGTCGGCCTAGTTTGATAACTTGACATAGACGCAAGCTGATGTACAAATTGGTCCCAACTCCAATTATCAGGAGTGAATTTAACCATTGAATCACTAAGGATTTGTCCAAATTGTAGCTTTCCATGCTCTGGCTTGGTCCTGTAGTGTTCACCCAGGAACAGAAAATGTTTCTTAGGGGAAAGCCAAGTGCACTTTCCCTCAGGGTATCATTGCAGGTAGCCCAATTAGCCAGCCTGGTAACATTTCCGTATTAAAAGATTTCTTCCTTTTTTTAAAAGGAAAGAAGGAAAGAAAGAAGGAAAGAAAGAAGGAAAGAAAGGAAGGAAAGAAAGGAAAGAAAGGAAAGAACATATGCCTCTCCATTACTCATTTTCCATGCACTGCCCACATAGCATTCAGGAATAGCTTCTTTTCCAAGCAAAATGCTGTATTATAAACCTGGATGCCACCACTACCACTACCTCCAATGCCATTGCCTTATTTGTCATTGTATAAGGTAGAATGTAGCTATCCAATCATCATGAGTGTCTAATAGTTATTATTATTGGAGAGCAATAATCCCCACCTCTATTCATACTATTTTGTAAATGTCCCTTATTCATGTTTTCCTTTTTAAACATTTTGGTTTTATTTTATTTTATTAACTCTTTGGTGGGTAGACTCCTCTACCACAGATTCCAGCACCATGGGCATCTGCAGGAATTTTTGCAGGGCATGGACAAAGGAATATATATATATATAAATATGTGTATAAAATATTCAAATAGAAATCTACATGTATAAAAGGCCATGAATCCAGGTGTGTGCTCGATGCAAGGAGCTCTTGGCTGTCAGGGAACAAGTTCGTTCCCTCGAGACCAAGGTGGCGGATCTGGAGAAGCTCAGAGACAGAGAGGCATGAAGATGAGACCTTCAGGGACGTGATAGAGGCATCTCACTCCAAGGCTGATAGGTCCTCTGCTGTCAGCTCAGGGAAGGAGAGACATCAGTCTGAGGAAGAGGGAAATGCTCCTTTAGAAGGGACTCCTTCTGCGGATGATGAGCCCATATCCTCTCGCACAGGGGATACTTCTCCAGGAGGTGGGGTCCTCCTTGTGTGGGTGATTCAATCATTAGAGGTATAGAGAGATGTGTTTATGACCTGCATGTTGACCATACGGTGACTTGCCTGCCTGGTGCAAAGTCTGCATCTAGATAGGCCTGGTGCTGTTAGGCTGTTAGGCAGCACTGGGGAGGAGACAGCTGTCATGGTGCACGTCGGCACCAACTATGTAGGGAAATGTAGTCAAGAGGTCCTGGAAGGTAAATTTAGGCTGATAGGTAGCGTATTGAAGTCTAGGACCCCCAAGGTAGCATTCTCAGAAATGCTACCTGTTCCATGTGCAGGTTCACCAAGACAGACAGAGCTGAGGGATCTCAATACATGGATGAGACGTTGGTGCTAGGAGGAGGGGTTTAGATTTGTTAGGCACTGGGATACATTTTGGGGGAAGCAAGGCCTGTACAAAAGGGATGAGCTGCACTTGAACCAAGATGGAACCAGACTGCTGGTGCTTAAAATAAAAAAAGTCACAGAGCAGCTTCCAAAATGACACCTGGAAATAGCCAACAGGAACTAGGCAGTATCCGGTTTGGCAAATGCCATGTCGTAAGATGCGAGGGTGTAAAAGATTCAGATAAAACAGAAGGGGACAGAGCAGAACCACATAAAGAGCAGACAGAAGGCTGGGCCAGCTGGTCAAAGAGTCAAAAGAAAGATAGCATACACCAGGGAAGAGATTCGGTGTATAGGTGTTTATATGCCAATGCCAGAAACCTCCAAGCCAAGATGGGTAAGCTGGAGTGCTTGGTTGATAACGAAGAAATAGATAGAGTGGGCATAACAGAAACATGGAGTAACAGTGAGAACCAGCGGGACACTGTTATCTCTGCATATAAATTCTATAGAAAGGACAGGGAGGGGTGCCTTGGAGGTAAAGTAGCACTGGATGTTAAAGAAGGGATAGAATCTAACAAGGCAGAAAACCTAGGAGGACCAGAGTCCTCCACAGAAACCCTGTGGGTGACAAAACAAAGTCTGAAAGGAAATGTGCTACTGGGGGCGTGCTATTGCCCTCCGGATCAAAATGCTGACAGTGACTGAGAGTTGCAGGAGGAAATCAGGGAGGCATCAAGGAGAGGCAGGGCAGTAATAATGGGTGACTTCAATTACCCACACATAGAATGGGTAAATTCACAGTCAGGTAATGAAGAAGGGGTCAAATTTCTAGATACGGTGAATGACTGTGCCCTAGAACAGTTGGTCATGGAACCAACCAGAGAGAAGGCAACCTTGGACTTAATCCTGAGTGGCACCCAGGACCTGGTGCGGGATGTCAGTGTCATCGACCCATTAGGGAACAGTGACCATAGTGCGATCAAATTCAGCATACATGTGGGGAGAGAATCACCAAAGAAGTCTAACACAGACACTTTGAATTTTAGGAAACTTCTCCCAAATGAGGAGTATGGTGAAAAGAAAACTGAAAGGGAAAATGAGGAGAGTCACTTTGCTCCAGAATGCATGGAGTTTACTCAAAACCACAATACTAGAAGCCCAATTAGAATGTATACCAAAAAGGAGGAAAGGTACCACTAAGTCCAGGAGTATGCCAGCATGGCTAACAGGGAACGTCAAGGAAGCCATAAAAGGGAAGAAGACTTCCTTCCAAAATTGGAAGGCCTGCCCAATGAGGAGAACAGAAAGGAACACAAACTCTGACAAAAGAAATGCAAGATGAAAAAAAGGGAGGCAAAAAGAGATTTTTTAAAAAGTATTTTAAAAGTATTTAAAACTTCTTTAAATACACTGCTTTACAGTGGTTCCGCTCTTACCTCTCGGGCAGGTTCCAGATGGTGTCCCTTGGAGATTGTTGTTCTTCAAAATCTTTTGAAGATTTTTGAAGATACCAACTTTTGTATGGTATCCCTCAGGACTCCGTATTGTCTCCAATGTTGTTTAACATCTACATGGAACCGCTAGGAGAGATCATCAGGAGATTAGGTGCAGGGTACTATCAGTATGCTGATGACATCCAAGTCTATTTCTCCATGTCAGCATCATTGGGAGAGGGCATAGCCTCCCTAAATGCCTTCCTGGAGGCGGTGATGAGGTGGATCAGGGATAACAAACTGAGACTGAATCCAGATAAGACGGAGGTACTCATTGTGCGGGGTCGGAACTCAAGAGACGATTTTGATCTGCCTGTTCTGGATGGGGTCACACTTCCCCAGAAGGAACAGGTACGCAGTCTAGGGGTGCTTCTTGATCCAAGTCTCTCCCTGGCATCCCAGGTTGAGGCAGTGGCCAGAAGTGCCTTCTAACAGCTTCAGCTGATATGACAGCTGAGTCTGTTTCTTGAGATAGACGACCTCAAAACAGTGGTACATCTGCTGGTAACCTCCAGACTGGATTACTGCATTGTGCTCTATGTGGGACTGCCCTTGTACATAGTCCGGAAACTACAGTTGGTCCAGAATGCGGCAGCCAGGCTGGTCTCTGGGTCATCTAGAAGAGACCATATTGAAGGAGTTACACTGGCTACCGATATGTTTCCAGGCAAAATACAAGGTGTTGGTCATAACCTATAAAGCCCTAAACAGCTTGGGCCCTGGGTATTTAAGAGAATGTCTTCTTCGTTATGAGCCCATTGAGATCATCAGGAGAGGTCCGTCTGCATTTGCCACCGGCTCGTATGGTGGCTACTCAGGGACGGGCCTTCTCCGTTGCTGCCCCGAGGCTTTGGAATGTGCTCCCTAGTGAAATATGAGCCTCTCCATCTCTGACAACTTTTAAAAAGTCTTTAAAGACACATCTGTTCACCCAGGCTTTTAACTGATATTGTTTTTATTGTTTTAATGTTGTTTTTAGAATATTGTTTTAAAATTTTAAATTGTTTTAAATTTCTTGCTTTTAATTTTTTTTCTTTTTGTTTTTAATTAATGTTTTACTTTTTAATCTTTGTAAGTTGCCCAGAGATGTAAGTTTTGGGCGGTATAAAAATATGTTAAATATAATAAAATAATAAAATAAATAAATAAATACATCAGAAGCAGGATGCAGGAAACCTGCCAGGGAGGCAGTTGGACCATTAGACCATGAGGGGGTAAAAGAGACTATTAAGGAGGATATGGAGGTTGCAGAGGGGCTAAATGAATTTTTTTCATCTGTCTCCATGGCAGAGAATACTGAGAATATTCCTGTTCCTGAACCAGGCTTTTCAGGGAGAGAGCCTAAAGAACTGAGTCAGATAGAGGTGACAAGAGATGATGGAAAAATTAAAAACTAGCAAATCGCCAGAGCCAGGCAGCATCCATCTAAGAATCCTTAAAGAATTCAAATGTGAAATTGCTGACCTTCTTGCAAAAATATATAACTCATCCCTATAATCAGGCTCTGTACTGATTATTGGAAAGCTGATTATTGGAAAGCTGAAGGACTGGAAAGCAGAAAATGTAAATCCGATTTTCAAAAAGAGATCCAGGGGCAATCCGGGAAGTTATAGGCTATTTAGCTTAACATCTGTTCCGGGCAAATTGATTCAAAGCATTCTCAAGATAAAATTGTTAAGCACATAGAAGAACAGGTCCTGCTGGGAGTGAACCAGCATGGCTTCTGCAAATGTAAATCTTGCCTCACAAATCTTTTGGAGTTCTTTGAGAGTGTCAACAAGTGTGTGGATGAAGGTTATCCAGTTGACATGGTATACCTGGATTTCCAAAAAGCTTTCAACAAAGTTCCTCATCAAAGACTCTTGAGAAAACTTAGCAGTCATGGGATAAGGGAACAAGTACATGTGTGGATTGCTAACTGGTTGAAGGACAGAAAATAGAGAGTAGGTATAAATGGAGAGTTTTCACAATGGAGGGAAGTAAGAAGTGGGGTCCCCCAGGGATCATTCTGTACTGGGACCAGTGCTTTTTAATTTATTCATAAATGATCTAGAAGTTGAGGTAAGCAGCGAGGTGTCCAAATTTGCAGATGACACCAAACTATGTAGGGCAGTGAAATCCAAAATGGATTGTGAGGAGCTCCAAAAGGATCTCTCCAAACTGGGTGAGAGGGCGACAAAGTGGCAAATGCCATTCAGTGTTGGCACGTGTAAAGTGATGCACATTGGGGTGAAAAACTCCAACTTAACATAGACACTGATGGGAACTGAGCTGTTAGTGACTGACCCGGAGAGAGATCTTGGGGTCATGGTGGACAACTCGTTGAAAGTGTCGACTCAATGTGAGGGCAGCTGTGAAAAAGGCTAATTCCATGCTAGGGATCATTAGGAAGGGGATTGAAACCGGCTGCTGATATTATAATGTCCTTATACAAAACTATAGTGTGGCCACACTTGGAATACTGTGTACAATTCTGGTCACCACAACTAAAAAGGGGCATTGTAGAATTGGAAAAGGTGCAGAAGAGGGCAACCAAGATATGATCAGGGCCCTAGAGCACCTTCCTTATGAAGCACGACTACACCACCTGGGGCTTTTTCGTTTAGAAAAAAGATTACTGTGGGGAGACATGATAGAGGTCTATAAAATCATGCATGGTGTGGAGAAAGTAGATAGAAATTTTTCTCCCTCTCACATACACTAGAACCAGGGGTCATCCCATGAAATTGATTGCCATGAAGCTTAGGATCAAGAAACAGAGGTACTTTTTCACACAATACATAATCAACGTGGAATTCTCTGCCACAAGATGTGGCGGGGCCAGTGTGGTGTAGTGGCTAGAGGGCTGGATTAGGACCGGGGAGACCTGAGTTCAAATCTCCATTCAGCCATGATATTAGCTGGGTGACTCTGGGCTAGTCACTTCTCTCTCAGCCTAACCTACTTCACAGGGTTGTTGTGAGGAGAAACCTAAGTATGTAGTACACTGCTCTGGGCTCCTTGGAGGAAGAGTGGGATATAAAATGTAAAATAAAAATAATAATAATAATAATAAAGATGTGGTGGCAGCCAATAACCTGGATGGCTTTAAGAGGGGTTTGGATAACTTAATGGAGGAGAGGTCTATCAACGGCTACTAGTCAGGGGGCTATAGGCCACCTCCAGCCTCAGAGGTAGGATGCCTCTGAGTACCAGTTGCAGGGGAGTAACATCAGGAGAGAGGGCATGCCCTCAACTCCTGCCTGTAGGCTTCCAGTGGCATCTGGTGGGCCACTGTGTGAAACAGGATACTGGACTAGATGGGCCTTGGGCCTGATCCAGCAGGGGTTTTATGTTTTTTATGAAATGTGGCAAATAGCAGTAAGGATACTCTCTATTGCCTTCCGTGTTACTTACAGAAGGAAAGCATTCCTTTGGCCTGCATACTAGGAATTTTGGGAATGAAAATAAGGCACAATTAATTTATGGAATTTGCTACCATAAGATTTGGAGATGGCTATTAACTAAGGTGGCTTAAAAAGAAATTAGACAAATTCATGTATGAGAGATCTATCAATGGCTACTAGTGATGCTGCCTATATGGAACACATTCAAAGGCAGAATGCTACTAAATACCAACTGGGGAGCAACACAGTGGGAGAGGGCTATTGATTTCAAACCCTGCTTATAGGCTTCCTAGAAGCATAGTAACATAGGAAGCTGCCTTATACCAAATCAGACCATAGGTCCATCTAGCTCAGCATTGTCTACACAGAATGGCAGCCGCCTCTCCAAGATTTCAGGCAGGAGTCTCTCAGACCCATCTTGGAGATAGCCAGGGAGGGAACTTGAAGCCTTCTGCAGGCAAGCATGCAGGTGCTTTTACCAGAGCGGCCCTAGCCCCTGAGGGGAATATCTTACAATGCTTCCACATGCGGTCATCCATTCAAGGGTGGATCCTCCTGCTTAGCAAAGGGAACAATTCATGCTTGCAACCACAAGACCAGCTCTCCTCCCATATTGTTGATTATACCAGGAAATAGGATGCTGGAGTAGTTAGACTTTAGGTCTGATCCAGCAGGGCTCTACTTATTTTCTTAAGGACCTTACTTGGATATTGTCAAGATTCCTTGGCCTATGGGATCTCTGTTAAGGAAGGACAGGGTGGCACAGAAACCAGTGCTCTCCAGATTCCTGACCTGTAACTATCTACACTGTAGCACAGTTGTGCACAGCTGATAGATAACAATTTGCAAACCACTGCTGCTTTAGCTTTCAGACAAATGAGAATCACACATACAAGAAGGAAGAAGTTTGGCTCGTGGAATGTAACTCTAATACACCTTGCCCTTGGGCATTTGAAACGAGTCCACCACATATTTCTACAACTGTGGCATGATGGTTATAGGACTGGGGCCTGGAAGACGAAGCTTATTCTTAGTTGAAGCCATTTTGGATATTCATCTTCCCTTCAGGCATAATGTTCATTATGTGAACTGGCTAAAAACATTCATAGAATGATGCTGTGCTCTATTTTTGCAAACCACTTTGTATGCAGTTCCGACTACACATCTCTCCATAGTGTCAAGATGGAATTTGAGATCCTATTGCATCTATGTCATGCTTAACCAGCCTAATTATATGAACATATGAAACTCCCTTATACTAAGATAAAACAACAATCCATCTTGCCCAGTATTCAAATAGCCATAGAGGCTATTCACATGTGGGTTCAAAACCAGGCTAAGGGAGCCCAGCCCTTAACACATGCGTGGGAACCACCAGGATCGTGCCTGATCCTGGTGGCACCACAGCGGCAAACCCGCCTATGAAGCCACCCCCCTCAAAATGGGGTTAAGAGAGGAAGCGCTCTCCTAACCCCATTTCCCTGCTCATGGCTCGCAGCCACAGCTGGCAGACTTGGGGGGGGAGAGGGGGTCCCCATCATGCACCATGCAGTCGTGTGGTGCATCATCAGAGCTCCGAGGGTGGGCAGGGCGATGTGGGGCGGTGTATCCTGGCAGCCCTGACCCTCGAAGTTACCGGCAGGCGCCGGTGCTCATCTGGGTGGGCAATCCTCCCGCCCAGGGAAGGCAGCCTGCTTGTGTGCGGGGAGGTAAGTGCTTTCGGACTTCCTCCCTACAGACAGGATAGCCCTTTCTCACTGCTCACAGACTCCAAGACCTCATTAGGGATCCTTCCACACACCTGCTATTTGAGATCTCATAACTGTTGAAGCCAAGGGCTAAACCTGAGTGCTTCTGCACAGGGATGTGCATGAACCTGTTCGGAGGCCCTTTTACAGGCCTCTGAATAGGTTCAAACACTGGTTGGGTTTGAGGTTCAAAGGCCGGGGGGTCTCTCTTTAAGGGCGGGGGAGGGTGCACTTACCCCTCCCCCCACTTTCCCCCTACCACTGCTCGGTTTTGGTAAAAGCCTTTTGGGGCAGCATTGTACCTCCCTGTTGCCCTTTCCCCCTCTTTGGTTAGAAGTGGCCTGGAGTATCGGGCGTGCATGTGAACGTCACGCACATGCTCGCGCACGTCTGACATGCATGCAATACTTCCAGCCACTTCTGGCTAGAGGGGCGGCAGGGAGGTACACTGCCGCCCCAAAGGATTGTATCAAAACCGAGCACCAAAGCGGGGAGGGGTAAATGCACCCTCCCCCGCCCTTAAAGTGAGACCCCCCCACCCCCTCGAGCCACCCCTGCCCAGTTCTGTGCACATCCCTACTTCTGCATGCAAAGCATCTGTTCTGCCACTGAACTATGGTTCCTTCTAGTTGCAAAACAGTTGAACAAGGGGCCCTTCCCTTCCCTAGGATCGTCTCCATAGTCCTTCCTGCTCTCCAAATTGTGCAATAATTACAAAAACAATTTATCCCTTGCTTGTTTTTTATTGCTACAATAAATCAACTTGAAAGTTTCCTACTCCACCCAAGACGTGAAATTCAAAAACAGTTACAGGTTCAGAAAGTAGTCTTATTAGCGGATAACCCTATATTACTGTCATTCGTTATAAATATGAACAGAATGCCTAGCATTTTAAAGTACTGATGATGATGATGATGATGATGATGATGATATTCCTAATGATCAAATGCGTAGTACACCCACCAGATGTACTTGGAATGCATTATGCTCTGTTTGATGCTTTCAGATATTTGCAGTCCATTCATTTCTTAAAGGAAAGATGAAACCAGACTATAAAATGTATTGAACTGTCACTCTGATGTGCCCTTAATTAACAACTTATAGAGTATGTGGATTCTACAAACAGAGATAACAACTTGTAAAGCTTGAGTTACTTAATTGTATGATCTCTGGTTAAAGCATTTCAGATTATTAGTGAATATAACCCAACTACCACCAACAGACCTAAAGCATATAGCTCCCACTAATTGTTGCCAAGATAGCAAACCTGTAAAGTGACTCAGGAAGTGCTATTTTCCCCCCTCTTAATATTTATGAAATGCAGCCAAGAATCCACAAGAGCTTTTCTGTTCATGATTAATACTGCAGCTAGCTTTATGAGATCAACTGGTTATTTATATGTTGCAGGAGGTGGATGTTTTGACTGTGGCTCACGTTGCTACATTTCAGTTGTGGCATGAGGATAGACAGACAATAAGGTCATTCTTAAGGCCTGCGAAAGCAGGGTAGAAGTGAGAAAACCTGGGTAGAAAGGCCCGTGTGGAGCCATGGGACCTGCTTCTACCCTGCTGCTCCAGAGCAGGGCTATCCTAAATTTTTACCTTGATGTTAGCCAAGGTAAGAGGGGGAAAGCCCCATCTTACCTCTCAGTCCTGACTGTGTGCACAATTGGTGCTGTGTGCAGCAGCTCCAGGCAACCCGGCTCCCTTCTAACCATTGAGTGCCACTTATTGATAACCTTTAAAGCCCTAAACAGCTTAGGACCAGGTTATCTAGGAGAGCGCCTTCTTGTGCATGATGACTTCCACTGCACACTGAGATCATCGAGAGAGGTCCTTCTCCATATGACGCCTGCTCATCTGGCAGTGACTTGGGAGAAAGCCTTCTCTGTAGTCGCTCCTAGGCTGTGGAATGTGCTCCCTATAGATATTTGTGGTTTAACATCTTTGCCAGCCTTCAAAAGAGCCCTTAAGACACTTTTTTTTCCCCAGCCAGGCTTTTAGTAATCTCTGTATGTTTTTAATTTTTTAAATTGCTGTTTTTAACAGATTGTTTTATTTTGTTTTTCTTGTGTTTATTTTTGTGAACCGCCTAGAGCCTTTGGAGTCAGGCGGTATATTAGATAGATAGATAGATAGATAGATAGATAGATAGATAGATAGATAGGAGCACCCAGGAAGCTGGGAACTGTTGCACTGAAGCGGGCAGCCTCTCTGCTACCCACACAATGCATTGTGGGATACTGGAGGACTTCCTCCTCCAGATCCCTGCTGCAAAGGTCTCCACTGCACCAATCATCTGGGTGCACAGCACGGCAGAGCACAGGCTAGCCCTTGCTCATGTGGGGAAATATAGGTATAATCCTGCCTCCCCCCTAGTCCCAGGGAGTTTGGTCCTGTGGACAACCTTAATGCCTACCATACATCCACTAATTTGAAGGCTATAGGCCACCTCCAGCCTCAGAGGCAAGATGCCCCTCTATACCAGTTGCAGGGAAGTAGCAGTTGGAGAGAGGGCATGCCCTCAGCTCTTGCCTGTGGGCTTCTCATAGGCATCTGGTGGGCCACTGTGTGAAACAAGTTGCTGGACTAGATAGGCCTTGGGCCTGATCCAGCAAGGCTGTTCTTATGTTCATACAACCGTAGGATATCTTGCCATTCTTACACAGATGTGTGCGGTGCATCCATCTTCAGGAAGACATAATCCTGTAGGCTACATTGAGTTGACAAAGGTGAAGAGCAGCAGACTATTCCATGCTGACGCCTAGAACAGGCAAGAAAGTGGTGGTGGTGGTGGTGGTGGTGGTGGTGGTGGTGACAGCAGCTGCTCCTAGCCACCTCCCTCGTTTACCTGAGCAGGTGGTCAAGTGTACAAGAGGTGATGGTGGTAAGCTGCAGCAGCAAGGGTTCTGGTCTGTGGTGTGACCTTTTGAGGTGTACAGTCAGAGATTCCAGTAAACATAAGACTTATCTATTCCAGTTATGGTTACAGGGTTTAAAAGGAATTTCTTGGGGTGGGGGCAAGCTTCAGATCTAGTAGATTAGATGCTAATGCAAATGAAATGGTGCAGTTAGGGATGCATGCAACTTTAATGCCTATCAAGAGGGAATCCTACTTTAAAGCCAATTCTGACATTGGTCTTCCAAATCCTCGCAAAGTGGCTCCATGGAGGACTGGGTAATTACGTCCCTTACAAACAACAATTACATGCATTCCAATATTTGTCCATTATGGAATTTCAGTCAGCCTGATCCATGTAACTAATGAGCCTAAGGTTGATTTACCAAACATGCTTCCTGGGAAATAACTTCCATGGAATTTAGTGGGACTTACTTTCGAGTTGACATTTTGAGGATCAAGCTGTAAATTCAAATGCCTTATCTTTGCAGGCTGTTTGGTCTGTCTTACAACCATATCCTTGATGGTGGTGGTTTTTAAGAGAATGGCTTCTTCGCCATGAGCCCCATCGCCCATAAAGATAATAATCCAGAGATTATCACTACTGAGTAGCTTGTCTGGTGGCTACACAAGGATGGGCCTTCTCAGCTGCTGACCCGAGACTTTGAAATTAGCTCCATACAAAGAGCCTCCCCATCTCTGACAACTTTTTAAAAGTTCTTAAAGACTCATTTTTTCACTCAAGTGTTTTAACTTCCTTGTGGTTTTAAATTGTTTAAAGATTTTCATTTTTGTCTTAATTTGTTTTATGTTGTAAACTGCCCAGAGACAGAAGTGTGGGTTGATCTACATATCTGATAAGATGAATGAATGAATGAATGGGCTGAGCGCTCTCCTGTGCAGAAAACCAAAATGGAAAAACTACTAAGCTCACTTCTAATGCTAATGAGAGCTGTGCCCCAAAATGAGTAAATAAGACCCAACAGGACCAGCCCTGGCAAATATTTGTTTTCACATCTTCCTGCAAGAAAGAACTGACATCCTTGTGCTGACTGGAAACCAGTTTGCAATTAAAAGGAGTGGATAACAACAAAGTGAACAGAAGGATATTTGCATTGTTCTAAACTGTCTAGATGCACGTCTGTGAAGTCCCCAGACCATTGGGGATAATTCAGGACCTTTCAACTGTCACATAAAATTTCATGGAGGATGATGCCTAGCATTGTTGATCAGACATTAGCTTCACCTTTTCATCCTACTGGGGGCCATCAAACGCAAAGTTGGATTAAATTTGGCAGATCACATTATATATGGGAAAGTGAGAAATAGTGTTGTATCACAATTGATTTTCCCAGAGGCATGAGTCAACCTCTAGTAGTTTGATACTGACGTGATAAATACATTTTCCCAATGGTAACTTTTCATATTTCAGAGCACTGCAGAGTACTGCTGTGTATGCAGATGAGAATAATTTAAATCATATTATTTTGTTGCTTGCAATCAAGCTAGAACCAAACAGATGCAGAAAGATATTGATCTGGGGTGATAACGAAGGGTCAGAAAATCAAAACAGAGTGTTCCCTGTAAGATTTAGATCACCTCTGCTATGGTTAAAAAAAATAAAAAATCCAGCAACTCAATTTCAGATCAGGTGCAGGGAGGATACCTGATGTGAAACCTGTGGAGAAAGTGTTGCATTTGAATGCAGGAAACCCGACTTCAGGTCAATGCTCAGGTGTAAAGCCTTCTGCATGGCCTTGGGCAAGACACTCCCAGACTAACTCCCAGGGTTGTTGTGAGTTGCGACACTAAAACAACTGGAAAAGGAGCAAGATACAAATGTATCAAAGAAATGATGAGAATTAATATTGTTATGGCTGGCTCACCATTTTCTTTCATTGGCAGAATGCTGATTAACAGTCCATAATGTCCATAATTTGATAATATGATGGTTCCTCGAGGAGAATGGGTCAGGAGACAGTTGACAATATTTCTGCATGTTTGAAAAAGATAGTCACCTGAACGGAGACAGTGACCCTGCCGCACAGCTAAGGGAAGAGACTGATGAAACGTGTGTGTGTGTTTGTGTGTCTGTGTGTATCCTGTTCCAGGTCTCAGTCAAAGCAGGGTTCTAGGAGGGACTCAGACCTTGGAAAGCTCCAGGGAAGTGGGGTCAGGACTTCTGATACCTCCAAGCAGACAATAAAGAGAGCTGGGTATAACAGACATAATAAGATGGATGTTGCTCAAGTTGGAGCTTGGAGCTGACTGTCGGTTTTTGTCAGTTTTTGTAACTGCTGCCCAGGTAGAGTGCATTGGCTCTACACTTCTCTAGGCAAGACTCTGTTGCATAAAGGGAACTTACTGTTCTAAGTGCTGACTCCAGTGGAGCTAGGGGACCTACACACGGATTGGCGGGTCCCTGAAGGATCCCTCTGAGTCAGAGGATCAAGGCAGAGCCTTATCCTCAGTTCATGGTTGTAGTGCTAGTTCTGGTTCCCTTGGTTCTCCTGCTGAGGAGGATCCCAGTAATGTGGGGGGTCACACAGGGACTGAGTTGTAGGGCCTTCCCATCCTGTCTCACCCCCTGAACCGTCTGCCTCATCCAGTTGGAGGGTCTCAAATCCAGGGTCACAACGTACATGTGTTGTGCATTTGAACACACATGAACCTGAATGAAGGAACAGCAGTTTGTCATTTGGAACAATCAGAGGCAGAAAGAGAAGCTGAACTGAGAGTCAGGTGAGTGCTGAAGGCACATTGAAGTGCAGGGCCTCTCTCTGGAGCTCTGATGTAGGATTGTGATCTGCTGCCTTGCAGGAGTGCCTGCTCCTTGCCTGCATTTATGCTTTATTTGCATATTTGTAAACAAACCAAATTTTACAAAAATGCTATTCTCCATCCAAAGGAAACTAAACCCAAAAAGCGTTACCCTGGGACTTTTCATTCCTCAGGGAAACGGGGAGCATGCAACGATATGGACATTTTGAGTAATATGCAGTCTATGCACATCAGATTATTTGGGATATACCAAGGCCAGCAGCTTTCAGTCCAATCTGCTACAGATCTTCCATATGAGTATGTAGTGAAGTCCACTCAACATTCCACAATCTGTTCACAAGCTTGGGTGGGGTGGGGACATGGAAGTGGAACTCTATTCTATTGTCTTCTAGGAACTGATCTGACAGAAGTCTCATGCTGTCCCTCTTCCCAGCCATTACTTTGCCTATCCTCTTCTATATTATGAGCTTTTTTAAAAAATGTTAAGCTTTTTAAAAGTAATATTAATTTGCATCACTGCACCCATTCACTAAATTTACTTTAACACAAAGCTATCGATCCTCCATCCCACCCACCCCCACCCCACCATTCTCTCTCTCCGCTTTCGTACATATTGGGAAACCGCAGGTCCAACAGACCCACGGTTTGCCTCCATTCCCCCCACTGCGCTCCCAGATGATCCAGATCTGGAGCCTGGGAGCCTGAAATGGGGAGGAACTAGCTGCATGGGCTTCCTCCTTCTATTGACAGACAGCCACGGCAGCCAACTGGAGACAGGTAGAGGGAGGAGCTTCCTACCTTCAACTCCAGTTACAAACAGTGGCAGAATCTAGATGACATGACTGGAGGTTTTGGCTACAAAACCAAAAAGGGACCAAGAGTTCCAATTCAGGTTTGTAGCAAGAAACCTCGGGTCACTTTGGACATGGAACCACATGTTCCCACCTTCAGATGACCACAAACCGAAACCTCTTGCATGGTTGCCTCTGGTTTGGCATGATGTCTGAAGGTGGCCTCTGTGTCTGACCTCATTTACACGTAACGCAGAACTGAGGGTCCAATGGACCCTTCACCCACCGCACATTGACCTGTCTGCATTCAAATGAAACAGACAGGTGCTGAATTGCAATCAGGAAGACTGCAGAGAGGAGGGGGAACTGGTTGTGTGGGCTTCCTTCTTACATGAAGGACAGCTCCTACAGCCAAGCACAGCTGGAAAGAGGGAGGAGCATCCTCCCTCAAGTCTGGTTTCAGCCAGCAAAGCCTGCAGTTCAGCATTCAGATGTTCTGCAGGCAGCCGGAAACCTCAGGTACGAGCAGTGAAGCTCACTACAACCCGAGGTTTCAAACTGGAGTTTGGCACAGAATGTTGGAGTTTGTAATTGTTTAGCAAAGCACCAAGAGGAAGCTGCCCGCTCCAGTTACGAAGTAGTGCAGAGCTTTATTGTTGCAGTTAGTCAAGAACAAGCATGGAGATTGTAGTGCAGTATAAAGTAAATTATTATTATTATTATTATTATTATTATTATTATTATTATTTTACACAGTCAGACAGGTGTTATTGACTGGTTTGTTTTATCCAGACATCGAGTCCTTCCCAAGGACCTAGGATGGCTGAATTTTATTGTCAATGTTGTTGCTGTTGTTATAGATATCGTCGCAGAATATAGGCTGTTCCCAGAAAAGCTGCTTTTTGTAATTGGTTGATGGTGATTTCTGTGGCCCCGATGGTGTTGAGGTGCTCTTCAAGGTCTTTTGGAACTGCACCTAGGGCGCCAATGACCACTGGGATTATTTTGATCTTTTTCTGCCACAGCCTTTCAATTTCAATTTGTAGATCTTTGTATTTGGTGATTTTTTTCCTATTTCTTTTTCTTCTATTCTGCTATCCCCTGGTATTGCTATGTCGATTATTTTAACTTGTTTTTCTTTCTTCTCAACTACAGTTATATCTGGTGTATTGTGTGGCAGATGTTTGTCTGTTTGTAGTCGGAAGTCCCATAATATTTTTACATCTTCATTTTCTTCAACTTTTTCAATTTTATGGTCCCACCAATCTCTGGCTACAGGTAGCTTGTATTTTTTGCAGATGTTCCAGTGTATCATCCCTGCTACCTTGTCATGCCTTTGTTTGTAGTCAGTCTGTGCGATCTTTTTACAACAGCTGATTAGGTGGTCCACGGTTTCATCTGCTTCTTTACAAAGGCGGCACTTGCTGTCTGTTGTTGATTTTTCGACTTTTGCTCTTATTTCATTTGTTATTAGTGCCTGTTCCTGTGCAGCCAGTATTAAACCCTCTGTTTCCTTGCCATTCTTAAGCCATTGCCAGGTCTTGGTGATGTCTGATTTTCCAGTGATACTATGCAAATATTGACCATGCAGTGGCTTATTTTTCCATTTTTCTGCTTGGTTCTTGACTTGTTCTTTCTTGTAGGCCTGCTTTGTTTCATTGGTGTTGAATAGTTTCTCATTATTGACCATCTGAAGTGCATCTTCTTCACTGTCCTTGATATAGTCTTCAAGGCCTCTTTTCTCCTCCTCTATTGTTTGATGGACTTGCAGCATTCCTCTTCCACCTGAGCTGCGAGGGAGGTATAGCCTATCGACATCACTGTGGGGGTGCAGAGCATGATTGATGTTCATGATTTTCCTGGTCTTACAATCTAGCATCTCTAGCTCTGCCTGGGTCCAGTCTATTATTCCTACAGTGTATCTGATAACAGGTATAGCCCAGGTGTTTATGGCTTGTATGGTGTTTCCGCCATTGAGTTTGGACTTGAGGATTTTTCTAACTCTCCTGATGTATTCACTTCCTATTTTTCTTTTAACTATAGTGTGTGCGATGTTATCAGCCTGGAGAATGCCCAAGTATTTGTAATGTTCTTCCTCTTTATTATTATTATTATTAATTCAGTTTCTATGCTGCCCTTCCAAAATGGCTCAGGGTGGTTTACACAGAAAAATAATAAATAAATAAGATGGCTCCCTGCCCCCAAAGGGCTCACATTCTAAAAAGAAACATAAGATAGACACCAGCAACAGTCACTGGAGGTACTGTGCTGGGGGTGGATAGGACCAGTTACTCTACCCCTGCTAAATAAAGAGAATCACCATGGTAAAAGGTGCCTCTTTGCCCAGTTAGCAGGGGATTTGTTCAGATTTGTCAGGTTAAGTACATTTTAGATAGGAAAGACCTATCCTTACTATGAGCTACATAATGAACAGGAGGGGGGAGAAAGAGATGCTCCCATCTGCTCTCCAAGAGGGAAGGAAGTAGGACTGACTTGCTACAGGAAATACCTGAGGAGTCAAGGCAGGTGTCATAGAGTAGAAGCAAAGCAGGGACAGGTAAGGGGACCTTCACTAACTTCCTCTACTCCCAATGCCTCTAGTGGTCATTAGGATAGTTGGTGCAAAAGGTCGATTGGAACTCCATCTCCAACAAGGAAAACCTCAGGTGCTTTTCAGATAGGACTGAAGTTTCATGCATTCACACATACAAATTTGTCAACCTCTGACTCCTTCAACTCCAGTTTCCCATTACATATGAATGTGGCCAATCTCTCTCCCTCTCCCTCTCCCTCTCCCTCTCCCTCTCCCTCTCCCTCTCCCTCTCCCTCTCTCATATATATATATCCATTTTGTTTGACGGTACATAAGTGCAATTGCAAAGATTCAGCATAGTTTAAGATTGAGGGAGGTGGGGAGAGATAGAAATGGAGCCAGATATTGCAGGCGTGTAGGGAAAAAGGTGTGGATATTAATGCAGAGGCAGTGAGGGAGTACATGGAAATAATGCTGACTCCAAGAAAGGGCCTTGACATCTATCAGACCTACAGCAAGACTTAATCTAGTATCCCTAGATTTCCCAGGCTAGAGAGAAGTTCCCCCATCTGGCTGAAGGAACAGTGGCAAGATTTGCATTAATTTAGCATATTGATTGGCTGATAGACATGTAATCCCCTGCACACCTACAAACCTTTCCTTTGGTTTGAGCAGCCATCATGCCCTGAACAGAACCTGCTAGATACTCAACTCCTTGCCCCATAGCACTCTAATGAGGATTACCCTAGACCAATCATTGGTCAGACAGTCTACACAGTTTGCTGAACCTGCATTCACTGAACAAGGATTGCAAAACTTGTCTTCCCATTACGCGATCTGACAGGCTTCAGATAGATTTATCTTTTCTTCCCTGCAGAGCCATTCTCAGGCAGTGGTACTAAGTGTAGCCATCACCTTTGACTTCTGGGATCACTCCGTATAAATGTACAGACTACTTTCTTCCTCTTAGCCATAGCTGGTTAAGCTCAGAAATTCATTTTGACAGAGGACTGTAGAGTAGCCAGCAATATGACAGTCATTTGTTGCAAAAGCAATTCAAATGCAGACGACAGGTGCATTTGAACTGAATCTTTCTTGTTTTCTAAAGGAGGTGGATTCCAGGTGGAAAATCCCACTTGATAATCAGCCTTGAGAGAAAATGAGTGTATGCTATTTAATTCAGGCAAGAAATGCAAGTCAGGAGGACCAATGAGCCACCATCCCCTTACAGATACACCTGTACAATTCAATACTCATAAAAGTATGCTCAAAATAAGCTGCAAAATGTTTGATCTTGCATGAGCTGATTGTTGCCATTCACACAACTGCCTTGGGCAGTAAGCCGACACACACAACATTTTCAAGTGGCTACTGCTTGCCCAGTAGCTACAAGAATCAGTCCCCAGTGGGTAGCCCTGGAATCTAACATGGAAAATAATATTAAAAGGTGCTCAACAGAATGCTATGATACAAATATGTGCCAGGATTTAGTGAAATGCTGCAGCAAATTTGATAAATAAAATACTAAGCACTTTTGTTATATGGCAGCGTTTTCAAAATGTCATTTGTTCCGTGGAAAGAGATTTCCAATATTTCTTACAAAAAGGATACCATACATGGTCATCTAAATCAAATCTTTTCCTGCTGCCACCTGGTGGGCTTTAGGAGGAATTTATCCCACACCTCATTCATCAATGCCTCTTTTCATTTAGCTCCGTATGTGGAGCTGCTGTGTAAACCAATTTGATCCCAGCAGTCCTTGCTGACTAAGTACTGTCAGTCATAACAAGTGTGAACTGATGTCGCTGGTGGTGCATTAGTTGTAAAGGTATTATTTCATGATCCGACTGGGTTAGTATCTGTATTCCCAAAGTCGTACTCTGGTATATAGTGATGCATGGTAATTGAATTTAGTAATGGCAGTTTAAATTGCCTGACTGTAGAGAAAGGTCATGGCTGCCAAGTCATCAGTTTCTGGTCAGCTTCACATAATCCCACCAGCCAAAAGCAGCTCTGAAAACATGATTAAGGAATGATGGCACACCTTTTGCACTCCTAGAATAATGCATTCTGCATGGCCTGCAGTGCAGGTCATGCCCACCACAGGGATTCTGGTGAAAACTGATTCCCAATGGAGATCCCTCCCTGTCCATGCTGTATTGTTGAGGGGGGCCATTTCCTACATGATGCCATATCATTGCACTACGAGTTTCTCCATATATACTCTACGTTACCGGCCATGAGCAGGGCCAAGGGAACTTACAACATGATGGCAATGGCAACACATCATGTGGAGTGAGTCTCCTACACCTTTCACAGGATTGTAGCTGGGGGGAGGAATAGGGATCTGGCCCCTGTGACTGACTTAAAGACAATCTAGGAATTCATCAAGGGCATTCTATGGGTCAGTCATTCACAATTGTCACATTTTTTGCTTGGTTTCTTGTCAGCTGTACTGGGCACAAACATCATGGGTACACACAACACCAATGTCTTCTGTCCATACAAGCCAAACACAGATCACAGTGCTTCCCTTTGTGAATGTGGTTGAATTTCTGGGGCTATGCCTCGCTTGTGGTGTTTCAGAATACCTACACAAGTCCACCCTTTTTTCAGGAAAGCCTCTGCCAGCTATACACAGGAGAGGGAGTATCTCTGGGGGCAGGTTCAGATGAACATTGCAGTGCACATGCGAGAACATCAGGTGTGTGACAAGAACACACCTGCCCTGATATCACTGGTGGATGAGCCAATGCGCTCTTGGCACATCCTTTAATCACGTGAGAGGGATGCTCATCTGAATCACCCCTCTACACATGCTTCAACTAGACTTTGGAGTGCATGTAGAGGGTCGATTCACTTGAAGCAAGAGTTCACCCCAAGAGTTGTTCCATGACCGTGGCTGCACACATTGCTGCACTTGTCTTTGTTGCAGGTTGCTTCCCAAAGTCAATATCTCCTGTCAGTGGATAGGACGTTTTTGCATCACTATACCACCATATTTTCAAACCATACTTCTTTGGCTTGCTTGGCATGTGTTGCCAGGAGGGACTGTGCCTTGGAAACTAATAGCTACTCATCAACTGCTTGTCAGACCAAGGAATGTAGCTGTGCTGCAGCTCCTGCACACACAAAAGTCTCAGATTCCTGTAATGGTTGCCAGCTTGGCAATCACTCTTCTCTCCAGTCAAGTGGCTTTGTCATCAAACCTTAAATTACTTGTGGTGTCCTCAAATAATCTCAGCTGCACCATGGCACAGAAATAGGAGGGCCTCTGCAGCACTTCATGACTGGTATGAAACATACCAGCCAGGACTAGCAGGCTAAGATACACTATAAGTTCTGTAGTCAAGGTGCTTCTGTCAAGGTACTTCCATCGGAACATAAGAAGCTGCTGCCTACTGAGTCAGAACGTTGGTCCATCTAGAGCACCATTGTCAACTCTGACTGGCAGTGGCTCTCCAGCACTTTAGGCAATATTTGGAATCCCTGCTGGACTAAACTTCTCTTGATCTGGCCTCTCACCAAAGGACCCTGACCCCACTGCACTACTATGCAGTGGGCAAGTGATAGAATGGTTGTAGACCACCTTTTGCTGTATCTGCTTCTCATGTATCCAGTTATCAGTATCTTAACTGGCAGGTGAGAGAGGTTCAGCAGACTGTTCTGTGCCACACATCCCACCTCTACAACTTCTTGCTCTCTCAACATGGAACCAAGCTCCAACACACACACACACAGTGTATCCCACTAGGAGAAATGGGAAAAGACCAGAGATGTACTGTGGATGGTTGATACACTGATGCCAGGCTTACTGAAGCTGATGTTGTGGAGGTTGCTGCTGTTATGATCCTTTTGGCTTTGTTCTGCTGGCTAAAATCCCTGTTTCTGTGAGGTCAGGTGCTTCTAAATGGTTTACACGTTTCATACACTAGGAATGACATTGTGGGAAGGATTGGTTTCATCTACCCTAGTCTCAGGTAGATTCCATATGGTGGAGCTTGATGACAGTTGCTCCTCAAAGCAGGAACTGTTATATGGACTCCTTCAAGGATCCTTTCTGTCACCAATGCTTTTTAGTATCTACATGAAACCACTGGGTGTCATCAGGAGGTTTGGTGTTGGGTGTTATCAGTATGCTGATGACACCCAAATCTATTTCTCCTTGTCATCTTCAAGGGTTCCCTGAGTGGGGTGGCAGTATGATCCTGGCCTCTGAGCATGTGTGGAGCCTCCACGCATGTAGAGAGGCCAGGGCCACGCTGAAACCCCGCAGGAATGCTGGGTGGGGCAACACTGCTTGAGGCAGCTTGCAGGTGTTGCCCTAATGTTTGTAAGCACCTGCTAATGTATTTTTAAAGGCACCTCTCACCCACCCACCCCCACCCCCGGCGCTGACTTCACTGGCTGCTGCTGGCATAGCCATGAGCTCAACTAGAGCAACATCTTCATCCACATTTTGACCGAGTACACCTTGCAGTGCAGAATGCAGATTGCAGAGCAGAGCAGAGCAGTGAGTGAAGCACAGTTTAGTCTCAAGGCCAGACATGGAACTCATCTCACAGCAACTACCAATAAAATATTTTACACAGAGAGAGAGAGCTCAGCTGAACTGCCACTGTTCATTTCTCACCACAGCAAACCAAACCACAACTCAAGGAAGGAAGGAAGGCACCCAAGTTCTGCCTTTGTCAATCTGAGATCCAGCAGAACTAGATAGTAGAAGCTCAATTACTCTTTTACTCAGTATTTATAAGTAGAATACAGGAGCAGAGCCAGGCTGGTGGCGGCCTGAGTGCAGCCGCCGCCTCGACCCCCTGACCCCGCCCCCCATGTCTGACATCAGATGCGCCCAGCTAGCCATGCCCCCCTGTCTGACGTCAGACGCAGGGGCATGGTCACCCTTCCAAATGGGGCCACGCGGCCCTGTTTGGAAAGGAGATCAGCCCGCACTGCTTTCATGGGCCAGTCTTTCTCCTAAACAGGGCCATGCGGCCCCATTTGGGAGGGAGACTGAGCGCCCCTGCTGCATTGGCAGTGGGACCAGGAGCGACTCTCCCTGCCTTTAAGGCAGGGAGAGTCGCTCCTGCTGTGCTGCCAACGCAGTGCGGGCCGATTTCAGCTCCAGACGGGGACACACAGCCCCATTTGGAACTGAAATAACACCCGTGTGTCTGACGTCAGACATGTGGGGCGTGTCTGGGGCCGCGCTCACAGCCCCTGATTGGGTGCGGCCCAGGTTCTTTGAACCTGTTCACCCAATGGTGGCTCCACCCCTGGTAGACTGTTAAATTACCATCCTCAGTGACCAATGGATGGCATTAGAATATTTGTTAGGAAAAAATACCGACTGCTCCAACTCTGTAACTGCATAGTTTCTTTTGCTATATTTTAGCTTCTCCCAAATTACAAACCCATAACTGTGACAGTAAAACAGCTCACTGATTTACTGTGCAGGTGCACAAGACATGAGCTAGCTTACTTTTTTAAAAAAAACAGTAAATACCACCACGAAGGTGACATTTTATGGATCTGTGCATTTTATAAGAATTTTAAAGTAAGTTGCAGGAGAGTAGCAGAAGTTGTGCACAGTCATAAGGAAATTACACACACGTATAAACACACACATACTTTTATTCCCTCTTTTTATTGACTGTAATCTATTCTTCTGGGCTGACATCCAGACTAAGTTACCTCTGAGTAGTCCTATTAAATAACTTACTCTGGATATCAGTCCTGGCTATTATTATTTATTTATTTTATTTCTAAATTAGTACAGAGGTTTCCTAAATTAATATAGCAGCAATAGCACAGCACAATATTATTTTATTTTATTGTTACATTTTTATATCACCTTTCACTAAAGCAATCTTAAGGCAGTTTACAAAACATTTAAAACAAGAGAAGACTATAAAACAGTTGCATAATGAAAATATTAAATTGGAATATAAAAATACAAATCTAATCAAAAGTTTAAAAAATCTACACAATAGGACCATAAAATACAGAGCAGCAGCAGTAAAAGCAACACTCGTATAAAAACCTGGGTGAAAAACTAAGATTTCACTTGCTTTCTAAAAATTGTGATGGAGACTGAGGAGTGGATGCCCATTGGGAAATCATTCCAGAGCCTGGGGGCAATAACTGAAAAGGCCCTGTCCCATGTGCATGACAACTCAGCCTCTCTCACTGTCGGCACATGGAGCAGAGTCCCCTCTGATGACCTCATCAAGTGGGCAGAAACCCTTGGGAGCACATGGTCCCTCCAGTATCCAGGGCTGAAACCATTTAGGGCTTTAAAGATCAAAACCTTTATACTCAGTGCTGAGAAAAGAAAATCACAAAGTCAAACCTTTCCTGGATTCCTTCCTCCTCTCCTGGTGTATCCTCTTCAAATCATGCACACTAAGGGTTCTCTCTGCCTCCCAGGTCCTTTGAATACATTTTGTAATTCCCTCCTTTTTTTTGTTCCCCATCCCTACTCCATCCCCGCAGCCAATGAGGGCACAGTTGCCCATGACATGACAATACTTGATCTATATGATAATAAGCTAAACAAGAAGCAAGGAAATCTCAAACCAAATGGAAGCCAGTGCCAGAAAACTAATCAGCAAGAGGAAACAGCCTACCAAAATGGCACTTGAAACTTGAAATGTTTCGAGCTCAAAATGGGGTTATTTTGTTTCGAGCTCAAAATAGGCCCTTTATTTTAAGAGTGTTTTGTTTCTTGCTCAAGACACCTGAAACAGCCCATTTCGGGCCAAAACATTTTGAGCTCAAAATGTTTTACACATCCCTAATACTCACACACTTCACTTGGATGTGTGCCCCAATCACATAAGGAAGCCGTATGAGTACCAAAGTGTTACCCAGCCACACAAAATAGCCAAGACTACTGTGACTAGGGCTGTTAGTGCAAGTTTCATGTGGTCTAACTGGTGCTCTTGTGTTCCATGGGGTATAAGTCTCTGAGACTTCCTTGAGATTATACAAAGAGGGGGGTAGATGTGATGCTTTGAGTCAGACAATCAGCTAAACTTCTAGCTGCTAGTAAGAAACAGAGGCCACTCAAGGATATAAATTTTTCAGCAGAATGTCCTGTTAATTTCACAAAACACTTCAGTATTGATGACATCATATGGTTCCAACGTGTTCCTTGGCTTTGCCATATTATAAGCACAATTGCAGAATGATGGTCACTTTTCAAGAGGAATCCAGTTGGTGTGTAACATCAGAGGTCAAGAACTGTATTTCCAGGCTGAGAATTCTATGGATGGAGTTTAGGATCTAATGTAAAATGCAGTTGTGTCAGCTTTTGTAATAAACATCTTTTTCCTGCAACATAGGAACATAGGAAACTGCCATATACTGAGTCAGACCATTGGTCTATCTAGCTCAATATTGTCTTCACAGACAGGCAGCGGCTTCTCCAAGGTTGCAGGCAGGAATCTCGCTCAACCCTGTCTTGGAGAAGGCAGGGAGGGAACTTGAAACCTTCTGCTCTCCCCAGAGCGGCTTCATCCCCTGAGGGGAATATCTTGCAGTGCTCACACATCAAGTCTCCCATTCAGATGCAACCAGGGCAGACCCTGCTTAGCTATGGGGACAAGTCATGCTTGCTACCACAAGACCAGGTCTCCTCTCCTACCTATCACAGTCTAGGGGTATGAAGGGTAGCTGTGTTAAATCACTGCCTTTCTGAACTTGATGCTCTGGAAGTGCATCCACAATAGGCAACCAGATACCTCCAAGAAACTATGATTAGGGTTTGAAGGCAGACATCCCCTCCCTTTGTTGCTCCACAAAAGCTGAGTCTGCCTCTGAACATGGGGGTCACATGTAGCCATAACAACTAGGAACATAGGAAGCTGCCATATACTGAGTCAGACCATTGGTCTATCTAGCTCAGTATTGTCTTCACAGATTGGCAGCGGCTTCTCCAAGGTTGCAGGCAGGAATCTCTCTCAGCACTATCTTGGAGAAGGCAGGGAGGGAACTTGAAACCTTCTGCTCTTCCAAGAGTGGCTTCATCCCTGAGGGGAATATCTTACAGTGCTCACACTTCTAGTCTCCCATTCATATGCAATCAGGGAAGACCCTACATAGCTAAGGGGACAAGGCATACTTGCTACCACAAGACAGCTCTCCTCTCCTCACCGACTCTCCTCTCCTAATAACTAATATCCAGGGCCAGATCATTCCTCCAATGAGTTTATCAAATCACCTTCTAGGCTAGTGGCCATTACCACATCTTGTGGCAGAGAATTCTGTTACGTATTATGTGAAGAAATATTCCTTTATCTGCCTGGAATCTATTGCTAGTCAATTTCATTAATCTGAGGCTCTCTGGCTATTGTTGTTGAACTACAACTCCCATCACCCTCAGCCACAATTTACTGAGGCTAGGGATGATGGGAGTTGTAGTCCAGTGTTATCTGGAGAACTCAGCTTGGCCACCCCTGGCATAGGCTGCATTTGCACATAACATGGAACCCGAAATTTAGGGGGCATCGGTTATCTTACCAAGTCATGCCAATGCATGGTTCTGCAAAGCGAACAACCCAAGGTTTTGATTTTCAAACTGCAATCTAAACCCTCAAGCTGTAGTTAGTTCTATCACCCCAACCCAAGGTTCCATGCAGCCTGTGTGCCCTCCAAATTTAGAACCACAGGTTGTATTCAGTGTGACCAGAGTTGAAGGAGGAAGCTCCGCTCTCTGGCCGTGATTGGCTGTGCAGGCTGTCCTTCATGCCAGAAGGAAGCCCGCACAGCATTGGACCTGTGGCTCCTCATTACATACGAATGCGGCCAGTGAGAGATGTTTTTCTCCCTTCTAATATTACAAATCAGGGTCATCCAAAGAAATTGACTAGCAATAGATTTCAGGACTGAGAAAGAAATATTTTTTTCACACAATACATAATTAGTCATGGAATTCACTGTCACATATTCCTCTTAGTTCCCTTTTTTCCTAAACTAAGGCTTTAAACTAATATTTTAGCCTCCAGCTTCAGGTTAGGATGACTTGCCTAAAACACCCAGTTAGCTTTATGGCATTTCTCTCCTTTATTACAAGTAAATGTGAAAATGTTAATGCTCTGATGACTGACTCATATCTTATTAAATAAAACATAAGGAGCCCTTTCTCACAAGCAGAGAAAAGGCTCTAACGGGGTGAGGGGAGGCAGCTTTGAAAAGCTTACCTCCCCTGCAGACGGGCAGGTCCTTGCCTCAGGGCAGATCGGCTGCTGCCAGTTGCTCCGAGGATCGAGGCGTCGGGATGCATTGCCCCGCCCCATGTCACCCCAGAGCTCCAATAATGCACCGTGTGAGTGTGTGGTGCATTATGGGGATCCCCCCTCCCTCCCCTGCATGGATAAACTAGTTTGTCAAGGAGGAGACTAGGTTATAGCTCTTCTTCCTCACAAGCTAGTTTTCCATGGGTAGGGCATTTGGGAGAGGCACCAACATCCAATTATATGATGCCTGACCAGCATTTAAAGTGATCGGGTCCCAAGAGGATAGTGCCATGTGCTTTTTCTGCCTTTTGTGCTTTGAACCATCTCCACAGCTCTCGTGAGCTTCCTCCAGAGCTTTGTATTTCTAGACAACCCTAAAAAACTGGATGAATCATCATCCTGATATTCTGACTACTGCTGTTTTTGTACTACATCTGAACTTGTGGGGGGGCATTTAACTTTGATTTGGTAACTGTATTTTTTCACTTTTCTAAAGCTGCCTGCTACCTCTAATATTATAGGAAGGTGGAATTAAAATCAATCAATCAATCATCCAGTCAGTATTGCCCTTCTTCAGTTGTTCTACTACAACTAATTAGAGACAGGGTGGCTGAATATATCATGGCGTTTAGACTCCCATTTTCCAGGAGGCTTTACAGACAGGGCTGTTACCCCAAATCTCCTCCAGAAGAGAGTGTCCAAGTTCAGGAGAGAGTGTGTGCATTCACACACCAGCCAAACCTACCCTGAAGTCCATTCAAGATCCTTGGAAGCACTCCACACACAAATTGGGCTTTGTCTTCTGAATTCTAGCTTATCTCGATGTAGTTCCAGGTTTTTAAAACGCTGGTTTTAAGCTACTTTTGCTGAAAACGCCGGAGCAAATAGGGAGAGACACTGACGTAGAATCATTAACATGATAAGAAGGAAACCCACTTTAGAAATTTAGATATAGGCTTTAGAAATATCCCCACCACCACCTTTGGCTAGAAGGAAAACACGGAGGCATGCAATGTTAACCTGCACTCCCCCCCCCAAAAAAACCCAAGAGCAGAGGGGAGGGGCTGCTTCCCTCAATGCCACGAGTGTAATTGGAAGTGGCTTCTCTCAACATTTACCCCACAGCATGAAGCCATGTGTGAATAACTCCCTGGGAGTGAAGTGGGGAATAGTGTCTCTCCACAGCATCCAATGAGTACATGGCAGCTGGGGTTTGTTCTCATACGCTATTTATTCTCATACACTAAAGTATCCAGCTCTCTATTCTACTGGAGAAGAAGGCATGGGAAAGGACAGAAAACAGGATGCATGGTGAATCTTACTAAGCAACTTTGTCAGAAACTGATATAACAACTGACAATAGCCCCCCAAGACATCTCTTGAGGCATACTTTCAAGCAACATGCTACAGCTTTTCAAAATCTTATGTTCATTAAAACTGAGGACATGGACCAGAATATCTATCACCAACCCCTTAGAAGCATGCATGCATAAACAAACAAACAAAAAATATTTCATCAGGACTATGCAGACCTGTCTCTGATTAAGATCTTAGGTTGCCTTTTGTTTCAGATTTAAAGCCTTCGTCCAGCAAACTGCACCCAGACTGCAGGCTTTGGCAAGCAATATTCAGATCCTTGAAAAGGAAAAATAATGTTCTCTTGGCTGTAATAAGGCTGTGTGTTCATTTACTATTTACATACAAGGGAGAAGGAGAGGTATGTTTGCTTGTCTTTACAATACTTTGAAGCACTATGTTATGTGTCCCGTGAGATAACAAGCAGATGATTTTCCTCTGGACTCTTTTCACATTTTTGCTTTGGTAGAATAAATGGGATTGGCTCTATGCTAGTAGTAAGTAACTCAGCAAGGCAAGCCTACATTTTTCATGCATTTCCAGCTGAGTTGCCCAGAGCGCTAGACAGTAACAGAACAGGCACTTAAAATAACATCCATCTAACAAATATATAACTTGCAGTTCATAGTCCATTTGCAAACAAAGAAAACAGACTAACAATTAAAACCTAGTGGTTAGAGTGTTGGACTAGCACAGGGGAGACCTGAGTTCAAATCCCTGTTCAGCCATGAAACTCACTCAGTGCCTCTGGGCCAGACACTTATCTCTCAAGTCTAACCTACCTCACAGGAGTGTTGTGAGGATAAACATTTTAAAAAACCATGTACCCTGCTCTGGGATTCTCAGAGAAAAAGCAGGATACAAATGTAGAGGGGGGGGAGGGAGAAAGAGATTATAATCCAGTTGTTATTGATGTTTTGAACCTAAAAGTAGTTAAGGGGCAAACAAACCTTCATTGTGCTACCTTAGATAATGAAGAAACTTCGCCTTATAGCTCTAAAGAGGGTCATATTCTCCTCAATCCAAGAGGAAGAAACAAGTGCTCAAAAGAGCACCATACACACCATTCTCCAAGCGGATAAACACACTCCGGGAGCTGGAGCTTGATCTGCAGGCAGAGCCAGAATCCCTGCAATGGCAGCCAGCCATCATCTGTTCTGAGGGCTGGATTCTTTTTGTACCTAGATCTCCTGTGGGGTGCCGTCCAATAAAAGAAAAGACTATTCAAACTGAAATCAGTTACATACTTGATAACAACATGAGTTTTAGACATGTGTGTGCAAGCACATTCATACCCATGTCTTTTTCTTTCCAATGCATTTCCAAGCAGGCATTGGCCCAAAAGTATGACTGTCAAGTTAAGTGCCAGTCCTTACATTCTTGGGTTTTTTTGCTTTGTAAACATGTATAGAATATACCACCTGAACTCACGTCCCTAGGTGCTTGCCTGGTTCCTAAAGGCTGTAGCCAAGACTCACAGGTCCCAACTTACTTTATTCATTTAGAAGCACCCATAGCTGTAAACATCACCCTTCCAGCAAGAATCCATCAAGCCCTCTCAACTCTCAGAGCTAAATTAGGAACCTTCCTTTCCCTTTGGAGGTTCAAAGTTTTCTCAAACTGTGTAACACCCATACTCAGTGATCATCACCAAGGCTTTATTTTATGGATGCAGTTCAGGAACTATATCAAGATTCATTCAGTTGTGCAAAACTGTGTTTATTGTGCCTCGGGGACAAAATAGACAAGAGGAAATCTATAATGTGATCTCCCATCTCTTTACATTTCTTTAATATATTGCTATGGGGGAGGAGAATTGCATCAGCATCATGGTGCTGAGCAAAGAGGTGAACCCTTCCTGTTCACACACACCATTTCAGATATAAATCTCTCCCACCACCTATTTCCCTGTTTGTGTGTTTGCATACATTTTGTCAAGCATATAGGAAGCTGCTGTGGATGGAACCACACTAGAGTCAGTGTCAGGGGCTGGCATCAATCAGGCTTGAGCCAAAAATGTTCCAGAGGCCATTATAGAGACCTCCAAAACGTTTCGGCCACTGGGGCCATTTCGGGGTTCCGGAGGCAGTGGGGGTGTTCCCTTAAGGGTGGGGGAGGGTGCACTTACCCCTCCTGCTGCATTTTCCCTGCCGGCGCTCTGTTGTAGCAAAGCCCCTCGGGGCGGCAGCGTACCTCCCTGCTGCCCCATTGCCATCATAGGTCGGAAGTGGCCAGAGGTACTGAGCGCATGTGCGCCCGTTGTGTGCACACGCATGCATGGCAGATGGGCATGCTGGCGCACGCGACGGGCCCACACGTGCCTGGTACTTCCAGCCACTTCCGGACGATGAGGGCAACGGGGCAGCAGGGAGGTACGCTGCCACCCCGAGGGGCTTTGCTACAACAGAGTGCCGGTGGGGAAAATGCGGCGAGAGGGGTAAGTGCACCCTCCCCCGCCCTTAAGGGAACACCCCTGCTACCTCCAGAATGGTTCCGGGCACATCCCTAGCATCAATGAGCCACTGTCAAGGGTTTAAGGCCCTCAGAAGGATCCGCTGCTGATTCCTGAGACCCCCTCTGTGCACGTAGCCTTTGCATGGTGGTAGTGAAGCCTCTCTTTCAAGGCCCAGCCAGGTAGGAGGGTAAGCATGGAGGGCAGTTTGTCAAGGGTGCCTTGAAACATAGAGCTTGCCTTGGGCCCCACCAGGGCATGAAGCAGGTGTTTGGACACCTCAAAGTAGATTTTCATCACAGAGATGGGGTAGGGCCTGCTATAGCACCTCTCACCCAAGATTTCACTGGCCCGGGTGAAGCAATGAGCAACTTTAACAATAGATGGTGAAGCATAAACTGCCTGGCTGAATTTTAATTTTATTGCAATGTTGTCAGGTTTGAAGTTTTTTCATAATTATTTTTGTGCCTCACTTCCCTCCCTTTCAGCTTTCCTGTACATTCCCTAACCTTAACTATGGTGTCAATACATTTTAGTTTGTGACCCTGCGGGCAAGAAATTGTCTTTTGAAAAATTTATTGCAAAGCACCTAGTAATTTAGACCTTTCATAAATAAAATATGATGGATGATGCTGATGCTGATGATGTTCTTGTTGATGACAATGTTGACAACAAAAAACAAAAATGAGCCATTGCTAGCTTAATGCAAGGAGTCTAGAGTAAATTGAATATTAGGAATTACAGAACTGGAACAAACCAAGAAATCACCAACGCCCTGCCCCAAGGCAGGATTTCTGCACATAAAGAGCCCCCTCCCTATAAGCAACTCACTTAATACAGACCACTGTGTGCCACAAGCAGAGAAGAACAAAACGTACCAAACCAAGTTTCCAGCAAAGCTGATTGCTTCAAATGACTCAAATAGATGAGCCAAAGGAAGGCTGCATCACCAGTCAATCAGATATGGGGGCAACATTCCCTCTGAAAGCCTGTGCACGATCTTCCAAAATCTAGCATGAAGGGAAGTTCTTGTATGTACTTAGTAAGCATTTCCTAGACTTACCTCCCAGCATAGTCTGAAGGATAACTTAGAAGATAAGTCAGTACTTCAGATATCCGATACAAACGTTGTTCAGATGGAGAAAAACACAATGAATATACATTTTTGGTCATATGAAAATTCAATATCATTGAAAGGTCTGCTATCTTATACACATGGGCCTACAACAATTATGATGGCTGCATGATAAAAATGCACTAATGTGCTTTGGATTAATTGGCCTTGGCAGCTTACACACTCACATGATTTTCTACGTTCTTGCCCATTCTGACAATCATTCCATGCTCCAGGCACTCTTTGCCTGAGCTGTCTGTCTCTATAAGCATCACATTATTCTGGCTTTTTGAACATCAGAGAGCTGCAGTTTGCCTCTCAGCATCCAATACGGTTTAATCTTGTCCTTATTTATGTGCCATGGTAGAATGAAGCAGTTGTTTCATTCTTGGGGAGGAAGGATTATGTGGTAAAAGTGGCACTGTGAAGGAGGCAGCATAACAGCAGGGAATGCATCTGCATGCTATGTGCATAGGCTGCAATGCTGTCCATGTATTTTTACACAACCTAAGAGCAGCAAACCGTCAGAGCATCTAAGTGCAATGATCTCTGTAGAATTAGTGGAGTGGGGTGGAATATATTTTCAAAGGTAAAAGCACAGGAGTTAATGTAAAGACACAGAGAAGCATAACGAGCAGAAGAGAACTACAACATAAGCAACCGTTTGCCATGAAGACATTTCAGGTTAAAAGTAAATCCACTTTGGGATTCAGAAATGTTTACAGGGCTTAATCAGATTCTAAGCAAAATGAGTGGCCAAAGTGCTAGTCATTTTAGACCTGCTCTAGCTACAAAGACCCTAACCACAGAATAGCATGCTTTACAAATAAGATCCAGGGATAAGGTGGACAATCCTTATCGGAATGTATTGAGCAAACATTCTAGAGACCAGCAAATCTTGTAGTCTCCTAAAAGCTGTGCTGAGGGTGTAAAATGCATTGTCTACTGCAGACATCATCTGGCAATACTCTAAGGTTGTTCACATGACCATTACAGGGGCGGGGGGAGGCTGCATCAAACCTACCTTACCCCCACCAGATGATCTGTCAGCTCCTGTGTGGAGCATGGCTTATGTGCCCACATTATCCACATCTCCCAGCAGTGCAGATCTCTGGAGGCAGGGAAAATCAGTCCTGGCCTCCAGGGATCTCAAGATGCACCATGCGAGCATACACACAACCCCAGACCACAATCCCAGCGCTCCACATGAGCAGCCCAACCCAGGCTCGGGTAACCTAGCCTGGGTTGGGGTGTTCATGTGCATAGCCTCTCCGTATTCCAAACACACCTGCCCCAAGGTTTGTTTTTGGTTTCCTATCATAAGCCAATATAAAAGGACTGTTATGGGTATATTCTTACAGGAGGAGGGATAAAAACTCCTACTTTGGGTAAAATAATGCGCACATAAAATTAGCTCAGAAAACCAGAGGCTGATTGACCCTTTAGACTACTAATCTGGTTTTTGTCCATTTTGAAGCTGCTTATTTATTGGGATTTTATATGCGCACGCTCACACACACACACACTTGCTTTTCCCACACTTTTGAGAATCAAAAGTGTGGGGAACGGAAGTACTTTTTCACACAATGCATAATCAACTTGTGGAATTCTCTGCCACGAGATGTGGTGACAGCCAACAACCTAGATGGCTTTAAGAGGGCTTTGGATAACTTCATAGAAGAGAGGTCTATCAACGGCTACTCATCGGAGGGCTGTGGGCCACCTCCAGCCTCAAAGGTAGGATGCCTCTGAGTACCAGTTGCAGGGTAGTAACAGCAGGAGAGAGGGCATGCCCTCAACTCCTGCCTGTGGGCTTCCAGCAGCATCTGATGGACCACTGTGTGAGACAGGATGCTGGACTAGATGGGCATTGGGCCTGATCCAGCAGGGCTGTTCTTATGTTCTTAAATGCAATCATTATTTCTAAAAGCACAGCTTGCAAAAATAAAATACAATAAAAATCCTGCTAGGGGGAAAAAGCCTACCTAAATATTAATATGGTTAAATGCCCCCTTTTACAGTGCTTCTGGAAGATAAATGTTTGACTTAAGTAAGTCTCCAATGGGAAGAAAACCTATTTTGCAGGGCAGCCACTGAGAATAACTCCTTACATGCCTTTATGGCGATATAGAAGCAAAAGCATAATCAACTCTTTCTATGGAAATTGTACTGGCTACCTATTGGCTTGTAGGCATGATGCAAGGTGCTGTGTTTTGTCCCATTAGTCTTAATTACCAGGAGAGCTGGTCTTGTGGTAGCAAGCATGACTTGTCCCCTTAGCTAAGCAGGGTCTGCCCTGGTTGCTTATGAATGGGAGACTAGAAGTGTGAGCACTGCAAGATATTCCCCTCAGGGGATGGAGCCACTCTTGGAAGAGCAGAGGGTTTCAAGTTCCCTCTCTAGCTTCAGGATAGGGCTGAGAGAGATTCCTGCCTGAAACCTTGGAGAAGCTGCCGCCAGTCTGTGATGACAATAATGAGCTAGATAGACCAATGATCTGACTCAGTATATGGCAGCTTCCTATGTCCCTATGTTCCTATGGCCTTACTTAGACAGTATTAGTCCCCACAAGAGCCTTCCGTCCATCAGTATTTTGTGATATGACTAGATATACGAGATTTTTATTTTACTTATTAACAACAGGAAAAACAGCAAAACAACCTTCAAGGGGAAAAATCTAACACTTGCAATAATACATTCCCATATCAACATAATAGATAGAAATATTTTATTTTTTAAATGCAAATATTGATTTGATTGATTGATTTTATTGATTTTAATGTTATATGGTTGTATATTATCCTGTACTTTATCATTCCTGAATAGATTAGAAACTGCTGCATATCTTTTAGATCTGCTGATACATTTTATTGGGCTTTTTAAAAAAATTCTGTAATCCCTTCTGAACATATATAAAGAAGATAGGGGTTTTTTTTACAGAATTAGATACAGCACATAGATTGTTCTCTATAACCCTCCAGAGTATATAAAAGAAGAACATGCTTATTGATTATTGTTTTGTACAGTTAATCTTAGCTTGATTAGATTGTCCAACATCATTACCAGAATACTTCAGCCAATATAGTTATCTCTGTATTATATTGTGTATATAGATTTCCTGTTATTAGCAGAGATGTGCCGAAACACAATTCGGCTTCCGAATTGTGGCACAATCCATTTAAAATCAAGGGCTTACCCAGCCCCTTTAATGAGGAGGAGAGCAGATCCATCCCTGCTCCTCCTCCGATCGCTGCCATTGCAGTAATCCTGGCATTCTCCTCAACTATGCCTGTGCCTGCACAACGCCGACATGCACATGGCTACCATGCATGCATGGAGGACATGTGCATGCTGGCATCATGTGCAGGTTGCTGGGGAAGAGTGCCACCAGCGTGTGGGTATAGCTGGGGGAAGGGCAGGGATTACTGCAATGGTGACAACTGGAGGAGGAGCAGGAATTGACCTGCTCTCCTCTGCATTAAAGAGGCTGGGTAAGCCCCCGCTTTTAAAGGGATTGTGCCATGATTTGGAAGCCAAACCACATTTCGAGCACATCCCTAGTTATTAGGAACATAGGGAACTGCCTTATAACAAGTCAAACAGCTTATTATTGTCTACACTGACTGGAAGCCATTCTCCAGGATTTCAGGCAAGGACCTTCTACATGCAAGGCAGATGCTCTACCACTGGGAGCCATAGCCCCATCCCCAATTAGAGTACGTGATTAGGGTCAGGGCGACCTGAGTTGTCCATTGAGCCATGATGCTCACTGGGTAATCTTGGACTAGTTATTATCTATCAGCCTAACAATCTTTATAGAGTTGCTGTAAGAATACAAAATGGGGAGCGGGAAAATAACCATATACAGAGTCCTAAACTCCTCAAGTGAATCATAGAAAAAAATGGCAGAAAAATACGTATCATATTACTAGATAATGGGCAGAATTCAGACTAAGCCAAGACTAAGTCCCACTAAAATTATTGGGACTTAAGTTAGTGGGATCGTTCACACAACCAAACAAAAGGGAGCAGGAGGAAAGGAAGGAACCTACCTACCTTCCCTCAGAGGATCAGAGGATCCCTTTGCCTCTGCCAATCATGCACCCAGATGACCGGCATGGTAGCAGAGCTGGGAACAGGAGGAGGAAGCTTTCCATTACCCCAGAATGCATTGCACAGGAAGCTGAGAGGCAGCCCATGCCAATGCATGATGGCTCTTCCTCCTGGCCTTGCAAGTCACAGCACTCTATGGCTGCTGTCCCCAAGAGCTGCAAAGGCCACCACAGACATCCACACAACCAAAAGCAGGTAGGACATCAGACGTTTCGGTCCTACCTAGGTTAAGGGTAGGGTAGAAAAGCTGGGTAGCCCAGCTTGACAGGCACTGGGAAGGAGGGGATTCCAAGGCTCCAGATGAGCTCCTGTACCTTGGTTAACCCTCTCCTACTCATAAAAGTGTGTTGCCACAGGAACATTAGAGGTATAGAATGCATGCAAGTAGGAAAGTCACATTATAATTGGGTCAATCTTCCTGTTAGTTCACCTTAAACAGAGCTCAGTTAGCTGAGCCTATTCTATTCTATTTGGTAATCAGCTATCAGAGATTGTTTAGTAAGGCCTATTTCAGTCTGCAGCCAATGGAATGTTGGTGGTGGCTTCATTTGAATTTCCTGTTTTCACTCTCTGCTAATGGAGGAAGACAGAAATGGTCCCCCAGAAAGGGGCCTTGCATTCAGTCCTTAAACACAATACCTGAACCCAGATGAAAACAAAGGTATTTTTACCTAATGGGTTTAATGTCCAATCATCATCATTCTGAATGAACACACCAATGAACTTTGAGAAAATAGCATCTGTGATGTGTGAGTTAATTTGCATGTTAGACAATAATCATTTATTATTTTGATGACACCCAAATCTATTTTTCCATGTCAGCTTCATCAGGTAATGGCATAACTTCCCTAAACACCTGCTTGGAGGTGGTAATCCAAACAAGACGGAGGTGCTCATTGTAGGGAACTGTAATTCAGGAGATGGGATAGATCTACCGATTCTAGATGGGGTTATACTCCCCCAGAAGGAACAGGTTTGCAGTTTGGGAGTGCTTCTGGACCTAACTCTCTCTTTGATATCTCAGGTGGAGGCAGAAGCCATGAGTGCCGGTATGCCAACTGCACCCTTTCCTGTAAGAGTGTGACCTTAAGAAATGGTGCACATGCTGGTCATCTCCAGGCTTGACTACTGCAATGAACTCTATGTGGGGATGCCTTTGTACATAGTCCAGAAAAGGCAATGGGTGCCAAATGTTGCTGCCAGGTCGGTTTCCAGGTTGTCCCGAAGACACCATATCCTGTTTTGAAAGAACACTGTTTCCTGTTTTGAAAGAACACTGGCTGCCAATAGGTTTCTGGGCAAAATACTAAGTGCTGATTGTTATCTATGAAGCCCTTAATGGCTCAGGCCCAAGGTATTTAAGAGATCAGCCCCTTCATTATGAACCCTGCTGCCTGTTAAGATAAGCAAGGGAGGTTAGTCTGAGGGTGCCACCGGCTCGTCTGGTGGCAACTCGCGGGCGAGTCTTCTCTGTAGTTGCCCCAAGGCTGTGGAATTCACTTCCTGCTCAGATTAGAGCTGCTCCATCGCTGATGGCTTTTAGGAAACAACTGAAGTCACATCACTTCAGCTGGGCTTTTTAGTTGGAATTTTAGTTGAAGTTTCTTAGTTGAAAATTATTGATTGTTTTAACTTCAAATTTTATATATGTTTTAAATGTGTTAAATTTTTGATTTGTTTTGTTGTTCAATCAATCAGTCATCTTTATTACGGTAAAAGACCAGCATAAAATACAGGGGGTGATTAAACAGTGCAAGTATAATGCATTGCATAAAAATACGTTAAAAGGCATTAAAGAACATTTAAATGCATAAAAGGGCATACAAAACATAAAGGTATAAAAGGCATTAAAAGGATAAAAAGAAGTAAAAGGCACAAAACGGTGTAATTGCATAAAAGCCTAAGTGATAAATACAGCGAGATGATATAACTGGGAGGAGGTGGAAAAAGTGGGAGGAGCATAAGTCTGCACTGTGGTGCACTGTGTTGGATAAATGTATTGCAGCACACAGGAGCCAACAGAAGGTCTGTTGGACCCAACAGAGCTGCTTGGACCCATTGCTTACCAGTGTCCAATGGATTTTGGATGCTGCTGCACAGAACCTGGCAACGCTGTATATAATAGCAGGCTTATAGTCAGAAAGCATCACAGAGACATAGATATGGCTTGAATTATTATTATTATTATTTATTTACACAGTCAGACAGGTGTTATTGACTGGTTTGTTTTATCCAGACATCGAGTCCTTACCCAGGGACCTGGGATGGATGAATTTTATTATCAGTGTTGTTGCTGTTATTGTTATAGATATCGTCGCAGAATATAGGCTGTTCCCAGTAAAGTTGCTTTTTGTAATTGGCTGGTGCTGATTTCTGTGGCCCCTATGGTGTTGAGGTGCTCTTCAAGGTCTTTTGGAATTGCACCTAGGGCGCCAATTACCACTGGGATAATTTTGGTCTTTTTTGGCCACAGCCTTTCAATTTCAATTTGTAGATCTTTGTATTTGGTGATTTTTTTCTATTTCTTTTTCTTTTATTCTGCTATCCCCTGGTATTGCTATGTCGATTATTTTAAATTGTTTTTCTTTCTTCTCAACTACAGTTATATCTGGTGTATTGTGTGGCAGATGTTTGTCTGTTTGTAGTCAGAAGTCCCATAATATTTTTACATCTTCATTTTCTTCAACTTTTTCAATTTTATGGTCCCACCAATCTCTGGCTACAGGTAGCTTGTATTTTTTGCAGATGTTCCAGTGTATCATCCCTGCTACCTTGTCATGCCTTTGTTTGTAGTCAGTCTGTGCGATCTTTTTACAACAGCTGATTAGGTGGTCCACGGTTTCATCTGCTTCTTTACAAAGGCAGCACTTGCTGTCTGTTGTTGATTTTTCGACTTTTGCTCTTATTGCATTTGTTCTTAGTACCTGTTCCTGTGCAGCCAGTATTAAACCCTCTGTTTCCTTGCCATTCTTAAGCCATTGCCAGGTCTTGGTGATGTCTGATTTTCCACTTATATTGTGCAAATATTGACCATGAAGGGGCTTATTTTTCCATTTTTCTGCTCGGTTCTTGACTTGTTCTTTCTTGTAGGCCTGCTTTGTTTCATTGGTGTTGAATAGTTTCTTATTACTGACCATTTTAAGTGCATCTTCTTCACTGTCCTTGATATATTCTTGAAGGCCTCTTTTCTCCTCCTCTACCGTTTGATGGACTTGCAACATTCCTCTTCCACATGAGCTGTGAGGGAGGTATAACCTTATCTGCAGGGGTGCAGAGCATGATTGATGGTCATTATTTTCCTGGTCTTATGATCTAGCGTCTCTAGCTCTGCCTGGGTCCAGTCTATTATCCCTGCAGTGTATCTGATAACAGGTATAGCCCAGGTGTTTATGGCTTGTATGGTGTTCCCGCCATTGAGTTTGGACTTGAGGATTTTTCTAACTCTCCTGATGTATTCACTTCCCATTTTTCTTTTAACTTCAGTGTGTGCAATATTATCAGCCTGGAGAATGCCCAAATATTTCTTGGGCATTCTTTCTCTTCCAGGTTCTTGATGTTGTTTCTATTGGGCAGTTCTATTCCTTCTGTTTTTCTTATTTTCCCTCTGTTCATTCTTAATGCAGCACACTTGTCTAGTCCAAACTCCATTGCTATATCGCTACTGAATATACGGACAGTGTTTAGCAGTGATTCAATTTCTGACTGGGGCTTTCCATACAACTTCAGATCTTCCATGTACAGCAGATGGTTGATTTTACTTGATGTTTTAGATGTTTGGTATCTGAGGCCTCTTTTCTTTAGTATTTGTGAAAGTGGAGTCATGGTAATTACAAACAACAGATGGGATAGTGAGTCCCCTTGGAAAATACCTCTTCTAATGCTAACCTGTCCAAGTGTCTCACCATTGATTGTTAACTGTGTACTCCACATGCTTACTGCTTTTTTTATAAATATCTGAATGTTTATGCTGACACCAGTTGTTTCTAAACATTTTAGTACCCATGTGTGAGGCAATGAGTTGAAGGCTTTCTTGTAGTCAATCCATGCAACACTTAGATTGGTTTTTCTTCTCTTGCAATTTTCTAAAATCATTTTGTCAATCAGCAGCTGGTCTTTTGTGCCTCTGGTGTTCAGGCAATTTCCTTTCTGTTCAACTGGAAGCTGTTTGTTAGTTAATAAGTGTTGCATCACTTCATCTGCTATTATTCCAGTTAATAATTTGAACATGGTTGGCAGGCAGGTTATCGGTCTATAATGACTTGGAACTGTACCTTTTGCTGGGTCTTTCATGATGAGATGAGTTTTCCTGGTCATTAGCCATTGTTCAATATCACCTCCTTGGAAAATGTGATTGTACTGTTTTGATCGTTGTTTATGAAGACTTGTTAGGTGTTTAAGCCAAAAGCCATGCAGTTCATCATTGCCTGGTGCAGTTCAATTTTTAATTTTCTTTGCTCTTTCACCTATTAATCCTGGTGTTGTTATTAGATCTTGCATTTGTTGGTTAAATTTTTCAACCTCTTTCATCCAGCCTGCTTGTTTATTATAATCTATTGGATTGTCCCATAATTTCCGCCAGAATTGCACTGTTTCTTCTTTATTTGGTGTTTCTATGTTTCTTGCAGTTTCTCCTTCTATGCTTTGTTAGAAACGTCTCTGATTCGACTGGAATTGGAGATTCTGCCTGTGTTGTGTAATTCTGGTTTCGTATCTGCTAATCTTCTTTGACACTGCTGTTATTTGCTGCTTTATTATTTCCAAGACTTCTCTAATTTTCCTTGAATCTAGGTGGTATTTTTGGATCAGATACTGTTTGGTGTTTTCATTCTCCAGCTTCTTGTCTTTCATATCTTTCAATTTACTAGCATCTGATCTAAGCCTGGAGATTTTATTTTCTAATCTAATCTTCCATTTAGGTGATGTACTACTTTCTTTTTTTACAGGTCCATTGATCTTATATCCGAACTCTTGTGTTGTTATTGTTGCTGCACTGTACATCAGTTGGTTTGTTTCTTGCAAATTATTGCTTGTTATTTCTGCAAGTGCAGCATTGACATCTTTTAATGCCTGAGCAAGTTGTTTTTTGGCCACTGTTTTTAGAGCAGGAAGTCGAACCCTGGTGGTTGTTTGGTTCATGTGCTCAGTTATTTTTTAGTTTAGTTCTTGTTGCTTTTCTGTTAAACAGCCTTCGGGTTTTTGAGGTGAAGGCAAAGGGGAGGTTGCCTGGTTTTGATTTTGAAACAGTTCAGCAACAGTGGCATCCTCTATTTCCAACACCTCCTCCACCTGCGCCTGAGCAACTTCTTCAGTTAGTGGTAATTCTTCTTCCATATCTTGAGCCTGTGTTGCTCTTTGCAATTCTTCCAGCTCAACTCCTGTGAATACTTTATTTCTTATTATGAATCTTCTCTGATCTGCTAGCCTTTGTTCTGTTATTTCTGTATCTGGATGCTTCTCTTTCCAAATTTGGTACATTCTTTTTAAATAACCTCTTCTAGTTGGACTAGACTTGTAATAGCAGATCATTATTTCCTTGTTGGCATTTTTCGTATATTTTTTCCGGTTAAGCGACATTTCTTCCAGTAACCCTGCAGTCTCCAGCCCTGGTTGCTCAACTGAAGAGCCTGAGTCCTGTAGCCCACTTGCCACCAGATGTCCAGGGACTCCAGCACCTGGCACGGTCCTTGTTGACCTGGGCGACGACCGATCCAGTATAGATTTATTAAAGTTACGTCTCACCATATTGTTGATGGGAGAGTCGCTCTTTGTCCAGCTCCTCTGGTCATACCTGTCCAGTATGGTTGGACCTCTGGCATAGCTCTCACCTTCCTCAGAGCACGTAAGCCTCACAACCACACCAAGGTAGTGCCTCACTGGGGGGGGGATAATATTTATTTATTTATTTATTTATTTATTTATTTATTCAATTTCTGTACCGCCCTTCTAAAAATAGCTCAGGGCAGCTCAGGAATGTCCTAGGTACTTGCATAGCAAGGAAGAGCAAATGTCTCTGTAATACAAACAGTGAAGTAGGACATGCTCAGTTGTTTCAATCTCCTGGGAGCCACAGGGGCATTGTTGCTCTGCAAGTGGGATCTTTCTGAAACGATCTTCTAGCATAGCTGAGAGGAGGGCCTTCCTATGTTTGGGGATTTCCAACTGAGTAAGATATGATGCCAGAGAGGATAATTGTAAACTGCCCAGAGACTTTGGTAGTAGGCGGTATATAAATGTATAAAATAAAATATAGATAGATAGATAGATAGATAGATAGATAGATATTTACCCTTATTGGATGTTATCTCATTTGAGTAATAGTGCATGAAATTATTTGATTATCAGAACAGTTAGTCCCATCTTATTTATTTCAATAATGCTTAGTCATGATTGACTTAGTCTGGATCCTGGCCACTGTTACCACTGAAGCCAATGGAAATTTCTCCTGAGTAAACATCCGTACGTTCAGGCTGCATGACTAATTGATATCAGGAACTTGTGCGTGAATAACTGGGTTGAAATACTGGACAGTGAAAAATGTTGGCTAACATACTGCACAGCGAGCAACCAGTCTAACCAATGCAGTGCTCACTGCTCCTGGGGCACTTTAAACCCCATCGGTGTGGCTTGCAAGGAAGGAAGGCTACTTGCCTACAAAGGAATGCATCCTTGTACTCCCACTACTACTCCCATTGGAAAGAATAGAGGAAGAAACGAGAGTGCAAAGATGCACTCCTTAGTAGATACTCACCTTTGCAAGCCATGCCAGCAGGGTTTAGAGTGCCACAGAAGCAGCAAGCAGTGCACACCTGTTGCTTAGAGAGGTGGCTCACTGTGTAGTACGTGAGCCAACATCTCTAGTAGTAGATGCTCAATATCGCAAATCTTCATAGCAAGAAAATACTGCAAAACTCTTAAAATAAGCATAGTGGCTGACATCCTAAAGCTGCAGCCAAGTAAACAAAGAAAGCATTGTGCAATGCTAGCGTCTACACTTCTGAAGCATGGGTGATCCCCCTGATCCCTCCTCCCCCTAGGGGTGCTCTGTGCAATCCAAAAATAGATCCCTAAGGGCAGCAACCTCCTTCCAGGTCACACAGAGCATCTCTAGGGGAAGGAAGAGATCGGCAAAAATCTTGTCCCACACACACATAAATCTCTCTCTCTCTCTCTCTCTCTCTCACACACACACACACACGCTTCAGAAGCGCAAACATTATGTGCATTCTTTGCTTGCATGGGTGCAGCTTTAGTCAGGATGTCAGCCAATATTTCTAAATCTTCTTGGCAACAGAAATATTATACCTGAATAACTATATGGGTTGGAAGCTAAAGAAAACAAATATTCCTTGAATGTTGCTTTAACTGTTATACTAGAATAAGATACATGAAGATCCTTAGACCCCCAAGGGACATGGTTCAACACATTTCAAACCAATTGCTATTTTCATGCCCCCGTGAGGCTCTGTCTTTCCCTCTGTTTGGGGGGGGGGGAATCAGTTGGGTACTGCCTCTCCCTTTCTTCTCATTCATACGTCCCCAAGAAACAACCTGTGCCTCTTCTTTCAATCCTATATTCACTTTTACTAGCCAAGAGCTCTAGACATCATGCATTTTTAGGATCTGACCATTCTACAAAGAAAGCAACACTACATTCATACTACAGTCACAACTGAATGTCTCATTAATTTTCTTTGGACAGGATTGTGGGAACAAATTACCAATTAATCACAAAATCGTTAGTGGCACTGAGATATCTAGTTCTGCCGATCAGCCTTTCTTTCCTCCAGCTTTGCAATACACACTGTGCTTCCAGCATGTCTTTCCCTTCTTTCTTTCCCTTCTTTCCCTTCAGCTTCAACGGTGCCCACTTACTCCTTACCACTGTGGCAACCTAACCCTGCTGTGCTGTTGGCCCAACTCCACATTAATTAGCTCCATGTTGAAAAAGTCACTTACATTAGCTATTGACTCATCTTCATGCACATAGGACTGCTTTTCCCATACTTGCCTGCAATATCGGCTTAATTGTCTTCTATAAACCTGTCAAGAAGGGATAAAAGCGCCATCTAGTTCAGGAGTTTAAAACAACTTGACATCAGTCATGTAAGTGGCAAGCACTGCCATGGGGATGGAGACGCGAAGGAAACTACATTGTGGTTCAAGCCAGTGGGATGAGTAGTGAGCTCAACATTCAAGTGTGCCCAACTTTACCATGACCTCCAGAGTCCAGAGTGCCAGCCTGTAGCTCTTCACAATTTGTATACCCATCTGATTTTATGAATGAGTGGCCAAAGTTTTTTGTAATGGTTTTATTCCACGGCTGTTGTCTTTACTCACTGTGGTTTTTATTAGGGCTGTGCATGGGCCCTGTTGCTGAACCAGTCCCAAGCCTGGCCATTCTCACATTGTGCTAACAATGCAGAGGGTAGTCAGGATTGCAACAAGTTGATAATTGTTATGATGCACTGGGATTATGGCAGAGGGCGGGGGCTTACCTTTACTGAAGAGCACACTCCTCGGAAGAAATTGGTTACCTTACAGGGTATGAGGAATGGGCTATGGGGAACTCTGGTAATGATGGCTGAAGTAAAAGCAGGCGTTACAGATACACACATGCCCCTACTTTCATCTACAAAATATTGTAGGACAGGCTGTAATTTGGTATACAGTTTACTACCAATACATTTATATTGTATCTTTCATGTGAACAGTTGCTCAAACCTAATTGCCAATGATGCCCACTCATAACTGTGCAGGGTTATAGCCAAGTTTACTATATTTTAAACCCATTTTGTTCCATTTTTACAATTTTATTTTTGTTTTATCCCTTTAATCATAAGTCTATAAAACAAGAAAACATTGCCACTGCTAATTATGACTCAAGCCACTGTGTAAGGCAGAACATATTTCTAGTTGTGGTATAAACAGAATCTTTTAGGAGTATGAATGGCCTTGAATATCAAAGCTGAGAGAGTACAATGATTTATGGGGTTGCTCTGCAGCCTCTGCCATTAAAATATAAAAGATAACCAATAAATCAGCAGAACCATTATAAAGAAACTGAATATTGTGGACAGAGATTAACAGAATTATGCTGGAACTGAGGAGCTTCTGCTTTCTGCTTAGAATGAGAATGAGAATGTGAGATATGAAAAGTTCCAAACTGCCCTTGAAATAAGCATCTCATCTTGAAAAGATATTTCCGTTGTGTGATTATGACCAATGTATATATTTCTATTACTGACTAGAGAAGAGGGAGACCTGGTGTCCAGGTTCTGGTGCATTAAGCTGATTGGAAACAATGACCACAGTGCTATTAAACACAACCTACATTAAACGGAAAGTTGCCCAGAGAGCTCAGCACTGTCACAGTTAATTTTAAAAGATAAAACTTCTAAAAAATGAGGGGATTCATTAAAGGAAAGTTGAAAGGGACAGTCAAGAGGACCAAATCTCTTTAGGATGCTTGAAGCTACTTTGACTTCCACAAAGCTTTTGACAAGGGCCTCTGTGTAAACATAGTAGGCATGAGATAAGAAGACAGATTCTCTTATGGACTGGTACAGGAAGAAGAGAAAGTAGGATATGAAAAGTCCACAATATTTCTCACAATTAAGTAATAGACTTCCACAAAGGACCAGTACTATTTAATTTGTTGATACATAATTGTGAGTTACAGGCATCCTGTAAATTAGCCAGATTTACACATAACACCACATTTGTCATTTGCAAATGACAAATTTATTTTATTTTATTTTCCGTTTATATCCCCCCCACCCTTCCTCCAAGGAACCCAGAGCAATGTACATGTTTATGTTTATCCTCATGACAACCTCTAAGACAGGTTAGGCTGAGAGGTACATGACTGGCCCAGAGTCACCCAATGAGTTTAATGGTTGAATAGGGATGAACTCAGGTCTTCCTGATCCTAGTTCAAAACTCTAACCACTGCACTAAGGGCCTTCTCGGTCATTGCTCACAGGCCTTGGAATGGCCTCCCAGCAAACATATACTCCTCAGTTTCTCTTGCTACCTTTAAGTGCAGGTAAAGACCTAGTTATTTAACCAGACCTTTGTCCTTTAAGGGGTACAGTTTCTGCTCTTGGTGCTGCTTTTGTGACCTTTATTTTATGCTTTTATTTATTGTGCATTTTTGCTATAGATTTTTTCTTTTAATATTTATGCTGTGAACCACCCTGAGATTTTTAATTTACCTATTAATTAATTAATCTCTTCAAGATGTTGACAACAACCTGTGCTTTCTGGATTTTAGTGTGCTCATGAGAATATAAACACTGGAACTGCTGAATCCAGGTATTACTATATCAACTTCTTATTACTGTCATTCATTTTGTCAGCTGATAAGGGTAGAGGGCCTAATGCTATAAATGTTCTTGACATTAAAATAAAAGTACAAACATTGTTATTAAGTACAGATGAATATTGGGGAACTGATACATTTTCAGAACTGCTGTGTGATACTAATTTCTATCTATGACAGAGGGCAACTTCCCAGGATCAACCATCAAGTCAGTAAGTTCTTGTCACATCAAGTGTGTTCTTAGTGGGCATGACACATGAACCCATCCAAATCTAGGCCCCATGCTGGATTCCTGAGATTCACCTGACATTCTCCAGAGGGCGTAGCTAGCCTGCCGGCGGCCCATATGCGGCCGCAGCGGCCACCCTGATAGCCCCGCCCCCTGCGTCTGATGTCAGGCACAGGGGATAGCCACGCCCCCACTTCTGAGTCAGACATGGGGGGCGTGGTCTGGCTCCCGAACGGAACCTTGAGGCTCCATTCGGGAGAAGCAGCTTAACTGCTGAAGTGGCCGCGCGGCCCCTTCGGCAGTTAGATGAAGGCTGGTGCTGCGTTCACAGCGCAGCCCAGGAACGGCTCTTCCCTGCAGGGAAGAGCCGCTTCTGGGCTGCGTTGCGAACGCAGCACCAGTCTTAGCTCCTTCAGTCTTAGCTCCTTCAGTCCTTCAGGAGCCAGCTTTTGTTTAGCTCCCGAAGGGGCCGTGCGGCCCCCGCTTGGGAGCTAAACTACCGCTCCCGCGTCTGACGTCAGGCGTGGGGGGCGTGCCAGGGCCGCAAATGGTGGCTCCTGATTGGGCCCGGCCCGGGTTCTTTGAACCCGTTCGCCCAATTATAGCTCCGCCCCTGCCTCCAACAAACTCACTGAGTGATCTTAGGCCAATTGTTATCTCTCAATCTAATCTACTTCACAGTGAGGTTAAAAAATTGGGAGAGCATCTATTCAGTCCGGAGGAAATCGAGTGGGATAAAAATGCAATTAGCAGCCAGAGCATCTATAAAAAATGTGATTTCAGGTTTGTGTGGACTCCATGTTGCCAACCCAGTTTATAGTTCTGTTTTTAATCCTCACATCTATCAATCTTTAGGAATACAGTGGATAATTTTTCTTAGGGTTTTTGTCTCTGTAATCCTTTGCTCATTGCATGATGTCATAGGCATAATCCATTATGCATCTGAAATACTTATGCAACCACCCTGTACTCACTACTGCAATTTACCCACTAACTGGGGTAAAAAGCTTTCCTCCCCTTCTTTTGCAAACTAATATTTCTATGTGTGATGTGATTGCATTGCCTTAGGGGAAAGCTGTCTGGATCCCACCCCACAAAAATCTGAAATGTTATTGTGCAATATACCATTGATGTGAAGCACAGCTTGGGTTGCAGGTCCAGGAGCACACTGCCTTGTTGGACGGAGGGAGGTGAAGAAAAGAGCGGGAAAGGGAGAGGCGGCTCGGGTGCCTCTCCAGAAGGGGCTGGGGTTGCTGCTGCTGTTCAGTGAAGTCGCTGCTGCCCTTCCAGAGAAGGAGTAGGTGGTGCTCCCGGAGGGCGTGTAGCAGCGGAGAACAGAGAGAGAGAAGCCGCCTCGGAAGCAACCGCGCCTGAATTCATCAGCTCTATGCCACCCAAGTTCTACTTCTTTCACTCCTGTTCTGTGAAGCGCCATCTCTCATCCAGCGCTGAGTCATGATTTCTCGCCTCTCCGACCCCATCTCTCTACGCCCCACCCCGCTTTTATTTGCATGCATAATTTGACTCCAGAATTTTGGGAGCCTTTCCCCGACTGGGAAGTCAGTATAAGTTTATTTGTGGCACAAGGACGCTGACAATTCTTATCTCTGCTTGTTTCTTGGTGGATGATGTTTTCAAACTGCCCACTGGGTTTTGCAGTTTGCCTGCAGCACTTTTGCTGGGGTATGTGTTTTTATTTCCCAGTCCTTTATGCTAATAGTCCCCGTGATTTATCTCCGCTTAAAGCTGCAGACTTCCCACCTCGTTTACTCCAGAGTGTGCACAGGATCCTGTGCACATATACTAGGATATAAAACTCAGTGGGACTTACTTCTAAGTAAGCATTCTGCATAGGATTGGATTGTGAAGGATGGATGGTGGAGTTTGCTATCTGAAGAATTTTTACAAAGTGTGGGGGTGCTTTTTCAGTAGCACTTTGCCATCCTGCCAATTGTTTTTCCTTGATAATGGGTGGAGGGACTCTGATGGGTAAATCACAAAGTTCTCCACCACCACCCCTCCCTTAAAAGGGGCTGGAAACCAATTGATGTGCAACTTACTCGAGGGCTTCTTTCTATGTGTAAGTCTATTTTCTCCACAATGTGCACTCAAGGTTTACCCAGAGGAGCCCAGATACAGAGATTAACTTCTCTAGATAGCAGTTATCTTTTCCAGTCACCTTTGCAATAAAGTAAATAATGTATGTTTTAATATTTATGTGCATTTTTAAAATTTGGGCCCCTTTATAACATATGCTACAAGCCCCACACTAGCTTAATCCGGCCCTGACCATGACTGCTACTGTGAAGGCCCTTGGTTGCAGTGATAACAGTGAGCCTCTCACAAGTAGATGCTTGCCTAACTATGCAGTGGCTAGTTGATTAGAATTAAATTTGAATTTTCCAGGTAGTAATAACAACCTGCCCTTCACCTAAGTGAGCACAAATGGCAATGACACCAGGAGAAATGTAATAAGATGGAGCAAATGTTCCCATTCCTTAGAAAAATTCTAAGGAACAGTTAAGATGTTTTCAAATTATGGAGTTTGCTGTGGGCAGCATCTGCTTAGATATTCAAATCAGGTGTCACGGTAACTATTGGAGATATGTAATATTTGACAGCTTCTGGTAATGAAATAATAATCGCCTTGTATATCCATGATGAAAACAGATTCAAGGCTTTTGAGCCCTTAATTGTGCGCCACACTACATTAGAGCCAGATGCTTAGACTTGCTTCATGTTTCAGAGATATGAAATTCAAAGCAATATGCCAGGCACTCTAGAAATCAGCTGGTTTAATGAACCAGCAAATTAGACCCTTCTATCTCTTTATTTAACATGTTGTTCAATGAATTTATTAGAGTTCATTATAGAGGTGCAAACTATCTAGCAATGCTGCAGAATTAGTACACTTGGACTTTCAAAAAGCTTTCAACAAAGTTCCTCATCAAATACTCTTGTAAGCTTAACAGTCATGGGATAAGGAGACAGGTTCGTGTGTGGACTGGTAACTGGTTGAAGTACAAGGAACAGGGGTAGGAATAAATGGACAGTTCTCTAAATGGATGGAAGTACAAAGTGGGGTCCCCCAAGGATCTGCACTGGGACCAGTGCTGTTTAATTTATTCATAAATGATGTAGAAGTTGAGGTAAGCAGCGAGGTGGCCAAATTTGCAGATGACTCCAAACTATTTAGGGCAGTAAAATCCGCAGGTGCAGAGCGAGGCTAGCAGCGGCCCTTGTTTGGCCGCTGCTGCAGCCCCCTGGCCCCGCCCCCGCATCTGACATCAGATGCTGTAGGCGTGGTCTCTCTCCCAAAGGGGGTTGTGCGGCCCTATTTGGAAGGGAGATCAGTCCACGCTGCATTGGCCAAGAGTGGCTCTCCCTGCCTTTAAAGACAGGGAGATTTGCTCCAGCCCCGCGCTGCCAATGTAGTGCAGGCCAATTTCGTTTCCAATTAGGGGCCGTGCAGCCCCATTTTGGAGCAAAATAACGCCCCCCATGTCTGATGTCAGATGTGGGGTGGTCTCAGGGCCACAAGGCACAGCCCCTGATTGGCAGCGGCCTGGGTTCCTTAAACCCGTTTGCCCAATGGTGGCTCCGCCCCTGAAAATCTGAAACATATTGTGAGGAGGCTGCAAAAGGTTCTGTCCAAACTGGGGGAGTGGGCAAGAAAATGGCAAATGTGGTTCAGTGTTATCAAATATAGAGTGATGCATACTGGGCCAAAAAACCCCAACTTCACATATACGCTGATGGGGTCTAAGCTGTCGGTGACTGAGCAGGAGGGAGATATTGGGGTTATGGTGGACAGCTCATTGAAAGTATTGCCAGAATATCAGCAGCTGTGAAAAAGGTCAGTTCCATGTTTGGAATCATTAGGAAGGGAATTGAAAATAAAACTGCTGATATAATGATGCCCTTATAAAAATCTATGCTGAGGCCACATTTAGAGTACTGTGTACAACTCTGGTCACCATACCTCTAAAAGGACTTTATAGAACTGGAGAAGGTGCAGAAGAAGGCAACCAAAATAATCAGGGGCCTAGACCACCTTCCTTACAACACCTGGGGCTTTTTAGTTTTTAGACAAATGAGGGGTGGCATGATAGAGGTCTATAAAATTATTCATGGTGTGGAGAGAGTGGAGAGAGAGAAATTTCTCTCTTGCGTGCATAACACTAGAACCAGGGTTCATCCCATGAGACTGATTCCCAAGATATTTAGGACTGACAAAAGGAAGCACTTTACATAAGAACAGCCCTGCTGGATCAAGCACATGGCCCATCTAGTCCGGCATCCTGTTTCACACACAGTGGCCCACCAGATGCCTCTGGGAAGCCCACAGGTAAGAGGTATGTGCATGCCCTCTCTCCTGCTGTTGTTTCCCTGTAACTGGTATTGAGAGGCATCATGGCTCTGAGGCTGGAGATGGCTCACAGCCACCAGACTAGTAGCCATTGATGGACATGTCCTTCATGAATCTGTCTAAACCCCTTTTAAAGCCATCCAAGCTGGTGGCCATCACCATATCCCATGGCAAGGAAGTCCATAGATTTATTACCCCCTGTGTGAAAACGTACTTCCGCTTGTCAGTCCTAAATTTCCCAACCTTCAGTTTCATGGGTGACCCCTGGTTCTAGTGTTGTGAGAGAGGGAGAAAACTTTCTCTCTGTCTACCCTCTCCACGCATAATTTTATACACTTCAATCATGTCTCCCCTTAGTCACCTCTTTTCCAAGGTAAAGAGCCCCAGATGCTGTAGCCTAGCTTCATAAAGAAGGTGCTCCAGGCCCCTTGATCATTTTGGTTGTCCTTTTCCGCACCTTTTCCAGTTCTACAATATCCTTCTTAAGATACAGTGACCAAAGTTGTACGCAGTACTCCAGATGTGGCCGCACCATAGATTGCTATAAGGGCATTATAATAATAGCATTTTTATTTTAAATTCCCCTCCTAATGATTCCTAGCATGGAATTCGCTTTTTTCACAGCTGCCGCACACTGGGACAACACATTCAATGAGCTGTCCACCACAACCCAAAGATCTCTCTCCTGGTCAGTCACCAATAGCTCAGATCCCATCACTTTTCCACACAACGCACAATTAACCTATGGAATTTTCTGCCACAAGATGTGTTAACAGCTTGGATGGATTTAAGAAGGGCTTAGATAAATTTATGGAGGACAAGTCTATCAATGACTATTAGTCTGAGGGCTATAGGCCACCTCTAGTCTCAGAGGCAATATGCCTCTTAATACCAGTTGCAGGGGAGTAGCCGCAGGTGAGGGTGTGCCCTCAGCTCTTGCCTGTGGGCTTCCCAGAGGCATCTGGTGGATCACTGTGTGAAACAGGATGCTGTACTAGATAGGCCTTGGGCTGATTTAGCAGGACTGTTCTTATGTTCTTAATTCATTTGCAATTAGAGCTAATGGTTCTGGAAATTGGTTTTTGTATTTCAATCAAATAAAACTCATTATTTATTATTATATTTATGTTACTTTAATGCTAATGAAACACTTTCTCCCCTTCTTTATTATATTGCCTTATAAAAGGAAGATGCGTAAAGCCACTAAACATTTTTGTCAATATAATGCAATAATAATAATAATTTAATTGTAAGCCACCCCATAACAAATTGCCCTACGAGCGGCTTACAACACAAAATTAAAACATGAGATAAAAACACACATTAAATCATAACAGACCAAAAAGGGAGGGGGTGTACAATATACAATATAAAAACAATTTTAAAAACATTTTTTAAAAAAATCAATTACAATCACATGAAAATAAATTAAATTAGATGACTCGTAATATTGCCAAACTCTGCAGAAGAGACAAATTCCTTCTGAATGTATGCTTAAGGGCAGCAACAAAGTAGGCCCGTCCCTGAGTAGCCACCAGATGAGCCAGTGGCAACCGCAGATGAACCTCTCCAGGTGATCTCAATGAGTGGTGGAGCTCATAGCAAAGAAGACGTTCTCTTAAATACCCTGGACCTAAGCTGCTTAGGGCTTTATAGGTTATACCCAGCACTTTGTATTTTGCCCAGAAACAAAGTGGTAACTAGTATAGTTCTTTTAATTTAGGAGTAATTTAATTTAATTTAATTTAATTAACAGTTGGTCATGGAACCAACCAGAGAGAAAGCGACCTTAGATCTAATTCTGAGTGACACCCAGGACCTGGTGCGTGATGTCAGTGTCATCAACCCTTTAGGGAACAGTGACCACAGTGCCATCAAATTCAGCATACATGCGGGGAGAGAATCACCAAGGATGTCTAACACAGACATTTTGAATTTCAGAAGAGGAAACTTCTCCAAAATGAGGAGTATGGTGAAAAGAAAGCTGAGGGGGAAAATCAGGAGAGTCACTTCGCTCCAGAGTGCATGGAGTTTACTCAAAACCACAATACTAGAAGCCCAGTTAGATTGTATACCCAAAAGGAGGAAAGGTACCACTAAGTCCAGGAGGGTGCCAGCATGGCTAACAGGTACCGTCAAGGAAGCCATAAAAGGGAAGAAGACTTCCTTCCGAAATTGGAAGGCCTGTCCAAATGAAAAGAACAGAAAGGAACACAAACTCTGGCAAAAGAAATGCAAGGTGACAATAAGGGAGGCGAAAAGAGAGTTTGAGGAACATTTAGCCAAAAGTATCAAGGGGAATAACAAAATCTTCTTTAAGTACACCAGAAACAGGAAACCTGCCAGGGAGGCAGTTGGACCATTAGACAATGAGGGAGTGAAAGGGATCAGGGGCGTAACTACCATTAGGCAGGGGGAGGCAGTCGTCTCGGGGCCCCACTGCCTTGAGGGGCCCCCCAGAGACACCTCACATGACTCCCCATTGCCCCCTGCCCAGCCCCAAGACCCTTCAGCCACTTGCGCTGTTTGCCCTCTCTCCTGCTTGTCATCCTGGTCGGAAATCAAAGCAGCAGGCAAGCTGCTTTTCTCCCCGCCTCTCAGCTGATCGGCGGGTGGGCGGGGCTTCCAGGGAGGCCTCCGTGTAGGCCTCAGTGAAGCCTGAATTCGAGTAGGCTGGCAAGCCCCAGGAAGAAGGCTGGCAGTCAGAGTGGCCACTACAGCTCTCTGCAGCAGACCCTCCTCCCAGGCCAGACAGCTCAGCCTTTGCCAGGTAGAATATGAATTCCTTTTTGTGGTTACACTCCCCCCACCCCCTATATAGGGATCTGCTTGCCATAGGGCTTTGATGGGGGGGGAGAGACTTAGAAGTCTCTGAATATTTAATTTAAAACTGATTGGAAAATTTGCTGGCTTAAAAAAAAACCCTCTAAAAAGTCCTATAAGTGGCTTGTTTCATGGCAGGAAATTACAAAAACTTCTGGAACAAATTTATTTATGTATTAATTAATTAATTCATTCATTCATTCATTCATTCATAAATACACTTATGTTCAAGTTTATTTTGCAACCCAGGTCTGAGTGAGAACTGAGACATGAGTGAGAACTGTGACGCATGTGTTGTGCTTTTATATTTTTTCCCCTTAGGGTAAATCTGGCCAACGTGTGAATGCAGCACCTCCATTCCAGAGGAGATGTTTGTTAAGGGGCTTTAAAAGCCTCTTGTGAAAAACCTCCTGGAATCAAACTTTACTGAATTGGTTCAGAATTCTGAGAAAACAAACATAGGCTCACCCTGCATGGTTGAAAGTCTCCTTTGCTAATCTGCAGCAAGGGGCCCATTTTAATAATTAGTGTTTCTAGTGTCTTCTCATTTGCTCAATTTTGTACATCTGTTTTTTGTATGTTTTGAATGAGGACAGAAATGTGAGAATAAAAGTCCCCTGCTAACTGGGCAAAGAGGCACCTTTTTCTCTTTGTAAACCGCCCTGAGCCATTTTTGGAAGGGCGGTATAGAAATCAAATTATTATTATTATTATTATTATTATTATTATTATTATTATTATTATTATTAAAAAATTTCTCGGCGGGGGGGGCCCATTTAAGAATCTTGTCTCAGGGCCCACTCAAACCTAGTTACGCCCCTGAAAGGGATTATTAAGGAGGATATGGAGGTTGCAGAGAAGCTGAATGAGTTCTTTGCATCTGTCTTCACGGCAGAGGATACTGAGCATATACCTGTTCCTGAACCAGGCTTTTTAGGGATGGAGGCTAGAGAGCTGAGTCAGATAGAAGTGACAAGGGATTATGTTCTAAACTGTCTGGAATAACTGAAAGCTAACAAATCACCAGGGCTGGATGGCATCCATCCAAGAGTCCTCAAAGAACTCAAATGTGAAATTGCCGACCTCCTTGCTAAAATATTTAACTTATCCCTGAAATTGGGCTCTGTACCAGAGGACTGGAGAGTAGCAAATGTAACACTGATTTTCAAGAAGGAATCCAGGGGTGATCCAGGAAATTACAGGCCGGTTAGCCTAACATCCATTCCAGGCAAATTGATGGAAAGCATCCTCAAGGATAAAATTGTAAAGCACCTAGAAGAACAGGCCCTGCTGGGAGTGAGCCAGCATGGCTTCCGCAAAGGTAAATCTTGCCTCACCAACCTTTTGGACTTCTTTGAGAGTGTCAACGAGTGTGTTGATCAAGGTGATCCAGTTGACATAGTCTACCTGGACTTCCAAAAAGCTTTTGACAAAGTTCCTCATCAAAGACTCCTGAGGAAACTTAGCAGTCATGGGATAAGGGGACAAGTACATGTGTGGATTGCTAACTGGTTGAAAGACAGGAACGGTAGGTATCAATGGAGAGTTTTCACAATGAAGGGAAGTAAGAAGTGGGGTCCCCCAGGGATCTGTACTGGGACCGGTGCTTTTTAATTTATTCATAAATGATCTAGAAGCAGGGGTAAGCACCGATGTGGCCAAATTTGCAGATGATACCAAACTCTTCCGGGCAGTGAAATCCAAAACGGATTGTGAGCAGCTCCAAAAGGATCTCTCCAAACTGGGGGAGTGGGCGACAACATGGCAAATGCGGTTCAATGTTAGCAAGTGTAAAGTGATGCACATTGGGACGAAAAACCCCAACTTCAAGTATATGCTGATGGGATCTGAGCTGTTGGTGACGGACCAGGAGAGGGATCTTGGGGTTGTGGTGGACAGCTCGTTGAAAGTGTCGACTCAATGTGCAGCAGCTGTGAAAAAGGCAAATTTCGTGCTAGGGATCATTAGAAAGGGGGTTGAAAATAAAACGGATAATATTATAATGCCCTTATACAAAACTATGGTGCGACCACACTTGGAGCACTGCGTACAATTCTGGTCACCACATCTTAAAAGGGACATTGTTGAACTGGAGAAGGTACAGAAGAGGGCAACCAAGATGATCAGGGGCCTAGAGCACCTTTCTTATGAGGCAAGACTACAACACCTGGGGCTTTTTAGTTCAGAAAAAAGACGACTGCGGGGAGACATGATAGAGGTCTATAAAATCATGCATGGTGTGGAGAAAGTGGAAAGAGAGAAATTATTTTCCCTCTCACACAATATTAGAACCAGGGGTCACTCCTTGAATTTGATTGCCAGGAGGTCTAGGACCAATAAACGGTAGTATTTTTTCACACAACACGTGATCCACTTGTGGAACTCTCTGCCACAGAATGTGGTGACAGCCAACAACCTGGATGGCTTTAAGAGGGGTTTGGATGACTTCATGGAGGAGAGGTCTATCAATGGCTATTAGTCTGAGGGCTGTGGGCCACCTCCAGCCTCAAAGGCAGGATGCCTCTGAATACCAGTTGCAGGGGAGTAATGGCAGGTGAGAGGGCATGCCCTCAACTCCTGTCTGTGGCTTCCAGCGGCATCTGGTGGGCCACTGTGCGAAACAGGATGCTGGACTAGATGGGCCTTGGGCCTGATCCAGCAGGGCTGTGCTTATGTTTTTTATGTTTAATTTAATTTAATTTAATTTAATTTAATTTAATTTAATTTAATTTAATTTAAGAGTAATGTGGCCTCTTTAAGATTACCTGGAGACCAACCTGGCTGCTACATTTTGCATCAATTTCATTTTATGGACTATGTACAAAAGCAGCCCCTGATAGAGAGCATTGCTGTAGTCAAGTCTGGAGGTTAGCAGCATATGCACTACTGTTTTTAGGTCATTGATCTCAAGAAATGGCCACAACTGGCGTTATCAGCTGAAGTTGATAGAAAGCACTTCTACTCACTGCCTCAATCTGAGACACCAGAGAATGGTTTGGATCCAGAAGTATTCTCAGACTGCACACCTGTTTCTTCGGGGTTTGGGAGGGGGTAACTTTGTCCAGAACCGACAGATCAAAATTGTCTACTGAATTCTGACCCTGCACAGTAAGTAACTCCATCTTATTTGTTATCCAGCATCCAGCCCATCACTGCCTCGAGGGCGTTTTCCGGACTATGAGAATTTCAATGATTATTGCGTTGCAAACTGTGATGGAATAGTGCAATGGTTTCATAACGAGAGTAAAGGATTGTTTAATGCTTCATTTTAAGCTGGTGGCCATTCATATTTTCTGTCTGCTGCAATGTATTTTCCAGGCAGGAGTGTCCATATTCTCATTGAAACGCATGTATCTGCCCCTCCTCCTGCTCCATTTGGGCCTATGGAGTCAGAGAGTGTGTGTGATGTGATGACGTACAGTATATAATTTCTTGGCTGCCTTGCGCTAATCTGCCAGCAGGGGAAAGTGCTGTTCTAAAACAAAATATTTTGTCGGTGCATCCTTGCGCAAGTGATTCCAGCAACAAATGTTCTAAAAAAAATTTTTTTTTAATGGGGAAGTGAAATGGAATCCTGTGGTGAGCCTAGAAGTGGGGAAGAGAAGAACTGGCACGCCTGGGTGGGCGCTGTCACAAGCTCACTCGATGGAAGATGCTGGCCAGAAATATATGGCACAAAAGCCAGTAGCTCAAGTTTCAGTTTTACTGCTAAATAGTCAGGTTTAACAGTCTCACCAAGAATACAGAAGTGAGGAGTGAGAAGCCCAAATTCCAATGTCACAATCTCTCCGACAAAAGCTCCAGGTTGCTTTGACGTGTTGTTTCCAGCAGTTTGTTCAAGGCACAAGCTGCCCGATTTATAGTCAGCAGCCACGTGCACTTAATCAACACGCCACCCCCGCCAGCTGCCGTATATTCAATCCGGCTTCTGGCTTCTCTCCAGCCGACTACTCCTTTGTAATTCCCTCACCTGCTGCTGACATTTTTCCCGTCTGCGTTCTCGAGGAGATAGTGGCTGTTCAAACTCTGGCTCAGATCCTAACCCTTCTCTCCAAAAATCACCCAGCCCTGCTGCACCAAACACTCTCCCTGGCTGTCACCATTACCTCCCCATTCACATTACCGGCCTGCTCCTCCTCAGACACCTCCTCACTTTCTAGTAAGTCACCTGCCTCCCACTCCTCTCCAATGTCCTCCAGTAGGGGCATGACAGGCAGTCTCTTCCACGGTGGCAGAGGTGGCCAGCGGCCCCTCAGCTCTCCCACTGGAGCTGCTGGAGGTAGCCATAGCAGCAGCAGCCTCCGCCACTCCTCCTCAGTCGGTGCCCCAGGCAGAGCCTCGCTAGGGCCGAGGGGCTTTACGGTGATGGTGAGGCACCTTTCTCCTCTCTGCCATCGCTCTCACTGCCTCCCTCCTGCCAGGCCTTCTCCCGAGGAGGGAGGATGGTGGCATGCCTCCCGAAAAATAAATAAATAAATAAATAAATAGGAGGAAAGAGGCAGAGGTGTGATGAGCGTTTCTCCAGTAAGGACTGTGGAATTGCACAGAAGTAAATGAATCATGATTCAGTTCAATGGGCTTAAGTAAGTGAGTAAGTAAGTAAGTAAGCCTTTTAAGTAAGTGACTGTTCTCTCTCTCTCTGCCCTTATAGTAAGCAAGTGGGATTGCACAAAAAGAAATCATTTAGTTCAATGGGCTTCTTCTTCAGAAAAAAATGTATGAGAAAGGGTTGGATTCAGAAATCTGCTCAGCTGCTCTCCCCACCCCTTCTGTGTTGACAAGCTCAAGTTATATTGGAAGCAAGAGGAGGCAGAGCGAGGTGTGTGGTTTGGGATCTGTGGGGAGGAAAGGACGGGATAGCTGCAATTTCTCCCTGCCTGTTTTTCTCCCCACGGCGAGGGGGCAGAGGACGGAAGCACGGGCAGCGGCGGGGCGGGGGGCGGCGAAGAACTGGCCATACTGCAAAACACTACAATGCATAAAATGCGGGGCAAGGCTCCCTAAAATGGAAACATACAGCTACTTTCCTGCAGTGCATTTACAATGTTGTAGGGCAAAAACGCATCATTAAAATTTGAATCAAGGCATGGGAAATATGAACAGCACCCTGCTCACAATGCAGTGACACCAATGTGGAAACACAGGAAATATGGAGGGACACTTAGCGGATACGTTGCAAGTACATTGCAGCATGTAAGCGGAAAATGCCCAGGCAGGCATTTAGGGACAATATGCCTTTTCCTAATGAACTGACACGGAGAAATAGATTTGGGTGTCATCAACATACTGATAACACCCTGCACCAAACCACCTGATGATCATTTCCAGCGGTTTTGAATGTCCCTCTTGGTAGCTTCTGCTACAGAACCTGGTCCATCTTTTAACTTCCAAGTTTAAAGGGAAAACTGAGAGTTGGGGCAATAGCAAGTGTGCAGCACCACCATTTCCTTGAAGCAGCTCTCCTGTCAAATACCCATCCTGCTCTTTAAACCTGGAGAGGTTTACAGTGGCTCAAGGGTTTGGTGGGCTGGCTTTGAGAATGAAACAAACAAACAAAAACCCTGCTGGATGCCCACCCCTGTGTCAAGTTTATATTTTGTGAAATAAAAGGCCTGCTAAACCCCAGAAAAATATTGTTCCTTATTTTTGATATTCACTCATGAGCTTTGTTTTGAAGCAACTTGCACCACCCTTGGATTTCTGACAAGACAGGGTAAGCTCGAGTTGACACTAACATGTTGTTCTTCTCACCCCTTGTATTATCACTTGGAGTTATCATCACTGACTTAATACTGGGAAAGAAGTTTATTCTGCAGAACGATTGGTACCAAATGATAAGCTACAAAATGCCAAGAATACAGTGCCTGTGATTCTCCTGAAATAGATTCATTCTGAAGTAAAGTGTGCAGCAAATGTATGTTTTCTTCTAATAAACTGAACAGACCTGACGGGGAAGTCAGAATAGGATACATGCAATTTATGCATTCTCGGTCTGCCATGTTTTTTCAACTATATGTAAAGATCAAAACATATAAAGCATGAACAGACATCCCTTAAACTGTCCCTGTTTGTGCGCTCCACTTCTGAGTGATGAGAAGTTCCAGCAGCAGTTTCTGAGCAGAGTTTCTTTATGATGAGAAAACACTGTCGGTGTCTTTGAAATACTTTCTTTATTTACAAATGTATGTGTACAGCCTATTGGGAGCAAGCGGACTTCCGAAAAATGGCAGCAAATCCCCAGAGAGAAAGGTGATGCAGTCAAGGTGGTGCCTCTGGTTTCAACTAACTCCAGCTAAAAGCTCTCAGTCTATTTGTGGGCCAAGCTACATGCAACGCTGAAAGTCTCACATGTGCTTCTTCTGTCTTTTTTAGTACTGAATATTCAAACTCAGGTTCTGAAAGCATGAAATTAGAGTTGCTTTATAAATCACAAGATGCTTTGAGGTATGTGGACACATACTGTAAAAACATCTTTCACCACTTTTAACTCCCTTGTTGTACAAATGTGTGAATTATTTTAATGCAGTTCTGGATGCAAATTTTAACTCCACTGAGGGCTATGAAGGAAGGTGTATTCACATTCCTGTTATAACTTTAATGATGAGCTGGATATGGCAGATTTCAGGCTTGTGGAATCTAACTGGATCTTTTGTTAGAACCCTGAGGTTCATCAGCCAGAGCAGCAAAATGGTAGCTCAAGGTGCAGACACAGAACTAAGAAACTGGGTCCCTCTGAGAGCATGTTCAGACAAAATTTGGTTTTTCTCCTGTGTCAGAACTGCTCCCACAGTGCTTTCACACAAAAACCCACTTCTAGCGGACTAACTTCTTTCTTCTTCTAGAAAGCCCCTAAGCTTTCTCCGTTTCATTTAGGAGGGGGAAAACCTTTTTCTCATTGCTACTGTTAAAGAATGGAAAGTCAGAAACCCTTGTGATGTACTGCAAATCACCCAGGGATCAACCAGCAGCAGATCCTGCTTTATCTTCTGCCCACTCCTGCCTTAATGAACTTTAGGTGTCACCTGTAAATAGATGTGCATTACTGGAAACACTTTGTTTTTTCCTGTACTGGCTGGAAGTGTGGCAACCCTTCTTTTATCCTATGAACAGAAATATAGCAAACCATCAAAGATTCCAAAGTGACAAATCATTTTTACTGTCATGTATGAACAAATCTTTTGAGTTGTGATTCTAAATCACCAGGATACACTGTGCAGTCTTATCTATGGAAGTCAAACCCTGTGGGGTTTTAAAAAAAAAAAAATTTAAGTGCCAGTTCTGATTACATTTTTTTCACCCAGGATGAATTAAAGTAAAAATGATTCTAGTAGATAGAAAGCTGTGTAAAAAATTTCATCAGAATGCATCACCCACATAGATTGATCCTTTGAACAGAATCCTGGATACATGGACATCTCATATTACACAGGCACAGGAGCGCCTGTGTATTATGAGTGGAGAGGTAAAACAGCATTCTATCATGTTATGTCACCCAACCTCCCCCCAAACCAAACATTCCATGGTTTCTCAAGGCTATCGTTTGGCACTATTCATGCTAAAACAGACATTTTGAAGCTCAGAATTGCCTGATGAACAGGTGTGTCAGTTTTTTTAAATGAATCAGTGGGGAAATTGCTAGGTTGTGAGGATCAGAGGTTGAAAAGCACATATGAAACCACAACACTGCAGTTGGGTTTTTTCTTCCCCTATATTTACAATTGGAGATTTGCTAACTAATAGTTAAGTCCTCACTATTTCTTTGGGGAAAGGTCTCTTTTGAAAGTCTGTCTTCTAAAAGAGGGCCTTTCATGGGTTTATCAAAATGTATTTGTTCTGAATTTATACAGATTAAGAAAATGGCTCTCATTAGGTTCTATGTGCTCAGTTACAGTCAGCCAAGAATATTCTATAGAAGGTTTGTGAGAGGAGAGAGAATGTGGGAGGGGAAGCTTCGCAGCTTAGCTGATTGCAGTTAATGGAGACAGAGGCACATATTTTAATTCCTGTCTCTGGCCACATTCACACATAACGTAGAACCGGAGTTGCAGAGGCCAGAGGTTGCCAAACTGTTACGTATGAATGCATGAAACTCTGGTCCCATTTGGAAAGTGATTGGAAGTTATGCTCCCTAAACTCCAATTTGAACCCTCAGTTTGTAGTAGGTTTCACTGCTCAAAGCTGAGGTTGGAGTTCTGGAGCATTACGAGCAAATGCAGAACTGGAGGTTGCATTTGCTCTAACTGGAGTTGAGGGAGGAAGCTCCTCCCTCTTTCTGGCTATGATTGGCGGTGTGGGTTGTCCTTCAAGCAGGAAGGAAGCCTGCTGAGCAGTTCCCTCTCCTCTCTGCAGCCTCTCTGACTGCAGAGAACCTCTGTTTAGTCCAAATGTAGACAGGAGAGGGTGGGGGTGGGGAATGGTTCTGTGTTGTTATGTATGAATGCAGCCCCCCCCCCCATAACCATGGAAACACAATTTGGCTAGGTCTTTCATGCTCCAATCCACTACCTTTGTCGGCCTGCAGCAACAGTAAAAGCTGAGACATTCTGAGCATATGGTGAGTGTCATCAGCTCTTTTATTAATTGTACTGATTGTAGTTGTTGCCTGCTGAGATAACAGAACTCACCATATGCTCAGAGGCACATGCTACCAAATTCTCCTTAAACATTGCAGTAACACCTATCCCCAATTATGATTTTTGTAGACAGTACAGTATCTCAGACAAGACATTAGATCTCATCTCCCCATGGCATGGACACCATGAGCTATTGAATTGCCTTACTTTTTGCAATTCAGTTGGAGCTGCCACACCCATAACTATCCCTGTAAATCAAAGAGGTTTTCCCCCTTTTATTGAGTATACAAATTCCTTTGACAGCTTCTGCTTTAGATTCCTATATCTAATCCTTTTTCCTCTACATGCAAAAGAAGAAGAAGAAGGTGCAAAAGACTACATTTGACTCCTGTAGCATTTTTGTTTGTATGTTCTCTTATAATTAAGGTCATTGCCTGTTAACTAAGTTAGCAGGAAATCTGCCTGAAACATCAGTGAAATACAGTGCAGAGTGATGCAAGGGAATGTTAAGTGATGTACTCAAGGCCAAACTGTAGCAAATCAGCAATAGGACTGGGAGTTCCTGCCCTTGGGATCGCCTACGCAGTCATCTAAGTCACACCAAGCAATACCAAACAGAACACATTGTGCTGAACAAGGCAACCATTTTAAATACATTCATTGCAGCTTTAACTAATTATTTGTGAAGTGTCTTGGTACTGAAATCTTGCATATGCCCCTGCAATCTCTTGTCCTTCAAAAAATAAGTTGTATCTCCCTTTCATTCAGCAGCCAGATAACCTTTGCTAACTACTGGCCAAGCACTCATATGCCCAATTGTTTTTCACAATTGCAGCCTGACCACATGAAACATAACAGTCACTGCAACTCATCACAGAGGTGGGGCATGTATTGCCTCCGTCTCTGCGGTCTCTGCCCCAGCAAGAGGTGGGGTAGCCACAGGTCTGGAACAAGGACACTGCATGAGCACTTAGGTGGCATCATGTGTGTAAATGATGACTGGACATCTAGATCCAGAGACCGTGTGTCCCAACTGCTGACCATTGCTCATTACTCTATACTCGTCTCCACAAGCTGCCCTCCATCAGGCGCAGAGGATTCCACATACCGCACATCTGGTGGTCTACTGTGGTGGCTCCACATCTGTGCAGACCAGCGGAGAAGCCCACAGCATGACCAGCAGCAGTGGGTGCTGGCCAGTGTGATTGCTGCAGCTTTGCTGTAGTAAACTCCATGATAGACAACTGCCTAACAAGTGAAGCCAAACCCAACCAATACCTGCTGCTACTCTGTGGTCTGTCGTGCAAACTGCAAAGGCACAGGAGTCCCGGTAGGGTGAGGTGGTCGGCAACTCCACTCTTTCTTTCAGATACTGCTTCATTTCTGATGCTGTCATAGAAGAACTTTCACTTTATCACAGTTCGTTACCTGGGGGTCCATAGAGATCCCTTCCCTCCAACCTTGTTGTTTCTTACCACAGCTGGTCAGCAGATGGGACTCTGAAAGGGAAGGGGAAATGGGATGACCACTCCGCTACATGGGCTCAAGGCCTGCATCTTCTCCACTCTCTGGCCCCATGAGCACCAAAAGAATAATGCTCCTTTGGATTAGCAAGCAGGCAACTCACTGCTGCCATCATGAATGAGGCGGACAACTGGGGAAATGGAGGGGGTGATAATAAGGGCTTCTGGACTTACAGGCAAATGGGGTACATATGGCTAGGTAGAAAGGCTGAGGCAAAGGGCAACCCCTGTCCTATCAGCCAGGTCACTGGCCCCTGCAGTGCTGCCTCTGACTGGCTGAGAATCTGCAGTCTCTCAAATGTCCCTGTCTGTGAGGATTCTCCCAGCACTTTCTAGCAAGAAAGAACACCCTGGGTTTGGATTTGTTGTATACCAAGAACTGAGCTGTTCCACAGAGCTAGAGCTCTGTATGCTGCCTCTGCATAGCATTACGGTCTTTGACCAGAACAACAGCAAAAGAGACAAAAACGGTTCAAACAATCTACTCTTACAAAATAATTAAGAGTCTCTATGAAACAACTTACTATAATAAGCTAGAAGTTAAACCTATGGACAAAAAACTATATATAAAGGTTAGTCAACACTAACAACAAAATGACATTGAGTATAAAGGTAGCAAGACAGCAAAATTATGTAATTAATATAGAGCAGTGTCAAATCTCATAGACTATTTAGTTCTTAATGAGCGCTAAATGAATTTTGCTAGCTATAAGGCAGAACTTAGCCACATTATAGGATCTAGAGTCATTCTGATCTGCCAAGAGGAAATTGAGGCAAAAGGAATCAGTACAGCCTGGCTATGAGCTAATATCTGAAGAGATAAGCTTATGCCGGATATCACGGTAATAGTGACAGTGCAAGAGTACATGAGCTGCCGTTTCAGTCTCACCAGAGCCACAGGGGCAAATACAGTCTCCATATGGAATTCTTTGAGATCTCCCTTCCAACACAGCTGTGCAAAAGGCATTGCATCGGGCCACTGTCAGGGCTCTGCAATACTTTGGGACTGTTAGCTGGTTTAAACAGTTGGCGGGGTAAAGCTCAGAATTTGATTGCCCAAAAAGATACCAAATCTCTGGGCAATTTACAACCCTGTTGTAAATCACCCAGAGATGTAAGTTTTGGGCGGTATAAAAATATGTCAAATAAATAAACAAACAAACAAACAAACCAGAATGGGGCCCTGATCATTTTGCTGCTCCATATCATAAATTCTTTCCCTTATTTTGAGTCTGGTATTTTCATAACCCAGGGTTAGCAGTGAGGTGTGAGAAAAACCGTAATAATATAGCCTTTTCTCCACCCCTTTTTCCCACTTTGAGTGATATATGCCCTTTAGCACCAATGGAACTAAACCAATGGGATGGAAAATCAGCTTAAGCCAGAATTCAAAAATAATAATCCAAGCCCTAGCCTCTATTTTGAGCAACCCTGCTTCCAGCCATAGAACCGCCCTAGGAACGCAGCTGGGGACCTGAAATATATTCTTCAGGAAATTAAATTGAACCACTTCTGATTTAGAAAAATTAGGATATATGTCCAGCTGCACTCCACACAAGAGCTTTGCACGGACTCTGGCCTCAAAGAGTGTAATAGCTGCAGGGATAAAATGGGCACCTCTGGAGTAGTAATAAGATTGAATTGCCTGTGTGCTCTTCTTAGCATTATGACTAACATATTCTCTGTGCACAGATCTGCAGCCAGAGGCCTGAAATATTACACCAAGGTACTTAAATTGTTTTACTTGTTCCAACTTGTACCCATTTAGTATCCAATTGTAAATTTTTGGTCTTTTCGCAAACACTAGAATCTTGGTTTTACTATAATTAATTTCAGGTGAATGCTCCTTACAATAGGAGGCCAAAGAGCACAATGCTCTTCTTAAACCTATTGGTGTTTGCGAAAGAATAACAGCATCATCTGCATACAAGAGAATAGCAAGATGCTTATCCACTAATTTGGGAGGGTGATGATCCAAGTCGTTTAAGTGGGAAGCAAGGGAATTAATGTAAAAGTTAAACAATAGTGGAGCCAAAAGGCATCCTTGTCTTACTCCCCTAAATGTTAGAATTTCCTTGATGAGGTGCCCCTGTGTACTACAGCACACTCTTTTACAGGGGTTTTCATGAAGTTTTATTATCAAGCATAATAGCTGACAATCCACTGACAAATTAAGAGCTTGTTCCAGAGTTTCTCCCTAGGGATCAAATCAAAGGCAGCCATGAAATCAACAAATCCTGCAAACAAAGCAGAGCCAGAACTGGAGGAGTATTTCCCTACTATATGCTGCAAAATTAAGGTTGTGTCCATGACAGAAAGACCCGTACAGAAGCCAAACTGCTCCTCAGCCAAGATGTCCATTTCGAACCAGTCCAGCAGTCTCTCATACAAGTGTCTGGCGTACAGCTTACTTATCACACTGATCAGACTAATAGGTATATAGTTCTCAGGGAGCTTCCTATCATCTTTCTTGTAAACCGGAATAATTACTGCCACACCCCAATCCTTCGGGACATGAGCTGTGTCTTATCAATATATGAAAATAATAAAGCCAGGACCGGGGTCCACCATGCCAGATTATTTCTGATTACCTCCACTGATATATGGTTATATCCCGGGGCTTTACCAAGTTTTAACTGTCTTACCAAAGCTTCTATTTCAGAACAAGACACAGGTGGCCACTCTGGCAGCTGACCCACATCCAATATTGGGGTTGCTGCCTCTGTGTTTCTGATATATATGCTAGCTTATTGGGGAAGGTGCCTGGAGAATGACAAATACCCCATGATGTTCCCTGTGGTGGAGTGGTTAGAGAGCTACTCTAGTCTGCAGACTGGATGGTATGAGTTTGAGACTTGTCTGCTCCCACTCTTTTGCTTCTGACATCATTGTTTCCAGCTATGTATGTAGAAGATGAGATGGCCTTAATCCTACTATTCCCTAGCTGGGCTTGAACCCAGCTTGCCCAGTTCCCAGCCAAGTACTCTGTACAGTGAGCTTCCAGCATTTCCTCTTGCCTGAATGCAATCAGGGCTCCCGCTGCTTCTTGTCTCAGTTCCTCCCTAGCAAAAGACCCTTTGCTGCAGATGCATCTTGCTTGCTTAGGGACTAGAACCTTTGCCCTAGGGAGCCTGTGTGTTTTGTCTCCTCTCTCTCAAAGTAGATCAGTCTTCCCTTTGTGTTGTGCATTCAAAAAAATGGAGACTGAAGGGGCATGGCGAGGTTCCAGGTGGCCGAGGGACAAAGTTTAACCAGAGGGGCTCCTAGTGCCCCAGAGCCCCAAGCTACTTTCCCTGTGCCTGATGGCAGATGCAAGGTGCAGGGCAACCTCCCCACACCAAGCCTTCTCCTCTTGAACTCACCATTCGGTGAGTCTTTCGGGAAGGTGGCCACAGTAGCACCGGCCCCTCAGCATGGGGCCAGGCACAGGTTGCCAGGGACATCATCCTCTGTCTGGGAGTGAGAGCCCTCCTCCAGTGGCTCCTGCATGGTGCCCAGCCCAACGGACAGAGCAGCAGCGAGGGGCTGGAAACATGGGGGAAGCGGAGGGGGAAGCACTGCACATTGGCTTTTTCCATGCCAGGCCCACATAGGGGTGTTGTCCACATGCTACCCTATGATTGTTGCATACTGGCAGTGTCGCCATTGATGTGAGAGGAGCAGCTGGCTGAATTACACATTTCTGGATAGATTTTTTTTAACTGTCCTTGTTTTCTCCCCCCATCTAGTTCTGAGACTGCATTAGATCCTAATTAATGTACAATGAAGTTACTATGTAATTGGTAACGGAGACCACAGGGTTTTTCTGACAATCACATCAGGACAAAAAGACCCCAATTTAGTAGACTTGCTTCAAAACAACCCACATTGTGTTATGACTTCAAAACTTAATTCATGTGGTACAGACCATGACTTGAACTGAAGTTGCCTGCTTCTGTGTCAGTACATGAAGGTCTTAGAATTCAAGGACCTTCAACTATTTCCTCTCTGTTTGATTTCAGCTGTCACTCAGACAGAACATGGCACACTCACTGGATAGATGCCTTTTCTCCAGAGGCACATACCCCTAAGGTAAGCTGCCAGCAACTGAGAAAGAGAGAAAGATGTCGATCCAGTTATTATTAGCAGAAGGTTGCAGACTTCACTGCTTATCTAGGCCAAGCAAGCTCATGGTTTAGAAACAATGAAACCCCAAGAACAGAGCAGAGTATATAAGCTACTATAAAAAGTTTCCTTTGTATATGATTTAACTGTCCCCTTCAAAGTCTTAATACTGCTTCTTATTGGAGTGCTTCTTTGCTGGCATTGAATACATTGATCTATTTAAATATACACAGATTCAGAATTTGCCCATCACTGAGCAAGCTCAACAAAAAGAACTGGCAGGGTAGCAAATGAACTACAGGGACAGCTGGAAGACAATTCTGTAGCAACTTTACTTCTTGCATGGGCAACAACTTTCAGCTATGTGTCTTATTTCTAAACAATACTGTACCACCTTCCACAAATTCCTCTTCTGTTGGTGCAGATATCCATGCTCATTCTCTGTCCAAATTAAGGCAATTTTGGTGTTGGAGATGGAGTTCCCGTGCATTGACCTTTTGCACCAACTATCCTAATCACCACTAGGGGCACTGGGAGTAGAGGTAACTAGTGAGGGTCTCCTTACCTGTCCCTGCTTTCCTCTCTACTCTATGACCCCTGCTTTGACTCCTCAGGTATTTCCTGTATTGAGTCAGTCCTCCTCCTTTCCTCCTAGAGAGAAGATGGACATTTATCTCTCTCCTCCTACATATTCATTATGCAGCTGATAGATAAGATAGGTCTCTCCTATCTCAAATGTACTTCACCAACAAATAAATTTAGTTAAGACTCTACAGAGATCTCCATGTGTGTTCCTTAAATAGCTACAACAACTAAATTCTGCACTCTGTAACTGGAGTGGTAGCTTCCTAGGCACTTTGCTAAATAATCACAAATCCCAACAAGTGGTGTGCTAACACCCAGATCCTATGCACAAAGTTAGATGCCTAAGTCAATTACGTTTAAGTACAACCTAGCTCTCCACAGGATTAGGCTACAAATGACATTTTCCACTATGGAAATAAGTGCATGTTGTAATTCAGTTGGCTGCAAAGAATCAGAGAGCTGAGTAAGGCTGAGTATCTATAGATGCTTTGGATTTTTTTACATAATTGGAGGTAACACTGGACATGGGTCTGTTCCCTCTCTACATGATGGTTAATCAGATGTATCCATGTTGTAATAATATCATGTTGTCTATTTTCCCACTCCCCACATTACCAGCTGCCACTGGATGGGGGAAATGACTCTGATAAATCTGTTTTAATTATGTTAATGTTTTAATGGTTTTATATTGTGAACCACCCAGAGACTTTTTTGTATGGGCTGGTATATAAATGTACTAGATAGATAGATAGATAGATAGATAGATAGATAGATAGATAGATAGATAGATAGATAGATAGATAGATAGATAAGCAACAGCTGCAGCTTAGCTTGCTTAATAGTTTGCATTCAATCTTCTACAAAGCCAAGGGGGCACCACAGTTTCCTCTATATTGGTTAGGCTAGCTAGGAGTTTCTATTCTCCTTCCTGTCCATGTTTGTTCCTGTTCCTTTGTGTATGGGTCAGCAAGTTCTATACTGACCTCTTAGTGTCTTTGTCTCTCAAGTAAAGTTATCTTAAAAACCTTTCACTGGTGTTTGCTGTGTAATCCACAGAGACAGAACACACTCTGCAACAACAACTGCCCCTCAGAGAATCACTTTAGGGAATGATTCCAATGGCTGAAAATCCATGAAAACATAATGAGGTGACCAGCCCTAGACAGGTAGGGGAGCTGTAGCCCAGGTAGGGCTGGTCATGAGAATCACCGGTATCAGTCCCGATCCCCACACTCAGCTGGGTAGCTCAGGTTTTTTACCCAAGCTAAAACTGAGATAGGAGAGTGCATGTGTGCCCTCCTACCTCATCACCTGTTCATGTAGAAGCTTGGACTGCCAGCAGCCCAAGCTTCCATAGATCCGGACAGAAAGAGTGACCTGGAAGTGGGAATCCCCCAATGCACCACACGCCTCACATGATGCATTGTGGGATACGGGAAGATGCAACCTGCTTTTCCTCCACCCCCTTGCCAATCCAGGATCACTCATGTTCCGGTCATGTGGGCTTATGGTGCGGAGGAACCTGGGAACAGCGAGGATTGTGTATGGGGGAAGGTAGGTAGTGTCCTGTCCTCCCCCCCCCACCCTCCCCAGCCCCAGCGAAAATGGTCATGTGAACAACCTTAATAACTATGCATTGTGTTTTACTAGGTTCCCTGAAAACTCTGCACTGGGAATTTAAACAAATGACAAAGAGTCATTTTAGATGCATTATTTAAAATGTTCAAAGTGCTGAAGATAGATAGATGGTGTGGGGAGAGAGAGAGAGAGAGAGAGAACATCATCCTTTGTTCATATTAATAAGCTAAAGATGATATTAAATCCCACTGATGCAATGGACTAACATATTTAGGACTACATAACTAGACATGCCTCTAAATACAGTTCAGCTGCCTTCATACATATTATATAAGTACTGTATGGTGGTGAATAAATGAACTATTCTAGGACAAAAACATAACATCTGAATGCCAGCATCTGGCTATTTTTTCCACAGATGTATATGTTGCTCTCATATATGTCATTCTGAACCTTAATCAGCAAGAGAAGAATAAAGGCTTAGTTTCAGCTAATCAACATCAATTCATGTCTGCAAAGTGCTGGATGAAGCACAACCCCAGGCATACAGTTTAGATAGTGTAAATCATCCCTATACCCATGTCTGGGTAATTATCCTAATTATATAGACAAGCTCTTTATCAGAATGCTGATTAGATGGACATGCTAAGCTTCATTAGCTGTCAGAGGTAACAGTCACTTGACATTAGCTTAGCAAAACGCCAAGCACATACTTTAAAATGTTGACATCAGTAAGCGAATGAAGACAGGAAAATTCACACTGTTGCGTTTATTTATTTTTTTAAATGTCAATCCTGCTTTCCCCTCCAAAGAAACTCACAGAGGCTAACAAAGCATGCAATTAAAAAAAAAAACCATAATCAAAGAATAACAAAACAGCAGCAATAAAACCAAACCCGCAAGCAGTAGAAAAGCAAGCACTCAACCAACCAATATAGCAGAGGCATGATGATCAAAAAGAAAGAAACAGATGTTTCCCTCCACCACAAGCTTCCAGAATAACCATGCTTTGACTAGGCAACAGAAAACCAGCAGTGATGGGACAAAGTGAGCCTCCCGGAGAAGGCCCTGTGTTTTGTGGACACCTGCCAGACTCTTCTGGCCACAAACCAAAAGAATGGGAGCGCTGGTTCAGTGGTAAAGCACCTTGCTTTCCGTGAGAAATCCCCAGATTCAGTCTCTAGCATCTCCAGGTAGGACCGGGAAAGTTCCGTGTCTGAACCCTGGAGATCTGCTGCCTGCCTGTCAGTACAGAGCTAGACTGACCAGTGATCTGAGAACCAAACTTAAAATCAAACATGTGCTTGCAAGCACTAAATTTAAAGTAATGTTTAGTAAACATTTACTAAACCACAACCGCTTGGTAGTTTTGTTTTTTAATGTTAAATAGCAGTTAGATCAGTGCCCCTTGGATTGGGACTACCAACATTGGCAGACATCCTAACAGTGTGCTTGCAAAAGGACAGTCTGCTTGCACAAGGACATTGTGCAGACCATTGCACCCCAAGGCCCCAATGAAGACAGGGCACACTTAGTTAGAGCAAATAAGGGCCACTTTATTATAGTACAGTGATAACAAACTTGCAGCAAGGTCTCCAACTAACCCAAGTGCAGGTACTCCTCTGTGTGGTGGCCCTTCCTAGTGAAGAGCATCCCACACAAGGGCGAAGGAGTGGGTCCTGATTCAGTCAGGCTCCATGTCCTGATCTCATCTCACCACAAGGCTTCCCCCACTGAAGTGGGGGGCGACCCACTTCACACCGAACCCAAGCTGCCAAGGCCCTGAGCCGGCGAGTCGCAACCACCCCCTGAGTGGGGCCACTCCCAGCCTTCCGGGCTGCCAAAACCCTGTTGGGCTGTTCCATGAACCCCCCTCACCCAAACTGGACCTCCAGCTAAACACAGATCCCTGAATCTACCTACCCCACACCTGCACTCTCCTGCCACAGAAGCGGGGCAAGCCTCTGCCTAGCCCTGCTTCCCCCACCCAGCTAGGACTTCCTGAAGACCTCGCTGCAAGTCCCAAAGGAACAAATAATTCTCCCGATCGGGGCCCCTCCAACCCATACGTGGAAGTAAGTTGGACCAAACCAACCTCATCTCCGGCCATTGGGCAGCTAGGCCCCACAAATCCTTGATCGCCTGCTGAATCAGGGCCATGCCTAGTAGCAAACCCAGGTCATCGCCTCCCAAGTGAATGACCACGACATGTGGTCCCCACTTTGTTCTCATCTAGAAGTGGGAGGAAAAGTCTCCACAGCATCCTTCGGCACCCCACTCCACCTCTGCCGCTTTAGCCAGGCCCAACTGGGTACCTATGCTGATCTGCAACCAAGATCCTAGCCTCCCATGGCCTTGCGCATTAGGCAACTGGGGTCCTTGCCTCCCAGGTGAGAGACTCGGGTTTGTGGTATCCCTCGTGTGGCGGCATACTCCTCTGGCAGTGGACGGACGACGGTGCACAGCCTCCCTTGACACCCCCGGCACTCCACTTCTGCCGCTCCTGGCAAGGGCTCAAAAGCACTCCTCCTGCAAGATACTGTAGCATACAGCTGGTGGGGTATCACGTCACCGCTGACAGTGTATCAGGTCATTACCTGATCCGCCACCTGATCCACCCACTAGGAAGGAGAGGTGATGAATCTGCCGGTGTTCCCTAATGCTGCAGGATACCCTAAAACTGGGTAAGGCCCAACCCCTGTGGTTCCCAAGCCTTCTTAATTGATTGCTCCTGAGATCTGGCTAACTGTCACTGCAATGGGAGTAAACTGACCCCAGAAACACCCTGCTATATAAGAAATCTTTCCTATCCACGACAGCGGAAGCAGGTGCAGGCAGCCCATCAAAACAGGGTGCAAGCAACCCCTGCCCTGCCTCAGGGGCCAGGCCAGGTGGATAGGCCTCCAGTCTCACAGCCTCCCAATCTGTGACAGACATGGTATCCCTTCATGTGCACAGCGGGCAGATGTTGCCTGCGTAATCAAGAACCATGCTACGTATTGGTGGTACTGATAACAATATCCACCGTTCTTGCACCTCCCTACACCCCAGTAAGGCAATGCGAGGCAGAGATGACCTAATCTAAAAGCGTCTGACGTCTGCAGATTGCTAACCTGCTTCCTTCCCTTCATCGCTGCCTTCTGTCACGCCATGCAGTTTCTGTTGGGTCCCCTTGCAAAATGGATGTGGCTCATAGTACCAACCCAGGGCAACATGCTTCCAATATCTAGAAAACCCTTTCCAAATCCTTATCCTAAATGTGTTCCCCAATTAAACACTGGGCTAATACCAACTAATCTCTGGTTTATGGAAATGCACTAATGTATGGATGTGAGTCTCCCCTCGTGCCACATGAGAGGCAATTTAAAGGAAGAACACAATATATCTTTGGGATCAAACCTGGGTGTAAGGCAACCCCCCTAAGTCTGTCCCCAGTTCTACATGAACTGCCCAGAGAGTTTCACGCCAAGGGTGGGAAATAGCTGCCCAGGAGGCGCAAAATAGCATTCACGTCACCTGAGCTGTATGGTTTAAGCTGCCCTGGTACACCAGGATCCCAAACTCAGGGACACGTGGGCCCCTGGCACCAGAAACCGAGGGCATAGGGATGTGCACGAAGATCTTCGGTGCCGACGGGGAGTAGCACTTTAAGGGCGGGGGAGGGTGTAGTCACCCCTCCTGCCGCATTTCCCCCACCGGCGCACTGTCATTTTGAAGCCTCTCAGGGCGGCAGCGTTCCTCCCTGCCGCCCCATTTTCCCCATCGGCTGGAAGAGGCCGGAAGTCGCGAGCGCGCATGCGCCCATCGTGCATGCACGCGCCCATGGCAGAAGGGCGCGTGCGCACGCACGACGGGCGCACGTGCGCTCGCGACTTCAGGCCTCTTCCGGCCGATGGGGAAAACGGGGCGGCAGGGAGGAACACTGCCGCACCGAGGGGCTTCAAAATGACAGCGTGCCGGTGGGGGAAATGCGGCGGGAGGGGTGAGTACACCTTCCCCCGCCCTTAAAGTGCTACCCCCGTCGGCGTTTCGGCGCCGAAACTGCCCCCAGCGCCAATACGTTTCGGAGGCCTTCATAATGGCCTCTGAAACATTTCGGGCACAAGCCTACGAGGGGATACTTGTCCAACCGGATGCGCTGGAGATGAAGCCATCCCCTTCAGTTGCCTATGATTAGGCCCATGTCCTGGTCCTGGTTCCTGCTACACAATTCAGAGCATACTGCAGAGGCACTGAGAGTAGAGATAGTGAGTAAGGAGTGCGGCGGGGCTCCCTACTGTCCTACCTGACTCTGCTCTATGACCTGATATTTCTTCAGGTATTTCCTGGTATGTCACACTCCCTCCTTCCTAGCTCTTAGATTATGATTAAACCTTTCCAATCTCAAGTGCACTTCACCATCAAATGCCTGGTATTTAGTTCTACAACGATCCCCCTGTGTTTCTCTAGATAGTTGTAAGTATCTCCACTCTGCAAGTGGAGTGTGTACTTTGACTTGGAACTCTGCTGGGGGTAGAATTACCAAGTACTTTGACTTGGTAACTACTGGGGGTAGAATTACAACCCCCAGTCATCTAGACGGGAGCCAAGACCCTGCCCTCTTTCCTTGACACTGATCCTAGCTGTAGTTTTTATTTTATTTTATTTTATTTATTTAACATATTTTTATACCGCCAAAAACCTATGTCTCTGGGTGGTTTACAAAGATTAAAAAGTAAAACATTAATTAAAAACAAAAAGAAAAAAATTTAAAAGCAAGAAATTTAAAACACAATTTTAAATTTTAAAACAATATTCGAAAAACAACATTAAAACAATCAAAACAATATCAGTTAAAAGCCTGGGTGAACAAATGTGTCTTTAAAGACTTTTTAAAAGTTGTCAGAGATGGGGAGGCTCTTATTTCACTAGGGAGTACATTCCAAAGCCTCGGGGCAGCAATGGAGAAGGCCCGTCCCTGAGTAGCCAACAGACGAGCTGGTGGCAAATGCAGACAGACCTCTCCTGATGATCTCAATGGGCGGTGGGGTTCATAACAAAGAAGATGTTCTCTTAAATACCCAGGGCCCAAACTGTTTAGGGCTTTATAGGTTATGACCAACACCTTGTATTTTGCCCGGAAACATATCGGCAGCCAGTGTAACTCCTTCAATACGGGAGTAATGTCGTCTCTCCTAGATGACCCAGAGACCAGCCTGGCTGCTGCATTCTGGACCAACTGTAGTTTCCGGACTACGTACAAGGGCAGCCCCACATAGAGCGCATTGCAGTAATCCAGTCTGGAGGTTACCTGCAGATGTACCACTGTTTTGAGGTCGTCTAACTCAAGAAACGGACGCAGCTGGCTGATAGAAGGCACTTCTGGCCACTACCTCAACCTGGGACACCAAGGGGAGACTTGGATCCAGAAGCACCCCTAGACTGCATACCTGTTCCTTCTGGGGAAGAGTGACCCCATCCAGAACAGACAGATCAAAATCGTCTCTCGAGCTCCAACCCTGCACAATGAGTACCGTCTTATCTGAATTCAGTCTCAGTTTGTTATCCCTCATCCAGCCCATCACCGCCTCCAGGCAGGCATTTAGGGAGGTTATGCCCTCTCCCAATGATGCTGACATGGAGAAATAGATTTGGGTGTAATCAGCATACTGATAGCACCCTACACCAAATCTCCTGATGGTCTCTCCCAGTGGTTTCATGTAGATGTTAAACAACATCAGAGACAATACGGAGCCTTGAGGGACACCATACAAAAGTTCAGATTTTGAAGAACAACATTCTCCAAGGGACACCATCTCGAACCTGCCCGAGAGGTAGGAGCGGAACCACTGCAAAGCAGTGCCTCCCATCCCCAACTCCCTCAGACACTCCAGAAGGATACTATGGTCGATAGTATCGAAAGCCACCGAGAGGTCCAAAAGGACCAACAGAGTCACACTTCCTCTGTCAATTCCCAGTTGGAGATCATCCATCAGGCTGACCAAGGCAGTCTCCGAGCCACCCCATAGCCAGCCCTGAAGCCAGTTTTAAATGGGTCTAGATAATCTGTTTCCTCCAAGACTGTCTGGCGCTGGGAGGCCACCACCTTTTCAATTACCTTGCCCAGCCATGGAAGGTTGGAGTCAGGCCTGTAGTTACTCAGCTCTGAGGGATCCAAGGTAGGCTTCTTTAGAAGCGGTCTAATAATTGCCTCCTTAAGACTAGGAGGCATCCTACCTTTCCTCAGAGATGCATTTATAATCTCTACCAGGCCTTCTACAACAACCCCCCGCCAGATAGTATAAGCCATGTCGGGCAAGGGTCAAGAGGACAGGTGGTGGGCCGCAGCGTTCCAATCAGCTTGTCCACATCCTCAGGAGTCACACAATGGAACTGATCCAACCTAACCACATAAGAGGAGTTGCTGGATACCTCCACATCAGATACTGAAGTAAGTGTGGAGACAAAATCCAAGTCGGCCCGCATACGAGAGATTTTTTCCACAAATAATTCATTAAACACATCACAGCGGGTAATCGATGGTTCCAAATTCTGATTCAAGTGAGGAGGGGCACATACTAGCCCTCTCACAACCCTGAACAACTCCGCCGGACATGAACTTGCGGATACAATACGGGCAGAAAAGAATCGCTTCTTTGCTGCACGTATCACCTGAGCATAGGTCTTCAAATGAGCTCTATGTTGCAATCTGTTGGATTCAAGCTGAGTCTTTCTCCACCTGCGCTCCAGTCGTCTGCCTTGCCGCTTCAGCCCCCATAGTTCTTCTGTATAGCAAGGGGCCAGTTTTGAAGCAGGTCGGAGAGGACGCTTAGGAGCGATCATGTCTACCACCCCGGTGAGTTTGCTGTTCCAATTCTTACCAGGACATCAACAGGATCGCCGGCAGAGCCAACACTGAATCTCTCCAAGGCTTCTTGAAATCCTATGGGATCTAATAACCTTCTTGGGCGGACCATCCTAATAGGTCCCTTGCCCCTGCGAAGATGGGGTGTGACTGTGAGTCCAACCTTAACCAGATGGTGGTCCGTCCATGACAATGGGGAAATCACAGGAGTCCCCACCCACGGAACACCACCCTGATCAGAGTGAAAGACCAAATCAAGCATGTGGCCTGCAATGTGCGTTGGTCCCGAGACCACCTGAGATAGGCCCATAATCGTCATGGCCACTATGAACTCCTGAGCCATCTCAGACAAATTGGTCCCGAAATGAACATTGAAGTCCCCCAGCACCACAAGCTTGGGCAATTCCAACACCTAGTCCGAGACCAAGTCCGTCAACTCAGTTAGGGACTCTGTTGAGCAGCGGGGCGATTGGTACACCAACAGAAATCCCAGTCTATCCCTGGTCCCCAAACTTAAGTACACACATTCAATATGGTCTGACACTCTAACAGGGATCCTGGTAAGGGAGATATTATTCTTGTAGACCACAGCCACTCCACCTCCCCGCCCCCGGTCCCTCACCCACTCCTCAACAGAGTACCCTGGAGGGAGAAGCTGGGACCACACTGGGCCCCCAGCCTCCCCAAACCAGGTCTCTGTAATACATACCAGGTCAGCACCTTCATCCAGAATCAAATCATGGATAGTTTCTGATTTGTTCTGGACCGACCTGGCATTACAGAGGAGCAAGGTGAGGTGCCCTCATTGTCGGCACCCAGAGCAGAGCCCCCTCAGATGGCCTCGTCAAGCAGGCAGCAACCCTTGAGAGCAGACGGTCCCTTAAGTATCCCAGGCCCAAACCATTAAGGACTTTAAAGGTCAAAACCAGTACCTTGAATTGGACCCAGATATGAACTGGCAGCCGGTGCACATCTTTCAGAATGGGTGTGATGTGCTCCCACTGTACAGCTCCAGATAAGACCCTCGCTGCCGCGTTTTGCACTAGCTGTAGTTTCCAAATATTCTTCAAGGGCAGCCTCAAGGGCAGATGTTACAGTAATCCAGCCGTAACGTGACTAAGGCATGGGTAACTGTGGCCAGATCTGCCTTCTCGAGAAAGGGACGCAGCTGGCGCACTAGCTGAAGCCATGCAAAGGCATCCCTGGCCACCGCCTCCACCTGAGCTTCCAAAAGCAGAGCTGGATCCAGTAGTACCCCCAAGCTGTGTACTTGCTCTTTCAAGGGGAGTGCAACCCCATCCAGAACTGGTAAAATCTCCTCATCCTGATTGGCTCTCCTACTGACCAACATTACCTCCTTCTTGTCCGTATTCAGTCTCAGTTTATTAGCCAACATCCAACCTATCACAGCCTCTAGCCCCCAATTCAGGACATCCACCACCTCCCTAGGATCAGGTGACAAGGAGAGAAAGAGCTGAGTGTCATCTGCATATTGCTGACAACTCAGTCCATGTCCCCGGATGACCTCTCTCAGCGGTTTCATGTAGATGTTAAACAGCATGGGGGACAAAACCGAACCCTGCGGGACCCCACAGGCCAACGGCCATGCAGCCGAGCAGTAGACCCCCAGCACCACCTTCTGGGCCCTTCCCCCAAGGAAGGACCAGAGCCACTCCAACGCCATACCTCCGATTCCCATACTTGAGAGGTGGCCCAGAAAGATACCATGGTCGATGGTATCGAAAGCCTCCGAGAGGTCCAGCAGAACCAACAGGGACACACTCTCGCTTTTCTAGTTCCCGGCGTAGGTCATCCACTAGAGCAACCAAGGCAGTCTCAGTCCCATATCCAGGGCGGAAGCCAGACTGAAAAAGGTCCAGATAATCCGTATCATCCAAGACCCTCTGCAGCTGCCACCACACGCTCTATCACCTTGGCCAAAAAAGGGCAGGTTAGAGCAGCAGACTTATAGTCAGTGGTGGAAGTGGATTACATATTTTGCAAGAACTCCCATTGCTCCCAGACACAGCAATGAAGAAAAGGTAAATTAAAAGGCCAAATAGATTTTATTAGCCAGACTAAACAGCTGCAAGGATCTGCAGTGATTAACTATACTAGCTAATCTACCCAGTGCCAGTACCAGTCACTTTTGTCCTGCAGGGCAAAGACCTGTCCCACTCCTGCAGTCAGCTTTTGTAGGGGTAGGTTACCCTGGCTCCACACCTACAATCAGAGCATCTCCCAATCTAAGCACTTCTTTGCAACACCCACTAAGGTGTTCAGAGGGATTTTGGAACTCTTTGACACCATCCCACAACCCTGAATATGTGAATCGGCCCTTCCTCAAGAGGCTCTGTTCCCCTTTCTCTGCACCCAAGAGGCATGTCCAGGGAAATAGTCAACAATACCTCAGGATGCCTGCCAGTTTCCTTACACCTAAAATACTTTACCTCTATGGGAACATGTCTTTGAATCTTAAAAAGAAATGCTTCTAAAGGGTCGTGTCTGTGTGTGTGATATTTATGTATCGCCTTATATGTGTATCTCTAGGTTGTGTACACAATTTAAAACACATAATATAAAACAGAGTAAAAATAATTAAAACAATTTAACAGAATAAAAAAGTTAAAACAATTTCATAGGATAAGAGCAATTAAACAGTTTAAAATTAATTTCAGTTAAAAGCCGGAAAAACAGGTGTGTCTTGAGGGTCTTCCTAAAAGCAGTCAGAGATGGAGATGCTCTTATTTTGGCAGGGAGCATATTCCAAAGACAAGGAACAGTACTACAATGACATCTGTAAAGCCCTTGAGGATGGAAATGGACATGGAAAAACAAGGAAAGTTTTCCAAAAGATCTCTGAACTCAGAAGGAGGTTCCAACCTCAAATTGATATGTTAAGGGATACCAAAGGACAGATAATAACTGATTCTGAGAAGATCAAACAGAGATGGAAGGAGTATATTGAAAATCTGTACAGCATGGACATCAGCATCCAAGATACTCTAGAAGATATTCCCTACTTGCAAGAACCTCTAGTACGGGAAGACGGAGTTAGATCAGCACTCCAGTCATTATCAAGTTAGAAGGCTACAGGAATTGATGGAATAGCTACAGAAATATGGTAGGCAACAGAAGAAGCATCAGTCAAGGCTCAAACCAAACTATGCCAGCAAATCTGGAGAACAACACAGTGGCCAACAGATTGGAAGAGGTCAGTCTACATACCCATACCAAAGAAAGGAAACTTAACAGATTGCACAAACCATCACACAATATCCTTAATTTCACATGCTAGCAAAATAATGCTCAGGATCATCCAATGCAGATTAGAGCCCTACATGGAAAGGGAAATGCCGGATGTTCAAGCTGGTTTCAGAAAAGGCGGAGGAACAAGAGACATCATTGCTGATGCACGCTGGATAATTGAGAAAGCCAAAGAATACCAAAAAGAAGTAAATATATGCTTTATTGACAACAGAAAAGCCTTTGATTGTGTGGACCATGTCAAGTTGTGGAATACCATTAGGAAAATGGGTGTCTCAGAACATCTCATTGTTCTCATGAAAAACCTATACACAGGACAGGAAGCCACAGTCCAGACAGAACATGGTGAAACAGACTGGTTCCAGATTGGCAAAGGAGTGAGACAAGGCTGTATACTTTCTCCTGACTTATTCAACTTATCTGCTGAACATATACTGAGAGAAGCTGGATTGGAAGAAGATGAGCATGGTTTTAAAGCTGGAGGAAGAAACATCAATAACCTGCACTACGCTGATGACACCAGTCTGTTAGCTGAGAATGTGGATGATCTGCAAGCTTTAGTAATAAAAGTCAAGGAGCACAGTGGAAAAAAATGGGACTCCGATTAAATGTCAAGAAGACTAAACTAATGACAACAGGTACAGCAACCAGTCTCAGAATTGATAATGAAGACACTGAAGTGGTAGATAGCTTCTACCTTTAGGATCAGCCATCAACAGTAAAGGATCCAGCAGCCAAGAAATACGCCGCAGACCAACACTTGGTAGGGTTGCACTGAAGGCCTTGGAAAGGATATTTAGATGCCATGACATGTCTATACCTACAAAGATTAGAATCATTCAGACAATGGTTTTCCCTGTGATACTCTATGGATGTGAAAGCTGGACTTTGAAAAAGTAAGATATTTATTTATTTTATTTTATTTTATTTTATTTTATTTTATTTTATTTAACATATTTTTATACTGCCCAAAACTTACATCTCTGGGCAGTTTACAACCAAATAAAAACAAAGGTAAAACATTATTTAAAAACACAAACAAGAAATTTAAAACACAATTTAATTTTTTTCAAAAAAACAATATTCTAAAAACAACATTAAAACAATTAAAACAATATCAGTTAAAAGCCTGGGTGAACAGATGTGTCTTTAGATAGAGGATAGAAAAAGCATTGACATTTTTGAACTTTGGTGCTGGAGAAGACTTTTGAGGATACCATGGACAGCCAAGAGAACAAACAAATGGATCATAGCACAAATCAATCCAGAATTTTCACTTGAGACACAAATGACCAGGCTCAAACTATCATACTCCGGACATATTATGCGAAAACCCAGCTCCCTTGAGAAATCCATTATGCTGGGGAAAGTTGAAGGAAAGAGAGGACAACCAGCAGCAAGGTGGATGGACTCGATTATGACAGCAAGGAATGTACCACTGAGTGACCTTAAAGGCCAAGTTGAAGACAGATCATCCTGGAGAGAGAATCTATTTGATGAGCTAAAGTCGACACCGACTTGATGGCATTTAATCAATCAATCAATATTTCAAAGTCCCGGGGCAACTACAGTGACGACCTGGTCCTGAGTCACAATCAAATGAGCCTGTGGCAACCGTAACCGGACCTCACCAGATGATCTTAATAAGTGACAGGGTACATGACAAAGAAGGCTCTTCCTTAAGTACCCTAGACCCAAGCCGCTAGGGCTTTATAGGTTATGACCAGCACTTCGTATTTCTCTCAGAAACTTATTGGCAGCCAGTGCAATTGGTGGAAACATATTGGCAGCCAGTGCAATCGGTTAAAATGAGTGTTATATGGTCCCTTCAGGTTGTCTCAGAGACCAGTCTGGTTGCCGCATTCTGTACCAATTGTAGTTTTAGGACTGCATACAAAGGCAGCCCCACATAGAGTACATAACCTCCAAGCCTGGGGGTTACCAGCATATGCAACACTGTTTTAAGGCCATTTACTTCCAGAAATGGGCATTGCTGATGTATCAGCCAAAGATGATAAAAAGCATTCCTGGCCACTGCCTCATCCTCAGAAACCAAAGAGAGTTTTGGATCCAAGAGCACTCCCAAGCTACATAGTTGGGAGTACTCACACATGAGTACAAAAGCATTTAAACATTTACAGTCAGTTAAATTCATAATGAAGGTTTTGGCCACCATTGTAAAGAATTTATAATTTGGTTCCTATCTTGTTTCTTGAAAAATAACATGCACTCTACCACACAAAATGTCCTTCAGATGGTTTCAAGGACATTCTTATATGGAAGAATGTTGTATTTAAAAGTATCACACGTTGTGCAGATTCCTCATATCATTATACAATATGTGTATGGCTGTTAAAGTTTGGGGCATTGCCTCACAATTTAAAATATTATTCTACTACATTTCTGATTAAAATGCATTAGTCAGAAACTACTCTAGCCTTGATCATTAGGAACATACAAAGAAAAGGTCAGGATATGTTGGCTGGTTTTCAATGGAGAAAAAATGATATTGTGTTTCTTCTTTGTTTTTAAACTGAACACATCTTAAAAGGGAAAGTTCATGGTCATTTACAGATGCAAATGAAAACGACAATAAATAAAATGAAGTCACTTAGGATGTGGGGGATTCCCACGTGACACAGGAGATGCATGATTTTTTAAATAAAAAAAAAAACTTTAGAACATGCATTCAGGGCTCCAATTTTGACTAAGAAGCCATTTTCCTTCCATGCTTTCTTCCCAAGCTGTTTTGCAAATCTAAATCACACATATACTCCAAATCTGCTATTAGCCCCCAGCAAAAAAACAACAACTTTCCTTAACATTTCATATTATTACAGAATCAGACTGATTGATGGCATACAGTGTAAATAATACCAATATAATACCTAGATTTTTCCCACTGTTACAGCAGCTTCTGAAGGACAGTACTGGGGAAAGCATTAAACATCCCCTCTCCCAGCATTATTCTTATGTTCAGAATTGGAGCCCCACCCTGCATGACTGCTTTAAAATAAAAATTAGTCTTTTTTTGTTTTGACCAGGATCCCTATAAGTATTTTGGGGGAAATCAATGTGATAAACATGAATTTTACTCTGAGGCTTAGATATATTTTAAGAGGTCTTCCAGTTCTTATACCATCATCTTATCTTAGGTGACATTATAAATTAGTTAAGGATTTCCTATGGCAAGGGCATCCATTTTCACTTCATAAATTGCAATTATATATTGGAGAAGACGGGTTTAACTTGCCACATTTTCAAGCTTATTATTGGGCATATAGCTCAACTTCAGTTTCTGGGAGGAACAATGAGTCTCAGGTTTCGGTTTCTTTTTGGGTACAACTTGAAAGTTCTCTATCTCCTTTGAAATCTTGACAGGTATTAAGCTCATGGCCTGTCCACTAGGCAAACTAGGGGGTCACCTGGGGCACCAAGTGGGGAGGGGTACCGACAGTCAGGGTCACATGCCACCCAGCAAACCAAAAGCAAGGCCGGCCAGCCCGCCCCCTAGGTGAACCTAGGTGGCTGCCTGGAGTGGCAGTTGGTATGGTGTATGTTGCACCCACTGCCCCCTTCACCCCACCCATACAGGTGCCCCCTGCCCCCATGGGCATGTGTACCTCCCATCATACAAGCGAGTGGATGGGCGACCGAGCAGGTGCTCCTCATCCCTGTTACCTGCCTGGTTGCCTACTTACTCTCTTTGCCACCTTGCCGGCCTGCTGCAGAGCATTATAATCACATTGCCGGGTCGCTTAGTGATGATGTCATTATAATGCACCATGGCAATCTGGCTGTCCAGAAGCAGGTGGCAGGATCAGTGGGCAAGGCAGCAGAGCAGCAAGGGCAGCAAGTAGGTGGGTGGGCAGTGATGGGGACAGACCTTCCGTCTTCTCAGAAGGAAGATGGGGGCTGCCTACCCACCTATCCACTCTCATGCTTGGATAATGGGAGGCACCTGCCCTTGGACGATGGGAGGCAAGGAGGGTGGTGGGCACCAAAGCCAGGCAATCCTTAGGCCAGCACAGCCCATACTATTATTGCTTTGAATCAGCCCATTTTTTCTGATGCTGTTTTAAAATCCATTATGCTGTTTGGAACCAAGTGTGATTTATCTCAGAGTGCCAGTTGGCATTTATTCAGCTTAATCATTTCCTATCACAGTTTTTGGGTTCCAATGAGATTGTAGCTTCAGAAGTTCCCTGCTTGTTATTGGATCTGGAGCATTCACTAGAAGCAACCAAACCCTACTAAAGTAAATTTCATTTATCAGAAAATTTAAGATATACTGTAGGTAAAGTTGATATAGATTGCACTCAAGCTCTTTGGATTAATGAACCTCAGTACTCTATTCTCCCAGATCAATGGTGGGTCACTTTGATCATAGAATAGGGTTGAAACAACAGAAAATTGTATTTTGTACTAATTGCAGATCTCAATAATGTTTAATAAAGGTTGGTTGCAGACTTCGAGATGTTGGGGGCAGATATGGGAAGACTTGCTCTTGTGCTTTGGACTTGTCCCATTCTGGTCTGAAATTCATAAGATTATTATATGACTTTACAATGAACATTGTTTGTTAAATATGTACTTGTTCTTTTGAGCTATACCCTCAGTGTATGGAATTTATTTCTGCATCAATAATTATGGATCTTTCAAACATGGGGAGTTGCCAAAAGAATTATTATATGGCATTGCAAGGACAGATCTAAACCTGATTTGCAGTTGTAGCTAACTCATATTCATTCCTTGTCATTCTTTTTTCTTCTCTCCTTTCCCCAAAAGAATAGTAAAGAAGAGGATTTCTTAGCAATTTGGTCCAGCTTTCATGAACTGTTTCGTGAAAGAAACATATATAGAAGCTATTCCCACAATCAGTAGACACATGAGTAGACCCCCGACCGGGAGGCTACAGCCAGCCTCCCAGCCTTGGGGGTCTCTCCAGAAGAACTTCTGGGGGCTGGGCAGCCCCTGATCCCTTCAGCCTCCACCGACTCCGTGATGGAGCCAGCAGTCATGTGGGTGGCCCACTCTCCCCACAAACCCTCCAGAAGCTCTCTCACTGATCATGAAAAGAGTTTCATAATTTTATATGTCATATTAGTTATTGTTTCCTTTTTCTTTCTATTTTTATTATATTATATTATGTTGTAATGCTTTATTTGAAAATAAAAGGGGGAAATTAAAATTAAATTCAAGAGATCTGATTCACACAAATGGCTTCTCATTTGTTCTCCCTCATCACTTCTGATTTGGCCCATAATACAAGTGTAGAAGTGCAAAATACACAGCAAAAATAAAATATGCATCAATATATCAACTGTAACTACAAAAGTCTGCATTCAGTAGTTCTATCTGTGACTTCTTCCCCCCCTAGTAGAGCTGTCTGGTTTTGGTAGTTTGTGAAAAGATTATGATGTGTACATAGAAAATTCTAATATCAGGATATATACATTTTTCAGCTGCAAAAGTTTGAAGTAACATCCAGGTCAAGCCTGTTCTTTCCATTCAGCTAGAAAGCTTAAGTTATCTTCATGTGACACTGTTGCTATTGAGAAGTCTAACCAAATGGGAAGCCATTTGTGTATGAATTGGTTTTCCTGTCATTCAGGCTGATTTCAACAAGGCCAGCAAAATATATTAATGGAGCAGTTAACATCAGCCCAAACTGCATGAGACTACTTCACACATATGGCCTTATACACAGAAGCCCATATGTACATGGCCTGTTCTCAGTAGAAATTATCTCACTAGTACAAGACTGAAGCAGGCCTTAGTGAATAGGGATATGCAGAATGTTTCAATGGTGAAACATTTCAACTCAAAATGTGCCATTTTTAGTGTTTCAAGCTCAAAACAGAATACCCTTTAAATAAAGCGCCTATATCAAGCTCAGAGCAGAACCACCCCCAATTTGGAGGCCTGCTTTTCCCTCGCTGATTGGTTTTCTGGCACTGGCTTCCGATTGACTTGCGATCTCCTTGCTTCTTGGTTGGCTTGTGTTATTATACAAATCAAGTGATGTCATGGACAACTATGCACCCATTGACTTGCAATCTCCTTGCTTCTTGGTTGGCTTGTGTTATTATACAAATCAAGTGATGTCATGGACAACTATGCACCCATTGACTGGGGAGAGGGAGGAGAGAGTGGGGGGAACACAAAAGGATGGAATTTCAAAATGCATTCAAAGGGACTGGGAAGCAGAGAGAGCCCTTATACTGTGCCTACCTTTCTTGAAGAGGATGCATCAGGAGGAGAGCAGGAAGGAATCAAGGAAGGTTTGATCTTGTGGTTTTCTTTTCTCAGCACTGAGTATAATATGCTGTGCTATTGCTGCTATAACTATCTGGTTTTGCTGGATGTCAGTTTGACAAAGGCAGAATTTGGGTACCTGCCTTCCATGTGTTGTGGTTTGTTTTGTTTGCAAGAATAATGTTGTGGCAAGAAATTGACAGCAGCAGCTGTGTGTGTGTGTGTAATTAATATTTATTGGTGATTTCTGTGATGGTCTTGAGACTAACTTGTGCTTCACTCACTACTCTGGTCTGTAAGGTGTACTCAGTCAAAATGTGGCTGAAGTTGCTCTAGTTAAGTTTATGGCTTTGCTTGCTGCTAAGTCAGGATGCTGCCATGGCAGCTGTTGAAATGTTAGGAAGTAATGTAAGGAGTAATAATTGTCTGTGGGAGAGCAATTTGTGTTGATGTACTGCAGCACAGGCACTGTGGCTGGCAGTGGATTCTGGGTCAGTGATTTTGGGGGGCCATTTTTGGTCTGTAAAATGTGTGTTCTGTTTTGGGAGGGACAGATTCCCTTTTACTGTGTGCTTCTGCAGTGTTTTTCAAGGCAGGGTTGCAGAATGCATTGCAAATTGCAATGTAAAACTTTTGTGTGAACTCTGTGAGTGCAGCTTGTTCTGGCCATAGGGAACAATGGGAAAACTAATTGAAACACCTCATTGTTCCCCCTGGGTAGCTCTAGGGACACCAAAGCGGGTTGTGTGGTAGGGCATGATGCGTGCTACCCACCCAACCCACAAAAGAAATGGGCAAGCCGGCAATATTTAACATATTTTTAACCTTTCCCCAAATCCCCCATAGGCAGGGCCGTCCCTAGTGGAGTGCAGGTCTGGGGGTTAATCAGCATGTGCAGGGCCTCCTTAACATTTCATATTATTACAGAATCAGACTGATTGATGGCATACAGTGTAAATAGTGTGAGTGAGGGTTTTGGACATGTCCGACCAGCTTGGACATATAATGCATTTCTAAAGAAATAAAAATAAAAAGCACAACACATGCTTCACAGTTCTCAGACCTTCTGGGTTGCAAATCAACTTGAGCATAGTGCATTCATAAATAAATAAATAAATAAATAAATAAATAAATAAATAAATAAAATGTTGTTTGTTCCAGAGGTTTTTGTAATGTTCTGCCATGAAACAAGTTACTTATAGGACTTTTTAGATGGGTTTTTTAAAAAACCAACAATTTGTCCAATCCACTTCAATTTAAATATACATATTTCTCCCATCCTGCCCTACATCTCTGCTCAATACCAAAGCCCTATGCCAACTCATTCCAGAACAGGTGATCTAAAGGCTGGGACAGAAAGGGGGGCATTTTACCCTTTTGTATGAAGGCAAAGGGCAGATTCTTACATATGGGGATGGAATGATGGTCTAAGGGGGAGCTTCAGTTCCAGATATTTTTGTAATTTTCTGCCATGAAGCAAGCCATTTATAAGACTTTTTGGATGGGATTTTTTTAAATTAAAGGGAAAAAATTAAAGACCAAAAAATTTGTCCAATCCACTTCAATTTAAATATACATATTCCTCCCACCCTGCCCTACAACTCTGCTTAATACCAAAGCCCCATGGCAAGCCAATCCCTAAATATTCAAGGGAAGGGGAAGATAATCACAAAAAGGAAATCACATCATAGCTCCATTACTAAGGCTGGGCTGGGCTGGGCAGAGGGTCTACAGAGAGCTCTGGTGCTGGACACTCTCTGCCTGCCTGCCTGCCTGCCTGCCTGCTTGCTTCTTTCCTGAGCCTCAGTCTTCAGGGATGACTGCATGGGGGCCTCTCTGGAAGCCCTGCCCACCCACCGAACAGCTGAGAGGCGGGAGAGAGGAGGATCTAGCAGTTTCCCTGGAAGCCTCTCAAGCTGCACACAGACACAAAAGATCGGCTCCGGCTGGGCTACAGGGAAAGATAAGTGGCTGGGACTGGGGGAGAGAGGAGGGCAGGGCAGAGCGGGGCCTGTGCCAGCGAGGGGCTCGCGGCAGTTGCCCCAGTCACCCCGCCCTAAGGACGGCCCTGCCCATAAGATCCTATGGGGAAAGGTTTGACATTTGTTTAAAATCACATGCTAGCCCATTTCCTTTTGGGGTTGTATGATAGGTAGCACCCATCATGCCCTACTGCACAACCCACTTTTGTGTCTCTAGCAGCTACTCATGGGGAACAATGGGGTGTTTCAAGTATCCCATTATTCCCTAGGGGCAAAACACTCAAAATGTTTTGGCCATTTGCAGCTCAAAACAGAATGCAAAATTTGTTTTGTGCACATCCCTGTTAGTGAATGTTCAAGAAACAAAAAGTTGATAATGATTCATAGGCTGCAAGTCTCCCTTTTTTCTGGAATCACTGTCCCTATTTTGTCTCTATTTTTGCCTCTTAGGGAATGTCTTGTTCTCCCTCCCCCTCATGTGAGTTGATAGAGTTGTCATTTTTTCAGGGGCTCCACAGAGCTTCTAGAAATTAAATCTCCAAGCAGATGGGTGGATACTCTGTGTCTCTAGTAACCTGTATGTAAATGATTCACAGCGCTAAGACACCATGCAATGCACAACATTTGTTTGTTTGTTTGTTTGTTTGTTTGTTTGTTAGATTTCTATACCACCCTTCCAAGAATGGCTCAGGGAATACACAGAGACAGACAGACAGACAGACAGACAGATAGATAGATAGATAGATCCCTGTCCCCAAAGGGCTCACAATCTAAAAATAAGCATAAGACAGACACCAGCAACAGTCACTGGAGGTACTGTGCTGGGCGGGGGGGGGGGGATAGGGCCAGTTACTCTCCCCCTGCTATATAAAGAGAATCACCACATTAAAGGTGCCTCTTTGCCAAGTTAGCAGGGATATAGTGGGTGGAATCCAGTCTTCAGTAATATATAATAGCCAAGTGGAGGACAGGCAGGAAACCTTGCAATGAGAATTGTTTGTTATAAGTGTATTCCTGTTTTTATCTGTGAAATGTTGGAGGTATAGGCTTGGTTCATCTGCACTAGTAATCTGGAGTAATGTGCTCTGCATGCACCATTACCTACTTTCCATTTGTGGTATGCTTGCTGGCAGAATTATAAGCCACACCTCCCAGCTTGGTTGGTCATGCGCCCTACACATTGTATGCCATGCTTCCCAGGTTTGCTTCAGACACATTACAATTAATGTTGTCATTGAAAATCACTGTGATATCAAAGAACACAAGGAAGAGATCATATCACAGTGCGCTTTACAGAACTGTGTCCTGAATGTGCATACCAATTTTTATCCCAACATCTCAGTCTTCAAGACACATATCACATTTAGATTGATTGATTAAGTGCTGTCAAGTCGGTGCCAACTCTTAGCAACCACACAGATAGATTCTCTCCAGGATAATCTGTCTTCTACTTGGCCTTCAAATTACACTTATATTTTTCTCCTCCCTTAGAAGTTGGATGTGGAGTTCAAGCTACTCCACTGTTGGAAGTGTTACTTTCAAAGATGAAATGTAGAATTGTGCATAAAAAATGTCATTGTGATATTTCAATATTCAGGAAATGTATTGTTTTACAAACAGAATGTTGAATAGGCAATATTAGGAAAGCTAATTGCTTTGTTCAGCAATTTATGAAATATATATAAGCTGCTGATTTAGAAAACTATTCTTCCCATGCATGCCTGTACATATAAACAAATTTTGTGCAAATTTAAGCCTTTCTTTTTTATTAATCTATAAAACAAATTATACCATTGGACAATAAACAAGAACAAAACAAAAAAGCATAGATGCATTTAGCAGATGTCTAATGTCATTTCTTTTATTAAAGAAATTATCCTTTTAGATAGCTGATGCTCTTCATAATCTATACACTTTGTTCTGCATTAGAATAGAGCAATTAATTTTAAGTGCCCACTCACACACAATTAACTTTCTGTAAAACTGAAGCTCAGAATGGATTTTTATAAAGAGCACAGCCAACTGTATTGAAAAGCTAAAAATAGGTGGTACTCTTGGATATAAAAGCAGCTGAGGTTTTAAAAACTACCAATACCTGATTTTGTTACATGTAAAAGCATGGTTATTTAGATGATTTACTTACTTTACTTTTTTATATTTATACTTGTGATGAAAGGAATTTACATATTAAATGTTTCCAGACAGGCTTGAGCCTAAGCATCTCTATTTTCTAGAAATTAAGCACTATCTGTGCCATGATTGCTAGACCTGGAATTCTCTCAAGTTGTTCTTTGGTCTTGGAGAGATTCGTGTAGGCAACAGCACAGCTGCTCTGTCACTTGAGAGGAATGGATGTGCTGAAGCAATACAACCAAGCCTGAACAAACATCCAAAGTGATCATGACCTTAAAAGGTTGTCACCAAGATACAGTGTGTCGTGGATATCTCAACATGTAACATATGAGTTTGGCCCAGTCCAAAACTCCAGCATGCATACTGTACAGAGAACCAAGACTTGTCATTCACTTCAGTATGGGAAACAGCTCTAAATGTGCAACAGAGACCCATAACCTGCATGTGGAACTCATTTCAACACTAAAATGAATTGGGGAACCTTGATGATACAGGAACTCCCCATATACTTCAGAGCACACACAAAAAGCCAGTTGATCAGGACTGAAAGTTGATCAGGACCAAATCAGGACCCCTGAGGTTTGATAATTTGCAGCTAAATGCAAAAAGACTATATGCGTCTTTTGCAGCTAAATGAAAAAAGACTATATCCAATCAAAACGTTCTTTAATTAATGATAGTTTAATTATTAAACATGAAACCACTACGCTGCACGTTTCATCTGCTGAAATAAATTCAGTTTGGAATTTTGCGTGCACTGTTGATTCTACCATCGGTTTTGGAATCTTGGACTTGCTTTCACCAGTGGCAGGTAGGCAGTACAGGCAGATGTGACTGGAGAGGATTGTTGAACTGCCCCACAGGAGCAGCTGCCAAACACCAACACTGAAAGCACAAAGCTTTACGTTAAGTTTTATTTTTAAACTACCTTTTTTCCAGAAGTCCATACAAATTTCATCTGTGCTTACTAACTAAGGTTGACATCTCCCCAAGATTTCCAGGTAGTGCCCAGATTTTAAACAAGTAACCCAGATTGCTTAGCCTTCCTGGATTTGCTCGGATTCCCAGCTTCCATTAAAAAAAAACCCCTAAGCTCTAACTCTTGTAGAAATGGAGTTATGGAGCAAAAGGTGAGGTCACTATTCTGCTCAACCACTGGACTTCAAAAAAGGCAGGTAAAGCACAGGAGGCTGGCTGGGAAAGATTCACAATAATGAATACCCCTGAGGTATGTTGCCTTTGTTTTTTGTCAGCAGGGGATCTCTATAGGGCAGTTGAGAGGATAGCTTGGTTTTGATGTAAATCACTGCCTATCTGTGTATTGTAATGTTTAAGGTTGTTTTTGGCTTTATAGTGCAATCCATTCTATGCATGCCTACTTTGAAGTACCATTGGTTTCAATCAGATTTTCTCCCAAGTAAGTTTGCGTAGATTGCACCCTAACTGAAAAGCTCAAAGTATTTTTTGTTCTATTGCTGCTATTCATATCTCAGACTTTGTGTAGTCTTCTTTTATTTTCATGGTATCTTCTGGTAGAAAATTATTTTGCTCTGGTAGATATCCAGAGCAAATACAAGTCAACAGGTCAGTGCATCAATTAATCTGAATAATTTGCATAACATGAAAATTATTTGCAGAATACTTTGTATAACATGCAAAAATTAGGGTGCCCGGATTTGGAGGTCTTGAATATGGCAATTTTATTACAAATAGCACCCCCCCCCCAAAAAAAAAACATTTAAAATTTCATTCTTGGGCATGCTTTGCCACAAAGGATTTTGATGTATTCTACCTAGTAATCTTTTATGTTGTTTTGTTGAGAAGTTTTTCCAAGTGGAGATCCTGTAGAGAGTGTGTAGGGTGGAGTCAGAGAGGGGAAGGGAAGGGAAGGAGAAGCAAAAAATGGAGTTGTTTCTGAATTAACCTTTAGTTGAATCTACATAAGATTTCTTTGTGTTTGTGAGGGAAGCAGCTATAAAACATTCACCGATGAGAACCAGCTAAGCATGTGAACCTGCAAAGCTTGTCGATGTTCCTGCAGCCTCATTTCATTGCATTACTGGGCTTACATTCCTGAACTGCTTTCTACTATCATTGCTGCTGATTGTTTCTCCAGCTTCCTGACCTGCACAACCCCTGAAGGTACCTTTTTTCTGTATCAATCCTGGACTCTGTTGTTCACTGGCTGATTGCTGCAGCATCCCAACAGATCCCAACACCGCCATTTTTCTTGTCCACCCCGGAAGAACCTGCTCTTCCCTGGAAACAATGGCGGTCCTATTTCTGCAATTACCTCCTCACTATACAGATCCCTTATTTTACTCCAAAAATGCAAAAGACAATATTGCTCCACTGCCTGGGCCCTGAAGACCAGAGGATATATAATCATTTGCCCTTTCCTGCCAACTTTCCTACCAAGGGGATGCTGATTATTATGAAGCTGCTCTTCAAGCCTTAGCTGATCATTTCAACCCTACACTGAATGTGATTGCTGAACATTACAAGTTCTGTTTTAGATCCCCACTGCCTGGTAAATCTGTCAATCAGTATATCATAGCATCGCATGCCTTAAGTGTAATCTATGAATTTGCCAACTTTACAGGTGAAATGATCAGGGATCAGATTGTTATGAAAACAAATTGCTCCAAACTGCATGAAAAAATGCTTTTGGAGCAGAAATCTACCTTAAATAAAGTTATAGAGATGGCTAGGAAAGTGAAAATGCTCTTCACTATGCCAAATCACTCTCTTTGGTAACCCAAAACCACCCTCCTTACTAGCAAAAGTGATCAAAATTGCCCATGAAGGTCACCTTTTCAGCTTGACTGAAAAGCGAATCAGAGAAAGTTTCTGGTAGTCAGGTATGGACAAACATACTGAAAATGTAACCAAGCACTGTATGGCTTGTGCTGTGTCTGACAAATCACAGGACTTTTACCACTGCCTTGAGTCCAGTAGAGTAGCCCAATGATCCCTGGGGAAAACTTGCTCCGGATATTATGGAGCCTTTTGATAACCTGCAAAACAAAGATTTGTTATAGTGATGGTGGATTACTATTCCAGGTGGCCAGAAGTTTCACTTGCTGACAACAGTATTTGCTTGCAGTTCATGGCTGTAGTTTTTGCAAGGGAAGGTCTTCCTAAAGAACTAGTGACTGGCAATGGGACACAGCTTACCTCATTTGAAATGAAGCAACACTTGCATAACCATGGGGGAAAAACACAAGACTCTTTACTTGTACCATCCTCAAAGGAATGGCTTAGTGGAAAGAATGAACAGATTCTAGCTACTACACAACAGCAACCATGGAAAGCGGCAGCCGTGAAATTCTATTTGCTTATCAAACTACTCCTCATTCTGCTACAAGCATATCACCTTTTGAATTGCTGAGAGGAACTGGAAAAGACTTTGATCTTGCCTCCAGTTTTGACCTCACAGAGGAGGCTGATGGAAAGGGATGAACAATCCTCTGTACCATTGAAAACATCACTAATAGCTCCTGTGCCAGATAACCCAAGAATTAGGAAATGTGTGTTTGTTTGTTTGTTTGTTTGTTTGTTTGTTACATTTATATCCTGCTTTTCCTCCAAGGAGCCCAGAGCGGTGTACTACATACTTAAGTTTCTCCTCACAACAACCCTGTGAAGCAGGTTAGACTGAGAGAGAAGTGACTGGCACAGAGTCACCCGGCAAGTCTCATGGCTGAATGGGGATTTGAACTCGGGTCTCCCCGAGTCCAGCACTCTAACCACCATACCATGCTGGCTCTCATCATGACAGGAGACCACCTAAAAGACTTCAAGACTTCATCACTGAATTTAAAATTAATTAAATTCTGGTTGCTATAAAGGGGAGGGATGTGTTGTATTCTACCTAATAATCTTTTATATTGCGTTTTTGAGAAGGATAGGGATCCTTGTGGGGATCCTGTAGAGAGGGGAGTGAAGTTAGGGAGGGAATGGAGAAGGAGAAAATGGAGTTGTTTCTGAATAACCCTTTAGTTAAATCTACATAAGATTTCTTTGTATTTTTGAGGAAAGCAGCTATAAAACAGATTTTCCATGGCCCATGGACAACTAAGCCCATGGCAACCATTTAGATCTTTCGCAAATTGGCAGGGCCTGAATACTGGAAAGATATGTCACATGAGTTTCATTTTGCTCCAGTTTTTCCTAGAAATGTATGACCGGATCTTAAAGATGTGTTTACCACTTGTGGCCATTCTCAGCTTGAAGGCCAAATACTAGATTAGCATAAACTGCCCTATTGCCTCTAAAAATATTTCATGTGCAGAAATACTTGTTTTAACATTCCATACTTGTTCCTCTAGATAATATTTTGCCTTCAGGCTTGAACAGTTTATGTTTAAAAACTCAAAACAATTGTTAAAGATGGATTTTTTTAAAGACTTGATTGATATTATATGGGACAGGTGTTTCCCCCCCTCTTTTTTGAATTTAGTTTTATTTCTAATGCATTATTTTTTTAAAAAAACTTCATGACTTTGTGCCTTCAAATGTGCTATTTTGAATCATGAAGAGTGAGTAAGTTCCTTCTTTAAAATATATTGGGCACAATCCAGTCAAACTCAATCACTTTTCTTATTGATTTTAGTGGGAGAAATGAAAGCATGTTCTTCATTCTTCTACTATCGAAGGTACTTGTAAGTCCTTAAATTTGACCAAATTGTGCCCAGTGCTACTAATATGCAAAAATTTAAGGATTAAGATCTTCAGCGAGGTGGTATATACACTGGTATAGAAATACGTTAATTAATTAATTAAAACTATCAGGAACATGTTTATGTAAGTGGAAAGGACTTTTGGAGGGAAGTGAAAATCAATCTTCTCTCCCCCTCTGTGTTCACTCTGCTGTACAATGGACTGTCACCTCAGGGATGCTAAAGGTTCCCTGTAGACTCACAGCCCTTCTTAACAGATAAAAACATAAGATCAAGCCCAAGGCCCATCTAGTCCAGCATCCTGTTTCCCACAGTGGCCCACCAGATGCCTCTGAGAAGCCTACAGGGAAGAGGTGAGGGCATGCCCTCTCTCCTGCTGTTGCTCCCCCTGCATCTTTCCTCTGAGGCTGGGAGTGGCCTACAGCCCTGAGACTAGTATCCAAAGATAGACCTGTCCTCCATGAATTTGTCTAAGCCCATCAAAGCACCACATCCTGTTTATCCTGGATCTACTGCTGCACATCATGTCTCGTTTCCGAATAAACATTGTTTAATCTATATATTTAATCCCCGTAGACATGCCTCGGCCTCTGTGGGGATGCATCCCGGCAACCCAGCTGATTGGCTGGGCAGCGGAGCGGAGGGACGCACCTGATTGGCTGAGGCACGTCTGTGGTGGAAGACAGAGGCGGCGGCGGGCCTTGCCGGGCCATGGAGGCCAGGGCGGAGGCGGGCCTGGCCGGGGAGGCCAGCGGTGGCGGGGGCCCTGGCCCGGCCGTGGAGGCCGGCGGCGGCGGGCCTGGCCTGAACGCGGAGGCCGGCAGCAGCCCGGCCAGAGACTGGGGCGGGGGGAGAGAGGTAGCCGGCCGCAAAAAACACGCAGATGCTCTGTGCGGGGGTCGGCTTGTTGTTGTTGTTTCATACACACACACACACACACACACACACACACACACACACACACACACATGCATACACCACCTTTCTGCCAAGGCACATACCCAAGGCAGCTTACAGTTATTTAAAATTGTAAAAATAATGTTAACAATGGATAAAAATACAGCTGTCCTGTCAGGTCAGAGCTTCTCCCTTCAGCTCCTCTAAAAGAGGAGCATCCTCTCTTCTTTTGTAGTCTTACACAGCCCCTTAAATATGCATAGAAGTACATGACCTCTGAGTGCCACCATCATAACCAAATCAGAAACATTCAAATGGCCATCTTGTGAATGATAATGAAACAAAAGTAATTCTAATAAAAGCTGTAGTACTGTAAACAAATCTGACAATTCCTGACCAGATTTGAACAAGATTTTATTTTCAAGATTTTGAAATATGTCATGTGTTCACCCTCGGATGTATTTAAAGTTGCTTCTATTAGAGAATAAACCTTTTTTTAAAAAATTATGCATATGTGTGGACAGCAAAAGTTCTACCTTCAAGTATGCAAAGGAGAATTTAGATAATCTAAAAGAAAAAGAGAAAACTAGGACAGGGATAAAGAAAAAAACAAGGACAAATGAGTAATGGAGGTGGTGAGTCAGGTGCCAAAACCTTAGCCACCTGCTTAGTCTTCTAAGCATATCTTATGTATTAAAACCCTGGCTGTCCTTTTTAGAATTGGAACACTGGGGCAGCTCAAATGGTACTGTACATCTGCCTGGCCCAGCCCACTATGCAATGAAGGCTATGAGTGCACATTTCCCACTTTCCTTTCTGACAAATTTCCCACTCCCCTTCTGCTTTGCATAACTGTGAGGGAAGCAGTTAATCTAACAGCCTGGCACATGAGATTTAAATCATACTTGAATGTAGTATTTAAAATTCATATGAGGGGCAGTTTGGATGAACCACATACACGGACACACACACACAATTATGTGGCTGCGGGATAGCACCCTGAGAAAGGAATAACACATGAAAGCTCACATTCCTCATCACATGATGAGGGGCTGGTCAGACCAAATTGGCCCTTTGTTCAGTGTACAAAGTAATTCTTCTCCACTAACCTCATAAATAGTAGACTGAGAAACAATGACTTGCCAAAGACAACATAGTGAGTTTCACAACTGGCAGGGGATTTGATTCTGGCTTTCCCTCATCCAATATTATGTCCCAAACCACAACCAAAAGTCTTTCAGCATGTGTTTCTCCCTTTTGATGTTAATAGAGGAGTGTATGTGGTCACTACTTGGCCAGTTATTTGCATTCCTCTCAGTCTGTCTCTGTCTCTGTTTAACACTGTGTTCTCACATATTTGGGTGGTACATCACTGTCCCTATTATTTGGGGACATTTTATTGTGCCCTTTGTTCTGACTGAATCTACATTAGCATGCATATCTTTCCATGTGTGATCAGACATTACTGTGTCACTTTCGGTGGCTACTTTTCGAAGTCCTCTTTGTGTGTCCTTTGGTATGACTGTGTGTGTATCTTACAGCCACAGAGAAAGAGATGTGTGTATCCTTCTGTGTGGGTGCATTGCTGTGCTACTGTTTGGGTGTCCACTTGAGAGCGCCTCCTCTGCATGACGAAGTGTGTGTGGGGAGGTGGGATTGTTTGTGTCGGGATGTGCGTGTGTGTGCGAGCGCGTGCCGCGTGTTCGTGTTCTCCCCGACGGCAGCGTTGCCGGGCTAGGTGGGTGGGTGACTCATCTTCCCTTTGAATGGCAGCCCTGAGCCTTATAACAGCTAGAGCGGCCCGAACTCCCGCTCCGCTCCTTCTCACAGTTGCCGCTGCCCTGAGGGAAACTCCGACGGAGACTTAACGCAGAGCAGGCAGCAGGCGCAGCCCCGGGGAGAGCGAGAGATAGAGGGAGCCATGAGGAGCCTTCGCTGTGCTCCCCTCCTCTTCCTGCTGCTCTCAGCGGGGGACTCTGCGGTCATCACCGGGGTGAGAGAGAGAGAGAGAGAGAGAGAGGCAGCCTTTGGGACGGGGAAACTTCGCCACGCCGCACATCCTTGCAGACAAATGCATGGGGAGTGGCGGCACTGGCACCAAGGCACGGGTTCTTTGCGACGGTTGAGTCCGGCGTCAACGCGTGTGAATCTCTCCGTCCACTATTTGGGCGGGAAAGTCGGCGCTGAGCGAAAAGCAGCGCCAGGGGCGCAGGGGCAGGGCTGGACAAGTGGGGTGGGCGCTGGGAGAGAGGAGGGGGCCGCAGCAGGAGAGTCTTGTATCGAAAGTGATGGGAGGGTTGCTGCTCGGCTCTTTTCTTCTTATCGAGAGTTATAATTTATATGAGGGTCCGGACTGTAGGCAGGTATGGGTCAGAGTCGGAGAGAGAAGGGGAGCGTTAATTTAGGGGATGCTCTTGAGCCTGTAGGGAGGTAGGGCGAGGTTTTCCTTCTCAAAACCTGCATGGGACATGGGTGTCACCTTTGCTCTGGTTGGCACTTCATACAAAACAGAGTTTGTCTGCTGTTGCGTGGGTCGGTCTTGGAGTGGGGTGGCGGGGCGTGTCTTTCTGATGATCGCTGAGATTCTTAAGGGAAGTTGGGTGTGTGCTCCGGGGGGTTGGATTTCTTGAGTTGACCTGGGTGTGTGTGGGTCTGTAACCGGGCGGCATGGAAGATGCGGTAACCTGAGCCTGGATAAGTTCTGGGATTTGGGACGCTTCGGGAAGAATGGCTTGTAGGCGGTTTCACCTGGGGGAGCCCTGGGAGGTCTTTCCCCCATCCTAGTCACAGAAGGGCCTTGGGCAAGGGAGGGGTTTTATCCTAAAGCTGAGATCTCTCTCTCTGTGTGTGCGTCCTTGTACTGGGTTTCTGGGAGCGGGCGAAGGCTGGGCTGGTCGCCGAAGTTTTGTTTCCAAGTGCACCAGAGAGGTCTCTGGTCTGGTGCAGCCGGGAGAAGGAGCGGGGACCTTAATCGAAGGCGCGCTTGAATAGCTTGGGGAACCGAATCTTTTCCCTCAGCAACTGCTTTCCATGGCCTGCAGGAACAGAGCACTCCCTTTAACCGAGCGATTTCTGCGGTTCAGGCGGGTCGGTGGAGAGAGTTGCCTGGTTCCTGCGGCGTCCTAGTTTGTAACTGAAGCCTCTCTCGCCACCCAGTTGTGCCCGATCTGGAAGTATAAAGACGGAATTGCTGGTGGGGGGGATTCCATTTGGGGGGAAATGGCTATTTTTTCCAAAGTAGACTGAGGGAGTCTAACCGGGAGCTTTCATCCATGACCCCAATTCCCTTCTTTCTGAGATGAAACCTCTTCTGGGCTTGATCTTTCTCCCTCAGGACGCCAAAACCGTTCAGATTTAGCGCTCAGCATTAATTTCTGAGGAGGAAACATTCACTGAGTAGTACTGAGAGAGATTCGGAGAATTGTCCCGTTCTAGATGGCATTTAAACTATTTAGCAGTTCCCTGTTGCCTTGCTAATAAACTTTTAATGTAAACAATTATATGCAAAACTAGGAAATGAAAACAAGAGCCTGAGCTTCCCTCTGATGGTTCTTTTTTTATTATTATTTATAAGCCACGTAGCCATCAGTTTCCACAGATACTGGAAATTTCTGCGCACTTTGCAAAACAATACCTCCCCGCACTAGGTTAGCCTTCTTTTTTTATTTTTATATATATATATATATATATATATATATATATATATATATATATATATGCTCTTTCCTCTGCTAAAGTCTCTGCTTTTCCTAGCCATAAAATGATAATGATGTTGATAATAAGACCGGCTTTATTGTATTTTCTTTTTCTCCACCTAAAGTATGTGCTTTATATTGGATCGATTGTACCTTTCATCTTGTGCCTTTTATAGTTTTGCTGTGGATAACATTTTTCTTTTAAATATTTTTCCAAAACTGAACAAAAGTATATATCTCTTGATCAGTGTTAAATTATTTGGAGTCTTCTGCTGAGCCATGTCTGGAATATGTGCTTTGCCTTAATGCAGTCTGCCTCTAGTCATGTAGTCAATATCGTACAGACATAAAAGCAGGCATTCTGTCAGTATTGATTCATGCAGTACTCTCACTACTCATCATTTAAGATGCAGGACAGGACAGTGGAATTTTCAGTTCATCGCCAAATGAGAACAAGGCATCCACTCTCCTCTTATATTACAGTGTACCACATCCACACTATAAATGCAGCCCTGTTATAGCCTAAGCCTAATGCCTCTGGTTCTCAAATTGTGGATGGGAACACCTGAGACAAGAGAGATGAAGTTTCAGGTAGGGAGGAACTTCTGTTTCCTTTGCAAGCAAAAAATGAGGTGGGTTGACTGTTCTCTGGAAGAAGGCTTTCTTGATCCACATAATATTTGTGGGGGATCTGCTCCTCCACTTACCCATCTTCAACCTGATTTGAGAAGAATGGAGCATAGAGAACACAGAGAGAATTGCTTTGCTCCAGTGTTTTATTTATTTATGGCATTTTAATCTTACTTTTCTATATAAAATGTAACCAAGGCAGCTTACAAAACCAAACAATAACATGACAGTGAAAATAATCTGAAATAGTTACAACAACAAACTGAAAGCAGCAGTCAACTATAAAAGCTAATTAAAGAGAACAGTATCCTAACCCACCTCACAGGGTTGTTGTGAGGATAAAAATAAGCATGTACTGAGCTACTGGGAGGTAGAGCGGGATATAAATGTAAAGAATAAATATTATGGAAAAGCTGATTGGAATTGCACCATTTTAACTTCCCCTGTTGATGAGGCCAGATGCAGTGATGAGGCCAGATGTACTTCTCTAGGCAGGCTGTTCAATGATTTGGGTGCAGCAACCAAAAGCCCTATATTTCATCACAGAAGTTGAATGCTCAAGCAGGCTTATATGAGAGACAGCAATTCTTGAGACAGGCCCAGTTTGGATGATACAGCAACCCTCAGTTACATCCACCTGAGGTCAGCATTCCTCATTGTCCAAATACAGGGAAATCCCTCAACCACGGTTTTGTTGCCACCTTCAAACCAAGGGCTGAACTCTCGATTTGAAGTTAGGAAGCTAGCTTGATAGAACCAGAGCTCCGCTGACCCCATTGTGTTGTTTGAATGGAGTAACCTGGGGTTTGCATTCAAGTTCCTCCTGCAAGCATGTCACCTCTCATATCAGGGCGAATAGTTTCTGGGCAAGTGATGTGCTCGGCAGAAGAGGGAGGGGGATTGTGGATGGAGGCAATGGAGCTGTAGCTGCTAGGTCATCTGTGGTATTATTCTTGGCTTCCAAGGTTAACCTCAGGAAAACCTAGCCTCTGTTTCACTGGTCGTTCAAATGGGTCCATACTCTGGTCCTTGGAAATTTGAGGCTTTAAAGGTCAAAACTAATGCATTGAGCCCAGTTCAGTATAATATGGTCCAATTTTCTGGCTCCAGGCAGTATCCTGGCAGCTGCATTCTGAAACAACTGAAGCTTCCAGACTGAGGCAGACCCATGTATAGCATATTTAGCACCATCCATGGACAGAACATAGTAGTGATGTGGTCCTTGCTCAAGTGCTTACAGACTATGAAAGCTGGAGAGAACAACAATGAAAATAAGGCACAGGGTTTAATAAACAGCAAGGACAGAAGTGATTGACTGATTGATTAAGTGCCATCCAGTCGGTGTCAGGGCAGAAGTAGTTGAGGGCTAATTGGTAATAGTGAGAGTAGACAAGCTGAAGTTACATTGGCCAAAGAAAGGCTTTGTGGAAGTAGGAGGTTTCAAGGAAGTACTTTAAAAAGGAGATAAACCTGGTTTGATAGTTAAGATGTTGGAGTCTTCTAATTATAGCAGCATGGAGGAGACAGGAGTAGGAGAAACACACAGGAGAACCCCCACCCCCAATTCTGCTCAAGGTTCTCCATTGTGGATTTTAATAGCAAACATTCACCAAATACTCTGTATTCAACATAGGATTTGATATTTTATAGGGATGTGCATGAAGCATTTTGGTGTCTCTAATTCAAGGTGCTAAAACACTTCGAGCTGCCCCTGTCAAATCGTTTCTGCAGGCAGCAAGTGGGCGCTTTAAAAGGAGGGAGGCAGGACTTACCTGCCCCTCCATAGCTCCTCAGCTGCCCACCCCCCGCCACCGCCACTCCACCATGGCGCTGTCAGTATTAAACGACCACCACAGCTCTGTCGGTATTAAATGCCACATGGCTGCAGTGCTGCTCCCATCAGCCCACAGGCAGCATCGGCACGTAAATGGTGTCTTCACGTACGCAGACGCCATTTACGTGCCGGCACCACACACGGGTTGCTGGGAGCAGCACTGCAGCCACACCGAACAGCATTTAATACCTACAGCATTGTGGCGGGGGTGGTGGAGGAGGATCAGTGGAGCGGCAGGTAAGACCTGCCTCCCTCCTTTTGAAGCGCCCGTTCTCCACCTCCACCACCTTCCGGATGTGCACGAAATGCTTCATGCACAGCCCTAATATTTACTTCAGTATTTAATATTTGTCAGGATTTGATAGTTGACATGTAAAGATATTTGATAGCAATTGTCTGACTATAGACAGCTTAATTTTCACCCAGACGAGATTTGACCAAATGGATAAATACTTTAGGAATCTCTTTAAAACAATAAAACTTACTAGAAAACATAACAGACAATACTATGAGATCAAAGGTTAATTGAAGGTTGTTGTTGTTGTTGTTGTTTCCATACTGTAGCCGACACCCAGACAAATGAAGTGTGTGCGGTTAATGCAACACGTGCTACAGAAAGGGGGCAATTTTTATTGATCTCGCCTTCCATCTGAAGTTGATTGTCCTTGAGGGTCATGTCGCCCTCAGAAAAGAGGAGACTAAGTGGGGACATGATGGAGGTGTATAAAATTATGCATGGAGTAGAGAGAGTAGAACTGTCACACTTCGGCCACATTATGCAAAGACCCAGCTCCCTTGAGAAGTCCATAATGCTGGGAAAAGTTGAAGGAAAGAGAAGAGGACGACCAGCAGCAAGGTGGATGGACGATTATGACAGCAATGAATGCACCACTGAGAGACCTTAAAGGCCAAGTTGAAGACAGATCATCCTGGAGAGAATCTCTCTATGTGGTCGCTAAGAGTCAACACTGACTTGATTGCACTTAATCAGTCAGAGTAGACAGAAAAATTGTTCCCTCTCTCACAACACTAGAACCAGGGCTCATCCCATGAAACGGAAGGTCGGGAAATTTAGGACTGACAAGAGGAAGTACTTTTTCACACAGCACATAATTAATCTATGGAACTCTCTGCCACAGGATGTAGTGATGGCCACTAGCTTGGATGACTTTAAAATGGGCTTAGACAAATTCATGAAGGACAGGTCTCTCAATAACTACTAGTCTGGTGGCTATAGGCCACCTCCAGCCTCAGAGGTGAGACTGGCAAAAACTTCCCCTCCCCCATAATACACACAGTGTTAACTGCACAAATGTTTCACTAATCTGGATCTCAGCCAGTAATTTTATTTTCATCATTTTATTATAGTTTATACAAATTTATATTTAATATTCTTGGTTTTTTGTAAGCTGTGCTCCAGGCCATGTGAATGGATAGAAATAAAACCAGTTTAGGTATGGTTTTAGATATGTGAGAAGCTATGTAGATACTTCAGATACAGAGAAACAATTTATACTCATTTTTCTTAGTATAAATAGAAACATTTTCAGGAATGTGAATCCAGTATTAGGCAGGGTATATTGTTGACCAAAAGAGATTATTTGGGGCATTTGCAGTGTCATGGTGATCTGCCAGCTGTTTGTGGTGTTGACCTACAGAAGGTCTCATTTTAGGGTAGAAATAAGATGTGTCTTTTCCCCAACAGTATGCCCTCAATTGCTTCATGGAGTTTCTTTGTAAAAACTACCTCAGTCTGGCCCACAATTGAAATGCCTTTCTTTCTCATAGGTGAAAAGCTTTTTGCAAATTTGTTTTCTTTATAGCAAGTTTAACTATCTCTAAGAGGCATGGATCCAACTAAAGTGACTAACTTTAGCTGGATCCGTGCCATAGTCTTCTATGGGTACCTTTACCTAAGCAGAAGAAAGCATCTGAGTATTGGTAGCATATGACATCTGATATGTGATTCGACCCAAATAATTAAGAGTTTGCCCAACAAATCTAAAACATTCAGTTTAAGGACTTTAAAGGCTTAAAAAAAGTCATTTCAGCTTCTAACAGAAATGGGCAATGCCTCTCCCACCACACACATGCTCCAAGTATTGCTTAAGCAGGTATTTGGAGGGCATGTAGAGGGGCGATTCAGATGAATAGTCCCCTCACATGACAAAGGAATGTGCCAGAAGTGCTTCCTCCACCAGCATCATGGCAGGCAGGCTCTCAGCACTTCATATTGCATGTACTGGGCTGTATATGCCCATACTGGCCCCATGGAATGACTCAAAACTTCATCTAAGATAACTGGTAGTTTGGATTTTTCTCTATAGCTCTGCAATCTCCCTGTGTGAACAGAGCAAAATAAGAGCTTTTCTATACGTGAGAAGGTAATGGAATGGGCTTGGGTATTTTTAGGGTGATTTTGTTTATCTTAACTGTGTGTCTGTTTCCTATATTTAAGGCTTGTGACAGAGATCTGCAGTGTGGTGGAGGCATGTGCTGTGCTGTTAGTCTCTGGATTCGAAGCCTTCGCATGTGTACACCAATGGGCAACTTGGGAGAAGACTGTCATCCTTTGAGTCATAAAGTTAGTATATTATTCTGGTACCTTGTGTGATACAGTAACTGACAGGGTAGAAGGAAATACGAATATATTTTGTTGTAAGTCAAACTGCATAAAATATTATCCATTGCAAAAGCGCAGAAACATATATATTATTCAGGAAGTTGTCTTTTTATGGAAATAGCATCATAAGAACATACGCAAATAAATACATTACTGTCAGTATTATTCTGTAGAAGGTCTAAGGTTAAAAAATACCCCAAGGGTTTTATTTTGTATTATAGAATATGGTCAGTATTTCACACTTTTAATTATCCTTAATCTTGTCTTGTGCACTGTAATCATTCAAGTCATACTATTGATTTCTGGAACTGTGACTATTTTGAATAGGCAAATTGTTTTGATAGTTAAAGTTTTTCATTGCCGGCTCCCAGACAGACTCCTTATCCCCTTTTAATATTGTCTGTGTAAAATCACATTTGAAACAATATACCACTTAGATCTTGGAGCCTTTATTTCAAGGTTGATGACTTTCATTTTCATCCGGCTCCTAATTACTAATCTTCCATTCCATGTTTTCACAGTTTGTTCCTGTTGTCAGCCACAAACATGACTGAAAATCCCTCTTTTAATAACTGGAAATATAAAATTATTAACCAAAGGGATTTTCCTGAAGTCCACTCAACAAATTTATTTATTTTTAATATCAAGAAATTCCTTCTAGTCCCCACCAGCACTAATCAGAACAGGCAGCTCTACCATCAGTGCTGGAGACAGATCCAAGTAACTGCTAGATCTTATATTTTTCAAAAATATTTAAAAAGCAATTTTAGGGCTGTGTGAATCAATTGGGTACAAATCAATTTGTACCCGAATCTAGCTGATTTGGGCAATTTGGAGACAGAACAAATCGCCCCTGTGATACATTGGCTATATTCGGGTACAAATTGAATTGCGCCAGATTCTGTTTGAATCAATTTGAGATTCTGATTCCTCCTATAAATTTCCCCAAATTCCCAGCTTTCATTTTTTTAAAAAGCTAAGCTCTAGCCCTTGTAGAAGTGATGGAGCAAAATGTGTGGTCACTGTTTTTCAAGTGTTTGGATTCCTTGGTGTATAATAACCTTTCCTCAGTGAATCCCTATGAGGATTCATTACACACCTTCATTTCTTCTATTCATTTCTACTGTCTTTGGACAGTGCCAACTGTTAACTGCCATGTGCCAACTACAATCCCCCACACACACCCGCAAGGCAGTAGAGTGCCACTCAGTTTATGTTCTAGGAATTTTTTCAAGTGTTTAGATTCTTTTGTGTCTAATAACCTTTCCTCATAATGAATCCCTATGAGGATTCATTATATGCCTTCATTTCTTCTGTCCATTCATTTTGACTGTCATTGGACAGTGCCAACTGTCAACTGCCATGTGTCAGCTACACCACACACACACACACACACACACACACACACACACACACACACTGGGGTACTCAGTTTATTTTTTAGGAATGTTTGAAGTATTTAGATTCTTTTGTGTCTTCATTACACACCTTCATTTCTTCTGTTCATTTTGACCCCCCTGCTTTGCGGGTGGGGGTGGGGAATTAGTGGCATCCCATGTGCCAACTACCCACGAAGCCCCTAAGTACTCAGTTCATATTTTAGGAATTTTGGCTTCTAATTCCATGTAGCCAATGGCTACATTGGCTTTGGACCAGTCAATAACACCTGTCTGACTGTGTAAACAAGAAATAATAATGTTGCTGTTATTACAGACGTAATAACAGCAACAACATTGACAATAAAATTCAGCCATCCCAGGTCCTTGGGAAGGACTCGATGTCTGGATAAAACAAACCAGTCAATAACACCTGTCTGACTGTGTAAATAAATAATAATTAATAATAATTAAATACCCTGTTAAAGCTTTTGAATAGTCCCTTATGAAAAGGTTACTCACATGCCTTGTTATGGACATATTTTTAACCTGTTGTAAACAGAACCTAACTCTCCACCTCCCTACACCTTGTCAGTGGTGCAAATAGACATGATCTCTTTAATTAAGAAAAGTACCTTGGAGCCCAGTGCAGTTCTCTCACCTCTGAACACCTTGTCCTCCTATACTTAGAATCAAGGGGTATGGTTTCTTTCCTGAGCAGATGGCAGGACTCCCACACAAGCCTGAACCCTGACACTTCTCTTTTTAGAAATTAAGCATGGCCTCCACTTCCTTCTGGGAACACAGTCCAAAAGTTGAAACTGTGAAGCTTATAGCTTCTGATGGTATCTCTTACCACTATTGGACCTTATGCCAGTATTATGCCAGAAGGAGAGGAGAGCTGGTCTTGTGGTAGCAAGCATGACTTGTCCCCTTAGCTAAGCAGGGTCTGCCCTGGTTGCATATGAAAGGGAGACTAGAAGTGTGAGCACTGGAAGAGATTCCCCTCAGGGGATGTAGCTGCTCTGGGAAGAGCAGAAGGTTCCAAGTTCCCTCCCTGGCTTCTCCAAGATAGGGCTGAGAGAGATTCCTGCCTGTAACCTTGGAGAAGCTGCTGCCAGTCTGTGAAGACAATACTGAGCTAGATAGACCAATGGTCTGACTCAGTATATGGCAGCTTCCTATGTTCCTATTCTAGTTCTGGCCATATCTCCTTACATTCACCACTGCACTTGGTAAACTTATTTACTGCATTGATTCCTGCCTCCCGCACGCACACTCACCTTAAATATGGGCACAACTGCATGAAGAAAAATCTGTTTTACCTATAAGCACTAGTAATAGAAGCAGGAGCCTTTGGCATTCACTAGTTTATTATATGCAAAAGGGATGCCACATTATTATCATTTTGGTCTTGCAAATGATTTTAGTTTTTTCCCATCCATTAAAGACTGCAAGTAAGGGTGTCGTTATCATTATCAAAGTGGGACAAATGTCCCTGAGTCCCTGAGGGATGCGGGGGGGGGGGGCACTGGTTGGGCAACAGCTCGCTCTTCGCTCTCATGTGTGGAGAGTGTGTGATGTCATTTGCATAGGAAGGAGCAAGAGAAAAGGCATGCAGAGAATGTTTTCACCATGTATAGTTCTTCTGCAGCAAAGATCTAAGGAGAGGACAGGAGAAGGAGCAGGGGGCACAAAGGCCCATCTTCGCTTCTTGTCTCAGGGCCAACTCCAATCTTGCTTTGTCCCTGACTGCAAGGTCAGGAAGTAACAGGTAAAGAAGCGGCTCCACTACTATGTTAGAAGCTGGAACTGGACTATATATCTTTAACAAAGCTCACCTTCTACTCTTTATATAAAGTTTTGTATGAAGGTTATATAAAGCTTTTTAGTGTTATCCTTCCAAGTGTATGAGCATGTGAGTGCATGCATGTGCATGCATGTGAGTATAACAAATTTTTCTTCATGCAGTTGTGCCCATACAGACTACAGAAAGGATTCATTCCTCCTCTTTCCTAAGCAATTTCATGCCCATTCCATTAGATGAAGTGTGGGGTCACTACCTTCCTGCTCCGTTCCTTTCTAGCCTGCTGTTGAAGCCACAGCAGGAAGAATGTCAGTGCTTTTCTTGAAGCTCTTGGCATTGCTTTGTGCCATCTCTACTTTCAATTGTCAAGGCATTTGTTGTTCTTTAAAACTACTCACTGCAATTGCAATGACTCTTCAGGATTTAATTTTCCTTTAAATATTACCTATAGAAGATTACGAGACTATTCAAAGTGTCAAAACATTGAAATTCTCAATTTGTCTGCAGGTCAGGCATGAAGCAGACATCTTCAATTTCTATTTTCCCACACTGCTGTGCCACTGAATTTAAACTTGATCTGTAAGGACAAGCCTAAATTGAAAGGCAATTTTGTCTTTATACTAGATTAGCCTTGGGTGCCCTCTGTTAAATCACACATGGAGAGCTTGTAAAGTGGACCACCAGCTGATATAAGCTGATCAGAGATGACTGAAGGCATATTGCTTAAATCAGGACACAGTTTAAATTTTAGTCTCTCAGATAAGACTGGGAATTGTTATTCATTTAGCCTGCTACCACCTCTAGAGAATTTTTCTTTCTTTCTGGGAAAGTGAATAAGATATTGTTTTTGCTCCGTCTGTAAAGAAAAAGGTTCACAACATGATACTCCGGCAATAATCATACAAGAATAACATGCATTGGACTTTGAGAACAAAACTGGGCACAAATAAAGTTCTTGTTGACCTTAGTCAGGACTGTTTTTGTAACAGGACTAGATACATTATTAGTGCTGATTCCCTGCCCTGCAGCTTTTGTAACAGTGCTGTCATCCATAATTAGTGACTACTGCCTTATTCTTAGAGGAAATTGTTTGGGGATCTGCAAAAATCTTTCAACCCATGCTTTTTTGTATAAAGTACATAGAAGAGAGGTGGCTATCCCATAGCAAAAGTGGCACAGTTAATGGGTGAGGGGGGTAGCACACCTAAAGAAGAGCAGAATGATCCACAGGGCTGGCTAAGCAATGAATCAGGCCTACACTGCTGTCTGCCTGTCCAGCATTATATTTCTGCCTGCTGCCCAACTCAGCAAACTAGATGGAAGATTATGCTAAGACAAGGGGGGAAGGGGTAGTTATAGTAGACACTATAACAATGACATTTTTTGGATTTGACACGTCACATGCCAGGAAGTCTGATCAAAGCTGCCAAAAAGTATAGCCACCCCTGACAGACTACTAAAGACCAGAGCTGTTCATATTTCCCCCCTCACGGGCAGCTCTTCCATGAAACGAGGTAAAGTGGCTGCTTCAGGTGCTGAGTGCAGGGAGGTGGCAGGCACCGTGTCCTGCCACTGTGGGCACCACACCACTAGCCTGTTTTTCCACTATCTTTTCTGTTCTGCACTGGGGTGTGTTCCATGCAGGTGCCATCAAGTTGCTGCCACTACTACAGAGGCATCCCATCCACTCATCTCCCTTTCAGAAGAGGAAATGGAGAATAGTGATGACTTACAGTATCTCCTCACCACTCTACTCTCATCCACTTCCTTTTCTGGAATTGGGAGGAGAGGAGAGTTGGAGGAATTGGCTGCTGTAGCAGTGGTGGTGGGTAAGTGGTGCCTGCATAAAGTAAGCCCCCTAGGAAATACTCCAGCAGCAGGGAAAGAAAGAGGAAAACAAGAAGAGATGTACAGACAGATTCGGGGGTTCGATGGTTCGACCTCTGGACCAAACACCATCCAGCTCAATAGCCCCCAGAACCAAACTACCCCGATGGTTTGGGGGGGGGGTTTCGCGAATTTTAATCACTTTAAAAATCATTTAATTACCTTTAAAATGACCATCGAGGCGGCGGGGGTGCACAGAGGTTCCCCCTCCCCCCGCCAGCCTTCAAAACATACCGCTTGGGCCTTTTCGGCCCATTTTACGGCCATTAAAAAAATCAAATTTAAAAAATGGCCGCCAAAACAAAAATGGCCACCGCACATGCTCAAATGGCCTTTGTGAGGCTGTGGGTCATGCCAGGCCTCACAGAGGCCTTTTGTGCATGTATGGTGGCCGCCATTTTGGCTGCTGTGCCATTTTTAGCAAGGCCCAAACTGGCCAAAAAGGCCCCAGGGGTGCATTTTGAAGGCCGGTGGGGGAAGAAGGAACCTCTGCGCCCTCCCTCCACCACCTCTTCAATCATTTTAAAGGTAGTTTTTAAAAATTAAGTGTTTAGAATTCGCAAACACACACACACCCAGACCAGACTGGTGGGGGGTTCAAGGGATGCCGGACCGAACTGGCCCGGTACCGTTCGAGGTCAATCCGGCCTCGAACTGAATCGGGCCAGACGGTTCCGTGCACACCCCTAAAAACAAGGTGCAACATGCCTTTGTGTGGCGGGGGGGGAGAAGAATTACACTGCCAGCAAGTGTGGAGGAAGGAAAAGAGTTCCCCAGTTGGGAGTGGGTGGGTGGCATTTGGTACCTCACCTCAGGTGCCCAAAGACCTTGGGCTACCCCTGTCCACAGCTCCTCCACAGTGGGCCTAATTATAAGTCAAGCTGTGATAAATAATGTCTAAAGTATCATATCAAATATTTTCATATATATTTGCATCATTTACAGCATAACAGAAACTGATCCTCACCAAAGCTGCTGCATTTGGCTTAAAGTATGGCATAGTACAGAACTGTAGATAATAAATTCCTACTCTTCTGACTGAAAAGAAGCCATTAGCTTCATTTCACAGAGCCACCATAATCTAAGTTCAATTTGCATGCTCCTTGCAGAAAAGTCTCATTTTTCTGAAGAGCTTGAAAAATATAATCTGGAGATGTTCAAAATCAAAAGAATCCTGCCTGTGCAACAGATAGGTTAGAATATTCTTGAGGCCCTATATGTAAACCTATGAAACAAATGAAGAACAGTGCCCAGCTCCATGTCCCAAGCTGATCCTGTTGAACCTCTTTCCTTTTTTAGAGCCAAAAATTGACTGCTGTATCCAGGAAACCACTGGAAATAATTACTCTTCCACAGGTATGAAAAAGACATATATGATTAGATGACCCCATTGAAGAGCCCGATCTGAATCTGAAGCAAGGTGGCATATGTGAAATAGGATCTGCCAGTTCCAATAGATTTTGAACTAGCACCAAAGTGTTGCTTCCATAAACATATATACTAGACTTACTACCTTTTTGAAATGAAGTTTCTTTCAGTGCACAAAGAGGATCATTGTCACATTATGCAGTTAATAATAAACATCAACATAGAAAAACTGTCCAATAGACTAACAAGAAGATGATGGGATACCTTGTTTGGCATTCCCATGCACCAGTGTGGAAACTTAGGTTCTACTTAGCATTGAGGCTTTTTCCTGTCTTCACTTTTAAAAAACTTTAAATATTTGTTTCCAGGTTCCATATTTTGGAAGGAGAATTCATCGCATCTGTCCATGTCTACCTAACTTGGCCTGTGTCTGGATTTCCCCTGGCAAATACAAATGTTTACCAGAGTTCAGAAATGAAGATGTCTTTTTTTAGCAATAGCATTATGAAGGATTCTGTGCCACATCATGTATTAAGACCCTTATTTGTTGTGAATAATGAAGCTGTTTGCCAGAGGAAATTTTGTAACATACTTTCTCACCTTGTAAACCATAATAATACCAAGATGCTGTAGTTAATATCAGCCAAGACATTTTGTGTTGGCTGATTATGCAGAGTGCTTTATATTTTTCACATACAAATTAAGATGCACTGAAGTAGGTCTGTACATTCAGAACACAGCCCCAATTAGTGACATACTAATTTGGAACACCAGCCATCTACAACAACATGCTAGAAGCCCCAAAAGGTACCTGTTTTTGCTGCTTACTTTGGACTGCAAAAATAGAAATACCAAGCAATTGACAGACCCAAACACATGGCTGGTGGGCTGCATTTGGCTTGGCGAGTCACAGATAATGTAGGCCTATACTAAAAAAAATATGATGGTTAGCTCCGCTCTCCTAACTTCATTCTTAAACATGCTTAGGTCTGTCATCTAGAAAATGGACACCCAGAATTATCAAGTCAGTTTCCATAAATGTGACTAAATTTCTTCTGAATCAACTAAGTTTAATTAAAAATATTTTATATAGCAACATGAAACTAAAAATAATTGCTTAGGGTATTATATTTCAGTTACACCATTGTTGAAATTATTGTATAATTATACAAAATGTTACTTTAAACTTTTCAACAGTGTTTTTACATTATTTACATCTGACAATCCGCGTCAGAGTACTTTGATTTTAAAAATATTATTTAAAGAATCGAACAATTATAATACAAATATAAGCAGAGAAAGGATTGGTGTTTTATCTGGCATAAACTAGTAGCTCATTAGAAAACTGTATGTTTGAAATGTATGTACTTTATATTTTTAAAAAATCTAAAAGTCTATTGAATTGAGACACCTGACTTCTTGTTATGTAAATATATTGATATTCCTATGTAAAAATTCTGTATCAGAATAATGACAGTATGATGTTTTATTTATTTTAATATTATATTATATTGTATTACTGCTTTTGCACTATGGCTTTTGATTTTTATTCCATGAAATTTGTGATCTATTAACATTAGAATAATGAGAATATTCCCAATAATTGTTGTGTACAAAAATGCACTGTTGAATATTTCTTTAGAAAGCTTACCAACACATATGATACAAGAAGCTCCTATATAGATCAAAAGACACTGACTGACACCCAGACTAACACTGCTCCGATGTGCCAGCATTTTCCATTGTGCAACGGAGAGGAGCAATTGTTAACAATCTTCCCTTCCCTCTGCAGTCACCTGTACCTCTCAAAACTATGTCCCTGAGAGTCCCCCAGCCCACAGGAACATAGTTGCAAGAGGCATGAGCAGCTGCAATGGGAAGGAGAAACTGTAAATCACCTCTTCCTCACACATAAGTAAATGCTAGCATGATGGTGCAGTGTTGGTCTGGATGCCAGCCTCTATTAAAGATGATGAGGAATTTTCTAGACATAGGCCATTGAGAGTCAGATGTTCATGAAAATTAATGGAACTTCATGGAAATGTTTTATGTTTGCCCAGTTCTTAGCTCCCCCTTTTAAATATATAGTCACAGGAAGAACTAGGGATGTGCACGAACCTGTTCAGAGGCCCTTTTACGGGCCTCTGAACAGGTTCAAACGCCAGGCGGTTCCAAGTGTTCGACGGGAGGGTAACTTTAAGGGCAGGGGAGATGCACTCCCCCCCCGTGTTTCCCCTGCTGGTGCTCACTGAAAAACTGGTCCAGTGGGGGGACAGCATACCTCCCTGCCACCCCATCCACTCCTCAGAATGGAAGTGACAGGAAGTAGCACACACACACACACACATACTACTTCTTGTCACTTCCGGTCCGAGGAGCGTATGGGGTGGCAGGGAGGTACACTGCCGCCCCAGCAGACCGGTTTTTCAGTGAGCGCCGGTGGGGAAAATGCGGCCGGGGGGGGAGGTAAGTGTACCCTTCCCTGCCCTTAAAGTTATCCCCCCACCCCACTGTCAAACCAGCCCCTGCCAGTTCTGTGCACATCCCTAGGAAGAACATTGAAGAGCTTTCCTCGTTAAACCATTTTCTTTTTATTTCCTTTGTTTTGAGATTAGTGCATTGATAATTTTAAAACAAATTCACTAATCAAGTGAATAAAATGGCTGACATACTGCACAAGGGCATGTCAGCCCAGTAGTGTTGTGTACATGCAAGTTGCACAATTGCATAAATGCAAAAATTGCACAAATGATGTTATACAAAAGTAAATGGGAAATGATGGGCTTACTCTTGTATAACATCATTTGTGCAGTTTATGCAGTTTCACAACTTGTATGCATGCAACATTAGCAAGCTTATGTGCCCTTGCGCAATATGTCAGCCACTGGGGCTGTTCTCATGATCAGCAAAAATTGGGCTAGGAGAGAGCCTAGCCCAATTTTTGCTGATCGTGTAAACCACCGGGCTTGAAGCAGTCCTAAGATGTTCCCTTTAACTCAGGCCAATAAGGGCCAGCTCATATAAATCAACATCATAAATGGAAAAGCCTTCCTTGAACTATACCATTGCAGGCTGCTGATGAGAGGTTGCATATTAGAATGTTACCACACACAAAAACACACAAAAACCCCTTTCTGTAAGTAGAAAAGCAACATGTCATGGAAAAGGCTTGGCTGAGTCCATCACCTTTACAAGCAAGTTTTCTTCTGTGTTCAGGGTTGTATTTTTCTTGTTGTGAGGAAGACCAGCAAACGCTTTAGCACTAGATTCTCTTGACTGTATACACTAACCAAAATTAGTGAAAGATCAATCAGAATTTGACAATGATTTCACATTCCAGCATACTTGAAAGCAAACAAGGCATGCAACAGCCAGTTCATCTCCTAAATATTTCTACCAATAGAACATTCACTCAGATTAAAGAGAATTATCTGCTGTAATTTCCTGCATACTGGAAATCAACGTTAGATCAAGTTTAGTGTGAAGGACAAAGATTTTAGAACTTGTGTTGGACAACAAACCATAGTAGTACTGAATAATAACTTAAAATTACACTCTCTGGGTTTTTCCTGTCAGTTATGAAGCAGTCCCAAAGTGATTTTGCTGTGGCACATCAGGTTTAATTGTTCATCTTTCCTTGAATTGTCTATATCTGTCATCTTAGTGCTTGAAGAATTGTGTTCCCTAAATCAACCAGTTTAGTGGATCTGTATTTGATAGTTATTCAAGTAACTGAAATTGTCTTTCCTACCACTTTACTTTAAATATCTGGATATATGAAATAATGTAGTGTACCCTAACGAGGTCATTCTTCAGCTTCTGAGATGTATGGTGTTTTCAACATTCTGTGAAGAAAACCAGAAGCACCAGCCTACAATAAACCTTATAAAGTAGAACTGCAATAAATTTGTTTTGGATTCATGAGCTATGAAAGAGAGAATTTAGCCATGTGCATTATTTCACATAGATCATATTTGTCAGGACTAAAAGCACTTTTCATTAACTAGCAAACCATTTTTCACTCAGCCATTGGTTATTGACTACCATCTTCATTGACCCATAGAGCTCATCAGTTCAAGGTATCAAGAAAAACCGACTTTCCCTGCTACAGGGATTCTATATCAGTTAACAAGAACAAATGTAGAAACAGCAGGCCAGAACGAGGGCCACTTCCTTGTTAAGCAAAGTGTTTTCCACTGTGTGTACATATATTGGAGGAGGGGCAGCCAAATCTTGATTTCCTGGCATGTGCATGCTAACGGAATAAAGAGACACCTTTAAGCCCCTCCTAACTGAATGAAGAGGCACCTTTGAATGTGGAGGTCTCATATTTAGCAGGAGGAGAGCCAGGCCCAGCACAGCATCCTTCTAGTGGCTTTTGTTAGGGTCTATCTTCTATTTATTTTATATTGTGAGCCCTGTGGGGACAGGGAACCATCTCATTCATTCATTCATTCATTCATTCATTTTTCTATGTGAACTACATTGAAAAAGTTGAAAAGCTGTAGATAAATATTCGTTGTCATCATAGTAGTAGTAGTAGTATATCCCAATCATATATGCCATTAAAAACATAAATTTGTGCACACACATTTGTAAGTGTACATGTAAAGCATAAAGGCTTATAACATAAAACTTAACTTGTGAAACCATCCAAAGAACATCATGAGCCTGTTCTCACAACCACAGATTCCAGGTAGGAGAGGATTAACCCAGGAACCTGTGGTCATCTGGGACAGCGGGAGTCCTCCTGACCCAGCAGTTCCAAACCTGGGTAGTCCAGATCCACTACCTAGGTTAAAAGTGAGGCAGGATGAAAATGGAGCAAGTCTTATTTTTTTGTTTTGGTTGTCTCTGGAGCTGGTGCATTTTAAACTGTCCCTGGGCCATCGATGGCCATGTTAACCATAGAGTTGGGTGGAAAGCAGGGCCAGGAAGAGGGGAGCTGTTGCTGTACTAAGGGCTGCCTGTCTGCTGCTCATGCAATGTATTGTGGGATAGTGGTGGAAAACAGCTCCGGTTTTCCTTCCCTCCTGAAGTGCGTGGTAGCCCAATCATGTGAGGCTTGGGTAAGTAAACCCAACGGGGCTTTGGTCATCTGGGAGGCGCAGTGTAAGCATTGCCTCCACTCCAGCCCACCCCCATTTGGTCATGAGAACATGCTCTATGTGTTATTATTTGTGGTGTGCTTTCCAGAAGAAAGAGGAAATTCTCATTCATAAAATTCTATCGTTAAGGGCAGCCAAAGATCAAAGTTGCAATCCTCATTTCTCATCTTCACTCTCCCAAATAATAACTTTAGAAAAATAGAAAATTAATTGAAGCTCACCAATTATCTCTGACATCAGTGGGAAAACCTATATAACCTACTCTTAAGTTTTGCTTCTTTATCAGGTAGCCAAAGTTCATCCTTCCTCCTCAACCAGGAGATACTCAATCAGGGAGACTCTGGCAATATTGGTAGCTAGCCCTAAGCCTTTTCTGCTGTCAAAAGCTCTGTTCAAACTTATATGAAATACTATTTTTCTTATAAATCATTCCAGTAGTGTTTGCCTCAGTGTAAATTGGGTAAACATTCTTGGCAAAGACTACTGATTTCAGCCTTTTCCCCCTAAACCAATGAGTTTCATCTCTCATTTTGCCTTTCTTATTAAATAAATGTGCAGATCTGAAAAGTGGTCCACATACACACTAAATAAATCCACATTAAAACAAATGACGATCAGTGATAACAAAACACTGTGTCCATATGTATAAATGTTATTCTTCCCTGTGTTGTGCAGAAGGTGAAGAGAAACAAAAGTAAAAATAGAATTCCAAGGATGTGAAAATGAAGAATAGCTGGCTGACCTCTTACTATTTCCTTTAGGCCTTGGTGTTGATCAATTCAGAGATACTAATATTTGAGGAGGCAAGCACCTTTCCACTGGTGACACAAGCAGGTTCCAAGGCAATGCTATAACATCACGCAAAGCGATGGATCTGGCAATTTGCTACCAACCTTTAATCTGATGTGTACATACATTTTCCACATGCAAAAATGCTTCCAAATCACTATGAATTCTGAGATGGCCATGCAGAACTGTGCCATACACAAACCTGCACATTTGCATTTGCTGCCCAAAAGTCAAATCTGCTGCACAGGCACACAGTGGCCAACATCCAGAACCATGGTCTGCAAATGCCCCTAACATCCCCTGTCATGTAGCATTAGCCCCCACAAGGGTGGTCTGCTCTCCAAAGCATGGGTTCTCTGCAATAATAGAGCAGTTTAACGCTGCACTAGTGCAAACATGTTGCATTGCCTAACATGAGATCAGATAAGATCTGCCCACCTCCCTCCCTCTCTCCCAGTCTTTCAGAGGGAATTAAAGCCTGCCCTTTTATTCAGAACTTTGGCCAATGATTAGCCCTCTTATTTCCTTTTAGTAGCTTGTGGCTGTGTTTATTTATTTAGGGTGTATTTTTAATGAAATCTTATCAATGTTTTAATTTGTTGCAAAGGAATCTCTGGATGAAGGGCTGTATACAAATGATAGATAGATAGATAGATAGATAGATAGATAGATAGATAGATAGATACAGAAGCGTAACTATAGGGGGGGCAGGGGGGCACATGCCCCGGGCGCCATCTTTTCTGGTCACGTGGGGGGCGCCACCATGACCAAATTTTTTTACATTTTTTAAATTTTTTTTGTTAATACAAATGTTTCCTGCTCAGTGCAGCAGCGCTGCAGCAGTCAAGGGAGCGCGTCGGTGCCCCCTCCCCCACGAGCGGTCCCTTCCACGCCTCCTGCGCCCCCCCCCCATTGCTTTGCTGGCACCTGGCAGCCAGTCATTGGCCTGGCTTGGCGGCGGCAGCGGGCGCTTGTGAGGAAAAACCTAAGTATAATGTAGTATGTTGGGGGGGGCGGCGGCGGGGGGCACGGTGGGGGGGCGCCATTTCAGTGCTTGCCCCGGGCGCCGTTTTCCCTAGTTACGCCTCTGGATAGATAGATAGATAGATAGATAGATAGATAGATAGATAGATAGATAGATAGATAGATAGATCATTCAAGCATCTTGTGCTAGCTAGTTCCACTAAGTTGGGAGTTTGCGTTCCAGACTAGTTTGTGTTCCATTTCACTGGTACAACAGGGTGTGCTTGTCTAACCAAAGACATGACTCCTGCTGTGAAACCTCTTCCTCATTCTATACATGTTGCAGGAAATGATGCAATGCTGTACTATCCTTGTTGTACAATTGTGATGCATGCACAAGCAGACAGAGACCACAAGATATTGCATAACTTTGAGCATTCACTCAGCTATCTGACTTTCTTACATGTGTGCATCTTTGTTGTGTTAGTACAGCATTATTCTGGATATCGGCCAAATAGTTTTACAGACCAGTATATGTGCTGGAACATTTGAATCAGCTCTAGGTTTCTCATTTATTCACCTAGCCATCTAAATGTGGCTTGATTCCCCAACCACCGATATGTCTACCGATTACAACTGTGTTTCCTATATATCCCGATATGTCCCAGAGCTATCATAAGAGGCCTTTGCCCTTTTCAAGAAATGTTGATGCACAACACCCAGTGTTAGCAAAAGATAAGCCACAGCTAGATTTTTTTCACACTGCCTCTAGCACAACATGTATCATGAAAACAGCAACCTGCAGTGAGGTCTTACCAACTATAATACATTGTGCAGACACAAACTCATAAGATAGCAAGTCTGGAAAAAAAATGTATTTATTTTATTTTATTTTACATATTTTTATACCGCCCAAAACGTAAGTCTCTGAAAGAAAGAGAGGAGTATATTTGTTTTAAAGCCATGATGTCTCTGTTCAAATAACAATTCCATTGTGAAACACCTCCCTCTTTTTCTTATCAATAAATAGTTTTCTGACATGAAATAGTTTGAGGTTTCTACTTACCCTTAGGGGATGGGGCTGCTCTAGGAGGAGCACTGACATCCTTGCATGCATAAGGTTTCAAGTTCCCTCCCTGGCATCTCCAGACAGGACTGAGAGAGACTCCTGCCTGCAGCCCTGGAGAAGCTGCTGCCAGTTAGGGATTTGCATAAGCCGAGGTTTGTGCACTGGTTCAGCACCATGAGGAGGGGAGTCCACAAGTTAGATCTCTTGTACCTCAAATGTTCATGCATCTGCCATCTTGGATCGTGGTGGATGACATCATTACAAACTACACCATTGAGGTGTCCCTGTGTGTCACTCACTACAACTGTACCATTTTTGGTTCAAATCAGTTAGACAGACCTCAAGTTAGTGTACTTGCCCTTCAAAAGCTCACACATCCACCATCTTGGATCGGGGTGGATGACATCATCACAAACTACATCATTGGGGCATCCCTATGTGTCCATACAGCTGCAGCAAATTTGGTTCAAATCGGTTAAGCAGTTCACAAGTTAGCCCACTTGTGCCTCCAAAGTTTACGCATTCACCATCTTGAATCAGGGTGGACGATATCATCATAAACTATGCCATTGAGGTGTCCCTATGTGTCCCTACAGCTGCAGCAATTTTGATTCAAATCGGTTAAGTGGTTCACAAGTTAGCCCACTTGTGCTTCAAAAGTTTACGTGTCCACCATCGTGGATCAGGGTGGAAGACATCATCACAAACTATGCTGTTGAGGTGTCCCTGTGTGTCCCTACAACTGTACCCAATTTGGTTCATATTCGCGTTGCGAAGTTGATAGGGGGGACACACACATGGAAAGACACACACAGAGAATGCCAGATGATCTCATAAGTCTACTGGAAAGTAGGCTAAAAGAGAAGAGCAAGTCCTTACATGCTCTCCGCTGCTGCATGCAGCTTCTGCTGAGATTGTGCTGCCCCCAGAAACCCAGCAAGCATGGTGCCCACACACACATAGCACCCACGCATGTGCAAGCACCATATGCATAGTCAACAGCACCATGCTGACCACACAAATGGTGTCCGTGAACGCGTGGATGCCATGTGTGTGCCAGCACCATGTGCAGGATCTTGGGACAGTGCCATTGCAGCAGGAAGCTGCATGCAGCAGCATAGAGCAGGTGAGGACCTGCTCTCCACTTTTTAAAAAAAAGATCCTGCTTGATACTCCCCTCCCCACCATGCCAAAATGGTTCAGACGTTGCACCAAAGCAGTGCACAGACTAGGGATGTGCGGTTCGGTCCGGATCCGGCGGCTCGATCCCGGACCGAATCGGGCCCTTCCGGGACCGAGCCGGACCGAATTCGAGCCGGTTCGGTACCGAACCGGCTCGGGTTTCCCGAACCGGTTCGGGAGTGAGATTGAGTCTCTGAGTGTCTCTTTAAAGTTCCAAGTGTGTCCTCCATTTTGTGTCTCCTTCCCGAAACTTTTGCTCCTCCTTGCATCCATTTTGTGATGCTATTTCCAGGCATTGTATTGGCTGCGCTATTGATCCTTGATTGGCCAGAATGAGTCCTTTGGTCTGGTAGGCTGCTTGGCTGTTGCACTGTTGAGAGCTGGCACCCTATTGGCCGTGGGGGGAGTGCAAAGGTGGAGGCTCCCAAAGGAGGGAATTTCAAACCTATATAAACCCAAGCCTCTTCTCTGGAAACTTCTCTTGGCTGCAGTTGTGGGATCATCTCTGAGACCTGCTTGCCCTTTGCTGGCTGCTCTGGTGTCTCTGTGAGTCCTGACTGTGTCCTGTGTCTCTCTGTGTGTGCTCTAATCCTTTGTCCACCTGCCCTTTGTGACTCTCTGTGTGTCTCCTCTCTCTGTCTGTCTCTTGTCTGTATACTGTGTGTTACTTCACTTTACTTTCTTCTTAATTTCCCCCAAATTTCCCTGTTCCTTGTCTGTCTGCTTTTCTCCCCCCCTCCCCCCCCTTTCCCTTCTCATCCTTTGGGCCTACCCTCCCCCTCCCCCACTCCCACCCACTGCATCCTCATTGCTTTAAAACTTCTTCCATTAATTATTGCTCTTTGTCCTGCCTTGTTTTTGTCCAACTTTTTGATTTTCACATTGCATTGCATTGGTTTCATTTATATATTGCTTGCTGGTTTTGCTTAAATTGTACCATTTTGTTTGTTTCTGCTGACTGCTGCTGCCCTGCGAGTTGGTTCCCTGAATCCCTCCCCCCCACCCCCAGAGGATTCTGTTGTTGTTTCTTGTTGTCCCATATAATCAGTTTTGGTTCCCTGCTCCCAACTTGCCCCTCCAAGTCCAACCACACCCCACCCCAACCCCACCCCATCCAGCCTTCTCCCAAGTTTGCTGCTGCCAAACAGAGTCCAGTTTTCTTTGCTTGCAGTTCCACTTATTCATTTGCTATTATTAATTTGCAGCAATTGTGGTTTCATTGTCTCTGTTCACTTAGTGGCCCCCCTCAGAGTCTGTGTTTGGTTCCCCCTCCCCACACCCACACCCCCAAGTTTTTTCTGCTGGTTAGAGTCTTTCTTTTCATTTTTTTTTAAACTTCTGGCTTGTGTTCTCTTTATATATATTGCTTTATATATTTTGCTCCCCTCCTCCTCCTCCTCCCCCCCCCGCCTGCCCCCCCACCCTCCCTCCTCCCAGACCCTAGCCCAGGCCCAGCTCCTCCCCCAACCACCCCATCCAGCCTAATCGCTGCTGCTGCCCGAGTTGTTCCAGTTTCTCCTTTGCTGTTTGTTGTTGCCCCCTCCCCTTCCCCCCAACACCCCTCTGCCACACACTAGCCCCCAACCACACACACCCTCTCTGCTCCCCCCACCGCAACCCTTTTTTCTCCTTGCCCCTGACTCTCTCCACTTACCCCAGGCCCCCTGCCACACACTAGCCCCCAACCACACACACCCTCTCTGCTCCCCCCACCCCACCTCTTTTTCTCCTTGCCCCTGACTCTCTCCACTTACCCCAGGCCCCCTGCCACACACTAGCCCCCAACCACACACACCCTCTCTGCTCCCCCCACCTCTTTGGACCGCTGCTACTGCTGTGTCCTCCCCCCACACCTGAATCCCCCCTCCCTGCTGCGCTGCGCTCCTCCTCTCTCCTCTTTCTCTCTCTCATCTCTCTTTCTCCTCTCTCTCTCTTTCTTTTCTCTCTCTCTCCTCTCTTTCTCTTTGTCCCTGCCCCCCCTCTCTTTTCTCTCTCTCTTAGTCTTTTCTCTCTCTGCTCCCCTTCACTTTCCACCTCCTCTCCCACAGCTGCAGCCGCACACAGTAGCCTACCCACCTGGCGGCTGCCATCGGTTTTTTTTTTCTTTTTATAGTTTTTGGTTGATTTTGTCTCTGCTTGGGGGTGAGTTGAGCGACACAAATAGTGTTGTCTCCTCACTTCTGCCCCTCCATCGTTGTTGAACTACCCCGGTTGCCTGTGTGCCTCGTGCGGCCGCCCTGCTGTGTCCCAGCCCAGGGTGGCTGGCTGGCGGCGGCGAATCCGTGACCAGCAGTGAGCGGCAGGAGAAGGACCGGAAGAAGAGGGGTTAGTGCGTGTGCGATTGTGCACCTTTTGTTGCCCCTTTCTCTCCCTAGCTGGCGGTTTTAAATAGGGACACCCCTATTCTGAAATGCATTTGGGTGTGGGGAGGAGGGAGGGAACCTTGGAGAGGAGATGTACTGTTGTAACTTGTGTCTTCATGCCCATGCCCAATAAAGAAATTGCTGCTGTGTGTTGCGTTGCATTGCATGCGTCTTGCAGGTGGTTTTTGAACAGGTGCCTTCCAGAGTGCTTCCTTGCCTCTGGGGCAGTCTGAGTGGGGTCCAGGGTTCTGATGTGATGCTGCCACTACATGCTGGGCCCATGCCATGCCAGAGTGCTTCCTTGCCTCTGGGGCAGTCTGAGTGGGGTCCTGGGTTCTGATGCTGCCACTACATGCTGGGCCCATGCCATGCCAGAGTGCTTCCTTGCCTCTGGGGCAGTCTGAGTGGGGTCCTGGGTTCTGATGCTGCCACTACATGCTGGGCCCATGCCATGCCAGAGTGCTTCCTTGCCTCTGGGGCAGTCTGAGTGGGGTCCTGGGTTCTGATGCTGCCACTACATGCTGGGCCCATGCCATGCCAGAGTGCTTCCTTGCCTCTGGGGCAGTCTGAGTGGGGTCCGGGGCTCTGATGCTGCCACTACATGCTGGGCCAATACACACGTATGATGATGATCATGATGTTCAATCCATGAGGCTGCCATCAAGTGTTTGCTGCTGCTTGCTTGCCATGGCATTGGGCAGGCAGAGTCACAGAGTGGGTGGGTTCAACCTCTGTGTTGGTGTGACTGGGTTCTGGTTTTGGTTGTGTGCAATTTAGAGTCACTAAATAGGCTGCATTGAGTTTGATGCTCCCCCCACAGGAGCATTACTTGAGAACCACCCCCCAGAACCCACACTTTGTGTTCCAGTTCACTAAATAAGGGTTTCCTCCTTTGATCTACAGGTTCCCAAGCGTTGACTGCATCCCTCCCCCACCCCCGGTAGGTGCTGTGCCCTCCCCCCATCCACTCTCCCCCCCAAAAAAAGTTAAAAACTTGCCACCCACACCACAACTACTCCACCCAACTGCCCGTGCCACCCTCCCACACCGGGGTTCCACCCTTTAACCCCCTATTTTTCTAAAAAAAAACCCTCCCAGACCCATCTCCCCAATTGGCTTGGTGGTTGACTCCCAAATTCAAAAAGGACACCCTCCCCCTCACTTCGATTGGCTTCCCCCCCCCATATCAAAAAGTCTTCCTTTCCCCCCAATTGGCTTCCTTTTTTGAAAACAAACTTCCCCCCCGCCGCCTCCAAATCAGCTGCCTTTTTTTTGGCCCCTAAGCCCCTCCAAATTATTTTTTTGACCCTGTCTGGCCTTCCTCCTAAAGTCTCCCTCCTTCTGACCTAGCAGCATGTCTGAGCGCCGTGTGGCGGGCAGGGCTCGCTCAAGGCTGGCAGGCAGAGGTGGGAGAGGCCAGGTGCGGGGTGCACCTGCGGCACGGGGAGGGAGAGGACGCGGGGAGCCTGAGGACACCCCAGTTCTCCCCATTGGAGAATTCTTTGCTCCGGCCCCATCTTTGGTGCGCAGGATTCAGTTCCCCACGCCTGCTGCTGCCAATCGCGGCAGAGGCAGAGGCACCGTTAGGGCTGTGGCGGGTCCCTCCTCGCCGGCGGCACCAGGTGCTGCTGAGCTACCGCCAGTTGTTGAGGTGGAGGAGACTGTGGAGTTGGAAGAGCAGGTAGAGGGCGGTGAGGACCGTGCGGCTGGCAGCGATGCAGCCAGGTTCTCCCTCCCTCTGGGGCCCCTTCCCCCTATCCTTTTGCCGCTCAGTGGGGCCCCCCCTCGTGAAGCCCGACACTCTGGTGGGGAGCGGTCTGGCGAGGTGGTGGAGGAGAGGCCTGCCTCTCCGATGCCAGTTCAGCCGGGCCCTTCCTCCGCTGTGGAGGGCGGAAGGGGCGGGTTGGGTGGCAGCAGTGGGCAGGCAGCGGCGGCCGCCCCCCCCCCCAGGACTGCAGCCACCCTGCGAGAAACGGCCTAGGACGGCGCCCAGGGCGCAGGAGGCCAAGGGCAGTGGTGCATGGGTGCATTTTGAGGTCCCTCAAGATGACCCATTCCACGCCCGCTGTGTCCACTGCAGGATGCTTGTCAGCCGTGGAAGGGACCCTGCGCACCTGGGTACGACGCCTATGTGGAGACACCTAGAGCGTCACCACCCAGGTCTCAGGGGACAGGCTGGCAGCGCTAGTGCGCCTTGTGCATCTGCCACTAGGGCGGGCAGCGGCAGTGTGCCAGCCAGCAGGCAGGCTACACTGCCCGTCCAGCGGTGGACGCAGTCCTCGGGCAGCCAGCGTATTGTTCGCGTGGACCATCATCACCTCACCCGCCTCATAGGGGAGATGATTTCCACCGATGACCAGCCGTTTCAGGTGGTCGAGAACAACGGCTTCCGCCGGATTCTCCAATACCTGGCTCCCGAATACGTCATCCCCTCAAGGACCACGTTCAGCCAGAACGTGGTCCCCTCCCTGTACCACCGGTGCAGGGAGCTCGTGTCGGCCGAGCTGCGTGCAGCTCCGGCCGGGACAAGTGCATTTCACGACTGACCTCTGGACCAGTGTCAGTGGGATGCACGCTTCTTTCCTGGCCCTCACTGCCCACTGGTGGGGACCGGAGAGTGAGGGGACCTCCGCGGGCGATGCTTCCGGGTCCGGCGCGGCTCCCGCTGCACTACGGCACAGGTGGGCCGTCCTGCACGTGGAGACGATGGACACGAGGCACACCGCGGAGGAGGTGGCGGCCGTACTCGACCGCCAGATAGAGGAGTGGATTGGCGGGTGTCCACACCTCTCCCGCGGCTTCATTGTCACCGACAATGGAGCCAACGTTACCGCCGCTGTCGAGACAGTCATGGACTGTGTGAACATACGGTGTATGGCACACACGCTCCATCTGACCGTCAGGGACGCCCTTGGCCTTAAGGAGCTGAAGGCGTCCCAGGAGAAGGGGGCCCGCCCCATCCCAGCTGCTGTTGCTGCCACGGCCACGCTTGTGGATAAGTCCCGCAAGCTGGCCGCCCACTTCCACCGCAGCGAGAAGTCCAGGAGACTGCTTCGCCAGAAGCAGGATGACCTTGGCCTTCCTCGCCATCTCATCCCTACGGATGTGGAGACGCGGTGGAACTCCACCTTCCTCCTGTTCCAGCGCCTGTTGGAGCAGGAGAGAGCCCTTGTCGCCCTGGCGAGGGACGAGTCCTTGGATGTCTGCGACTTCTCGAACGCAGAGTGGAAGCAGATGTCCGAGGCGGTGTCGGCACTCGAGCCCTTCCAGCTTGCCACGAAGGGCTTGTGTGGCGACACCACTCCCTTGAGTCAGGCGCTGCCCACAGCTGTTGGTCTCGAGAAGCTGATGGGTGGACTCCATATCTCTCTGACCACGCCAGAGGGTCGTGCTCTGGCTGGGAGGCTGAGGTCTGGGGTTGACAAGCGGCTCGTTGATGTGCTGGGAGACAGGGAAGAGTATGTCCTCGCTTGTCTCTGTCACCCAGCCCTCAAGGGCAATGCCGTGAGTGCCGACGACTTGCCCAGGTGGAAGGGCATCCTGGTCGAGAAGGTTAGGGAGGAGGAGGCCGCTAGGGCCCGCAGAGACCAGGGTGTTGGTAGTGGTGCGGGGGCAGCCCTCGCGGCCCAACCCGCACCCAGCAGCAGCATGGGCGGCCAGCCGGCGTCAGCTTCCCCTTCCCCTCCCTCTTCCCAGTCCAGCAGCGCGGCATCCCAGGCGGCGCCATCGCAGCAGCCATTTGCTACCGACTCGAGATCCGCCCAGTGGTTTCAGCGGTTCTGCTATGGCGCCATGCCTGGTATGCGGGAGGCTCGACCTGCCAGGCCCCCCTCCAGTGCTGAGCAATGCGTTGCGCAGTACTTGGAGGAGCCTGTGGAGGGAGACGGCGTGGACTGCGCACAGTTCTGGGCGAGCCGCCGCCAAGTCTGGCCGGACCTGGCGGTGGTGGCTGTGCGCCTCCTCTCCTGCCCCCCAACCAGTGTCCAGAGCGAGCGGGTGTTTTCACGTGCCGGGGACGTGGTGACACCCTCTCGCTCCCGCTTGGACCCTGGTCTGGTGGAGCAGCTGGTCTTCCTTAAGGTGAACCTCCCCCTGTTGGGCTACCCCAAGCTGGAGTTTGAGCCGGGCGAGTGATTACCGTGGGTTGCCCCATGGTTGGTCACCTGCCTGGCTCGACCTCTGTGCTTATCCCTACCCTCCCCCCTTCCACCTCTAGCTGAGCTGACGTGACAGATGCTGAGCCGTGCCAGCCAGTCGCAGCGTGTAGTGTGCCCACACAGAGATGCAGTTGTAGTAGTAGTTGTAGTGCTGCGACTGGCCAGATGTTTACAATGCCCACGCCCACCTAAAAAGAAACCCAATGCTGACCAGCACAGGCCCTTTATCTATCCACCTGTCAGCATTTGGGGACCTGGCGTGGGCACGGCACACCCCCCCAAAGTAGCACAGCCCACGGAGTACTAGACTTAGCGGCAGCGGCGGGTATACGTTCTAAAATGCAGTGTAGATATGTAAATACTGTATGTAAATAAACATGTAAATAATTTTTTTAAAAAAAACCCCATGTCAAAATCAAGCCCCAAAATTATGCAAAAGAAAGAAAAAAAGGTGACAAAGGGAGAACAAAATGATGAATGCCAAATGAATTGATTTTATTGAAAATGTCACCAGAAATCATGTGTGGGGGGCTTGGTTTACATGGAGAAAATGATTGGGTGATTTTTTCAAATGAAACGAATGAATTATTATCATCTTATGTTCATCTTGATTGTGGTCACTGTTGATGTTGGCTGATGGCAAAAAACCCAAAACCATCAGAATAGCAATGAACTGGCTGCCAACACAACATATTGATTGATAACTGTGCAGGGGGGGAATTGGGTCTGTGTGTGTGTGTGTGTGTGGTGCAGGCTCAGTCTGTCTCTTCCTGTTGTGTGTCTGTCTGTCTGTCTGTCTGTGTGAATGGATGCCTAGCACTGTCTCTGTGTGTGGATGCTTTCTGTGTGTAGTGTGGTGTGTGTCTGTCTACATGTTTTTTTTCCTCCCCCCCATGCCTCCCTCCATCCTTCCCCTCTCATCCTCTCCCCTTCCTCTTCACCACCTTCCATCCTCCCTCCCTTCCAGCCCACCACCGCCTCACCTGCCCCCAACCCCGGTCTGGCAGATGATGAGAGTCTGGTCTCTCCCACCGAAGCACACACGTGAGCACGTGTGTGCACAAATATGTGGCTGACCAACTCTGAGCTGGACCCTCCCCCCTTCAATCCCCTCTACATCCCTCTCCCCCTCCCCTTTCCTCCCCCTGCCTCCCTGCCTCCCTCCCTGCCTCCCTCCCCCCTCCTAGCTAGCAGCGCACACATACACACACAAAACACCTGTGGTGGCAAACACCACCAGCACACATGCACTCACACTGGTGCCACCACCTCTGCCTTGGGCCTCTGTGTCCTTGAGCAGATATGTGGTGGTGGACCAGAGAAGCATTTCTTTCCAGCAAGGCAAAAGGCATGCACTCACTGCACACACACACACACACACGAAGAGGTGAAAAGACGAGAAGAGGCAACTTCTAGAACCAGCAGCACCAGGTGAGTGTCGTGTAATTGTGTTGCTTCCCAAGGCCACTGCCCATGCTCAATGCTCAGTCTGCTGAAACTAAAGAACTAGCTACAATCACCCTTCCTCACACGCAGCTCAGCTCAGCTCAGCTCAGCTGCACAGCACACTGACTAACTAGACACTACAGCTGGTGGTAGAAAAAACAGAAGTCTAGATTCTAGAAAATGTCCTGGTGGATTTTAAACTTTCAAATCTGTGCTAGGATTGCCTTGCCCGCCTCCTCCTCCTCCTCCTCCTCCTGCCTGTAATTGTGCCCTCTCCCCTTGCAGTTGCGCCGTCGTGATGGGTTGGTGATGTGCGTGCGCCCTCTACTTGTTAGCTCTCTCCTCCTCATGTTGGCTGGGCTTGCCAGGCACTGGCTGGCAGCAGCTGTTGGCTGTGTGCTAGGCTCAGGCTGTGGCACGCGTGACTGGACTGGGAATGTTATTGTAGCGGCAACACTGGTTGTGGTGGTAGCAGTAGTAGCTGTTGCTGTTGCTGGGCTGGTGGCTGCTGGCCTGTGCTGACTCTGCGCACTTGGTCTGGTCTGGTAATTTGGATGCAGATGTAGGGTGTGTGTGCATCATCCATGGGGAGCAGCAGAGCAGAGCAGAGCAGGTTGGCTGGCTTCTGTCTGTCGGGCCTAGTCAGTGGCATGCACTGAGTGAGGCAGTGGTTTCTTTGGGCGTCACATCACCCATCATGCAGAGCGGCAGGTCTGCTGCTCTGCTGCTCCGCCTCCTGCTTCTTCTCTGTGTGTGCTGCTCTTGTGCTTAGTGTGCTGCTCCGCTGCTGCTGCTGTGCTGGCAGGCAGCACAGCAGTGGCCTTTTTGTTAGATCAGAGAGTGGGTGTTGTCTCTCTGAGTGTCCTCCTCTTACTTGCTTGGATAGGAGTGGTGGTAGTAGGTAGGCATTAAGATGGACTGACTAGGTGTTACGTGTTAGGGCGCCCAGAGAGAGGGGCCAAAAAGATGGGGTGGCAATTGTTGGGTTGCTCCTAGTATTATTGGTGAATTTTTGAAGAAAATTTTTTTTCCATTGGCTAGAATGGGGGTTCGGGGCTGCCCCAGACCCGCCTCTGTGGGGTGGCAGCACCGCCAAAGTGGGTCCGGGGCCATGGCAAAAATGCCCTCAGTCCCTCCCAGCAATCCCCGTAGAGATAGGAGTGATGGTTCTGTTGTTTTTCTGAGGTGTTCTGAGTGAGTGTGGATTCTGTGATAGCAAATGAGAGTGGATTCATGGTGTCTCATTGGAAATCTCATTAGCTATCATAGAATCTACACTCAGAACACCTCATAAAAACAACAGAACCATCACTCCTATCTCTACGGGGATTGCAGGGAGGGACTGAGGGCATTTTTGCCATGGCCCCGGACCCACTTTGGGGGTGCTGCCACCCCACAGAGGCGGGTCTGGGGCAGCCCTAAACCCCCATTCTAGCCAATGGAAAAAAATTTTTCTTCAAAAATTCACCAATAATACTAGGAGCAACCAATTGCCTTGGGATTTTTGGGGTGGAGGACACCCATGGGTGGCTACCACCCACCCCAGCTTTTTTGCCCCTAAGGGCTCCACATTGTGAGTTATGGGCAAGAATTAATTTTTTTAAAAAAAATTTGTAAAAAATCAGAGGAAGGTCCAATCGACTTGAAATTTGGGTGGCAGGTAGAACACAATGTCCCCTTCAAAACCAGCCACTTTTTGTGATCCGAACCAGTTCGGTTCAGATCCGAACCGGTTCGAAACCGGACCGGACCGGGGGGGTGGTCCGGCAAAACCAAAACTGAACCTCCCCGGTCCGGTCCGGACCCGGTTCGGACCCGAACCGAACCGGGAGAACCGGTTTTATGCACATCCCTAGCACAGACCTCAGTTCATGCACATCCCTACTGCAAGTCTGGGTAGGCAATACTGAGCTAGATCATGATGGACCAATGGTCTGACTTAGAGTAAGGCAACTTCCTATGTACTGTAAAATTCCACCTTGCTGTTGTGGAAACGGAATCCAAAGTGAAGCAGATATTTACTTTGCCACCCTTGCTTGTTTATTTGCTATCATGTATTTTATTTTTTAAATGGGACTTCAGAAGGGTGAAGAAGCACATAGGAAGCTGCCCAGTTAAATCCTTTAAATCTTGTACCTGCAGTGACAAATACCTGACTCCGACTGACATCTCTTTCTAGCTTAGCAATGCTTTTATTTGAGAGTGTCCTTACTGAACCAGCAGGTATGTGATGATCAAGCATAGCTATTCAATCATCCTCTCAGCTTGGCCAGAAATACAGTATTATAAGATATGTCCCCAGTGTGCCTCATGAAAGGGCGCTTGACTAATTAGCCTTGTCAGCATAATGAAACATCATGATATACATATTGTTCCAACTGGGACCACATTCTAAAGCCGGTACCGTGTACCTCTGTTCTTTCAAAAATCTGTGTGTGCTGCACAGATGGGTGCTCAGAAGAAACAGAAGATGCAAAGAATCCTTTGATCTAAACAAGATGTCTCAAGAATTTGATATTGACAATATGGAACATGTTTTCCAGCAGGAGTTTTTAGTACCACAAGAATTGGCAGGATGTAGAAGAAACAACAGAGGCAGATTTCTCATGCATCACAATATGAATTGCCGTGAAGCCAAAAGAGGTGGCTGTAAGACTTTCTTCTGGAAACAATTTTATTGATACACTAAGCAGCGATATAGGAAGATGCTGAAAGGCATCATACTGTGCAGGAGATGGCAATGGTAAACCCCTCCTGTATTCTACCAAACACAACCACAGGGCTCTGTGGTCACCAGGAGTCAACACCTACTCAACGGCACAATTCACCTTTAAGCAAAACTTAGAAGTATCACATCAGCCTATGTTAGTATGTGTGGTGGTCAGGAACTGTCCTCATCATTTATGCAGATGACATATGGATATTAATTATGTCCTTTCCAGGACAACTTTCCTGAAGCAATCTCCAGCCCCTATATATCTTCGCAAAAATATTATCTGAATAAACCACTCTTCATCATCTCAAAGGAAGTAAAGAGAAATGAAAACAAAAAATGGCTACATTAAGGGGCAGCAATTGGTGACTCCTGGGGCAGATTTAGCCCTCTTAGAGGTGCTGTCTGGCCTTCTAGCTACAGCCTAAAAGCAAAGGAGGTTTGGAAAAGTGATGAGGGGAGAAGAAAGTTGCCAAAGTCAACTAGGCCACTTTTGCATGGAAGAAGTACTACGTGGACAACGCTCTGAGTAGGGCTGCCCTTGAAGATGGTTCAGAAGATTCAGCGGGTCCATAATGCTGCTGCAAGTATGTCCATGGGCACAAATCACTTCATGAGTGTCATACCCATCCTCGACAGCTTCATTGGTTACCAGTCTGCTTCCGGGCTAGATTCAAAGTGCAGGTTTTGACCTTTAAAGCTCTACACGGATTGGGGCTGAGGTACCTGTCAGACTGCATTCACTCATATGAACCTGCCAGGGCCCTCTGCTCAGCATTTCAGGCCCTGCTCATGTCCCCGCCACTAACAGAGATCCAGTTGATGAGGACTAGAGATGGGGCCTTCTTGGTTGTGGCCCCTTGGCTTTGGCACACCCTCCTTGAAGAGCTTCACCATACTCCCTACCTCAGGGTTTTTAAAAAACAATTGAAAACATATCTTTTAAAAGAGGCTTTTAAATGTTTCATCTCTGTTTATATCTGGTAAGTTCTTTAGTTTTCATAGTTCTTTTTTTAGCTTTTAAAATAATGTTTAATTTGAAACTTCTTTTTAAAAATGTAATTTTAAATGTGGTTTTAGCTTGGTCTTTTAAATCATTTAACTTAAATCTGGTTAACTTTTTTCATCTTATTTTACATTGTATCTTTTTATTGTGTTGTGAGCCGCCCCAAGCCGTAGTGTACTGGAGGGGCCGGGTATAAATACTTTAAATAAATAATAAAGAAATAATAAAGAAGAAGTACTGACCCACCATCCCTCATCCCATCTAAAAGAGAACCTCCGAAAAAACTAGACAGCTATGTTATCAACCAATAAGTGTCCCCAAAATAAGACCAGCCAACCCAGCTTGAAGAACCACTGCGATAGAGTGCAAAACGTTAAGATCAACAAAACCTTCCTTTGATTTACTTATGTCGGTGGAGCTGCTCAATTGCTTCCTTTCCATCATCATTCTTCTAGGGCTTGGGTGACAGATGAGAACAGACTGAGCACTTTGATGGAGTGAAGTAATACTACACTAAATCACACCACTTTCTCTAGCTGTCATAAAGCACCATGACTTCAAACCTCAGATCCATTTTTTCCAGCAGGATAGGAGACCAGGCTGCATTTTTCTACAATGACAATCTGTTCAAATGCCAATTTTTGTTAAAGTGACACAGAGAAGCAAGGAGTAATATTTATCCTGTATCATCTTTGGATTTTCTAAATACACACACACTCACACACACACTCACAGCCTTTTAACAAAAATATAAGAGGCAGCAACAAACAGCAGAAGCACGTTCCTAATTCTTAGCCCATCTTCTGGTATGGACCAGCCCATTCAGTATTATGCACAAATACAGGACAAATTCTGTAATAGAAATATAAGTCCAAGGGCCAAACTGTGTTGTGCTAATGGAGGCAATTGCGAAATCATGGACATAAGATTTCCTCACACACAGTACAGCTTTGGAGTGATTCCTGTTAAAGACTGTTTTTAAGCATTATTATTTTAAATTTAGAGAGCACCTAACTGTGCAAATTGCTTTACAATTTGGGAGACTACAATGTTATTTCTGTGTGCAAAGGGGTCTGAAATTTTTCCAGGAGGAATTCTATTCAAAAACCTGTTTTCCAGCCCATAATCTCTTTCCAGATTTCTACACAAAGTATTTACATAACTGGGATATACATTTGTTCTGTGTAGAGTTCTTCCAGCTATTCTTGCAGCTATTTAGGCAGCAGGGCAGGGAGCAATTCATTCAGCTAATCACTCTAATTGAAGTAACTGGATTTTTAATAAAACAGGATTCTTACTTGCATTTGCAATGCACCATGGATATTGTAGTCTTAAAGTTTAATACACATTAGCTTTCACACACAGATATTTGACTAATTTCACAGTAAAATATCATGGATTGACCACCATCTAGTTAGGTTTAGGCTTGCCACCACAACCAACCTCTGGAGAGGTGAAGGACCTATTAAGATCCAATAGGATTCCAAGTAGCCTTGGAAAGGTTTATAGTTTGCTCATCCAGCAATCCTATTGATGCCCTAGTTGAGACCTGGGATAGGGAACTCACTAGAGCAGGATACACAATTGCACCTAAGCATCTTCTCCAACCCACTTCAGAATTCCATGGTATACAGAAGAACTGCAGGAGCTGAAGTGGCAAGGTAGAAGACTAGAGTGCAAATGGAGAAATACTCTACTTGAACCCGACAGGTTACAACAAAGAGCACCATCTAGAGATTTATACTCTGGCAAAAAGGACAGCAAAGAAACAGTTCTTTACTGCTCGTATTGCATCTGCAAGTTCGCATCCAGCCAAGTTCTCTAAAGTTGTGAAGGAACAAATCAAAGTTCCTTCTTCCATAAATTCTAATTTGGATCCTTCAGTGGCCCACTGTAATGCTTTTAATGGGGGGTTTTTTGCAGATAAAATCTCTTGCATTCAGGCCGATCTGGATACCTGAATGATAGCAGAGTCCATTAGTGAGGTGTCCAGAAACTCCTCCTGCATGGTTAGACTGGATCAGTTTCTATTTGAGACTCCTGAGGATGTGGACAAGTTGCTTGGAGTGTTGTGGCTTACTAACCTGTTCTCCCAATACTTGCCCAACATGGCTGATAACATCTGGTGGGGAGACTATTAGAGATGGCATCTCTGAAGGAGGGCAGCATGCCTCCTTGTCTCAATGGAGGGAATTATAAAACCACTTTTGAAGAAGCGTACAATAGATCCCTCAGAGCCAAGCAATTATAAACCAGTTTCTAACCTTCCATGGTGATTGAGAGGGTGTTGGCCTCCCAGTTCCAGGCAATCTTTGAGGAAACTGATTATTTGGACCCATTTCAAACAAGCTTTCAGACAGGCTTGGGTGGCCTGATGGATGATCTCCAACTGGGAACTTACAGAGAGAGTGTAACTCTGCTGGTCCTTTTGGATCTCTTGGCAGCTTTAGAGAGCCATGATACCCTTCTGGATCATCTGCAGAGGTAGGGAGTGGGAGGCACTGTTTGTGTGGTGGTTCCACTCCTATCTCTCAGGGAGATTCCAGATGGTGTCACTTGGAGACTATGCCTCCTCCAAAAGGGAGGTTTTGCATGGTGTCCCGCAGGGCTCCATATGGTCTTCTATGCTTTTTAACATCTACACCACTTGGGGAGATCATCAGGAGATTTGGTGCTGGTTGTTACGAGTATGCTTTCTCCATGTCATCTTCATCAGGGAATGGCATAACTTTCCTAAGTGCCTGCCTGCATATGGTAATGGGCTGTAAGAGGGAGAACAAATTGAAGATGAATCCAAGCAAGATGGAGGCACTTATTGGGGCTATTCACACCATTAACAAAAATCAGGCTAGGAGAGCCTAGCCCAAGTTAATTGTAAGAACCACCGGGCTCGCAAGCGAGCCCGGTGGTTCTTGAGCAGCTAACCCGCTCAAGTAGCCCACCCCTTAGCCCGGGTTTGCGTAGCGAGCACTCCGCAAACCCGGGCTATCTGCTCGTGAGTAGCCGCAGCGTGGCTCCACGCCACAGCTACTCATGAGTAGATCCCCCGACCGGGAGGTGAAAAGCTGGCTCCGGGGATCTCCCCAGTATGCCCTGAGTGCTAGCACAGGGCATACTGGGGCTTCCGGGGGCCACGCGGCCCCCGCTCCCCCCAGCCCCCGCCAGCTCTGTCATGGAGCCGGCAAACATGTGGGCAGCCAATCCGGCCAACCAGGGCTACCTGCCTGGTCATCTGCGAGGAGAGCGGGCTTAGCCCACTCTCCCCACAGTTTCAGCGAAAGCGGGTCTCACGAATCGTGAGACCTGCCTCATTTTGTGTTGGGTGTGTGTGTCATAACTCAGGAAATGGGTTAGAGCTGCCTGTTCTGCAAGGGGTCACACTCCCTCAAAAATAACAGGTACATAGTCTGGGAGTGCTTCTTGACCCAGGCCTCTCTCCAGTTTCTCAGGCTGAGGCAGTAGCTAGGGGTGCTTTTTATCAGCTTAGGTTGATATGCCAGCTACGGCAATTTTTGGAGGAGAACAGACTAAAAACAGTGGTGCATATGCTGGTAACCGCCAGACTTGACTACTGAATGCACTCTATGTGGGGCTGCCTTTGTACATAATCTGGAAACTGCAATTGGTGCAAAATGCAGCATCCAGGGTGGTCTCTGGGGCAACCCAAAGAGATCATACTGCTACATTAAAAGCATTGCACTAGCTGCCCATTTATTTCCAGGCAAAATATAAAGTACTGGTGATTAGGGATGTGCACGGAACTGGTTCAAAAGTCCGGCAGTTCCACCAGTTTGAAGAGGGGGATGGCTTTAAGGACTGGGGAGGGTGCTCTTAACCAACCTCCACCACGTTTACCCTGCCAGCACTGTGTGCAAAATCGGTCCCACAGAGCAGCAGCGTCAGACCAGATGCATGCACATTAGCCACTTCCGGTCTGATGCTGACCTGGGCGGCAAGAAGGTATGCTGCTGCCCCACACAGCAATTTTGGGCACAGCAGCAGCAAGGGAAATGCGGTGGGGGGGGGGGAAGAGCATCCTCCCAGTCCGTTAAAGCTAAACCCCACCCCACCGCCAAACCATCCGAACTGCTGGACCTCCAGACCAGTTCAGCAGTCCAGAAAACGACCGCTGAACCAGTTTGGGCACATCCCTATTTACAGGAGCATAGCAAAGCTGGAATGGCCCTGGGACAATACGTGAAGATGGGCCCCTACCCTCCCACCTTCTTCTTGGGGTGGGAATGTCAAGAGGTGAAGAGGGAGCCAGCCAGCAGGCCACCCTTCCTCCCTCACTGTAGGGTTGCCAACTGTCCCTCATTATGCAGGATTTCCCTAGTTTCAGGGATGAAATGTTGGTCCCTATAGGGATAGCATTTGTCTCTCATTTATTTAATCGCATATAATTCAATTACATATACGTCAATGATACTCAGGCTCTTGATTACCGCACAGCCCCCACAAGCCCCAGTATGCCCTGCGTGAGTTTGCAGGGCATACTGGGGAGACCCCCGAGCCGGAAGGCGGCTTTTCGCCTCCCAGCCGGGGGTCTACTCATGAGTAGGTGCGGCGTGAAGCCGCGCCACAGCTACTCACAATGGTAAAAAGCAGGTTTGCTGGAGCACTTGCTCCGCAAACCTGCTTTTTACCAGGGGTTCTTGAGCGGGTTTGCCGCTCAAGAACCACCGGGCTCGGCTGCGAGCCCGGTGGTTCTTATGGTCACCAAAAATCGGGCTAGCCTCTGCTAGCCCGATTTTTGCTGATCGTGAGAAGCACCCCATTATCTTTTTCTCTCTGGCAGTATTCTTTCGACGCACACAGTAATGTTATGTTTCCCCTATTGTGGAGGAAGGAAGAATGGTTGTAAAGGTTTCATCAGCTGAATATTTGCTTGGCAGCTTTGTCACACACACACACACACACACACGGAGGGAGGGAGACTGTGGAGACACATTGATAACATTTTTCACATTAACTTGACTGTGACTTGTCATTCCACTTTTCTTGCAGGATTTCAATCTGGTGCTAGAGTGTACACTTTGCAGATGCATCCTTTAGCAGCAATTGCTGACCAGTGACCACCATTGAAAGCAAGTGCAATAGCATCCATAATAGCCATATTTTAAATCAGTTTCTATATTAAAATGCCCTTCTGCTCAGAACATTATTGTTTGCATTCTGCTCTTCCATAGCAATTGCTGCCATTTTTACAGGCCAACCTCACACAAGACGTATAGGGGGAGGGGAGGAATGTAAATTATGCATGTATTTAAACAGGGTGTCTGCAAAAAGTGGCATACAAGTGTTCCAAATGGGGGACATTCCTCCCTTTTGTCATTGAATGAGGACAATCCTTGTCTTTTGTTATTGAAGGGACAGAGCCATCAGGGTTTAGTCTTAAATCCCTTTTCATAATAGTTAACCAGCTCAAACCAGACCTACCTTTAGACATATACAGTAAATTCAGACCCATTAAGAGGGAGGGAAAGTCTCAACCCTGAATTGGCCTTAGACCAGTGATACATTAGAGATGTGCTGGCACTTTCCATTGGATCTCAGAGCTGTCTATCTCTGGAAGAGTGGGAAAGTCTTTCCAATCTTTAATCACTATAAATAGGGGCCAAGGTCCCTACCATTTTGTTACCAGTACAGTCATGAGTTGCCAGTAACCAGCTGCTATTAGTGTTCAGAATGGGAAAAGCTATAGAGATTAACACTCTCTCAGCCAAGGACCTGCCTACTGTTAGACTAAGGTGAAACTCAGTGCTAGTTAGTTAGTTAAAGTTTTCTATATTTTCTTTTGAATTCCCGTGTGTCTTTCTTTACTCTCAGTTTCCCCTGTCTTCCTCAATTCCTTATTCTATTTGCAATTATCATTAATGTTTATATTATTCTTATTTCTTAATAAATTTCATATACTTAGAAGTGGCTTCACTCTGGTTTAAAAGGTACTGGAGGATTACTGGCAAAACTCCCCATGTGCTTCCTCATAAGATCATGTGCTACTGTTGATTTTTTTTTTTTTTTTTTTTTAGAATCATATATTGTTGTCTAGAGCTGGGTTATGTGGATTCTGGCTGTACAGTGCCTGTAAGTCCCAAGCCTAGTTCTAAGTTGTTGAAGTTGTGTCTGAGTCTGGTCAGCTGCTTTAGATCAGTCTTCAACTGGGGGCAGTCTATCTTGAAGGAGCAGTGTGCTACTAAATTGGAATCAGAGCAATCTCTCTACTGAGGGTAGATCCCAGGAAAGCATAGAATAACCCCTGATGCATCAGGTGAAATAAAGGGACCTCCTGAGCTCTTTAAATGACTTGGTTTAATTACTTGGCGTGTAACTGTATTAACTTTTACAAGTCTCAGAAATATAGCTTTCAAAGACAGCTACCAGGGGGTGGGGGCAAGGAAGCACACACCCCTCAGAAAAGTGACTGTCCCCTCAACGGTGGAGCGGGACCGCGAGCGGCCTGTGTGCGGCTGCCGCCGCAGCCCCACTGACCCCACCCGCGCACCTGACATGAGACACTGGGGCTAGCCACGCCCCTGCGTCTGATGTCAGGCGCAGGGGCGTGGTCTGGCTGAACGGAGCCTTGAGGCGCCGTTCAACCCAGGACAGGAAAGTTGCCCTTTAACTGCCGAAGGGGCTGCGCGGCCCCTTCGGCAGTTAAATGAAGCCTGCTACTGCTTTTGCAGCGCAGCCCAGGAGCAGCTCTTCCCTGCACGGCTCTTCCCTGGCTCTTCCCTGGGCTGGACGGGTCTTCCCTGGGCTGCACTGCAAAAGCAGTGCCAGACTTCATTTAACTGCTGAAGGGGCCGCGCAGCCCCCACTCGGGAGCTAAACTAGCCTCCCTGCATCTGATGTCAGACGCGGGGAGCATGTCGGGGCCACGAGACGCGGCCCCTAATTGGTCGGCAGCCCGGGTTCTTTGAACCCGTTGGCCCAATGGTGGCTCCGCCTCTGTGCCCCCCACCCTCCCATTTCTGTTTCAGAAATCTGTTAAATGGGACATAGCTTGCTCATTCATAAATGCTTGTTGCCCCTTCTGTGCCCCCCTCAATGTTTTTTTCCCCCGGCACCCCCACTGGTAGCTTTAAAAAGAACTGGTACCTTTTCCAAAGCCAGGTTGACTTTGATTTTTAGAAGCTTAATTCAATATGCAGATGTGTTTTGTTTTTCTAAGTATCCAACCTTCACCACCTTTAATGCAAACTGCAAAAAATGAGATAACGAGGTCATTCACACAATCAAAAACAGTGTTCTACCCAGGTCTGGGAGCTGTGTATGCTCCCAATTTTCAGTTGAGTGGAACCAAGGTAGGAGGAAAACCTGGGCAGAAGTGATTGTGTGGAAGCAAGGTAGGAGGAGACACTACCGAGGCTGTCCTCTGACCTTGCTTCCACACAACCAAAAATTGGGGGTGCACATAGCTCCCAAACCTGGGTAGAACACAGTTTTTGATTGTGTGAATGGCCTCAACATGTAACTGTTTGACTACTACATAATGAAGATCAGGATTTTAAAAAGATATATCCAAATGCACTTTCTCTCACTGATGCCTTTTTGTCTGTGAATGTGCACCTAAATTGTGAGAACCTATGATTGGCTTGTTAGCCAGGCTCATGATTTTCACAGTTGGAAGAGGTCCCAATGGTCATTTAGTGCAAACCATACTGGTCAAGGATCTCCAAACTTTTCACAGGTAACAATTTTAAAAGTATTTCAGTCCCATGAATGTGGGGCAAGACTGGGCTGACAGGTGACTGGGTACAACCAACCCCATTCCATGCCTCTTCCACTTGGTCCTTTACTGAGAGTGAAAACAGCACCTCTGCCCCAACCCTTCTCCAGGCCATGTTGGAGGAAGCTGCCTTATCCCAAGTCAGACCATTGGTCCTTCCCACTCATTATTGTCCACACTGACTGCCAGCGGCTCTCCAAGGTTTCAGGCAGGAGTCTTTCCCCAGCGCTACCTAGAGAAGCTGCCAGGGATTGAAACTGGCACCTTCTGCAGGCAAAGCAGATGTTCTACCACTGAGCTATGACCCAACTCCACAGACGTACACAGGAAGCTCTTTTTACAGAGTCGACCACTGGTCCCTCTAGATCTGTACTGTCGACTCTGACTGGCAACTGCTCTCCAAGGTTTCAGGCGGGGGTCTCTCTCAGCCAACCGACAAGGGACCATCTTGCTCTGAGGGGAGGAGAGAGAGACCAGAGCCCTGACATTGGCCTGATGCAATGCCTTGTGCACAGCTGTGTTGGAAGGGAGATCTCAAAGAATTCCATACGGAGACTGTATTTGCCCCTGTGGCTCTGGTGAGACTGAAACGGCAGCTCATGTACTCTTGCACTGTCACTATTACCGTGATATCCGGCATAAGCTCATCTCTTCAGATATTAGCTCATAGCCAGGCTGTACTGATTCCTTTTACCTCAATTTCCTCTTGGCAGATCAGAATGACTCTAGATCCTATAATGTGGCTAAGTTCTGCCTTATAGCTAGCAAAATTCATTTAGCGCTCATTAAGAACTAAATAGTCTATGAGATTTAACACCGCTCTGTATTAATTACATAATTTTGCTGTCTTGCTACCTTTATACTCAATGTCATTTTGTTGTTAGTGTTGACTAACTCTTATATATAGTTTTATGTTCATAGTTTTAACTTCTAGCTTCTTCTACTTATTATACTAAGTAATTTCATAGAGACTTTTCATTATTTTGTAAGAGTAGATTGTTTGAACCATTTTTTTCTCTTTTGCTGTTGTTCTGGTCAAAGACTGAAATAAAGACTATGACTATGAGAGAGAGAGAGAGAGAGAGAGAGAGAGGCTGAGGAGCTGTCACCTTCCAGCTCCTCTGCTTCAACTGAGGTGAGGCCCCCTCCCCCACTGCCACCACAGAGCAAATAAGGACCATCTTGCTCTGAGGGAAGGAGAGAAGTGACAAAGCCTAAAGGGGTCAGCATGTGAATATCTAAACTGGTCACTTGATCTATGGTTCCATATTGAAGCTTTTATGTAAACTGCTTTGGGAGGTTTGCCTCAAAAGCTGTATATAAATGTCAAACATACATACATACATACAGACAGACATACATACATACTTGGAGATGCTGGGGACTGAGCCTAGGACATTCTGCTTGCAAAGCAGATGCTCTGCCACTGAGGCACGAGTCCTACGACCTCGTCCCCACTCAGCAGGTGAAGGAATCCCTTACAGTGAACGACTGTTTCCCCCTTACCAAAAATCTTGTCTGTGATAAAAATCCATAGGGATACAGGTCCTGTATGTTTGGTCCACACAGCAACTTAATTTCAGCAAACCTCAGAAACCAGATGTGTGCATTCAATTGTATGCAGGCATGCAAGCCACAGAGGCTACAAAACAGAAATAAGCCTGCCCCCATTGCTCATACACAGCAGAGATGTTTGTGTTGTGGTTATTGTCAAAATCTAAAGCTCTAACACTTTGCATTGGGAGGCATCAAGAGTTAAGGGGGCAGCAAAAGTTTCTCTGTAACTTTCCTTAGGTTATGCAGTTACCAACAGGATGGGGGAAAAGCAAACTGTGCTTAAATGTATTAGGTCATCATCAAGAGTAATCTATAAGGCTATTCCCACGATCAGCCGAAATCAGGCTAGAGGAACATAGCCCGATTTCGGTGGATCGTGGGAGCCACTGGGCTTGCAGGCAAGCCTGGTTGCCTCCCGGCGGTTAACCCACCAAGCAACCCCTCCCCTTAAACCGAGTTTGCGGAGCGAGCACTCCACAAACCCAGTTTTTAAAATTGTGAATAGCCGTGCTGTGGCACCGCGCTGAGGCTACCCAGAGGGGAGGCGGAAAGCCGCTTCTCGGCTTTCGGGGATCTCCCCAGTATGCTCTGCGTGCTTGCGCAGGGCATACTGGAGCTTCCGGGGGCCATGTGGCCCTCGAACTCCCCAGCCCCTGCCAGCTCTGTCATGGATCCGGCAGTCGTGTGGGCGGCCAATCCAGCCGCCCGGGGCTCCTGCCCTGCTCGTGTGCGGGTAGAGCGGGCTTAGCCCGTTCTCCCTGCTTAGCTTTACAAACCAGGTCTCACTGATCGTGAGACCCGGCTCTATAAATTACTGTGAAGAACAAAGTCGTATTAGCAACAGAGTGGACTTCTATGGATCTCATCACAAAACCATTGCGCCAACAGTCTAACTGGTTATAATAAAATGTAAAGAACAGGAGAGGAATTCTCACAAAATGTGGAATTATTTCATGCAAGCCATTATAATCAGATCAGTGCCAGCTTAAACCTGCCTGGCCCAAAGGCCCAGAAATACAAATGTCCTCAACCTTTTCCTGTTTATACATATACAGAGAAGTATGGCACTCATCCAAAAAATAAAGAAAATCCCCTGTGCATATTCAGATTCAAGAGTGGGGAAAGCAGAAAAGGACTACAGAGATGCACAAGATGAAGACAGACATATGCAGATCTATACTCCAGGGCAGATACACACATACATACTTGAACATTTTCCCTTGGCAGTTGGGATACCAAGGCTGCTGTCCTATGCCCACTTACATGGCAGTAAATCTCATTGAACACAGTGGCCGCATTCAGTCATAATGACTAACCACGGTTAATCGTGATCAGAGTTCCAATTCTTAATTCCAATTTGTGCCATAGACATTTGCCAAACTGCTGCCAGCCACATTCCAGTTGTGGGAAAGGGCAGCCCCTCCCTTCTACTCAGCCTCCACCGATCCCAGCCAGTTCTATGGCCTGACTGTGCGCAAAGCATCACCTCAGTGATGCAGTGGCTCAGCAGTGGTTGGCCACCAATTTGAAAAGGAGTGCTGAGCGTGATCATGCATTTTTGGACCGCTCCACCTGCCTTTGGCAGGGAAAGAGCATCGAAAAGGCTTTAAATGCCCGGCATTGCAGTGGTTCTTCTGACAAACATGGCACACACACACCCTCCCAAGTAGCCCCACGCCCCAAAAGCACTGCATGTGCTTGAAGTTTAGTCCTTCCCACTGCTCCTGTATTCTACCAAAGAAAAAACTCGGCTCTGTGGTCGCCGGGAGTCGAAACCGACTTGACAGCACACTTTACCTTTACCTTAAAGATATAAAATGTAGTAATAATAATAATAATAATAATAATAATAATAATAATAATAAACAACGTAGAACAAATTGATGGCACTGTAAGACTAAGCACAGTTTCTCTCTCTCTCTCTCTCTCTCTCTCTCTCTCTCTCTCTCTCTCTCTCTCTCTCTCTCACAAACAAGTATTCACATTCATGGGCAATGACTGAACATTTGATGAAGCAGGTTGTTTCCCACAAAAGCTAATTCTTGTTTGTAACACACACAAAAACCTACATTGAATCTCAAAGTGCCACCTATTTATCCAACCGACTCAACAAAAGACTCACAAGGCTATCCACATATTGCATACCATAAAAGGTGACACTATTTAAAAGCTATAAAAGCTATTAAGAGCTATATTATCTAATTTGTTTTCAGGTGATTTTGTACAGTAAATGCTATACAAAAGAGAGATTTGGAAAGTTGTTGATGTTTGGGATTTAATTATTATTTTTGAACAGTCAGCATTTTTAGAACTGCCCATAATGTGCGTACTCTCACCTTCACTACTAATATACACATTTTGCAAGTGTTTGTATCATTTCCAAACACTCCAAAACCTGTTTGACTGGAGGCAAAATGGGGACAAGCAAAACCGCATAGAAACTATTAGCTCTCAAACCACACTCAAACGTCTCTTCTTTTCGAGTTCCTTGTTTATTGATCTACATTTTAAATGACTGACTGTCTGTCTATGTAAGGCTACTAACTTATCAATTCATGTTCAGATCTCTTATTATTGTCTGTCTGAAGCCATAGTTTTTGAACTCTTACCGCTCCTACCATTACCTAGTCCAAACATTCATTTCATAGTATTCTAATGGTCATATGTAGACTAATTACTGACCAGTAAAGTAAAGTGTGCCGTTGAGTCAGTGTCAATTCCTGGCGAATAGAGAGCCCTGTGGTTGTCTTTGGTAGAATACAGGAGGGGATTACCATTGCCATGCCACCTCCCGTGCAGTACGAGATGATGAGGCTATTCCCACAATCAGGCGAAATCGGGCTTGGGGAGCCTAGCCCGGTTTTGCCTGACCATGAGAACCACCGGGCTTGCAGGCGAGCCCGGTGGCCTCCAGGCAGTTAACCCGCCAAACTACCCCTCCCCTTAAACCGGGTTTGCGGAGTGAGCACTCCACAAACCTGTTTTAGCAACTCACGAGGAGACCCCCGACCAGGAGGCTGAAAAGCAGCCTCCCGGCTTGGTGGTCTCTCCAGCATGCCCTGCGTGCTCGCATAGGGCATGCTGGAGCTTCCGGGGGCTGTGTGGCCCCCGATCCTCCCAGCCCCTGCCGGCTCCGTAACTGAGCCGGCAGTCGTGTGGGTGGCCGATCCAGCCGCCCAGGGCTGCTGCCCTGCTCGTCTGCGGGGAGAGCGGGCTAAGCCCACTCTCCCCTCTAACCCCCTCATGGCTTTTCTCACTAATCGTCTTTCAGCATCTTCCTATATTGCTGCTGCCTGATATAGGTTTTTCCCATAGTTTGGGAAACACACCAGGAGGGATTCTAACCAGCAACCTCTGGCTTGCTAGTGAAGTCATTTCCCTGCTGCATCATTAGGTGGTTATACTGGCTAGTACTGACCCATATTATTCATCTTTGACTGGGTCAGGTTAGTCACAATGTTTTTTTTACCTCATGGTCTGATCTCTTTTTTTTTTTTTACAAATTAGGAAATTTTTGCTCATTCTCTGCCTTCCGATTACATTAGTGTCTGGAAAGATTGTTTAATGAGGCTGTTCTGCAATCTAGTAGAAATTAAAGTTTATGTGATTTGTAGAAAGGGTTGTATTAGTTATGCATGATGCTGTTGTTCTATTACAAATGATTGTTTGTTATCTGTTATGTTTATTCGATGTGTTAGGTTTATTCAATAAATGTAGAGAATTTTTTTAAAAAACAATTAGACTATGTAGAAAATATGCACACAATATGTAGTAGTGGTAGTAGTAATAGTAGTGGTGGTAGCAGCAGCAGCAGTAGTGGATGACAATGGCCAACAGCATATGCAGACAGTGTCCAATACCTTCAGGGACATTTTTTTGGATGGTGTAGGTAGGTGTGGGAGGAAGGCAAGATTGTTTTTCCCTTTGAGGGTGCTGGCACAACCTTAGACTGGAATGAAGACTGCAGCACCAGTGCGTCATTAATTCAGAATGTTGGCTGATAAGTTTGAGTTGGTCAATTAGTCTGAGATCCATTCATAACCTAACCTAGTGCATCTAAACCAATTTAATTCACAGAAGTAAATGGTATAAAACTAACTCACATGGTTTGTCGGTCAAGCTGGCCCTATAAATGAAATCTGGTACTCCCAGACATAATGTGAAATGCTCTGTGAAGTATGTAGATCCAGTTTATATGATCTGGCCATATTTAGTGAAGATACTAAGGATGGCATTACTGAAACACAACTCGGAGGCATCTTCCTGCAAACAGCCAGTTTTGCTGGATGATCTGAGGCCCACAGAAACTTAAACTGTGGATGCCTGATGTTACCCAATTAAGCAGGAGCCCCTTTCCATAAGCAGCTTTTGTGCCTTGGGGTATTTGTGTCCGACTGGACTATTTTTCTACAACCTCCTTACCATGTGTCCTTTGTAGGAGACATTGCTATACCACCTGCAGGGGCAGCCCCTTCCTGAAATGAGATGAGGTGGTCACCTCAGCAGACAGATTATTGAGGTGCCAGTAGAGTGGCTCGATGTTCTCACTGCCACCATCAAAACAGCTCTTCAGGATCGATGTTCCCCTGCGTGTGCTTTCCTCATTCTTCTAGTCAAGCCTGCCAGTAAGAGAGAAGAGGTGGCCATTGGCAACCTTCCCTCCTCCCTGAGCCCCACTTGCAAAGCTTGTGGGGGTTGGCTTTAAAGGGGGCTGGTCCCTCCAGGGCTGTGGGGCAAGCCAGAATTTGGCAGGTTGCCTCAGGAGCAGCAATACCTTCAGCCACCCCTGACTACTTTCAGATGAGGAAGGGTTTTTAGTCAGCACATGCTCCTGTATTGTAGAGGAGTGGAAGATGCTCTATAGTCATGGACATCTGGGTGCTCTGCATATCTTGGGGTGATTAGGACTGGGGATGTAGAGTGGTCAGAAATCCCAGTTTACAAGTATGTGTTCCATTCCTTTGGCTTACCTGTGGGTGGTGCCTTATGTTTGCAGCCCCAGTTTAAGAGTTGGGGGTTCCTGGTGGACATTTGTATATACAGATCAGAGGAGCCAAATAGGTTCTGTGAAGACAAGGTTAACAATATGCCCGACCACTTTGTTGTGAATCCTGGCTATTCATTGTTTGTGCCAAGTGCCTTTTCACCAGAGTTTCCATCTCAAAGTCACCACTTGTGTTCTCTAGGTATGAATGACACGAGCCCTATGCCATGTGCTGAAAGGTATTGATCAGTTTCCTGCCAGGCGCTTGCTTATATGCTAATAGTGTTCCATGATTGGCTGCTGATAGTATGCCACTACTGTTGTGGGGGTACAAAAGGAGATTTGGGGAAGCCTCCCAACAGCTCAAGGATGTAGCTATGCTGGGGTACATTTTTCCTCCTACAGCACACTGACAGAAGGGCATTTAGCAGTAGTGATCCCCTCTCACTCAGGAAGTGTGACTTCAGCAGAGGTTCACTCTGAATACGCAAGAAGAACTAGCACATGAAGGAGCTGATAAGTTTGATTCAGTTCATGCAAACCTTCCATTTTCTGAAGCCTGTGAAACTAAAAAGTGAAAGTTCAGAATAAGAAGCTGTGGTCTTTTGGAGAGCTCACCATAGAAACAGGGTACATATCACACTCCATCTCAGTATGGATAATGTGATAGCTATCTAGTACATATGGATTGCTAACTCTGATTTCTCTCATTACTATGATATTTGTGGTGTATGTTGCCCAGGGAGAGCAAAAACAGAGGGAGGTTCCCTCTGGCCTCTTCCATTAGCCAGAGGACCACTCAGAGATTTGGAGGAGTATCACAGCTAGGGGATGACCAGGCTGGTCCCGTTTATTGGCCAGGGGAAGAGCAGCTGCAGAATGGCTGCTTCCCCACTTCCTGCCAGAAAAGAACCTTCTGCTTTGTCCAAGGATAGCAGAAGCAAAGGGAAGCACCCTCAGGTCTCTAACCATCAGCCAGAGGGAAGCATGCAAAGCTGTGCATATATGTATCAAACTGTTCATTCTTTGTTCATTTTAGAAAATATATTAGTGTCATGCATTTTAAGATGCTTTGAGATCAAAAGGCTGGGTATAAACCCTTTAAATAAAGAGATGATGATTGATATAACATGGAACTCCTCTATACAAGTATAAAGTCTTGTATTATCTCTTATAAAGTATAAATCTCAGTAACCAAATTGCTACTCCTTAATTATGTTTATTTCCTAAGCCTTTTCCTCTAAGAATACGGAATTTCTTTTTTTCGGCATGATAGTGCTTAAGCCCTCCTCTCAGACTCCCTACTGATTCACTGAACACAGGAAGAGAGAATGGCACTGCACCCACTGGCGCCATGCCAATGCCAAAGCGGACACTAACTGCACCCACCTCTAATGGCACAGCAGGGAAATGGCTTGACTAGCAAGCCAGAGGTTTTGAATCCCCGCTAGTATATTTCCCAGACTATGGGAAATGCCTATATCGGGCAGCAGCGATATAGGAAGGTGCTGAAAAAGGCATCATCTCATACTGTGCAGGAGGAGGCAATGGCAAACCCCTCCTACCAAAGTCAACCACAGGGCTCTGTGGTTGCCAGGAGTCAACACCGACTCGGCAACACACTTTGCCTTTACCTACAGCTATGCAATCATCTTCTACCCTCTCCAGCCCACGGTACAGTTCCTTTCTCAACAAAGTCAAACTTGAAGCTAGAAGGCAATGTCAGTTCTGCTCCCTCTCCTGGAATTCAGTGATTACTGAGAGAAATGGCCTGAGAAAACAGCCGAGGCCTACATACTGATGATGTACTGTGAAACGTTCCATGTGCCTGTTGATGAAATGTAAGATATTCTCCTTAAGGGAACGGAAGGGGATGCAGCTGTAGCTTAGTGGTAGACCATCTGCAGATGGCCCCGGTTCAGTCCCTGTTATACCCTGGTAGGGCTAGGAAAGACTCCTGCCTGAAACTTGGGAGAGCCACTGCAAGTCAGTGGAGAAACTATTGAGCTATGTGGACCAATAGTCTGACTTTTATAAGGCAGTTTCCTATCTTCCTCTGTCTTCACACTTACACAAGGGTGTTCTTGTGCAACTGCGCAAACATTTTGCACAGTATGTCAGTCATTGTTCTAAACCCAGGTAATAAAACCTTCATTTTGTGAAACCTTCCTTTTGATTGTTTTCGTGTTCATTTGCCCAATTGGCAAGATGGAAATATAGGCTGCAATCCTATTCAGACTTATCTATATATTTAATTCTCTTAGCCGGCATGCGTGTCCTCCTGCATTTGGCGGTGGAACTCTTGTGAGAGTTGCTCGCATTGGGTGAGAGTTCGGCGGAGGGGGGGGAGGGAGTGGCAGCGGATGGTGGTGGCGGGCCGCAAAACGGCCTGAGGAGGTAGCCTCGGCTGGCCGGCGGCAGCAGGCCGTCCTGGGCAAGGGGGAGGAGGAGGAGATGGCGTCAAAGCCTGTCCTGTCCACGGGGGGCGGGGGATGGCAGGCTGGCCACCCCGAGTAAGGGGTAGGCAGCGGCAAAGTCTGCCCTGTCTGCCAGGGGTGGGAGGTGGCGGCAGGACGGTAGGCCTGGTCATCCCGGGTAAGGGGAGGAGGCGGCAAAGCCTGGCCTGTCCTTCGGGGGCGGGAGGAAGTGGCGGGACGGCATGGCCAGGCCCTCCCGGGTAAGGGAGAGGTGGCGGTGGCAGCAAAGTCCAGGAAGCAGCGGAGAGACTGGAAAGGGGGTGAGTGAGTGGGAAAGAGAGAGTGCAGCAGGAGGGAAGGGAGAAGAGCCGGCCCCAAATAGCGCACAGATGCTCTGTGTGGGTCGGCTAGTTGGAGAGTAAATCTCACCGAACACATAGAATTTACTTCTGAGTAAACATGCATAGGATGAGGCTGCATGACACCTAATCTGGATGCAGTAGCTTTCAGCTCTATCTTTAACACCAGGTAAATCTGAAATTATTGTTCTAATAAAACAATTATACATATACATAATAGCATGTATGCTTATAAATTGCATTAAAACTCCAAACAGTACAATTTCATGTGTGGATCTATACATAATAGCTGACATCCTGACTAACTCTGCATGTCCACTTCTAACAACAGTGCACATGCAGTGCTAGCTCCCACACTAGAATCCCCGTGCTTCTGAACCGCAAGCACTCTTGTGCACACGCACAACTATTTTCTGGGCTCTCCCTGTGATCCAGAAGCACTCTGTTGCAGCGAAAACACATCCCTGACCCTCAGGGACACGTTTCTGCTGGAACAGAGCACTTCTGGAGTGCAGGACAAGTTTCGAAGATAGCTGCGCTCTTATACCATAGTGGCACTTTGGAAGCAACCAGGGAATAGCACTGTATGTTCACTGTTGTTAGAAGCAAACACAGCAATAGTCAGTCGATATATTCCATGTTCTTGAAAGAAAGTTTTGGCTCAGTAAACAAATACTTTGTATATTTCAATTTTCCCTTTATTTTATTTGGGGGGGGGGCTATAAAATGACTTTCTCCCACACGGCTTCATAATTTCAGGACATTTTGAATCTACTTTGGAGCGACTGTACAATATTTCTGTCACCTTCTTCAGAATTACAATGGAAATGTTAACACATACTGTAGCACTATCCTCTGTGCGCTTTTTAAAAGGTAAGTCTGAAAGATGTGCACTTAGTATTTATTTCCAAAACCGACTACAGCAAAAGCAGTTATGGCAAGTAGGAATTGTTAGCTCAGTTATATTTTTAGAAACTTAACTGCATAATCTGCAGTTTGGAAAAAACCACAGGACATTAATAATTTAGAAATAATCTCTGGTATAAGAGTGCCAACCAGATAAGCAACTAAGCAATTATGTGCAGGAACTGCTTTGTCTACTAAAATTAGTGATCCACAATTATCAAGAGACTCATCTGCCATTAACAGATGAACAACATTTTTTAAAAAACAACAACAACAGAAATTAGTTTTAGCAGATGGGGAGATAATTGTTCTCTTTAGGCCAACAAACTAGCATGAACAAACTAGCAAGTTCTCTTTAGGCCAACAAACTACCATTTTTAAAACACGCACTCCTTTCTAGGATATATTATTATATATCCTAGCAGCCCAATCCTATGCAAGTTCACTCAGAAGAAAGTCCTCCTGTTTTCAATGTGGCTTACTCCCAAAAAGTGTGCAAAGGACTGTAGCCTTAAAGAGACTAATTTTCTCTAGACTGAGGCTAGAGTTTAAGAATTCAGTTCAAAGAACAACTGAATTCAAACAAGAATTCAGTTGTTCTGTCCATAATACAACAGAAAGGCTACACTTAGGAGTAAACAACAATAAAGCATAATGCAGCCATTCTGTAGTCATTCCATGTACGAAAATTGGACGGTGTTTTATTAAAACAGTCAAAATGTACAAGTATTGTCCCATTTATAGATAACATCTTATAAAGTCAGTAAAGTATGAAATTCAGTGTAATTTAAAAACCTGATGTTGACCTTTTCCTAAAGTTGATATAGATATATATGATGATTCCACTTTTAAAATTAACGAGTTTTTTTCCAAGAGTTCTAAGATATTATCAAGGGAACAGTGCAACAAGCAAATGTAAAATAAGTTCTACATCAGAGCAAGTGACCCTTCCTGCCTTTGAGATCAAAAGAACAATCTAACAACTTGAGTACACTTAGGCTGTGGGTAAGGACTGCATCTCATGGTTCTATTTCAGGCAAAGTCAGAAAGTCACGGCTTTAAGTACTGAAACCCAAGCTAACCCAAAAGCTCCCACACCCAGAACTGACTCCTAAACACAGTACAATTTCTCCTTCTTGGTTACCATTTAAAAACACTCATTGTAACATGATACTTTGAGGTCATCAAAAATAATGCTTTAGTATAAAATTTCAGCTTGGCCTTTTATCAAATCTTACATGAATAAAATTGTTTAGCCTTTATCAAAACCCAGCAGGATTAAAAAAAACAAAAACAAAATTATGGCCTTTTTATCCAAATCAGAATCATTTCTACAAACATTAGAAGCAGCCAAGAAATGTGGAGCCCTGTGTTATTACCCCAGCCCACCCCCCATCGCCAAATAAATCCACACATCCATAAATAAATATCCTCTTAGAGCCTAAGGATGGTGAGAAGTGCCACATGGCAGTCAAAGTGTCTCCTTAGATAACAATCTCTCAAGTGCATATGCAAAAACAAACTCATAGAAATTATTCATTTTTTAAAAAATAGAAAGATAAACTACATCGCAAAATTCTTCAGATCACACAGAATGGTGCCTTGAGTATTCTGTAGGCTTTGGCAGCAGAGGAAGTGAGCTCTGAAACAGACTCTAAGCTCCTTGTTGAAAATGAAGCACAGGATAGGGTTGACCCCTGCCTGAGCAAAGGTCATCCAGACAGAGGCGGTCAGGTAGACTTGGGGGATTGTGCTGGCCTTGATGAAGACACGCAGGTAGCAGGCCACAATATAGGGGGACCAGAGGAGCAGGAAGAGCAGGGTGATCATATAGAACATTTTGCAGATCCGTTTCTCCATCTTGAACTCCTCCAAGACCAGCAGCCTCTTGATCTGGCTATGGGTGGCACTTTGTCTGATGCCCACCAAGGTAGGAGGGGTGGGGCCCCGGCCAAAGCCAGCCGTCCAGTTGGCAGCTGCCTGGCCAGTGGCTCCAGGCCCATGGAAAGTCCAGTTCTGGCTGATGGCGGGCACCAGCTGGGCCGGTTTCATCTTGCGGTGGCCGTGTATGAAGAAGAGGAGCTTGACATACACGAGATGGGTGGCTGCAATGACAGTGGCAAGCATGAGCATGAAACCCAGGGTGTCATTGGCCTTGACATAGCGATGCTCAAAGATGCACTGCTCCTCCTCCCGGATGAATTTGTAGGTGCCCACGTCAAAGACGGGCGGGAAGGCCATGGCCATGGAGAGGGTCCACACCATGCACACCACAGCCAGGCAGGTCCAGCCCGTCATGCGCTTGGCATAGAAGCGGTGATGGGCAATGGCCATGTAGCGCGTCACACCCACACAGAAGAGCAGGAAGGCAGCGTGGAAGCAGAAGAGCACGGCCAAGAAAGCCAGCACCTTGCAGCTGAGCGGGCTGTGAGGCCAGGAGCCTGCCCCACTGTGCACCGAGAGCATGACGAAGGGGAAGCAGGCCAAGGAGCGCAGCCCGTCGGCCAGGCACAGGTCCAGCAGCAGGTAGTAAGGGGCGCGGTGCAGGTGGCGATCCTTGAGGATGAGCCAAGCAAAGAGCACGTTGCCGGCCAGGCTGACGCAGAGGATCAAGCCTAGCGTCGTTAGCTTGAGGCCGGAGGCGCTGAGGAGGCCGCCAGGGCTGGGCAGGTGGGGGCTGCTGCTGCTGCTTCCTGCCAGCTCGCTGGCGTTCGCCATCTAGCGAGGCTGGCCGGCCACCTCCTTCCCGACGCTCGCTCACACACACTCACACAGCCCGGGGCGGGCAGCCGAAAAACTGGTGCTTCCCCTTCAGCAGCTACCACCGCCGCCGCCTCGCCTCGCCGGCTGGCTCCTCCGCATGGTGCTTTCGCCTAGGAGGGAGGCTGTCGCCGCCGCTGGAGCTCACTTCGCCGCCATCCATGCCATCCGGCGGCGGTGCCTGCCCGACCTCATCTCCACGCGCTGGCGCCCAGCAAGACTCTCCGAGCTGGCTGGCTCTCCTGCCCTGCTCGCTCTCGTTCCTGGCCGGGGATCCAGAAGCGCGGCTCCCTCTCCCTCCTCCCGCAAAGCAGCGGCGAGCTCAGGCGCGGGTGCCCATCCAGGCATGCCGCGCTCCGCTTCGCCGAGCCGCCTTCGCCAGCCGCCGCCGCCGCCTCCTCGTCGTCACGGCAGTAGATCCCGCTCAAGGGGCGCCCGGGCCACCAAACTTCAGAGGGCTCCCAGGTGCGGTGCGAGCGGCCCGCGGAGGACGCAGGTAGACCAGAGGCTCCCCTGGACGCCCCTTCCCCGCTCAGGGACGCGCTGCGCTCGCTCCTCCAGCATCGCGCCTCTCGTGGCCCGCCGCCGCCGCCCCCCGCCTATTGTCTGTTACCTTCTGCTCGCTCTCTACCGTCTCCTAGAGCAGGATTTTCGCAGGGAATGCCGGGCTTCCCTCCCTCTCCTCCCCCTCCCTCTCTGCCCATCGTCGTCGACTGCCCGATGGCACCAGAGGAAGAAGGAAGATGGCTCGTGCAGGGAGCAGCGGCTTAGAATTAAGTGCGAATACTTTTTATTATTGGCTAGGGCTGCATTTCCGGCAGGGATGCTTCTCCGGAGAGAAGTTTAAGGGGCACAGGCTGAGCCTGCGCAAGAAGAGGAAACGGGCGGGGGTGGGGTGGGGAGGGGAGGCAGATGATCTGCACGCAACGGCAGATGCTGCTTCTCTCCTTCCCTCTGTGGAGTTCCCTCTGATGAGGAGGACGAATGCGCACCGTCCTTGGCGTTTGAGCCCGAGCTCTTTGCAAAAATCATAGCAGCAGGAGCGAAAACCATTAATCAGTCTAGCCCAGCTAGACTGGACTCAAAAGGCCCCTGCACCGAACAAGCTTCACAAGCAGACTATAGAGTGCAAGCAAATAGGTGCTCTGCAGAAAGATGGTCCACGTGGCCCAAGTGAGGTGACACAGCCAAGCCACAGCATGTCAGAAATAAATAAAAGCCATTTAATGTTCAACCTTGGAACCGGGGTGTAGCTATAATTGAGTGAATGGGTTCAAAGAACCCAGGGCCCCAAGCTCCTGAGGGACCCCCAGCTCCACCTCTCCCTATGTTCTTCATTATCTCCCTCACTCTGAGGCAGGGGCGTAGCAAGGGAGGAGGGGTCCGTGTCCACCTCTCTTTCCATTGATCCCTCGAAGTGAAGGAGATGATGAAGAGAATAGGGAGGGGTGGAGCTGGGGGCACAGGCGCTCTTACCCTTCGACTTCGGGGTCGAAGTCCAGGGCCTCCACAGCCCCTGAGAGTCCCCAAATCCTCTCCTGGGTGGTGTGGTCGCCTGGTGGAGCATGATGATGCTTAATTTGCGGGGGGGGGGCTCTAAATGCCTTTAGGTCCAGGCTCCAACATTACTTAAGTGCACCTCTGGCTGGGAGGCCTTCAGGAGCTCGGGGGCCTGGGTTATTTGAACCCATCCGCTCAATTAGAGCTATACCCCTGCTCTGAGGGGCTGCCAGAGAGTGCAGGGGCATCCTGGAACTTCTGGGGGCTGGGCGGCCCCCAATCACCGCAGAGCTGGCAGTCGTGTGGGTGGCTGATAACGGCTGCCCAGGGCTTGGAGGCTGCTCATGTGCAGGGAGAATGGGCTAAGCCCGCTCTCCCTGCACAAACCCTCCAGGCACTTTACAAGTGTCGTGTGAAGCACCTCAAAGTGATGAAGTGGTTAGAGTGTTGGACTGGGACTGGAGAGATTCAGGTTCAAATCCCCATTCAGCTATGAAACTCACTGGGTGACTCTAGGCCAGTCATTTATCTCTCAGCCTATCCTACCTCACTGAATTGTTGTGGGGACAAATACAACCATGTAGACTGCTCTGGGTTCCTTGGAGGAAGAGCAGGATATAAATGTAAATAAAGAAATAATAATAATAATAATAATAATAATAATAATAATAATAATAAAAAATAATAATTAATAATAATATATTATTATTATTATTATTATTATTGATGATGATGATGATGATGATGATGATGATAGGAAGAGCTTTGTAATGCTGAAATTTACTCTAACCCTAAATGACTAAGGACTAGGATATGGACTGCTGACCCCTCAGGTCAGCTGGTGAGGTGCTGTGTTGTTCTATTGCCATCAGAAGTCCATTTGATGGTGACATGTGACATGGCACCTTAAGTGGTGCAGTGGGGAAATGTTCAACTAACAAGCAGAAGGTTGCTGGTTCGAATCCATGCTGGTACTATATCGGGCAGCAGTGATACAGGAAGATGCTGAAAGGCATCATCTCATACTGCACGGGAGGAGGCAATGGTAAACCCCTCCTGAGTTCTACCAAAGAAAACCACAGGGCTCTGTGGGCGCCAGGAGTCGAAATCAACTTGAAGCCACACTTTACCTTTACTTTACCCAGTATGTGGGCCTCCCTGCCCTGGAAGATAAAAACAGCCCACTTTTCTTCCAATGGTTAAAAACATATTTCTTTCCCAAACATTTTAAAGCACTTGTTGTTTGATGATATATTTTCCCTTTTTTATGATTCTTTCAAGCAGGAAGCCTCGGAAGCCAGTCCCCCCTCTTCTCTGCAGTCTCGCCGACTGCAGAGAGGGACCTCTCCAGTATGTCAGAATTTAGACAGGAGAGGCGGGGAGAGGGGGCACAGAACCACGGGTCCATTGGAACCATGGGTCCATTCCGCAGATGCGGAACCATGGGTCCATTACATGCAAATGTGGCATACCTCTTTCTGGAGTTACTATTCTCTAGGAAGAGTCTTTTTCGGCCTCTCACATATCCCTCAGGTGTAATGTTCTGAACATTTCTGTTCACACATCAGATGAGGATAGTGGCCATCAGCTATGAGACTTGTCTGAACAGCAGGACAAAGAGGAGTTGTTGGCGGCAATGTAAAATTAAGTTATCCACTAACCTGCTGGTTTCCATTAAAGAAGAGGCATAGTGGTAGCGCTTGTGTTTTGCATACAGAAGGCCCCAGCCTCAATCCCTGGCAGATCCAGATAATGCTGGAACTGTGGTGAGAGACAGTTAAAGCTGATCTGCTGTAGTCCTTATCTGCAGGGAGCTAGGGTTGGGTTAGGGTTACGTGGCTTGTCCCATTGTTGGAACTTGGCCATGCGTTACACTTGTCTCATTAAAAGTAGCCACATATGCCTCGCTCTGCCTGTTAACAATTCAGAAGCTGTCCTAGAGGGAGGTAGATGAGGTGAGGGGACTTAGGGAAGCAGGAGCTGCTGGCTGCCTCCCGTTGTTTGTCTCTGCTTATCTTATCCAGGTCCTTTAGGTTCTAATTGTCCATTGTCCCCACCCCCCTTCTCAAGCCCTAGGGACAATTAGCAACTAGTGAGATCAGCAGACATCATCTGGGATTCCTCTCCAGCCTTCCATGCCTCTGAGGAGTGGGGGAGCTTCTCAATTAGAGCTTGGCTTATGCATGGCTAATTTTGATATAAATAAAATAACATATAGTCAGGATGTTCATTTCCGAGCTGTCACTGCAAATCCCTGCTTCCCCACTCTGAGAGTGTTTTAAGTGTGTGACTCTGGAAACCAAACATCTGTGCTTGGGGTTTGTTATGTCCTGGCCCCTGTTAAGAGGCAGGATTTATGGTCTGTGTTTGAAGGGAAAGAGGATAATATGTCTCTTTTGCAAATGAGGAAAAATTACCTCTCACCCAACCCCCCACTGATCCCCAGATTAGTGCCATGGCATTTTGACCGGTTCCAATCGAAACCAGAGGCACTCAGCTGATGGGAGATTATAGGCCAGCATAATGGTGGGCATATGCAAAATATGTATAGCAGGAAGTCAACCAGTAAACATTTGTTGACTGTCATCAACAAGATGTAGCTGTAACAGCAGGATTCACTCTCCTGCTGTTGCTCCCCTGCAACTAGTATTGAGAGGCATCTTGCCTCTGAGGCTGGAGGTGGCCCACAGCCACCAGACTAGCAGCCATTGATAGACCATGAATTTGTCAAAGCCTCTTTTAAAGCCATCCAGGCTGTCATCAACTATTTGGTGACAGCCAACAACCTGGATGGCTTTAAAGGGGGCTTAGACAAATTCATGGTCTATCAATGGCTGCTAATCTGGTGGCTATAGGCCATCTCCAGCCTCAGAGGCAAGATGCCTCTAAATACCAGGTGCAGGGGAGTAAGCAGGAGAGTGAGTGTGCCCTCAGTTCTTGCCTCTGGGCTTCCCAGAAGCATCTAGTGGGCCACTGTGCAACACAGGATACTGGACTAGATTGCAGCCCAAAGTGGAGGGGTAGGGCTGCTGTTGTCCCAAGCAGAAGCAGGGTGGGGGGAGCCAACACCAAGCAGGACATGAAAGGGTGGAGCAGGCAGGACCAAGGTGATGGAGGCTTGAGAAGCGGGAAGGGAACCAAAATGAGAGGTCTTTGAAGGGGTGTGGGGATTGCTCCACTTTATTTAACCTGGTGGGGAGCCATGGATGAAAATTCAGGCAGAACAGGAGGCCTTGCTTCCTCAGAAAGAGACCAGGCCTGCTAAAGAGACATTGGGCAGCACGAAAAATGGAGTAAAACCACTTCCTCCACTGCAACTCTGAGGTCCTTAATGTTATGAGAAACCATGAATAAATGAAGACTTTGGCACACCACTTCTGAAAGTCTGCCTCATTGTACCAAAAGAAGGCTCATTTACTTTTGCGGTAAACAGGCTCACCATTATGGGTATATTACATATACACCCAAGGAGCTTCACTGGCTCTGTTTGTTGTTTGTTTGGGACACATAGTGGTATAGGGACCCTTAAGATCTAAACGGTCTGGGACCAGACAGCACACTTGAAGGAGTGTCAACAAGTGTGTGGATCAAGGTGATCCAGTTGACATAGTATACCTGGACTTCCAAAAAGCTTCCAACAAAGTTCTTCATCAAAGACTCTTGGAAAAACTTAGCAGTCATGGGATAAGGGGACAAGTAAATGTGAGGATTGCTAACCGATTGAAGGACCAGAAACAGAAGGTAGATATAAATGGAGAGTTTTCATAATGGAGGAAAGTAAGAAGTGGGGTCCCCCAGGGATCTGTACTGAGACTGGTGCTTTTTAATTTATTCATAAATGATCTAGAAGTAGAGGTAAGAAGTAAGGTGGCCAAATTTTCAGATGACACCAAACTATTTAGGGTAGTGAAATCCAAAAGAGATTGAGGCTATTCTCACGACCAGCAAAAATCGGGCTACAAGAGCCAAGCCCGATTTTTGCTGGTCGTGTAAACCACCAGGCTCACAGGCGAGCCCGGTGGTTTACACACAGGTAACCCACTTGCGAAGCTCTCCTCTTAGCCCAGGTTAGTGGAGTGAGCGCTCCGCTAACCAGGGTTTCCGGATTATGTATTGCCACGGCGTGGCTCTGCGCCGTAGAAACTCACGAGAAGACCCCTGACCGGGAGGCTAAAAAGCAGCATCCTGGCTTGGAGGTCTCTACAGCATGCTTTGTGCACTCGCACAAAGCCGGCAGTCATATGGGTGGCCAATCCGGCCACCCAGGCCAGACTGGACAATCGTCTGCAGGGAGAGCAGGCTAAGCCCGCTCTCCCAGCTAACCCTGCTATGCGGGTCTCACCGCTCGTGACACCCACCTCATTGTGAGCAGCTCCAAAAGGATCTCTCCAAACTGGGGGAGTGGGTAGCAAATGGCAAACGAGGTTCAATGTTCGCAAGTGTAAAGTGATGCACATTGGGGCAACCCCCCCCCCCCAACTTCAAGTACATGCTGATGGGATCTGAGCTGTCAGGGACTGACCAGGAGAGGGATCTTGGGGTCATGGTGCACAGCTTGTTGAAAGTGTCAACTCAATGTGTGGCAGCTGTGAAAAAGGCCAATTCAATGCTAGGGATCATTAGGAAGGGGATTGAAAATAAAACTGCTAATATTATAATGCCCTTATACAAAACTATAGTGTGGCCACACCTGGAATACTGTGTACAATTCTGGTCACCACATCTAAAAAAGGACATTGTAGAACTGGAAAAGAGGAAGAAGGCAACCAAGATGATCAGGGGCCTAGTGCACCTTTCTTATGAGGCAAGCCTACAACACCTGGGGCTTTTTAGTTTAGAAAACAGATGACTGCAGGGAGACATGATAGAGGTCTATAAAATCATGCATGGTGTAGAGAAAGTAGATAGAGAAAAAAATTTCTCTTTATCACATAACACTAGCACCAGGGGCCATCCCATGAACTTGATTGCAAAGAAATTTAGGTCCAACAAACATAAATCAACTTGTCGAGTTCTCTGCCATAAGATGTGGTGTTGGCTACTGGTTTGGATGACTTTAAGTGGGGTTTGGATAACTCCATTGAGGAGAGGTCTATCAACAGTTATTAGACTGAGGGCTACAGGCCACTTCCAGCCTCAGGCAGGATGCCTCCGAATACAAGTTGCAGGGGAATAACAGCAGGAGAGAGGGAATGCCCTCTGCTCCTGCTTGTAGGCTTCCAGCGGCATCTGGTGGGCCAATGTATGAAACAGGATGCTGGACTAGATGGGCCAGCAGGGCTGTTCTTATGTAAGGATTGCCTACTTACTTACTTACCCTCCCTGGCTTCCCCAAGATAGGGCTGAGAGAGATTCCTGCCTGCAGTCTTGGAGAAGCCACTGCCAGTCTGTGAAGACAATACTGAGCTAGATAGACCAATGGTCTGACTCAGTATATGGCAGCTTCCTATGTTCCTATGCTCCTACTTCCATACAAACCTGCCTGGCAGCTGAAACCATAGTTGGGAACCTTCTGATCACAATCTTAGCTGCCAGGATGGTTCATAAGGTTCTCTTTTATGAAGGCTTATGTTTTTAGTTAAATTTTATTGAGCCATTTTGAGTCCTCTTGGCAGAAAGGTAGCTTACAAATCTTGCATATAAATATATAATACGTTTCGGGAACTATTATCAGAGTAGATGATTTCTCCAAATTAGCTTCTCAAAAGCAACTTTGGAAAATGTCTTCTTCAATACACAGTTAACAGCTTGTTCACAGGGGTGTAGATAGAGGAGAGGGGGTCCATGTTTGCCCCTCTCCTCGGCAGCCCCTCAGAGTAAGAGAGATAATGAAGAAGTTAGGGAGTGGTGGAGCTGGAGGGCCCTCAGGAGCTGGGGGCTCCGGGTTCTTTGAACCCATCCGCTCAATTATAAGTACATCCCTGCTTGTTCATCTTTGCTGAGATTATCTGCAAATAATACAGATATTTGGACTATGCACAATCCCCAGGGGTAGATCATTCTGCCTATTGACCCAGTTCCAATTCTGAATTTTGATGCCAAGAGGCCAAAGTCTCATCCACTTTGCACAACTGCAAATGTGATAAAACTCCACTAAATCTGAAACAAAGAAACAGTTGTGTGTTGCATTACTGAGTCAGACTCTAGCCTGAAGACTCATCCAGGGCAATTTAGGTTAATTTGTCATGTATCCTAAATAGATTTCAATGACCTGTGGCTTTGTTCTGTTTGCAGTTTTAGACACTGCTAGCATTAGGAAACCTGGGAAACCCTGGTAGCAAAATAAGAGATAATTGAATTTACTCCCCCCCCCCCGCCACCTCCCAACTTACTACAAGCACATCCAAGCTGGTTTTACTTGTTAGCTTTCTCATCTACAAGCATACTTCATTCTGACAGCACATTGCCTATGGGCCAGTTAACGGTTTATGTGGCTTTTGAGGCATTTCACACATTTTATACAGTTGCTCAAGTACATGGATGTCATTACTGTAGGCTGAATGATTCTTCACCCACAGCTGCCCAAGTTAGCAACAATGTATTTCAAAGAGTAGCTAAAGACAGTGCCATCAAAAGTGCAGGGGCAATCAGTGTGATCCTTGAATAGTGTGTGGAACCTGTTCCTAAGAGGCACAGATCCAACAGTGTGTGCAACCAGAGTGTCTCTGGGTAGCTTCAAGTAAAGCATTGTACCCTAGTCTTGATACAAATATTTTATTTATTTATTTATTTGTTTATTTATTTGATTTTATTTATTTAAAATAAATAAATCTCTTCTGGATGCTATTTATTTCCAAATAGGAAATCTATATTCTTTGCCAAGGGAAGTCAAACACTGTGCTTAGAACTGAATCCACCAAGTTCTTTCCTCTGCAGGAAGCCAAGCTAAATCCACATAGCCCAGCCCCATAGATTTCCTACCATTTGGGAAAGTAGAGAGAGTACAACAGTATTATTAAAGTCATTTTGAATGCTTCATTCTGACCTTAGTATTTTTCTATCATTTGGAATGTTTGTGCAGGTAGATGTGTGCTGGCAAATGAAGAGTTTAGTTATAGATGAATGTAGGGTTTTAGGGGAAGTTTGCAAGGAAGGAAGAATTAAACATGAAGGCCATGAAAAATGCTCACTGAATACTATTCCCTTCTGCAAACACTGCTCGTGCTTTCAAATGTATATCCACAACCACTGAGGTCTTGAGCAGCATTTCTCTGCCATGAATCTCTGAAGGAACTCTGAAGGAACTCTAGTGCAGTGTGATGATTTCAGCCTAAGGAGTCAGTGATTTAGTTCAGGGGTGAGACACAGTATGGCCTCACATGAGTATCCAAGAGGAACAGGAGTTCTTCACTGAGTGGCCTGGGACTCACATTGGCTCTATGACTAAGATGAAGGTGCAAGGACAAAATGGCTCTATTGGGCCAAATGTAATTAAGTGGCTAGAAGTTACTCTGATTGCGTTAAGATGTGGTCCGCTGGTCTGCCAGGATGCCTATTTGTACTAGGAACTTTTTTTTACTCCAAATGGAGATTTAGCCTCATTTGGAATGCAGGAGCACTAGTGGGGCCCACTGCTTTTCTCCAGAGAGTTTTGTGCCAGGTTGCATAGCCTACTTTTCTGGCAAGTGGTTTAGGCTGGCCCTCCTCCACCAGGCCTTTTATCTATAGAATAGTCTTATTCTAAAGACAAAGTAAAGTGTGCCGTCAAGTTGATTTCAACTCCTGGCGACCACAGAGCCCTGTGGTTGTCTTTGGTAGAGTACTGGAGGAGGGTTACCATTGCCATCTCCCATGCAGTATGAGATGATGCCTTTCAGCATCTTCCTATATCGCTGCTGCCCTATGTAGGTGTTTCTCATAGTCTGGGAAACATACCAGCAGGGATTCGAACTGGCAACCTCTGGCTTGCTAGTCAAGCCATTTCCCCACTGCGCCATTAGGTGGCTAAGGAAGGCTTAATTCCAAAATGGAGGGAAGACTGTTGGGGCAACAACTATTCTTTATATTCATTTCTCTAACCATCCACTCCACACACAGACATAGAGGCTATTCTCACACTCAGTGGAAACTGGGCTAAGGGAGCCCAGAGAATATAGGGAGAATATATATATATTCTCAATGTGCACCAGGAGCCACACTGCTCCCAGCAGTGGCGTAGCGGCAAACCCTCTTGGGTAGCACCGCTGCTTAACCCTTAGCATGTGCGCACCTGAAAAGCAGGTTAGAGGATCGTGTGTTATTGCAGCGTGGCTCTTCCACACACCGACTCATGAGTAGCCCCACAACCAGACAGCTACAACAAGGCTCCTGGCATCAAGGAGTTCTCCAAAAGGTACTGTGCACTTGCGCGGTGCCTTATGGGATTTCTGGGGGCCAGGTGCCCCCCAAACCCCACCACTCCAACCAGCTCTGTGACGGAGCCTGTAATAATCTGGGAAGCTGTTCGGGCCGCCCAGGGAGGGCTGCCTGGTCATCTGCAGGGATAGCGGATCAAACCCGCTCTCCTTGTAGACGACATTTTGACTCTGCACATGGATCATGTGTAGAGCCTTATACTATATAAGGCTATTATTATACTATACTATATTATTATACTATATTCTCAGCTATTATTATACTATAAGGCTATTCTCATGAGCAGCCTAACCCAGGCTAGGGCAGCCCAGCCGGGGTTAGGCTGCTCGTGTGGAGTGCTGGGATAGATGCCAATCCTGGCACTTCCATCCTGCCTAACCCAACTTTTAATCCCAGCCTTTAGCCAGGGTTAAAGGTTCAAGATTTGTGTATGCACACAGCCTGAGCATACACAAAGTCAGGCACATAGAGCCCAACTCGTGGGAGATTCCCCTAATGCACCACACTTGTCGTGTGGTGTACTGTGAGACATCTGGAGGCCAGGATGCATTGGAGCAGCACAGTTTGTGTGGGTGCACGATCTGCACACCCCACCATCAGACATCAATCATCTGGGGGGAAGCTAGGTTTTTCCCTGCCTCCCCACCCCCATCCCCCACCTCTCTCCCTGCCCCGGCAATCGTGTGCATAGCCTTTCTTCTGTTGAATCCAAAGTGGTTTACATCGTTTCAAGGAATAAAACAGAGAATCACAATATATACAAATGATTTTTAAAAGACTGAGACTGAAACCTAAAACATCAGCATCAATAATTAAAGGTGGGAGAAAGCTTGTTGGAACAGCCAGGTTTTCACAAGTCAACAAAAAGTTAAAAAGTGAGGGTGCTAACTAAATCTCCGACAGGAAGGGGGTAACCACAGAGAAGGTTAGGACCAGCAAACGGAAGTATTTTCCCCCCACACACAACACATAATCAACTTGTGGAATTTTCTGCCACAAGATATGGTGACAGCCAACATCCTGGATGGCTTTAAGAGGGGTTTGGGTAACTTCATGGAGGAGAGGTCGATCAATGGCTACTAGTTGGAGGGTTATAGGCCACCTCCAGCCTCAGAGGAAGGATGCCTCTGAGTACCACTTGCAGGGGAGTAACAGCAGGAGGGAGGGGATACCCTCACCTCTTGCTTGTGCGCTTCTCAGAGGCATCTGGTGGGCCACTGTATGAAACAGAATGCTGGACTAGATGGGCCTTGGGCCTGATCCAGCAGGACTGTCCTTTTGTTCTTATGTGTTCGCCCCTCTTCCCGGTGGCCCCTTGGAGTGAGGGAGATAATGAAAAAAATAGGGAGGGATGGAGCTGGGGGGCCCTTGGGAGCTGGAGGGGGCCCAGGTTCATTGAACCCACTTGCTCAATTATAGCTACTACAACCCTGGTAAGAAGGTCTCCCTTAAAGTTCTGGTAGGGTGGGGGTAGGAGATTCTGGTAGGAGAAGGTGCTCCATGTGCTATTGTGGCTCCAAACCACTTAGGGCTGTAGTAGTCAATGCCAGTACCTTGGATCACACCCAGATACAGAACAGCAACCAGTACAGCTGCAACGTAATATAAGGTGGTCTGAGGGAGGGCCTCGCCCACATCAAGATCATTTGCGGCTGCATTCTGGACCAGCCGAAGTCTCCAAATGACCTTCAAGGGAAGCCCCACATAAGGTGTGCTATGGTAACCCAACTGAGATGAAGTGAGAGCCTGGGTAACTGTAGCCCAGTCACGTGAGACAGAAATGGGTGCACCAGCTGAGTGATGGCACTCTTCTTTGTCATGGCTTTGTTTGTTGGTTGGTTGGTTTGTAGGGGGTGGAGATGCCCCCATGTTCCCCTTTGTTGCCATCCATGCCACTTGACTCTGGTCTTCATTCCTCCAGAACTAGTGCGTACCAGGACTCTTACTCCCATATGCTTGACTGCCTTCGTCTCAAAGCTGCTAAAACCTGATGCTGGAAGACTATAGTCTGTTCTGGAGGAATTACCCTTTTCTTCTTCTAATGAGTGGATTAATTCTAAATTATGTGCTGACAAAGTGCTCACAATTGCCTGTCAACCTTCTCCACAGCAAGAACATCTCATTTTCTCCATCTGAGCTGACTGATTCCATCGGGATTGGGTTCTCTATTCTTCTCCATAATTAAGTGGGAGATTATTTTGACTCAAAACAACCAGATGTGAGTGTATCATGCCTGCGAATACTTCCATGCATTCCACTAGCTGAAAGTTGTTATAGTCCTGTGCAACACAAAGAGCACTCCTAAAAGGCTTGTTCAATAGAGTGACAGAAGAAAAGGAAAATGAGGAGAATAAGCTGATACTCAGTTTCATCACTGTCTTTTGTAAGCTGGATGCCTTTGCACCACAGGCAACATGCCGCTCTTTAGAGACTCATCTTTTGTGGAACAGCTCCCCTGTGACAACAGGATACTGCAGAAGCAGCAGCAAGGCAGGATGTATCATCTTGCAAGCATTTTACAATGTTCAGTGTGAGCCATAGACTGCTGCTGCTGCTGCTGCTCTGAAGACTGACAGGATGGTGGATGGAGGTTTTGCTTTCCAGATGGTTGGCATAGTCCTTTTAGCTGCTAATCATTCCCAGAGCACCGCAAAGTAATAATTTTACACATATTTGGTACCCATCAGAAGTAACTACACAATATTAGTAGTGAGGACGTCGCCTGACCAATGGGCTAAGAATTGGTGGAGAGACAGTGGGGCTATTCTCACGATCTGCAAAAATTGGGCTAGGAGAGCCAAGCCCGATTTTTGCAGAGCGTAAGAATCACCGGGCTCAGCTGCGAGCCTGGTGGTTCTAGAGCGGGTAACGTGCTCAAGAACCCCTGCCCTTAAACCAAGTTTGCGGAGCGAGCACTCCGCAAACCTGGTTTTCTAGATCATGAGTAGCCACAGTGCGGCTTCGCACCATGCCTACTCACGAGGAGACCCCCAGAGGGGAGGCGAAAAGCCGCCTCCTGGCTCTGGGGGTCTTGCCAGCATGCCCTGCGCACAAAGATTGGCCCCCGCTCCCCCCAGCCCCTGCCAGTTCCATCACGGAGCCGGCAATCGTGTGGGCAGTCGATCCGGCCGCCCAAGGCTCCCTCCCCGCTCATGTGTGGGAAGAGCAGGCTTAGCCCGCTCTCCCCACTCCCCACCCCAAACCGGGTCTCACTGATCGTGAGGCCCGGTCCAGTATTGCAATAGCAAGCTTGAATTGCCCCCTTTGCTAAGCAAGGTTTGTTTTTGATTGAATTTGGATGTGTGACTACCTTTTTAAAAAGTTTCACATTAAAAGTTATTAATAAAAAGCTAAAAACAGAACTATAAAAACTAAAGAACATACCTTAACCCCCCCTGCTAACTAAAGAATCTCCCATGCTTAGCAAAGAGGCACCTTTTTAAAGTTGTGATTCTCTTTATTGAGCAGTGAGAGAGCAACTGGCCTTATCCAACCCCAGCATCCTTTCAGTGGCTGTTGCTGGTGTCTATCTTATGTTTCTTTTTAGATTGTGAGCCCTTTGAGGGCAGGGAGCCATCTTTATTTATTTTTATTTCTCTATGTAAACTGCTTTGGGAACCTTTGTTGAAAAGCAGTATATAAATATTCATAGTAGTAGATATAAGCAGCAGTTTTTAAACATTTCTTCATTACATAAATAAATGTTTAAAATGCCCTTAGATGGAATTCTTAAAGTCTAATGATCAAGGTTCTATAGGATCCATGTTTTAATCATAGCTTAAATATATAAATCTTACCTACCATCATTTATCACAGCCACAATGCCTGTGTGTGTACCCAACAACTACAGACTGCAGCTAAAGAGCTTGTGCAGATACAAAGACACAGTAAGCTTCTTAGTCCAGTTATAAGTAGCTTGCTGCACTCAGAAGCTCTAGTATTACTTTGCTCTAACACTATTACTCCTCTCTAGTTAAGAATCCCCTTCCTTGGGAGCAGGGGCATAGCAAGGTTGGAGTGGGCCCAGAGACAAGATTTTAAAATGCCCCCCCCCCACTGCAGCTCAGCTCATGAAGTAAAGAAATCTTAAATGAGGCTGAATAGTGGTAACAAACAGCATAGTTTATATATATATATATATATAATTATTATTATTATTATTTTATTAAAACATTTACACATATGTGCCACAATAGAACATCATCCAATTTTGTAAATTGTGGACTATGCAAGTCATTGAATGGTACTAGAGAAAGACATGCTGTTCTGGTAGCTCCAGGTCACTCACATCAATTTGGGAGGATGAATATAACTGCACTGGCGCGTGTGCGGCTAGGGGAGTCAGTCATGTGACTTGCCTCTGGGGGGGGCCCAAGGCAGTGGGCCCCCAGACAACTGTCTCCCCTTGCCCTATTATAGTTACACCCCTGCTTGGGAGGTGAGCCTTTTATGTCCTGTAATAAATTAGGTGCATCATTAGTTACTCATGTATACACAATTTTGGACTGGGAACATCTTATTGATATAAGTGAGAGCCATGAAAGCATTGATTTTGCAATATGGCAGGGATCCTCAACTCCATGATAAATTAAGAGAGTGTGTTGCACATGCAAGTGTGTGTAGATATGTTTAGACCCTATTTTACCATTTTACTTTTTTATTCTGTTGTACCTCCCCTCTGAATATCAGGTGGTGTAGGAATATAGTTCCCTCACAACTGACCAAAGGCCTCAACCATGTGACAAGATTCATCTGAATTGAGGGACAGTCAGTTGCTAGGTAATCTTGTGATTAAGCAGCTTGGAATAACAAGTATCTGGCTCTCAGAGTGGGGGTTTAATTATGCAAATAGATATGAAAAGAGAGATGGAATTGCTGTAATTGTTGCTGATGTCACAAAAGTACTGAGGCCAGCATACACAGATATTAAGAAGATATTTCACAGGAAGAGTTTTACAGGCAAAACAAACTCAGGCTATTAATCTCCCTTCCTTTGAACTTCCCTGCCTCGACCAATCAGGTGGCCCAAAAGACTGACCCACAAACATAGAACAGTAAGTATAAATATTTCCTTTGAATTGTTGTATTGCTTAATTGCAGCATCTCACTGACACAGGAGCTGTAGAATTCACTGAGATGATAAGGGTATGGTTAACACAGCTAAGGTAGACATACATGATAACAAAGCACGGTGGCACTTTTGGAACCAGTCCCGCAAGGATCTGTACTGGGACCAGTGCTCTTTAATTTATTCATAAATGATCTAGAAGTAGGGGTAAGCAGCAAGGTGGCCAAATTTACAGATGATACTAAACTCTTTCGGGTAGTGAAATCCAAAATAGATTGTGAGCAGCTCCAAAAGGATCTCTCCAAACTGGGGGAGTGGGCGACAAAATGGCAAATGTGGTTCAGTGTTGGCAAGTGTAAAGTGATGCACATTGGGGTGAAAACCTACAACTTCAGGTATACGCTGATGGGATCTGAGCTGTCGGTGACTGACCAGGAGAAGGATCTTGGGGTCGTGGTGGACAGCTCGCTGAAAATGTCGACTCAATGTGCAGTAGCTGTGAAAAAGGCCAATTCCATGCTAGGGATCATTAGGAAGGGGACTGAAAATAAAACTGCTAATATTATAATACCCTTATACAAAACTAGGGTGCAGTCACACCTGGAGTACTGCGTACACCACATCTAAAAAAGGACATTGTAGAACTGGAAAAGGTGCAGAAGAGGGCAACCAGGATTGTCAAGGGCCTAGAGCACCTTCCTTAAGATGCAAGGCTACAACACCTGGGGCTTTTTAGTTTAAAAAAAGGATGACTGCAGGGAGACATGATAGAAATCATGAAATGAAAAATGAAAATATGAAATCATGCATGTTGTAGAGAAAGTGGATAGAGAGATTTTTTTCTTTCTATCACATAACATTAGAACCAGGGGTCATCCCATGAACTTGATTGCCAAGAAATTTTGGTCCAACAAACGGAAGTACGTTTTCACACAACACATAATCAACTTGTTGAATTCTCTGCCAGAAAATGTGGTATTGGCTAGTAGTTTGTTTGGCTTTAAGTGGGATTTGGGTAGCTTCATGGAGGAGAGGTCTATCAACAGCTACTGGTCTGAGGGCTACAGGCCACCTCCAGCCTCAGAGGCAGGATTCCTCTGAATACCAGTTTCCGGGGGGGAAACAGCAGGAGAGAGGGCATGCCCTTAGCTCCTTCCTGTAGGCTTCTAGCAGCATCTGGTGGGCCACTGTGTGAAATGAGATGCTAGACTAGATGGGCCTTGGGCCTGATCCAGGAGGGCTGTTTTTATGTTCTTATAACTACTGGTTTCCATTGGGGGATGAGCTTTTGTAAAGTAAAAGTATTTTTATATATTTGTTGCGAATGTTTTGAATGGGTTATTTACAAACAAAATAGCAAACTATTGCTTCAATAGCTGTAAAGTCTTGGTAGAAACCAAAGAAAGAAAGAAAACTGCATTATTTCCATTCATAAAACTACCAAAGCTCCCTCTAATGGCCACCTTAAATAATAGTTTTTATAAAGTGCACAGGATTCTTCCTTTTTCTTTCATTCTTTGCTGGCTCACAAATTGCTATTTGCACTTTGCACCATGATGGAACTTTGGGTCATCCACAATGCCAGGGCACTACACAGAGCACAGCCTCAAGCTGGAATGGATACATAATGTGCAGCCAGGCACCGAAAGCTTACTTTGGGTGTAGAGCTATCTAAAGCTCAGTTCTTTAGTCAGGCTGCATCTGAACTTCTTGCGCCCTGATCCTATGCAGAGTTTGGCATGCTGAAGTCACTGATTTCATTGCATGTATTGAATGAGAAACTAGGAACTATTGAGCAATGAACCAGAATCTTTTTTCATATAAAAAGCTAGGCAACAGGGCTGAATAAGAAATATTAAATAAGGAACTTGGGATCAATGTCAGCCTCATTTCCAGATAGCTGAGGCAGAGAGCCACTGCCAAGCCAGCTGTTGGCAGACCTGCAGCACCTGTTCACCTGTTCTGCATTGTGTGCATGCTTCTTAATTTACATACCTTATTAGGGTTAGGGTTGTGAAGGGCTACGCTTCATGTAGGGAAAGAATGGAGACTAGCTTGCTGTGGCCCTTCAGATGGTGTTGATCAACAGCAACTTTTACATAGGTTCAGAAGCCACACCGTACAGCAGAATAAAGCTAAACAATTCTTTTGTGAAACAGTTCCATTGTGTGGTTGTACTTGCTGGCTGACTTCATACTGAGTCATGTCTGAGACTCAGTTCAATACAACCAGCACCTTGCAGAACTGGGCTCACCTTTCGTAATAATAGTGGAGAGATCATTAACCAAATGTTAAAATTATGTAAGCAACTGTATTATTAATAAACTTCTGCAATAAGAATACACAAAGAACCTATTACATACTACATATAGCACCCCATATATGCCCATTATCTGTAAAACCTATTCTGTTTCCATGACAACCTGTACTGAACAGATCGGCTGATATGCTCTCTCCTAGATGGGAAAGCCCTTGCCAAAAAAACCCACCACCCAATAATTCTGGAATGCAGTGAGAGAGAAGGTATGCATGTGTGTGCTTTGAAGGTGTTTATTTTTTAAAGTCCATTATCTGTCATCATATTCATAATTATAACAACATGGGTCAAGATGGACCTCTTTATTTTCATGCTTCTGTTTTGTTTTGATTTTACTACCACGAATAGCCACAAGTCTATTTGGTACTGATGTCTTCCCAGCCACAATGCTTGTGCAGTCAGTGAATCATTAATTTTTGCCAACAGTAATTAGTTTCAGTGATTGCTGGTCCATTCAGCAAGTCCCCTGTATGATAAAATCAAACAATGGGCTGTATAATAAGTAACCATTAGAGCCACTGAGCTTGGGATTGAAATCAAGAATAACAAATTGTTCTGTTAAGAACTCATATGACTATTTTCCTTTCACTATAATCTTAATTGATAATTACCATCTTCATAAGTAGCTCACTTCAGCCTTAAATAGTCACATATCCACCATCTTGAACTGGGGTGGATGACATCATCACAAGCTATATAATTGAGTTGTCACTTTGTGTCATCTACAACTGCACCAAATTTGGTCCACATCAGTTAGGCCATCCACAAGTTACCCCACTTGCACCTCAAATGTTCACACACCCACCATCTTGATTTGGGGTGGATGACATCACTACAAACTATGCCCTTGAGCCTTCCCTATGTGTTCCTACAGCTGTAGCAAATCTGGTTCAGATTGGTTAGGTGGTTCATAAGTTAGCCCAGTTACACCTAAAACATTCATACATCCACCATCTTGAATGGGGTGGATAATATCATCACAAACTACAGCACTGAAGTGTCACTATGTGTCCCTACAAGTGTCCCAAATTTGGTTCATATCAGGCATTGCGAAGTTGATAGTGAGGATAGTGGGACTACACAGACATACACACACAGAATGCCGGGTGATAAGCTTCTCATAAGCTTCCTTTCTTTAAGGAAAGTAGGCTAATAAAACTCACTCATATTGAATAAATATAAAATAAATAATACAGCAAAACCTGCCTCAGCATTGACATCATAACTGTACAAATAAAATAAATAAAATAAAATAAAATAAAATAAATAAATAGATTTCTATACCGCCCTTCCAAAAATGGCTCAGGGTGGTTTACACAGAGAAATAACAAACACATGAGTTGGGACCCTGTCCCCAAAGGGCTCATATTCTAAAAAGAAACATAGGACACACACCAGCAACAGTCACTGGAAGTACTGTGCTGGGGGTGGATAGGGCCAGTTACTCTCCCCCTGCTAAATAAAGAGAATCACTACGGTAAAAGGTGCCTCTTTTGCCCAGTTAGCAGGGGTAACTGGGCAAAACTGGGTACAAGGCACACATCATTATGTTTATGGTATTTGTACTGGTCACCAGCAGCAGGCAGGTGAGGCTGGTCCAGAGGCAGGGGCAGCTTTCGGTGTCTCACCTCAGTCAGCCAAAGATCTTGGGCCATTTCTGTGCTCCACATAGCCATGACGGAGCATATGATTCTAACTCCACAGCCAATTACAGCACAACATCCACAGCATATAAACCTCTGCCAGGGAACCCCTAACTCAGATGACAGGGTGCACAGAATTAGCCTATATCACAGTGGTCTCCTGTAATATTGTGCACATTTAAAGTACACAAGGGGGGACTTTGTGGGAATAATGGTGAAAGGGCACTTTGCACAAGGAGAGAACTTTGTCTCAGAGCAAAGCCAGAAGAGCATATTGCTGTCACTAATCTATCACTATCTATTTTCCTAATCCTTAAAAGTACTCTTATCATAGGACTTCAGGCACAAATACTGAACAGGAATCTCAATTCCATTCTTCCAAATGGAAGAATAATACATCCCACACAGAACACCACATCCCAACGAAGCAGGGGTGGGGAATCGTGCCTTGAATTATGAGGCATAGTTCCCACCTCAAGTGCTCCCATGTTCCTTCCCATACACTATTGAAAACTGTATTCAGTAAAGTATATTGGCTAAACAATCCCTCCTTTCTCAGCAGCCAGTAGCAGAATCCTCCACACAGGTGATGCAAGGTAAGTATGCAAGATACAAAAATGGGGGGGAGGGGCGCACAGTGACTATGAATCCCTCCATGTCGATCAGCTCTCTGTTGGTGAATGTCAGGCACCCCACTTCAACCATTTCTACTGATGGCCAAACATCTTGGCTAATTATCTAGCTCTTACATGACCCAGGAAACCATTCATGTTATCCTGTCTCACAGGATACTTATGATGACTGATCACAGAATATTGGAGATATAAGGTTTTACATATAGAATTAGAAATCATAAGAGTTTCAGAGTTGGAACAGGCCATTGTTCATCAGTTCGATCCTATAGTGAAAACAAGATCCCACAACCATGATCACTACCCCCAATATGGTTATTATACTGCAAAACAAAGTATGTTCCAAGATGCACTATAGAAAGGTACCAGTAGAGCTATGTATTGGATTGGAAAGCCAAAACTAACAAAAACTGGATAATTTCTTTTATTGCCATTCAAGTCCTCATTTGCTCTTTCCCCCCTTTCTGGAAATATGAAACCAAAGTTATTCAACTGAACACACACACAAAAATGCAGGCTGTGCATGCCAGGCAACTATCATTAAGAACAAAGGTCTCACAGACAACATAGCACAACTGGATGCAGAAATCAAAATCATTGCACATGGCCTTTATATTTTGCCTTCTGTCTGAACACTAGTAAATTAAATAGGAAGTACTATATAATGCCACTAGTGTTTAAGATTTTATTCAACTGGAAAGCAATTAAAATTTGCACCTGCACGATACAATTGAGTATCCTATCTCCTAACATTTATCTTCTTTTTTTACAGGTAGTTTGTTACTTTTTTCATTGATTTAATGTATTGAAGGAGGAAACAAGTCTTGATGATGACTATTTGGAGAAGAGGTATGTAGGAAATTGTTGAGATCCTCAGTATGCTTTCAGAATCTTATATTATTTGGTCCCATTATCCAAGACACTAGTACCCAACTGAATTTAAGAGGTTTATAATAAGAGCGAAACTGCTGGCAGCACAATATGAAGCCATAATGATCAAACTCTGTGCAATGGGCTAGTTTCACAAATAAAGGAGCTGTTCTTCCAGAAACTGTAGGACTAAAGCATTATAGCTGGAGGAAGGCAGATCACATGACAAAGCTTGCCTTGGCCCACATGACGAAGCTGCAAAAGCTGCCCTTAATCTGCCTAGCATCCCAACCAGCCAGCAGAGCTTCCATGTTAACTGTTAGAATAGCGCCCAGTGGCTGGAAGAAAGAAGGAAGGAGACCAGCTGGCTTTGCTGTGAGCTTCAACACCTCTCTCGAACCTGCCTTCTTTCCCCTCCAACCAACACAACATCCATTTCAATGAACAGATGCCCTGTAGGTAGCTGCCAGTAAGATCCTCTCTGAAGGCACTCAAACAGCCACAAATGAAGCTGGCAACACAGAAGAGGCACCACTGACAGAAGAAAAATACAGTGAACATTATGTGGTAGAAACTGTAAAGATTTTCACAATATTCATTTAGAGAAGAAGCATGACATTTGAACTGTTCAGTTCATGACATTTGTTTACTGTTTCAGTAAACGTAACAAGCCTGAGTTTCCACTCTTCTTTTCAATGGGGTTGAAAATGGCCACACACAAGCTGCTGCCAGCCTCCCTACGCTCCTGGTAGCAGGGGCATATCTAGGGTAGGGCAGACAGGGCACGTGCCCCGGGCGCCACTTGAAAGGGGGTGCCATTTTGTAAAATTAATTTTTTTAAAAAAAATGGCTGCCAAAAACAAAATGGCCACTGTGCATGCTCAAATGGCCTCTGTGAGGCCCTAGGTCATGCTAGGCTTTGCAGAGGCCATTTGAGCATGCGCGGTGGCCATTTTGTTTTCAGTGGCATTAAAAAATATATTATTTTTAAAAACGGCCACTGCACATGCTCAAATGGTCCCTGAGAGGCCCTAGAGGCCAGCGGGGTGAGGGGGAACCTTTGCAAAACAAAAACAAAAACCCAGCCTTTAGGAAGCCCTCCAAAGAGGCTACGGGTAAAAATAATAATAATAAAAACATAATATGACACTGTACACATATTCAGATTGGCACTATGTACAGAGAATCAGGGCTTGTGAATACTGAGCTGACGCTTATGAGCTAGGACTGTATTCATTTGCTCTTACTTTGCTTCTTGTGATAAGTGAGTTAAATGTGATGTCTTGCTAATATGGCTATTAATGGTGAGTTTGTCTTTGAATCAGTGTGAAATCCTTAATATTAAGGCCCAGTGGGAGTTTCTTGCTCTCTTTCTCTCATTTTAACTGTCTTTCTGAAAGACTAGAATATATTCCAAGCAGTGACAGTTTACTCTGCATATCCTTTAATTATTTACAGAGTATCTGGGAAAAGTCAAATTCTCCATTGATTTTTAAAACTTATGTAATGGTGATGCTACAATGCATAGTAGAGAATTAGACAGGCACTTCTGTTTAGTTTTCCAAGTACACTTCCACATAGTATTTGGGTATTTCATGAGCCCCCGCATACTGAAATTGTAGTTTTCTAGCATTTTTTGGTCTGGCTAAGTCCACTGCTAAATAGTTTTTGAAATATTAAAAGATTAATGAGCTTGACTTGTATTTTTCAGCTGATATAATGGTAAAGTTATCTCAAAGAGGGGTGTCAGATGCTTGGACAGGGGGCACAATTTCAGTGTTTGCCCTAGGCGCTATTTTCCCTAGATACGCCTCTGCCTGGTAGAGTCTCTTTTTTGTGTGCAGACAGTCCCAGGTTCAATCCCTAGCATCTTCAAGTAGAGCTAGGAAAGACCCCTGCTTGAAATCTTGGAGAGCCACCATCAGTCAGTATAGAAATTTCTGAGCTAGATGAACTTATAATGTCTGACTCAGTATAAGGCATCTATAATGCACTGTTTATTGAGAGAGGTTTTCAGGAACATACAAATGCTCTAAATCAGTGATTCTCAAACTTGGGTCCTCAGGTGTTATTGGACCAACTCACATAATCCCCAACCAAAGGCCACTGAGGCTGGGGATTATGGGAGTTGAAGTCCAATAACACCTGAGGACCCAAGTTTGAGAATCACTGCTCTAAATTAAATGGGAGGGAGGGTAGTGAGTGACTGTACACACTTCATATTTGCACCAGAGATTACTAAGATCATCCCTGCAAAAGTCTTGAAGTAACTTCTTTAGAGTAATAGAGTAATAGTTATAAAAACTCAACACATGCACAAACTATGAGCTAGGTCTTGTAAGCCTGTCATACGATTCTAAGTAGCGAACTTTGAATTCATATAAAAAGCAGCCCTCTATTTATTAGTACCCAACGGGGAAATGGCTTGACCAACAAGCCAGAGGTTGCCAGTTCGAATCCTTGCTGGTATGTTTCCCAGGCTATGGGAAACACCTATATCGGGCAGCAGCAATATAGGAAGATGCTGAAAGGCATCATCTCATACTGCACGGGAGGAGGCAATGGTAAACCCCTCCTGTATTCTACCAAAGACAACCACAGGGCTGTATAAGGCATCTATAATGCAAAGACATCCACAGGGCGGTCACCAGGAGTCGACACCAACTCAACAGCACACTTTACCTTTACCGTTTCTTTATAGAGCTCAGAGTGGCATTTTAGCCACACAACAGTCTGTGTTGTAGTTTAGGCTGAGAGATAGTAACTTGCCCATACCAGCTGAGCTCTGGCCATGACTACATATTGGCTCTCAATCTGATTACTTCAGCAGGTGTCCAGACATATGGCCAGGGATGTGTCTTGAAACATCCAGAGGTCCACTTCATTACACATCCAATCCCCTCAGCTATCCAGTAACCCACATTGCATCGTACAGATAGGGTCACTGAAAGCAGAGGTGTCCTTAGAGAGCCCTGGTGGAGTGAGGGGACTGGATCAGACAAATCAGCCAGTATGGGGCCCCTTTCCAGTTATTTTTAATGGCAGGAATAAGAGTGGGTCCCAGGCAGTTGCCATGCTTTCCCCCGCAAGGACAGCCCTGCCAATAAATATAATTGCTTTCTGTGGGTTTCTTTTTCAATCTGTAGACGTTTTTGTGAGGTTTCCTCTGCCAGCTGCACCAAGTGGTAGTGATCTCCAACAATAGAGCACAATAAGAGTCTTCCTGGATCAGGCCCTAGGCCCATCTAGTCCAGCATCCTGTTCCCCACAGTGGTGCACAAAATGCACAATATACTTCTAAGCAACCAAGCAAGAGATGAAGTGATGCCCCTTCTCCCACCATTGTTACCTCAGAACTGATATTCACAATGAGACACAGAATTGCAATTCTTCTATCCAAAATGATATCTTATACCTAAAACATCTCTAGCAGATTCTTATCCAATATTTATTGAAGAACTCTAAAATCAGTGCACAGTATAATGCTGGCACCAAATAAATGTTAAGAATTAGCACATTTATTGGGAAGCAAGTCCCACTAAGTACAGAGCAATTTACTCCCCGGAAAACATGCACAGGACTGGACTGTGAGACACTTGTTTGAAATTTGCATCCGTATGCACCTCTTTTGTTGCCCTTTTTCTATTCACCATGGTGGCAGGGGAACTAACCATGTATTAAAAAGTTTAATTCTGAGTGTTGATAGAATATTGGATTTGTCTGAAAGGCTTGGGTTCAGATTCCACATCAGTTATCAAAGCGTAGTATAGGAAATGTGTTTCTTCATCACTGCTCACCTAACAGGGTTTGCTATAAATGGCAACACAAGAAAGAACACGCATTACTGTATACAAAAGTACTATTCAAATGACCATAATTTCACTTCTGAAGCTAAGGCTGCAACCCTGTGTACACTTACTTGGGAGTAAGGCCCATTGAACCAAGCGGGACCTATTTCTGAGTAAATATGCACAGGCTTACACTGTAAGCAGGAGTGTTGTGGAGTGGGGACATGCAGGGAAAGGAGCGTCGGTACTTCTTAGCCTCTCTGGCTGTTGGGGTGGGCATAGGCATGGGGGCTGTCATGGAGAGCGCCTGCACTTCTGAATTTGCAACTACATCACCGACTCTCCCTATAATAAGTACATCTTATTATACATGTTGCACAACAGGACCAGAGAGAGGTAACCCAGGGTGGGGGCAAAAACATAGTCTTGGCGTCCTCCTCCCCAACCCCTCAAATGCTGTCAATAGATAACAATAGGAAAGGAAAGATTGTGCCATCGAGTCAGTGTCGACTCCTGGCGACCACAGAGCCCTGTGGTTGCCTTTGGTAGAATACAGGAGGGGTTTACCATTGCCATCTCCCATGCAGTATGAGATTATGCCTTTCAGCACCTTCCTATAACGCTGCTGCCCGATATAGGAGTTTCCCATATTCTGGTGGGGGGGGGGATTCAAAACAACACTTCCTGCTCTCTAGGCAGGTTACTTCCCCACTGAGCTATTAGGTGGCTAGATAATAGTAAGAGCATTCCAGGGTCTCTCAGCCTTGTGGGCCAGCCAGGATGCAGTTTGTCTCCTCCCTGCATGGTTAGAGTTACGTTTGTCCCATCCTTGCTCCAAGGACTTCAGGGCAGTGCTGTTGTGCTGAGATGACGACTGGCCCAGTGTCATCCAGATTGCTTCTTGGGTCTCTCCAGTCCTCCTAACATTATAAATACTACAGCACACGGCCTCTCTCTGAATAAAATGAGTGAAGGGATATTCTTCCCATGCTTAACCTCGCCACCATCTCCTTCCCATGAAGTTGGCTTCACAGTCAACTCTGTACCGCATTTTAGAGGGTAAGCTGCTCGGGGCAGGGGCTTGCATTTCTAGAAAATGCCATGATGCGCATCGAAGGCGCTAAATCGAGCAAGACGCCTGATGGGTCTGGGGCTGCTCCAGGTCTCCTCTACGGCTACGCGCCAGATTTTCGGCGGCCAGGCAGGGCCCCCTGCTGCCCGCCGGCTGTGCATGCAAGAAGGAGGACGAGCGGGCGGGCTTTAGTTGAGCGAGGCGGTGCTGACTCAGCCTGGGCCGAAGGAAGCGCAGGGCAATGGCGCTCAGCCCCCCCGAGAGGCAGCCGGGCCCGCCCGAGCCCCCGCACCCGCCGCCTCCACAGCAGGAGGGCGAAGCGGACGCCGAGGCAGACCTCGACCCTCAGCAACTGCGCGGCCTGGAGGAGCCAGAGTCCGGCGGGATCCCGCTGCACTCGCCCTGGACCTTCTGGCTCGACAAGTGAGTGCGGGGCGAGAGGCGGCGGCGGCGGCAGGCGGGGAGACCGGATGGGGAAGCCGAGGCGCGGCAGCAGGAGGAGCGCCGGCAGCTCCCGCTCGGCGGCCCGGCGTTGGGGCTCACATACACGGCGGGGGGAGAAGAAGGGCCCCCGCGCCAGCCAGGGTCGGAGGTTGCCTTCCTCTCGGCCTGCAGGGGGAAGGAAGCGGGCTGCGGGGAGGGTGGCGGGTTGGCCTTTGTTCGGCCGGCGGGGCTCGACTCCTGAGCCCTACCCCCACTGTGAACTCCTTGCTCTGTCAAGGGCAAGGAGAGGGGACTTCCCTGGCCCCAGGAGCCGCTCGCCTTCATTGAACGCCCCCTCCCCCGCCGACGGAGCTGGAGTCACTCTTTAGTGTCCCACCACCCCATCAGTCGTAATCTAGTCTCATCTGTTCCACCGACCCCTTTCAATTTCCTTCTGCATACGGTTTGCTCCTTCCTATTTTCTAGGCTTTAATCCAAGGCAAGCCTTTAGCCTCGAGACATGTTTTTAAATTTCAGTGCTAGGCTTTAGCCCTTGGAAGAAATGTGTTTCTGTGCATGCACAGAGAACCTATCCCTCACCACTCCATAGGTATTATTACTCCTTTTTTCCTCCCCTCACGTCCGTGCTTCTGTGCCTTTAACAGTGGTGAGCCAGGCAGAAATTCAACTGCTACAGTCCTGAGTGAGATTCAGAGGAAACCTGGGGGGTTGTGAGTAGCTATGAGTGCAAAAGAAAGACTTGCCTCTGCTGCCAAAAGAAGAATCTGGGCCTCTTAGCCTTTTGCCCCACTACTCTTGCCACTAGACCAGGCAAGACCAATCTGAGGCTGGCTCTGCTGCTGTTGCTGGGGCACAACTCACATCATCTCCATCCCTGCACTAAACCACTTTATCCCTGCAATCAGTATTTGTTGTTTTTATTGGTTTTTTACATATAAACTTTGTTTATATGTGCATACTGCTTTTTGGCTTTTAAAAAAATGCTTCCCTCTTGGTTACTTCTCTACCTTGTAGAGAATACCTTATACTGTATGTATTTTATTGTTGTGAGCCGCCCCAAGCAATAGTGTACTGGAGGGGCGGGGTATAAATATTTTAAGTAAATACATATAAATACCTTCACTTTTATAACCCCAAAATATTCCTGTGCTTGTCATTTGATACAAACCCTGTCCAGTCAGAGTCTGTGGTTGGCTTGTTTTCCCTCACAGATCTGATTTTGTAACCTGAGAAAGAAATGAGTCCTTGAGGCATAAACAGCTTTCTCTGATTAACTAGCAGTTGCCTGAAATGTTCTTATGACCAGTTGCATTTTATTGGCAAGTTTCCTCCTAAAGGGCTTAAGGACCAAACTAGATATCATGGCAACCGTTCTATGTGTTTAAGCTTGCAACTGCTGCAATCGTACAGAAAGGTGGGGTAGGGAGAGTTCGGTTTTTAACAGCATGGTGGGTCAATTTTGGAATAATAAACCAAATGAAATCATATGAAGGCAATTGGTGCCACTTACTATACTTGTGTCCAACTATGTCTCTGATCTGAGTGTATTGTACAGTACTCTTTATCATCAATATCATTTTTATTACTAAATTGTTTAAATAATAAAACCATGTCTCGGCTAGGGTACATCATCTGGTGCTCTTTACCTTGGAAAAGAGGTTACTAAGGGGAGACATGATCAAGGTGTATAAAATTATGCATATTGTGGAGAGGGTGGACTGAAAAAGCTTTATCTCCCTTTATCACAACACTAGAACCATAAGGCCCATGGTCCACTTAGTCCAGCATCCTGTTTCACACAGTGGCCCACCAGATGCCACTGGAAGCCACGGGCAGCAGTTGAGGGCATGCCCTCTCTCCTGCTGTTACTCCCGTGCAACTGCTACTCAGAGGCATTCTGCCTCTGAGGCTGGAGGTGGCCTATAGCACTCCGACTAGTAGCCCTTGATAGACCTTTCCTGCATGAAGTTATCCAAACCCCTCTTAAAGCCATCCAAGTTGTTGGCTGTCACCACATCTTGTGGCAGAGAATTCCACAAGCTGACTATGCGTAGGGGTCATCGTATGAAACTGAAGGTCGGGAAATTTAGGGCTGACAAGAAGTACTTTTTTACACAGCGCATAATTACGGTAATCTGTGGAATTCTTTTCCAATGAAGCAATGAAGTTTTCAACTGTGATTAAGATTATTATTTTCTAACACCACTGTTTCAATGTTTTAATATCCGTTACATCTTTGTTTTACACGATACATTCATTGAATCAGTGAATCATTTCTGTTTTGATTCATATCGGCTAAATGCAGGTTGCCCTTTCCCTATTGCTGCCTTTAGATTGATACAAGTAGTCACAAAATTGCTGGTGCAGAATCAATATGTCAAAATTGTGCACAGTTCCTATGCAGCTGTTTGCAGGGATCACTCCAGTGTGTCGTTAACTGGCATGGAATGCTCTAAAAATTGTCTCTTATTCCTCTCTCATTCTGTTTCTCAATTCAGACTTGCAGTCTTTGGAAATCTTTTACTGTAAGTCTAAGCCCATCCTAGGTGATCAATCCTATTGCATATAGTTAGGCCACAGCACATTCTAGCCAGCGAAGCGGGAGGATGTCTGTGGGCTGCACTCTTCAGAACATGGTTGACTACCCATGCACCCGATTACAGCTGCATAATCTATATAGCAGTTGACACTGTAAATTAAAGAGGGCTGTTGTGGAACTTCAGTCTATCACAGCTGCAAATCATTCTACAAAAAATACTAGCCAACCACACTTTTACTTGCCACCATGTTAGCCCACCACTTGACAACCTGAAAGAGAATTAACTCTGTACAACAACAACAACAACGGATATTTATATACTGCTTTTCAAAAAAAGTTCCCAAGCGACTTACATAGAGAAATATAAATAAATAAATAAAGAGCCCAAAGGGCTCACAATCTAAAAAGAAACATAAGACAGACACCAGCAACAGCCACTGGGATGAAAGGATGTTGTCCTGGGGCTGGATAGGGCCAGTTGCTAACCCCCTGCTCAGTAAAGAGACTTGCTACTTTTAAAAGGAGCCTCTTTGCTCAGTTAGCAGGAGTACCAGTTTACAAAAGCTTCCCTACTTGATTGCCCAGAGGTGCACTTCACTTGCAACATCTGTTTACTTGCCAAATAGATAAGGAGCTATTTGTAAGCCTGGTCAATGGGCTTGTAGCCACATGCTCAAGATAAAACTACTGCAAATGCAATCTATCATAGATGTGAAGTCCTGGTTATGTAAACAAGACCGGTCCAGTTCATCTGAAATGTCATCAAGATCTAACATTTAGTTGCACCACTTGCCTTGGGGAGTACACATTTCCTGGAATAGGGATTTATTTTTTTTTAATTGAAAGTTCTATGCTGTGGCTGAGCCATAGCATACATTAATTAGGGCAAATAACTCTTTATTTTTTTAAGATAAATGATAAACAATATTACAATCTGGGCATTCTTCATGCATTCTACAACCTTTTGTGAACATACTGAACAACTTCATACAATTGTGGGTAAATAATCTGTTCCCAAAATATATGTTGGGAGGGCTACTGTTGAACTTGTTACCTACCTGTGATTATACTGGCATGGTAGTACTGGTGAGTTACAGGATGCACATTTAAATTGTTACCTTTTTTTTAAGCCTGGAATGTCAGTAATCCAATTTTTTTTGTTTAAGATGAAGGTTAAAATGCTCTAGATTTTCACTTGTGCTCTAAAAAGTGCAGACACTGCAAGTTAAGATGCCCTTTTTAACTCCCCTGCCATATAAGCTGTATAGACTTTGTATAGTCTACTATGTTGGCTCTACAAAAATGGCTCCATGCACCTACACTTTGTCTTGGTCTTTCAGCTGGGCTGGGAAAGGATGCCTTTAGGCAGAAATTCAACAGGTGCAGCCTCCCCAGTCACTTGCTAGAGAAGCCCCAACGAGCTACTGCCTGATAGGAACATAGGAAGCTGCCTTATACCGAGTCAAACCATTGGTCCATCTAGCTCATTATTGTCTATAAAGACTGGCAGCAGCTTCTCCAGGGTTACAGGCAGAAGTCTCTCTCAGCCTTATCTTGGAGATACCAGGGAGGGAACTTGTAACCTTCAGTATGCAGGCATCCAGGTACTCTTCCCTAAGGGGAATATCTTACCGTGTCCACACACGTAGTCTCCCATTCAAATGCAAACCAGGGCAGACCCTGCTTAGCAAAGGGGACAATTCATGCTTGTGTCCACAAGACGATCTGTTCTCTCCTGATGCCTGTCTACAAAGCACGATACAATTTTTTTATACCTTATATGGTGCAGAGGTTAAGATGGGCACCCTAACTGCAATTTCCAGACTTGTGAGAACACAAGTGAAAAGTTTTAAAACCTCTTAGCTCTTGCCTTAAACTGAAGGGTTTCGGATTACTGTATAACCAGTTAACATTTGGCCGCTTTAATACTAACAGTTGCCCTGGGCCATGAAAGGTATAGATTTTTTTTCTGTAGGAACACATGTCTCTTGCATGTGGAATATGGTGTCATGCAGACAACATGACTTGCCCCTTTAAAAAAATGTGAACTATTTGTGCTAACTTCACTTGCCCTCTTGATCTGAACCCAGACTATTTGTATCAGCAGTAACTGGCAGATCTCCTGTGGCAGAAAACTGATCACTTGTGAAGTTAACTTCCTTCCTCCATGGCAACTTAGAGGGTAGTTTAAATCTGCATTATTTATTCCACTTATACTTTGAGTTCTGTCTTATTAAGATAATATTCTATCTATTATCTTTAACCAAGAAGGGAGGTAAATACAGCCTTTATCCTCAAAATCATCCCATGAGCTCAAGGAAGCTGAGCCATGATATCTGCACAAAGCCTGGTGTGAAGTCAGCAAGTTCAATGCTGGAAAAGAGAATCAAGCTTAATTTGAGCCCAGCTCATGCTTGTTAGGGCTGATACTAGGGAGCTGTTCTGAATGTCACAGCTCAGCTATCAAACATGCAAAGTAGCAATGTGTATCCTGTGCGGATACACAGAGTGCATTTCCCTTAGAACCTGTTACTACAGCCATCCCCGAGAGTGCAAAGTTGCAATAATGAGGTCACTGGGGGCATTAATATCATCATGTCTGGTGCCTGAGAGAGAAAATAACTTCATGTTCACCCTCCCCCACTAATGAGTGAAGGAGCCGAATTAATGGCTCCCAAAATGAAGAAATGGCTGAGCTGCAAGAGTTGGCTGTGCCATTAGGTGTCACTGTGTTCATGCAGGACTACTCCAAATTATCTCTTTCAGGGTATATATGAGAGGGGAGAGCAATTTGCTTTACTGTTCTGCTATTTCAACACTATGCGACAGCACATAAGAGTTTCTTGGCTCCCCTTATGGATACTCTGCTTCAGTTTCCCTTGTAATCACTGGGTCCAGGGCAGGGATCAGTTGGCCAAAGGATTGGCAGCTCTTTATCTTTTCTGCATTTCACCTTCTGCATTTATCTCCTTGCCACTTAACCATTTCCTGTCCCTTTCTATGACAAAGGAGTAGTTTCCCCCCACCTTACTCCCAAGGTTGCAATAGGAATTTAACTTTGAAGCTCCTGCTGGCATTGGGTAGGATCCACCCTCTATCCTGCCTATGCCCATGCAGGTCAGACAGTGCAAAGCTGCTCTAGGCACTGGCTTAAATTAACCTGTCTTAATTTTAGAAATGTGTTTGCAAAAGGTCCTCAGACTTACAACACAATTGGCTCCTAAAATTAGGGATGTGCACAAAACCGGTTCGCCCAGTTCGGTTCGGATCCGAACCGGACCGGGGTGGTTCAGTTTTGGTTTTGTCCAAACCACCCCCCGGTCCGGTTCGGATCCGAATCGGTTCGGATCTCAAAAAATAGCTGGTTTTAAAGGGGACCTTGTGTTCTACCTGCCACCCAAATTTCAAGTCGATTGGACCTTCCTCTGATATTTTAATTAAAAAAAAAAAATTCAATTTTTGCCCATAACTCCCTATGTGGAGCACTTAGGGGCAAAAAGTTGGGGTGGGTGGTAGCCACCCATGGGTGTCCTCCACCCCAACAATCCCAAAGCAATTGGTTGCTCCTAGTATTATTGGTGAATTTTTGGGGGAAAAAATCCCATTGGCTAGAATGGGGGTTTGGGGCTGCCCCAGACCCGCCTCTGTGGGGCGGCAGCACCCCCAAAGTGGGTCCGGGGCCATGGCAAAAATGGCCTCAGTCCCTCCAATCAATCCCCGGAGAGATAGGAGTGATGGTTTTTTTATTAAGATTTTCTAAGGCATTAAATAATATCTAATTGGAAACAATAGAATGTGTGTCAGTGAGTGAAAAGTAAAGCCACATAGAGAGACAGAGTTATTTAATGCCTAGGAAATCCTAATAAAAAAACCATCACTCCTATCTCTCCGGGGATTGCCGGGAGGGACTGAGGCCATTTTTGCCATGGCCCCCCAGTCCCACTTTGGGGGTGTTGCCACCCCACGGAGGTGGGTCTGGGGCTGCCCCCCCAAAAACCCCAGTCTAGCCAATGGGATTTTTTCTCTTCAAGAAATCCACCAACAATGCTAGGGGCTACCCAACAATTCCCACCCCAGCTTTTTCCCCCTCTCTCTGGGCGCCCTAACATGTAACACCCAGTCAGTCCACCTTAATGCCTACCTACTACCACCTATCCAAGCAACTAAGATGACACTCAGAGAGACAACACCAACTCTGTCTCTGATCTAACAAAAAGGCCACTGCTGCTGCTGTCTGCCAGCAGCAGCAGTGGAGCAGCACACTAAGCACAACAGCACACACAGAGAGAAGAAGCAGGAGGTGGAGCAGCAGAGCAGCAGACCTGCTGCTCTGCATGATGGGTGATGTGATGCCCAAAGAAACCACCGCCTCACTCAGTGCCTGCCACTGACTAGGCCCGACAGACAGAAGCCAGCCAACCTGCTCTGCTCTGCTGCTCCCCATGGATGATGCACACACATCTGCATCCAAACCAGACCAAGTGCGCAGAGTCAGCACAGGACAGCAGCCACCAGCCCAGCAACAACAACAACTACTACTGCTACCACCACCACCAGTGTTGCTGCTACACTAACATTCCCAGTCCAGTCACGCGTGCCACAGCCTGAGCCTAGCACACAGCCAACAGCTGCTGCCAGTCAGTGCCTAGCAAGCCAAGCCAACATGAGGAGAGAGCTAAGTAGACGGCGCACGCACACCAACCCATCACGACACAACTGCAAGGGGAGAGGGCACAATTACAGGCAGGAGGAGTAGGCGAGGCAATCCTAGCACAGATTTGAAAGTTTAAAATCCACCAGGACATCTTCTTCTGTCTACCACCAGCTGTAGTGTCTAGTTAGTGAGTGCTGTGCTGTTGAGCTGAGCTGAGCTGCGTGTGAGGATGATAGTAGTTAGTTTAGTTTCAGCAGACTGAGCATTGAGCATGGGCAATGGCATTGGGAAGCAACACAACACTCACCTGCTGCTGCTGGTTCTAGAAGTTGCCTCTTCTCGTCTTTTCACCTCTTCTTCGTGTGTGTGTATGTAGTGAGTGCATGCCTTTTTCCTTACTTGAAAGAAATGCTTCTCTGGTCAGGTCCACCACCACATATTTGCTCAAGGACACAGAGAGGCCCAAGGCAGGTGGTGGCACCAGTGCGAGTGCATGTGTGCTGGTGGTGTTTGCCACCACAGGTGTTTTGTGTGTGTATGTGTGCACAGCTAGCTAGGAGTGGGGAGGGAGGGAGAGAGGAAAGGGGGGAGGAAAGGGGAGGGGGAGAGGGATGTAGCAGAGGGGATTGAAGGGGGAGGAGGGTCCGGCTCAGAGTTGGTCAGCCACATATTATGCACACACGTGATCACGTGTGTGCTTCGGTGGGAGAGACCAGTACTAGTACTATTTGGGCTGTGCTACTTTGTGTTGTGCCGTACCCACGCCAGGTCCCCAAATGCTGACAGGTGGAGAGATAAGGGCCTGTGCTGCTGGTCAGCATTGGGTTTCTGTTTAGGTGGGCGTGGGCATTGTAAAAGTTTGGCCAGTCTCAGCACTACAACTACTACTACCAACCACTGCATCTGTGTGTGGGCACACTACACGCTGCGACTGGCTGGCACGGCTCAGCATCTGGCACGGCTCAGCATCTGGCACGTCAGCTCAGCTAGAGGTGGAAGGGGGTGAGGGTAGGGATAAGCGCAGAGGTCGAGCCAGGCAGGTGACCAACCATAGGGCAACCCACGGTAATCACTCACCCGGCTCAAACTCCAGCTTGGGGTAGCCCAACAGGGAGAGGTTCACCTTAAGGAAGACCAGCTGCTCCACCAGACCAGGGTCCAAGCGTGAGCAAGCGGGTGTCACCACGTCCCCGGCACGTGAAAACACCCACTTGCTCTGGACACTGGTTGGGGGGCAGGAGAGGAGACGCACAGCCACCACCGCCAGGTCCAGCCAGACGTGGCAGCGGCTCGCCCAGAACTGTGCGCAGTCCACACCGTCTCCCTCCACAGGCTCCTCCAAGTACTGCGCAACGCATTGCTCAGCACTGGAGGGGGGCCTGGCAGGTCGAGCCTCCCGCATACCAGGCATGGCGCCATAGCAGAACCGCTGAAACCACTGGGCGGATTTTGAGTCGGGAGCAAATGGCTGCTGCGATGGCGCCACCTGGGATGCCGCGCTGCTGGACTGGGAAGAGGAAGGGGAAGGGGAAGCTGACGCCGGCTGGCCGCCCATGCTGCTGCTGGGTGCGGGTTGGGCGGCGGGGGCTGCCCCCACACCACTACCAACATCCTGGTCTCTGCGGGCCCTAGCGGCCTCCTCCTCCCTGACCTTCTGTACCAGGATGTCCCTCCACCCGGGCAAGTCGCCGGCACTCATGGCATTGCCCTTGATGGCTGGGTTACAGAGACAAGCGAGGACAAGCTCCGCAAACTCGAGCTTCCCGATCATTAGTAGCTGCGGCTCTGCGGCATGGCTACTCACGAGTAGACCCCCGGAGGGGAGGCGAAAAGCTGCCTCCCAGCTCCAGGGGTCTCCCAAGTATGCCCTGTGCGCTCGCGCAGGGCATACTGGAGCTTCTGGGGGCTGTGCAGCCCCCAAGCTCCCCAGCCCCCACCGGCTCCATCACGGAGCCGGCTGCCCAGGGCTCCCTCCCCGATCGTGAGTGTGGAGAATGGACTTAGCCCGCTCTCCCTGCTCAGCTCCTGAAACTGGGTCTCACTGATAGTGAGACCAGGCTCATTGTGTGTGAGTTTTACTGTCAGTGGATGTTAGGGTCCTGTTTGTAGCTTGTGTTTTATGAACAGTTTAAAAAAGTACTCTACAATAAGATGTGTCAAATCCCAGGCTCCAGGAAGCCATGGCACCTAGAAACGTAACTATTTATTTATTCATTTGATTTTAATACCATCTTTAAAATCAGTTTTCAATTAAAACAAAAATTATAAAACAGTATAAAACAATTAACAATTAAAACATCATAAAACAGCAATTAAACAATCACAGCAATTTTTTTAAAAAACCCTGAAAAACAGGTTACAACATTAAAACCTATTTAAACAACTATTTAAAAACCCTGGAAGGCCTGGCCAAACAGATAGGTTTTAAGGGCTTTCCTGAAGGCCAGTAAAGAATGCAGATTGCAGATTTCTGCCAGGAGTGTATTCCACAGCCCAGGAGCAGCTACAGAGAAGGCCTGCCTCTGAGTCGCCACCAGACAAACCGATGGTAACTGGAGACTATGGCAACTAGACTACAATATATTCAGAGGCTAAATAAAAATAATAAATACATTTATTTGTTCCAGGCAGCCCTGTTTCTCTTCTAGGTATGTTGCTTGTAAAAAGTATAAGAAAAACCCAATTATCCTTTCCCTCTACAATGTCCATCACTAAGTCTGGGAATTTTGTCAGGTGTCCATTGGCTGGCTTCTAAATTTTGGGGATGGCTCCCAGATCTAAAAAAGATACAGTGAGCCGGGTCTCACAATCAGTGCGGAGAGAGCTAAGCCCACTCTCCCCACACACGAGCAGGGAAGGAGCCCTGGGCGGCTGAATCAGCTGCCCACACGATTGCTGGCTCTGTGGCGGAGCTGGTGGGGGCTGGGGAGCTCAGGGGCTGCGCGGCCCCTGGAAGCTCCAGTATGCCCTGTGTGAGCACGCAGAGCATACTGGGGAGACCCCCGGAGCCGAGAGGTGGCTTTTTGCCTCCCGGGGGTCTACTCGTGAGTGACCGTGGCATGGAGCCGCGCTGCAGCTACTCACGATCTTTAAAACCAGGTTTGTGCTCGCTCCACAAACCTGGTTTTAGGGGAGGGGTACTTAGGCGGGTTACCCACCTAGGAACCACCAGGTTCGCAGCCGAGCCCAGTGGTTCACACGATGGGGCGAAATCGGGCTAGCCTCTGCTAGCCCAGTTTCGCCCCATCGTGTGAATAGCCTGACTATGTTAAGTCCTGCTCTTCAACCTGATGACTGTTCCCACCTTTGAAATTTGTTTGCTTTACCCCACATCAACTCCTGTTTCTTAGGAAGCTGCCTTCTACTGAGTCAGACCATTGGTCTATCTAGCTCAGTATTGTCTACACAGACTGGCAGTGGCTTCTCCAAGGTTGCAGGCAGGAATCTCTCTCAGCCCTATCTTGGAGTTGCCAGAGAGGGCAACCTAGATGCTCTTTCCCAGAATGGCTCCATCCCCTAAGGGGAATATCTTACAGGCTCACACAGGTAGTCTCCCATTCATATGCAACCAAGGTAGACCCTGCTTAGCTAAGGGGACAAGTCATGCTTGCTACCACAAGACCAGCTTTCTACCTATGTGCACAAGGTCACAGTCTGCAGGGTTTACCCCCTCATATGGGTATCGCTCTTTCACAGAATCTTTGTGATTTCCTCCAGAATACGATCATGGAGTAAATATTGTGACCAAGTCTCTTTCCCCTTTCCCCTTGTAATGCTCTTCCCAGAGTGTCTACCTCCAGTCTGTGGATGCTTATTGTGGTCTCCCAGGGAGAAAGAGTGATGGATGGAGAAAGATCTCCATCCATCGATGTGTGGAGGCTTATCCTGTGACAACATTTTTTTCATTGTTTCATTCATATTTACTGTATAAAACTGCAGTTTACCCCCCATGGTAAATGTTTTGTGTAGTTTGTGTAGCTGTTTGTGTAGTTACAATATTCCTAACCCAGTATTTTGAAAGAGATAAAAACCTCACAAAAACAATTGTTGGTCAGAAACAACTTCATGGAGATATGTGTATTTAGTAGCTAATGTAGCTACATTCTCTGAGGATATTCCCACGTCCAGGAGGAACTGGGCAGCTCCCAGCAGCAAACCTCACAAAATACCCCTCCCCTTAAATGAAGATAGTGGCGCAAGCACTCCACTAACCCCGTTTAGTTGATTGTGTGCCGGCACGGCTCTGTGCTGTGGTGACACATGAGTAGACCCCCCAGCCAGGAGGCTCCAACAAGCCTCTGGGCCTCAGGGGTCTGGGACCTCTGGGGACCAGGCAGCCCCCGATCCCTGTCACCCCTGCCGACTCTGTGACAGAGCCATTAATTGTGTGAATTGTGGCCAATTCAGCTCCCCAGGGATGACTGATCCAGCTGCCCAGGGACAGCTCCCTGTTCGTGTGCAAACCACCTTGAGGCGCTTCACTTTGCTCATGTGAAGTGTCTCTCTCTCTGAGAGGGGAAATTTCTTTGGGTACATTCAATGATGGCTTACACTGGTGTAGTTTTAAATTGTCCCTGTGAAGGGTCACCCTATTTCAGGGTACCTTTGCTGCCATCACTCAGGTCTGATTTCGCAAGATCTGAGACCAACTCTCACTTAGTAGTGTGGGGGTCTTTGATAATGGCTGCTTTTTTGGTGATTCTGCACTGGAGTTTGGGGACACAAGTACACAGAGAGGTCATTCACACAATCGAAAACTGTGTTCGACCTGGGTTTGGGAACTATGTGTACTCCCAATTTTTGATTGTGTGGAAGCAAGGTTAGAGGAAAACTTGGGTAGAAGTGATTGTGTGGAAGCAAGGTAGGAGAAAAAGCTACCCAGGTTTTTCTCTAACCTTGCTTCCACACAATCACTGGGTAGAACACAGTGGACCAGATCTCATGATCAGTGAGACCTGGTTTCCTTGGGTGAGCGGGAAGAGCAGGCTAAGCCCGCACTCCCCACTCACGAGTGGGCAGGGAGCCCTGGGCGGCTGGATCAGCCTCCCACACGATGGCCGTCTCCGTGACAGAGCCGGCGGGGGGTGGGGGGAGCGGGGGCCACACGTGCAGGGCATACTGGGGAGACCCCCGGAGTCGGGGGTCTACTCATGAGTAGGTGCAGCGCAAAGGCGTGGCGCGGCTACTCATGATTGTAAAAAGCAGGTTTGCTGGAGCGCTCGCTCCGCAAACCTGCTTTTTACCAGGGGTTCTCGAGCGGGTTACCCGCTCAAGAACCACCGGGCTCAGCTACGAGCCCGGTGGTTCTTACGGTCAACAAAAATCAGGCTAGCCTCCGCTAGCCCGATTCTTGTTGATCGTGAGAATCGCCCCAGTTTTTGATTGAGTGAATGACCTCAGAGTATGTAACTATAAACTTGATATCTGGTGACTAAAAATCCGCTGCAGTGGCTGTGTTTGGGAAACGTGTGTGCATATTTTCAGCCTTGCACATCTATTCTCAACAAAGAGAGAAGCGGCTTATCTTACTTGGTTTGAAAATGAAATTTTAAGGCCTAGCTCTCCAACAGCAGATGAGAATGCAATTCTGTGCCTAGACTGTACCACATTAGATTGCAGGTGGGGGCTCACCTGAATGAATGTTCCTCCAAAAAAGTTCACTCCATATGACTAGCATGTTGCGGTTTCGAGAAAGGATAGAACTTTTCTTCTGTCATAATAGTTTTCTATAGATAGGGAACTATTTTGGAGGAACAAACAGCAGCTCCCACCTGCAATCAGAAGTGACACAGTCCTACTCCCTAAGTAGATGTAGTACAACTCCTTCCCAAATCTCCGCTCTGGTTTGACAGGAGGTGTCCTTCGGACCACATCGTATGCACCCAACTGAAAATCAGCAGCTATGTGGGCTTCTGTGTCTCTTTCCACATCTCAAACTGGCTTTATTCTCCCCCAGCAGTTTCAGCCTCTTTCTCTTGCTTCCTAAGCCCCATCCTTGTGATCTGCAAACTGTGCCATGAGCTGCTCTTGTGCGCCTGTGCCTCTCTTTCCCCCTGAAGGGCCTTTCCAGATGCTGCTTTACCTAGAGGGACTGCACAGCTGTCAGTCATTGAGCCCACAGGTGATGTCACACCCCAGCAAGTCCTTCCCTTGTGGATGGCTGTGGGGGGGGGAGGGGTGTGCGTCTGACTGTCAAGGGCACATCTTGGGCGGTATCTGTGACATCCCTACGAGCCTTCTCGGCACAAGTCCCTCTTATGCCTACTTGTGCTGCTCTGCCAAATTCAAGCTGCTTTTTGCCAGATATTAAAATTAACTGTGCTTACTCTCTTCAACCTTCAAGTACATGCCGCCTCTTGTTTTATTATTTATAAGGATATCATGGCATGGGGAAATAGCCGGGTGTGTCTAGCACTTCTGAAGTATTCTGAGAGAGCCATTTTATTCCTCACAGGGATAACCCAATCAGTTTCCAGCTCTAGAACAAAAGTGATTGTTGTTAGACGAGCTGCTTTATTTGTGCGTTTAGATTTGGAAAACCCAGAGGGTTATTTAAATACTTCAGAGAACATCAGTGGGGCTAAATCTGGAAATCCTTGCTCTAAAGCATTTCAGACTGAAGTCTTCCAGAGTCAGAATGCTGGGATAGATGGACTATTAGTCAAACTCATTAAGGCTGTTTTTCGATTTGAATTTTTATTATATTTATAAACCGCCTAATACCTAAATTTCTTAGAGGGTGTATACAATTTAAAATGATAGATGAAGCTCAATAAAAGCAATTAGAACAATTTTTTAAAAATAAAAATTTAGGAATAGTTTTAAAAACATGCCACTTTGCCATGTCTAAACTGAAACAATGTGTCATTTTAGGAAGAATCTAACATTTGATACCTTTTGGTCTGTGCTACAGAATAAAGCTATGCACACAATCCCTGCCAGGGCAGAGATCGCAACGGGGGTAGGGGTGTGCAAGCCAGCTCGATGTCAAGCCAGTTCGACGTTGAACCGGTTTGGTCTGATGGTTCGGGGTCAAACCGAACCACCCCCTGTATGGTCCCACCCAGGACTGAACACCCTCTGATTGTTTGGGGGGTTCGCAGATGGTTTTCTGTAATAAATAAATAAATATTTTTAAGGGGGGGAAACCCCTTACTCCCTTCTGGGGAGTTGCTGGAGGTGGCGGCTGGGGGGGTGTTCCGTGGAGGTTCCCTCTCCCGCCCTTCTATATGCCCCCCACGGACCGGTTCAGCTGGCTCTTCAGCCATTTTTCGGCCTTCCCTGCTTGGCGCGATGGCCATTTTGGAGGCTGCACTCCTGCGCGATTGGCCTCCAAAATGGCCACCGCACTGAGGGGAGAAGGCTGAAAACCAGCCAAAGAGCCAGCTGAACTGGTTGGAAGGGGGCATATAGAAAGCCAGCAGGGAGAGCGGGAACCTCCACGGACACACACACCCCCGCCACCTCCAGCAACTCCTCAGAAGGGAGTAAGATTTTTTTTTAAAATTAACAGAAAAACGGCGAACACCCCTCCCAGACCAAACCGGGGGGGGGGGGGGTTCAAGGGGGTGCCGAACTGAACTGGCCCACTTGAGTTCGAGTCCGGTCCGGAGTCAAACCGAACTGGGCCAGCCAGTTCCGTGCATATCCCTAAATGGGGTTGGGGGAAGGCAGGGTTTCACCTATCTTCCGCTCCCGCCCCCCCCCCCGACAATCCCTGTGTGTCTTTGTGGGCATGCTGCTGTGCACCCAAATTTATTTATTTATTTAGAAACATTTAATATACCACCCACTCCAAAGATTCCAGTTAGTGTACAAAAACATGTAAATAAGGCAGAACAGATCTTTAGAGGTTAGGACAATGTGACCTGGCCTCTAGATATCCCACAGTGCACCACATGACAAGTGCGGTGCATTGGGGGAATCCCCCATGAGTCGGGTGCTCTAGGTGCCCAACTTTGTGCAAGCAGCCCAAGCATTCACACAATCCCGGCGCCCTTAACCTTGGCAAAAGGCTGGGGTTAAAAGCAGGGTTAGGCGGGCAGGCAGCACCACGATCTATGCAGATCCCACTGTGGCACACAAGCAGACTAGCTCAGGCTGGGCTGCCCTAGCCTGGGCTAGGGTGCTTGTGTGAATAGCCTTATGTCATAAATCTGTTAGCTCGGCTAACCCAACAGGATTTACAACCCCCTTCAGCACTCCCCGGTGAGTTAACAGAAAGCAGCAGTGGAACTGAACGAGTGAAAAATAAAAGGCTCACAAAGAAAAAACAGTAAATGAATTAAGTCCCCTGAACTGAACTAGGTACCCCCCTCTAACAATAACTGAGTAATAAGTGAACAGAAAACACAGAGCAAGGAATGAAAATAGCGAAGTACAGCAGAAGCAAGGAATTAACAGAACAAAGCAGGAAAGCATAAACAAGGCAAACTGGAATTCGGAGAAAGTTTTTGGAATTCAATAGCACACTGTCTGCGGACCAGCGAAAGTTGCAAACAGCACCTGAGCAGTTGAGAGACTGCCAAATATATATGGCTCAAGAGAACCAGCAGCCAATCAGGCTTACCTGAGTCAGCACTTTGGCTTCCTCTCTGGTGATCTCTTGTGCCTGCATGACTTCCACTGAGCCTCCCTCTTGAGCCATCTTCTCAAGACAGGTGAAATCATGTCCCATCAGAAATCATGTCTGGCAGCTGTTGCAAATCCTCAGCTCCAGAGTCTGGTCTCCCTGCCAACTCCTGTTGCTGTGACTCTAAGCCCTCACTAGCAGGCGAATCCTCCCGTTCCTCCTCTGACTCTTCTGAGTCCGAAGTCTAAGCCATGACACCTTAATGAGAAAATAGAGAGGCACTATTGAGTAGCTTAATTTGTCTTGCTGTCTTTCACCTTATTTCTAATATGTAAACTTTAGCTTCTGTGGTCTAGTCCTTTTAAAATGGAAGTCAAGCTTGATTTCCTGTCTAACTCTTGATGAGACAATTGGTGTAGAACTGAAAGCTCTGATAGAACTGGGAGAGGTTTCCTAGGATCCAGTTGCACAGACATATATTTCAAAAGCCTAATGTTTCCCCTAGGAGCCCCCATTTGTGTTTTGGGTACTTAAGAACATTTTGAGTCTTTTCCTTGCCTATGGAAGTTAACTGATTCATAACTGGCTGGTGTGAGACATGAAATACACAGAACAGCAAGGTCAGGCTAAAACAGCTTTTATAATTGAGGGAAGTTCTGATATGAAAATCAGTTTTAGGGGCTGACCAAAGGCCTATTCCATTACATCTGATATTGCAGTCTTCTCAACTGTATTGTTTAGTTCCCACTAATGCAAGAATGGCTTTGCTAGGTATAAAGATATTGTCTGAAGTAATCTGCAAGTACCCTCTAATTACTCTTTCAGTTAATGCTTATTTAGGAAATACCTACTGGATTATTAAGCACTTAAAATGCTTTACGGCTCAATCATATGCACATTTGCTCAAAAGCAAGTCCCACTGCGTTTGACTGCAGTGAGGAGGAGGATCATATTTTCTTTTTTATGCAAACGATGTATGCAGGGTTCTGTTTTAATTTGTCTGAAGTGCATTCAGCACTTCTTTTCACAGTACCAAAAAAACCTCGCTTTCTCAAGCAGCTCTAAAAGGGCATGTACTGTGTAAGGCAAATTACTGAAAATGAGGCTTCTGCCCAGACTTTAAAATTAATTTCATAGCTAATGAATGCTATGTCCTTTGCAAATTTATTGAAGTAAATAGGAGTAGAGTTCAGAAATAAGAATAAAGGTCCCAGTTCCGGGGTACATGTATGCAGCAATGAGCTGTGTGTGCCTAGCTATTTAATGGCTGGCCAGTGCCTGTTGGTTTTGATATTGCACATCATCTATTTTGAAGGAGTATAAGTTTACTCCTTCCAATTGCTATGATAGATAATCTTGTTTTTATAGCAATATCATGATGAACTCTTCACACAGCAAATGTTTCAAGAATGAGGCACAGAAACTTTGTAGCACTTCAGTGACTGATAGCCCTATGGGGGCAGAGCGTTTGCAAAAAACAACAAAAAACAAACCCTTGTAAATTAGCTGCACTCAAGGTGTCTTGCAGCACAGTGTGGGCAGAGGGAATGGAGAAGCGATTTTCATTTCTCTCCATCTCCCTGCAAATGCCCTTTTTATTCCCAGGAATATGTCCCTGGAATTGTGCAGCCCTCAGGAACATATTCCTAGCAATGAAAAGCACTTTTGTGGGGAGGAAAGAGAAGCAAAAACAGCCTCCTCATCACCCTTTCTGCACACTGAGCTGTGAGGCACACCTTGAGCGCAACTAGTTTAAACTTTACAGGCTCCTTGCAAGCTGCTCTGCCCTCATAGTCATAGGGCTGTGGAAAATGCCTGCTGGTATATTTGTGCTCTCTCTCCCTCTCCCTCTGTGTTGCAATGCTTATGCAACTGTTATCAGGAGGTGGATCACTGAAAAACACACACAAATTTGGCTATTTTGCTGGGAGACAATATAATCAGGGTTACCACCCTGTCTGATAATAATACGTGTATTTTTGAAGAGACTAGGTAGCTTGCAACAGCATTATCAGAGTTGATTTCTATTGTACTGTAATATTGTACTATATTGTAGGGTACAGTATGGTTTTAAAATGATTATTCAATCCAAAATAACTATTTTATTGCAACAACCTGGAGTAAACTAACAATGTTTCCATTTTGGGTACTCAATAATCCTGTAGCTGTTCAAGGATCGAATCTAAGTTCAGTTCTCGATCCCTTTTACTACTTTTTACTTACTTTTTTGCTGTTGCGTTTTGGTTTTTTAGTTCATCTTAGCCTGCTGCTTGTCAAATGCAATGTCATAATAAGTTAGCAGGTGCATAAATTTTGCCCCAGAGTTGATGGCTCTCCAGTGGCCAAAGTGACCATAGGATGCTCTGCAGGTGAAACATACTGTAGAGCAGAAACATAGTTTCCATTGGAGGCAACAATGGCTGTTTCTTGGCGTAGGTGATATTAAATAATAATTTAAAAGGCAGTCAAAGCTAGACTTGTGATTGCACTTCCATACTGTATATTGTACTATCAATATGAATATAAGCAATTGTTTTGAGGTCTCTGCATCACTGATTTGAAATCAAGTAATAATTTTCAATACGAGCAATTCAGTTTTCAGTATTTGCATAGATGGATGGAAATAATTTCCCATGAAATAAGATCACATTACTGCTGACTAAATTAGTAACTGTTTAACCAGTCTGAGCCTTTCTTGCTTGATTTTTTTCAGTCACCTTATGGAGTCATGCTAGCTTTGTAGTATGTTGCCATCTAGTGGTATGTAAAATGAATTAAGATGTGATAAAAATTTTGGTGTGACAATAATATGTGCTGATCCTTGAGCACAGGATGATATTAAGGCTGGTAATGAACATTTGCAGAAAAATGATATTTCTCTCAACTTGTCCTTGTTCAGCATTCTGCAGCATACAACTCTGCATGCAGTTTAAACAGCAAAGTCTTGTGGCAAACTAAAGACCAACCAATTTATTGCTGCATAAGCTTTTGTGAACTACAGTCCACTTCAGATGCTTGTAGTAGTGGCCTCAGCAGGTGTGGGTGTGATATATAGTATCTATGTGTGTATGCACACAAAGGCAGAGAAAAAGCTGGAAGTGCATCCCTTTTAATTCACTGAGGATTCAAGTAGCTTGCCTGTGCGTACAATTGTGACTTGCATCATTTTTATTTATCAAAACAAAAATGCATGGATTGTTTCATTTTTATTAGCCTACTTTCCAGTAGGCTTATGAGATCACCCAGCATTCTGTGTGTCTGTGTGTGTGTCCCGCCATCAACTTCACAACACCTGGACCAATATGAACCAAATTGGGAACAGTTGTAGGGACACCTCAATGGCGTAGTTTGTGATGATGTCATCCACCCTGATCCAAGATGGCGGAAATGTAAACTTTTGAGGCACAAGTGGACTAACTTGTGAACCGCTTACCCGATTTGAAAAAATTTGAAATTTGAAAACCAAATTTTCTACAGGATGCCCTAATGGTGTGGTGTGTGGTGATGTCATCCACTCCAATTCAAGGTGGTGGCTGTGTGAACATCTGGGGCACAAGCAGGCTAATTTGTGGGCTGTGTAACCAATTTAAACCAAATTAGGCACAGTTGCAGTGATTGACACACAGGGCCTCCCAAATGGGTATAGTTTGGGATGATGGCATCTACCCCTAATCTAAGATGGTGGACGCGTGAACATTTGAGGCACAAGTGGGCTAACTTGTGGACTGTAACTGATTTGAACCAAATTAGGTACAGTTGCAGTGAGTGACACACAGGGACACCTCAGTGGTGTAGTTTGTGATGATGTCATCTACCCCCAATCCAAGGTGGCAGATGCATAAGCTTTTGAGGTGCAAGTGAGCTAACATGTGAACCGCTTAACTGATTTGAACCAAATTTTCTACAGCTGTAGGGACAGCTCAACAGCAATGATTGTGATGATGTCATCCACCCCCAATCCAAGATGGTGGACACGTAAACTTTTGAGGTGCAAGTGCACTAACTTGTGGACAGTCTAACTGATTTGAACCAAATTTGCTACAGCTGAATGGACACATAGGGATGCCCCAATGGTATAGTTTGTGATGATGTCACCCATCCCGATCCAATATGGTGGGTGCATAAACTTTTGAGGTGCAAGTAAACTAACTTGAGGACTGTCTAGCTTATTAGAACCAAATTTGGAACAGCTGTAGTGAGTGACACACAGTGACATCTCAATGGTGCAGTTTGTAATGATGACATCCACCCCAATTCAAGATGGCGGATAGATGAAGTGCAAGAAATCTAACTTGTGGACCTCGATTTGCACCAAATTTAATCCAGATATAGGGACAGTAAAAGGAAAGTAGGCTGATTAGTTCTTACTAGAACAACTTGTTTGTACTTCTATTCATAATCAACAAAGTCTGTTAATCAAATAGCACTAAATAAATCATTATCAAATAAGTAACTTTCTTCCATATCAGAATTATCACAAACATTTTAAAACTGATCTATTTTCTTAATATAATACCATAGCTGTGCTCTCGGTCTGATTTTAAGAGCAATTTAAAAACCATGGGAATTCTAATTTCAAATATATGGTGCTTAGATTCAACTATAGGCTTGGCAAGTTCTCATAGGCATGCCTTTGCAGCTCAGAAACAGTTCTGCAATTAGATATACTTACTGTAGCTCATCTTTAATATCTGTTTTCTCTTATTTTTAAGGTCACTTCCTGGTACCACAGCAGCTGAATGTGCATCAAATTTAAAGAAAATCTACACAGTGCAAACTGTACAGGTAAAAACAAAGGGTTGCATATGCGAACTTAATGTTGCAGTGTGAAATCATGAAGATCCCTGATCTTATCTAGTACTAAACGAAGTGGAGATCAAACTGATTTCAGCTTTCACAGAGTTTACACTGCTTACCTAGTGGAAAACTATCTGTGAATGTGATCTGTTCAGTTTTGTTTCCTTTTTTAAAAGCCTCGTTTGTTTGTTTCAGGGCCATTACACTTTAAAATGATACAGTTCCTTCCTCCAAGGAGTTCAGGATGATATATATGATTCACTTTTTTCCTGCGCCTCATTTTATCCTCATAAGAACCTTGTGTGATAGGTTAGGCTATAAGGGTGTAACTACATACAGTCACCCAGAGCGCTTCATGGCTGAATGGGGATCTGAATCCAGGCCTCCCCAGTCTTAATCTAATATGGTGTGCTGGCATGTTTCCAGAATGTCCAAACATTAGCTTTGGCAGACATGCATTTTAACTTAAGTCTATGTTAGACATGTGCAGATACTGGTGAGGAATACTTATGAGTGTTTGTTTCAGAAGGGGCTGGTGTAATGTACAGGCAAGGACATTGAGCCCCTGGTGGCGCAGTGGTAAAACTGCCGCCCTGTAACCAGAAGGTTACAAGTTCGATCCTGACCAGGGGCTCAAGGTTGACTCAGCCTTCCATCCTTCCGAGGTCGGTAAAATGAGTACCCAGAATGTTGGGGGCAATATGCTAAATCATTGTAAACCGCTTAGAGAGCTCCGGCTATAGAGCGGTATATAAATGTAAGTGCTATTGCTATTGCTATTGAGCTGCTCACTAGAAAGTCCCTGCTTCTGAATCTCACCTTTGCCATGAATTCACTCAATAGTCATAGGCCACTCTTGTCCTTTACTAGTGGCTTGGTCACTGTAGGCAACCTGGAACTAAGGCTAGGCAAGAAAACAGTTTGTGAATGAGGGACAGTGCCTGGTTATGTGGTGCAGACCTGTCTGATTTTCCAGGCGCCCATCACATTTGGATGTTGCTTGTTCCTCCTCACCGCCAACACAACAGCAGCTTGGTTCCTTTGTCACCTTCCTTAATGACCAGCCCTTACATAAAGTAAAGGAGCAAGTAAAGAGGGAACTCGCTTGGGTGTGCCATGACTGGTTATTGCCAGTAGGGATGAGTCCAAATGGGCTTGGGCAGGGCGGGGAGCAGTTCCCTTTTTAAAAAAAGCACAGGTAAGCAGGTCCTTACCTGCTCCTGTGCTGCCCCACCGCTTTTCCGGGTGCGGTGCTTGCTCTACAGCTCTGCTGTGCTGTTGCCTGCAGCCTGGGTGTGGCAGCAGCACACAGCATGGTGTTGCAAGGAGCAGCACCACAGCCACGCGCTGCCTTTTGTAGAGCAAGTGCTGTGCCTGGAAAAGCGGGGGGGGCAGCACAGGAGCAGGTAAGGACCTCCCCACCGCTGCTTTTTAAGGGAACCACTCCCCAGCCCAGAGAACCAGTTCTGCTGTGGGAGCCCGAGCCAGTTTGGCGCTTCTCTAAGGAGGTGCCGAACCATTCCGTGCACATCCCGGGTCACCAGCCTCCACCAAGCACAGGACAGGCACACACGAATCACTGCATGACTTGTCCCCATAGCTAAGCAGGGTTTGCCCTGGTTGCATCTGAATGGGAGACTTGATGTGTGAGCACTGCAAGATCTTCCCCTCAGGGGATGAAGCCGCTCTGGGAAGAGCAGAAGGTTCCACGTTCCCTCCCTGGCTTCTCCAAGATAGGGCTGAGAGAGATTCCTGCCTGCAACCTTGGAGAAGCCTCTGCCAGTCTGTGAAGACAATACTGAGCTAAATAGACCAATGGTCTGACTCAGTATATGGCAGTTTCCTATGTTCCTAGGAGCGGTTTTGGTTGGTGGGGGAGAAGAAATTGGATCCAGTGAGAACTTAGATGTCTTGTGCATGCAACACTCAGTCAGCCATGTGGGTCTACACTATATATAAAGTAAAGTTGTGCTGTTGAGTCAGTGTCAACTCCTGGCGACCACAAATATGGTAAGCATTCTGTATGATTGAAAATCAAAGTTTTTAACCATTCTTAATATGTTAAGCATTCTAAATATGATAAGCAGCTTCAGGTGCAGATACTCCTCTCCTCTCCTGGTTTTTATTTGTTTTATTAGTGTATACATAAAACCATAGTTATGAGCACCTGACAGTGGTGGGTGTTGGGAACATGGACTAGTCTTCTGGATGTGTAAAGCTGCTGTTTGCAGTTCTGTTCTGTCCATAAGTAGGCTACAGATTCTCACAGGTTCTTTGGGCTTAATTCCAAGGCTGCTCTAAGCAAGCCACGTCCTCTCAACCTCAGTCCTGGAGCACCTTCCTTATGAGACAAGGCTACAACACCTGGGGCTATTTCATTTAGAAAAAAGACGACTGCGGGAAGACATGATAGAGGTCTATAAAATCATGCATGGTGTGGAGAAAGTGGAGAGAGAGAAATTTTTCTCCCTCTCACATAACACTACTTCCTGTATCTGTTTTAAGGTTCCATAGGGAATGGTCAAATCAAACTGGGACCTTGCATATGTTACCTCTTAATCTGAATATACTTGAGTTGTAGGATTTAAATAAATAACAATGCTCACGTTCACTTCCTTCTTTCCCTATTCACAAAAGTCCCTTGGTTAGGAACTTTTGCTTTCAATCATATGGTGACTGAAAGTAGGGAAAGTAATTGTCACCAACATATATACACACCCTTTCCCACCCTTTCCAACTATCAAGCTTTGAAACCCAGCTGAGATTTAATGTGAAGCCTGGCTTTCAGATCCTATTTGGAATATTTGGGAGGTACATTAGGAACCCGCAGGGGCATATTCTCGGGGATCTCTGCTGCTTAATGCTAAACTGATAATTTATAGGTAGGCAGATTGGACAAACTATTGTTTTTTAAGCTGTGCTGAAGAGGTCTTGTTAAAACTTAGTAAACTGTTAAGAGCTATCATTTACTTAATTCTTGTACTCTTTAGGATGTCTGGGGTTTAACTTTTCTTTATGAAAATAACATCATAACCAAGTTACTATAGAAATGTATTCGTTGACTCATTATGTGTGTTGACAAGCTCAAGTGTTGACTTCCCAACGTGCATGTTAGAACACTAAACACAGAATTGCTGCAGTATTAGAGATCTATAACAGGCTAGTTGCTTATCATTACCAAAGACAAGGTTCTACAAAGGTGGAAAATAACTTTGATTTCGTTGGGAACCGCATCTAGGCATACTCTTAAAGCCTTGCAACAGTTTCTTATGCAACCACAATTCACTTGAAAGGAACTTGATACTACTTGATACTATGTCCCAAGAATATTCTTGATACTATGTCCCAAGCAAAGCAAGATAAATGTCATTCTTTGTGAATGAATAAAACTGTAATCATCATTCTCCTTTTTTTTAAAAAAAAGATCTTCTGGAGCGTTTATAATAATATTCCTCCTGTGACAAACCTGCCTCTGAGATGTAGTTATCATTTAATGCGTGGAGAAAGACGGCCACTTTGGTATGTATATATTCACATGGTTACTGTGCTCTGGGCACAGAAATTCTCTGTTGTGAATTTGTAAGGTAAAAATAATAAGCAGTAGAAATAAAGTGAAAAAGTAAAGGGTTAAAATAAAGACTTTTCCTTTATTATGCTCCGTAAATATCACAGTATATTATGCTTTAGTGTCTGGTGTATGCTACTAAATTCCTTATCAAGCTTAAAGGGTAGTAACTGCATTGATTAAAAATCCATGTTATGCAATGTCCATTGCAGTGTCCATTGAGTCCATTGCATAAATTTGACAAAATAGACTTTACAGAATTAAACTGAACTGAGTTAAAAAGTCTTGATTAGCAGAATTTATTGCTGTATATTGTAATGAGTGCTAAACAAATAAGGCCAAGTTCCAATTAACTGTGCAACTGGTTCTGTTTCTCAATGGGAAACACTGAATTTGTGTTTCTTGAGGAGCAAGCCACATAGCTTGCTCCTCATGGCTAATACAATCTGCCAGGGAGGGTACAGGCAGATGGTTGGAGGCTATAACCGCCTTGTGAATGCTTTAATGAAAGGCGGTATATAAATTTAACAATAAATAAATAATCAATGCTTCATTAAGGGAGGGCAAGATACCACCATGCCTCAAGGAAGTGGTGGTAAGACCATTATTGAAAAAGCCCTCCCTCTATCTCTCTAACCTGGATAACTATAGAATTGTTTCTAATCTTTCCGTTTTGGGCAAGGTGATAAAGTGTGTGGTGCAATCTCAGCTGCAGAGGGTTTTGGATGATACTGATTATCTAGACCCTTTTCAGTCTGGTCTCCATCCTAGATATGGGACTGAAACTGCATTGGTCACTCTAGTGGATGACCTATGCTGGGAGCTTGGCAGAGGAAGTGCATCCTTGTTGGTTCTGCTGGATCTCTCAGCAGCGTTTGATGACATCAACCATGGTATCCTCCTGGACTGCCTCTCAAGCCCCGTTTGGGAGCTAAATCACCCCCACCCACCCCGCGTCTGACATCAGATGTGGGGTGTGTGTCTGGGCTGCAAGGTGCAGCCCCTGAGGGGTGGCAAATGGATTCTTTGAACCCGTTCACTCAATGGTGGCTCTGCCCCTCGTGTATAGTAGTTTATTAAAACTATCTGTTCTCGGTCCTAGTGAATTCTGCCAAGCCTAATTTATTCTGGGACTGAATGCCTACATTAAGAGATCTCCTGAATAACTTCAGGCACTGTAAAGAGTTTTTTAAAAGACAACAGTAAACATTTAGACAGAGTTAACAGATTCTTTTTCTTTCCCCTCTAAGCAAATAATGTGGTATTACTTGCCACAGGTGAGACACTACCAAGTTCTCTTATATCAGTATTCAGCATGTGATCTTACTGTGCCTTTCTGGATGCTGTAAACCTGCAGGAGATGTCAAGTACTGTGTAGTCTTTGAGGAGCAGCATCTGTCAAAGGTAGTGCTTCTAGGTACATTGGATGCACACATTTGTTCAATATCTGAAAATAAGTGCTTATAACAAATACATCATATTCCCTTGACACAACCTGATGATGAGTGTTTATAAAGTCAGTGGGACAAACAAGATCTACATTGTTAAGTGTGTTGTACATTTAAATGTGGCGTATAAATGAATAATAATAAATCACAGGGTTCTTGTACTGACTCTCAAAAAAGCACCCTTTCCTTGCCGTTCCCAAAAAATAACTGCCAATCCATTGAGGGGAAATTGCAGCCCAATCTGCCAAGCATACAGGTCCAGAAATTATTTAGGTTTCTATTCTTTCTGCTATGTGTTGAGCCAAGCCTTGCTATAGAAGTGGACAATTCTGTGTGGGCAAGACCTGATGCAAAAGCTGAACGGGGCCAAAATAAAGATCTTTTTCTCAGCCCAGATATATCTTGGGCCGTATTTCTGGGGAAATGAGGAGTTGAAGAAGTGCAAATGGCTTATGCCGCTTCTGGATTGACTTGTAGTTGTTTTCAAGGTTTTGCTTCTTAATCTCTTCTTTAAAGAGCAGTTATGATCACTGTCCATTCAGGGTGTCAGCAGAAACAAACCAAAGCTGTTTAGGGTTGTTTTTTATTCTTTTGCTTACATTAGAAATCTGTCTCTCCCAAGAAAGTCATATTCTGGAGGCCACACCTGAAAATGATATGTTCTTTTTGAAGTTTCCTTAATTGAAGCAGTTCCATTGTCACCTTTCTAGAGTGTAAATTGGTAGTATTGATATTGGCTAAATCACTACTAAATCTTTACTCTTTAATTATTTTGGTAGGCTTAATCTCTCCTTTATCCTCTAACTCATCAAATATAGTTAATAATCAGATTATAGGCTATACTCCTAGTGTTTGAGGAATCTGCTAATTATACTCTTCTGGAAATTAGATTTCCAGTAAAGTAAAGTATGCCAACAAGTCAGTGTTGACTCCTGGCGACCACAGAGCCCTGTGGTTGTCTTTGGTAGAATATAGGAGGGGTTTACCATTGCCATCTCCTGCACAGTGTGAGATGATGCCTTTCTGCATCTTCCTATATTGCTGCTGTCCAATATAGGTGTTCCCATAGTCTGGGAAACATACCAGCGGAGATTCAAACCGGCAACCTCTGGCTTACTAATCAAGTCATTTCCCCACTGCGCCATTAGGTGGCCTTTTTATATTGGGCATAGCTATCATTTTTTTAAAAGGGGGCGGGAGGAAGCATTTAAGTAGTTTAAAAAAGAGTTTAGGTTTTGACCAAGACATATGAATGGAAATCAGTCACTCTCCTTTCTGAATTCTTCTCTTTATTGTACATTATGCAAATTGCCATATTTGCATACTTTACCAGTTGGTAGGGGGATTTGTTTTTGTTTTCAGAGAACAAAATTCAAAATTAGGCTTCCATATTTATTTTTTGTCAGAGATAGACATGGACCAAGAAAACTTAAACTCACCTAGACCCCACTCTGTTTAGGTAAACTTAGCAGAAATTGCATTTTCAGCTTTCTTCCATAGCCACAAGTACTTAACACTTTTGCTTTGTATTTTTCTTCTAGATGTCTATTCCAGCTACTGTTTTCTTCATTAGAAGCCGTACTTCTTAATTTGTGGCAAAAATCCAACCATACAGATTTTCTAATTGTTTCCCCCATGTTTCATCATTTCTATACGGAGGGGGGAAATCCAAGCCAAAAAATTCATGGATATTCTTTCTTTTTTTACTTTTGGAAAAAGTGATAGTGATTGTAGAAAATCTCTTTACATAGAATTTTGCAGTGTGGGACTTTGAAATGACATCTGTTTAGTCTCTTGTGGAATATGTCATAGCAATTGGCAGCCATTTCAGTAATGCATTGCTTGTTCAGGCTGCAAAAGAGATTTTCAGGCCACTCTTTAAGGAAATCGTTTTAAGGATTTGTAAGTGTCCCCACCCCAGCTCTCTTTCTAGTCCTATCTAGACAAATTTCTCACACTGGGCAGCGGGGACACCAAGAGTGAGTCTTAGGGGGAAAAAAGGGCAAGTGCCCCAGTGAAGTAGAACATTTTTCTGTACCTGGGATCTCTCTGAACCTTGTCTGTCCCTATAGAGAGATTATTTCCTGTACGGAAGGATGCGACACAAGCCCAAAGCTTGGCCCTCTCTCATGAACACGTGTCCACGCCCCATTGCCCTCTTGCTAAAACTTCCTATGGTGAATTTTTGTTTCCTTTAAAATACTAGCTCTCCAAAAAAAACAAAAAGTCTGCCTTCTTATTGTGCTGAGGGTCATTTGGTACAGAGCTATGCATATTCAACACTGGAGGGAAATCTGTACCAGAGTCCACGAGTTCTTCTGCTTATCTAAAGTGTGCAAAATAAGCAACTGCACATACATGTTTCTTATTTTGCTTAGTTTGTTCTGATTCTGTTGGTGATTTGGAAGGCAAAGTTCACCAAAACCTAACCACTTGAACCCCACCCCCCACCCCAAGTCTCCTAAGGGTTGGGAAATTGCTATTTTATTTAATGATAATGACGTAGAAGTTTCTAGAGTGCTGATTTATGTGCCCAGGTGTGAATTCTGCATTTGTGACAAATTGTGAAATAAACGTAGCTGTACATATTGATGATGATATTTACATACGTGTTGAGCTGAGTGTTTATGGTTTTTCCTCTCCAATCAGGGAAGAGGAAAGCAATGCCAAAGGAGGCGTGTGGAAAATGAAGGTCCCCAAAGACAGTACGGTATGCTTCACATTATATGGTCAGACCTAGGCAGCTACTGCTTCTGCGAAGTGTGGGAGTGACACTTCTAAGCTGCCCTTCAGTAAAATTGTCAGCTTTTGTTTTGTATTTTAATAAATGTATTTAATGTTTTAGGATTGTTCATGCTTTCTCATACTCATAATTTCTTGTGTTCTTTTTTGTTCTGAGAAAGCAAGACAATTTGTTACAGACAGCTGGAGATGTTTATTACATTCATATCTTGCATCTCTTCCATTGTGGAACTCAGGCAGTCTCCCAGGTGTCTGTATGATATGCCTTCAGACCATGTCTTGGGATATTTAGTCTTTTGCTTTTAATTACAGTATTCAGCAATGTGGTGTTTTGAAAATGGCATTTACTGCTCAGCAGCTGCTGATATATTTTTAATTACCAATGGTTGCTTATGAAGAGCCTGTCTCTGCTTTTAGCTACATTTTTAGTCTTCCTCGATTTTGCTACTTGAGCCTTCCGACAGTTGAGAATGAACCCCAAGATTATGAAAGAAACACTGTAGTCCCGATTTACTGAATTGCATTATAGTCACTCTGTTCTATGAGTTTGGCTGGCTAACAATATGTTCAGTTGGAAAGCTCCAACTTTCAGTTGTTAAACCCTCATTTACTCTGACCCTTCCTATTCTTGGCCACCAAAAGCCATCTTAAATAAAGTTAGCTTATATGGCTTCTAGAAGAGGCTTGGGCTTGGAGTCTCTGAAGAAAGGAGTTGTTGGGTCTGTGTGCATGCTCAGTCCAAGTTGGGTGTGTATACTGGTAACTTAACAAGGTGCTCCAGTTTGATCTTAGTGGTTGTGCTACAACATATAGGGGAAGCAGTCTCTTAGATGTGCTGAGCTCAACCCATATAGTGTGTTTATGGGTTATCACCAACACCTTACATCAGTCTGAAAGAGTACTGGGTCTTTGCAGGTACTGAAGCTCTGATGTAATATGCTACAGACATAGTTAGGCAAATAGAAGTCAGACAGGCAGGCATAGTAATAACTTTTGGAACAATCCATCCATTTCTTCACCTGTCCAAGCACTTTATTTAAATGGTCATTTTAAAATTTTGAAAGCATTTGTGCTTGGGCCATAATGCACATTAAGACACAGGCAGAAATGCTTCCTATCTAATGGGGGGGTATAGGAATAATGTCTTGCATATAGTACACAGATTACTTAGCTCACATTACTTATTCCATCTGATCCAGATTAACCTTTGTTACACAGATTGCAGTGTGCCTCAAACAGAAGCAGGAATTGGTCCTGCACAGCAGAAGTATTCCTTTTCACTTTTAGGATGAATTTTTTGTATTAAAGAAATTTGCACAGGACATTTTAATATAAATCAGATAGGTTTCCAGAACAGTGTGCTTCTGAAACTGAACAGTCATTATTAATATACATATAAATCACAATAGTCCTTTATTTCATGTTTTTTGGGAAGGAGAACTTTGATGGAACACTTTTGACAAATGTAGAAATCCCATATTTTGAACTTGAGCACATTCAACGTTAGGAATATTCATACAGTAAAACCCCAGTTCTACTAATCCTGACCTTATAGTCTTCAGATTTTACAGCTTCGGCAGTGGTATTGGCCATAGGATCAAGGTCTTAGGCTGAACATTCCCCACACCCCTTCAAATGTCCTTGTCTTCATGGCCACTCCCTTTCCTTGCCAGTACCTGGCTCCAGCACTTCCTAGCTTTCCACTCAAGGCAGGAGTCCTACCCTGCTCCTCCCGACCATGTTCAGCACCTCTGTTGCAAGGCTATAACTCCAAGACCAGAACTCCCTCAGAGAATTGGGCAATTGGCATGCTATGGCCACAGCTGCGAGGCTGTCCCCCCAAGAAGCATCCTGCACAACCTGCCCTCCCCTGCACAACCTGCCTCCCCTGCACAACCTGCCCTCCCTGTAAATCAGGCAGCAGCACAGGTCCTGAGAGCCGGATTACAATGGAGCTGAGCCAGGCCCATGAGAGCACCTGTCTTATGGACTGTCACATAATCTGGACAGTAATAACCAAACAACCCACCATGACTAGAACAATCTAAAGAGGAGTACTCAGACCGTCAGCTTAACTTCCACAATAAATTTATCTGATAAACATATCAGAGCCAAAGTGGCTTACACGCTGGATATGACAAAGTGCATAAACATATATAACAAGAAGTATTCCCCCAGATGTATGTTACAACTTCACATATAGGGATAAACAGTTCTTATCCTGTAGATAAGAACTGCCCAAGATAGCCCCACCCAATATCACAAGATTGAAATAATGTATGCCAGAGTTTCTTAACCTTGGGCCCCCAGGTGTTTTTGGACTACAACTCCCATCATCCACAACCACAATGTTTGGGGATGATGGGAGTTGTAGTCCCACAGCATCTGGGGGCCCAAAGTTAAGAAACCCTGATGTATACCACTTTTCAACAAATGTTTAGAAAGCAGATTATGAAACAAAATGAATGAGAGAGGGAAAGAATGATTAAACTAGTTCCTAAAGAGGCTCACAATCTAAAGAGAAACACAAGGGAAATACCAGCAACAAGCACTGGAAGGACACTATGCTGGATTGAAAAGGGGCAGTTGCTCTACCCTTGCTAAGCATGAGAACCACCACTTTGAAATGTGCCTCTTTGCCCAGCTAGCAAGGGTTTTGAAAGGCATGCTTCTGTTATGTGGAGCTCAAGGGGCGGGCCTCCTCTGTAGTTGCCCCAGAGCTGTGAAATGCACTTCCTGCTGAGATTGGAGCTGCTCCATCCCTGTTGGTTTTTAGGACACAACTAAAGACACATCTCTTCAGCCAAGCTATTTAGCTATCTGGAAGTTTTTATGGGTATTTTAATTTGATCTTTTAATATGTTTTAATTGTTTAAAAATTCTTGGTATGTTTTTATTTCTGCAAACCACTTAGAGACATTGGTAGTGGGTGGTATAATACAAATACATTAAATAAATTAAATAAATAAATAAATAAATGTAGCACATGACCAACAGGTAGATATTTTTACTGCAGTTACATAAGAAAGGGAAGCTATAATAAAATGCATAGTTATAGCACAGTGTTGTTTAATGCAAAGAGTGCTATGTTATGTAGACATAATCTTGATGGTTAAAATGAATTTAACTTTTTTCCCTTTTGCTAGTCTGCAGTTTGGAAAGAGTTACTGCTAGCTACTATTGGGGAACAATTTGCAGACCGCTGTGCAGGAGGTAAGGAAATGCTCACACCTCACAGACATTCATCCTCTCTCTCTCTCTCTCTCTCTCTTAGCCACTATACAGTGGGTATTGAAAAGAATCACCCCCTTTGATAGACCTTAAATTCTGGTTCCCTTACATCCTGAAATGAAAACACAAAGAAAATTCCCTTCACCAGCTGTACTTATCCAATGCAACCTATAACATCCAACTGGAAAACATCACAATTACAGTCCAGAAAAAGTGTCAGAAATAAAAAACAAGAATTACGGAGATTGAAAAAGGATCAACCCCCCCCATGTCAATATTTTGTTGAACCACCTTTTGCTTTAATAACAGCCTTGAGTCTGTTGGGATACTTCTCTATCAACCTTGCACACCTAGACGGAGCAATATTTGCCCACTCCTCCATACAGAGTTCATGTTCAAATTCAAGTTCCATGTTCAAGTTCGGTCACATTGGATGGTAGGTGTTGGTGGACTGCTATCTTCAAATCTCCCCACAGATTTTCTGTGGGATTTAGGTCTGGGCTCTGACTGGGCCACATGAGGACGTTCACTTTTTTCTCCTTCAGCCACTGTGTGGTCAATTTTGCTGTGTGCTTCGGATCGTTGTCATGTTGAAAGGTGAATCTTCTGCCCATCCTCAACTGTCTGGCAGAGGGTAGCAGGTTTTCTTCCAGAATCTGACGGTATTTTGCCCCATCCATTTTTCCTTCTACCCTAACGAGAGCCCCAGTCCCTGAGGCAGAGAAACACCCCCACAACAGGATGCTGCCACCTCCATGCTTCACTGTAGGTATGGTGTGTTGTGGAAAAAATGTGGCTTGTTCGGGAGGGTCGCAAGGAGAAAGCCACTTCTCAAGCCACTTCTCTTTTCAATACCCACTGTGTGTGTGTGTGTGTGTGTGTGTGTGTATATATATGTGTATATATATGTGTATATATATATATATATATATATATATATATATATATATATATATATATATATATAATTGACTAATGATGCCAATGTTCTGTGCTTCTGAGATTGGTAACTTCTTTTGAGGGCAGCCTTCTTATCCATAAAATAACAAAAGCAGAGGGCTTTTCTTATTAATTATAATATTTTCTCATAAAGTTAATGAATACTTTCAACAGAGATTAATTTTAATCTTTCATTATTGACATCTCTATTGTGACTATATTTAGATGTTGAACTATCAATTATTTGGTGCAGATAATGCATTTTATAAAGCACATAGAAAGGCCATTCACACGACAAGAGCCGCCTGGGCTAACCCAGGCGACTCCTTTTACCTGGAGTACCGGGAGCCCTCTGCTCCCGGCTGCTCCAGAACGTGGTAGCCCTGTTATTTTACCCAGGGTTTTACCAAGGTAAAACAATCCTTAGTTTACTAGTGGTTCCTTTTACCTCAGTAGGCGATCATGTGCACAATTGCCCCTGGTTAAACAGGCTCCCACACACATACACAGCTCACCGCCACTTCCAGCAGCAAGCTGGTGGGGAAGGAGTGGCCGTGCTAAGTGGCCATGCTAACTCATGGCGTGGGGCACTCCGGGATGCAGGAGGAGGAAGTCCTCCCACTCCCAGCTTTTGCCTTTTCATACTGCCACTCATGTGGGTGTATGGCAAAGGCAAAGACGATGATGCTTGTCTGCCAAGAAACGGATAACAGAAGTGGTACATATGCTGGTAACCTCCAGGCTTGACTACTGTAATGCACTCTACATAGGGCTGCCTTTGTACTTAGTCTGGGAACTACAATTGCTGCGGAATGCGGCAGCCAGATTGGTCTCCAGGACAACATGAAGGGACTACATAAAACCAATTTTAAAAGAACTGCACTGGCTGCCGATATGTTTCCGGGCGAAATACAAAGTGTTGGTTATTACCTATAAAGCCCTTAATGACTTGGGCCTACAGTTTTTAAGAGAGCACCTTCTTTGTCATGAACTCTGCTGCCTGTTATGATCTTCTAGAGGGCTCTGGTTACGGTTGCTGCCAGCTTGTCTGGTGGTGACCCAGGACTGGGCTTTCTCTGTGGCTGCCCCAGGGCTTTGGAATATGATTCCCACTGAAATAAGAAAATTTTCTTCTTCGTTTGTTTTCAGGTAGACCTTCAAGGCTCCCCTGTTCTCGCAGGCTTTTAATTAGAATTAATTTTAATAATTGGTTTTAATAACTGTTTTATGCTCTCTTTATTGTGTTTTGTGGATTTTAATCTGTGGCTTTTATATTGTTTTTAAATTTTGTACACTGCCTAGAGATGTATATATCAGGCGGTATAAAAATATGATAAACTAAATAAATAAATAAGGCAGGGAGCTCCTGTCTTCCCAGCAGATCTACCCAGTGATAGCATGAGGTCGTGTGAATGACCTCAAAATGCAGCACCTGAAGTTCATGCAAGCAGCCATAGCCTTGGGAGCATGCAGGAGCCCACCTTCTGGTCTTGATGATATCCCAAGACTGGGCATATTGTACAAATTCACCAATCTTGGAATTGGTGGGCATAGCATTTACAGCACACAATCAGGCATCAAACATTCAAATGTTTAAATTACGAATGTCTGGTTCTGTGCCACAAGTAAGGCAGGCTGTGCCAAGATCAGTGTGGTTCCAGCTGCTCACAGCAGCCTCAGGTACTGCATTGTGCATGAAGTTCAGTTCATTGTGCATGAAGTTCAGTTGTAGATAAGGCTAGGGACTTCTACATATTTTCATGCAAAACACTTTTGATGAGTCTGCTAGAGCATATACACTTAGATTGCTTATACTTTTAAAAAAATACAATCTTTTGCACACTTGGGAGCTAAGTTGGTTCAGCTCAACAGGACTTGCTTCTGAAAAAATGCATAGGCTCAGGCTGTATTTCTTCAAATAGATGAGTGTCTGAATTCTTTATACTCGGTTTCTAAGAAAATGCTCTGCTGTGTATCTGTATTGTTGACTCGGAAGCCAGTTTTAAGCCTTGTTCATGGACATCTGTCTAAAATATCACAGGGCAGGTTCACACATAACAATGGCACGTAGGTACAGAAGAGCTGCCAGTTCCTTCCAAGCACGCTCTCCCACTTCTGCTGCCACTCCATGTTGTACCAACCTGGAAAGGTCAGTGGGAGAACTTCAGCAACCAGCTTCATCCCAGCACTGTCAAAGCAACTTCAAGCATTGGTTTCAAATGTTGGGTGAAATTTGGGCTGAAGTGGTTGCTGACACTCTCCACCTGATATTTGCATGACATGGGAACAGCAGCAGGAGAGGGAGCCCACGCTTGGTGGGAACTGACGGCAGTTCTGTACTGACTTGCGGCTGTCACATGTGTATCTGCCCATAGCATGCTTTGTGACCTCCTGCTGGTCAACACTTGATCTTTCAGTCATGTCACATTGTTTCTTAGTGCAGCTAATCGTAGGATTTATTTTTGGCACATATGCCTTTCCATTAAACAATGCCTAGGGCAGCTAACCATATAAAATAAAATATATAAAAACATCAGGTCAACACAACAGTCATGCAATAAATAAAGCCACTCTAAACATAGGAGCTCAAACAGCCTGTAAATCACAAGAAAGGAAAACTGGCAAAACGAGAACTATGAACCAGTGTTAGACCACAAACCAACATTATGAATTAAAAACTTAATGAAAAAGAACTCTTTGTGCAGCAGCAAATAGCAACCAGGGATGGGATAAATGGGCCTCTCTACAAAGGGAGTTCCAGAGTCTGGTTGCAGCCACAGAAAAAGCTGCCTTCTACATCCCAGCCGGACAAAAACTGAATGCTAGTGAGACATGGGAAGGGGCTTCTCGCACTGAGCCCTCAAGATTTCCCAATGCCAAGCCATTTCAGGCTTTTAAAGGTCATCACTAGCATTTTGAACTGTGCCTGGAAACAGACCAGAAGCCACTGAAGCTATTTCAATAAGGGAGTCACACGCCTTCAATATTGGGTTTTGGTTAATAACCATGCTGCAGCATTCTGAACCAGCTGAAGTTTCTGAACAGTCTACAAAGGCAGTCCCACAATAGAGTAAATCACAGAAATCCAATTGAAGCATATCCTGGCCAGATCTGAATCATCCAGTTATGCATGTTAATCATGCAGTTCGCACATCCACCTCAGTTGGGAAAAGGTGGTCCTGGCCAGGATAGCGTACCTCCAAGGTCCAAGCTGGATCCAGGAGCATCCTCACACCTTCACCTTCAAGAGGGCTACCCCATCCAACACAGGCTGAACTGTAATTTCGTGGTTGGCAATTCTACTGACCCAGAATATAAGGCTCTTCACACGATTTGTGTGAAGAGCCTCTAGGGAGTTTGCAGGGAGAGCGGGCTTAGCGCGCTCTCCCCGCAGACGAACAGCCAGTCTGTTCTGGGCGGCCGCAGCAGCCGCCCACACAACTGCTGGCTCCATCATGGATCCGGCCAGGACTGGGGAGTTTGGGGGCTGCGTGGCCCCCAAAAGCTCCACTATGCCCTGCACGAGCGCGCAGGGCATACCGGAGAGACTCCCGAGCCGGGAGGCTGCTTTTAAGCCTCCCGGCTGGGGGTCTGCTCACGATTTTAAAAACCGGGTTTGCAGAGCACTCACTCCGCAAACCCAGTTTAAGGGGAGGGGTTGTTTGGCAAGTTAACCGCCAGGAAGCCACTGGGCTCACCTGCAAGCCCAGTGGCTCCCATGTTCAGGCAAAATCGGGCTAGGGAATAGCCCCTTTATCTTGTCTGGATTCTGGATTAAGTGTTAATCTGTTCACCCTCATCGTCAGTTAGTGCCAGAAATACCACCACTTTCCTGGATTACAGGGGGAAAGAGAGGGAGAGCTGGGTGTCATTGGGATACTGATGACATTTCATTCCAGATCTCTAGACCTTTCCCCAGCAGTTTCATATAGATATGGCATAACATGGAATGCAAGAGTGAATCCTGTAGGACACCATAGGTCTAAGTGGCTAGCAGCATTCCCCAAGCAGTATCTCCTGGGACTGACCTTCCTGGAAGAAAAGATGAGGCTATTGGCTAGCATCAGAAAGCACAGGATAGATATTCTTGTAAATTATTCCTGTGCAATCTAAGTTTGTCTGCTCTTTTATTTTTGAATCAACCCACCTTGAATCAATTGTAAATATTTGACCTTAACACCTTTGTGTAAAAAAAAAATTTATTGCAGAGTTTTGGCAGTGGTGAATAAAGTTCTGGTGGCCATAAAACTCTCACTTGAATGCTAAAGTAACTTAGCATTCTGCTGGTCAGGAAAGCTCAGTGATTCTGGAGAATCTCATCTCCATGCTTCAGATGAACTCTACATACAAGTCAGTGGTCCCATTCAGATATGCAGAACCATTGATTTAGTCCTAGTTCTTCACAATATTCATAAGCCCGAGGCTTGCATGCAGCAGGGAGAAATCTTTCTGCTTTTGTACTCTGTTTAGAACAAACAGGGACTTGCAATGTCATCCCAGAAACTCTGGTTAGAACAGTACAGGATTTGCTGAGCTTTGATGTCATTGCAAATTCTGGCGTTCTCTAAACAAAGAACGGATGTAGGAAGCTTCCCCCCCACACACACAAAAAAGGGAACACATGAGCACGAGGTAGATGAATGTTGTACAAAACTAAGGTTAAACCATAGTTCTGAGTGACATCTGAACTGAGCAACGTATAGTCAAAAGCACAAACGGGGGTGGGGACGTATATTTCTAAGATTTCTGCATTAATGTTGCTGTAAAAAAACAACATATTGATAAGATGGAACTTCACAGTAGAATTGTTTATAGCAGAAGTTGAATATGGTACACACAAGTTGACTCTTCAGCACACTCTTTCAGATCTGAGTTGCCGCTGTTATATTTTGGAATTTGTATTTTTGGGGAGTGTAAGAGTTTAGTATTCTTCTGAGATCCTGATTAGCAAATCACTTGGACATCAAGGAGCTGCAGGGCTGCGATTCCCCCTGTTCCTGCATGTGAGCACAGTTGTGCCTTTCAACTCCAGAGCACTCCCTGCATGCCAGAGTCTAAAGGCTCTTGTGCAACTGTGCTTGCAGAGTGAGATGCACCCCTGCAGCGCCTAGAAATGCGCCCTTGGTTAATCAGGATGTTGGCCAATGAAATTAAATATACAGCTTTTTTAAAAAAATGGCATTTTGTTCCTCTTGACAGGTGATGAAGTAATAGGGGTTAGTGTCAGTGTTCGTGACCGAGAAGATGTCGTACAAGTTTGGAATGTAAATGCATCATTAGCAAGTGAAGCTACAGTTTTAGAAAAGATCTATGAACTTCTGCCAGAAACATCTTTTAAAGCAGTTTTTTATAAACGTAAGTAGTAATTGCATGAAGTATGAATGGCATGTGCTCTCCATAGTATCACTGAAATGTGTAGTAACGCTCATATGGTGATTTTTTTTTTTCAGCTCACAAAGAACATCATGCTTTTGAAGGCGGACGTGGAAGACATTAACGATAAAGAACTCATGTTTTGTGTTTGTATTTTTGACATTAAAATGGGAAGATGGACAAAACACTTGCAAAAGCATCACAAGCCCTGGTATTTTAGATCTTTCTATTCCTGTTGATCTGCTGGTACTCAAAAGCGAGGAGAATTGTTGCCTCAGTTGCTGATCCCCCCCCCCCCCTTTTGACTTTGACACATGTCACTGTTTTTCTTTAAACTATTTTAGGGGTTTTTGTTTTTGGTTTGGTGGGTTTTTTGTTTTTTTGAAAAAGTAGAAGACTTTACAATTGTGTTTAAGTAGTTACTGTACCTAGTTTAAATGCAAATATGCACAGGCATGACATGCTGCTTTTTCTAGATTTGCTGTACTTAGAGGAAATAATAGCTTTGCAAACCATATTGTTTGTAATATTTGCTTTGAGACATTCCTATCATGTTAAGATCTACTCACAGATTTGTCCCGAGAGAGATTGAAATTTGCACTGTGTTCTAATGTACAATGGGAGAAATCCAATAATGGGAATCCTGTTCAGGCTCCATTGAAATGAATGGCGTCTGCACAGCAGCTGTGCTGAATGGATTGCTTCCAGTGTCATCTGCCTATGCACTGATAATATCCTTGCTGTAAAACAAGTTCTAATAATCACTGAGCCGAGCGCCTGTAAATGGAGAATACTCTTCTGTTGTGGCTAACTTCAAATCCTGGGGATTCTAGCCTCTTAAACACTGAGCTGGTTCACACTTGATGGTGGTCCCTGTTGGGGTAGGTGGGTGGTTGGGTCATTGACAGGATCAAAGCCGAGCAGACTTAGGTGGAAGCATGGTTTCTGTGGTTATGTATCTGCTCTAATTTCTGTGATCATAGCAGCACTTTTTTCAAGCAGCTGCATTCGTGTTAATTGTAGTGTGAAGGCCACCTTCAAGTGTGGAGTGGCCCATTGTTAATCATTGTTTTCAATGTTAGCTGTTTGACAGGAACACCGACTTAGAAAAATGAGTAGTATTTCAATAGGAAACCATAAGCCTTTTATGCTAGAGGTGGCTAATTTTGATCAATTTTGTTTTGTGTAAGCTCTCTTTAAAAAAACAAAACCCAAAAAACAAAACCCCCAAAACACTTGTGTTCTCACTCAAAATAGGAAGCTTCACATGTCCATTTAAGCACACTTTATAAAAACAGATCTTCCCTTCCAACCCTACCACTTCACTGTGATCATATCAGAAGTGTCCTGCATCCATTAAGGTTAGCATCACATGCATCATAATTTTATTGTAAACATAACCAATTCGACTGTATCTAGTTGCAAGCTATGACAACGCCTTAAGTAAGTGGCACTTTTTTTTTTATGTAGAGAAGTCAGCTAAACTTTTGAAGCATGAATGTGAACATTTTCGACATTAGTTTGTGTCTGGATTTCTCCCCATTCTAATTATTGGAGGCTTCATTATATTTTTATTACAGTACCAAAGATTTATTTTGTTCGAGTAGCAGGGAACACTCATCCCTCTAAGGCAGCATTACTGGATTAGAATTAGTGTTTGGAAATTTGTTATGACTGCACTGATATTGACCCATTTAATTTGACATGAGGTGGCCATTGGAATTAATGCATTTATTAAAATCAATTTCCCCTTTTTAATTTTTGTACTAGTTCATCTGTATTTATGAATTTGTGCATTTAACAAGCATTATTAAATAAAAAGTTTTATAAACTCATATGCATGTATTCAGTAATTCCTTTTATTAGGTCCACTTCGAAATGTGAGATCGTTTTTAGAACAGTAAACATCTTACCACAAATCCATGCTCCCCCCCGTCAGTATTTTAATGCAGCATGTTTATGGTACCATGGTTGACAGAGTCCTCAGTAACACTGTAGCAAGGACTATAAGTGTCCTTGTCCCACTGGGAAAGCAGTGGATAATGCGGTAGGCTTGGATGTGCAAGAGGCAGCTCAGCCATGAAGCTCAGAGGAACATATTGCTATCCTTCTCTAGTCTACCTTTATTAGGAAGCTGTATAGAATAAAGTCCTCTACTGCTGTGTAATGCCCCTGTGCACATCCACACAAGTAGCATTGAGCTGCATCATTTGGCACTGTGGATATAGCATAGGGTGCAATGGATCTACTTGAACTCTTACCAGGCACAACTCAACCCTTTGACCCTCTCACACTGCACGAGGTGCCCTTGGTGTGGGAGGAAAAGTGAAAGTTTTGACCGCCATTGGTATATCTTAAAATGTGTTTTTGCAAGTATGATAGGGCTGGGGAGTTAAATGACAAAATTAATTGTGAACAGTTGCCTGGGAAAGTGCAAGTTCCTCTTTTGTACTTGCTCAGTAATACTGCAGGGGCGTGTTCCCCCCTCCCCCATGTTTCTCTCTCTGCCATCTTGAGAAGAAGTAGTGGTACTACTTGCTGCCGGATGCAGATTCAAAGTCAGTCCTATTGAAATTAGGACTTCGCTTCTAATAATACAATTTCCTTCTAAGTAAAAGCGATTTGTAATTTTAAAAAATAATAATATGCCTAGCTTTGTGACTTTGGTGTGCTCAATTCTTTTTTTAATCCTTCAGCTTTCACGTTTACTGTATATTATACCCATAGCTGCTGCCCTTGACACAGGTATAAAGAGAGCTTTGCCCCTGTTAGTGCTTCTTCCCAATGAGATGGGCCTGTTTGGTAACAAAGAGGATTCTACAGCTCCCCAGAGCGTTCATTAGTTAATGCAATGTCTTTTAATTGTAGGTTCCTCTTAATAAGGATGAGAGGCTGTTCACTGGGGTATCTTAATTAAGAGACTACAGTATAACTGCATAGAGTTTTGTTCCACACAGTTCATCTGAAGAAATATTTGAAGATGTCAGGATTTTAAGGTAGGGAAAGGCCTCATTTCTCATAGCTGTAGTTTCTTCCAAAGGTGACTAGTATGTTCCATTTTATTTACCTTATTTGTTTTAATTAAAATACACCTTGTCCCTCCAGTACACTACTGTTCCATTTTATTTACATAGGTTTTGAGAACATCTTTTTCTTCCTGACCTGAAATTAATTCTCTTACTTTGTCCATTCCTGAAATTGAATATTGGACTGTCATTTTTAATAGCTGTCTTTTCTCAGAGTATTGACCTTGTCTCATGTTTTCCAGCATGTGAGTCTGGTATACATCTTGACTGTGAATTGATCCTCCTGACTTCTTGCCATTTTACCTCCGAAGAAAAGGTTCTCAAGTAGTAGCATCAATGCAAATGACAGGCTTGATAGAGTTATCAGACCAATAGATCCTGGGAATGCTGTGGATATAATGCATCTTGATTTCAACAAAGCATTTGGCAGTCTCCTGTGATACCCTTGTTGAAAAGATGGCAAAATGTGAGCTCAGTTATTCATAACAGGTTGAACGATTGTGCCCAAGGGGTGCTCATTAATGACTCGGTGTCAGCCTGGACGGAAGTATTGAGTGGCATGCTACAGAGCCCATGTTATTATATTTATTTATATCTATGTAAACCACTTTGGGAACTTCTGTTGAAAAGTGGTATATAAATATTCGTCACCTGCAGCAGTAGCAACGGATGGTCCCTGGAGCTTGTGGGGGAGTGGGCAGGGCAGCTAGCTAATGGTACTATTTGACTGGTTAAAGTTTGGCAACTGATTTTTGCCAGATCAGAGCTTTGATTATCAACCATGCTATGCCAATAATGTTATATTGCTGTGTGTCAGGTGGAGCTATAACTAAATTGATCTGCTCTTATGGAAGGAAACTGACCAGTCGTTTTTTAAATTGCAAGTATTAAACATAAGGCCACAGTTAAAGTTCTGCACTCACAAAAGGAGAAAAATGCTGACCCACTTCACAGATATCTATGGTAAAAGTGATAAGAAAAGATGGGGTAGGCATAAACACACACACTGTTTCCAGACCTCATGTATGCAGAGTACAGTCTGGAAAATGATCTCACTGGGTGGCTACTCTAATGGGTTGGGGTGGGAGGGAGGAAAACAAAAATCAAGTTGCTGCCTGATTCTATGTATATTTTCCCTGAGTTGAGTGCAACTTTCTTAAAAGTAAGTGTACATAGGAAAACAGCCCTTCTATTTACATTAAGTTAAGCCTTATGATTGCTGAGAGCCCAGGATAGATACCCTTTTTTAGGGTACAGCTAAATAATTTTTTCACTTGAGTAATGCTCATTGGGCAAAGAGGCACCTTTTTAATGTGGTGATTCTCTTTATTTAGCAGGGGGAGAGTAACTGGCCCTATCCACTCCTAGCACTGTACCTCCAGTGACTGTTGCTGGAATCCATGTTTCTTTTTAGATTGTGAGCCCTTTGGGAATAGGGATCCATCTTACTTATTTATTATTTCTCTGTGTAAACCCAAATGGCCCTGTGCCATTTTTGGAAGGGCGGTATAGAAATTGAATGAATGAATAAAATAAATAATGGCCACCTACACAAATGGCCATACACCATTGCAAAGAAAATGGTTGCAAATGTTTCCCCTCTTGCCCATCAGAATAAGGCAAAGAGTGAGTGGACTGGGGTTGGTCCTGACCCAGCAGCTTCTATATTTACGATGTAGAGTACATTACCAATAGCAAACTGCTTACAAAGATATTGTCAGGACCCCATCCAGATGAGAAAGACATGGACTGCCCTTGATCTTTAGCAAACACAAATCCTCTTGGTTTAATGGTTTCATATTTTCTCCCAATATGCACATGCATGTGCACATGCATTCCAATTACAGGAGACGGCAAGAATCTATATTTGGACCAGTGCTCTTTAACTTGTTCATAAATGATCTAGAAGTTGGGATAACCAGTGAAATGGCCAAATCTTCAGATGGCACTAAACTATTTAGGGTAGTGAAATCCAAAGCAGATTGTGAGGCTCTGCAAAAGGATCTCTCCAAACTGGGGGAGTGGGTGACAAAATGGCAAATGTGGTAAAACCCCAACTTCATATGGACTCTGAGCTGTCAATGACTGACCAGCTGAGAGATCTTGGAGTCATGGTGGACAATTCGTTGAAAGTGTCGACTCAGTGCACAGCAGCTGTGAAAAGGGCAAGTTCCATGCTAGAGATCATTAGGAAGGGGAATGAAAATAAAAATGCTAATATTGTAATGCCCTTATACAAATCTATGATGTGGCAACATTTGGAATACTGTGTGCAGTTCTGGTCACTGTATCTTAAGGAGGACATTGTAGAACTGGAAAAGGTGCAGAAGAAAGCAACCAAGATGATCAGGCCTAGAGCACCTTCTCTAAGAGGCAAGGCTACAGCATATGGGACTTTTTAGTTTGGAAAAGAGGTTATTATGTGAGGTTATTATGTGAGGACATGATAAAAGTGTATAGAATTATGCATGAATTGTCCCTTTCCCACAACACTAAAACCAGGGGTCATCCCATGAAACTGAAAGCTGGGATATTTAGGATCAACAAAAGGAAGTCCTTTTTCACACAGTGCATCATTCATCTATGGAATTCTCTGCCATGGGATGTGGTGGTGACCACTAGCTTGGATGGTTTTAAAAAGGGCTTAGACAATTTCATGGAGGACAGGTCTATCAATGGCTACTAATCTGATGGCTATAGGCCACCTCCAGCCTCAGAGGCAAGATGCCTCTAAATACCAGGTGTAGGGGAGCAACAGCAGGGCATGTCTTCACCTGTGGGCTTATCAGGTACATCTGGTGGGCCAGTGTATGAAACAGGATGTTGGACTAGATGCATCCTGGGCCTGATCCATCAGGGCTGTTTTTATCACAATCCGTTTCCAAAACAAATTGGTTTGAAAGGAGGAAACGCAAGTACATCCAAAAGTTAAGCAACTTACAATTGGTGTGTGAAAGCTGAAATTGCTAATCAAATTGCATGAGGCAAACAGACGGCATTCAAGGGGCTGTAGCTCTTTGGGATTGCATGGGAAGAAGTTGTGGGGGTGATGATGGGGATGGATCATGGAAAAGCACTGCAAGTGGTAAAGAGCTGGAAAAGCTGTGTGCTTAGCCACAGCTGCAGAATAGGCTGGTGGAGATGGGGACAGTGGCACTCTTACCCCTGGACTTTGGGGCCAAGTCCAGGGCCTCTACACCCCCTGGGGGCTCCCAAATCCTCAGTCCTGGGTGGTGTCACTGCTGGCCCACACTGCACTGGGCAGCAGAGTGTGATTATTACTTGTGCCGGGTATTTTAGAGATGGGGTGAGGGAGTGGGGAAAGAAAAATGTGGGATAATAAAAAGAGTGTTTCAATTTATTTGTGAGGAGAGGACACTTCCAAAGTAGCCTCTCTGTTTTCAACAGGTGAGGACAAACAAAACTTTCTTTAAAAACCAATCTGGGTAACTTGGAGCCTGATGCTTCTTGAAGAAATCAAATACCAGAATTGGAGGCCACCACTCTCAGAGGCACGATGCCTCTAATACCAGTTGCAGATGAGCAACAGCAGCTCTTGCCTGTGGGCTTCTCAGAACATCTGATGGGCCACTGTGTGTAACAGGATGCTGGACTAGATAGGCCTTTGGCCTGATCCAGCAGGGTTGTTCTTATGTACTTAATTCTTCTATATCACTTCATCTAATTCTGTCATAGAATTATGCTACTGAATCATGCTACTGAAGCATTTCTTGAACAGGCCTTACAAAGCCAGCATTGGGGTTAGCCATGTTGCATATGGATCAGAGGGCCCATGCTTTCTGACATGTACATAGTTCCACCCTTAGATCTGCCCCCTCACTGGAGGGCTTGCTGCTGGCTCTACTTCCATAGTAAAGAAGCCATTTCTCCCTGTTCCTGCCAAGCCCCAGCTCCTCCTTTGTTCTTTGTCTGAACTTCTGCGGGTTCTTTTCCTTGTTTCCCTTGGTCCTTTTCCACTTCTCCGGACCATCCCTTTCTTCCTTTTCTACCTGAGCCCTTTCAGATTCTTATCCCCTTTTCCTTTGGTCTCCAGTTCTCTGACTGACTTTGCCTTTCCTCACCCATATCTGTTGGGTTTCTTTCTTTCCCCCTCTTAGCTTTTTTGCCAGGTTCTGACTGGCTCCTCCTCCCCACCCCATACTCACTCAAGTATTTCTCCTTGTCATTCTCAATCTCCAGCTGGTTCTCCTGACCAGCTCTTTCTTTCTTTTCTACCTGAGCTCTTTTGGACTCTTTCCCCATTTGTCTTCAGCCTCCCTTCTGGTTCTTCAACTGGTCTCTGTCTCTCACTCTTCCCACTTCTCCCTGGGTCTATTTATTGGATTCTTCTGCTAACCAGACCACCCAGCACAGCTTCCCTTCCCCTTCCCCCTCCATAAGAAACTCATATCTATCCGTCATAGCAGAGGTAAAGCTTCTATCTGTTAATGATACTGCTTCTGGGGGAAACTGGCAAACACGCCTGACTAACTTTTGGACTTGTGTGGGGAACCATCAAGCTTAAAGGGAGCAGCCTGTTACATAACATACTTGTGCAAAAGCTTCAGTCTTGGAAATGATCGACAGGGAGTTGAAGTTCAAAAATAGAATCAGGTTTATTTTAGGGTTTCAGGGTACAGGAAAGAAATCCTGATTAGTAAGCAACAAAATAATTTCTAGTAAAACTAGCCAGGCTAATCGTATCAAGAATACGAAGTTGAAACTCACAAAGTGGCATTTTGGTTTGAGATCCAAATTAAATCCACTCAAGGCTGACCAGAGAAACGGTCTTAGATAACAGCTTTGGACTTTTGAGAGAGAAGGAAAAGAGAGGAGCAATAGGTTTCAGAGCAGAGATTAGTTTACCATGTTCCTTCCAGTGGAGTGTGCGGACTCTTGTTGCTCAACTGATGCCAAGAGACCTCTTTCCTCTGAGACAAGCAGGAAAGCAGAAGACAGGAGCAGGGACCCGAATTCCACTTGAGGGTCAGAACACCAGAAAAAGCCCAAAGGAGGTCTGATCTTGGGAGACGAATATCTCACTGCATCCAAGTGTTCTGCACAGATCAGTCTTGGGAAAAGATCTGATCTGGAGGTGGAAAGTGGGACGGGCACATGAGTCCAGGCACAGCAAGGTGGTATAGCTAGTGCCAAGACACACAAATACACAGTGGGTGAATCCAGAGAAGAGACATACTGCTTGGCAGTCTTGAGGGTTGAATAGGCCATATCTTGCCCTGAGGGCAAGTGCTGACCACACCTTTCTGCTGAAAAGAGTGACATGCATGATAGACAAAACAACACATGTGTCCAGTTCAGACTTTGTTGGGTGTTCTCTACCACCACAAAGAGGTGAATAGGTTGAGAAACCTGTGCAGGATGGAGCAGAATAGGCACATTAGAGTTTCTCATTTAGTCAGGAGAGACCTTGGGAGTGCCTTGGAATGTTTTAACAAGTGGTCCTCCCAGTCCTTGAGTCCACCATTAACACTTCTTGTTAGAGATATGAGCCTATTACCTCTTAACCTTATTCCTCCCTGCAAAGGTGATAAGCTTGAGCTGATCCAATGTCCAACATAGAGAGGAGCATTTGGCTATTTCTTTAGAAGAATAGCATTTAATTAACTCATGTCTACTTCAGCTACCTAATCTGTACTGAAATCAGAGAGGCGAGCAGATGAATAGTCCTCTTTCAGTCATGAGTCACACTTGACCTGGAGTTACCTTTCCCCATGCTATCAGCCAAGTGACATACCCACATGAGTTAGCTTCATGCAAGCAAATGGTGAGCCCACGATCCTGTGAGTTCAGAGAGACAAAATGGAAACTACAAGTCTGTGGCTCCAAGGTGTAGGGGTGCTCCTGGAAGCCCCCAAACAGGTTATCTTGGTAACAAAACTCAGACAAGTGTACATCTTGTGTGTCTGCATAATGTGGGAATCCCCTTATTAACAGTAATCAAACCTCTTTGTACTCAACAAAATATACTGCTGTTTGGATTTTTAAACCCATAGTTGTAACTTTCTTTGGAAACTGCCTGTTTTATATAATCATGCTCAAAGGTCCCACCAGGGGATAAAACATTCTGCTCATAACAGCAGCACTAATCTTCCTGGCACTGGGCTGCATCGGGAGTGGGGGACCAGATCATGGACTGTGCATGTCTGCTTATTCCTTACTCTCACCTGATGGTACCTATTGCAATGAAAGCTAATGGGGTGGGACACATCCTTCTTCAGTGCCTCCACTAGAGTGTTGGTACTGAAGGATGTCCATGTATGTCACTCATTTGAGCTTTGTGCTCTGGCAAATGAATCCTGTGGGCTGTTGGAGGTGGTGGTAGGAGGACTATATCCACTAATTGGTTAGGTTTCCTCATTCTGGGGGCCATCAGAGGGAGTGGAGGAACACTCATCCTCTGGTCTCACTCCCAATGATGTCTAGTGCCAGGAAAGCTTATCAGGTGGCTGACATCCTTCAGTGCTGCTGCCAGTGTGATGATGCTGAGGGAGAACTTCCGCTGCCTGGTTAGGCTTTCTGATGCTGGGGGCATGCAGGGGAGTGGGGAACTTGTGGGTGTGGCCACTGGTTCCCACCTTTTCCTCAATAGGACCTGATGGTGGAAATGTTAACGTGACATGATTGGGGTGGGGGTGGAGGAGGTCAACACATGCCATGGGGATGGGGCCACTGTACCCTGGGGGGAGGGGCAGCACAGGGCTTTGCAAAAGGGACCTCCACTATATTGTGGGGCCCTGGCTTAAACTAGACTCCATCTAATGGAGGAATGTTTTGTGACTCTGGGCCCTTTTCCACGCAAAGTTTGTGCTCAGTCATTGAGCTGCAGCTACTCTACTTACTCCGCCAGCCTCTTTTCAAGCCATCCTGCACACTCGTATTTATATCAACTCTGCTGCTGTAATGGTTTTACAAGGGGCTACGGATGCGTGCCTGTAGGAAATCCACATTCTCCCTGCTAGAATGTCAGCAGCAAAACGGATGCTGTCCTGGGGTCCTTGTATACATACTGCTTGCATCTGAAATGTATGTTGATACACTGACCGGGAGGGCATGAGTGATGGAGGAAAGTGATGGATAGGCCAGTATCCCCTCAAGCAGCACCAACCTCAGTGTTGCCTTGCCACATTGGCTGCTAAACACACACAGAGATGGCTTATTGGAGTCTCTTCATTTCCCTCCAACACCAGGTTCTCTTCTTCTCCCCGTTCATGAGTGCTACATGCTGTTTCCATGTGCAGAGGGCAGAACAATCCTCACTACTGCTTGAGTGGTTCTGCTTGAATTAAATTGCCATATTTAAATTTTTGGTTGTATATACTATATGATTATCCTATCTGTGAAACTCTCTAAAAGGAAATTTTTAAAAAGACATTTTTGCTTTTTAAAAAGCTTACATGTACTTTTAGAAAAAATGCAAGGAAGTGATTATACAATGTGCCACATAGTTCTCAACAAGGAGTTTATTTTCTGTCTGCATAATGACATGTCTAGATAATGTCTTCTTTTTTAGTTCATTTTTTAATGTAACAAAAAGGCTGATTGACGTACCAGTAACTTTCCCATTTTTCCCAAAATGTAAATTTTGAGAACCTAGGTTTTTTAAAAAAATTATTCTACATTTTGAAGAATCCTTTATTTCTAAAGCCCACTGTACTGTTCAAATGAGGCAAAGTAAACAATAGATTATGTTGTACATTTTCACATTACCCTATTAAACATTTTGCCGAAGAGTTCCTGAGTGTTCCAGAGTAATGAGCCATCCCATTGCAGTAGGGCTGGGGCTAGCCCTTTGGTTCTGAAGCATCACTGCCTTGCATAAGAGGATTTAGCTGTTAAAAGGGATGGAAGCAAACATGGAAGGCAAATCAGAAGAGAGGAACCAGCTATTTGAGAAACAGTACATCAAGGGCTTGTATCAGTTACAATGCCTGAATTCGCCTTCACTCATCTCCTGAATTCCATGTCTTACATATTCTTCAAAGGAAAGCTCCAAAGAGATCACACATTTCTATCAGTGCCAATTAATTAAATGTTGTCCTCAGACATGGTGGGTACAAAGGAATGACAGCTCCCTAAGGGCCGTGTCAACGTACCATTTCTGCCAACTGGAAGACGTACAGAGGAGAACTTCTTGTGTGAGTTCCTTCTGCCATGGGATCAACTTGAAGAGTGTGGGGGTATGGGAGGTGGGAGGGAGAGCAGTCTTCTTATAATGCAATTGACTCTGAATGCAAGAAAGAAACACAATAACTGACATAGTGAATTACTTGTATAAACATTTTCACATGTACCTAAATGTCAAATTTATTCTGTTTCCCCCCTTGAATAAAAACTATAACGAACAGATTTGAGTGGGTGAGTCTCCTTTTAATTATTTCTCTTAGGATGTGCAGGCTAGGTGGGAGATAAGGGAAATTAGATAAAAGAATTAGATGAGGGATTTCCCAAATTTTGATTTTTAAAAATTAATCAATCTTAACTACACTTAAATCTGACAGGTTTTCTTCATTTGACAAGTGGATGAAGAATGAAATTCTGTCAGAAATCCCATATTACTTCAAACTGATTAAAAATATGCAGCATGCCAATAGGAGTACGTGGCAGGGATTGGAATAAATGTGTGTGAACAATGATACCTAACACACTGTCTGCCTCTTATTTATCCTTACCAGGGTTAAAAAATTACAACCCTAAAATATGGTGAATGACCTCCAGCAAACTGCTTGCAGAAGGATGTTGTGCCAGCTACTTGTGCTAAGTCTGGAGCTTAGGGATATAGGAAACTGTCTCACACCAAGTCAGATCCATTGGTCCATCTAGTTCAGTATCGTTTACTCTGACTGGCAGAGACTCTCCAAGGTTCCAGGCAGAAATATTCCCCAACCCTACCTGGAGATGCCAGGGTTTGAACCTGGGACCTTCTGCATGCAAAGCAGATGCTCTTCCACTGCAGTTATCAAAGCCCCATCCTCAGGGGTGGCATACATGGGTCTCCCATCCAGGCACTGACCACACCTATTTAGCTTCAGCAAGGCGACTGTGTTGTGCAGTGACGAAGCTAATCAGGCAGAACTGGGGAGGCTGAAAATTAAAATTATTTAAGGAAAACAAATGGGGGGGGAGTTAACTTACCTTAAACTTACTTGAAAATGAGATCGATTCAGCGATTCTTTTTGTTTGAGAAGGTATCAGTCACTCAACTTGCACAGACTCAAGGTATTAAGCGTGAATACATGAAAACGTAAGGCAAGAAGAAAATGTAGTACTCTTGAACCAACAACCCCACAGCTGCAAGCAGGAATGGAAGTGATGGAGAGACTCTCGTCTCTCACCATTGGGGTTTCACCTGACAGAGGCTAGCCTCACTCACACAGATCATGTAAAGCTAAAGTAGCCCTCCCTCCACCTTTTCCCTGTGCGTGCCAGACTGTATGGAATCTCCCAACAGAGGCTGGGTTTCGTCAGCCTCATGAGCGCATGGTGGTGTTCTAGTTGTTCAGACCACGTTGCAGATGCAACTGGAATCGGGAAATACAATGACAGAATATATTTTTGTGATTCCTGGTTGTTGGTTTCTAGTAGATGATTGATTATTTTATGTTTGGGTAGGCTCAGCCTCAAAGCTTTATAGGACTCTTTGCCACCATGTTTGGGGAACCATGCTGGCATTCCAGACTCATGTTGCACTACCACAAGCATACCTGTACTTGTGCACCTGTCGCGGCATGCCTCATTTGTTTTAAAAGGAACTTTTGCACAGCAGTGCAATAGCACTTGTGCGCAAACCCCATTTGTTTTTAATACAACGATGTAATTTTCCTACACTAGCACAACCTTGCTCATTATGCAATCACTTTGATAGTCAGGATGTCAGCCTTTGTTTTTCACTGTAGTGTAACATGATAACTGAATGGGAGCCCTGGATGCCAATGGCATTCTTTCGCAGACAAAACACATCACTTCCCTTTAAAGTCCACAAAAGGTCTGTTGCCTTCCACCTGCCCTCTTTCTTGGTGCCACTCAGCAGCAACCAGTTTATTCCTCTCCTCTTTCATGTTGTAGTAAAGTATATGCTAAAAAGCCTGTCTGGCTAGGGTTAATGTAAGAGAGCCATTTGTTGGGGAAATTAGCTATTGCTATAATAACAATTTATTACAGGGCTTCTCAACCCCCCCCCCATGTTGTTATACTACAACTCCCATCATACCCTGCCACAATGGCTGAGACTATGGGAGTTGTCCTCCAATAACATCTGGGGACTCAAGTCTGAGAAGCCCTGGTTTACACCACAGAACTGTTTCATCTGGTCATAGCCAGCAGAGCAAGGAGAAGTTTAGTCTGGTTTACAACAGATAGTTCTTATAATAAAATCATTTGAAACAGAGTTTTGTAGAACAATAGAACATGGTAGCAGAAATGAGGTGCCAATAAGTGGCGGGGAATTGGCTCAAAGAAACATCGACTACATATAAACAGAGGGAGCTGCAGAGATGGAGCACCCAAAAACACCAACAGAACAGAAGGCCTCAGGTAAAGAGCTCCAGGGTATTGAAAAAAGATTCAAACTGATGATGTATACTTGAGGATAGGTCATTCTGAGAAAGAACATTAGCACGAAGAAGCTATTATCCTGAATTTGGGACTATGATGTCTTTAATAGCATACAACTAGACCAGGATGCAGAAGTTTCAAGAATTTTGTATTCCAAAAATTGAAGGGGGGGAATTGTGACAGATGTGCTACAAGATGACTCAGAGAGAAGGCAAGATATTTAAAGTATGTTTATGAGACTAGGAGCTGATGAGCCAGGGCTGCAATTATGGGCAGTTCAGGCGCTCCATCCTAAAAGATCAAATTATGATTGGCACCAAAGATCAAGAGATTTTTGTTTTTTTAAGGATGTTTAGATGATCTAGATTTTGATTGTAGTTAAAGCTGTCAGAACCTAGATTTTGATTTTAGATAAAGACCTAGGTTTTGCTTTTAAAGCCTCACTATATCTTCCAACTGGTGCAATTTATCTCAGCTGCTTGGCACTGCCAGAAGGTGACAAAAAAATATAGTGAGGCTCACAAGTTGTTACTTCAAACAATGAGCAGAATGCAGAAAGGCCAGCAAGCTAAGAAACCAAGGACGTCTACAGACAGACAATTACAAAATTATCTAGGAAGTGGAACAAGATGGGGTGACTCCAAAGGGACACCAAGTACCCCTTCAGAAAAGTAGTTGCCCCCACCTGCCCCCGCCATTTCTGTTTCAGAAATCTAACATGTTGGGTACAGCTCACCCACCCAGGAATGAACTTTGTCCCTTCTGTGCCCCCCACTGCAATTTTATCTGGTGCCACCACTGGATGCACAAGGGGTGGCTGTGTTCACAAAGCCCCCCAATTTCTTGCACTGAACAAATACTGTTTGTGCAAAAAGCGCCATCCTCTTTCTAGAATCTGCAATCAGAAGACTTAGGGGAGGGACGATAGCTCAGTGCTAGAGCTGTTGTGAACCAGGCCTGATTTGTATACTAGATATGCTCAGGAGCTAGCATATTAAATTAGGCTGGCTTCACCAGTGTCACAAGTTCTTTTATACGGTGACCATGTATAGTCTGGGCGCAAGAGAGAAAGGAGATCAAAGCAATCCTAAATGATTCAGTGGGCTTTATTGAGTATAAAAGAATAACAACATCAATCTTAACTGAGCAGAAAACAGAACAATCTATCAGTGTTACTAACAATATTTCAACCATAGCCATCAACAACATTCACCCAGTGTTCCTAATTACATATATGTGTGTGTTAAATCTTCCTAGAGCCTAATATAATTCAGATATAAATGGAAAAGAGCGGGGTAAGGAAGATTAAGGACTGGCATGGTTTGGGGAGATCAGGAATTAGTAGAGGGAAGAGGGGAAAGGAGAAGAAGGGGCAAGGATGGAGGGATCCAAGGCTTGTAGAGCAGCATATTACCAGGGTCAGAAGCTTGAGAGCGGTGGGGCTTTCAGCTGAAGGAGAGAGGCTGTAGCTGGAGACAGGAGCTTGGGAATGATGGTCAAGCAGGCAGTTTGCTCAGAGCGAGGCTGAGAGTGAGAGCACCATGGCTGGGGAAGTCTTGACTTCTCACTGTGCAGCAGAAGTCACAGACAGTTCCTGTCCATGGACAGAGCTCCTGCTTGTTGCCCCATGGCTTAGGAGCAAACTCTGGGATGGCTCTTGAGCACGTATGCTTGTTAGGCAAGATTGCTAGCTCTCTGTTTGGCTTGCTCCCTTTTTGTAGTTGCTTCTCCCTTTGATCTCCATAGAGGCCGTACAAAATGTCCTCATCCTTCCTGGGTCCCCAAAAAGGTGGCAATTTGCTGTTAACTTCTGGATATTGTCTTTTAATTATTCAGGATATTAGCTCAGTCCAGGGTGATCTGAATCCCATCTTCTGTTAGCTGCTATTTAAGGGAGGAGATGTTCTATTTTGCCCAAAGCAAATCTGCACCTCTGGCTACATAAGAGCATCTTCTCTTGTCCCCAGATTCCTGGTGCCTGCTCCCAGAAGGTATTAAAAGTCAGGAGTTAGTGAAAGAATTAGCTCTATTTGTGTGAGACAGCAATTAAATTACTTCTTGTGTACATCTATCTAGTGTGTAATTATAACAAAAGAATATTTAAAGTAACATCAAAAGGGGTACATGTGTGAGGTGAGTTAATCAATATATTTGACTGAGGCAGAAGCATCCTGTCAGTGAGGTAAGGGGATTACTGGAGAGCAAGTTAATTTCAACAGTGTGAGACTGGTAATCAAGCAAGACCCATTGTGTCTCTTGTGAGTTTGACAAACACTGATAAACAATGCTAGATTGCCCCTGCCTTCACAAATCATTTACCAGGCAGTCATGAGATCTGGGTGTCATGTACTGGTTAGGTCATCTGAATTCAGGCATTAATCGATTCCTTAATAAAAATGGAATCAGACACAGGCCTGAATTCCATATACTTCTGGATTGGTACCTCTGGGTCTAATGTTGGGGTACGGGTGCCCCCAACAGAGCACATGCTTTGCATGCAGAATATCCCAGGTTCAATCCTGCTTATCTCCAGTTAAATGGATCTGGTAGAAGGTAATGGGCAAGACTTCACTGGAAGCCCTGGCAGGCCACTGCCAGTCAGAGAGGACAATACTGAGCTTGATGGGCAAAGGTTATAAGGCAACTTTGACAAGTTCAAGCAACACGTGTAAGAGAGAAAACATGGACGCTAATGAGATACAGTGGGTGAATATAGAGACTGCATTGAAGAAGACTTGTATGTAGATGCCATGTTGGAAGAAACATAAATTAGAAAGTGGACAATTGCATTAGAAACCACTTGTAAAAATATTTTCATTCTCCTTTTCAACCTGAGTTCTCAAAGCATCTAATAATGCAAACATTAAAATCTCCATCATCATCTCTGATAGAAGGTGGCTGACTGGCTGCAGATAGGCACAGCTCTTGTTGGGGAGGAGCTAGATCATCATTGGTCTCAACTAGGGTGTGTGGCCCTCTGGGACAGACCCCCTGCAAATGAAAACTCAATCGGGGCGGGGAGCTAAAAATCATGCCCCTTCACACCTCCATTGGGGTTGGGGAGGAAGACTGGAGTACAGTACAACTCCAGTCTTTTTGCATCTTGGCAAGGCTACTTCCATTTCCATAGCCCAGTGGAGGATGTAAGCCACACTATGTAATTACCCCACCAAGCAGCAATTTGCGCCTGAAGCATCAATTTTGCCAACACCTGCCAAATGAAGCTAATGTTTTCTCTGATGAAGTGGGCTCTAGTCCACAAAACTGTATGTTTTTAAGCAATGTTCCCTGTAACAGGGATTCTCAGATGTTGTTAACTATACTTCCCAGCATCCCCCCTGCAGTGGCCTTTGGCTGGGAATGATGGGAGTTGCAGTCACCAACATATGGGAATCCCTCTTAAAGTGAACACTGTTTTTAAGGTGCCACAACACTCTTCAGTGTTCACTGAACACACTCTTGCTGAAACAAATGACAGGACCAGTTCTCTGGAAGTTGTGTGCACACAGGAGTTTCATCTTCTGCCCCACTTTGATGACCTCTATGGAAAACATACTTTATGGTATTGTCTCAGTTTGGCATGCCCTCATGGCTCTTTTCTCCATGTGGATTGTGCATCTTGAGCATAGGGCCCAGTCACTTGCACGTGCCACTCATGGCTGACAATCCTCCAAGAATGGTAGCTATAAGTGTAGAATCCAGATGTGGTATGCAAGGACAAAACAGTGGAGTTGAGGAATATTAACAGTTTAATGAGACAAATATTATTTACAAAGAGGCAAGAGCAGTCTGCTTTTCAATGCTCTTGCTGGTGGCTGTTTGTTAACCCCACCTCTATTACAGGACTGGAATACAAGTAACTGAAGCACCATTCAAAAGCTGGCCTGGATGTAGGAATGGGTTAGAACACCACAAAGAGCAGAAAATGTGTGTACGTCTTTCAAGTGAGCAGTGATCTGTATTCTTCTCGTAGAATGACACCAGAGCCCCTCCTAAGCTGTTATGCCACAGACAAGCCAGTCAGTGGTATTTCATGGTTTACTGATGCCTAATTTCCTCTATCAACCCCTCCAAACTGTCTGCTTTTAATATAAGTGTCTATGACACATTATTTTTGATGGAGAGGGCTAGGAGAAATGGTTTCCGCTAGAGCTGCTGTCAATAAAGCTCCATAAATCAGCACGCCAAGGCAGGCTGAAGGCAAAGACCAGTCCATGAATCATCCATCACATCTCAAGGAGTACAGAACCTGTTTTAACAGAGGAAAACTCAAGCTTGATGGTAATTTAGAATGAGACTAATGGACGTGTAGTGCTCTGATTTTGTGTGATAAACCCAACAGAGGGGTTTACAACAGAGGTGCATAACTATGACCATCATGGCCCTAGTAGCCTTAGTGCCTCCAGCTGAAACAAAGCCTAAGTACCAGCACACATAGCCGCCATTTTCTTAGTTTTATTCCTTGCTACCTTTTTCTTTCTTCCCTTCCTTCTGTTTGTCATCTCCTGCACTGTTGAAGTGTATTTGGTGAGTGTGGCTCATCAGTTTGAGAGTGTCTGCTTTTTCATTGTTTATGTTGCTCTGTAAAGCATTGATGGGTCTCTCTATATATGACTGATTAAAAAATACAGGCTGAGGTGGTGACACAGAGGCAGCATTTCATGGGAAACATGGTGGGAGGACAGTGGTACTCTTACCTCTGAACTTCAGGGCCAAAGTCCAGGGCCTCCACACACCCTGGCGGGGGGGGGGGGATCCTCTTTAGACTGTCCCGGGTGGTGTGGTCAATGCTGGCCTCCACTGTGCCATGTGGCCAAGTGTGATTGTGACTTGAGCTGGGTGCTTTAGAGACAGAGGGGGGAGTGGAAAAAGAAAATTGAGGGATGGGAATATGCTATATTGTGTGTTGAAATGTTTCTGCTACTGAATATTTCACTCACTCACTCATTCATTCATTCATTCATTCAATTTCTATGCCGCCCTTTCTAAAATGGCTCTGGGCAGTTTACACAGAGAAATAACAAATAAATAAGATAGATCTCTGTCCACAAAGGGCTCACAATCTAAAAAGAAACATAAGATAGACACCAACAACAGTCACTGAAGGTACTGTGCTGGGAGTAGATAGGACCAGTTACTCTCCCCCTGCTAAATAAAGAGAATCACCCCGTTAAAAGGTGCCTCTTTGCCAAGTTTTCAGGGGTTGCATAAATATACTCCATGTGTTAAAAATACTGTGTTTGTCATAGGATGTGTGTGTGTGTGTCTGTGTGTCTGTATGTTGGGGGATGACGCTTAACTTGCAGTGGGAGGGGGGCCTTCAGCAGTGGGAGGTCTCCAAAGTCTGCTATTACTAAAGGAGGGGAGGGGGACATGGGAATGTCCTATGTAGATGAGGGAGGGGAGAGGATGCTGGGGAGTCTGTCTTACCATAACCTGGGAAGATGTCGTGAGAAGTAATCCCAGCAAAGCAGTCCATGTATACACAACCGCAATCCTGTTGTCTGGCAGCTTGTGCAGGCTTGTCCTCTCATGAGAATTCCAGTCTTCTGAGGGAGGCTATGCCCTTGTAAAGGTGCTGCCCCAGCCACAGACTGTGAGCTCATGAGTTGAGCCAGCTCACTCACTCACCCACCCACACACCCAATGGTGCCCCATTTGTGTGGGATCCCCAACTCTTATTGGTATAAGTAAGAACAGATGCCCCTAAATGTCCCCACACTCATCCCCTGTGAAGACTTTCATGCACTCAAAGGACATCTAGATGCTCCATGTGTCATGCCCCGGTCACGTGTATGCATGGGGCGGAGGGAGAGACACTGGGACAGGCCTTTACACCCATTGGAATTTGAGTTCCTGGTCTGGCATCGTGTCATATGCTGATCTATCAGTGCAGAGAATTGCAGGAGAGGAGGACCCCCATTTTAAAGCCATTTCGGGGCACGGGCAAGGGTTCACATATCTACATAGGTGGAAGGGCTGGCAGGGGGTATACTCAGCAGCAGCCCCCAAGACATGAAAAGCAGTCTCTGGGGTACCCTTCACCAGGGCTTTCCTCCACACTGCAACCTTGCTTGACACAGAGCCCCGTCACTTCCATGAAGGAGTGATTGGTGGGAGAAGGAGATGTTTTGCCGTCAGGCATCATGACTGAAGCTGCTCAGCAATTCTCTCTCCTTCCCTCTGATGCTTCTTCTTATGAGCTGAAAGGGGGTGTCCTTTCATTCTCATATTTAAGCAGTGCTCCCCTGGTTAGGTGGCCATATCGTCTCAGCAGGAGCGCACTTTCCACATATTGGAGCACTACTAACCCTGGCAACTGGCTCTGCTCATGAGTAAGCCTGGGGAGCACAAACCCCCAAAGGGGAAGGAGCTGGGGAGCACAAGCCTGGGGAGCACAAACCCCCAAAGAGGAAGGAGCTGGGGCCCCCTTCCCCAACCTTTCAGTGTGAAAAATAGAACTTTGATGATCAGGTATGCCGGGGGTCATCTTTTGCACCCGACCATGAGCACACACCCCGCCCAAGTAGTTGCACTGATGGGGGAGACACCAGGTTCAGGGATGGACCTTTAAGCCCCTTCAACATCCCCAGGTTCAGTCCAGCATAGTGCTGTATGCAGATCTGCAGGTGCGTGGATTCATGGGAGAGGGGAGCCCTAGTTTCTAGCTGCCCCCGGACAGCTGGGTCACCCTTCAGGACCCAGGCAGGGGTGCACATGTCCACGTGGGTGGACGGGCTGGCAGGGGGCAGGCTTTCACAGATGCTTGGTGGCAGTTTCCAAGACAAGAAAAGCAGTCTCCAGGGTACCCCTCCCCACAGCAACCTGGCTTTACATAGAGCCCCAATAGCCTGACACCTTTGTGTGGGAGTTGTCCAGGGGAGAAGGGGATGTTTTGTCATCACACATGATTAGAGGTTTTTCTCGGAAATTCTTTCCCCTCCCCTGTGATGGTTCTTCTAATAAGTTGTATGGGTGTGTCCCCATAGCCCGGCACTCTCTTGAGTGAGTACGGTCCACCCTGTGTCGGCATCCTATGTCCTCATCACATAGGAGAAATCTCTCCTTTCACTGGAGCAATGCTGATCCTGCTGCCAGGTCTTGCTCATGAGTAAGCCTAAGGATCAAACATCCCCCTGGGGAAGGGGCTGGGCCCCTCTTCACCAACCTTCTGTAAAAAGAGTAGAACTTAGCTGCTCAAGAATCTCTGTCTGCTGCCACCTTTTGGAGCCGTCCCAGGCATCCCCCCCACCCTATGCTCTCCTCCCAGCATTGTGATGGGGTGCCCTGCTTATGTTGCCACCTGGAATGCTTGTGCTTGCATGTGTACATCGCTGTCACTTCCTTTTCAGGGAGCAAAGAACTTAGTGTCCATCCTGTCATCCTGTCCCCTTTCCCTCCTGCCTGCCAGCTGCCAGGAGCAAGGGATAGAGTTGGTACAGAGGATGTCAAGGCGGCAATGGGGCATCCGGCATTCCTGCTGCCTGGCAATTCCATAACTGCATAGCTGGCAGGAGTGGCAGGGCTGAGAGGCGGCCAGCAAGAAGCGCCAAAGGCATGGAGCAACCATGTCCTTGCACGGGTCTGCACCACCACCTCTGTGGTTGCAGTTTGGACATAGGCACAAAACTACAGTTATGGCAGCATCCGGAGTCAGATGTAACGCCTTGGCAGCCAAACTTCAGATCTCGAAGGTTCTTGAAGGTTCAAATTGGAGTTTGGCTAGGCAAACCGGAGGGCATTTTTGGCCTGAAAACGTGTTTCCCACGTTTGGACGTACTGCAGTTCCAACCTCTGCCCCATTTAACTCCAGTTTGGCATTACATAGGAACCCAGCCTAAGTAACTACCAGAAAAGTGGCCTCTGATTGGGTCCCGGCTCTTTAAGGCTGAAAACACACATCATTAAAGAGAGAGTTCACAATGTTATGAATGCAATGTGAGCTTTGTTTTTATGGTAACATCTGCAACTGACATACCTGTGAATCAAACAATGAAATGCCAGTCTTGCTCCTCCCTGCTTCCTTACCTGTCCATGGATGATGCGTCCTCCTTCTCCTTTGGCTGGGAAATAAAATGCCAGCAATGAAAGCAGCACATGTGGTTCTGGTAACGTTGAAACAACTGCTCATGTTCTTCTGTATTGTGATTATTACAGAGACATAAGACGCCAACTAATTGCCCCACTTTTGATTAATTTTCCTTCGTTGAGATGATTTTTATTTAAATTATTTGCTCACTAATCCTAATTTGGATGTTATTCATATTGTGGCCAAATATTGTTATATAATATGCCAAATGTGTATAAACATAGTCTGATTTTATATTATTATTATTTTCTTATCTGTTTTATATTGTTGTATTGCTGGTCTATGATCGAAATAAAGTTTTACTTACTTACTTAAAAGCAGCACAGGGTTCTCCCATCTAAGACATCCAGCAGGGAGGTCCTTTGTTCCCCAACAGAAGGATGAGGAAGAGGAAATGGTGGTGGCAGCAAAAGCAAGTGAGCATGACAGAGCAAGTTATATAATTTTCATGTTAGTAGGCTGGATAAAGCTCACATTGGGTTCCCAGTGCAGTGTGCTCTCTTTATGTATGGTATGTCTTCATCCTGAGCCAAGCAGCCATCGGGCAGACCCTTAAGAGAGCTGTAGTGTAATGAATGGCAAACCTTCCCTCTGGCTATCATACTATAGGGTAGCCCGGGCTTGGAGTTGGGGAAGAGAGAAGAAAGGACACTCTGGAATATTGTGGGTGTCACAAGGTGGAATTCCAGATTTGGCCTGAAGTAATGCTGTGTTCAGTGGTGGAAGAGCTAATTTTATCTTGATACTGTGACATCCTAAAAGTATTCATGAGCACTCATTGGTTCCCTTGAGCAGTGAAACATTTGTTTTTCACTATTTATGCCCCAGCATTCTATGATAACTCATACTTGACGCAGCTTACAGTAAAAATACATATCACAACAAATGAAAACTCAAAATAAAACAAACAGCCATAGAAATAGCATCATTTTCAAAGCCCATATCAGCAGACATCAACTAAACTAAATTTGTTCCCACACATTCTCTGACGTGATGCCCCTGTGCTGCTCTCCTGAGGGGGAAAGGGTGAATGAGCCAAATCAAATAGTATCCTTCCGGCACAGCTCTACAGGCAACCCCAGAGAGAGTCGGCCTGTTAGGAATTTGGGCATGGCCCTGGTTATGAACAGTCTGTGAGGACTGATCTTTCTAAGTGAAATGCATCGTAGCCAGCCCCAGAGAGCCCCTGGCACTAGAAGATATTTCATCAGGCTACAGAAGGCCTAGACTTCAATTCTTGTATTTTGTAGTAAACCTCTTTTGCTCTACAGCAAAATCCAGGCTGTGCTGGATATGAATATACACGGAAAATACATAGTATTGGGAGTTTATTCTCAACAGACAATGCTGTACTTGGAGCTAAGTCAATTTTGTTCCTTCTGAGTCAAGAGAAGGAACATTTATAAACATCATCATAAACCTGTGTTTTAGCTTGTCTGGGATGTACTCTGAGCTCTCTTTTCAGATCATGATGTGAGAGAGGTTGTTCAGGATAGAGCCATATGGAGTTGAAGCACTGGGAATGAATGCATTAATTCCATCCATCCAACCCCCAAAAGATACATCTGTCCTAAAGAAGACCTATAGAAATCCCAGCAAAAGCTGCAGTGCCCATACAACCCAAGGTGTGATGTTGGTTTGAATTGCTCCAACTATTTGGAAGAACATGTATCCAGAAATGACAGAAATTCAAAGGCAGACACGTTCTCTGTCTTTTGCTGCCCCCTCCCAGTTTCAAAAAGGGACTCATCTCACTTGCTGGCCCTGATGAATACAACCCACAGCTGAAGTCTGTTTACTTTGCAACCACCTCTGACCAAAACTACTTGCAAGTAATACAGTTTAAGCCAATGCCAATAAGTCATTTGAGGATGGTTGAAATTATTCTAGCCTGCACATTTTGAAAATAGCAGGGTTTGAATGGCTTCCGGCTGAACAAGCACAGGCTTAAAATAAAGATGTGTTTCAACAAAGCAGAATGAAAAGAAAGTTACAAGGCAGAGGCATCTATAATGTATGTGGCATGTTTGTGAGTACTCAGTTCTCGTTAAGCTGGAATGCAGATGTGGACTTATGATTTGCCTAAGCAGCAGTCTCGGCAATCTCATGTACTGCAACAGCGCTAGGGAGTTTTGTGATTTCTCAGAGAAGTTAACAGAGAATACTGTATAACCCACTTTTTTCACTGAGGTGGTAAATGTGGCTGGGCTGGGCTGAACCATTTCAAACTGCAGGTGAGGGCAAATGTGAATGCTGCTCATTCATTTAAATAAATTTTTTTTAAAAGCCCTATAGCGAGAAAGCAATAACAGCAGGGGAAAGGCTAGGCTAGAACCTTTCCCCCGAATCTAGTTTTATGTGTGAAAGGATTTATTTTTCTATAGAGGATCATTTAGTCATGGGAATCTATAGTGCCAAATCTCAGATGCAGTTTTGTCACTTCAGTGATAACTAGGCTTCTTTTTTCCAATAAACTTGGTCAGAGGTGCTCTTACCACTGGACTTTGGGGCTGAAGTCTAGAGCCTCCACAACCCCTGGGTGCCCCCAAATCCCCTTTAGTCTGACCTGGGTGGTATGGTTTGTGCCTTCAAGTACCTATACGTTTAAAAAGTGATGCTTCACTTGGGTGGGGGGCAGGTTTCCAAAGACCTTTAGGTCCAGCTTCCAAAATTACCTAGGTGCACCTCTGAACTTGGTTAAACAATTTCACGGAGACGATGCACAATTCTTTTGCACAACCTCCCCCACCCCCACCCCATTAGCTTGTTTCTGTTCATAACTTTAAAAGTACTGTATATTAAAGGTGTGCATGTACATCCAATTTTTTTAAAAAAAATAATTGATCACTCTGTGCTTGATGATCACTCTGTGCTAGTAACTGAATGTATGAGGTGAGTGCTTCATTCAAAAGCATTGTGACTGAGGATGGATAAATTCTGTGTGTGGTGTTTGAGCTGTCATGGCTCATTCACCTATGCAAATAATCAGCTGATGCTTCAGTCATCAAGTCAGCAGCCCTAAGAAATACAGGACTGAGAAATTCCTGTATCTCTTAGCCAGGGCTCACTCTAGGTTTGATCCCCAAAAGGGTGACTCTGCCATAGCCACATGAAAGATGTGGACACAGAGGTGGCCTTGGGGATCAACACTGAGTCCTTCGGAGGGCTCTGCCATGGCCAGAGATGCTAACAATGCTCACCCCTGACATCAGCCCTGTCCTTAGCAAATGCCTGCCCTGAAATCCCTTGAGAATGTCAAGGGAGAGTCAAAGGTTCACACATTGAGATCTATGACTCTCTAGCTACTGTACCATAGTGGCTCTTTCAATGAAATAGGAGATCAAAAAGTAGAAAAACAAATAAAATCCATTCTCTATGAAAGTGGCTAGCCTTGATTTTTGAGCTCATCATTTGATTTCTCAATCTATGAATGTAGTCTTACCTACAACATGGGATGCACTCGCAATGTATACAGTGTTTGGAGACAGTTCTAATTTCACAAATCTTTCACCAAATTATTGGGGAAGTTTATTAAACTTCTTTCTGTAATAGCAGTATTCGGGGGCATATCTAGGGTGGGGCAGGCAGGGCATGTGCCCCGGGCGCCACTTGAAGGGGGCGCCATTTTTAAAATGAAAAATGTTTTTAAATGGCTGCCAAAAACAAAATGGCCACCATGCATGCTCAGATGGCCTCTGTGAGGCCCTAGGCCATGCCAGGCCTTGCAGAGGCCATTTGAGCATGCACAGTGACCATTTTGTTTTCAGTGGCCATTAAAAAAAAAATTGAAATGGCCACCACACATGCTCAAATGGTCCCTGTGAGGCCCCAGGCCTTGCCAGACCTCGCAGAGGGTATTTGAGCATGTGTGGCAGCCTCCAAAATGGCCACCATGCCAATCTTTGCAGACCCGAACAGGCCCGAAAATCAGCATGGGAAGGGCTGCGGCACTGAATTAAGAGGCTGGCGGGGGAAGGGGAACCTTTGCAGACTCCCCCCCCATGGCCTTTAGGAAGTCCCCCCCCCGCAGGGGCTACGGGTATTTTATTATTATTATTATAGGATTGTATTCATTTGCTCTTACTTTGCTTCTTGTGATAAGTGAGTTAAATGTGATGTTTTAATAATATGGCTGTTAATGGTGAGTTTGAATCAGTGTGAAATCCTTAGTATTAAGGCCTACTGAGAGTTACTTTCTATCTTTCTCTCATTTTAACGGTCTTTCTGAAATACTAGAATATATTCCAAGCAGTGACACAGTTTACTCTGCATATCCTTTAATTATTTTCAGAGTATCTGGGAAAAGTCAAATTCTCCATTTATTTTTAAAATTTATATAACAGTGATGCTACAATGCATAGTAGAGAATTACAGGCACTTCTGTTTAGTTTTCCAAGTACGCCTCCACATAGTATTTGAGTATTTCATGAGCCCCAGCATATTGAAATTTGTAGTTTTGCAGCGTTTTTTGGTCTGGCTACGTCCATTGCTAAATAATTTTTGAAATATTAAAAGATTAACAAGCTTGACTTGTATTTTTGAGCTGATATTATGGTAAAGTTATCTGAAAGATGGGTGTCAGATGTTTGGACAGGGGGCACAATTTCAGTGCTTGCCCTAGGTGCTATTTTCCCTAGATATGCCTCTGGCAGTATTGTCATTGATAATGGAAACTGTAATACAGTACTTGGTAAACCCCTCCTGTATTCTACCAAAGACAACCAGAGGGCTCTGTGATCACCAGGAGTCAACATCAACTCGATGGCACACTTTACCTTTACTTGGAAAACAGTTACTTTTGAATCAACCTTTTAAATGGAAAGTTCAACTTTCCAATTTCAACCTAGTGTGTGATTACCCTTCAGGCACATATTTGTGATCCTTATAGACAAGTACCAAACAAACTCTTGATTCAAATGGTCAGAGAGCTATCTAGAGATTTAGGGAATCTAATATCCTGACAAGTAGGGAGGATGTTTATAGGGAGGATGTTCACTGACAGAACTATGCTTTTTGTCATGAAACTATGCTTTTTGTGCAATCAAGTCAACTGCAAAATGACGTAGGGTGACAGTCGAAACTCAAATGACCTTTTCATGGCAGCCATTTTGTTCCTGAAAAGTCTAAAAACACAATCACTTATTTATTAATAGTTCTCGCATAGCTGCTGTATAAAACTGGATTCAGTTTTAATTTACGCGATGCTAGCAAAACCTAGGTTCTTGGCATTGGTTTCTTTTCTTTAATTAATTGCTGTCCATTTATTGGGGGTGGAGAGATGCCACACTGTCTCAGCAGGGTTCTTGGTGGAGAGTCTGTGTTTGCTTGCCAAGGAAGTTGGTATTTGATACAGAGGTTTCAGTAAATGCTGCTGTTTAATTCCCCTTTGTTCTAAATTTGGTCTCTGTGTGTGCAGGGGTGGGGGTGGGGGATTCCATGCCACAACTAAATGGACTAGAATTGTGCCAGCAAGATACCTGTCTCTCTCTCTCTCTCTCTCTCTCTCTCTCTCTATATATATATATATATATATATACACATATATATGGCAGGAATACATTTGCATGTATTAGCAGACGTACAGAGATCCTTTGAAGACTGGTGCTGCATTATCCAGGTTAGAGAATAGCCTGTTTATATGTATTTATCCTTCCCACATTCAGACACAATCACAGTGTTAATGTGATTTTTAACTTTAATGTTTAACAATATAGAAGCATTTCTTGGAAAAGGTGTATAGAGAAGATAAAAACCCACATCATAGAGAGTGCAGTCTTGATTGGGCCAGTAAACATCTAAAACAAGTTCAGACAAAATGGAGCAGAGTTTAATTCATATTAATTGGGCACACTTTAGTCCATTAAAATCAGTGGCCTATAGCAGGGTCCCCAACCTGTGGTAACTCCAGATGTTACTGAACTACAGCTCCCATAATTCCCAGCCACAATCATTTGTAGCTGTTTTGGATCATGGTCCCATTCTTTGAAGAACAGAGTTTCTACTGTACTTGGATTATTACCGACTTTCCCAGAAAGCTAGACTATTCCAGAAGTTGCTAGACTTGAAGCCAATCTAACAATTGATTCTGTTACAAGCCAGCTCGATCTTTTGCAGGATGAATATGAAAGCTATTTAAATTTGGAGTCTGTATTAAATTCAGTCATCCAAAAATCTTCAGGTGAGAGTTAAGATGCTTTCAATTTTTACTCATTCTCTAAAAAGTGTAGAAATTGTACTTATGCTCCATATAAGCTGCAGTCTCATATATTATGTACCGGCCCATATATTTTGCTACCAGGAGGGGGTTGTCCTAGTACTTTCAACTGGCTAGAGGACTAAAAATATTATTATAGTCTGTGGAGATCAAACTTAGGTGGTTCCTTCTAAAAGAAATGTCCATGCTGGCGAGATAATGTATATGTACAGAAGCTTCTATGTCTCTCTCTCCTCTACTCTGTGCACCTCCCTGTACCAAATATCAAAGATGGGGGCTACAATTAACATCTGTGCACCTCATATGCACAGGGGCAGCCCAAGGTATTGTGACACTTAAGGTGAGGTGCCAAATGCTGCCTTGCCCCATGCCAGCCCCCTTTCAAAACCAACTGCTGCAAGCTTTGAAAGTGCATGCAGGGTGATGATGATGGGGGGGAGGCACATTTTGCTGTCCTGCTGGTGCCTCGGTATTCTGCAAACTGAGGCAACTGCCACATCCTTGCTAATGAAAGGGGCAACCCCTGCATTTCCAGTCCCCAGATAAGAGAATGCCAGTTATGGGCTTTCGGGAGGAAAACAAAGTAGCTGAAATGCCTCCGCACGAGAGAATACTTTTTCTAGTTGCTTCGTGCAGTTGCTCATTCTGGTCTACCCACATAATTTTCATTTGCATTTATTCCCTTGAACACTCATTAAATATCAGGGCCATTAATATATTCTTTTGTATATCCATATATCTCTTTTGTATATCCATGAAAAACTATTTGATAACTAAACGTATTTGATATACCTATATACAAAATTGTGACTTATATTTTTAGGGCAGGGGTGGACAGAAGGGTGACCAGTGACCTCTGGTAAACGTTTGGTGCCTCCCTGTTGCTTGGATTCTTTGAAGAGTGCTTGAATGTTTATGTCGGCCTTGGACTAATCCAGCAAGGCACTTCAGTTCTTAAGCAAGAATTCCTGCTCAGGGTCACTTAATATAGATTAGTTATACCATAATGATTAGGAGATCCTCTCGAGCATGTGCTCTTCCTTTGAAATAAATTAAACACGTTGATGGACCACAGACATTTTTTTTTTAAAAAGCCCATGCAGAATCACCGAACTCCCTACATTGGGAATCTGGTACACAGTAGCAATTAATTCATTCCATCTATCTATCTATCTATCTATCTATCTATCTATCTATCTATCTATCACATTTCTATACCACCCAAAACGTACATTTCTTATTAAGAATATTATTCAAGAACACATTTCTTCTGGATTCAGGGCCACTTCAATGATTACAAAAAACCCTGTTTGGAAAGAACTTCCACATGATAGCACGGAACTTGTGTATCATTGTCATGCGTGCTGACCGCTAATGTGCATATAGTATGAAACGTATTGATCACTAATTATACCTTACTTGCACATGTATCCACTATTTATGTAGATCTTATTGTGTGAGGATTGCTCATGTTGATTAAATGCTAATACTTGCATGGAAATGTGGGCATGTTGTCATATGTGAAGCAGCCGCTGAGATTCATTCCAAAGGGAGACTCTCCCATTGTAATCAATGCCACTACAATGAGATTTGCAAACAATGAAGAGCAGGAGAACAGTAAGACACTTCTATGCAGTGTCTTACTATTTTTAGTAGTAAAGCACATGCTTTACTACTTTACCATATGGTAAAGATGAGTATGCGATGTACTGGCTGCATTCAATCTATGCCTTTCACCCCTACAATTAAAAAAAAGGGGTAATCACTCAGTCCAAAAACTGTGAATACAGTTTAATTCATGTGGCACTTCTATGAATTAAACTGTATTCACAGTTTTTTGGATTGAATGACTACCCTTTCTTTGAGTTGTAGGGGGAAAGGCATAGATTGAATGCAGCCAATAAACTGCATACTCGTTACCATCCATACGAAAGCAGAATATCTCTGAGGAAATAAGCTACCCTTTCTGGTTCTGTTCTATAATTCCCTTTCAAGGCCTATCTTCTGTGGTTGTCAGGCTTTGGTTTTTGACGTCCTTTAAAGTTAGCAAGAAGATACCTATGAAATTGTTAAACAGGCATAAAACAGTGGTAAGAAAGCTACCATAAGATGGCACCATAGCCTAATGTATGGGAAAGTCATCCATATAGGAAATAAAGGGCTAACATACATTATCTCCACTTGCTGTACTTATGCACATGAACACAGGCACACTTCTCATTCTCCTTCCATCATCATCCCCCTCCCCATTTTTCATACAAAGGACACATGGAGGACACTAAGTTGTGGGGGTGGGGGTTGGGAGATGAAACTTTGCTGAAGTCTTTTGATGTTGTTCTGGTCCCTCTATTAATATTTCAATTGATTTGTACAGTAGTGTAACATATTAGAATTAGAATCAATCGTGTAACATATTAGAATCATTAGAATTGTAGGGTTGGAAGGGACCTTGGAGGTCTTGTAGTCAACCCCCCTGTTCAGTGCAACAACAATGTTGTGCAACAAAATATGTCATATAGAAAAGGAAGGTATTAAATAATGCCACTTTATTCCCTATTGAAATATTATTTTGATTAGTACACAAATAGTACAGAGATGAAAATATTTATGGTATACGTCTTGATATAAATATTATATTGTTATTTACAAGCAAAATGTAACCAACAACTCAAAAGCATGTGGGTTTCCCCCCACCTTTACTATACAATTTTCATCTTCCATAATTTTTGCAATTTTCCAGGTCCTGTAGAACTAATTGCAGGAACAGTTAGAGAATGCTCTTTAGAGACTATCAGAAAATTTGCTGCTATTAAAAGGTTCTATGTAAAAGTTTAGTACTTCTTTTAAATAGCATTATATATCCCCTATAAATATATTTATTAGACTGAAGGAGATTTCATAAGTGGTCATCAATTTATTTCCATTTTTTAAACAATAAGTACATATATTGTCAGGCATGTTCAGCAGACATGATTAAAGTCAGCTACTGCCATATAGCAGCTCATCTTGATTTCTTATAAACCATTTAGCTAGTGTGGAGTAAGGTACCAACAGTGCCTTTATAATTACTCTTTATGACTGATACAGTGAGGTGATTCACACAATCAAAAACTGCATTTTATCCAGGTTTAGGAGCTTTGTGTGCTCCCCATTTTCAGGGGGGAAACCTGGGTAGAAGTGATTGTGTAGCAGGTAGGAGGAAAGCCTACCTTTTCCTCTTGCCTTGCTTCCATACAATTACTTCAGCCCAAGTTTTCTCTTACCTTGCTTCCACACAACTGGACATTGGGACCACACATATCTCCCAAGCCTGGGTAGAACACAGTTTTTGATTGTACAAATGACCTCAGTTAGAGGTGTGCACAACGCTAGTTAGCCTCGTTCAGTTTGAGTCCAAACCAGACTGAAATTGAATGGGCATGTTCAGTTTTGTGTCCCCCAACAACCCCCCCCCAGCTTGGCTCGAATTTGAGCCAGTTCAGGGGTTCTAAAGCTTTAAAAAACATTTGGGTTTTTTTTAACACACTGGGATGCTGCCATGTCCTCCAGTGGTTCCCTGTCCTCCCCCTGGACTTAAAAGGGAAATTTCAACCTGTTTCAGTGCCTTTTTGGACCTTTCTGTGCTGGTTCAACCTGGGCAGGCAAATGGCCAGGGTGCATGTGTGGCGGCCTCCAAAATGGCCACTGCCAGCTCAGAAAGGGCCAAAAAGGCCATGAAATGGGCCAAAATGGGTTAAAATGTTAAAAAACAACCTAGACGCCCCGAACCGGCCCCGTTGGGTTCAGCTTGACCTCAAGCCAGATCAGGCCCAGTCCAGCTTGAGGATGAGCCCTTGAGCCAGACCAGTTCAATGTCAAACAGGCTCAAAGTGGAGCCGCTTTTTCACATCCCTAACCTCAGTAAATAGCACAGAACAAATTGTAGAGCTTTCAACTACAACAGAAAGTTTGAATCAATACAACTTATTATAGAGGATGACTCTCTTGTGAACTTTTTATAAATTGCATCTTTAGTATTACTATTATTATTATCCCTTCAAGTTGTGTCATTGTAAACCATAGTTTACACCCAGGATCTCCAATGTGGTGCCCAAGGGTGCATGCACAGCGGTCTGCCAGCTCAGAAAGGGCTGAAAAGGCCATGAAAGAGGCTGAAAGCAGTACCCGCAGAGGTGTTTAATGCTGCCTGAGCGTCTGTCAAGTAAATTGTAGGGAGGAGAGCTGGTCTTGTGGTAGCAAACATGACTTGTCCCCTTAGCTAAGCAGGGTCCACCCTGGTTGCATTTCAATGGGAGACTCCATGTGAGCACTATGAGATCTTCCCCTTAGGGGATGGAGCCGCTCTGGGAAGAGCAGAAGGTTCCAGATTCCCTCCCTGGCTTCTCCAAGATAGGGCTGAGAGAGTTTCCTGCCTGCAACCTTGGAGAAGCCGCTGCCAGTCTGTGAAGACAATACTGAGCTAGATAGACCAATGGTCTGACTCAGTATATGGCAGCTTCTGATGTTCCTAAGCTTGTTTAGCTCTCCTCCTTCTGCTTGACCTTCCCCTCCTCTCCTTTCCTCTTCACATCTCTCTTCCTCCTCTTTGTACACTCTTGGGGCTCCATTCTGTGGCTTGCCTCTTCCAATTGGCCTTGAAGAATAGGTAACAAGCAGCAGAATGGAGCTCCAGATCACATGCTAACTTTTAGATTGTAGAAAAATGGGTGACAAGGCTAGGTGGAGCTGTGCGCAGCAGTGGCTGCAGCAACAGATCATCTGGCCGGCTTGCTTGCTCCTTTCAGCCATGCCCACCTATCCACCAATACTTTATCACCCAGGAGGAAAAGACTTCAGCAATTCAAAAGATGGGCTACCTCAACTCTATACTTTAACCTATTTCAGGAGACTGCAGTCATCAGATGCAGAGAAGCACCTCACACAATCTTTGATTCAAGCAGAAGAACAGTTAAATTTGTGGAACATTTCTGGGTAGACAATCCTTAATTCTGAATATGAATACAAAGCAGCTGCTGTAATTTTATTCTCTCCTGAACACTTATATTTGTGTGTTAAAAGAAAAGAAGAGCAAAAAAAAAGGTTACCAAATTTGAAGTGAACACGTATTACCTGTTTTTTATTGCTTCCTCATTCACTGCTCTACCAATTGCTGAGTATCACAATTGCTGAGAATTACCAATGTAGCTGAATCCATTCATTGCATTTATTTATTTATTTTATTTTGGGGTGAGGGAGAAGTAACTTCAATTTAATTGAGAGGTTACAATCCAGCCATATGTTGTCATGTTATCAAATCTTGAAGGGACCTGCTCTGGTCTGAAAGATGTTTTGTGCTTTGTAACATTCATTTTGTTGTTAATATTTAAATAATTGTAATTACTTTGAGTGCCACGTCAGAAAGGGAATATATAAATGCTACAAATATTAAAAACATAAACTTAGCAACATAGCATTAGGGTGGAGGAGTACCTTAGTTATATAATTATATATAATTAATCATCATTACTTAAGTAATTAAAATAAATAATTCATTTTTTGTTGCCGCTGCCTGTTGGCATTGATAGTGCACCCTAGCACTACTCTTCTGAACCCATCTTTTGAACTGCTAAAATATTTTCCTTCTGCAGAAGAAATATATGAATTAGGTTTACAGTATGAATGAAGTATAAACTGTGTTGATTCTTTAATTAACAACATTGGGGGGCTGTTCTAAAATTTATCCTAATCCTGATAGAGTGCTCTTCTCACTCCTATGATTTTCCTGTGTCATTTTTCACTTAATTTACAATGAAGACTGCTGCAGGATTATTTTAACACACTTTCTATTGTATATCCCCACCATCAGGTATTGAGAGGTATACTACCTTTAAACATGGAGGTTCCATTTAGCTAACATGGCTAATGGCTCTTGATGTTCCATGAATGTCATTACAAGAAATCCTAGATTAGTCTCCATTTTTAAAATAGATGAATAAAATTGGATCATTTTCTTTAGTTATCACTGCATTCTAATAAACAACCTCCTTCTGAATTTATACTAAGCTGCAGGGCACAATCCTGGGCATGCTTAACAAGGTAATATAGGTAAAGTAACTTAAATACTCTAAAGTGCTGTTATTTATTTTTTTAAACGACTTTGGTTTAAGATGAGAGTAAAGTTGCTTACTAGGGATGTGTAAATCAATTTGGGTACAAAATAATTTGTATCCAAATCTGTTTTGGGCGATTTGTGAACAACACAAATCACCCCTGTGCTTGCTGGCCAGATTCGGGTCCAAAACAAATCACCCAGATTTCAGCCCTGAAAAATTTGTAGATTCAGACCTCCATTTTGTGGTGATATATCTTGCTGTCTCCATTTTGTACTGGCAAATATTTTTGAAAATCCCATCCCTGGTGAGCCCCTGGTGGCGCAGTGATAAAACTGCTGCCCTGTAACCAGAAGGTTGCAAGTTCGATCCTGACCAAGGGGCTCAATGTTGACTCAGCCTTCCATCCTTCCGAGGTCGGTAAAATGAGTACCCAGAATGTTGGGGGCAATATGCTAAATCATTGTAAACCGCTTAGAGAGCTTCCAGCTATAGAGCGGTATATAAATGTAAGTGCTATTGCTATTGCTATCCTCCTAAGCTTCAGATTGGTGACTTACAGTGTGCAACGATTGGCTGGTGATTCCCTCCTGGTTCCAGATTGGCTCGTTTCCATTCAAATCTTGTGTTGCCAGGGGTGACTGACCCCACATTGGCTAGGGGAAGGGTCAAAGAAGGGACAAGAGTGGGGGGAGTTCGGAGGAGGAATTTTCAAATATATTTAAGGAAGAAGACAGCCACCATTCTGCATTTCTGCCTTGTGGGAGGAGGGAGAGAGAGAGAGAGAGAGAGAGAGATTAGCTTTGCCTTGCCTGCTTGTTGCCTGGAGTGGATTCTCTACCTTTTGTTCCTGCTTTCCTCATTGAGGAAAGAAGATAATTCTTTCCCCACCTGCTTCCTGATGCTGAGAGAATCACTGCCTACACCTGCTGTCTGTGCAAACTGATTTGGGTACAAAATGATTTGTACCAAAATTTACCTGTTTCAGGAGATTTGTGGACAAAACAAATTGCCCCTGTTCTAGCTGGCCAGATTTGGACCTAATGGGTGTGTGTGTGTGTGATTCAATTTGAGTACAAATCGAATCGAAAAAATTCTATTCATACACATCCCTATTGCTTCCTATTTTCACTTGTGTTCTAAAAAGCATGGAAATTACGTGTTAAGATGATCGCCTTCACTTCTGCACCATGTAAGCAGTATAGACTTTGGACAGTCTGATGTATTATGCTGATTTTACAAATGTTTCTTTATGCACCCACACTTTGCCTTGGTCTTCCAACTTGACATTGGGCTGGGGAGGGATGTGTCGAAGCAGGAATTCAGTGTTGATTCAGAATTCAGTGGAGTTTAATTGTTGCTTCTGTTTAAGAAACATCTATGGTGATCACTGTAGAGTCTAAACTAAATAAGTTTATTAGTGAAGTACATTGAGACAGGAAAGACCTAATCCTAGCTAGAGGCTACATAATAAATAGGTAGGGGGAGAGAGAGATGTTTCCATCTTCTCTCTAGGAGGAAAGAAAGAGGACTGACTCACTACAGGAAGTACCTGAGGAGCAGGGGTCATAGAGAAGCAGGGACAGGTAAGGAGACCCTCACTAACTACCTCAACTCCCAATGCCCCGACTGGTCATTAGGATAGTCGGTGCAAAAGGTCGATGCACTGGAACTCCATCTCCAACATTCAACAGGTGTAGCTTCCTCAATCATTTCTTAAAGGTGCCCCTGAGGAATTTTTTACCTGATACATTTCTACAAGGCACAGTGCTTTGTCAAAATACCATCTACAATAGTAAGAATATAAGAACAACAGTGGATCAGGCCCAAAGCTTATCCAGTCCAGTGTCCTATTTCACACGGTGTCCCACTAGATGCCTCTGAGAAGCCCACAGGCCTGAGATGAGGGCATGCTCTATCTCTTGCTGTTGCTCTCCTGCAACTGGTATTTAGAGGCATCTTGCCTCTGAGGCAGGAGATGGCCTATAGCCACCAGACTAGTAGCCATTGATCAACCAGCCCTCCATGATTTTGTCTATACCCCTTTTAAACCCTTCCAAGGTAGTGACCTTCACATCCTGTGGCAAATAATTCCATAGATTAATTATGCACTGTGTGAAAAAGTACTTCCTTTTTTCAGTCCTAAACTTCCGGCCTTCAGTTTCATGGGATGACCCCGGGATCTAGTGTTGTGAGGCGGGGCGGGGAATCTTTCTGTCCACTCTCTCTACTCCATGAATAATTGTATACACCCCTATTATGTCTCCCTGTAGTCGCCTCTTTTCCAAACTAAAAAGCCCCAGATGCTGTAGCTTTGCCTCATAAGGAAGGTGCTCCAGGCCCCTGATTTTGATATTGCACTTTTTCCAGTTCTACAATGTCCTTCTTAAGATATGGTGACCAGAACTGAACACAGTACTCCAAATGTGGCTGCACTATAGATTTATATAAGGGCATTATGATATTAGCAGTTTTATTTTCAATCCCTTTCCTAATGATCCCTAGCATTTTTCACAGCTTCTGCACACTGAGTTGACACTTTCAACCAACTATCCACCACAATCCCAATCTCTCTCCTGGTGAGACACAGCTCAGAACCCATCAGTGTATATGTGAATTTGGGATTTTTTTGCCCCAATATGCACTTGCATGCATTGTATATGTATGCAAATATAAACAATATACACTTGTACACTTCTATTTTATTTTATTTTATTTATTTATTGTTAGATTTCTATACCACCTTTCGCTAAAAACAACCCCAAGGTGGTTTACAAAAGTTAAAACACATAATAAAAAATGAATTAAAAGTATTTAGCTAAAAATATAAAAACAATCCAATATTAAAATATATAATATACAAAATACAAAAAAACTATACATGGATAAAAACACACAGAAGCAGCAATAAAACAATCACGTCAAGGCCTGGATAAAAAGCCAAGACTTAACCAGCTTTCTAAAAACAGTAATGGAGTCTGAGGACTGGCATACATTGAACTGCATTTGCCATTTTGTCACCCACTCCCCTCGTTTGGAGATATCATTTTGGAGCTCCTCAAAATCTGTTTTGGATTTCATTACTTTAAATAGTTTAGTGCCACACAGTAACAATATAGTAAGCACAGTAAGCATACAGGCAGAAATTCAATAGGTTTACTTCTTACAATCCTAATGTACTGCTGTTATGGGGGTGCCAGTCAGCCCCTCTTGGAACTCTTAAGACATGGTTATAAAGCAGGCAATTTAGAAAGAATCACAGCCGCAGGTTTAAAATCCAAATAAAAATATATATTTATTAAATACAACGTAGAGGTTTGACTCTGATTGAACATGTGGATATTCCCACATTATACAGACTCTTAGATGTTCATGTGTCTGGACTCTAATACTTAACCTCTGTGTGTATAGTGTCGCTATTTGGATTCATATGACTAAGGGGTATGGGGGAAAGGAAGTGGTAAAGGGAAGGTCTATTTGGCAAGGGCAAGTTAGTAAAAAGATCCAACAAAAGTTGGGGATACAAAGTGAGAAGGGTCAGTACTAGAATTAGTCCAACAGTCCATTTTGGAATGATGGAGGCTTGGGCAATTAGGAGTGAAAAGGAGGGGTGCTGTGGCAGGAGTAATCTAAATGGAAAGGAACACTGCATTAGTACCCCTGGCCAGGAAAATTGGCTGAAATTCATTCCAACCTGAGTACTAAGCCTAAGAACCAATCCTCTGACTACGGCTCACATTCTCTTGAGAGAGTGGTCTGTAAATGAATACCCACTCAGTAAACAAGTCCACTTATTTGTTTCAGACCAGAATGGACCATTTCCCATAATGGACCATCTCTCATGAGCCTGCAGTCTTTGAGCAGACCTTTGGGTCAAGGTTCCTACAGGGGCTCTCTTTTTATTCTGGGAAGCAGCTGGCCATCCTCCCTGCTTGGAAACGAGTAAATCTCCTTTCCCTCTTTTCTGCAGAAAAATAGGTCTTAAATCAAAACCCTTCTAGCCTAGCTATCTGAGACCAAAAACATTCACACACATACACATACAATGGGAAGGAGGAATAGCAATAGAAAACTCCTGGAATCAAGGAAGCGAAGGGCACTTCCTATATCTACCTGTCTGATGTGGGAAGAGGAGCTGGGTTCTAGGGAATGAAGCTGAAGTGCGATAATAAAAAGCAACAGGGTTAATAGCCTTCAGAATGGGTCTCAAAGGCTATGCAAAAAATGGAAGGTTTGGCCATCTATTCTTATTAGGCGCAGTGGGAGCCTTCTAGAGTCCCTTCAGGTTAATTGATATCTGTAAAAAATTCCTGCCTGGAAACAATGGAGCAATGGATTCAGAGTGACCAGATAGTCCCTTCAGGTTAATTGATATCTGTAAAAAATTCCTGCCTGGAAACAATGGAGCAATGGATTCAGAGTGACCAGATAGAGAGATGAGCTGGCTCAGGAAATTAAATATCTGGGGGCTTGTTGGCTCTAGGGCTTAGGCAGATTCAAGAAGGGGAACTGATAAGAGAAACCCACAGGTTTTTAAACTTATGTGACAAATGCAGTGACATGCTGGGAAAAGAGACAAACCATGGAAGCCTGGTTTGGAAGTTTCAGGAATATTCTAGAATGACCATGCAAAAATACTGGATTTGGGGTGTTGGGGAACTCCTTGAGAGTCCCCAGGAGGGCAGGATGTGCCAGCCATACTTCTTCCGTGACCAACTTCCTAGGCTATTCCTACCCTTACTGCCAAGGTTCTTCCCTTGACTCTTCTCAACACAAGACAAGTCAGGATAGGCACCTTTGTAAGGGGTGCCAAGGGGGTGTACAGACGGTCCTAATTCTGGACCCCATAACACTGCCGCTGCATTTGCAGATTGTAAGTTATCCATTACATAAAAGTAAAGGTAAAGTGTGCCGTCGAGTCGGTGTTGACTCCTGGTGACCACAGAGCCCTGTGGTTGTCTTTGGTAGAATACAGGAGGCTCTAGGGTTTACCATTGCCATCTCCCACGCATTATGAGGTGATGCCTTTCAGCATCTTCTTATATCACTGCTGCCCGATACAGGTGTTTCCATACCCGCTGGTATGGAAACATACCAGTGGGGATTCGAACTGGCAACTTCTGGCTTGATAATTAAGTCATTCCCCTACTGTGCTACAAAAGGCAGGTGTTAAGGTTGTTCTTCTGACTGGCTATACCCAGGCTAGGGCAGTCCTACCTGGACTGCCAGTTGTGAGAAGCACAGGGATCAGTCCCAATCCCAGTGCTCTACAACAGGGCAGCCCGAGTTTTTTACTTGGGCTAATAGTGGGGTAGAAGGGTGTGAGCATGCCTTTCTACCCCACTCCCCATCATGTAGCTTAGGTGACCTGCAGCCCGAGTGTTCACAAAGGCAAGAGCTCCCGGCAGTGGGGGATTCCCCCAATGCACCATACTCCTGGCACAGTGCATGTGAGATGCCGGAGAACTTCCTCCTCTCGTTCCCAGCTCTGCCACTCACTGTGGCTTGGTTCGTGTGCCACAGCGAGTGGCAGAGCTATCAGGGAAGGGTGATCATGTGTGGGGAGGCAGGTAGGAGCCTGCCTCTGTGCCTGCCAGCCCCAGCAAGGTCATGTGATTGACCTTGTTTTGTACTATTGCCTAAATTAGTAATCTAAAAGTAATCAAGTTATCGAAAAAGTTACACGAAGTATACCATCCTAGATTTTGATAATTTACACCTCAACAGAGTATTTACATGTTTTAGTGATCAGATCTGCACTGTTGTTTAAGGAATATGTGAAGAAATATCAGTGAGAAACTTGATTTAAACCAGTGAATTAAATCAAGTTTTTCAATCTTGTTTATTTCAGTCAATCCACCCTGCCTTCCATGGACTTTGTGTCCATGACCCTGCCCACCCCCTGCAAATATTATTTCTATTATTAGTCAGTCTTTCACTCATCCTCTTGCCCCCTTTGCCTCTTCCCCCCCCCCCCGGAAGGCTTCTATACTCATATACTTTCTCCCAATATCCAAGTGTTTTCTGTGTATGTTTCCATCCCTGTAACTCCTGTTTGTGGAAAACAGCTTGTCCTTTCCTTTTCTATGCTAGTTGATCACTGAGGTGACAGGCCACATCTGGCCATCTTAGTCACATTCTGTTATATAACGGTAGCATGCCAGACAAACCCTTCAGTTGGCACAATGCAACAACCACCCAGCAGCCAGGGAAGACTGGTTCTGAGCACATTGTTTCTGAAAACTGCACTTGGCAATGACACGGTGGATTAAAACTCAGCTAGACACTAAAGAAGAATGAGGGGGAGAGAGAGCAAAGGAACTTCAGTGTTGTTGGTTGGTTTTGAACAACTGGCAGTAGACCTTCCACAACATTCATGAGTAATTTTAGGAATTGGACTTTTTCCAGATACAGAGAAGGAATGGATGCGCTTCGTACTAATGAGCCATGATTTCCACCAAGCTGTTCCTCTTTCCCTTGTGACAGATATATTCCTGTTGGGTTGTTAGAACCTCTGCGTTGCTCTCTGTAAGAAAACCTAAAATGTACACGTCTCAGTTATACAGACAGACCTTACTCCAAAATGTACATGAATTTTAGCTTTGCTTTGCCAGGGGTGAAGATGAAAGAGTGAAGCCAAAGGCTGATAGAAAAGGAAGGATTTGGGGGAAGATTTAAAGAGAGAGAAGTGTTTCTGCATAAGAATTCTGGGAGGAATCTTCAGACTTAGGAGTTCTCGACTGCAGCAAAAGAGTATGGCCTTAAAAACTATAGCCTTAGGTTGTGGGTGAGTCCTGTCATTCCTACATTGGATGTGATTGTCATCCATCTGTTCCCACTTTTCCAACTGATAATGGTTGCTTGCTTGTTGTTTCTGTTTCCTTCCATCTCTTAAAATGCATTTTGCATTCTCCTTCCAAGCAGCCAAGCAGATACCTGGTTTAGTGTTCCTATTCTGCAACAGATCGTGATTCTTGAGTGAGGTTATGACTAGGCAAGCCAATAAGGTATCATAAGGGCTGCCTTCTCCCATATGAGCCTGCCCACTTGTTAAGAGGCCTTGCTTTATGTTCCATCATGATAAGTGATGTGCTTGGTAGTGACAGGGGACAGGTAGTAGTGCCTAGGCTATGGAATTCCCTCTAAGGATGTGTGAAATGATTCGGGTATAAAATTATTTGTACCTGAATCTGGCCAATTCAGGTGATTTTTAGAAAGAAAAAGAAAAAATCACCCCTGTCCTTAATTGCCCAGATTTGGGTACAAAACAAATCACCCCCGATTCAGATCTGAAAAATTCTGAGATTTGAACCTCCATTTTGTGGCGTCCATTTTGTGGTTGGGTGCTAATGCCCAATGGGTGGAAGCTACCACCCAAATTTCAAAGAAATTGGGCAAAGGGGTGGTTTTAAAAGAATTTTTGAAGTTGGAATGTCTTTGCGGCAGATTCAGGGCAGAAAAGGGGTTTGGGGGGCAGAAGAGTTGATCAGGTGGTAGTGCCCCAATGGGTACCTGCTACCATCCAGATTTCAAATAAATTGGTGAAAGGGGTGATTTTTAAAGAATTTCTGAAGTTTGTGTGTCTTTAAGCTTTTTCCACATAGGGAATAATGGGGATTTCAGCAGCCCCATAACTGCACTTGGGGAGCACCAGGGTGACCCAGAGCAAGTGGTGGTGTAGTGCACATAGGGTGCCAACCACCCCCAAACCCATAAGCCCATGGGCACTGAGTTTGTTGTTTCTGAGGTGTTCTGAGAGTAGATTATCGGGTAGCAAATGAGAGTGGATTCCACTCTTATATTTCTACATACTTTGAGTGCCTCCCCTTCTTTCTGGGTGGCGCCAGTCCACTGCCAGGCAGCATGGGGTCCATTTACTTCCCTGCTAGAGGGAATGATAATTGGCTTTATCCATATCCTGAAATCCTGGTTTAAGGAAATCTGCCCAGCTAAACATGGTTCCCAGGTTTTGCAGATTTGCCAAGTTGCTAACCGTAGAGCTTAACTTTTGGTGGCACAATTCTCTAGAAAATATTGAATATCTTGAAGGCAATGAGGAACTGTCTCACTGACTTGAGTGGAACCAGGATTCCACCAGCTGTCCCTCTACAAAAAGCTACTTTTTATGAAAAATCCAATGGCACATGCACTTATAACTAAATGAACCCTGACTGATGGTGCTAAGGTACAAAAGGAGCAAGGGCCACATGACCAGATTGCTTAGCTGTCATTTGGAATACTAAGACAACTGTGGTTCTGTACACCTTGCAACTTATTCATCAAGACATATGCCAATAAGTAAAGCATTACTATGCTTTCAGAGGCTAGCACAGGTAAATCCTGCCCCCAAAGGGATACTCAATCTAACAAGCATTGTCTATTAACAGAAAGAGAGAAGTCTTGGCAAGTTTCCATGTAGCAATCAGATAGCTAATGCTTAATCCCTATTAACGTCAGCATTGTAGAATCTGAACATTAAAATAAGCTAAGTATGAGGTAGTTAGAATTTATTCTGAAAGCCTCTGGAAAGTCAAGCCTGTATGTAGTCTGGGCTGGCAGAAAAATAGCAAATGAGGCACAATTACAGATCACTTTGTCTTCATGGATCGGATTCTTCATAGCTACTTAGGGGAGTTAGATCATCTTCCATTGTGTTATGTCGCCTATTCCCGTTGAGCTTCAAATACTTTGAGTTAACAAAACCGGCACTTTGCAGTTCAGTCCTATGGCCTGCTAAACTCAAATGCTGGAACACTAAACATTTATCCAATGTATAGTCAAATGGGAGACTTATTGTATTGTATTGTATTGTATTTGAGAGAATAATTCTTGTGCAATCCCTGAGAAATGCTATCAGGTTCAATATCAAAGCTGCAAAGTAATTATCTCATATTTGGTTGTACATTGTATTCATATTATTTGCTTTGACAAATATTCAGGTTATGCATTGGATTCACAGCCCAGAAATCAGACTGAATTATCCCCCTATTATCTTTAGTTCTGACATAAACAGGCCATTTAATAATTATAATTATAATTATAATTATTATACATTTTATATCCCGTTCTTCCTCCAAGGAGCCCAGAGCGGTGTACTACATACTTAAGTTTCTCCTCACTCACAACAACCCTGTGAAGTAAGTTAGGCTGAGAGAGAAGTGACTGGCCCAGAGTCACCCAGCAAGCATTATGGCTGAATGGGGCTTTGAACTCAGGTATCCCCGTTCCCAGTCCAGCACTCTAACCACTACACCACTCTGGCTCCTGGATTATCCCATCTGTAATCTGCTTCTTTAATCTAGAGAAGAAAACTGTTGCTGCAAAGGTTAATTCCAAATTAATCAGGAAGCCCCAAAGATGATTTAGCAGTTTTGTGTTCTCACTGCTAAAAACTAAGACCACAATAATTGACTGAAAAGTTGTTTTGCACAGGTCCCATTGATGTGAAAGGGACTGTACAAACCATTATCTTGCCCTTGTGCTGCCTCTATACATTCTAGTAGGTCTCTGCAAAGGAGAACTTACCAGTGGATGGTGCTTTAAGCTTAAAAGAATCTGAAACTCCCAAGGAAGCTTTGCTAAGTCCCATTTATTATTATTATTATTATTATTATTATTATTATTATTATTATTATTATTAATTTATTTATTCAATTTCTATACCACCCTTCCAAAAATGGCTCAGGGCAGTTTACACAGAGAAATAATAAATAAATAAGATGGATCCCTGTCCCCAAAGGGCTCACAATCTAAAAGAAACCTAAGATAGACAGCAGCAATAGTCACTGGAGGTACTGTGCTGGGGGTGGAGAGGGCCAGTTACCTTCCCCCTGCTAAATAAAGAGAAAGTAGCCGCTCACCGATCCTCTGCGGCGCGGCTGGGTTGTCCCAGCCCCCTTACCCAGGGAGCACGTGGGACAGGGAGCCGCCTCCAATTGGCTCCCAGGGCACTTCTGGTACAAACCGGAAGTGCTTAGCCCGCAGCGCGCCTGCGCAGGCTCAGTCTGACTCTCACACTCGGAGAGTACAGACGCGCTGGGACGGGCTCCTGCTGGGCCACGATAACACGTGGCCTGGCCTAAGAGGAGTGAAGGGGGCAAGAGCGGAGAGTCGGGCCAGAGGCCCACCCGCTTCGGTCTTTGGCGCACTCCTGGGCGACGGGCGAGCGAGGCCCAACCCGGACGAGGCCGACGCCGGGCGCCATTTTGCTGGGCCGCGCAGCCCGGATCAGGGCCCGGATCAGCGGTGTCAACGGGGGCCGCTGCGGCCACAGTGGCATCGCTTCCCCGGCCTGGCCCTCGCCGGCGGCTGCGCCGCTCTCTGGTGGCCACATCACCCGGCGGCGGCCGCATCGCACTGCCCGGTCCAGCACGTGGCCTTCGCTGGCGGCCGCACCACTCTCCAGCGGCCACATCACCCAGCGGCGGCCGCACCACTCGGCCTGGCCCTCTCCAGCGGCCGCACCTCCCGTTTTTTCTCCCCTGCCTGGGGGCTGTGGCTCAGGCCCAACAGGGTGAGCGGAGATTCGGGCCTAGGCGCCCGCCCGTGCAGCCCCCGCAGCTCCCCTTTTTTCTCCCCTGCCTGCGGGCTGTGGCTCAGGCCCAACAAGGTGAGCAGAGATTCGGGCCTAGGCAACCGCCCACGCAGGCCCCCCCACCAGTGCGGCCCAACACATCTTTCTCTCTCCTGCCTGGGGGGCTGTAGCTTTGGCTCGCCTCCCCTCTTTGCTCTCTCCTGCCTGGGGCTGTAGCTTGGGCCCGTAGAGGGCCCTGCAGAGGTTGGGGTTCTGACGCCCGCCGGGCACCCTCCCCAATACGCCACCCCTCCCCCCGCGAGCATTGCTTCAGGAACGCATACAGGACCACCGTCGAGGAGCAGCGAGCAGCAACAAGCCGGGTCCAGCCCGGCTCAGGTTTGGGGGCATGGCGGGTGGGGGTTGGTTAGGCTGGGTATAAGGCCTTGGGTGGGGGGGAGCATACCTTGTGGGTTCCTTCCACCCCACAGGGGTGACTTTGGCTGAAGCCACACACACTCACACACCATGGGGCCCAAGAAGGCGCCGGTGGGGAAGGAGAAAAGTCGCGTGCCAATGCGCAAGGGCCCCCCAGCTCTGCCGGACTCCTCTTCTGAGGATGAGCGGGATATGGAGCTGGGAGCTATCAAGGCCCTAATCACCCGGCTGGAAGCCATAGCTGGGGAGCGGGAGGCATTGCGGAGGGATGGTGAGGGTCCATCGGGGGTAGCGGCCCCCAGGGAACACGCCCCCTCATCACCTTCATGCCCTCGCAAAATGACTAGGGCCGCAAAATGGACTAAACTGATGCAGGGTTTCACCGACCGTTTAGAGGCGCTCGAAGCAGCCATGGCATCCATGGTGGCGACGGCTAACAGCAAGACTATGGAGGGGCCCAGCGCGGCTAGCAGCAAGACTCCAGATGGTCCCAGCGGGGGCAGTGCAGCGTCTGTGGGATCTGCAGCGAGGGATGCCTCTGAGGAGCAGGCGAGACAAGGTGGTGAGTCCACACAAGGGGTCTGGCCTTGGGGTTTGCCATGGAGCCCTCCGGGTGGGCCCTTTGGGTGGTTCCCCTGACCAATGAATTGGGCTTCCCCACACGCAACATGTAACCAGGTGTGGCAAGGGGGAGCGGGGCAGCCTGGGGTACGTGCCACCCCAGCAGAGATACCCACCACCGGCGGTAGCAGGGGCCTAGATGGGGGGCCGGTCCCTCTGGGCAACCACCTGCTTCCGCATGTAAAGGAGCGCATTTGGAAGGGTGAGTATATAGACGTCTTCCAACTGCTATTTAAAGAACCCGAGCCTGTGGGCAAGGAAGGGGAACAGAAAAGGGATAAGGAAAGAACCAAAAGGAAGCCCATAGAGCGTAACTGGAACAACTGGGTTTCCGGGTTCACTATTTACATGGGAGTGGTGACCGAGAAGTACCCTGAAAAGGGCCCCGCCCTCATCAAATACTTCGACACCATTCACAGGGCTTTTATGGACTTTGCCGGCAACTCATGGGAGGCCTACGACCAGATGTTCAGGGAACGTGCATCTAACTACCCGGGGATCTCCTGGGAGAAACAGCATTCTGAGCTGTGGCACAGGATCATGACGTCCTCCAGGCCTCTTACTGGAGAGCGCACTGAGAGTGGGCACTTGATTTCCAGGACCCCAGCGGCGTCAGCGGTTTCCTCCACTGGCGCCCAGGGGGTTCAAAGTCCCCTGGTGTGCTGGGAGTTCAATAGGAGTGGGAAGTGCGCCCGGTCACCCTGCAAATTTAGACACGAGTATGGCTTTTGCGGGGGACGGCACGCGGGGATCAGCTGCCCACGAACAAAGAGCTTTAGATCAGGCGGCTGGGGCCCCCATGCAGGCGGAGGCAAGGGGCCCTCCACCGCCCAAGGGGGCAGCCCTGGAAAGGGGCCCCACCCCAATTAGGCTCACTGTACTTAAGATGTTATTGCGCGACTCCCCAGATGGGGAGCGCGCATGCTTCCTGGAAGCGGGCTTCTCGGAGGGCTTTAGGATCCCCTGCCAGCTTCCACGCAAGCTTACCCTGGCCAGAAATTTGAAATCAGTTAGAGGGATGGAGCACATAGTGCTTAGGTAGATCAATAAGCTTTGGGCCGCGTCCTGGGCCCCTTTAGCGAACCCTCCTTGCAGACTCTGAGGATATCACCCCTGGGGCTAATACCTAAAAAGGCCCCCGGCGAGTTTAGGCTAATTCACCACCTGTCATACCCCAAGGGCAGCTCAGTCAATGATGGGATACCGGCCGAACTGTGCCTAGCCCTGCATTTGATGAGGCGACGGCAATGTTCCAGGCCTGCGGGCCTGGGTCACTGCTAGCCAAGTGCGACATAGAGTCAGCCTTCTGGCTGCTGCCAATCCACCCCAATGACTTTGACCTGTTGGGTTTTGCATTCTAAGGAAAATATTACATTGATAGGGCTCTTCCCATGGGCTGCTCAGTGTCGTGCGCGGCCTTCGAGGCCTTCAGCACGATGCTGGAATGGGCGCTGCATCGGAGGGCGGGGCTTAACTCCACGGCTCATTAACTTGACGATTATCTTTTCGGAGGCCGAGCCGGCTCCGCCCAATGCTCCATGCTATTAAGCTCATTCATGGCCCTATGCGACAAATTGGGGGTGCCCTTGGCCAGGGACAAGACCAAGGGTCCGTCCACCAGCCTCACGTTCTTGGGCATCAAGTTGGACACCCAAGGGCAGCTGTTGCGGCTGCCCGAGGACAAGCTGGAAGCCCTGAAGGCACTTTTGAGGGCTTGCAAGCGAGCCAAGAAGGTCACGCTGAGCCAGCTGCAATCGCTGGTTGGGCATCTCAATTTTGCCTGCCGCGTGGTAGCCCCAGGCTGGCCCTTCTTGCGGCGTCTCTGTGACGCCACGGTGGGGTGCAGGCTGCTACACTTTCGAATCCTGGTGACCACAGTCATGAGGGAAGACATGAGGCTATGGTTGAGCTTCTTGGACTCTTTCAAAGGGGTCTCCTTTTGGCGGGCATCACAGCTCCTGGAGGCAGACTTCCAGGTGCAGTCGGACGCAGCAGGGGGCCTTGACTTTGGCCTCTATTTAAGGGGCAGGTGGTGCGCAGAATGGTGGCCACGCGAATGGGCTGCACGTGGGATCACGAGGGATCTCACTTTCCTCGAGCTATTCCCCATAGTGGTCGCTGTGCACATCTGGGCAGACCAGTTTCACAACTCGGCGGTGTGCTTCTGGTGCGATAACCTGGCGACGGTGCAGGTAGTCAACCATCAGACTTCCAGGTCCCCCAGGGTCATGGGCCTGGTACGGACCTTGGTGCTGGCCTGCCTGCGCAACAACATAGTGTTTACTGCGCAACATGTGCCAGGAGCACAGAACGACATTGCAGATGCTCTGTCTCGTTTTCAGATGCATTGCTTCTGGCAGCTGGCCCCCGACGCTTGCCCAAAGCCTGAGAAGATGCCAGTTGGTCTGTGGAGCCTTGGCGTGTAGAGGCGCTCAGAGCAATCGAGGCCTCCTTAGCGCCTAGGACGCGGGCTACCTATAGCAGGAGGGTGGCGGCCTTCCAGCACTTCAGGCAGCGGACGGGAGTCGGCCAGGCTTGGCCGGCCCCACCTGAACACCTGATGCAGTACCTGGTGCACCTGCGGGGAGCAGGGCTCGCTGTCAGCACCATGGCTGGGCGCATGGCAGTCCTGGCCTTCTACGCGAGGTCCCGGGGGCTGCCTGACCAATCGGGCGATTTTCGGGTCCGGCACATGCTGGAGGGCTGGGCCAGGGAGACGCCAGCCCGGCCCGACCAGCACCGGCCCATTGCTCCCGACGCCCTGCGCCGGGTGGTGCAGAGCATGGGGGGCGTGTGCTCTTCCCCCTACGAGGAAGCCTTGTTCAGAGCGGCGGTGCTGGTGGCTTTCTATGGGGCCTTCAGGGTAGGAGAGATTTTTCCCAAGGGGGCGCAGGGACCGACCGAAAGGGTCATGCAGAGGAGCGACCTGGCCATGGACCCAGCCGTGGTATCACTGAGGCTCCGCTTCTCTAAAACCAACCAGCTGGGCAGGGGTCAGCTGGTCACCCTGCATAGAGCAGACGATCGCCTCCTGTGCCCGGTGCAGGCACTGGGGGCCTACATGGAGGCCAGGGGCAAGGCCGAGGGGTGCTTGTTTGTGCATGCTGATGGCAAACCCCTATCGCAGTACCAATTTTGGACGGTGATGAGGAAGGCCTTTCAAGTGGCTGGGGTGTCCACAGGCCACCTGTCATCGCACTCTTTCAGGATCGGAGCGGCCTCGGTGGCTGCAAGCCTCAACTACACAGGCACCACAATCCAGCACCTAGGCCGCTGGCAGTCTGCAGCCTACTGCAGATACGTGCGATAGGGAGGCGGCGGGTGTCCTCCCACCACCATCCCCGCCCCAACCGCCACTCCCCCCCCCTTCTTGGTTCCCACCTCATGCATGTTCTCTCTTCTGCACAGGGGCGAAGCCTCCGGCCAGGAGGGCCAGGGTCCTTATCCTGGGCCACTCCTTTATATTCTGGGCCCTCAAGTGGGTGCAAGGCATGGATCCGGGAACTCAGCTGGGCCTAGGGCGATGGGCCGTCATTGAGTGGCGTGGACGAAGGGGAATGAGGAGAGCACAGCTGCTGCCTATGCTGCGGGAGTACCTGGAGCAGAACCCTGCACCAGACATCCTGCTCTTCCATTGCGGCGGGAATGACCTAGTTAGTCAGTCAGGTATTTCCCTGGCGCGGCAGACTGAACAGGACCTGAGCGTGGTCCTGTCCTGGTGCCCGGGGGCGGTCATCCTCTGGTCCGACATCACCCAGCGCAGGGTCTGGCGGGGGGCGCCTAAACAGAACAAGGTGGACAGGGCCAGAAGGAGGGTCAACGCAGCTATAGCACGCTTTCTGGTGGCCAGGGGAGGCGGTTGTATACCACACGATGACATCGTCTACTCGGAGCCCGCCCTCTATCGGGGCGACGGGGTCCACCTGTCCGCCATGGGCATGAGGTTCTTTTTGGATGACCTCAGGCTTTGATTGGCAACAGCAGTTTTGGGTCTGTGGGGTGCGGGTTGTTAAGCTGGGCTAACGCCCGCTGTGGCAGGTACAGTGCAGTGAGGAAATGCTAATTAAGGGGGTGTGGCAGCTTAGGTAAGAGGTAAATCAAGGAGGAGGAGCTGATCCCTTGAGGCTTGACAGATCAGGGATGACGCTTGACTCCTGCCCCTCATCAGGCAACACCCTAGCCGTATGCCTGTGCAGCGTTGGTGGGGTTGTCGCTTGGGAGGCGGAAAACCTGACCTTTGGTTGGCGGAGAAGGGCGCCTCTGCTGGAGAGCGGACGAGCTGCCTGGAGCCAAGGTGCCATCGCCATGGTCTGTTAGGTAGGGGCGGCCACGGCATGGCCGGCCTGCTAGGCACCGCACTGTTATGGGGGATGTCCATGCAATCCCAGCTAATGAGCCTGTACCGTAAACCTCAATAAACTGACCATTCAATCCATAGCAATGTCTCCGTGTCTCCTTGGGGGGTCTGGGCACAATTGCCACGTTAAAAGGTGCCTCTTTGCCAAATTAGCAGTTGGAATACAATGGTGAGAAAGATGGAGCAGGTGAAATTCTTGTGTAGCTACTATATTGAGTCGAGGTTTTCTTTCTTGATTGCTATTCTGATTTTAATTGGCCTTTTTCTGTTTTAATTTCCTTGGCGCATATTTTTTGCTGTTTTAATAGCATATTCTAAATGTATTTTGTTAGCTGCTTGGGCTGCTCATATGGCAAAAAGGTAGGATACAGAGGTGCAACTAGGTAATTTTGGAACCTGGACCAAAAGGCCTTTGGAGGCCCCCCTGCCTGCTGGAGCCCCCCACCACCACTGCAAGTTAAGCATTATCTCCCCCCACACACATACACCATGAGACATGTGTGTGTCCCCGCTGTCTCTAAAGCACCCGGCACACACCATAATCATACTCGGTCGCCCAGTGCAGTGTGTGCCAGCAGTGACCACACCACCCAGACAGACTAAAGAGGATCTGGGGGGCCCCAGGGGGTGTGGAGGCCCTGGACTTCGGCCCTGAGGTTCAGGGGTAAGAGAGCCACGGGTAGGATATATATGTTTTAATTAATAAGTATTATCAAGACTGACCATTATCATTAGATTTCTATAGAAGTCAGAAAAAATAATGCTAGCAGAAATGGATGACCTGCAGTGTAAAGTGAGCAAGTCCTGAACTGCTCAGACCACTACTGGCATCTAAAACACATGCCCACATTGCTGCACAACAGGGCTATTCCGCTACTGATTACTGCTGGACGATCACATGTTTCAATAGGAGGAGAGCTGGTCTGGTGGTAGCAAGCATGAATGGTCCGCTTTGTTAAGCAGGATCCACCCTGGTTTACATTTGAATGGGAGACTACATGCGTGAGCACTGTAAGATATTCTGCTTAGGGGATGGAAAGAGCATAAGCAGGCTCCAAGTTCTCTCCTGGCATCTCCAAGATAGGGTTGAGAGAGATTGCTGCCCAGTGGCGGAGGGAGGCTAGTGGCAGCCTGTGTTTGGCTGCTGCCACAGCCCCTGGCCCTGCCCCCACATCTGACATCAGACTCAGGGGGCCGGCTAGCCAGACACCCCACATCTGACATCAGATGTGGGCATGGTCTCCCATGTTTGGCCGCCATGGCAGCCCCTGGCCTCACCCCCCCCCCCCCCCGCATCTGGAGTCAGATGCAGGGGAGTGGTCTTCCTCCCAAACAGGGCCACGTGGCCTCATTTGGTAGGGAGACTGGCCTGTGCTGCATTGGGCAGCACAGTCTGGAGCAACTGGCCCTGCCTTTAAAGGCAGGAAGAGCTGTTCCAGCCACTCTGACAAAGCAGAGCTGGCTGATCTCCCTCGCAAATGGGGCTGTGTGGCCCTGTTGTGGCCCCGTTTGCGTTGGCAGGTAGGCCAGGAGTGGCTCACCCTGCCTTTAAAAGGCCGGGAGAGTCATTCCAGGGCTGATTTCAGTTCCAAATGAGGCATGTGGCCCATGTGGCCCCATTTGGGAGCAAAATAACGACCCCCGTGTCTGATGTCATATGTGGAGGGTGTCTGAGGCCGTGAGGGATGGCTCCTGGGGGCAGCAACCCGGGTTCTTTGAACCCATTCACCCAATGGTGGCTCCGCCCCTGCTCCTGCCTGCAACCTTGGAGACGCTGTCTGTGTAGACAATACTGAGTTAGATGGACCAAGGGTCTGACTCAGTGTAAGGCAGCTTCCTATGTTGCTATGTTCCTAATGTGACTTGCGTTATTCCCAATGCAAGTCATATTGCAATGTGTGATCATGCAACAGTAAGGGTGGAGTACAGCCTTGTTGTGCAGCCACTTGGGCATGTGTTGTAGACACCCACAAGGATGCAGACAGTTCAGAAAAGCCCTCATTACACTGTGGGACATGTGAGGCACTTCAGTTGCTCCCAATTTTTCTCAACTAAAACATATGGGGCTACAGATTTTTCTGCAATAAACGGTTTCCTAGCACCTGTCAAGGTCCTCTCCACCCTTAATCACATTTTCAAAAGAAATATAATTATTTTCAAATAATAATTTTCACCCAGTGCCATACTGTTTAATGAATTGTAGCATATCACTTCCTCTTCCATTCATGCTGAACTGGTTGTTCACGTGAATTCATACTGAAAATGATTTGTGTTTTGGATGGCATATTTCTACTAGTCTAGAGGCAGAAATTCAGACAATGGTTAAATACTTACAATAGCTACCATAGCATGTCTTTCTACAGTACAGCAACAGTGTTGATATCTATTATCAACTGAGATCGAAAGTATTGATTTCAAATAATTACAAAGGACAATATAAAAAGCAAAAGGGTAATTGACTGTCAAATTCCTCACTGATCTGGTACCACAATTCACAATAACTAAATGATTTTTAAGCTGCTTTAGTCTACTATTTCTTCATTAGATAATGTAATTTTGAAGAACATACATGTAATAAGTGGGAAGGGGGACATTGGAAAGGGACAAAACACTAGTTAGTGTAGTTGTATAATTCCCATTTCTTTCAATGCAGCTTATTTAGAATTCCTAGATAAGCCGCATTGAAATCAATGTTGCCCATAAACCAGAAGTGCCCTGTGAATAATTTTATTTATTTATTTATTTATTTATTTAATCAAATTTGGAATACCATGTGACTTTCCTGTTTCCAACAGTAACATTGGGATGACAGATGCAACAGTGGAACCATGCCACACAGTTCTAATTAGCTCTAAGTCAGATGGTCTGCGGAGGCGATAACCCCTTTCTCAGATGGGCAGTAAAAGATGGAATTCTGACTGAGACACTGAACCACTGGGTATCCACTTTAACAAAAAATAATTTTATAAAGGGGTGCCACACGGACTTTGAGACTCCAGTAGCATGGAGTCTACCATGGTCTTCCTTATCCAGAAATGCTTTGAATTAACAAATCCCAAAAGTGGCTAGTCTTGTAGTTACAGACCCTGGTGGTATTCCAGGGTCCTTTTTACCCCTGTCTTTCTTAGTTATTACTAGTGCTCATATTATGGTGGGCGGGGGGGGGGGGGGTAGGTGGACTTATGATACATAAAAGCCCCACTTTTACCACCACCACCCTGTTTTAGCCAAATTATGGTCCTCCCATCCTAGCCTTCTATCAGTAGCTAGTGGGGATTGTCATTAAAGGCCCCTCTGCATTGACTGAGCACCAGACATAATCCATGATGTCATCCTAGAGCACCTTACTTATGAGGCAAGGCTTACAACACCTGAGGCTTTTTAGTTTTAAAAAAAGACTGAGGGGAGACATGATCGAAGTCTATAAAATTATGCATGGTGTAGGAAGAGAGAAAATTTCTCCCTCTCCCACAGCATTAGAACCAGGGGTCATCCCAGAAAACTGATTGCCAAGAAATTTAGTACCGACAAAATAAAGTACTTTTTCACGCAGTACATAATTAACCTATGGAATTCTCTACCACAAGATTTTGTGACAGGCACTATCCTAAATGGCTTTAAGAAGGGCTTAGATAAATTTATGGAGGATATCTATCAATGGCTCCTTTTATAAAAATATTTTCATACTTCCTATCTTGTCTTTAAGCAAACCACAAATGCAAGCTGGTCGAGTATAGAAACCATGGCTTTGCATGTGTGCATGAATGTCAATATAAATGAGGCAATAGCATTTTAATGCTTTAAAAGACACTTAAATTTCTCTTGACCACAATACACATGAAGCCATTGCTTCTGATATAAGGAAAAGACAGTCTGTAGTAGAAGGGACACATGCCAGAAGAAAAAGACCTTGTCTTATAACATTAAATTAAAGGAACAAACATTTTACAACCTGTGTTCCATTGCAGCAGCAATAGTACTGATCCAAAATATGTATGTTAAAAAAAAAACAACCTATGATGGAAGAGGAACAAAAGAAAGAAGTATCCCAAATTATTGCAATCAAAGTTGTCAAAAGATATATAGACATATAAAGACATATAAAATTCTTATTGCCTTATTCCCCACTGCTCTTCAGATTAATAGAGCCAAACATTATTCAGTCCTAATATGGTAGCCATGAAACTCCTTTCTCCTTTTCTTTTCCAATAACTGGGAACAGAAACATGAAGTTCTTCACCTCCTAAGCCATCCACCTGCTTTTGTCTGTTACCACACATGGTACAAGCAGCATTTGAAGGAGCAATTTAAAAGTCCAACTAAACAAAAAAAAATTCTAATGGTGTATGCTCAGAATCTCATTTAACATTCTGTGTGGGAGAAGAACCTTTTGGGAGCTTATTCTTGATTGGTAATATGTGAATGGTAATTTCACATATGCATGGATGCATGGGTGTAACGTCCATTGGACAAGCAGGGACAAATGTCCCTGGGCCCAGAGGGTCATGGGACGCCCAAGCAGGCCGCCACACTGCCGCTCTGCCCTGCCCTGCCCCACCCTGCTGCTGCCCTGCTCTGCCCAGATATGCAAACCGGTTCGAATTCAAACCGGTTTGAATTCAAACCAGTTCGGTTCGACGGTTCAAATTCGGACCCAACCGGCATTGGTTTTGCCCTGACACTCTGAGCTCAAACCAAACTGACCCCAGCTTTAAAAGAACCAGTTCGAACCACTTTGAACTGGTTCAAATCTCCTAGGGTCTATTTCAGGTCTGTCCCCCGTTTTGTGACACTTGTTTTGTTCAATTCATCTGTCCTTCATTTAGTGAGACTTGTTTTGCTAAATTTGCTGACCTTGCATTGGCTGAGCTATTGATTATGTGATTGGCCAGATGATTCTGGCTCTCTGGTAGGCTATGCACTTTGCCAGTGTTTGAGAGCTGGCACCCTGTTGGCCAGCGGGGGGGGGGGGGAGTGCAAAGGTGGGGGCTCCAGAGTTTCAAACCTATTTAAACCCAAGCCTCTGGCCTGGAAAATTCTCTCTGGCTGCAGTTGCTGCTTGGCTCTGTCCTGTGTGCTGCTCTCTGTAGCTGGTAGTGTGTGAGTCCTTGCAGACTAGCTGTGCTTTTTTGGTCCCATCCCCTGTGTTCCCTTCTTTGACTTCTCTTTCTGCCCTGTCCTCAGCTTTAAACCTTTACCCAGTCTGTGCCCCCCCCCGCTGCTTCTCCCTCCCTCTGTTTGGCCAGAGCCTACCTGGGGCCTGGCCCTACCCATCCCTCCCCCCAGCTGCATTGCCCTGCATCCCTCCCTCACACTTCTCTTGTGCTTTTTGCTTTGTTTTTTTACTGTTTGTGTTTATTTTCCCCTGCATCCCAAGCCAGTCCTCCTCAATTAATTTCTTTGGCCATGGCCTACCTGGGGCCTGGCCCTGCCCATCCCTCTCCCCGCACCTGCATAGCCCTGCATCCCTCCCTTGCTCACTCTCTCACTCTGCTCTCTCACTCTCTTTTAGTGCTGTTTTGTTGTTTATTCCCTTTCTCTCTCTCTCTCTCTCTCTCTCTCTCTCTCTCTCTCTCTCTCTCTCTCTCTCTCTCTCTGTCCCAGTCCCTTTAAACCCCAGTGTGTGTGGTGTTGGTTTTCTCTCCTGTGCTTGGTCCTTGCTCGCTCTCTCTCTCTCTCTCTCTCTCTCTCTCTCTCTCTCTCTCTCTCCCCTCTTTTGGTGGCTGCCTGCCAGCACCACCTTTCCTTCCCTCCCCCCATTCCCACACAGCCTTACCACCAGCCAGCCTTTTAACTTATTTTCAAAGTTCTTATTTTAAGTTGTTTGTTTGGGCGGGTGAGTCACTGGAAAGCATCTCACTCTGCCATCCCCCTTGCCCCTGGCTGTGCCCGCCTGTGCCGCCCTATGCTGTGTGCCAGCATCTCCTGCCACTGGTCTCTCTCTCTCTCTCTCTCTCTCTCTCTCTCTCTCTCTCCTTGCTTCCTTTGACCAGTGTGTGGGGCAGAAGATACTGGAAGAAGAGGGGTGAGTTGTTCTGACTTTTTCTTGTCCCCTTTCTCCCCTAGTGGGTTTTAAATAGGGCCTCCTTATTTTGCATTTGGGTGTGGGGAGGGATATTTTGTGTGTTTCTTGCAGGTTGTTTCTTTTTTTTTTTACATGTTCCTCCCCCCACCCATCGTTTAGGCTATTGTTGATTGCTTTGTTTTCATTGTGTATTGCATTGTTGTGGGTGGAGTGGGTGGGTAGGTTTTTTGTGTTAAAAGCGGTTTTAGTTGAACAGGGTTAAAAATTAAACAAAAATTAAAAGTTTTGCTTTAGGTTCCCCCTATTTATTTATTTTTAAGGCTGGTAGGTTTTCTTTTTTAAAAAGCCCCCCACCAAGTTCCCCCCCCAAAGGTCCCCCACACTCCATCTGGTTTTTAAAAGAGGTTCCTGCCACCTCATCAGGTTCTTCTTTTTTTAAAAGGTTCCAGCTGCCACCCCCTCAGATATTTAACAAAATGTTTCCCTCCCCCCAATTGGCCTTCCCCCCCAAAAGGTTTCCCTTCCCCCCAATCCCCCCCCAATTTATTGCCCCTTTTTTGGCCTTTCTTTAAATCTCCCACCTTTTTTTAAAAAAAACATTTTTGAGAAATCTCTGAGCACTGTGTTGCAAGCAGGGCTTGCAGCAAGTTGCCAGGCAGAGGTAGGAGAGGCCGGGGCTGGGTTGGGAGGCAGAGAAGTCACCATGATGAGACCGGGACCCAAGTCTTCCCCATCCATGAAATCTTTGCCCCAAGTGAGGCATTTGTGTGGAGGCTCAACTACCCAGAGCCTGCTGCCATCACCGAACCAGTCCCTGAACCTGTGGCGGGTCCATCACCAGGTGGTGCACCACCAGTGGTGCTGGAGGCTGGTGGTGTGGGGTTTTTCCTGCCACAGCTCCTTCCATGGTGGAGGAGGCAGGCATGGTGGAGGAGGCAGAGGGCAGGGAGAACGTGATGATTTTCCCTCCCTCTTGTGGCCCCTCCACCGATTCTTTCACTGCTCAGTGCACCCCCTCTGAGGACATCCTGGGCATGTCGGAGTCCAGTGCTGGGTCCTCCCAGTCTGGTTCTGAGGAGGAAGGGTCTGCTGTGGCTGACATCGTGAAGAGGCCTGCCCCTCCTCTGCCAGTGAAGCCAGTCCCTTCTCCCATGCAGGGCGGAAGGGGGATGGGTGACAGTGGTGAGTGAGCAGCAGCAGTCACCCCCCAACTAGGACCGCAGTCACCCAAGAGGCCAAAGAGGGCACACAGGGCACTGGAGGCATCCCAGAACAGCGATGTCTGGCAGCATTTTGAGGTCCCTCAAGATGCCCCAACCACTGCTCGCTGTGTCCACTGCAGGGCACAAGTCAGTCGAGGCAAGGATGCCAAGCAACTGGGGACGGTGCCCATGTGGCGGCACATGCGGCGGCATCACCCAGGTGTCTTTGACCCCGCTGGCAGTGCTAGTGCACCTTGTGTGCCTGCAACTAGTGCTGGTAAGGGCCATGAAGCAGGGCACGCTGCCAGTCAAGCAGTGGACACAGGCATCAGGCAGCAAGTGGCCTGGTTAGGTGGACCCACATCACCTCACCCGCTGCATGGGGGGAGTGATGGCCAACAATGGCCAACCTTTCCAGGCCAGACCTGGCAGTGGTTGCTGTGTGCCTCCTCTCCTGCCCGCCACCCAGCGTCCAGAGCATGCTGGTGACGTGGTAACACCTGCTCGGTCCCAGTTGGACCCTGGTGTAGTCAAGCAGTTGGTCTTCTGTCAACCTCCCACTGCTGAGCTACCCCAAGCTGGAGGTTGAGCTGGGCAAGTGATTGGCCCATGGTTGAGCCATGGAGTTGGTCACCTGCCTGGCAACAGCCTCTGCTCATCCCTACCCTCCCGCCTTCCACCTTCTGCTGACATGACAGCCGTGCCAACCAAGTCGCAGCGTGTCCACTACTAGTGCTGTAACTTGGCAACTGATACACCCAGTCCACTGGCGCAACCCAATGCTGAACAAGCCCCTGGTTCCACCTGACCACAGCATTCGGGGGGCCGTGGGCACACATACATATATTACTAGGCACCGGAGACGGTCTCCATGTGTTGTAAATATGTAAATTCCAAAAAACTTGATTTTTAAAAATATAATTTATAAAATCTTGATTTTTAAAAAGATAATCTCAAAACAGCTTGATTGTTGAAAAGATGAATTTTAAAGAAGCTTGATTTTTAAAAAGATACTTGCAAAAAAAGTTTGATTTGATTGTTTGAAAGATGAATTTATAAACATGTTGATTGATTGTTCAAATGATGACTCTTTGAAAAGCTTGATTTTCTATTTATATAAACATGTTGATTTTTAAATGGGTTCTGCTGCCAGGGGGGAGGGCACTTGGACTGTATCCAGAAGTATGTCTGTAAATATTTATGTATCTATCTATCTATCTATCTATCTATCTATCTATCTATCTATCTATCTATCTTCTCTGAGGGAAGGTAGGATGCCTCCTAGTCTTAAGGAGGCAATTATTAGACCACTTCTAAAGAAGCCTACCTTGGATCCCTCAGAGCTGAGTAACTACAGGCCTGTCTCCAACCTTCCGTGGCTGGGCAAGGTAATTGAGAGGGTGGTAGCCTCCCAGCTCCAGACAGTCTTGAAGAAAACTGATTATCTAGACCAGGGCTGCTCAACTTCGGCCCTCCTGCAGATGTTGGCCTACAATCCTCATAATCCCTGGCTATTGGCCACTGTGGCTGGGGATTATGGGAATTGTAGTTCATAAACAGCTGGGGGGCCTAAGTTGAGCAGCCCTGATCTAGACCCATTTCAAACTGGCTTCCGGACTCGCTATGGGGTGGAGACTGCCTTGGTCGGCCTGATGGATGATCTCCAACTGGCAATTGACAGAGGAATTGTGACTGTTGGTCATTTTGGACCTCTTGGTGGCTTTCGATACTATCAACCATAGTATCCTTCTGGAGTGTCTGAGGGGGGTGGGGGTGGGAGGCACTATTCTGCAGTGGTTCCGCTCCTACCTCTTGGGCAGGTTCCAGATGGTGTCCCTTGGAGACTGTTGTTCTTCAAAATCTGAACTTTTGTATGGTGTCCCTCAAGGCACCGTATTGTCTCCGATGTTGTTTAACATCTACATGAAACCACTGGGAGAGATCATCAGGATATTTGGTGCAGGGTGCTATCAGTATTCTAAAGACACCCAAATCTATTTTTCCATGTCATCCTCTTCGAGAGAGGGCATAACTTCCCTAAATGCCTGTCTGGAGGCGGTAATGGGCTGGATGAGGGATAACAAACTGAGACTGAATCCAGATAAGACAGAGGTACTCATTGTGTGGGGGCGGAACTTGAGAGACTATTTTGATCTGCCTGTTCTGGATGGGGTCACACTTCCCCAGAAGGAACAGGTACACAGTCTAGGGGTGCTTCTGGATCCAAGCCTCTCTCTGGCATCCCAGGTTGAGGCAGTGGCCAGAAGTGCCTTCTATCAGCTTTGGCTGATACACCAGCTGCGCCCGTTTCTTGAGACAGACGACCTCAAAACAGTGGTACATTTGCTGGTAGCCTCCAGACTGGATTACTGCAATGCGCTCTATGTGGGGCTGCCCTTGTACGTAGTCTGGAAACTACAGTTGGTCCAGAATGCGACAGCCAGGCTCGTCTCTGGGTCATCTAGGAGAGACCATATTACTCCCGTATTGAAGGAGTTACACTGGCTGCCGATATGTTTCCAGGCAAAATACAAGTTGCTGGTCATAACCTATAAAGCCCTAAACAGCTTGGGCCCTGGGTATTTAAGAGAACGTCTTTTTTGTCATGAGCCCCACAGCCCATTGAGATCATCAGGAGAGGTCCATCTGCTTTTGCCACTGGCTCGTCTGGCGGCTACTCAGGGACGGGCCTTCTCTGTTGCTGCCCCGAGCCTTTGGAATGTGCTCCCTAGTGAAATAAGAGCCTCCCCATCGTTGACAATTTTTTAAAAGTCTTTAAAGACACATCTGTTCAACCAGGCATTTAACTGATATTGTTTTAATTGTTTTCATGTTGTTTTTAGGATATAGTTTTTTAAAATTGTTTTTAAATTGCTGTGTTTTAAATTTAGTTTTGTTTTGTTTGTTTTGTTTTTAACTAACGTTTTATCTTTGTTTTTATCTGGTTGTAAACTACCCAGAGATGTAAGTTTGGGGCGGTATAAAAATATGTTAAATAAATAAATGAATAAACAAACAAACAAACAAATAAATAATATTTAACTATTTACAGTATTTAACACATTTGTATACCAATGCTGCCTCCTCCCTCCTCCCTTCCCTCTCATTTGGTTCTGCTTACATGCATACACCAGACACACATGCACCGGCCATGATGAGTATGTGGTCTCCCACCACACTGCGTCATGTGTGGCCTCCACTGACCCGCCTCTGAGCCGGACTTTCCTATCCCTTTAATTTTTTCTGAGCCTCCCTCTCTTCCCTCTCATTTGGTTCTGCTTACACACACACACACGCACACACCAGAAATGCATGCACTGGTCTGGCACCATGATGAGAAAGTGGTCTCCGGCCAAAGCACATAGTATGTGTGTGGCCTCCAACCCACTTTGAGCTGGACCTTCTTCTCCCTTTAATTTTTTTCTGAGCCCCTCCCCCTGACAGTTGCCAGATTTGGATTTTTTAAAGCCAAATTTTGGGTTACGGCCCATTTGACCCATGAGTATACCCCTTAGGTTCTGGCAACCACAGAGCAAAAATTTTTGGTTCCCAGTTGGCTGGTTTCTTAGTTGTGTCACTGTGTGTGTGTGTGGGTGGGTGGGTGGAATACTTGGGGCACAAAAGTGGGGTGGGTGGTAGGCACCCAGAGGTGCCTACCACCCACCAAACGCCAAGGCAATCAGACACTCCTACAATTTTAGTGAATTTTTGAAGTATTTTTCAATTTCCCATAGGGAATAGAGGGGATTTGAGGCATCTCCATCTACCCCAAAGTAGGTCTCGGGGCATGGCAGTGCTCACCTCAACTCCCCCCAGGCACCCACAAGTTGATAGGGATTATTGTTATTTATTTATGAATTTTTAAAAAATAAATTTTGGGCTCCATAGGAAAGCATTAATAGACCAGACCAGACCCACATTGGGATGCCATGGCACCCCCACAAAGGTAGGGAATGGGGCATCCTCAAATCCCAATTATTCCCTATGGGCGGAATACAAAAATTGAAAACTTTTTCAGAAAATATTTAATAATCACAGGAGTGTCTGGTTTATTTGGCATTTGATGGGTTGTAAGCACCCCTGGGTTCCTACCACCTACCCCAGTTTTTTGCCCCTAGGTACACCACATAGGCAATAATGGACAATAATAAAAAATTTCAAAAAATCATTAAAAATCGTAGGAGTGTCCAATTGCTTTGGGGTTTGAGTAATAGTTGGTACCCATGGGTGCCTACCACTCAACCCAGTTTTGGAGGCTCAAACCAGTTCAAACTGATTTGAACTGGTTTGAAACAGGTTCAAATTCAAACCGAACAAAAGGGGGTTTGAGTAAAAGCAAAACCTAACCTCCTCACCCAGGTTCAAACCTGGTTTGAATTCAAAGCAAACCAGGCAAACCAGTTTTGTGCACATTGCTAGCCACCCCTGCCCCACCTCCAGGGGATGGAGGGGTGAGCCAAGTGGGACAGGCCAACCCCTGTGGCAGTGGCGGCAATGGCAATGGGCAGTGTGGCTGGCAGGCCTCTCCAGCCACCTGAGCACCTACGCAGTTCGACTATAGACATTGCATGTCTGTGATGTCACAGGCATGCGATGTCCATTTTTGAACTGCGCAGGTGCATAGGCTGGCCAGAGAGGCCTGCCAGCCACACCACCACAGCCACCACAAGGGGTGGCCTGCCCCACTCTATTCACCTCCCACCCACCCCAGAGGCCAAGATAAGAAGCAGCGGTGGGGTAGGGGCAGCAGCGGCAGCAGCAGTGGGGGTGGCAAAGGAGGCAGTAGGAGTGGTAGCAGGGAGATGTTGATTGCCCTGCCCCTTGTGTCTAATGTCAGATGTAGGGGGCGTGGCTTGGGGCACTTGCATGCACAATGGAGGTGGGGCCTGCCAAGATTTTGGCCCCTGGCCCCTGGGGGTTTCGCTATGCCCTTGCACTGATGGGGACTGAAGCTGTGAAGTTGTTGGCAACCCAAGGCAAAATGGAACACATGTCCTGTGAGAAAAGGCTAATGCATTTGGGGCTTTTTAATTTAGTGGGGGAACGGGCATAATGGAGGTTTATAAAAGTATGCATGGTGTGGAGAAAGTGAACAAGTAGAAAACACATTCCCATAACAAAGGAATCTGGGTTCATTCAGTCAAAGGTAGTGAGAAGATTCCAGACAGAGAACCGAATTTCTTTCCATATGATGTAAGAACAGTATTTCTTTCCATATGATGTAAGTTAACTTATGAAATTAACTGTCACAAGATCTGGTGATGACCATCAGCCCAGATGGCTTTAAAGGGAGTAGATAAATCCATGGAGGACAAATCTATCAGTGGCTACTAATCATGATGACTTTATGCTTCCTCCAGGTTCAGAGGCTGTATGCTGGGAAGCAGCAGCAGCAGCAAAAGCCATTTGCCTACATCATGTCCTGCTTCTGGGCTTCCCAGAAAAATCTTGTTGGTCACGAAGTGAAATAAGATGCTGAACCACATGGACCTTTGGTCTGATCCAACCGAGCCCTTTTTATGTTCTGAATACTGGCCAGGTATTACAACAGGTCTCATTCACAAGAAGCTGAGCCCCATCTGCTGTAGTGGCAATAAAGCTTTATTGGTCATCCAACACTCTTACCTAAACTCAGACTCAAGGACATATTTTCAGTTGTGACAAGCAGCTATGGAAAGAAAGTGAAATCATTTTCCCTTAGGCCAGATTGTGACATAATGCAAGCCCAGAGTTAAACATGGCAGAGGTTGGAACTCTATTATGTCCGAATTTGCACAACCAAGATTTCAAGCCGAAAGTGACCTCCCGTTCACCTTGCCAAACTCCAATTTGAACCTTTGGGTTGCAGTAAGGTTTGCCACCAAGACCGGTTTGGCTGCCAAAGCATTACATCCATTGGGGCTCTATATTGAGCCATGATGCTCTATGGAGGAAACCCAGGGGGGTGGAGTATCCTAGCAACTGCTGTCCCTGTCTTGGTGACTGTCACCAAGTATCTGTCAAAGCATGCCCTCTGCCAAATTGTCGGCCCATGTGGACATGTGCACCATTGCTTGTGCCCTGAAATGATGACCCCACTCTCCTGGGGTCACTGGAAATCAGGTCTCCCTTCTCCCGTGATTCCCCATGCAGGCAGATCTACATATGGCACAACACCATACCAGACCCGTGAATTTTGAATGGGAGTAAAGATCTGTCCCCTCACCCGGTGTTCACCCCATGCGTGCACACGGCCAGGCTATAACACATGGAACCTCAAGTTCTTCTTTGGGTGCGTGCAAGGCTTCCCAGGGAGGAGGGGGTTGCAGTGCAAAAGTTCTGTCTTTTACCAGAGAGAGTGGGGGCCCCACACAAGCAGGGGGCCCTTTGTTGGGTTAATTCAACACATGAGCATGCAGTGAAACCTAGGTCTTCCATCACCTAGGTTTCAAAACCCCATGGTCCCTCCCAGTAGACTGGCCCTCTCATGAGAGGAATAGCCCACCAGCAGCAAGCTGCCAGGGGAGCCGGAGTGTGGTTTAGTCCACATGCACTGTTTTGCCAGGGTGCTCTCTCGCAAGAACATCCAGGTCACAGTGGGACAAACCCCCCAGGATCCTTTGTCCTCCCTCATATACATATCCCCTCCTAAGAAGTCCTCATTTCCCCTTTCCTTTCCTGAGTAACAGCGATATTACTCAGTGCTCCCTCCCACCCCTGATTTCATGCTTTTGTGGGACTATTTTGGTTCAGGGATCTTAGGAGGGCAGCGGCGCCATCTCTGTCTGAAGAAGCACTGCCATGGCATGGAATTTAAAGGGATTTAAATGCCCTTTCCATGCCGAGAGTGGGTGGACTGCTCCAAAAATGCACTATCGTGCTTGGCATGCCCCCCCCTCAAGATTGTGGCCAATCATGGCAGCTCTGCCTACATGCTCATGCTTTGCCCACAATCTGGCTGTGGAACTTGCTGGGATTGGTCTCCCTGAACAGCAGGGAGGGGCGCCCCTCTCCTGGAACTGCAGGTTGGTGGACCATGGTTGGATGAATGTCTGTGGTGCAATTTACAGTTTAGAATTGAAACTGTAGGTTCACCAATGTGGCCTTTGTATGGATCCTTGGTCTGAAATGCAACACTGTTGCACTGATGCTTCATTAGTCAGGATGTCAGCCACTGTTGGTCACTAGCCTGGCTGACGAGGGCACCTCTGAGGCTGCAATTCTGGCCCTGTCACCTACCTGAGTACTCCATCAGCTGATTCCAAGTGCCAATTTCTGTACACAAAAAGCCCCCTTTTTAGTGTAGCAGCGGTTTATCACTGTCTTATATGCCTCTTCTCCTCTTCTCCTTCAGAATCTACAAAGAGTGCATTTGAGCATGTGCCGAGAATATGCCCCGTGCTACTGAGGAACCACAAAACAGCCCCCACATGTGAGGTTAATGGAAACCTAAGCTTTCTGAGCTCCAGAGGATCAGGAGGCCAAAACTTGCAGGCAGCATTAGGCTCTGGCGACTCTTGTATTAGGTTCTGGTAACTCTTCACTGATTCATGCCTGAGACGTGGGCCAGTTCAGACGATACACTCTTCACCTGGAAAATCACATGCAATAAGGATGGGCACATTCCATGAGAATGCATATCCTCTCCTGCTTCCCAGCAAGCAAGGGCACCTCCTTAACTGCCTCTGAACTTCTGCTCTACCTAGAATGTGCATGTAGCAAGGTGGTTCAGCCAAACCACCTCTTGCATGAGATTTGGGCAGGGATGCACAACTCGAATGCCCTGGTGGGCTGGAACCAACCATGACTTCGTATGCAAGGGCCAAGGTAAATTTTCAGTGCATTTTTTCATTTACATTATTTTTTTTAAGTATTAGTGATTCTTAGTTACATGTGGTTCTTTCCCCCCTATCAAGGGACTCATAATTTTAACAAGGGTAGTGGCCAGAAAATAGGCGATGTTCCTGCTCAGTCCGTAGGGCACCTGGAGTGCATGTCAGCCCCAAACCAATGCCAAGTCCTCTCTTCTACCTAAAATCACTACTGCTTTCAGGATGCTATCATAGGCACTTCTTACTTGGGAATAAGCTACACTTATTCTTCAGAGAAGAAGGAACTGACCAAAAGTGTGACGATCTGCTTTTCTGGGACTTGCTTGATGCTGCTGCCACCACTGTTCCAACCCATTCCATCCATCATCACTACTGCTGCTCAAGCAGAAGTAACTGTCTCACTCACTCTTTGGCCCATAGCTGCCATATGCATCTCAAATGGCAATAGACAGATGGGCAAGTAAGCAGCAATCACATTCCACCTCCCGCCCCCAGCAACAATGCCATCAGATGTGGCTGTGCACTGACTCTCTTTTGGATCAGAGGGGCATTCCAGCCCAAGGCTCCATTCTAACCCAGGAAAGGGGGCACTGCCTTTTTCTAGATATGAGCCTCTTGCAACCCACTGGAGTGGAAGGGGGAAAGGTGGTGGTGGGTAAAAAGGGCCCTGGGGCACACCTTGGAAAGAAGGAAGGCTGAGATTTCCCTCTTGCTAACCTCCACTCTGTGGTTGCCTCCCCAACAGCACTCTTTTTTGGCTCCATCTTTCCCATTCAAGCATCCCACAGAAGAGTCAATGTGCTGCTGGGAAGAAAGCAGCAGCTGCAAATGAGGCAGTGGAGAGACGGGTGAGCGAGCCACTGCTACAGCCACTGCAGTAACAGGCGGACAGAGCACAGGGAGGCCAGAGAAGGGGCAGTGAGTTGGAGTCATGGGGTAAGGCAAGGGGAACGAGGGATGATGACTGATGGTGTCAGTGGACTCTAGCCCAGGGGTGGGCCAGTAAGGCGGGTGAGTGGCATCTGGTCTCAAGTGGCCAACTACATTGATCCAGCTCTGCTCGTCAACAGGACAAGTTAAGAGCTCTTCATGGCTCCTGCTGCTGCAGGATATGCCTACCTACAGGCCAGCGAAAATGTCCCTGGGCCTTATGTTTTGCAGCCCTGGATTAGGGAGAGGTACCCCTGTGTGCTGGGATGGGGGGTGGATATGTACATGCACAGAGAGCACACACTTTTATTAATCCTTGGTGTTCCCAGGTAGAGTTGGGAAAGACCAGATAGCTGCTGCCAGTTCACATAGATAGTACTGAGCTAGATTAACCAGTGGCCTGACTCAGTGTAGCTTCATGTCTCCAGGAAGAGACATGAAGCTATCTTCTTCATGTTTCCTGGAGAAGTGTACTTACAACTCACTTACATCCCTCCATGAGATGAGTTTCTACAAGTAAATCTCAAGGTAGCTGAAGAGAGGCCTGTATGAAAAATGCTTTTGTATCAGAACCTAGTGACAGGATTAGTTGAAAGTCATGTAGAAGATTTCAGTCTCACACAGTATAAGGCAACTTCATATGTTCAAAGCCTCGTAACCAGCCTGAGTCATGCCTACAGAAACAACTGGGAGAACGTGAGGTAAGGACTGACTGTGGACTGTACTCTACCTTCTCATCTTTGTACTTAGAGCCTCTTTGTGGCTCTAGTTCCTCTGCAAGAGTGGCAGGGGTGGGAATCGGGGATTCTTTTTACCAGCAATACAATGGCAAGGGGGCAATGACCAGGAAGAAACAACAGGTAGAAAACAAAACAAAAAATGGCTACGCTTGCTTGGCACTGGTTACTCTCCATGTTCACCCCATAACTCTTGCTCTCCATCCTTCTCTGCCTTGAGTTATTTATAGTAGAGTAGAGTGTGTTGCTGCCTTGGCAGTGCTGGGACTGTGATTCTTCCTCCTCCACAACTCTATAGTTCTTGACCTGGGCTGGATGTCTGGTCTATTATATATTTTGAAGAAATTTTTTTGGTGTATGTTTGTTTGATTGATTGTGTGAAATAAAGTCATACTGCCTGATGACCTACAGATACCAAATATCGCATGAACAATCCTGCCACTGGAATTAGCCGACTGCACTACTTTTTACACCAGAATATGCTTGATGAAATTTTAAATAAGCTTGGTTAGGTTTTCTGGACATTGAATATCATATTTCTCGATACCTACAGTCATCAAATTTTGCTTGAACATTCCTGCTACTTAAATTAGTTAAATGCACTATTTCTTACATCAGAATATGCTTGAAAATTTAAAGAATTTTTGTTAGTATTTTGGAATAAATTTTGAATATCATACTTCCCAATTACTTACAGCTGTCAAATTTTGCATTAACAATCCTGCCACTTAAATTAATTGAATGCAGGACATTTTACCCTGGAATGTGCTTGGGGACAGAGCTGCCCCTAGGCAATTTTGGAGCCTGGACCTAAAGGCCTTTGGAGGCCCCGTCCCCTGCAAATTAAGCATCGCTCGGCCGGGCGACCACAGCACCCAGGACAGACTAAAGAGCATTTGGGGACCCCCAGGGGCTGTGGAGGCCCTGGACTTTGGCCTGGAAGTCAAGGGGTAAGGGTGCCTCTGCTTGGGGAAAGATATATAGATATAAATAGATATAGATAGCTATAGATAGATCTATCTATCTATCTATATCAATATCTATCTATATCTATCTAGATATAGATAGATATTGAGATAGATAGATATTGAGATAGATAGATAGATAGATAGATAGATAGATAGATAGATAGATAGATAGATAAGAAATTCTGAATATCATCATAATATTTTAACTATTATTGTTCCCAACAGATTTTTGACACTCAGTAATCACATCAATGGAAAAGCAGAAGAACTTCCTCAGATTCAAATTTATGTTGATTCAAATTTACCAGATATAGGAGGCCTCTTTATTCGTGGGAGTTCTGTTCCCACCTATTTCCGTTCATAATGAAACCACAAATAAAGAGACCTTAACTTTATGAGGATTGGAGGTCTAGGTTCATAAGCACATTGAAGTGTGCTGAAAATAACAAGAAATAGTGGGGTGCAGAAATAAGCTCAGTACCTTGCTCTAGGGATGTGCATGAACCAGTTCGGAGGCCCATTTACGGACCTCCAAACCAGTTCAAAGGTCCGGCGGTTCAGCCTGTTCGAAGGTGGTGGTGGGTAGCTTTAAAGATTGGGGTGGGTGGTCTTCCCCTCCCACATCTGTCCCCCCACAGCACTGTCATTGAAATAAGTTCCGTGGGGCAGCAGCGCACCTCCTTGCCACCCTGTACACTGAGCACTTCCAGGTACTTCCGGTCTGACCTACACCAGGGCAGCAAGGAGGTACACTGCCACCCTGCGGGACCGATTTCAATGACAGCTCCAGTGGTGGTGGAAATGTAGTTGGAGGGTATGAGCACCCTCCCCAGTCCTTAAAGCTATCCTCCCCAACTTTCAAACTGGCAGGCACTGGTTCCGTGAGCACCACTATCTTGCTCTCAAGCTCTCCAGTCATGCCCCCCCCATCCTCCAAGTTTCATTCTTTTTGTTTTGTTTTGTTTGTTGTTTGCAGAAAAAAGACATAAAATGGCTTTGCACTACAAAACAGTGGCAGGAAATTAGATCGGAAGGAACCACCGATGAAAATAGCTCTATTTTCACCCAACAAATAAAGAAACTGGATCCCTATGACCTGAAGGTGGTTACGTTAATCCACGAATGGAGAACCCATGAATAATGAGGGTCTCCTGTATTGCCATTCTTCAATAAAATGAGTAATGTCTGAAGTTGAAACGTTTCAAAACTGTTCTTTTACTGCCGTTTTGAGAGCACATTAATAAAAAATTCCATTACATATATTTAATTTTTTTTGAAGTGTAATCTATGCAAGATGACTTTGCCCGATCAATGACGGGCCTCACCTGCTAGTTACTTCATATTTGGGCAACAAGGGCTTCCCGACGGTCACAAAAAATTTGCCACAGAACAATGCTGGTGCTAGTATAGCTAACACACGTACACACACAGCTTTTATTCTTGTTGTTTGAAAGCACCCATTAGGTATTTTAGATGAATTTTTAAAAAGCTTGAAACCCACACACATTGCATTGTGGACAATTCCCACTAATATGGAGATCTGTACCTCAAAGCAGGGAGGTTTTGTGTCTTTTCAGAGCACTTGTTTGTTTTTTCTAACACAATCATTACCCTGCATTTTCCCTATTATCTATATAAATGGCCATTGCAATTACCGTGTTTCTAAACTATGAGCAATGTGCTTCTTCCTATTAACTTCATTAGTTAGCATGACAAAAAAAATAGGGATAACACATTAATTTGCGTTACAGCAAGTGAGCCGGGCGGTTATCAGCAGGGGGCCCTAATGGAAAGGTATTTTATTTATGTACTTAGCCTGTCAAATTAATTCCAACAAACCTGAAGGCTTCTCTCTCTCTCTCTCTCTCTCTCTCTCTCTCTCTCTCTCTCTCTCTCTCTCTCTCTCTCTCTCTAAGCCATTTGCTTGCCAGAATCTTAAGAAGCAGGTTCAGATGAACAGAGTCTGCAGGTGACTAGAGCGCAACTTAAATAACATCAAATTATGCTCTGTTGATGGGTCATTAAGAAAGTGGTGCTGGAATGTGTGGTACAATTACTGCATCATGCAGATGTTCATATTAGAGAAGCTTTACTTTGCATACATTGAGAAACTCTCAGGTATTGCTTCGCCTTGCACAACACTAAGCAATATGCAGCTGCTGAGTGAGAAGAAAGTCCAAGGTACTAGACAACATCTTTTGGAGAGTGCTCAACATTGTTTATTTGTGTTCTGAGAGCTTTCCAGTTTTTTTGGCAGCTTTCTGGTCTCTGATTTTGACAATCCCCAAGGAAGAGTGAATAGCAAGTGAGATGGGTTACACAAACAAGCCATGATGGAGAATTCGGCATACTCCATACATCTCATCCTTTAAAAATGTGTACAAGCCTGTAACAAAATCTGAGACAACATTCCTCCTGGTAATTAGTGTTTCCACTGCTTGCTGCAGAAACGACATTGCTATGAAGAATTCAGGAAAAGTAATCAGCAGCACAATTAAGCAATCTGCTATAATGGCAGAACACAACATTAGTGCTGAGTAATCAGAAACATATTTATTTTTCCTTCTTGGTTTTTTAAAAAAATTCCAAATACCTAATTATTTGGTTTGGCAGACTTAGAATGGAAGTGACCTCTGGATTATTATTATCATTATTATTATTAAGTCTTCTGTACAGCAGCTTTTATGGCTTATTTCACTGAATTTAGCAAAATTAATGTTTGCCACTTAGGGCAGCTTTCATTTTTGCTGTAAGTATTTTTCAGTTCTAGAGTTTTGGGCTTTGATTAAGCGTCTGGACATCCATTTCCCCCCACAGTCAATTGAAGCTAAATTGGAAGTTGGATGAAAGGTTCCTCAAGGAAGAAATACCAATTAGTAATGATGGGAGAACCCACAAATCTAATCTGGAATTAATCTTGGAAAACTGCACTCATTTCCTGGCTGTGCAAAAGTCATGCAGACATTCCCTAAGGTTCTATTATATGGCAAAGCAGCATGTATTGGGATCATCGCCAGCAGAGAAAGTGTGACCCCTTTGACTTTCTTGGATCTCTCAGCAGCTTTGATTCCATCCACTATATTGTCCTTGGTTCACACGTGGCTGTTGGGAGCTGTAGGCACTGCCTTGCAATAGTTTACTACTATAGCACAGATAGATTCCAGAAGATGGTGATGGGGGGCTACAGTCTGACATTTTGGCAATTGTGCTGAGGAGTCCCACAGAGTTCCTTCTTACCCCCTATGTTGTTGTTAAACATCTACATGAAACTGCTTGGAGAAGTCAGCCAGACTTTTGGAGTTCTAATACTAGAACTGGCAGTCATCTAATTACATTAATTGGCAGTAGATTCAGAACAGGCGAAATAAAAGTTCTTCTTCACACAGTGCATAATTTATGTATGGTACTGGGCAACACAAGATGTGGGGAAGGCCCATGAGCTTAGGCAGCTTGAAAAGGGACATGGAAAAGACATGGAAGATTGTCAATGGCTCTATGGAAACTTCATGTTCAGAAGTACTCCTCTGAATACCAATGGTGGGGGTGCAACAGCAAGAGAGGGCTATTGGATTCCATCATGTGCAAGTATAATGGAGTGTAAGCGCCTGTTCAGAGTCAGTAATGGACTAAAAGCTAAACAGAGGACCAGTGTTCCCTCTAACATGGATTCCCAGATGTTGTTCACAACAACTCCCAGCATCCCTAGCTGCAATGGCCTTTGGCTGGTGTTCATGGGAGTTGTAGTCAACATCATCTGGAATCCCTATTAGAGGGAACACTGCCGAGGACCCCAGGAAGTAGTGGATCTACCTGCGAGCTCAGTGTTCCTAAAAGACAAGTGGACACACTAGTGCTCCTGGGTCTGGCTTGCTTCTGGATACTTTGTGATTGTGGCCATCACAAGGACTGTGTTTCCCCATCTCTAGCTAGTGAACCAATTCCACTTCTTTCTGGATGATAGGGACCTGACTGTTTCTTCACATGCCCTATAATGCTTCAGTTTAATAACTGTCTGGGCTGCCCATGAATAAATTAACTTGGATCAAGTTGATCTGGTTGAGAATGTGGCCGCTGAGCCTATTTGTTGCATAGGCCTGCCTACAGACAGTATATTATAACCATCGCTCCACAGGCATCCAGTTTATTTGGGGGCCAAATTCAAGGTACTAGTTTTAACTCTTCAAACCCTTCACCACATCCCCACATCCCAATCTATTTCAAAAAATGTGGACACACTACCTTTCCAATGCAACGTCTTCTTGGACATGGTCAGTGGTAGTACAGTGAAATCTCTAATTGGAAGTATTCAAACATCACTCCTCTGTTTACTTTATTTCAACCCATACACCATCAATACCGCTTTTTAACATGCTTTCATGATCGTATGACTCCATCATATCCAGTAAGTGAAAGAGGTGAACATGGTATGGGGGAAAACCCCAAGAATCCTCCAAGCCAAAGTGAATTTGTTTGTATTTAATTATGCTCAGTGGAAAGTATTACTCAAGAGCCCAGTGACAACTCCAAATTGCTGTATAAAACCAATAGGCCAAGCTGCTTCTTCAATTACCCTGGGCTATTCCAGGATAACAAAGTAATCCTCCATGCTATTGGAGTGGGGGGACCCTGAGCTAATGTGTTTTATAGTTGCTTCCCTCATACACACATAGACATCTTATGTAGATTTAGCTAATGGTTTATTGAGCAATGACTTCATTTTCTCCTCCCTTTATCTTTCTGACTCATCCCACACACTCTCTGATCCCCCTTGGGATAAATGTCCAAACAAACTGCAAAGATAACTGGATAGGGAACAATATCTCCCTTCTTGAGGGAAGGGAGAAGGTGTTGCACTTGACTTCCTGCTATATAGTGTTTTTGCATTGCCAGTAGTGCAATGGCAGTATATAAGGACTACCCTTGGTCTATAAGGACACTGTGTTCTATAAGGGTTCTCAGGAGCGGCTCAGGTGTTCATAGGGACCATGACAACTATTGGCCTATCCCAGGTGGTCTCTGGACCGAATCATGTTGCTGATCACATGCTCGATTTGGTCTTTTACTCTGATCAAGATGGTGTTCCATTGGTGGGGAGTCCTGTTATTTCCCCATTTTCATGGACAGACCACCATTTGGTTAAGGTTGGACTCACACTCTCACCCCACCTCCGCTGGGGTGAGGGGCCTGTTAGGATGGTCTGCCTGAGAAGGTTATTGGATTCAATAGGATTCCAAAACACCTTGGAGGGATTTAGTGTTGACTCTGCTGGTGAGCCTGTTGATGCCCTGGTGGAGAATTAGAACAGCAAACTCACCAGGGCAGTAGACATAATTGCTCCTAAGCACCCTCTCCTTCCCACTTCAAAATTGCAGCCATCATCCATCTCTGTAGGGATGAAGGACCCATTAGGTTGGTCTGCTCGAAAAGGTTATTGGATTCAATGGGATTCCAAGAAGCCTTGAAATGGTTTCAAGTTGCCTCTGCTGGTTATTTTGTCGATGCTCTGGTGCAAACTTGGAATAATGAACTTGCTAGGACAGTAGACACAATTGGTCCTAAGCATCTTCTCTGACCTGCTTCAAAATTAGCCCCATGGTATTCAGAAGAATTAAAGGTGCTGAAGCGGCGAAGCAGACAACTAGAGCACAAATGGAGAAAGACTCAATTTGAATCTGACAGATTACAGCATAGAGCACATCTAAAGACCTTTGCTCTGGCAATATGTGCCACAAAGAACCAATTCTTTTCTTCTCTCACTGCATCCACAAGTTCATGTCCAGCAGACTTGTCTAGAGTTGTGAAAGGGCTAATGTGAGTCCCTTCCCCCTTGAATCCAAATTTAGAACCATCAGTTACCCGTTGTGATGTTTTTAATGGTTTTTTTCATGGACAAAACCTCTCGTATTCGGGCCAAACTGGATTCTACCATCAGAGTAGAGTCTGTTACAGAGGTATCCAGAAACTCCTCTTATGTGGTCAGACAGGATCACTTTCCATTTGTGACTCCTGAGAATGAAGACAAGCTGTTTCAGACTGTGTGTCCTACCACCTGCTTTCTTGACCCTTACTTGGCTTACTTTATCTAACAATCAGACTGTCAGAGAAAGTCTGGTAAACATCATAAATACTTCTCTGAGGGAGGGTAGGATGCCTCCTTGTCTTAAGGAAGCTATCATTAGGACCATACTTGAAAAAACCTACATTGGACCTCTCAGAGTTAGGCAACTATAGGCCCATCTCTAATTTCCCATGGTTGGGGAAGGTGATTGAAAGGGTGGTGGTTGCTCAGCTCCAGACGGTCTTGGAGGAAACTGATTATCTAGACCCATTTTTCTAGAAAACAGAAAAATATGCAACAGACATGGCCTACGTATCGACAACTGCTTGTTCTCCAAGGTGCAAAATATGAACTTAAAAAACTAATCTTATGCAGGATTGGAATATTTCTTGGTTTCAGTATCACCAGATTAGCGCCTTATTCAAGCAAGATTGCAAAAAGGGTTTTAATCAATCAAAGTCAGAATTTTAACAACAGTTGTGTGACAAGGAAGACAAACTAGTTTCTAGGATGTACAATCTGTTATTATTGGAAGATACAAGAACGGAAATAGTGAAAACTTCAATGATTAAATGGGCTCAGGATTTTGGTTACAATATAGACTTGGAGAAATGGGAAAAACTATGGATAGAAGACATGAAATACACTGCCTGTTCTAATTTAAAGGGAAATAATCTTAAAATGATGTACAGATGGCATTTAACTCCTAAGAAGTTGGCTTTAATTTACAAAAACATGTCAAACAAATGTTGGAAGTGTAAAAAAGAGGAGGGTTCCTATATACATTTATGGTGGACTTGTAATAAGTCTAAAGGCTATTGGGATTTAATATACAATGAGCTTAAGAAAGTGTTTAAAATGACTTTCCCTAAGAGCCGAGAAACAAAACTATTAGGTATTGATAACAGTTCATTGCCTAGGAAATATTGGACCCTCTTTATGTATCTGACAGAAGCAGCAAGATTGATATTTGCATACAAATGGAAAGACATCCATTGCCTGAGTAAAGAGGATTCGATTCTTAAAGTGTTAGAGTTGGCAGAAATGGCAAAGCTAACAGCATTATTAAGAAATAAATTTTAAGTATTTAAAAGGGAGTGGGACCCTCTTCTTATTTACCTAAAAACATATTATAAAATAGATTTCTATCAGGCTTTTGAGTGGTAACAAAAATGTTTTTAAAATGCCCTAGAACTGACTTTTGTACGATTTATTGGGGGGAGAACGATTAAATTACAGGCAAGACTTGGGTATTGTAACTGATACTTGTTCTAATGATGAGGTGGAAGTCCTCATGTTTTTTGCTTGTTTTGTTCATTTGTTTGTTTTGTTTGTGTTTTCTTTCTTTCTTTTTCTTTTTTTCTTTTTGTGTGTGCGTGTGTGTATCTTATGTTGTGAAAAACTGAATAAAAAGTATTTTTAAAAGAAAAAAAAAGAAAAGAAAGGGTGGTGGTCGCTCAGCTCCAGACAGTCTTGGAGGAAACTGATTATCTAGACCCATTTCAAACTGGCTTTCAGGCAGGCTATGGGGTTGGGACTTGGGACTGCCTTAGTCAGCTTCATGGATGATCTCCAGTTAGGTATTGACAGAGGGAGTGTGACTCTGCTGATCCTTTTTATCTCTCAGAGGCTTTCAATACTATCAACCAAGGTATCCTTCTGGGTCATCTGAGGGAGGAGGGATTAGGAGGCACTGTTCTACTTCTCAGGTAGATTCCGGATGGTATCACTTGGAGACTGTTGTTCTGCAAAGCAAGAGTTACTGAAAATAGTTACTTTCCAACTGCTGCACCAAAACAAGCTATGATATTATGATGTCAGTGTTGCAGGCTGATACAGTATGCTGCTGTTGTAAATGGTTAGGATCAGGTTCAGAGTCCAGCTTGTAGCTCAAGTTATTTTTGCTACCATGAAAGCCCTAGCTTGGCATCCTGGTTCAGACTGCATTGCCAAGTTAAAGCCTGCAATCCTCAGATCAGTGAAGCCAATGGGATATTCCAGAATAATTGTTTTGAGATTCTCAGCCAAAATGACTCAAAACCTGCTCCGTGGGGTATGTGTGGATTAACTACAGAATTTGAAATCTTATTTCAGTCAGTGTTGTGCTGGTGTCCGTCAGAAAATCCATTGCAGAATTTCTCATCAACCTAATGCTCCTATCACTTTATCTATTATCAAATTAAAAAGTAACAGGTTTCATAGCTACACATATAATCTTTTCGTGTGACAAATTGTACACCATGCAAAACTGGATGGCACGGAGAGCAGCAAAATTACGAGAATAAGCAGACGTGCCATTCTGCAAAAATGAGAGTACATCTCCAAGGAAAGCATGAAAGACTTTCAAGAACTCGTAAGAGTCACTTCATGTTATAATATCAGTGGAGAGTGTTAACGCATTCAGCACAAATGCAGACATTGCCAGTGCTAATATGCTGCCTGATATGTATTTTAACATTATATTATAGTAGAACTCAGTAAGAATATGGAGGGTGGAAGGTGAGGATTGAAATTGCTGCTGGGAACTTGCTTTTTGTTCAGCGTAAGTGCTGTACATCTCAGCAGTCTGGAAAAGCTTCTCAGCAAGATGATATTGTTACATCAGAACCACAGTGGGTTGAACACAATTCTCAATTTGCAGGCAAATGGATGTATTGTGTTGGGGTTTAACAGTAGGAGACTGCAGAAGTATAAATTACAATCCTGCAGTATTCTCTTACCTAGATTTGTGGCTAAGCACAAGGACCTTCACCTGTGGAAGGAAGGAAGTTCTGCATAGGGCCTCCTTTCCTTTAATGTGTCTCTGTAATATAGCCTCATTTTTCAATGGCTTTGGATACATCCAAAACATCTGAACAATCAGATTTCTGGGTGAGAAAGAGTGCTGTTTATGCAGAGTTAATGCTAATGTCTATTAGCTACTACTACCACCATAATTACTCTTTTGGTTCATTCAGTATCAGATGTGCTAGGCACTGCACAGAGCAATGAAAATGACACGATTCCTGACCAGGAGGCTTACAAGCCCAGTATGACAGCAATCCCATAATGAAGGGAAAGCAGAGGACTCCAGGTAATGAGAATAGTCAGTTTCCACTGGAGGGGATTTGGGAGGAGACCATATTTCACATGCTAATCTGTTAAATGTGCATATAGTCTATCAATCTATCAAAATATGACCAATATTATAAGTCTGAGGCCAGACCTATAAATAGCTGTTTTCCAGACTTATAAGTAGCTATTTTGCATGGGGCTAAGAATGGCCCCCACGCAACCTGAGAAGGAAGCTTTGGTAAAGTGGAACAAAGATGATAGTCAAAGAGACGATAGTTTTCAGAGATGATAGTTTTCTGAGTGAGTCGCTGCACGGGATTCATTTGCCAAGGACCTTTTAAAAAACAATGCATTTAGAATCTACATTTTGGCCCCCAATGAAGTAAGATAAGCCTCTTATGATAAGGATGCTACTGTCAGTTGCCCACATACACTGCAGTGTTGGGTGGGCAGTATTGAACTGCCTGCACCGCTGCATGGGTTGGAAACATCATTGCACCAATGCAGTTGCACAACTCTACGGCCACTGGAAATAATGGCCGCACAAGTGCGCAACTGCCGTCACATAATGTTTTGCCAGCTGCAGAAAAACATTCTTGAACAACTGTGTCAACCGTGTGTTCCTCACCAGCAGGCAGCAGGCAGGTGGTGCAATGCCGCTCACATAACACTGCATTGTATGCCGCTCACATAACACTGCACTGTATGCCGCTCACATAACACTCCATCAGTGCACTGTGACCATTGGTCCTTCTAAGAACCAGGGGTCTTTCTTTGCAAGGGTAGCAAGTAGCATTGTGCATGAAATTAGAACAACAATCAGTTCCAATGCAATGCAAGCCTTATTGGGGCATTTTTCACCAGAAATGATTCTGATGAAAATTATCCCCAATATAAAAAAACAGATTTGATGCAATGCCATATCCTATTAGCATTGCATCAAACCTATCAGTGTGTGTGTGTGTGTGTGTGTGTACCTTTACTGAAGATCTGACTTTCCCTGAAGAAAGTGGCTGTTCAAAAGGCAAAGGCAGCAGATCAAATTGATGTTTTTCTTTCCATCTTCTCATCCCAGAATGCACCAGGGCAAGAAGTAACATCATTACGTTGCATCCTTTTCCCCCCTGGTACATGGAAATGGCGGAAATGGCCATGTTCTGCAACTATAGGGTGTGGCCATTCTCCCCATGTCCCAAGTAATGTACCAGGTAAAGGATCCAATGGAATGATGTTGCTTCTTGCCCTGGTGCATTCTAGGGCAGGAAAATGGAGAGAAAGGTAGTGATTTGAATTGCTGCAACTGTAGCTGCTCTTTGGGCATCTGCTTTCTTCAGAGAAGTCTGGACCTTCAGTAAATGCAAGCCCACCCCTATCCCCTTACCTCAAGCATCAAGTAAAGACTTATTCTGATAGACATACTGAGACAAACTGAGCAGCAGTCTCTCCCAGCCCTATCTGGAGATGCCAGGGAGTGAACCTGGGACCTTCTGCATGCAAGTACGCAGATACTGTTCCACAGAGCTCTGGCCTCATCCCATAAGGGAAATATCTTACAGATTTCACATGTAGCCTCCCATCCAAATATAAATCAAGGTGGACTTCTTAGCAAAGGGGACAATTCATGCTTGCTACCACAAGACTAGATCTCCTCCCCAAATTTTAATTATAATACAAAATAATCTGCTTTAAATACCTTTAATTAATAATAATCTGCTTTAATTGCTTTAATTACAGATGCATGTTGTCAGATTTCAGATGTGATCCTGAAACATCTTATATTGGCCAAGGTTCAAGGGGAAGAAAAGAAACACTTCTTTGGTTTGTTTTTAGTTCATCTTAATGCTGGCCTTGAACAAGGGGCTCATCAATCAATTGTTTTTTGCAAGCATCCTATACTGCCCTTCTGTCTCTTCACTAACTCTTTATCTCACCTTTGCGGGAATCAGCCAACATAATGCTTCACAGAATTTCTGCACAGAAACAGCAAGGCAAGCTTGCTGATTGCCTGACATGAAATTCTATAAATTCTCGCCTGCCAGGTGTTCCGTAATGTTCATTTTATCTTGTTAGTATGTAAATGTAGCCTCCAATTCAACAAGCTGTCCAACTGGATTACAGAAATGTTATTGGAGATTATTGTGATCTTGATTAGCCTTTATGGAAAGGACCATCTCCTCTCACATGACCCCATGTGCCTACTCAGGTCATTGGTGGTGGTGGCGAGGCTGTTCCATATCCTGCCAGTATTAGTAGTGTAGCTAGTGGGTATGGAGGAGAGGGCCTTCTCCATCATGGAGCACAGACTCTAGAACTTGTCCTGGGAGATCTAGCCTGGCCCCCATCTCCAAGGACATTCAGGCACCAAGCAAAACTGTTATATTTGTTTCCCTCCTGGTTATGGTTTTTGTTCTATATACTGCTTTGATTTGTATTTTAAAAAATAATTAAACATGATATTTAAAAATAAATTAAAATTCTTTTTTTTGTTAGCAGGCTTGGATATCCCATTGATGGGATGGAAAGACTGGAAAAATGTATTTTAAATAAATACACAAGTCATACCATCTCCAAAGAGGTTCGCTGCCAGATTGGAAAGTGCATTCAAGTAAAATGTAAAGTTGTAGCGTCGAGTCGGTGTTGACTCCTAGTGACCACAAAGCCCTGTGGTTTTCTTTGATAGAATATAGGAGGGGTTTACCATTGCCATCTCCCACGCAGTATGAGATGATGCCTTTCAGCATCTTCCTATATCACTGCTGCCCAATATAGGTGTTTCCCATAGTCTAGGTAACTATACCTTCCCATAGTAAGGTTCCCATAGTCTGGGAAACATACCAGTGGGAATTCGAGCCGACAACCTCTTGCTCCCTAGGCAAGTTACTTCCCCACTGCACCATTAGGTGGCTTGGAAAGTGCATTATTCAGCATCAATTTTCTGTCTCTGTCTGTCTGCCTCTCTTACTACTAGTTTCATGGCCCTGAAAGTGGCTGAAATTAGGGTTGTGTTTACTCTAGCCACCCAATCGCATTTTTAGGATCAAATCTAGCTACAGCAGTACAAGCTGTGGTGACTGGCCATTGCAGCTAAAATGCATTCCTACCCATGGCAAGTAGATTAGCCTGCCTCTGCCATGCTTGCTGGTAATCCCTACCACCTCTTGTGGCTTTTCCAAGTCAAGGGCATAAACCAGGGTTAGCCAACAGGTGTTTCTGGACTTTAGCTCCCATCTTCACAAGCTGTAATAAATTGTGGCAGGGGGCGATGGGAGTTGTAGTTCAGCAACATCTGGAGAGACTCTTGCTCCCACCCCTGGTGTAAGCAATCATCACCCTGGTGTACAGTAATTCAGTCATGGCACAGGAATGGCGAGAGCTCCTGTCTTCACTGGCAATGTGGCTCAGACTTCAAGTCTGAGTGACAGTGTGGAGTAACAGCTGCACACATCTCTGCATGAAAGCTTAATCCCATGAGTCATTCACAGGTTTACAGAATGGGGCAAAGAAGAAGAACATAAGAAAAGCCTGCTGGATCAGGTCCAAGGCCTATCTGGTCCAGCATCCTGTTTCACACAATGGCCCACCAGATGCCACCGACAAGCCCGCGGGCAAGAGCTGAGGGCATGCCCTTTCTCCTGCAAAAGGTCCAAAAGTGTTCATTCCCATGTATAGCTAGACAATCAGGAGAGTGATTTATAATACAACTAGACACATGTGTTCTACAGTTAATGTAGTGATTCTCAAACGATGACACATCAATGGTTCCCTAGTGCGCTTTTGGTCGTCCGAAAAACTATGACTGAAATAACAGAGGGAAATTCTAAATCCTGTCCGACAGAAAATGGTGGCAAATAGTAACAAATGCCCAGATTATAGCCTGACTCTTTCTGAACTCTGATGCAGGTACTGAACATATGGTATCAAGGGGAAGTCTGAATCCGTGAATGGTAGGGCTGAAAGAAATATTTGCTCATATTTGACATTTGTAGAATTTTCCAGTTTTGCCATTCAAATTTTTTAAAGTTCTCCTTACTTGCCTGTTGCTATTGTCACTACTACCAACACTGCTGCTGCCCCTGCAGTAGCATCTGGCTTCTTCCACTTGCCCCTGTCACCTCCACTACTCCTGCAGTGCAGTAACCAGCTTCAGTTGCTTTGTCTCCTTCTGGAAAAGGAAGAAATGGAGGGGACAAGTGCAGTGCTGGGGAGAGATCCAGAGGAACTTTCCGTGGAGAAGCTCATTGCTCTTATAGGAGCAGTAGTAGCAATGGATGGTGATGGCTATGACCAGATGGCAAGCGGGAGAAGCCAGTCACTGCTGCAGGAACAGCAGCAGAAGGCAGGCAGGCAGAATGCACTCCACGAGGGGGAAGAGAGTAGAAAGAAGAGGGAAGAGAGTGATGGCCTGTGGGCCCCAGTGGGGGAATGCCAGCAAGGTGGGCAGACAGAGGCACTCTTAGCCACAGACCTTGGGGAATCTGGTCTGTGGCCTCCTGCCCCTGGGTGGGGGGGCTCCCACCACTGCCCTGTGCCTTCCATGCTGCAGCAGCACCAATATTTGTCATTGATGCGGCCAGAGGGTGGGTGGGGGGTGAGCCGACCAGGCCTCCTCCTTAGTGGCAGTGGCGAGCGCAGCGGCTAGTGGGCCTATCCATCCAGGTGCACCTGCAGGAGCAGGAGCCAGGAGACTAAGCTGGGCTCCAGCGAGGCTGTGGCCTTTCCTTGCCAGGCCCACCAGCCACTCCGCCCACAGATGCCACCTTGTGGGAGGCCTGCTCAGTTCACCCCCAGTCATACAAATGTCAAATACCAGTGTGGCACGGCAGCGGCGTGGTGGAACAGGGGCCCAGCAGGCATGGGGCAGCGGCGGGGCTCTGGGGAGCCCCTCCACGCATTTTGAGCCCCCCCAAGACAGGAGCAGGGGGTGGGAGTGGCATTAAAATTAAGGGGGCTCCTTGCAGTGGGGGGGACTCCAAAGCTCTTCAGGTCCGGGCTGATTTTGGACCTAGGTGCGCCACTGTGGGCAGAACTGTGGGCAGAACATGTCCAAGAAGGGGAGGAAAGGAGAAAGATCAAGGAAGAGTTGTAGCAGTAGTGCAGAGGAGGGCCAATGGTAGCAGACTGGCATCAGGCAGGTGTGGTTACACATGTTTGCACTAGAGTAAAACCCCTTTTTCCTGCATTAAAAATCCACTCAGAGGCAGATAATGTCCAAAGAACAAAAGGAGAAAAACTTTATTCAAAATACTACAGACTGCTTCAGTCTGTGACTCTCTCAGCTTTAAGTTACAGGTAAAAGGAACACTCAGTAACTACAAGAATACTTCAAAAAGCACCCTCAGATGATATTGGGGTGGCACACTTTAAAAATTGTGGTTACCCAGTTGCATAGAAGATAAATGCAAGAAAATACAAAAAGCCCCCTTGAGAGTTTACAGAGACTTTTTTACAATGTCCTAGTTGGAAAAGGCAGGGGCGGAGCCACCATTGGGCCAACCAATCAGGAGCTGCGAGAGCAGCCCCAACACGCACCCGTGTCTGACATCAGACGCGGGGGCGGTAGTTTAGCTCCCGAGCAGGGGCCGCGCAGCCCCTTCGGGAACTAAACTAAGGCTGGTGCTACGTTTGCAGTGCCAGCCAGGAGCGGCTCTTCCCTGCAAAGGCAGAGAAGAGTCGCTCCTGGCTGTGTGCTGCAAACGCAGCACCAGCCTAACTAGCTCCTGAAGGGGCTGTGCGGCCCCTTCAGGAGCTAAGACTGGTGCTGCGTTCGCAACGCAGCGCAGCCCAGGAGCGGCTCTTCCCTGCAGGAAAGCAGCACCAGCCTTCTTCTAACTGCACCAGCGGCTCTTCCCTGCAGGAAAGCAGCACCAGCGGCTCTTCCCTGCAGGAAAGCAGCACCAGCCTTCTTCTAACTGCCGAAGGGGCCGCGCGGCCCCTTCAGCAGTTACAACTGAGCTGCTGACTCCCGAGAGTCCCGAACGGAGCCTCAAGGCTCCGTTCGGGAGCCCGCGTTTGACGTCAGATGCAGGGGGCGTGGCTACCCCCTGCGTCTGACATCAGGCGCAGGGGGTGGGGCTATTGGGGCGCCCACCGCGGCTGCACACAGGCCGCTGGCAGGCTAGCTACGCCCCTGGGTAAAGGGCATTGGCTCAGTTTGTCTTGACTTGTTACATTACAAATAAAAACACAATAAACCAGTTGTAGGGATTTGTGTAGCATGAAAAGAAAGAAATCTAATACGAGTTAGCTAACAAACTGTTCCCTCGCTAAACATTTCCCCAAATCCCAAGTCCTGGCTTCTTTCCAGAACTCACCAAACCCATGGTAAAGCTCCTGCAGTCATCCTGGTAGTTGCTATAGCCTGGCCAGCCAACCTGTTGTTCACCCTGCCTGGCTCCAGCGGAATACAAAGACAGCTTTCACTTCCTGCCGCCAGGCCCTCTAGGTCCTGGTCACCATGTGCTGAGTGGCTGATGCCCAGAGGTCATTGCGTATCAGTCAGGACAGGGTTCACTTCTGGTTCACTTTTTACAGGAAAGGAAAGGCTGTTACTGCCTGATCGTTACAAAATCTAACAAGCTACCAACCGCCAAATACTAATGACTGCTGAATATGGCCTATCCAGAGAGACACCTATATCGGGCAGCAGCGATATAGGAAGATGCTGAAAGGCATCATCTCACACTGTGTGGGAGATGGTAATGGTAAACCCCTTCTGTATTCTACCAAAAAACAAACAAACCACAGGGCTCTGTGGTCACCAGGAGTTGACACCAACTCAATGGCACACTTTACCTTTTACCCACTATTCACATTGCATTCTGCATTATTTGATTAGAAAGATAATATCCATCCTTACAATATACAATAATATTGTTATAATTATTTCAGAAGATGTCAAATGTGGTTCTTCTCTCCAAAGAGATACAAAAAATTCAAGAAATTGTGTTGAAATATTCCTCTCCCTAATACAGCTCTCAAAGGAAACCTGAGGGTGAATTCAAAATTCAAGGTATTTTGAACATTGTTAGGTATGGTATTATTAGTGGAGATTTTCTGTAGTGTTTATTGTTGTTTCCTATATCAATTATTCTAAACTTTCTTATACTGTATACCACTTTTTCAGCTCACTTGTTTGCTTTTTTGTCATCTGTCACATCTTCTTATGCCACAAAATAAGCCATTTTAAACCTTCCAAATGAAAACTCAATTTCTTCTACAGTCCTAGCTAGAAAGTGTTGCTAGGTAGCTCGTTGACATGTACAGGTTTGAATATGCTCTGAAAGGCACTGAGACATTTATCTAGAGCTGAAACGAATTTGCTCCCAACATATCCTTCTTGAATTTGATATCAGATATTCTCCAGATGACTCTGAACACTTGAATATTCCCATTGTCTGGGAAACATACCAGTGGGGATTCGTACTCGCAGCCTTTGGCTTGCTAGACAAGTCATTTCCCCACTGCTCCATTATGTGGCTTGAATAGTGGGGACTTGATACAATTTGTATCGAATAGTGGGTACTCGATACAATTTTAAACTGCGACCTGAAGATTTTTGATAATTCAAGAAATGGTTTTTTTCAATGGAAGAAAATTACCATACAAGAATGATCACAAAAAGAGTTTGTCCTGGTAAAAAAAGAAAAAGAAAGAAAGTTTTTACTTTCTGGGATTCTGCTACCGCACACTTAAATGAAGAGGGGTGGAATGTAGTGGAAGTTAGCAGATGCAGGAAGCCTGCCAGGGAGGCAGTTGGACCATTAGAGAATGAGAGAGTGAAAGGAATTGTTAAGGAGGATATGGAGGCTGCAGAGAAGCTAAATGAGTTCTTTGCATCCATCTTCATGGCAAAGGATACTGAGCATATACCTGTTTCTGAAACAGGCTTTTCAGGGATGGAGGCTAAAGAACTGAGTCACATAGAAGTGGGGAGAATCTCCTCCCTTCTACAGCTTTTCTTTCTTCAGACAATAGCCACCCTTGTGGCAAGTGGTGGTGGAGGTAGGGTTTCATGTCTCTTCAGCATGGGAGCGGTACTTTGACATGCATTTCCATGAATGCTGTACCTGCATATAGCGTCCATGGAATTAGAATGTCTGAGTATTACTAATATGGCTAACAGAAATAAAATATTTTTTAAAAACACTATTCATCACTTCAACAGATTAAAGCTTCAATTCAATGAACAGTTGTTTGGGAGCAATGCTCATTGAACTCAGCAGGACGTATTTTTTTTATTTATTTAGAATATTTATACCCCACCCCTCCAGTACTGCTTGGGGCAGCTCACAACAATAAAATAAATACAATGTAAAATAAAAGTAATAAAATTAACCAAATTAAGTAAACAAGTTAAAAGCCAGGCTAAAACTACAATCAGAATTAAGTTTCAAATTAAAAGTTATTTTAAAAGCTAAAAATTGAGAATTATAAAAACTAAAAATTAAAGAACATACCAGATATAGCCAAAGATGGAGCATTAAAAAGCCTCTTCAAAAAGATGTGTTTTTAGTTGTTGTTTTTTAATCACTGAGGGAGGGAGCATGGCAAAGCCCTTCAGGGAGGGTGTTCTAAAGCTGAGGGGCCACAATCGAAAAGGCCCCGTCTCTAGTCCCCACCAACTGGATCTCTGTTAGCGGCGGGGCCATGAGCAGGGCCTGAGATGATGAGCGGAGGGCCCTGGAAGGTTCATACGGGCGAATGCAGTCCAACAGGTACCCTGGTCCCAAGCCACGTAAAGCTTGAAAGGTCAAGACCAGCACCTTGAATCTAGCCTGGAAGCGGACTGGTAACCAATGAAGCTGCCACAGGATGGGTGTGACACTTATGAAGCAACTTGCACTCACAAGCATCCTTGCATCAGCATTTTGGACTGCCTACAAGAGTAGCTCCACGTAGAGCACATTACAGTAGTCCAATCTGGATGTTACCAATGCATGAGTGACTGAGGTCAGGTCCGACTTCTCCAAATAGGGTCAATAGCTGGCATACCAGCCGTACCAGCCGACTTGCATCTTCAAAACATCCATAGGATCAGGCTGCATGAATGAATGAATGAATGAATGAAACCACTAACACAAACAACAATAATAGTCATACTCCACCGTGGCTGCTATTTGACTCCTCCTATCCCTCTATTATCTCTGTTAGAAGCTATTCCATCAGGCTGCATCAGAGGAAGAGGTGAAACAGTGACACCTCCTCCACCTGCTTGGGTGCGACCAATGGCCATTTGACTCTTCCTCTCCTAGAACCGTATTCCTCAGTGGCTGTTCCATCTGGTCATTGTAACAATTATGCAACATATGTAAGAACTGATACCTGGATTTGCTTATTTTCCTCATTCTGCCTTATCCCTTTTTAAAATTGTATCATGTTTATTAGACTGTATGCCTTACATTGTGAAGTAAAATAAGTACATTGGCAGAAAGTCAGTATAAAAGCATCATAAGTAAATACACATAATAAGAATTGAACTGAACTGAATTGATTTTTTAAAAACATACAAAAGGTAAAATAAACAGCAGGAATTATATCTCCAAAGCCTGCCAACAGAAGGTTAGATTCTTAACATCTATAAGAGAATTTGCTCCATGGTCTTCCTGGAGGTGAACATTCTATAGCAGAGGTGTTAACAGCAGGGAATATTTCAAGTGGCAGCTGTAATATATAAACTGGTTCTCAAACCAAGTCTGCAGTAATGCAAATCTATTCCTGGAAAGGAAGGTGTTCCAGACAAAAAACTGTGCATTGAATTTGCACATAATTTTGCTTAGCTGAATTAGGGAGTCTCTCTCTCATTGCTTCTTTTGCGTATTTGCTTGAAAATTAATATGTATCAATGAATGGAGTAATATCAGGATTATCTCTCCTCTCAATCAGATGGGATAGAAATATAGCATATATTTAAGTCTTCATTTGCATATGGGATATTAAATGAAAGCTTCAAGGTATTAGAAGCCAATAGAAAGTGAACTGCTTGACAAGGCATTCCTCCAGTAATTGCCTGAAGCTGGCTATTGCTCAAGAAATAATAGTGTTTGTTTACTTTGATTGCATTTGTGTTCATAAATCACCATGTAGGCAAGAACATATTATACTCAAGCAAACATGTTGTGATTTGCTATTGGATTATTGAATCATTGATCATTTGATCTTCACAAAACTCCTACTGAACATTCTCAAGAGACTGAAGTCAGCCCATTTCATAATGGGATCAGACCACCTGGGCCTGTACTGATATCATCTCACAGCTTTCTAAACACATTAGGTGTTTCCAGATGCTTTCAAGCCAGTATTGGTGTTTGTTTTACATCGACTTTGTATGCAGAAGACCTCGGGTTTTGTTCCTGACATCTCAAGTAAAATGATCTCAGGTAGCTGGACCAAAAGAGACTCCTGCCTGAGACTCTAGAGAGTGATCAGCAGTCCAGTTAGACAACAGTGGGTTAGGTGGACCATTGGTATAAATCTTTATAAGGAAGCTTCATACCTAAATATATCATAGCTCCACATGCCACTGCCAATAGTGTCTAGTAGGCATATTTATTTATTTATTTACATTTCTAGCTCACTTTTCCTTCAAGGAGCTTGGAGCAGTGTACATGGTTATTTTTTATTCTCACTACAACTCTGTGAGGTAGGTTAGGCTGAGAGATACGTGACTGGCCCAGAGTCACCCAGTGAGTTTCATGGTTGAATGGGGATTTGAACTCGGGTCTTCCCAGTCCTAGTCCAACACTCTAACCACTATGCTATGCTAGCTCTATATTAATGTTGTATTAATATACATCTAGTGTTGCATTAAAAGAGAGAGAGAGAGAGAGCGCGCAACCAAAATAGATTATGTAAGATCTAGTCAGCAACTGAAACTTCAATATGGATCCATAGCTAGTTTGAAAATATTTGTGCAATTGTGACCTTCAATCATCCTGTGCCTGTGCAAAGGAATTATGTGTATGTGTATAGTATATTAGTTATCTTATCATACTTGCTTCCCAGAACCTGAGGAGAGGCTGATGTATTGTTTAGCAAACACAGGAGTTGTATTTGTAAAGGAACCAGGGCACACTGTAATCATGCAAGTATTTGTCTTTGACTGAGCCTTCCTTCCAAGAGACTCTGATTCCTTGATTCCAACAGCCATTGATGCAGTTCCTTAATGCCTCAGGAGCATGCTAAACAACAACAACAACAACAGTGGATGTTTCCACAGTTTTCTCCAAGGTATTATTGCCTTATTGCCTTCCATTCCAGTTAACATAAAACACCTCACTTGACAAAATTGGAACTATGTGACAACTCTTTATAGGCAGAAGATGTATATAGGAAATCTAGGTAGGGCATGTGTTGTAATTTGGGGCAGGGGAGAGAAAGAGAGATTTATCTGCATAAACTGGGGTTTGACTTTTGGTCTCCCAGGGCTGCAACATTTTTATATTCTATACAGTGAGGCTCAGTGGCTCTTATTAACCATATTGCCATTAGTAGTATCTTTTATGAAAAACATTTGTTTGAGAGAACCATGGCAAGGTTTATTTGCTCATTTTTTAAAAATCAACTTGATTAAGAGTTACACATTAACTCATGAATTTTAGTTGAAATTAAAATGTCTAAGGTGCTACAGAAGGAAAGGGACTAAAACTGTAAATCAACTGAATTTGTTAGAAGACTAGACTAGTCATGGTCATGGGAGTTATTGTGTTACATGAAGAGACAAGCTCAACAAGAAGTACAGCTAAGTTGCAGGGAAGGACTCTGCCACTAATTAGGATCACTATTAGCAAATGCTAGTGCCACCTACTGGTTGGACATATTACAACATTTCTTCCCGTTGTGAGCCAAGCCTGATTTGTACATTAGATATGCTCCAGAGCTAGTATATGAAATTAGGCTTGTTTCACCAGTGTCATAAAGTGACCAGTTCTTTATACAGTGATCTGGGAACAAAAGTACCAAAATACTGGGAACAAAAGACCAAAATACTCTCAAACATTTATTGAGTATAAAGGAGTATAATTGGCTCTCTATATAAAATAAATAGAAATGGCTCTATTGAGTATAGAAGAGCAGCAGCATCAACATAACTGAGCAGAAAACAGAACCACCAATCAGAACTACTGATAATATTTCAATTATAGCCAGTAATAACATCAACCCAGTGTTCCTAACTATCACATGTGTGTGGATGCATGTAAATCTTCCTAAAACCTAACACAATTAAATCTTCCTAAAAACCTAACACAATTCAGATTGAATCTTCCTAAAACCTAACACAATTTAAATCTTCCTAAAACCTAACACAATTCAGATATAGATAGAAAGATGGAGGGGGGGTGTAAGGAAGGCACAGGAATGGGATAGTTGGGAATCAGGAGTTAGTAGAGGGAGAAGGGAGGGGGAAAGGGGGATGGGAAGTAGAAACCAAGGCTGTAGAAGCAGCATATTCACCAGGGTCCGATGTTGGGCAGCAAGTGTATACCGCTTGGATACAAGGCTTGGGAACGATGAGGCTTCAGATGGAAAAAGCTGGTGCTGGATTTCACAGACAGAGTTAGCCCTTGATTCTTCGCCCCACGGCAAGAATCACCAAGCAGTCTCTTGTCTGCAGGTTTCAGGCCTCTGTTACCTCTGCAGCTAGACAGCAGGCACTAGGGTGCGCACATGAGCAAAGATCTGCTGGTTAGGCAAAGCTTGCTGCTCTCTGTCTGGTGAGCAACCTTCTTATAGTTGTTCCATCATTTGATCTCCATAAAGTCTATTCAAAATATGTCATCCTTCCTGGATCACAAAAGGTGTCAGTTGCTGTTACTCTCTAGATCCTGTCTTCTAATTATTGATATTAGTTCAGGATATTAGGTCAGTCCAGGGTAAACAGAATCTGGGTTCCATCACCTGTTAACTGTTGTTGGGAAGAATATTGTTCTGTTGACATTCCCAAACCAAATCTGCATCTCTAAGCTTGCAAATGGGCATCTTCTCTTGTCCCCAGACTTTCTTGTGCCCGGTCTTCAAGAATTTTAAGAGTCAAGGGTGTTAGAAAAGAACAATCAAGGCTATATGTGTGAGACAGCAATTAAATCATTTTCTTTTGTGTACATCTACCTAGGGTGTAATTCTAAAAACAGCAAAAGGATATAAAAAATTCTTCTAATTCTACATTGCAATTCTTCTAATTCTACATTACAGAGAAAGACAGGATTATCTCCTGTTTTTTGAAGATAATTCACTAGATAGCAAAGCAATGACCAATGACTAGTGTAAACTTTCTGTAAGAGGAAATGTGAACTCAGCTCCTAGCTTCTCCCAGAGACATTACCTGAGTAATAAGTAATTACCTGAGACATTACGTGAGCAAGTTAAATCTTCCTAACATGCATCTGTAAAGGCATTCCACAGTGATAGCATTTGGATACGTGTCAAATGAGAAACCAAGCCTGGCCATTGTGTCTCTTGATTACACATTTCACAAACATTGAGAAAAAATGCTGGATTGCCCCTACCTTCACAAAGCAATTACCATCTGTTCCAAGGGCAAGTCATGAGACCTGGGTGTCATGTCCTGGTCAGTTCATCTGAGTTCAGGCATTAATTGATTTCTTAATATAGTGGAATCAGACACAGACCTGGATTTCACATAATTTTGGATTGGTAACTCTGGGTCTAATGTGGTCATCAGGTTTGCCACAACATATCCTTCTCTCATGGGCTTTTGTTCCTGGGATCCAAGTGCATGCTCTGAACTTTTACTGGAGTGTCAGGAGGAGGGGGTGGCAATACCATGACAATGGTGGTCGGCCCCTGCAAACATATTGCACATGCCTATTACAAAAGCAAGTAAATACAGACAATACTTAAGTCTAACATATAGTAATGATGATTATTTTTCTTGACATCATAAATGAAACACAGTAAATCAGTCGCTGTACATGCCAATTGTTTCTCCCTCCAGCTCTCCTAACATAGGTAGAGGTGTTCATGAAAGACACAGCACCCCTTTACTGGTAAAAGTAGCCAGTTCTATCTAACAAGTTCTATCCTCAATATTTACCCAATTGTTTTCCCAGACTGCATGTTCGCAAGACAGCAGTGGACAGTCTCAATAGCTGTTTAACACAGCTCATCTCCTGGGCTCAGAACGAAACCAGAGCTGATGTGGATAACCTCCATATCCTCAATATTGCTGTTGTGACCTAGAGTGTGGGTCAGAAGGGAGCACCCGCTCTTGTCCCACTTCTTTTGAGTACATCTCACAGTCACATTTGCCGTAGTCACACAAGCATGTGTCTGAGATAGCGTTCTATTTATGACCAAATAGTTTGCCAAACATTTGCCCTCAAATGTGGCAGATTTACAACCTCACAGGTCCCCACAGCAAGAGAGGTCTGCCAATTGCCCTTTGTCCTTGGCTGTCCCAGTTCACAGGGATCCACTCAAAGTGGAGTCCAGATCCTGCAATCCAAGTGGCCAAGGGAGTCATAAGTTTCCCAACTGTAGGAGGTATAGAGCGTTTTAATACATTTAAATCATTGTGGCACCACCGTACAAACCATCCACTCAATCAAGTATACACTCCTATAACCCTAACATCTAGGAACTCTACTATCTAGGCTAAATTCATAAGTGCAACATAAGTACACATGTGCAGATAGATTTTGCAAAGGACTGAACGTATAACATAAATACATATGCACAAATAAATATTACAAAGGACTTCAGTGTAAAGGCAGATAAATTTTTGCAAAGGACTTCAGTGTTCAGGTTGGGGAGGGAGTTCAATAAAAGGAGAATAAGGCAAAAGAAAACATGTGTCTGATCAAGATCACACATGGTCCTGGCCTAGGTCCATGTTCCCCCCTCTTGTTTTCTTTTGTACAAGAGGGCGAGCAGAAATTGAGAAAGAAAAGCATCAAAATTGGAAACAAAGTCTGAGACATCTGGTTTCTACTGGCAGCTAGTGGCAAAACTACAAAATTGAGGGTGGTGAAAATCATGAAGTTCTGGGTCTGGGGCGCGATGTCTCGATGGAGGGTCATGGAGTAAATCAGGGGATGTTCACCTTGAGGGAAATCAGGGGGATGCTCGCAGACTGAAGAAGGGCATCCCCCACTTCTTGAACCAACAACAATTATCATCATCATTATTATTTTTTTTATTATTATTTTTAATAGCACATCTAAACAATTGGCAAGTTGTAGGCCCATTACTCATCTCAAAATTCAACCAGAAATGAGTAGTGAGTTGAGTACTGGTATCAGTATCATTTTTGGTGGCTGACTGCGGCACGATCTCTATAGAGGAACTTGGGGTTGCAGGTACTATTTCCACATTGGAAAGTTGTTCTTTCTCAGGTATGACCAGGAGATGCCTGTGATTTCTGTTAGTATTCCACTATCCGTCTTCACCAAATACAATCTGGGTGCGTCTTCTCTTCCTACAGCTGTAGCAGGAATCTACCATGACTTTTCTCCATCATGTTTTATATAAATTCTGATGCCAGGCTCTAAGTGTGGTAGTGGTTGTACTGAATGTCACCTATTGTAGAAATGCTCGTAGCTGTCCTTAGCTTTGCGATCTGAAGATGCAACTTTGTACAGACTGGGCCACCCTGGGGCCAGATATTTCTCTAAGATTGGAACAGGAGTTCTGATTTTCTGCCCATTAACAGTTCTGCAGGGCTATATCCAGTAGCTATTGGTGGTGTAGATCTGTAGCTCAGGAGAGTTAGATGTGGGTCATTCTGGTGCAAAATATTCTTAGCAGTCTGTATTGCCTTCTCTGCTTCTCTGTTTGTCTAAGGATAGTGAGGCCTTGTAGTAACATGGGTAAACAAAACTACTGCTTAAGTTGCCCCTTTCAGATATACTGTAAGACTTCTTGAAGTTCTGGATCGTGTTGAGTAGCTGTTCTGATCTGAAGAAGCTGCATGTCAGATGTTTTGGTAAATGTGTTCGGAATCAACATAAGCTTGTACAGGTGAAACTCGGAAAATTAGAATATTGTGCAAAAGTCCATTAATTTCAGTAATGCAAATTAAAAGGTGAAACTGATATATGAGACAGACGCATTACATGCAAAGCGAGATAAGTCAAGCCTTAATTTGTTATCATTGTGATGATCATGGCATACAGCTCATGAAAACCCCAAATCCACAATCTCAGAAAATTAGAATATTACATGGAAGCAAGAAGACAAGGATTGAAGAATAGAACACTATTGGACCTCTGAAAAGTATAAGCATGCATATGTATTCAGTACTTGGTTTGCGCCCCTTTTGCAGCAATTACTGCCTCAATGCGGCGTGGCATGGATGCTATCAGCCTGTGGCACTGATGAGGTATTATGGAAGACCAGGATGCTTCATTAGCGGCCTTCAGCAATTCTGCATTGTTTGGTCTCATGTCTCTCATCCTTCTCTTGGCAATGCCCCATAGGTTCTCTATGGGGTCAGGTCAGGCGAGTTTGCTGGCCAATCAAGCACAGTATACTGTATACTTTTCAGAGGTCCGATATTGTTCTTTTCTTCAATCCTTGTCTTCTTGGTTCCATGTAATATTCTAATTTTCTGAGATTGTGGATTTGGGGTTTTCATGAGCTGTACACCATGATCATCACAATTATAACAAATTAAGGCTTGACTTATCTTGCTTTGCATGTAATGCGTCTGTCTCATATATCAGTTTCACCTTTTAATTTGCATTACTGAAATTAATGGACTTTTGCACGATATTCTAATTTTCCGAGTTTCACCTGTACTTCCTCCTCTAGGTCATAGGAGTCTTCCTTCCATATGGGACTATATGATAAGGCATCTGCAAGTACCAGCTTTCCCCCGTAACATATTCAGCTATTGGGTTGAACCTTATCATTCTTATCATTAAAATGTTGACATCGTAGTGGTGCCTGATCCAAATCTTTCCCCTTTATTAGGGTCACCAAGGATTTGTGGTCAGTGAGCAGTCTGAAGGATGGTAGACCACACAAGTATCTCTAGAAGGCAGTGCATGCCCAAACACTAGATAGGCATTCTTTCTCTATTTGTACATAACATTGTTCTGTTTCTATAAGGGTCTTAGAGCAGAGCAGAATGTGACTGGCATCCACTTGGACCCATGTAATTGGAGTAGAACACCACCTAGTCCATAACTGCTTGCATCAGAACTAACTGTTGTAGGCTGGTTAGCTTCACAGAGTTGCAAAACTAGGGCATTTGAGATCATGTCCTTTATTTTCATAAAGGCATCCTCTTGATCAGGGGATTGCTAGGGGAGAGTGGGGCTCGTGTTCACCCCTCTCCCAGGCGGCCCCTCTGAGTGAGGGAGATAATGGAGAAAATAGGGAGAGTAAAGCTGGGGGGGCCCTCTGGAGCTGGAAGGCCCGGGTTCTTTGAACCCATCAGCTCAAGTATAGCTATGCCCCTGCTCTTGATCCAGCCCCCAGCTCCAGGATGTACTGAATCACAGTAGTGGGTTTAGAGGATCTCTCTGTGGAGAGATCCTGCAAGTATTGACTGAAATAATTCACCATTCCTAGAAAGCATCTCAATTCAGTGACGTTTGTAGGTGCTTTTAGATTTCTAATGGCTTTTACTTTCTTGGGACATGGTTTCATACCCTGTTCTGTAATCACTGGTTCTAAGAATTCTATTTCAGTTTGGTGGAGAATTCATTTTTATTTTTTTATCTTAAGTCCAGACTCGTGGATCAGATTTAGGATGAGGATTAGAGTTCTATCATGTTATTCTAGTAATGTGCCATGTACTAAAAGTCATCCATGAAAACGATAACCTCTTTTATGCCCCTAAGGAGTTCTGTCATCTTCCTCTGGAAGATCTTGGGAGCACTGGTGATCCCCAAGGGCAAGTGCTGGAAATAGAATCTCCCGAAGGGCGTTATAAATGTCATTAGTTTGGCACTCTCATCTGTCAGAGGTATTTGCCAGTAGCCACTTGAAGCATCTAATTTGGAAAACACTTCAGCTCCAGTCACCTTAGGAAGTCGATTTTCCAGCATTGGGAGTACATATTTTTCTCTGACTACTGCTTTATTGAGCCTTTTAAGATCTACACAGATGTGGATTTTTCCATTTTTCTTTGTGACTGGAACCATTGGAGCACACCATGGTGTAGACTCTGTGATTTCTTTAATTATGCCATGTGCTTTCATCCTTTTCAGCTATATTTCCACTTTGTGGAGTAAGGAAATGGGAATCCTGTGGGGAGCATGAATGCTATATAGCTTTACATCCTGTCTTAAAACAATGTCCACAGGGTCTCCCTGGACTAGGCCAATGTGCCCAAACACCCTTCTATCTCTCCCACTGCGTTCATCAGTCCCATTCTGCTAGCTATTCCATGACTGAGATTATCCAGAACTTGCCATTAATAGTTAAATCAATCCTCCATGTGGGTTCAGAGTAGGGTTGCATATTCTGGCTTTCCAAATCCGGGTGCCTGATTTGCATATTATGTAAATTGGCTTGAAAATAATTTTTGAGCAGAATAGTGACTGCACATTTTGCTCCATAACTCCACTTCTACAAGGGCTAGAGCTTAGCTACTTGTTGTTGTTGTTGTTAATGAAAGCTCAAATCTGGGCAAATCTGGGTGGGCTAAGCAATCTGAGTGAGATGTTTAACATCTGGGTGAAACCCGGAATTTTGGCAGGTGTGGCAAATCTAGTTCAGAGTCTTTGCAAAAAAAAAAAAGGGAGCCTAAGAAAAATTGGTCCTCCACTTCTGTGGTAACTTTTTTTACTATCCATGCATGACATGCAACTGCAAAGTGCTCTATTTTTATACATTTCTTGCACTGAACTCCTCTAGCTGGACAAATTCCTCTAATGTTATGCATCCTCCCACATCGCGTACATGCAGACTGGGAGTGTATGCCTTTTTGCTGCACTGTGCTTTTGAAATGGCTGGGCTGTTTTACGTGGGGTTTCTTTGGTTCAGCTCTTGCAACTACAAACTTAACTTTTGCATTGTAAAAGGAGTTGCTCTTTCTGCTGTTAATGCTTTGTGGGGGAAAGGCTACTTCTTCCAAACTGGTTTATGGTTTCCTCTGCTCCTTGATTTTCACTTTTATTACCTCTGATTGCCTTAACATTTCAATGACTTTATGAAGAGTTAAGATTTTCTGTGAGTTACATTCACTCTGAAAGCCCTTTATCTAGAATCCCAAGGACAAGCTTGTCTCTGAAATGTTCTTCCTTCATGTCTGTAAAATCACAGTGCTCAGCGAGCTCATACAGTCCTCTAACAAATGACTCAATGTTTTCTCCAGGCTGCTGTGTCCTTTGATAAAAGCAACTCTCTCATAGAGCACATTCCATTTCGGAATGAAATGGGCATCAAATTTTGCCAAGACAGTCTCATAGTCATTCAGCAAAAGTAGAGGAATTATAAACGTTGTTTGCTTCTTTCCCCATGGCGTAAAGAAGGGAACTTGCTTGCAGGGATGCACCTAGGTAATTTGGGTGCCCGGACCACTCAGCTGTGGGGGCCCACATGTGAGCCCCCCCAAAACCTTTGGGGGGGCAATTGCCAAACCTCCCTTTCTTTTTGAAAAATCATTATCATGGCCGAGGGATGGTCGCGGGGGGGGGGGGAGTGGAGCAGTCTTTCTCCCCCCTCCCCTGGCAGTGGGGGCTAGAGCTACGCAGAGCCCATCCATTCGGGCCGGCGACATTTTCCAACTGCGAGGCGCAGTTGGAAGATGATGTTGGCCCGAACAGATGGGCCCAGTGTAGCTCTGGCCCCTGCCGCTGCTGAGGGAGGGGGGAGAGTGGAGGATTGCTCCACTCCCCCCACCCCCCACAGCCACCCCTTGGCCATGGTCATGATTAAATAAACCCCACAGAGGTTTGGTGGGGTGGGGTGGCCTCAAGAGGCCCCCAGCCCTGGCCATTTGGAGCCCCCCTGGACCTTGGAGGACCAGACCGTGTTAGAGTGCCTCTGTTTGTGCAATGCCTTCTTCTTCTTTGTGGAGCTTTGTAACTAGTCTGAATCTTTCTTTCCATTCTGGCTAGGCAGCAGGACTGTCAAAGTTGAAGGCTTCTGGAGCATGAAAGTGAGCCATTTCCTAAGTTTGTGGATTTAAAACTCAGACTTCTGACACCATGTCATGGCAGTTCGAAGGAAGGCAGCCATTAGAAAGTAAGACTTCTTTTATTGTGTTACAGGAAGAGACATGTTCAACAAGAAGTACAGGAAGTGGTGCTCTTGCCCTTGGTCTTCAGGGCCAAAGTCCATGGCCTCCACACCCCCTGGGGGCTCCCAAATCCTGTTTAGACAGTCCTAAGTGTTATTGGGAGGGGAATACTGAAAAAGATACTGAAGGCATACACAAAAATATAGGAGGAATAAAGGGAAACAACTTTATCACCTGATTAAAGGTCTGAAATGGGACAATGAGAATTATATAACTGCAATCTCATTCAGTGTGTCAGTAATTCACTACTGGGGAAGCTGTGCATTCTGTACCAATTGTTGTTTCTGGATTACGTACAAAGGTAACCCCACAGAGTTTCAAACTTTCCCTAAGTGGGGTGGGGGTGGGGCTCGAGGGTTGTTGTTGTTGGTGGTGAGCCTCTAAAGCCCTTTAGGTCCAGGCTGCAAAATTGCTAGGTGCGCCCCTGCTTCTATGCAAATATGTCCTGTAATCCCTTACAGGACATATTTTCAATAGAAGCAGTGGTGCATATACAAAGTATATGCAGTGGCACATATACAAAGCTATACAGGTGGTCCTTGTTATTTGTGGGGGTTTTGTTCTGGCCTACAACCATGGATAATGAAGCCGTGGGTAATGAAGTCAATGGAAATGGGAGGATTAGATTCTGGAGCCCATGAAAATGACCCCCCAAATCACTGAAAAGACAGTGCACAGGATGGAGCACAGGATGGAGCACAGCACTGTTCCTTAGCCACCTCAACTCTCCTGGTCTTCCACTCTCCAGCTCCTCCAGCAATGCCTCCCAGCTTCTGTAGTAATGCATAATCTTGATGTTTCCTCACCCCACTGTTGATGTCTAGCACCTAGCAGCACAAGCTGCTTCTGGGTGCCCGAAGACAGACAACAAAGAGCAGGTGAAGTTCTTAAAAAGAATCACGTGCTGGCCTTGCCACCCCCAACTGGAGTGGGAGCTGGTGCTGGCCTCTTCGGCAGCTACTGCCCTCTTTCCCCTTCGTTCCACCTGGGACCTGGAGCTGGAAAAAGCACCAGAAATAGTTCTGGTGCACTCCGGCTCTACGATGCTACTAAAGGAGAGAGAGAACGTGGGGCCTGTGGGAGCGCGGGGCTGGGAGTGATCACCATGAGCTTCAAAGCTGAGTGGGGACCCAGCTCTCTCCAGCCTTAGTCTAAACATGACACTGTATTTATTAATTTATGACACATTTGCTCACCCAAGATTTTAAACTAGACTTGTGGTTTTAAATTGTTTTAAGGTTTTATTTTCTGTTTTAATTTATTTTATGTTGCTGTAAACTGCCCAGAGATGGAAGGTTGAGGCGGTGTACAAATATAACAAACAAATATTGCTTTCCATATGTTAAATAATGATGATGATGATAATGAGACGCTATATTCCACACATACTTTAGAAATGCATATTTACCATGGTAATGGGCAACATCCAGGCTAGTTACTAATGAATAAGCACCACTAAAATAATTGAGACAAGTTAGTAATGACTAACTTAATTCCTACTAATTTCAGTGGGACTTAGTCATGACTAACGCAGTCTTTTTTTTAGGAAGAGAGATGGTCTTGTGGTAGCCAGCATGACTTGTTCCCTTAGCTAAGCAGGGTCCACCCTGGTTGCATATGAATGGGAGACAAGAAGTTTGATCACTGTAAAATATTCCCCTCAGGGGATGGAGCCACTCTGGGAAGAGCAGAAGGTTTAAAGTTCCCTCCCTGGCTTCTCCAAGATAGGGCTGAGAGAGACTCCTGCCTGCAACCTTGTAGCCTGTGAAGACAATACTGAGCTAGATAGACCGAGGGTCTGACTCATTATATGGCAGCTTCCTATGTTCCTATGGATGTGTTGTGTCCTGCATCTGAAAGTAAGTTTACCACAGGACTGCTTTGCAGGGGCATGCTGACAGAAATAAACTCTTTTTGTTCAGTTATTCAAACAGAATCTAGTGTTCAGGGGACCAGGAGCACACCATCTAGCTATGCTCCCGGGGCAAACATGCTTCATAACTATCCCCCTCAGGTGTCCCTGCGTACAGTGTTTGGCTGTAGAAGCAATACTGTACCCGAGGATGGTTTCCCCCCATAGTGCCCAGCATTCCACATCATGGGGAGAAACTCTCCCTGGGTACAACTTTGTCTTTGCAAACACTGTAATCAAGAGAGTTATATATCTTGTTTAAAATAACAGTGTTGGCACTGAACTAGGGACCATACAAGTTAAAATTCTACCTTTTTAATTGGTCATGCAGAAGAATAAATTGTTTTCAGCCTTAATAAAGTCCTTCATCTCTCTCTCAGGAGCACAGTGCAAAACAAATAGATTTTTTTAAAAAAGAATCAGTGATTGTGTTTCTCTAGTACCAAAGTGTAGTTTTGCATTATTTACTTTATAAGTATAGTTCACTTATGGATAAGGAACTTTAAGACTAATGTTCTGAGGGTTTTTTTTCTCATGACATACAAAGCAGTTTTGTTGATGGAGTATGAAGAGCCTCTTAAAACATCTCCTAAAATCGGAAAGGCCCCAAGAAACATGGCTCATAGGATATAGGGGGTGTGGCACTGCAATGGCTTGAAAAACATTCTGACTTTAAAACTGTAACACCTATAATTATGAAGGCGTCATCATCTCCATAATTTTTTTTTTAAACTAACAAGCTGTAGTCATAGCATGTGTACACCCTTACCAAAATCTGCCAAGCTTTCAATCACACCTGGGATTTAAGGACAGAAGGGGAAGGAACTTCTATTTGTCTTTGCGCTTGTAAAAGACTATAGAAGTAAACAATTCAAGAGCAATTAACAATGGCATTGGAGGTAAGGGAGAACTCCCACTGCTGTTATTGTCAGAGGAATTAATCATATTTTATAGAGCTGACATACTGGTTTAAATCAGCATAGCAAAAACAAGACAGAAAGTCTTTTGAACCATAAACAAAAGTTTATTTAAGGACTTTTTACAGAATGCCTGTTCTTTTGTCCAAAGAGGGGAGAAGAATCCCAGCATTTCTGTGTACTGGAAAATGTTCTCTAATAATTCTAGTCTGTATTCTTTCCAGCCTCTCTCCCAAATGGGGTTGGGGGGGGAACGATGGAAGCAAGGGAGAATTAAAACAATTCACTTAAAACAACTCACTTAAAACAACCCGTCCCCTTTCTACCTCACACACATTTTTAACTTAATCCATTTTATTTTGGGTAGATAAGCTACAACATGAAGGTTATAATTTTGCTGCTGTTTTTTTTGACAATTGAGTCTACTCAGTAATAACATGATATAATGGCATAGCTCACTTGCTGTCATTAAAGATTATTTTTCAAGTACATCTAAGCCATCTTTTCCTTTGCAAATATTTATTTGCAATGCTTTTCCTCTTAATTATTTAAAATATAATGAATTAGGCATAAGTACTTTGCCATTACTGCAATTTAAAGTGTAATTGCACATTAGAAGAGCTTTTCTTTGGGATATGCATCTGTTTACTGTTTCTGCCAAAAGGTGGCGTCGTATTCCCATGTCCTTTCTTCTGCACAAAAATACCTCCTGCTTTAATTTGCCAAAGAAACTTCCATTTGATTACTGATCAAGAAATTAAAATGTGCTCTATATGAGTGCAACGTGACAGTGTTGAAAATGAACAATATGTTAAGCTGCAGTTATGTTCCCCACTAATATATACCAAATGGACATGCAAGCCTTTATCACTTCAGCTGAGCAGACACGGGGATGCAAAATCCCATATTGCAACTTTAAAAGTGACTTCCCTTTTTTATAGAATTCTTGTTCTAAGCCACAAACAGAGGAAACTCCACAATTAAATAAACAAAATAGCACCAATTAAATGATCACCTAAAGGTCATGCTTAAACAGAAGGAGATATTGCTTGATGAATACTTCTGTAGTGTCTACATAGTTTTTCTTTATGACAAACCTGTGATAAAAATATCTTCCCACTGTGGTCCTTGGCAATTCTGAAAATTTAAATCCTGTTTAAGTAACTAAAACAGACTTAAATTCATATACTTTTTCAAACTATCAGTAATTTGCTTTAATTTATTGGATATAATGTTTTGACCCATTTTATTTTATAACTTTCAATCTAATGCTAAAAACTTAATGAGTATTTGGAGTAAAAAAACCAAAGTGTCTATCTTCTAATTTTGTGTGTAACATCAGCAAAATGTGTGAAAAATATAAGGGTAACATTGTGGTTTTGTACATATACATTGATCAATAGACAGAAGAAGTATGCGTATATAATTTTAATTAGCAGGATAGTGTCATCACCCAATGGATGGAATTCATCATTATTTCCATTTCTGAAAAGAGCTTTGTGTTCTACTCTATTTTATAGGGTCATTAACTGCAATGGACACTCCCAGTCAACCTGCTATGGTGTGTCTGCTGCTGAACTATCAAGGTGTACTTGTTCAGCTATCCATCAAGTACTCACTCTGGAATTGGCTCAGATAAATTCAACAAAGTTTATGGGGAAACTCCAAGGCTTGGAGGTTGCAGCAAGAGTGCTCATGCCATACAGTCATTATATAATATAAACTTTGGTTAAATGTGGACAATTTTTCTAATAGTAAACATGATATAGTGGATGCACTTTTCTGAAAGAGGATATGGAATACCATCTGATGTACTATTACTAATAATTTGTTACACTGTTGACAAGATCCAAGTGCTCCGGAAAAGCTAACATTTTTGTTTGTTTAATGCATCTGTATCCTGTAGTTCAATACACATATCATCAATCCAGCTAATAAAACAGAATCATAGAAATGAAAATATAACACAACAAATACAATGTAAAATGAATAAAGCAGCAGAATCATTACATAATGTACCTATTTAATTCATTCACCCTCTCAAGAATCCTGTAAGATAGGTCACTATTATACTGTGAATGAGAGCCTAACTAGATGTTACATGCTAATATGTGAAATAAAATTACTATCACATAGGGAAAAGCAGCCTATGCCTCCATAGGGGTAGGGAGTGGTGAAGCAGCACGTGAGAGGGAGTACTTTACCCTTTCCTTACCTACGAGTTTTCCACTCAAAATGATTCCCATAAGCTGTTTTCTTCCAAACAGAGTTTGCCTTTCCAAACATTAGGATCCTCTGCATTGGAAGGGCCAGTTTGGAAGCTATGGCTAAGCACCTTCTTCTTCTTCCCAGCTCCCAGTTCTCCACTTCAAATCCATTAATTATTACAACAGAGCTGAAAAAATTCATTATTTTAATTTGCAAAGTGTTTTATATATTTTATTATTTTTATGAATATTTATATACAATGTTTCAACAAAAATGTTCTCAAAGCAGTTCACACAGTAAAAGAAATAATTGTTCTTTGTCCCAAAGGGGCTCAGCCTAAAGACAAAAAAGCCACAAGGGAGATAACAATGAATAGCTACTGGAAAAGACACTGTGCTGGAAGGGATAGGAACAATTGTTCTACCCTGTAAACTGCTTAAAATGTGCCTCTTTGCCCAGGTAGCAAGATTATACTATTTTTATAATTTGTTGATTACATATTTCCTTCATAGCAGGTCTGAGGTAAGTTACTATTGTGCCATTTTTGCCAGTGGTAAATCTATACTGGAAGACTTTGACTTTCCCAAAGCCACAAAGTGAGTCTAGGGCACCTGGTGAGCATAAGCCTATTTTTACCAGATCCAAGGGCAGATCTCTCTCCGCTGGACCACATTGCCTTTTGTATTCTAAGAGAGTTATCTATTCAAAGTTAAGCACATTAAACTTCAATGGGAGATATTCAAGCATGTGGCTGACTTTCCATTGAAACCAATGTGCCTTAAAATGGAGATATCATGATCCAAATATTTGGATCACTGGGATCCTTTTTACATAAGATTGACAAGGAGCCAGAATAAATTCAGTTAATTGGAACATACATATAATAAAGAGTTGGAGAAAAATAGAGTTTTACTACGTGTCTAAGGGAATGAAGGTTAAAGTGTAGGCCTTTTAAAAAAAACATTAACTATAGTGGAACCTGTATTTCATCCTAATAAATAGTTTCCTCTGGTTGTTAGGGGTTACAATTCATAGGAATATTTTTTAAAACTCCAATAATGTGGGTATAAGAATAGATTATTGAGGTTATGGAAGTGTTTTATTAGTGATCCATTCAGAGCCCATATTTATAAATAGAATAAAATGAGTGAATAAGTGGTTAGATTATGCATTACAAGGGTTGACTATTGTTTAGTGGTTAGACCACAGGTCTGAGAGTCAGAAGGAGCTCTGGATTTTATTCACAGCTTTACCACTGACTCATTGTGTGGATTTAAGCAGGTAACATAACCCTTTCCCTTCCTTGGTTTACTTATCTATAAAAATAAGGGACAATGTCACCAGACCTATATCTATATATAATTGGAAATGGTAGAAATTTTATTTAAGTTAATGTACATGTGCTGCTTTCCCAACTTTTTGCATAGCTTGCATTAGGAGAATAAAGGCCTTAGTATTTGGATTTATACTGAACAGAATTTAGCAAAAGCAGCATAGCAGATTAGTGGGGCTGCAAAATACCCTCCCTCCCACCCTGCCTCCTAAAGAAAGACAGGTTTACCAGTATTGCCACTGTAGTCACTCATGGTGCTATGTCTTTATGGGACAGCCACTTTTTTCCTCAAAAGAGGCAAACTTTGCAACAGTACAGAGCTTGGGGGAGGGGGGATATGAACACTTATAGATTAACAGCATTCTCATCTCTTCTTTTATAAGCTTCGTCGAAAGTAGTTTCAGTTCAAAGATTTGAATGCACAAAGAGTAACTTTTCTGGAGTGTTAACCCACCCAGCACTTTTATTCCAGAAAGCACGCAGTAGCAGGTAATTTGTGTTAAACAACTCATTGGCATGCTAGCCTCTGGGTGTGTTCCTAGGAGGAACCAGCGTAGGCAAATAAACAACCAGACACTCGCATTTTTCCCAGGCGCTTTCTTGAAACCAACTGAGAGGAAGAGTGTTCCTTCTTTCTTTTCAATTCACTCCCTTCCTCCAGAGCCTCCTAAAGAAAGCCATCGGGAGCTGAGCGCACAGATCCCTTTTGAATGGGGACACTTTTCCTGCATAGAGACAACAAACACAGAAAGAGAGAGAGAGAGTGCCTTAGATGGACAAGTCTGTTTCCTTGCGCACACACATGGGTTTGTCCTTCTGTTGAACTTTCACCTCCCGAACTCGCCTCATTTCATTGGGTAAAGTGCAGGGGGCGAGGGAAAGGGGGGGGGGGGAAGGGAAGAGAGAGAAAGGAAAAGAGGAAGCCGGCACTTGGCTTGCAAAGCACTTGCACTTTTGAATTGCTCTCTCCCCTCCCACTTCCACCCCTGTTTAGTCTTTTCAGGGTGGAGAGAAGAGAGATTTCCTTCCAAGAAGAAACCCAAAGCAATCCAAGAAAACAATATGAAGCCATGCGGTTCCCCCCACATCTCTCATTACCTTGCCCCCCCCTTCTGTTTGCGCTTCTCCGGGCTGCTTCTGCCTCCCCTTCTCCCCTGCCTCTCTCTAGTTTGGTTGGCTTCCCTGCTCTCTCGCTGCTTTCCCAATCTCCGCTCCTCTTCTCCTCCCGCAGACCCCCCCCCCCCACTTTCTGCTTACTGCACTCCCTCCTCCTGTCTGTCTTGTCTGCTTTGCCTCTTTCTCCCTATCTCTCCCAGTCTTCTTCTTTTTTTTTTTTTGCAACTGCGATATCTCTCCCCCCACCGCCACTTTTGCACTGAGCCTTGTTTACCCAGCAGGTGGATGTGACGTCAGGGACTCATAACAGCAAAAAATAACAAAATCTCCCTCCGCGGGTGCTATTTTTCCTCGTTCTCCTTCATTTCTTTTTTTTTTTGGAAGACTATTTTTAAAAAGCCCAACTCCAAAGTGGTTGCAACGCGCAAGGCGCCCCGAACAGAGCCGAGAGTAGCTAGTCCAGGGTGGAGGGCGAGAGGTGGGGGACGTGTGGGGGAGGAAGACTGCCCTCTCTTGCCTGCTGCTGCTACTGGGTTGCTTGCCTAGCCTGGTTGTTGCTGCTGCTCTGCTCTCCCTCTTTTGGAAAGCTAGTTCCCGACTGGAGCGGAGGGCTCTATTGTTATTTATTGTGTGGCTGTGTTGCACGCTGTGCCTGCTGCATGGGGCTGGCTGGCTGGCTAGAAAGGGAGAGAGGGAGTGAGTGAGTAAGGGAGGGAAAGACAGACAGACAGACTCACTCACCCGCCCGCCCGCAGTGGGGGGAGCCCCTTAGCTGGCACCGCCAGGCCGTTTCCAGCGGGTGAGTTTGCCATTTCGCATTTTCTCATCCACTTTTAAGTCTCCTGTTTGTTTGTTTCTAATCTCCCTTCACGTCTTCTCTTAAATTACCCCCTCCCCGCTTTTAAACCCTTCTCCCCCACCTTTTCACGTGCCTCGGCATCCCCCCTCCCCTCACCCCCCCCCCGCCCATGGCTGGCTATTTGCATAAAGCACCTCAGACGCAATGGGAAGAAAGCTGCGGCTCCTTCACCTCTGGGGCTCTTCCTCTTTATGTCCCATATTTGTACCTCACCCCCCCCCCGCCGCCCCGCGGTTGTTTCCTTCTCCACGCGCTGGACGTTGCACACATTCCCGCAGCAAGTTGGAAGCAGCCTCCACTCTTTGCCCTCGGTGTGTGTGTGTCTATAAAGCCCCTCAGGCGGGAGAAGGGAGGGGGCAGTGTTTGGAGACGGGCAGGATTTGCTAGTGGGGCGTGTGCGCTTCCCTGGGTAACTCGGGGCACTTTGTGGTGAGGAGGAGTGCGGGGAGAAAGAACTTTTTGTCCACTTGAAGAAACTTTTGCCCCATGTGCGCCTCCCTTCTCTCTTTTGCTTTCGTCCTGTGTGAACTTCAGTGAATAGGCCTTGGGGCTCACACCTTTACACGCCTTCTGACCGTGAACTTGGTGGTTGTTCGTTTGCACACATGCACGCGCACACACACACGGCCACAATTTTATCTACTTCTATGCAGCGACCAGGCTGGCTTCTCCGACCCGCAACCCGTACGTTAGATGTGTACGAGTGTGCAAGTCTCAGACGACACATTGCCAGTCTGCACACTCTAGTGCTAGCTTGAGACGCTCGCACACCAGTGCCGTGTGTGATACACACCACTCAGAGACTGACCTGCCTGCATTGCCCTCCGCCTCCAAAGATAACATCGCATTTCCTCGGTCGCACAAAGGCATATTTGGAAGGGGCACAGACACGCGCTCACACACACAGGTGACAAACACAACACTTACACAATCGCATGCTATTTAGATTACACAGCCACGCACCTCAGTAATAGCCAATTCCACAAACTGGGCACTCAAGGCACGCAGAGACGGAAACTCACAAGACACGTGGAGATTCCACACAAGGGAAGCAAGAATCGCACTCCGAGAAAGTCACAGTTCTATTCAAAACACACACACACACACACACACACACACACACACGAAAAACATCCAACGAACGGCTACAAGAGATCAATTCCCCACTCCAACCTTATTTCACGGTACCACGCGTAAAGTGAACAGCTTCCTGGGGTGCCAAACCGCGCGCCCCCCGTCTGGTCCCGCACGGAGAGGCGATCGCCGCACACTCCACAAAGGCACACTGGAGGGAGCCCCAGACGGACAATTTTTCAGTCGCCCGGCAATCATAGTCACAACTAGTGACAGACACAATCCCACACACAACTGGCATCACTCACCTCGTCTCTCTCCGTCCCTCTCCGCCCCGTGTCAATCAGTCTCACAGAAACACAAATCATACACCGCCACTACCCTTTCCCAGGTGCCGGCGCTGCGTTTCCCCGGTCTGCCTCCAGAACTCGCTTGCTGTTGGTTTGTCGCCGCTGCCGCGCTGGGCATTTCGGCGCCTCCAGTGGCTGCAGCGGGGCGACGACCTTCCTGGGGCGCAGCCCGGACAAGTTAGGAAAAGTTGGATTGCCTATTACAACTAGAGCTTCGGCTGCACACTTCGCACCGCACACAGGGCCCCTTTACCTTCTGTTTCTCTCTCGCCCTATGCCCCCGCCACCTGCTGGGCTTGCATGCAGGCTGCCCTAAAGTTACTTTGCGCCGAGACAATCCCCCAACCCCGGTTCGATCTTCTTTTCTAGCGCTCAGAGTTTGGAGCGCATCTTTCTTCCTAAACCTCCAGCCAGGGGCCAGCTTTGCGCGGCGCTCCTAGCTCGCTCGCTCCCGTCTTCTAACCTGGAGGGTCTACACGTCTGCAACTTCATACACCTAAGCAGCTTGCCATGAATTGCCCCTGGTGCATCACTGCAAAAACAGATCCCAGCTGAACAGGGAGGAGGGTTGAATGTGTCTGCGTGTGCGCGTGTGTATCTGACAATCTTAGATCCTGTTACTAGATCTGATTTCCTGATCCTCTTTCTTGCGAGTGCTTTTCGAAGCTCCCCCCCCCCCCTATCCCTTAGACACAACCGCACATTTTTCCCTCCCTCCTCCAGTTCTTAGCCTCCCCCACCTCTTAATCCAAACCTGTTTTGTGGAGACTTGTTGAAAGTACCCTTGGTTTCTTCTCGACTATAGAGCCCAAAGTTTTGCCTGCCGGAGAGCACAGGAGCAACAGCAGCCTTTTGGTTAGGAGCTGAGTGCTGGCGGTGGCGATCATAGACTCGCAGAGCTTTTTTGTCGGTAAGTATAGGATAATCAGTGGAGGCTTAAAAAAATCCCCATCCAAACTCCTCTGTATAGAAAAGCAGCTGAACATCAGTCCTAAAAAAAGATACAAACCTCCAGTTTGCCAGATCTGCAAGCTTGTTTAAAGTCAGTGAAAATGAAGGGAGGGGAGGGAGAAAAGAAGTATTAAAAATATTCAAAAAGATTTCCCTTGCTTTAAAGCTAAGAAAAGCAGGGTTTAGGAGTTAGCAAAGAATATAAGTGGCATCATAAAATATGATGACATTCCTCTCCCCCCAATCTCATCCTATCCCACTTAATAACTATTACCGGTAATTATTTCCAAGTCATTGTGTTCAAATACCATTGCTGGGCTGATAACTAAGTGTATTGATTTTACACCATCTCCATCTGACTTTCCCCCCATTTTTTCCCATTTGCTACAAGAGAGTGTAGAAAGACCAAATGCATAGGCATCACTTGCAAGGCAGTGGCCCACCTTGAGTTGATTTAAATCTGGGTGGGAATATTGCAATTGCATCCCAAAATGATCACTGGAAAGTCTCAGTTAGTTAGAATACTGAGTCCATCACTGAGCTGTTTACAGTTGCTTCTGACTGCCACTTCTTGAAGAATGAGGAGTTCTGTTCTGCTCTTGAAAGTTTAGGGGTGGTTTTTTGGGTTTTTTGGTCACTGTTACGAGAATGAGTAATAAGAGCAGTATTTGCATGGTCTGTGTATGTATAATACATAATTCTGAGTCTTCATGTACTGAGTGATAACATTTGAAAAAATAGCAAAGCAAATTTATATAAGGCAAATACAGCTTATTCAGAGTTCATTCTATGATTATATCCACAAATTTTCTTTTAAAACTTGGCTTTACAAAGCATCACTGTAAGGATTACTTTGCAGGTAATATAAGGTACAGTGTCCAGGAAATCCATTGTTGTTGCTATTGGTTTAGGGCACCTGCTTTTACTATAATTGCAAAGGCAAAAAAAGAAGAAAAAAATATTTCAAAATTCTTTGTGTTTTTAATTTTTATGGACCAGAGGAGATGACCGCATTCTTCCAGGCTTTTAAAAAGGACAGATTTCCCCAAATATCCATTTAGTTAAGAGCAAATTGGATCTTGTGGAAGGATTGCACATCTTTAATGTCAACTAAGAGGACAGTAAAGAAAACTGGACTGTTTAAATATGTAGAATTAAATTTACTTCCCCCCCCCAACCTTCTTAGCATTGTGCAGAATGGAAGGGTGGAGGGAACTTTCCACTAGCTACTATTCAAAGTGTGTCAGCTAGAATCTCATTGCAAAAAGGTATTTCAGCTTTAACATCTTGCATTGGCAGCATTCTTTCCCCTCAGACTTTGGATTAGTCATTGTATGGGGGGTGGGTGGAAATCGCTTTTTAAAAAAAGTAAAGTAAACAGCCTCCAACAAGTGAACCTTGACAACCCAGATTAAGGAAGGCAGTAGAGATCAAACGAAGCTGCTGCTGGGCTGTTGTTAGGAGCTGCTTCACTGAAAGATCTGGACTATTCGATCAGGCAGCAAGACTTCTCTGTTCACTTATGCAGAAATGGACCATTACAAATGCTGATCTTTGTTGTGAAACCTAAGGACAACTTGGAGGAAAGCCTATCTATACTGCTTCAGTCAGTGTTCTTAACCGAATTCTGATTTGCAAGACTAGTTAATTTACGCAAAGGCACTCCTTGATTTGATTGAATTGTGTATTCATGCTGCATTGATGTACAACTTCCTTTTTATCTATAACACCTTGAAGTGCAGAGAGGAACGCTTGAGTTCCCAAGCACATGTAAAAAGGGAGGAGGGGGAGATAATAAAGTTCAGCCCTTCAGTTACAGATTCTCTGAGTTGTCAGGAAACAAAGACATTTGGGGGTTTGTGGAAGTGTTCTTCTTATGTAGACTGGAACAATTTCATTGTGATGTAGTTTTATGTCATTCTGTTCTTACAACTTTAGAAAATCAAAGTAATCTTTCCCCCCTAACTATAAAAACTACCAGTCATCATGACACTTATGTTCTGAGTGCTTTTAGTATATTTTAAAAAACAAAGTTTAGTAACTTTTCTTGATTGCTGATTTCTACAGAAAGAAATATATTACATTTTTTCAAGAGCATCATGAGCAGTTATTTTATTTTATTGGTTTTGTATAATTTAAAGGAAGTACCATTAAATGTAATAACTAGCTTCAGTCAGGCTGTTTATTTTGTTTGAAACATTTTTAAAAATTGGTACTTGGGTTTAAATGCTGTTATTTGCCACTATTGCTTGAAACCTAGTTTCTTATCGTGAATATTATTTTAACAAAAGACAACAAAATTGGAAAGTGAAGCAACCCCTTTATAAAAGTATATTAAAATCAGGGACAAAATACATGAATAACTAATGAATGAATAGCCAATGTCACTTAAATGCATCTTAAATTAACATTTCACATCACAGAATGAACATATGTACTTTATAAAGATAGGTATCATAACCATCCAAAGAACTTACTGAAATGATGGGTAGATTTTTTGTAATTACATGTACCTTGCTATCTAATTAAATACAGGTGTATTAAACATCTGCATGTATGCTATTAAACCGTTTGGGTCAATATGTAACATTAAAAAAAATCTATAATTATCTGTCTATCTATCTCCCCTCAGCATTTCCACTAAGAACAGTTATCAGTATTTCATTTCAGGGCTGGTAGGAGAAGTTAAACCCTCTCCCCTCCAGATCTTGCATCTGTGCAATATAAATCTGGCACAGCTTATTGGTGGAAAACTCCCATTTTAATTGGGGTTATATATGCAGAAACATCAAGCTTTTAACTTTTTTGTGTCACAATGTAAAAAGCAGTGGACAGGATAAGAGTAAATGTAGAAGTTTTCCAAATGTAATGTAGTTAAATGCTGATGTACTTGTGGTTTGCCTCTTTCTTGAAATGGAAATTGTTGGGTGAAGTCCAGCTCCATTATAATCAATGGGATTTTTCCATTAATGACAGTGAGAGGTGGGTTGCACCTATTGAATTTCCTTTTCTGAAATATTAAAATACATCGGCTGCTAAGCTGCACTCTTTATTTTATACGCAAACCTGTGCATGCATAACTCTGTGAAGGGTTTCAGCTAATGTGTTTTAGTTATGTAAACAAACAAACAAACAATATGTACAGGTAGTATGTATATAATATAATTCTACCAAATCTATCCATTTGTTTATAGGGCACAATGGTATTCTTGTCTTTGAAAATGTTCTTGGAGATGCTCTAATAAATTTCAAATAGAAATAAAATTCTAATAGACTATAGGTTGACAGTATAATCGTCTAAAGTTTGTTTATGATTCTGTTGCTTTAAGGTACTTATACTAAAAGAAGCTCCTTTAACCCCAAGACTGAGTGGCATTAAGTGGTGAGAGTAGTCCTCTGAAGTGCTGTTACTGCCCTTTGCTCTTGTGATAATCTTAAATTACTATAACTTAATTGCAACTTCAAGGCACTGAACTGAAATGTTTTTATTCAGCTCAGTAGGACTTGGTATATATGTAGCTAGACTCTTGCTTGTGCATGGTTCCTTTTTGAAAAGCAGCAACATTTGCATGAGCCTTTCCCTACCTTTCTGAATGGATGTGGTTTTGTAGTTTAATTTAAACTAAGCAGCTTCACCTTGAAGTCAGTGGAAGCACCCCCCAGCTTTTTAGTCCTTTAAAGAAGCTCATAAGTGTTTGATAGGGGTGTGTGTTAGACAGTACAAACTATACAGCATAATCAACAATGTACAGCCTCAGCTTTTGATAATATGAATTTACCCTTTATAGCCTAATGGAAATGTATAGTACTTTTCATTTACCTGACCTTGTGATTATGCAAACACTTTGAATTTCTCCTGAGAAGAAAGAGCCCCAGTTTATATCTGCAGTACATAAAAGACCACAGGCCTGTAAAAGAGGGGAAAACGTTATCTCTCTTTTAATCGTACCTCAGATCAATTCATTAAACTGAACCACTTTTGGTGAAAAAGTGTTTAAAGTCAGAAGAGAAAACCAGAAGTTCAGTATCAAAACTCTGGCATTGGGAAAACAGTTAATGCTGTGTTGCATCCTACCTGTCCTGTACCTAATTACTTTGTAGTATTAATATTGCAGATGTATTGCATGAATACATTTATTTAAAAGGACTGCTATATGTCCTAGATTTTAAGGGACATTGTTTTGAAGGTATGTCTGATATTACAGCATATAACAGCCCTATATCTAGAATGTGGTGGATGTTCTTTATTTCAAGACACAGCAGCTCAGTTGACATGCATAGAATAGATGCCAGGTTCCCTTATTTTTGTTAATTTGATTTGACAAACCTAATTGCTTTCTGTCATATGTGTGGTTCTAGTGATGCTCCCACTCATGCAATTTCCTGATTTGGGACAAGGCCTTGAACCCAGGGCCTTTCATATACATAGGCACGGTGCTGCAGTTATTCCAGTTGTGATCTGACAGGATACCTTACTTGACACTGGATTATGCTCTTGGCTTGGGTTGATCTTTTAGTATAAATTGATCATATATTTTTGGTTGTTGTGCCTCATGGGATATGCAATCACATACTTAAAATTCATTATAATAAAAAGGAATGGTTGAATTGCAGAGTCCAGTATGGAGATTTTTAAAATGCAGGGACTGGCATCCTGACTAAATTTACTTGAGGAATTCCCTTTGAAATTAAAAGGACAAGTTAGGCATGCATTAATTTCGGTGGGACTTCCTCAGGTAAATTCAGACAGGATGTCAGCCAGGGTTTTTGCAGCATGTTTGCAGCCAGTTGTAGAGACCCACATCTAGGCAGGAATTTAAGTTTGCAAGTAGCTTTGGGTATTTGAGTATGTCTGTTAACACGTGCGCGCGCGCACACACACACACACACCTGTAATTACCTGAAATTTTTGAATGAATTCTGCCCCCTCCCCCTTTTGTTAGATTCACAGTACATTCTCTTACAAAGCAGGTACATTACTTGATTGGACAACTGAAGATGTTAAACATTGCTGAATGTTTTTCCATGGATGCAGCAGAAAATTAGTGAAGCTTGCTTTAGGTGGTGCTGAAAAAATGCTGGAAGGTGCCGAGACTTTTACACATATTTTTAGTTTTTGTATGTATTCAGTTGATATAGAAACAACATTTAAGATGATTAAGACTCTAGTACAAGACAAGAAAAATATTCATCAACTGTATTTTGGCATCCCTAATGTCCACAAGAATTAACGATGTGCCATTATTATTCTCATTATTCTCATTAGCTTTGGTCTTCTGACTAATACACCCTCAGAACTATAATCCACCCCCCCCCCCGCTTACCTACATGCAGTATTACCATACATTTAGGGGTGTTCATATATTGTGGGCACCAAGTATTGTTTTCTCACTGCTCCGATGTTTATCTAATTGATTTTTAAAAATAAAAATAAAATTCATTTTGAAATATTAAACAAGAAGAGCTTTAACGAAACTACCCACCTGGTTAAAACCTGAACCAAACAAAAACCTTAATACCTGGGTCATTTTATGTGATCGCCACCCCCCTCCCCTTAACTGGTCTTCCTGTACTGTTTAAAAAATATCTCAATTTAGTGCCTTGAAATTGTAATTAAGTTGTTGTAATTTAAGATTATTGCAAGAGTGCAAAGGGCAGCAGACGCTCTTTAGAAGTCTCATCTCAACATTTAATACTACTCAGTCATGGGGTTAAAAGAGTTTCCTCAACGTAAGTACTTAAAGGAGCTGAATCATAAACAAAATTTATACTATATTCTGACAACTAATAATCTATTTAAATTGCATTAAAGAATGTATGTTAAATTTAATTAAAGGCAGAAGTAGGATAGAGCACTGTAAATATCTTGACAGATCTTTTAAAATGGAATTCATATCATGAAATATTTACATTATGTCTTTTATGTTGAAATATATCTGGGAATGTTCTAATGTTCTATCTGTAGATTTTATCCAAGGCATGTCCTTGGTAAAAAGTTTTTTAAAGGAACATTAGCAAATGTAAACATGAATTTCAAGTAGATTGTTTACATTTAATTTGAAACAATGGTGATCATTGTTATGATTTTTCTAAGACATATTTCTTTAATATTTTAGCTTTACAATTGTTATCAGTTCCATTGCACACCTTCTTGAAATTTGACCAGACAGTATCTTGGATGTGTAGAGGAAATGTGATATTTTTGGATGCTGTTTTCTTAAGTCAGCTTTTATTTAGTCATTCCTTCTATGAAGAATCTAATTGGCCAGAGCTCACAGTACTGTTATTCCTTGCTTTTCGGATGAAGCACGCTAGTTTCTTTATTTAAGATATCAAATAAAAATAATGTTATGAAACATTGAGGCTTTATATGTATACATTCAACGGGCCTGATTATGGGATACTTCAAGAGTAACAGCACTATAGCAGTGACAGTGCTGTGCTAGCATGAGGGAAAGACAAACAGTCCTCCACATGTCCTTGTGCTTTATTTGCCATACTGTATAATAGGCAACTTTGGATGAAATTCCTTGATGTACTGTAAACTTGTATAGCAGTTAGGAAATAGGAGTTTCTTTGCTGTCATGATTACAAATGTACTTGTGCACTCACAAGGACTTCCTTGTATATGAGTGGATTTACAGACACAGAGATCCGACGGCTCAGCCAAACTACACCCACAGTCAGGTTGGCTATGCCAACATTGGGCATGTTGTCCAAATCCTCCAATGTCAGGATATTGTGCTTCTGGTGCAGAAGCCAATATCTGTAACCAACTTCAAGTCTTGGTTACAGTTGTTGGCTTTTGGACCAGAAGTAGGGTGGATTGGCTGGTTCAGATGATGCATCCAGTGTTGGTATAACTGTCCCGACAGCAGAAGTTGGACTCATGGGCATGCTCTGGGAACTGAGCTGCTGAGTGTTCTGTGCTGTGTGAACCTGTCCTATAAATAAAAATGGACACCCTGAGAATTCTAACCAAAAACATAAGGGCCTCCCAGAAGAGCCCACAAGAGGCCTGCTGCTGGCTATTGCTTGGACTGCTTCATGTGTTACATAGAAGTGGGAAAAGTAGTACAAGTGGCTTGCACTTAGAATACAAGATGCTACATGTTCAGTTAGGCCATTGGTCCATATAACCCAGTGTTTTCTACTCTCACTGGCAGTAGTTTCAGACACAGGTATTTTCTAGCCCTGCTATCCAAGATCTTTGTTATAACTGGAAATGCCAGGAAACTAAATGCATGGAAAACCTATATAGTAGCACTGCGTTAGGGCCTCTTTCTATTCTGTGTGGTTCATATTGATCCCCCACTTTTTCCTCTTAAGGTTTGCTATGACTGACAGAGTTACTGAAGCAATGGATGGTCTTACAGTATGCATTCCCTAAAAAGGTGTAAGCTTTTCTATTACATTCCTTAGTAGCTTGCTTGAGAAACTGGTAGGGCAAGGCAAGGCAAGGCCCAAAAGGCAGATAATCTACTGGCAGGATCTCAGATGTGGAAGAATCATGGATGCAGAGTCTAAGGAGAATTTAAGGTATATTATTGAGGGAGTGGCAGAAATAGGTTCAAACTTAAGGTGATTATTTCCAGACCACTGGAATGTTTCTTATAGTGACATGAATAATCCAGGTAAGCCACTATAATGATTTTTAATTGTATTTTTGGCCTGATCTGGACAAATGGTCCATATGGTAAAACTATTCCTAGACTTCTCTACTTAGATTGCAGGTGTGAACAGGTGGGTGGGAAGGGGTTTCATGCTGGAATATTCCCACCCAAAAAGTCTATGATAGAAAACTAGCATGCCAGGAAAAAGACTAGGGTATAATCTCTTTCCTGGATATCTGGTTTTCTGTGTGGAGGGATGCTTTTTTTATATGGCATCTGTAGTCCTCTGCAATCTGAAGTGGCATAGTCCAGTAAGTTTTAACACCTGCTGAGGTGTTTGTCACTGTACCTTAGAGCCAGTTTATATATTCAGCATAACCTACTCATAAAGATTTTCATGGACTGTACCATTTCAGGCGTGGAAGGGTTGCATGTTTTAATGCTTTCCACCCGGGAAAGGTTTTCCTGCACATAGAAAAATATCACAGAGAAGGTTAAGATGAACCCTTCTTCCTGACATGCTTGCTTTCTAAATGAAGGGGAATGTTTTCTTGCATTTAGATATGCAGGTTGCAGCTGGTATGATGCAGGAAAAGCTTAACTATGTAATCCTGCTGAATATGTGCACTGACCATCTGACTGAATACGGTGAGGGGAAAAATCAGCTTAAATACAAGTTACTTGGTTTTCTGGGGCTGCCTGAAGAGCTCATGAATGTGGTCATATGTGGTCACCCCTGTTAACTGTGCAAAGAGGCACGTTTTTAATGTGATGATTCTCTTTATTTAGCGGGGGAGAGTAACTGGCCCTATCCACCCCCAGCACAGTACCTCCAGTGACTGTTGTTGGTGTCTAGCTTATGTTTCTTTTTTATTATTTTTCTATGTGAACTGTTTGGAAACTTTTGTTGAAAAGTGGTATATAAATATTTGTTGTTATTGTTAAGATATAAGAATAAAGATTCATCTTCACTCAAACAGTCTTAACAGTATCAGAGCTATGAGGGAATTAGCTGTTATCAGGTGCATATGCATATTTACTGTTAATATTGAAATGCAAGGTGGAATAACTGAGCAAGTTGTAAATAGAATTATTGTTTAGTCCTTGCCTACGCCCTTGTTATCCAGACTTTTCCTTTCATACTATATCTTGGATTTAGCTACACGTCCTGATCATTCCTATATTTGTTGCCAGCAGTTTAGTGTAAAATGATTTTGCTTGGGCTCTGTGGCACATTTTTCTTCTGAATCTCTCCCCCTCCCCATTTTAGTAAATGAAATTATTCATTTAATTGTAGATTAAGCATATTAACACATCAGTAAATGTAAGTAGTCAGACTTCCCAAGTCATCTTTGGAAAGCTTCTGTGGTTTTATGTTACTGGACGCACACTGTTAGATTTAGGTAGCAAGGCCAATGATATTCATGTGTTTTAAAATGCAGCAGTAAGTAGAATGTTGTGTCTGTTAAATTTTTTGTAATAAACGAAGATAAAATCCTATCAGGAACCAGGTAAAAATGCTCAGACCGTCAACAAAACAAATCAAGAAAATCTGCTTTCCTGGATCACTTGGTAGGAAAGGCTCATTGTCCTGACCTTTTTGAGTCCTATTTTATCATAATAACTGCTTTTCCTCACCCTGCCATGTGCAAAGTAAGTTGTGTGAAACTTGTCTAGGTTTGCTGGACATGTACTGAGCTCAGCCCCTGCTGCCTATTTTCACTAAATCACAATTTAGTGTTTAGAGAGCTGTGGTTGTGATCAAGTGCTCAAAGTATGTCTGACAGCAGATGCCTGACAGATTTTATGTTGCTGAAGAGGTAAGTGGGTATTAATTTTAAAAAGTGCTTTGTCTCTTCATCTTAGCTGCTGGGGCAAAAAGAGGAAGCATATTTTTGATACATGGACCAACCCCACCCCCCATTGTGTGCATGTCTGATCTCTGGAATAGCCCAAAGATGGAAAAGCGTTAGCACAAAAAAGCACTTCCATACACTTATATAGACACCTCATTTATAGAGATATTCATGTACTTTTGCTGTGTGATCACTGCTGAAGGAAAATTTCACGTTTTCCTCTGCATGGTAAGTGTGAGATAAAATTTAAATCTGTCTGTAGTACTGGGCACCTCTGAATTTCTGATCTCAATCTTGTGTATATATATATGGAATATTGCACTTGACTTAAAACAGCAGCAGCAAAATTATTACTGGTTAAGAGGCAAACACTGTTCTACAGAAATGGAAATCTGAGCTTTTGGAGCAAATAGCCAGTGACAGAAATGGTATGAAAGCAAAGGGATGTAAAAGTTACTAGATATTTCATAGTCCTCTTCAGACATTGCTAATAAAAAAACTCCCAGGGGTGCTGTAGTTTGCTTACAGAGTCCCAAGAGCATGTCTTGAAGCCCAGCCCCCCCCCCCCGCACTGAATAGTCCCCCTGCCTACTGTCCATGTTTACTACATTAGCCTGTCCTGACAAAAGCTGTAATTGTGGACCTCAAGCAGGTGGGGCTTCTGAGTGGTCAGCATGGGAACGGGCTTCAGGGCACACTCTGTATCTAAGTAGAGCACCTCTTGCTTTTTAAATAATATTTGAAGAGGGTTCATGAAACTTGGAAATCTCTATGAAGATTAAATCCTTACTGTGTTGTTGTTGAGAAGATATTAAGCGATGAACTGCTGCCTTTAGGCATCAATGCCTGATCCACAACATTGTTAAGCCTAACTGGATTAAAACTGATTTTCTTCAGTAGAAGGTAGTAGAATGACACTCCACCCCAAGCATACCTAACTGAAAGCAAAGTTCCTTTGATTCACTAGCTGACATAATGATGAAAATTACTCAAAGTACTTTCCTTTGAATTAAAAGGGCAAGTTAGGCAGTGCCTAGCTTGTCTTTTTAACTTCAGTAGGACTACTTTGTGTAATTTTCCTCCTGTCTGCCACTGCATTTTACTTCCAAGCAGGTGAGCTTGGTATTACAGTCAGGATTACAATTCTGTGTATACTGAAGTGAAAGTGACTAATTAAATATAACGGGACTGAATTTCTGAATAAACATGCTTAGGATCAGACAATAAATTACCTTATATCCAAATAGTTAGGCTTAACTGGATTTGAACTGTCGGGGGGCGGGGGGGGTCACATGCAAGAGTAACTTCTAGTTTGGTTCTGTCATTGGATAATGGACTGACCTGGTAAGAAGCAATAATCTATGTTAATTGGTAACTGCACTGATCTTGTGAATAATGGACTGTGAGAATACAATACGTTAGTTTTTGTACATGAGGTTTTTCATAGAGAATGTTGGTGCTGTTGACAGTATTAAGTAAATTTGTACTCAAATGTGATATTCTGCTATAACTTGTTCTAATTATTGGTTCTCTTTTAGACTTATGCCAGATGTGGTGTCGTAAACATCACATTATAAATATGTTATTTAGGAATACAAGATGAAACCCTTGTGTCATTTATCCTTTGAATTACTGTGCTACCACTCTGTGACCACTACACAGTTTTGTAGCAATGTAGCAGAACATTGTACCGGTACATACATTACCACCAGATAAAATGGTAGCATTGTTAAGCACTGCCACCATATACCTGCAAAATAGACAAGTTGTCCCTTGTGCCACTTTGGGGTAATCATTGACAAGAATACCTGTCTCAAGTAAGTGGGTATATCTATGGGAGTGTGGTCATTTTTTTCCTAAGTAATAGTAGTTGGGATGGAGGAATTGGTGGTTTCATTGCCAAATGAGTTCATGATAAGCCATTGGAAAGTTTTATTAATTGAGAAGTTTTATTATTTCCAAATGTTATAGCAAAACTTAGTGCCCATGGAAGCAAGTAACTTTCATTAGGATCTGTTCCCTAGCCCAGTAGCGTTCTTTACTGAAGTAAATGGGTTTGTGGCATAGTGTATTTTCAGTGAAAGAGGAAGAACCTGGTGAGGTACAGGCTACTGTTGTGTGGGGAGTTGCCTTTTTTCAGGAATTGAGCTTATGAGGGAGAGCATCATTGGGTCGAGCAGTGGAGAGGAAAAGAAGCAAGTATATGCCTTCTGTTAAAAGGATCTTGTCAAATATTGTTTCATAACAGGTTCTGCTTTAAAATTGCTTTAAAATAAATAAATAAGTTGACTTATTGGAGCTCGTGCTAATATTTTTATAATTGTTTAGAATGGTAACTGACAGGCAGACTTAACGCTGTGCTGGTGCTATAGGGAAGGTTGATTTTTTGCTTGTCTACCCTTTGCTCTGAAACCCACTTAGCCTTCAGGGATATATTTTTGGAATGTACAGTGGGTTTCAGAGAGAAGGGTTGTTCAGCTAAAATCACCCTCCCTGTTGTGCTGTGCTGCAATAGACTTGATGTCAGCCAGCTTTTTTTTTTTTTTTTTTTGGAGTTTAAAGAGGAGTCTCGTGATTCATAAGTTTTTGGCCTGAGCAAAGAGTATAATATTTGACATTAGTTAGAGAGATTACTTCAGTAATGGGCCAAAATTTCAGCATAACTATACAGGATAATAGAAATAAATGTTATCAGAACTGAAGTTCACCTTGAGTGGTACGAATTCTACCAGACAGATAACATAATACAGTTTCAAGAATTTCATTAGTATTGATAATGTTCAGCTTCAATAGGAGACTTTTAAAAAAGAGAATATAAGCTCTCTTTTTGGTAATATGTGCTTCATGGATAATGCTGCCGGGTTTAGTTTCCTCTGGATGAGAGAACACTGAAGACTTATGGTATCTTTGTAATATTTGCTTTATTTACTAGTGTTCAAGTAATGTATAGTGGAAACAAATACGTTTTTGTAAGCAGATACAAAATCCTAATCCTGTATTAGTTCCCCAAAGGGAGTTTCTGCTCTCCAAATAGATTGGTTTAAGTCAGATATTTTGATCATGATTTAAATCACCAACAAATAAATCAGTTTTTAAAAGAATTTACATTATTTGTCCTTATATAAATACTTCCTAAATACAAGAACATATTAGTTACTGTAATCATAAAAATATATTAATTTAAAACTGGACAGAATATTTATACAGCCTCAGATGTTGTATTGCATTGTCATATAACTGCCCTGCTTCACCTCCACCCCACAAAAAGATAGTTTCAACTAGAAGTAAAAGTTGGTCGTAATTACTGGACAGACCATATTTTTCATGAGGTGGAAGATAATGTTTATGTCTTGGATTGGTAGGCAGAGTCATAAATATTTATAATCGGAGTACTTACTCTGAACCACTTGCATCCGGTACTTATTAGGCATCAATAGGAGTAAAAGGTCACCTAGATGGATCAATGGATGACACCTGTGGTAACTTGTAATTCCCTGATCGTCAATAATATACGTATATGAACTAATGTGCTGTATATTTCCTGGTCCAAAATGTAATCTCTCTGAAACTTGATGCTACTATCAAATTGGAAATATTTGTTACTTTCACACTGCACTGGTATCAGACAGTAGTTTTGCAGAAGTTAAACTAGGAACGTTCTGGTGATATGGGTGCATAACTCATATAAGAAAACAATAACATGAATACTCATGAAGTCCAGTTGTCATAATTTGATCTTTGTTACTATTAAATCAAGTTCCTTATTGTCTTCAGTAAAGAAAAATGAAAAAATTTCAAGGTGTGTTTTTAGAGTGATAATAGGATTTTCAAGTTGTGGCTCTCTCTTAGATTTGAGGCTATACTTGTGATTTTGGTTACGTTTTTGGACCTTAATGTTGTACTTTTAATAGATAAAACATATCTGCTATTGAAAAATTATATTAGCAACCAGAATAGGTGCATAAAATTTGATCAACTAGATTAAAGGAAATGAAACATGCATAGTGTGAGTAATACACTGTTGTATGCATAGGAGGATCAGTGAAGTAAGTAGCAGCTTTTTAAAATCTCAGATGGTTGCTCCTTTGAAACAACAGTCCTTCAATTTTGCCTTAAGATTTTGATGGGAATTGGAGGCATTGTTTTTCAGTTTTTCTTGCAAAGTGCCCATGCATTTGTTCTGTCAGTAAATACAGTCATTTTGATAGTGTGCAAAATTTGCATTTCATCAAACTTGAGCATGTTAGTTTAACTGTGAATTATGCTTTAAACATATTCCGCATTAACAACATGTGTTGTAAAATAATGACTATTTCTTATTGATTGTATACTGATTTGCTGCAACATATCTTCATGGATAAGCCTTGGTTGTCTGATTTAATGGATTGCTAAGTGCTCAGTATCTGTGTATGAATTCCACCCATGCAGACAGGGAAGTTTGCTACTTATGGGTATAATTCACTGGGAACACATTCTGCACAAGCCCATTGAAATTCACAGGTTCTCACATAATTCACATGCTTTCGCTCTGATTTGTGCAGAAGGATGGGTTGCGGTGGTTCATGGTGTTGGATTTCTAGGGATGCTATTTGATATCCACTCAATCTGAGGTACAGTAGCTAATCTGAGCTAAATGGGGGAGAAAAAGGTAGATGTAAGTTTCAGGCGCTGTTATCAAAGTTGCTGCATAAGCTGAAGTTTATGCAGTGTGATAATGCTAATGACCAACAGAACCAATGATGCATGACTAGAGGAAATCAGCGATATAATCGCAGAAACTTTTCAGGTTTTTTTGTCATTAAATATTAGTGATAAATAATGCACTTCATTTTGTGTAGATAGAACATATTCAATTCTGCTTGTACAGACTTTCAATTTAATAAGGGTCATGGCTGAATAAAGTACTAATGTTTGGTAAAAAGAAAAGATGAAAATACATTTGTCTCAGCATTGTCCTCAGTGTTTTTTGAGCATCTAGTAATGTTTGCCTTGACCAGCTACTGTATTCTGGAAGCGGCTGTGCTCTCTATTCCCCCTTTGTATTTTTGCCTTGTTTTCCTTCATGAATAAAATGCACACCACAGTATAATCAGAGATAAGTGACTTTTCAAAATATCTTTCAATAGTTTACCCATCTGGCTCTTCTAAACGTGTGCAACATTACAACTGCTGTTGCAAAGGAACATCCTAAGCAGATATTTGCTGATACAGCTGGTTTTAGGATGAAGGCTAATGGCCTTCATTGTGGGGAAGCAACCTGCCTACAGAGCAGGAGGCTGTTGGTTCAAATCCCTGCTGGTGTGTTTCCCAGAATATAGGAAACTCCTATATCGGGCAGGAGCGATATAGGAAGATGCTGAAAGGCATTATCTCAAACTGTGCATGAGAAGACAATGGTAAACCACTCCTGTATTCTACCAATAAAACCACATGGCTCTGTCGTCACTAGGAGTCAATAGCGACTTGATGGCACAACCTTTCCTTTCCCATCATATTACTTTTTGTGGATATATCGTGGTGGATAGTCATCCTCCTCTTGTGAATAGTACAACAGTGATGTGATTGTGAGTTAGTACCATTTCATAAAGTTGTACTAATTACTAGGGCTGCTGTGCACATTGGAAAAATTGGAATTCCATTTCAGAATTTCCTCCCACCACCATGAGGAGGCAGCTGTTTTCGGGCCAACTGCCCCAGGTAGGGTGGGGGTGAGGGGTGGAAGCCCTTTAAAAGTCATCCCAGCACTGGGGCAGGGAGAGCTGGGTGGCTGCGGCAAATCTCGGGAGCATCCTAGGGGGGCAGGGCAGGGAATGATGGAGGATGGCTGGGAAGTGCAGAGATGCCTGGGGGATGTAGTTCCTTCCAGAAGAAGGCTCCTCCCCTCCTATGGCAGAAGCTCTGGGAGGAAGTACATTCCCCAAGCATCCCTGCACTTCCCAGCTGCCCTGTGTGCATGCCCAGTGTTTGCAGAGTGTCTTGCAAATTACTTTTGAAAAGAGGTTTGGGATTTGGGTTTGGAAAATGACTTTCTTTAAAGCAGCATTCCTTCCTTCATCAGGCCTGTGTGGTGGTTACGTGACTCAGGAGGATGGGCTTGGTCTCGTAAACAAAACAAGAGGTCTTGGCTAAGAGATGTTGTGAGAGTGGATTTTAAAAATTTAAATCCTGCGCCAGTTAAGAAGGAACCTAACCCTATTATTCAGGTTAGATCCAGTACTTGAATATCACAGTTCTAACATTTGTTGATCTTTCAAAGAACATTAAAGTAAAGTAAAATAAGTTGCGCCCTCCAGTCGTTGTTTTCTTTGGTAGAATACAGGAGGGGTTTACCATTGCCATCTCCCATGAAGTATGAGATGATGCCTTTCAGCAGCTTTCTATATCACTGCTGCCCGATATAGGTGTTTCCCATAGTCTGGGAAACATACTGAGGGCTTCCTGGATGTATAGCCTTTTGTCCTTGAACCCCAGGAGCAACAAATTAATAAATAACAAAACTAATTAAAACAATAAATAAAAGTTCATTAAAAATATTACTAAAAGCCAACAGACACAGCTCCAAAACCAACTTAAAGAAAGTTAGAGGACAACTACTCACTGGCCAAAGGCCTGAGTGAAAAGAGCAATCTTCAGTTGCCTCTGAAAGCCATGCAGACAGGGACAACCGTCGGGTAAATAGCTCCCTGAGCAAAGAGTGACTTTGGCATCCCCACATGGTTGGTTTCTCATGTACTCGAGAAATGCACTTCTACATTGGCACATGGAACGGGGCCTTCCTGGCTGACCTAGCCAGGTGGGTATATTCAGCTGGGAGCAGGTTGCCCTTAATGTGGGTAGGGAAAGAGGCCTTTTGACCCAGCTCCTAAGAATCTGAATTCTGCTAAGAATCTAAATTATTTAATCTAATGTAAATTCCTCTTTCTTATGAAAAATCTGAATGGAATTTATGCTTTTAATGAAGGTGAATCACAGAAATGACCACAGATGTATGTGTATTTAATATACAAATATTTATCTCTTGGTGGGAAGTTTATTTTATTTTATTTTATTTATTTATTTATTTATTATTGAATTTGTATACCGCACTTCCTAATTTAGCTCAGGGTGGTTTACAAATAAAACAAAAACAGTTAAAATCAGTCAACAATAAAAACAAAAAATTTAAAATACCATAGAACAATAAGTTAAAAAACAAATTAAAAACCCTTTAAAAACCCAAAACATTAAAAAACCCTTACAACAATTTAAAAATCCCGGAAGACCAGACCAAACAGATAGGTCTTAAGGGCTCTCCTGAAGGTCAATAAAGAATTCAAATTACGGATTTCTGCAGGGAGCGCATTCTGCAGCCCAGGAGCGGCTACAGATAAGGCCCGCCTCTGAGTCGCCACCAGATGTACCGGTGGTAACTGGAGACGGACTTCCTCAGATGACCTTAACGTGCAGTGGGCATCATACAGAAGAAGGCGCTGTCTGAGGTAACCTGGACCTAAGCCATTTAGGGCTTTAAAGGTAATAACCAGCACTTTGTATTTTGCCTGGAAACATATCAGCAGCCAGTGCAACTGTTTTAAAACAGGCATAATATGGTCTCTTCAAGTTGCCCTGGAGACCAATCTGGCTGCCGCATTTTGAACTAACTGAAATTTCTGAACTACGTACAAAGGCAGCCCCACATAGAGCACATTGCAGTAGTCAAGCCTGGAGGTTACCAGCTGATGCACCACTGTTTTGAGGTCATCCTCTTCAAGGAACGGATGCAGCTGTCGAATCAGCCAAAGCTGATAGAAAGCACTCCTGGCCATGGCCGCCACCTGAGATACCAGGGTGAGGCCTGGGTCCAGGAGTACTCCCAAACTGCATACCTGCTCCTTCCGAGGGAGTGTAACCCCATCCAGCACAAGGAGATCTAACTCATCCCTCAGATTCTGAGCCCCTACAATGAGCACTTTTGTCTTGCTTGGATTCAGTTTCAATTTGTTATCCCTCATCAGCCCATTACTGCCTGTAGGCAGACATGTAGGGAATGAACAACATTACCTAAATGTGTCATAAATCTGTTAACTCGGCTAACCCAACAGGATTTACAACCCCCTTCAGCACTCCCCCTGTGAGTTAGCAGAAAGTAGCATCGAAGCTGCATGAAGAAAAGCAAAAGGCTCACAAAGAAAATAGTAAATGAATCAAGTCCCCTGAACTGAACTAGGTACCCCCCTAACAATAACTGAGTAATAACTGAAAAGAAAACAACATAGCAAGGAATGAAAAAGAACAAAGGAGACCAGAGCAAGGAATTAACGGAACAAGAGCAAGAAAGAACAGAACAAGGGCAAACTGGAACTCGGAAAAGTTGAGAGTTTCAAAATAGAACACGGTCTGCGGCCAGCGAAAGTTGCTAACAGCATCTGTGGAAATCACAGACGGCTTGATATATGGCTCAAGAGAACCAGCAGCCAATCAGGCTTCCCTGAGTCGACACTTCTGCTTCCTCTCTTGTGATCTCCTGCCCCTGCGTGTCTCCCACTAAGCTTTCCTCTTGAGACGTCTTCTCAAGACAGGTGAAATCCCAGCCTCCTCCTGATCAGCCTGCTGCTGATCAGGATTCATGTCTGGCAGCTGTTCCGATTCCTCAGCTCCAGAGTCTGTTCTTCCTGCCAAATCCTGTTGCTGTGCCTCTGAGTCCTCACTAGGAGGCGAATCCTCCCGTTTCTCCTCTGACTCTTCTGAGTCAGAAGTCTGAGCCATGACAAAATGCTGAATAGTTGAAGTTCTTTACCTATTGCTACATGTTAAATGCCTTTATTTATTGCATTTTTAATCTCATCTTTCTTTCAAGGAGCTCAGAGCAGCATGTATGGTTTCCCCACCAAGTTCCCTTTCCACCACTATCATTTTAGGCTCACAAGAACCCTGAAATACAGGTTAAATCAGAATATAGTGACTGGTCCATGGTCACCTGGTAAATTTCATGGCTGCTTGGGGATTTGAATCCAGATCCCTAAAGTCCAAGTCCATCACTAAACAGTATACTACATAGCCCCTTTGAATGATGGGTTCTCACAAAAAGAAAGCTGTTTCGGCTTGCATTTTACGCTTCATGACACTCTGCATATATTGAGAGCTCTTGCTGTTGTTTTCAGTCCAAGGCCTCTTCTGCAGAGCCTCCCCCCATGCTCCATTCTCTGTCTTCACAATGGTGTGTGTGTATGTGTTGGTGAGTTGATAGGGTAGGGTTTTCATAATTAGAATACAGGAGAACCTCTTGGGTGTGGCTCAATATATGTTAGAGATATAGGTTCAGATTCTTGTTCAGTCACGTACTCATTGTGTGGTCTTTAGGATTCTCCATTTCAATTCAGATTTCTAAAGATTTGGAAATGATTATCTACCTTAAAGGGTCATTGTTAAGGTAAATAAGCTAAAGATTGTGTTTCTACCCTTGATATGAGTAACAGTAATGATCTTAAGAATAGTAGAAAGAATCGGGAGTGTGCTTTTGTACATAGGAGTGTTGGAGATGGCACAGGGAAGATTGTATAATGAAGGGTTTTCCTGCCCATGCCTGGCTGCATATGCTGAAGGGTGTGTAATATGCCCTTCAGGTAAGCATGATTGTAGATAACAACATAAGGTCATTTGTAATAATAACCTGTCTAAACCTAGATTGTGTCTCCCAAAACTCTTTATGAATTAGCTGCATGCTAATTACTTTTTATTTTTCCAACATGCTTCTTTCATGTGACTTGCTCCCCTACTCTACTCGCAGATCTCTCCCAGAGAGATCCTTCATACACTAAATATGGTGTTCGGGGATGATGGATAGTGCTAGAAGTCCCAGAACACGAACTTGAAAGCACAGAATACAGCAGCCTTGAAGAAACTAGGCAAGTCTGGCTCTGTCAGTACCCGGAAGGGAGGCTGTCTGGGCTGGGAACCCTGGCGTATGCTGTGCCGGAATTCTGTGGGGAAAAGGCAGAATATAAATAAAATGAAATAGAATCTCCTGTTCCTTGACTACGGAGCATGAGTCCCACCCATTCGGACTGTGAATGAAATGTGCATTATCTAGTATTCTGGCTATTTTTCATAGCTACAAATAGCCTCCATCCTTAACCCTAAGATTGAGGGGCATGGTACTCGTGGAACACTGTCAGGGAGCAGTGCAGATGTGCATGTTCATGTGTGAGGAAAGTGCCATACGATCCTGTCATAAGCATTGCATCTAACTGGGTGGCTGTTATTTGGAGTTTAAAAAATGGTTGGGAACCATATGCTCACCGAAGCTTAGGAAACAGAATCTGGTTCTTGATAGGTTGTGAAATTTTGCCATTGAGAACTCAAATCAGGAAATGCCAAAGGGTGATTGGCTGACAGGATGCAATTGTGGATGAACATTTTTTAAAATTATTATATTTATAATAACCAGCCAGGATTGGCTGCCAAAGCACCTTACAATTAAAACATCATATTACAATTACAGTACAGATATGTAGGGGTATGTATGGCAGAATCTTCTGGTCTCTGGCATTTGGGCTGGTATGGATACTGCTAGTCCATTGCTGCATGTAGTGGGTTGAGGGTGTCCCAGGTTGAGGCAGTGGCCAGAAGTGCTTCGGCTGATACGCCACCTGCGTTTGCTTCTTGAGATAAACGACCTCAGAACAGTGGTACATATGCTGGTAAACTCCAAACTGGATTACTGCAATGCGCTCTATGTGGGACTGCCCTTATGTGTAGTCTGGATACTACAGTTGGTACAAAATGCAGCAGCCAGGTTGATCTCTGGGTGACATCTCGGAGAGACCATATTACTCTCATATTGAAAGATCTACACTGGCTGCCGATAAGTTTCCGGGCAAAATACAGGGTGCTGGTAATAACCTATATAGCCCTAAATGACTTGGGCCCTGGTTATTTAAGAGAACGTCTTCTTCGTTATGAAGTCCACCACCCATTGAGATCATCAGGAGAGGTCCATCTGCAGTTGCCACCAGCTCGTCTGGTGGCTACTCAGGGACGGGCCTTCTCTGCTGCTGCCTCAAAGCTTTCGAACACGCTCCCTGCTGAAATAAGAGCCTTCCCATCTTTGACAACTTTCTAAATGTCTTTAAAGATGCATCTGTTCACCAGGCTTTTAATTAAATATTGTTTTAATAGTTTTAACATTGTTTTAAGGTGTTGTTTTAGAATTTAAATTGTTGTAATGTTTTAACTTTTATTGTATCATTTATTTTGTTTTAACTAATGTTTATTTTTTGATGTCATTTATTTTAACTAATATTTTAACTTTTTATGTTTGTTTGATTGCTTTGTTGTAAACCTCCCAGAAACGTGAGTTTGGGGTGGTATAAAAATATAATAAATAGATAAATAAATATACTCCCTTCCCTCTCCAGGAAACCAAGTACTGTCAAACAAACTGCTCATATGAGTCAAACATCATAATAAATTTGAAGTGTTGTAAAGCTTCCCTCTAGGCCTGCTACATTTTCCCTTTGTGCATTGTCGATTTGTGAGAGAGAATGTCTGAAGATACAAATATTCATAATTGTCATACATACAGAATTTGCAAAGCTCCTGAAGCTGGTTCTGAAAGTTCTAATGTCAGGCTCATTTTTGACTCTTCTGACATCATTGACACTCATATTTTTGGCCATCCCTCCCAGATCCTACAATAAAGCCCAGTTCAGTTGTAGCACAAACCCATGGTTTAGTGTTATGTGGAGGAACATGCTTTCCTCTCCTTTTCCTCCCACCTGCACTCATTAGGAGAGGAAATTTAAAACCTTCACCTTCAATCTGAAGTGGTACAGTTAAAAAAAAGCTTTGCTACCTGATTCTGCTGAATATATAAACTGACCCTCAAAGAGGCAGAGAACATCACGAATGGCTGCCTTTTATAATCAATCCAGAGTTCCCATGGCCCTCTATGATGACTATCTGTTGATGTTGTATTTTGTTGTATGACAAACATTGCTAATGCAATGTGCACATTTAAAACCAAAGCCTTCAGTTCAGTTTATGCTTTTTAATGCTTTTGAAATTGGTGCAGGTGTATATTAAAAGAAAGTGAACTCCAGAACCCCTGAGGTAACTTCATTCAGATTGTGCTAGGCAGGTACAGTAATACAAGCGTTATCACCTCAGTGATAATCTGGCACCCTAGCTGTTTTCATTCATGTTATAGGGATTAGAGGAGGTTGTCATGCGTCATTTTGGCATAGATCTTAAACCATTTGTGAGAAACTGTGATGTCTTGAAGCCTACTTTTCTCTACATGCAGAGCAGAACTGATGATTTGTTTCTCCAGGTCTCTTGTTTCCCTGGGCAGATCAGCCAGCACTTTGCACCTTCTCTTTCTGTTTGCCTAGCTATCCTGTAATGAATCAGAAGACGAAGAGTATTGGTCATCCAATAGCCTGAGGAGCATCCAAAACATTTGATCAACGAGAAGTTTGGCTAAACCTTGATATATTTTGCATTGTCACATTGATGTAGGAGTACATAACTGTTGAAGAAGAAACTGAATTCTAAGCAGTTTTATAGGTAACAGAGTTTTCAGTGATGGAGGTTCTGCTACCTTATTGGGATATCTTTGTGTTTAGGGACCACTTCAGACATTCAAAATCTCAGAGCTAAGATATTTATTCAGTAGGATAATATGGTAGAGTTCTTCCTGAATGAACATTTCAAACTGTAGTGGATTTGCAGTGCTGGTTGTTGCTGTCTACCTCTACCTTATGTTTAGTTTTAGACTGAGAGTCCTTTTTGGGACAGGCAACCATCTTATTTCTTTGTTATGTAAACAGCTTTGATAACTTTTTTGTTGAATAGTGATGTATACATTTTTGTAGTAGTAGTAGTAGTAGTAGTAGTAGTAGTAGTAGTAGTAATAATAATAATAATAATAATAAACAAACCTGCCTTCCAACCATGTTCAAATTATTAACTGGAATAATAGCAGATGAAGTCATGCAACACTTATTAACTAACAAACAGCTTCCAGTTGAACAGAAAGGAAATTGCCTGAACACCAGAGGCACAAAAGACCAGCTGCTGATTGACAAAATGATTATAGAAAATTGCAAGAGAAGAAAAACCAATCTAAGTGTTGCATGGATTGACTACAAGAAAGCCTTCGATTCATTGCCTCACACATGGATACTAAAATGTTTAGAAACAACTGGTGTCAGCAAAAACATTCAGATATTTATTAAAAAAGCAATGAGCATGTGGAGTACAGAGTTAACAATCAATGGCAAGACACTTGGACAGGTTAGCATTAGAAGAGGCATTTTCCAGGGGGACTCACTATCCCCTCTGTTGTTTGTAATCGCCATGACCCCACTTTCACAAATACTAAACAAAACGGGCCTCGGATACCAAACATCTAAAACATCAAGTCAAATCAACCATCTGCTGTACATGGACGATCTGAAGTTGTATGGAAAGTCCCAGTCAGAAATCGAATCACTGCTAAACACTGTCCGTATATTCAGTAGCGATATAGCAATGGAGTTTGGACTAGACAAGTGTGCTGCATTAATAATGAACAGAGGGAAAATAAGAAAAACAGAAGGAATAGAACTGCCCAATGGAAGCAAGATCAAGAACCTGGAAGAGAAAGAACCTTACAAATACTTGGGCATTCTCCAGGCTGATAACATCGCAAACACTGAAGTTAAAAGAAAAATTGGAAGTGAATACATCAGGAGAGTTAGAAAAATCCTCAAGTCCACACAATGGCGGGAACACCATACAAGCCATAAACACCTGGGCTATACCTGTTATCAGATACACTGCAGGAATAATAGACGGGACCCAGGTAGAGCTAGAGACGCTAGATCGTAAGACCAGGAAAATCATGACCATCAATCATGCTCTGCACCCCCGCAGTGATGTTGATAGGCTATACCTCCCTCGCAGCTCAGGAGGAAGAGGAATGCTGCAAGTCCATCAAACAGTAGAGGAGGAGAAAAGAGGCCTTGAAGAATATATCAAGGACAGTGAAGAGGATGCACTTCAAATGGTCAATAACGCAAAACTATTCAACACCAATCAAGGAAAGCAGGCCTACAAGAAAGAACAAGTCAAGAACCGAGCAGAAAAATGGAAAAATAAGCCCCTGCATGGTCAGTATTTGCACAATATAAGTGGAAAATCAAACATCAGCAAGACCTGGCAATGGCTTAAGAATGGCAACTTGAAGAAAGAAACAGAGGGTTTAATACTGGCTGCACAAGAACAGGCACTAAGAACAAATGCAATAAGAGCAAAAGTCGAAAAATCCACAACAAGCAGCAAGTGCCGCCTTTGTAAAGAAGCAGATGAAACAGTGGACTACCTAATCAGCTGTTGTAAAAAGATCGCACAGACTGACTACAAACAAAGGCATGACAAAGTAGCAGGGATGATACACTGGAACATCTGCAAAAAATACAAGCTACCTGTAGCCAAAAATTGATGGGACCGTACAATTGAAAAAGTTGAAGAAAATGAAGATGTGAAAATATTATGGGACTTCCGACTACAAACAGACAAACATCTGCCACACAATACACCAGATATAACTGTAGTCGAGAAGAAAGAAAAACAAGTCAAAATAATCAACATAGCAATACCAGGGGATAGCAGAATAGAAGAAAAAGAAATAGAAAAAAATCACCAAATACAAAGCTCTACAAATTGAAATTGAAAGGCTGTGGCAGAAAAAGACCAAAATAACCCCATTGGTAATTGGCGCCCTGGGTGCAGTTCCAAAAGACCTTGAAGAGCACCTCAACACCATAGGGGCCACAGAAAACACCATCAGCCACTTACAAAAAGCAGCTTTACTGGGAACGGCCTATATTCTGCGACGATATCTATAACAACAGCAACAACATTGACAATAAAATGCTGGCATCCCAGGTCCTTGGGAATGACTCAATGTCTGGATAAAACAAACCAGTCAATAACACCTGTCTGACTGTGTAAAATAATAATAATAAATAGCATTTTTTAGTGTTCTTCCATGTAAGAAAACTCTCTGCATAACTAGCACATTGGAGGTGGGACCAAATATATACAGGTGAAACTCGGAAAATTAGAATATTGTGAAAAAGTCCATTAATTTCAGTAATGCAAATTAAAAGGTGAAACTGATATATGAGACAGTCGCATTACATGCAAAGCGAGATAAGTCAAGCCTTAATTTGTTATCATTGTGATGATCATGGCATACAGCTCATGAAAACCCCAAATCCACAATCTCAGAAAATTAGAATATTACATGGAACCAAGAAGACAGGGATTGAAGAATAGAACAATATCGGACCTCTGAAAAGTATAAGCATGCATATGTATTCAGTACTTGGTTTGGGCCCCTTTTGCAGCAATTACTGCCTCAATGCGGCGTGGAATGGATGCTATCAGCCTGTGGCACTGATGAGGTATTATGGAAGACCAGGATGCTTCATTAGCGGCCTTCAGCAATTCTGCATTGTTTGGTCTCATGTCTCTCATCCTTCTCTTGGCAATGCCCCATAGATTCTCTATGGGGTCAGGTCAGGTGAGTTTGCTGGCCAATCAAGTACACTGTATACTTTTCAGAGGTCCGATATTGTTCTATTCTTCAATCCTTGTCTTCTTGGTTCCATGTAATATTCTAATTTTCTGAGATTGTGGATTTGGGGTTTTCATGAGCTGTACGCCATGATCATCACAATTATAACAAATTAAGGCTTGACTTATCTCGCTTTGCATGTCATGCGTCTGTCTCATATATCAGTTTCACCTTTTAATTTGCATTACTGAAATTAATGGACTTTTGCACGATATTCTAATTTTCCGAGTTTCACCTGTAGTCCCTAACATTTATTCTAGTTGTAGGAATTTTTTTAACGGTGGGAGTGGGGTGGGGGAGAGACTAAATACCTGCAGCCTTAAGTGGTCTGGGAAAGGCTCTGATTTTGATTTTGCCAAGTGTGTTTTTGTTTTGTTTTAATTTTTTGCTTATACGATCAGCCCTTATCCATGTGATGCACTCCCGCTATTCCCCAAAGAGATATATACACCAATAAATTAATGCATGGCCCAGGCTATCTAGGGATACCACTGTGTCCCTCTGGAAGCAATTCCCTTTATAGTGACTAATAAATGTGTACTGCAGCAGTATCCAGGAAAAGCCTGGGTCACTTGGCACATTTTCCATGTAAACACGTTCCAAGGGACAGGTGAGTTACATCATGAGTTGGGCCTTAAGAGTCTGTACTGGATTCTACTTTTAGTCTTTCTGACTCCAGTAACTTGTACTGAGATAACCGACGGTGATGTATATTCTGGAACTCCTTTGCCATTGAGGTCTGCCTGTGTTTGGGCCAGGATATTGGAAGAGATACTGGACACCATTATCTATGTAGATGTTAGCATGGAAAATGTGTGAATTATTTTGTAAACACAGGTTAGGTAGATGCATTTTTATATTTTTATACTGCTTTTAGTCTGAGAGAAAGGGTAAATTAGAAGTCAAAACAGAGCTAGTAAATGAGCTCCTTTAACCCCATTCGGTCTGCAGTTCCTAAAAGATTAGTGACCCATGGAAGAAATTTGCCTTCACAAATGTCAGAATTTGTTTGTGAGTTCTGTACCTTGATTTGGAAATGGAGCACTTTTAACTTCTTCTGCTGCTTTGTCCTTTGCTTTCTGACACCCTTACCAAGCCTTTTGTTGCCTGAGAATTATGACCATAACTTGCTCTGGAAACACTGGACAATTCAATATGACGATATGCCAAAGTCAGGTACCATTCTGGATAAATGAGAGTTGACACTCTCGAACAAAGATAATTTGCTATCACTCCTTTTTAATTTCTTAACATAAAAAACTTTGTGTCCTCACCAATGTTGCCTCCTGTGGAACAGTCTCTCATCTGAACTGAGAAGTCATCTTGTTCTCTTCCAAATAACTTTTCTTTTGGAAATCTATCCCTGGACTTGTTCTCTACAGAATTATCTGTGTTGCTATTATCAAGTAGCATCTTTTCCAGAGGTACACCTAGGCAAGTTAAGCATCATCTCCCTACACACATACCCCAGTATTTTTAACGTGTTGTTTTGAGCGTACAGAAGCCATTGAACTCCCAAGAATATAAGAATATAAAACCGGTATCTTTATGCAAATATGCATTAGCAGAAACATTAACAACTTAACATATTCCCACCTCACATATTTCTTTCCTCACTGTCCCCTCTGTCTCCAAAGCACCTGGCACAGGTCATAGTCACACTCGGTTGCCCGGTGCAGTGTGGGCCAGCGGTGACCATACAGACTAAAGAGGATTTGGGGGCCCCCAGGGAGTGTGGAGGCCCTGGATTTCAGCCCCAAAATCCAGGGGTAAGAGCACCACTGGTCTTTTCCCTTGCCCGTTCAGCTTAGATTGGAATTCTTGTGGACATGGCTTGTGTTGCTGCTGTGCCTAGCACTGATTCTGTACAGTGCCTAGCACTAATTCTGCTAAGCATTTGCAAAATAGTAGTAGTAGTAGCAGCAGCAGCAGTAGTTCTTGTTATTGGGCAAAGTTTTTGTAGTAGTAACTCTTGCTATGTGTTCACACAGGAATAAAGGTTTCCCTCCAGCTTTGATAATATGGGTTGGGCTAATAAATGCCTATGCAAGCAGTTGCATTTCCAGGCTTTTACCAGCATGCAGGCCCATGCATGCATGCTGCTTCTCAGTCTGATAAACTTGTTTTTGCATCACAGCAATAAACTATTTTTAGTTAGAGTTAAAAAAAAAACTTCAAAAAAGTTTATTGCGTATGTTATCACTTATTTACACTAGCAACATTTTCCTTTTCAGCAGAATTGTTCATCTGGTTTGCTAGTGTTTATCATTTCATTCAGTGACAAAACAAAAACAAAACCCCAAACAAGGTCAAGGTCATTGCTGCTATAGCTGTAGTTAGTTGAAGGGCAGTACCTAAGAGAATTAGCCATCTTGTAGCCATTTGGAGTATTTAAGGGAACTGGCAGACATCTTGGCTAATGAAGTACTTGTAGAACATTAGGATGGTACAAAACATTAGGATGAACATTAGGATGGTTCATCTGGTTTGCTAGTGTTTATCATTTCATTCAGTGACAAAACAAAAACAAAACCCCAAACAAGGTCAAGGTCATGGCTGCTATAGCTGTAGTTAGTTGAAGGGCAGTACCTAAGAGAATTAGCCATCTTGTAGCCATTTGGAGTATTTAAGGGCTGGCAGACATCTTGGCTAATGAAGTACTTATAGAACATTAGGATGGTGCAAAACATTAGGTAGAACATTAGGATGGTGCTAGTTACTTGTAATAAGTCTGCAGCTTGCATTTCAAACGAGTGTTGCACTACTGTGAGCATGCTTGTGCAACATTCCACAAATCCCAATTTTTTAGTGCAAATAAGAAATCCTTTTGTACTAGTACAACACTGATTGTTATGTAAGCACTTCATTAGTAAGGATGTCAGCCATTGTGTGTTTCTTGATTCTTGTTTTACATCATCTGTTTTCTTTACTCAGCCACTCCATAAAAGGAGTGTTCCCTTCTTAAACAGGATTGTTGAGTTACTAAAACATGTGTTATCTGCGAGGTGGTAAAGTGTAGAAGCTACCTCTGCATCCTTTCAGTATCAAGAATATTGTGGGATTGTGGAAAATAGGATTCTAGCTTATCCTAACAATATTGTGAAGCATCCAGTTAGTTAGGACTAAGGTCCCATTGAAATCTATGAGACAAATTAGTCAAGTACTTTGTCTAATTTATTTCAGTGGTGCTTAGTCATGACTAACTAGTCTGAAAGCTACCCACCATATTTTTGCCAGGGATTATATAAACTTTCCATAATAATGTTTTTATGTCTTTCTTAAAAACACACACACAAAACTGAGACTTGATTATTTTATATAAGTGTTTCTAGTTTTATAACTTCACATCAATATGTATAAACAAATCTTTGTTTTGATTAACATAGAACAGGGTTTTAGAATTTTTAGTGTTGTGTCCATAGAACTAATGGGCTTGAGCTACATTTCAGAATTAAGTGTTTGTCAAATTGTAAAACAATTTGTGCTAAGAATAAGTACGCTCTTTTTGAATATAGCTATGTTTGTATACTTTCAAAACTTTTGGAAATAGACCTATGCACTTTCCGTTCAGTCCACCTTTCCTTAATGTCTGATGGAATTTTTCAAATGTAGTCTGACATTAAACCAAATCTAGTTTTTCTTATGATTTGTCTGCACATGATATTTCCCAGCATTAACACTGGGATAAATTCCAGGCTTCTTGTATTCTGTGCTCTAGTATACATAGGCTGCAGTTACTGCAGTAGATTCTCTCTCTCTCTCTCCCCCCCCCCTCCCATTTCTAGGGCATTGTGGTAGAGATGGACATATAGCTATCTTGAGGGAAATGTAGTGGTTACCTTTGAGTATAGCATAAAAGGAGTGGAAGATGACAAGTCAGTTTTCAACAGCCTTCAGTGGAAAATTTGTCCTAGAGTCCTTCCCAAATAAGCACTACAGTACCAAACCTCGGAGTCTGCACAAAAATACTATGCAATTTACATAATTTCTTTAAAAGAAACCTGATGTGTTTTTCCCTTTATAAGAAAAGTGCTTTTGAATAGAATCTTAATTGTTCCATTTGTTCAGGGTTTTTTCATCCTCTCTTTTATTTAACCCATTTTGAGAACTTATTTCAAGAGGAAACACAGTTAAATAAGATACAAACTTTCCAATAGCCTCAAATTGTTCCTCGGGTAAATGGATGTCCAATCCCACCCCACTTCACCCCCACCTCCAAGTAGTTACAACTTCAGTGCAGAGAGCCAAGTTGTTTAGTTTTTAACTGGGTTGGTTTTGAAGTTTTGTCTCCAGTAACATTTTAGCAATGCTACATGATACAAGTTCAACCAACCAATTTCCAGCACTGACTCTCTTTTTTCTTGTTTAGGCAGATTTGCTAAACATCATATAGAACAACTTTCCCTGGGAAGTGCATGGAGAACTAGTTATTGTTAGAATATTTGGTTGCTATTTAAAAAACAACTAAGATAGCATCTTTGTATTATGATCTTTAAAATACGAAGCAGCCATGTTCCATACAGTCAACCTAAAGCCACAGGAACAAAGAGCAGGAGCAGAACCAAGTTAGCACTAGTTGCTTCAGCAAATGGTGGAGGTAAACTGAGGCCTTAATTACAGAGCCAGCACTGTAGTCACACCTGAGCCTACAATGTCTTAAAGGGGCTGCACTCTGTTAAGTGCTGGCTGTGGCATAGCGGGGTGGCTGCTATGGGTATTGGGGTGCTTCAGGTTCATCCTCCGACTCAGAGGACACAGACGAGGGTGTGTTGTGGGTCAGCAACTGATGGCATTTCCATTGGTGGGGGTGCAAGGGGTATACTTGTGAGTCGAATGGGCCATAACCCAAAATTTGGCTTTAAAAAAGTCAATCTGGCAACTATGTAGACTGGCCAGAAACTTATAGGATATATAAAGGAATCACTATCCCTTGGGTTGGAGGTTGTAGCTTATGGCCGCACCCTGAGCTATCAGCACCACTTGTGGTACTTTCCTCCCAAATAGTCATCATAGGTAAAGTTAATGTGTCATGAATGTTTGTTTGTTCATATTTATGTGAATCTTGCACATGATCCTACAATCCCTTAGAGCTGGGTTCCCCATCCAAAGAGCCTCACATCTGTCATTATGAAGCTCCTGTGCAGTTTCTGGATAGGCATGCCCTGAGACAACCTCCCTGGGTGGGGTTGGGGATGTGGAGTGGCTGTGGTCTACAAGAATAATATCTCCCTTACCAGGATCCCTGTCAGAGTGTCAGATCATATTGAATGTTTGTACTTAGGTTTGGGGACCAGGGATAGACTGGGGTTTCTGTTGGTTTACCAATCGCCCCGCTGCTCAACAGAGTCCCTAACTGAGCTGGCGGACTTGGTCTCGGGTTTGGTGTTGGAGTCCCCCAGGCTTGTGGTGCTGGGAGACTTCATTTTGGGACCAATTTGTCCGGGGCAGCTCAGGAGTTCATAGCGGCCATGACGACTATGGGCCTATCACAGGTGGTCTCAGGACCGACGCACATTGCAGGCCACATGCTTGATTTGGTCTTTCACTCTGATCAGTGTGGTGTTCCGTGGGTGGGGACTCCTGTGATTTCCCCATTGTCATGGGCGGACCACTGACCATCTGGTTAAGGTTGGACTCACAGTCACACCCCACTTTGCAGGGGTGAGGGACCTATTAGGATGGTCCGCCCGAGAAGTCTATTGGATCCCATAGGATTTCAAGAAGCCTTGGAGAGATTCAGTGTTGGCTCTGCCGGCGATCCTGTTGATGTCCTGGTGGAGAATTGGAACAGCAAACTCACTGGGGCAGTAGAGATGATCGCTCCTAAGCATCCTCTCCAACCCGCTTCAAAACTGGCCCCTTGGTATACGGAAGAACTATGGGGGCTGAAGCGGTGAGGTAGATGACTGGAGCGCAGGTGGAGAAAGACTCAGCTTGAATCCAACAGATTGCAACATAGAGCTCATTTTAAGACCTATGCTCAGGCAATACATGCGGCAAAGAAGCGATTCTTTTCTGCCTGTATTGCATACGCAAGTTCATGTCCAGCGGAGTTGTCCAGGGTAGTGAGAGGGCTAGTATGTGCCCCTCCTCCCTTGAATTAGAATTTGGAACCGTTGATTACCATCAAGGCTAGGAACTCCCGACACCTTTACTTTTAGATCATTTATCTGATTATCTAGACCCATTTCAAACTGGCTTCCGGGCGGGCTGTGGGGTGGAAACAGCCTTGTTCGGCCTGATAGATGAGCTCCAACTGGGAATTGACAGAGGGAGTGTGACTCTGTTGGTCCTTTTGGACCTCTTGGTGGCTTTCGATACTATCAACCATAGTATCCTTCTGGAGCGTCTGAGGGGGTTGGGAGTGGGAGGCACTGCTCTGCAGAGGTTCTGCTCCTACCTCTTGGGCAAGTTCCAGATGGTGTCCCTTGGAGACTGTTGTTCTTCAAAATTTGAACTTTTGTATGGTGTCCCTCAAGGCTTCGTATTGTCTCTGATGTTGTTTAACATCTGCATTAAACCGCTGGGAGAGATAATCAGGAGATTTGGTGCAGGCTGCTAACAGTATGCTGATGACACCCAAATCTATTTCTCCATGTCAGCATCATCAGGGGAGGGCATAACTTCCCTAAATGCCTGCCTGGAGGCGGTAATGGGCTGGATGAGGGGTAACAAACTGAGACTGAATCCAGATAAGACGGAAGTACTCATTGTGTGGGGTCGGAACTCGAAGGACAATTTTGATCTGCCTGAACTGGATGGGGTCACACTTCCCCAGAAGGAACAGGTACACAGTCTAGGGGTGCTTCTGGATCCAAGTCTCTCTTTGGTGTCTCAGGTTGAGGCAGTGGCCAGAAGTGCCTTCTAACAGCTTCGGCTGATACGCCAGCTTGCGTCCGTTTCTTGACTTAGACGACCTCAAAACAGTGGTACATGTGCTGGTAACTTCCAGACTGAATTATTGCAATGTTCTCTATGTGGGGATGCCCTTGTACGTGGTCCGGAAACTACAGTTGGTCCAGAATGCGGCAGCCAGGCTGGTCTCTGGGTCATCTAGGAGAGACCATATTACTCCCATATTGAAGGAGTTACACTGGTTGTCGATATGTTTCTGGGCAAAATACAAGGTGTTGGTCATCCTATATAATAAAACCCTACGATATCTGCGTCCGTGTCTCTGGCAGGTGTTCTGCGCATGCGTGGCGCGCGCGGATGCAGCGACGGCAAGTTCTTGCAGCCTGATTGGCTGGCGCACCCAGCAGAACAGCGGCGGTGGCGGCCATGGCCGCTGGTGGGCCTGGCCTGGCAGTGACGGGGACAGGCCTAGGAGCCGAGGTGGCGGGCCTGGCCGGGCGAGGCGAGGAGGCGGCGGGGGAAGCCGGGCAATGCGGTGGCGGGCTCGGGTGGCGGCGGGCCCGGCCGGAGCCGCGGGCTTGGCCGGAGGAGGCGGTGGGCCTGGCTGGGAGGAGGCGTCGGTGGAAGCCGGAGAAGGCGGCGGGGGAAGCTGGGCGAGGCGGCGGCGGGCCCGGCTGGAGCCGCGGGCAGCGGCGGTGGGCCCGGCCAGAGCCCAACTAGAGCCACAGATGCTCTGTGCCCGGGTCCACCACCACCACCGTGCGCGTATCCAATTGAGTTCTTCTAGCGCCCATTAATGAAACGGGCCTAATGACTAGTAACCTATAAAGCCCTAAACAGCTTGGGCCTTGGGTATTTAAGAGAACGGCTTCTTCATAATGAACCCTGCCGCCCATTGAGATCACCAGGAGAGGTCCATCTGCATTTGCCACCGGCTCGTCTGGTGGCTACTCAGGGACGGGCCTTCTCCATTTCTGCCCCGAGGCTTTGGAATGCACTCCCTAGTGAAATAAGAGCCTCCCCATCTCTGACAACTTTTAAAAAGTCTTTAAAGACGCATCTGTTCACTCAGGCTTTTAGCTGATATTATTTTGATATTTTTAATGTTGTTTTTAGAATATTGTTTTAAAATTTTAAATTGTTGCCTTTTAAATTTCTTGTTTTTATTTTTAATTAATGTTTTACTTTTGCTTTTATATGGTTGTAAACTGCCCAGAGATGTATGTTTTGGGCGGTATAAAAACATGTTAAATAAATAAATAATATTCACCTGGCTGAGTGTTTGGGCTAAGGCCACGTTCATAGGCAGGTTATCTCACAGATCTCCCTCAGTCTCCTTGGTTGCTATGTTTTGTTAATACAAAAGCACATATCACATTGTTGCTAAACTTTTCCAATAACTTTTGTAATTTTGTGTTAAGGTTTAGAGGTAGTCTCATCTTCTCAGTTTTTGCTAGAACTGGGCTAAGAGGAAAGGGAAGCCCCTCCCATTGGTGAAGACAGAAGCTGTGTCTTCTGGCCCCCATTTGAGAGTGGGAATTTACAACAAGTAAAAAAATTTCACTTTTCTCACCTCTTAGGTTATCTTTCAGGAGCACGTGTTTAGGAAGAAAGAGGTTTCTTGGCATGATGGCAGGTACATCAGAATGCTCTTCAGGACTGATGCTGGACCAGTTTTCATTTGTAGCCAAGTGTATACCATAGAACAGATACTTTGGAACAATTTTCGGGAACAAAGGTGTATTATGTGATACTCTTAAGTGTTCTTTGTGACTAGTCATTCTATGAAGAGCTCTCCAATAAAGCTCAGTGAACTGCCCTTGGTGTCACATGCTCATCATCTTGAATTCCTCTGTGTCTTCTGTGTGATTTGAATGTTCTGTTTTTCCCCGTTTCATAGAGTTATACAATGTAGAGAGATGTTTATATATGGTAAATATATATGTGTGTGTGTGTGTCTTACCTTGTCTTGGAACTTAATTACACGTGCCACACAAAGCATTCATGAAATACCTATTTTGAAGCTGCTGGCTCTTGAGATTCACAGAATCAAAAGTGATTTCTTATATCTAAGTTCATTTTAACTGCATTTTCACCCCACCCAACCAGCCACTTGGCTTGGAGACTTGGCACATGGACTTGGATTTGTCAGTGTCTGAAGGCAGTAAGTGCTTTAGAAACTGTGACACTCTTGCTATATGTATGCAAGCCAAAGGCTTAGTCAGGATAAGGCCAGTTTCAATATGTGATTGAAACAGTTATATATTCATGGTGAGCTATTTCCAGGTGTATATGGTATAAACTGAAGCTGAGAGTCTGTAGCTTTCCATGGACTGCTCTTTGAACCCAGGTCCATTGTGCTATCCATTAAGAACAGCCCTGCTGGATCAGGCCCATGGCCCATCTAGTCCAGCAACCTGTTTCGCACAGTGGCCCACCAGATGCCGCTGGAAGCCACAGGCAGAAGTTGAGGGCGTGCCTTCTCTCCTGCCATTACTCCCCTGCAACTGGTACTCAGAGGCATCCTGCCTTTGAGGCTGGAGGTGGCCCACAGTCCTCCGACTGGTAGCCATTGATAGACCTCTCCTCCATGAAGTCATCCAAACCCCTTTTAAACCCATCCAGGTTGTTGGCTGTCACCACATCCTGTGGTAGAGAGTTCCACAAGTGGATCACGTGTTGTGTGAAAAAGTACTTCCGTTTGTTGGTCCTAGACCTCCTGGCAATCAATTTCATGGAGTGACCCCTGGTTCTAGTGTTGTGTGAGAGGGAAAAAGAATTTCTCTCTCTCTACTTTCTCTATACCATGCATGATTTTATAGACCTCTATCATGTCTCCCTGCGGTCATCTTTTTTCTAAACAAAAAAGCCCCAGGTGTTGTAGTCTTGCCTCATAAGAAAGGTGCTCTAGGCCCCTGATCATCTTGGTTGCCCTCTTCTGTACCTTTTCCAGTTTTACAATGTCCTTTTTAAGATGTGGTGACCAGAATTGTACTCCCAAGTGTGGTTGCACCATAGTTTTGTATAAGGGCATTATAATATTAGCCGTTTTATTTTCAATCCCCTTCCTAATGATCCCTAGCATGGAATTGGCTTTTTTCACAGCTGCTGCACATTGAATCAACACTTTCAATGAGCTGTCCACCACAACCCCAAGATCCCTCTCCTGGTCAGTCACCGACTGCTCAGATCCCGTCAGCATATACTTGAAGTTGGGGTTTTTCATCCCAATGTGCATCACCTTACACTTGCTAACATTGAATTGTATTTGCCACTTTGTCGCCCACTCCCCCAGTTTGGAGAAATCCTTTTGGAGCTCCTCACAATTCGTTTTGGATTTCACTACCTGAAAGAGTTTGGTATCATCTGCAAATTGGGCCACCTCGCTGCTTACCCCTGCTTCTAGATCCTTTATGAATAAATTAAAAAGCACCGGACCCAGTACAGATCCCTGGGGGACCCCACTTCTTACTTCCCTCCATTGTGAAAACTCTCCATTTATACCTATCCTCTGTTTCCTGTCTTTCAACCAGTTTGCAATCCACACATGTACTTGTCCCATTATCCCATGACTGCTAAGTTTCCTCAGGAGTCTTTGATGAGGAACTTTGTCAAAAGCTTTTGGGAAGTCCAGGTAGACTATGTCAACTGGATCACCTTGATCCACACACTCGTTGACACTCTCAAAGCAGTCCAAAAGGTTGGTGAGGCAAGATTTACCTTGCGGGACCCATGCTGGTTCACTCCCAGCAGGGCTTGTTCTTCTAGGTGCTTTACAATTTTATCCTTGAGGATGTTTTCCATCAATTTGCCTGGAATGGACGTTACGCTAACTGGCCTGTAATTTCCCGGATCACCCCTAGATCCCTTTTTAAAATCGGTGTTACATTTGCTACTCTCTAGTCCTCTGGTACAGAGCCCAATTTCATGGGTAAGTTATATATTTTAGCAAGGAGGTCGTCAATTTGACGTTTGAGTTCTTTGAGGACTCTTGGATGGATGCCATCCGGCTGTGGTGATTTGTTAGCTTCCAGTTTTTCCAGAAAGTTTAGAACATCATCTCTTGTCACTTCTATCTGACTCAGCTCTCTAGCCTCCATCCCTAAAAAAACCTGGTTCAGGAACACGTATATACTGTGTATCCTCTGCTGTGAAGACAAACACAAAGAACTCATTCAGCTTCTATGCAACCTCCATATCCTCCTTAATAATCCCTTTCACTCCCTCGTTTTCTAATGGTCCAACCTCCTCCCTGGCAGTTTTCTTGCTTCTGATGTATTTAAAGAAGTTTTTGTTATTCCCCTTGATACTTTTGGCTAAATGTTCCTCAAACTCTCCCCCCCCCCCATTGTCACCTTGCATTTCTTTTGCCAGAGTTTGTGTTCCTTTCTGTTCTCTTCGTTTAGACAGGCCTTTCCAATTTCGGAAGGAAGTGTTCTTCCCTTTTATGGCTTCCTTGACGGTACCCGTTAGCCATGCTGGCATCCTCCTGGACTTAATGGTACCTTTCCTCCTTTTGGGTGTACAATCTAACTGGGCTTCTAGTATCGTGGCGCCTATACGCTGAGTCTCTCACCTGATGTATCCTATTCTTTTGATTCTTTGACCTACTGGCACCGGCTCCCATCTGCTCTTTATGCGGCTCTGCTCTGTCCCCTTCTGTTTTATCTGAATTCTTTACACCCTCATACTTTAAAGTATGGCTTTTGTCACACGGGATACTGCCCAGCTCTCATCGGCTGTTCCCCAGGCGTCATTTTAAAAGCTGCTCTGCAACCTTTTTGATTTTAAGCACCAGCAGTCTGGTTCCATCTTGGTTCAAGTGCAGCCTGTCCCTCCCCCCCCCCCAAATGTATCCCAGTGCCTAACAAATCTAAACCCCTCCTCCTGGCACCAACGTCTCATCCATGCATTGAAACCCCTCAACTCTTCCTGTCTCACTGTACCTGCGCGTGGAACAGGTAGCATTTCTGAGAATGCTACCTTGGTGGTCCTGGACTTCAACACACCACCTATCAGCCTAAATGTGGCTTCCAGGACCTCCCGACTACATTTCCCCACATCGTTGGTGCTGACGTGCACCATGACAGCTGTCTCCTCCCCAGCACTGCCTAAGAGCCTGTCTAGATGCTGCGTGATGTCCGCAACCTACGCACCAGGCAGGCAAGTCACTGTGCGGTCAACACGCGGGTCATAAACCCATCTCTATACCTCTAATGATCAAATCACCCACTACAAGGAGGGCCCCCACCCCCCAGAGAAGTATCCCCTGTGCGAGAGGATATGGGTTCATCATCCATGGAAGGGGACCCTTCTAAAGGAACATTTCCCTCTTCCTCAGAGCGATGTCCTCTTTGCCCGAGAGCTTCATTCTCCCTGACAGCAGAGGAGCTACCCGCCCTGGAGTGGGATGCCTCTGTCACATCCCTGAAGGTCTCGTCCACATTCCTCTCTGTCTCTCTGAGCTTCTCCAGATCCGCCACCTTGGTCTCAAGGGAGTGAGTTTGTTCCCTGAGAGCCAGGAGCTCCTTGCATCGAGCACACACCCATGACTTCTGCCCATGGGGCAAATAGTCATACATGTGGCACTCTGTATAATACACTGGGAAGTGCCCCTTCCCCTGCTGACTTTCTATCTTCATACTGTTTTTGTTGGCTGTTTATGGTATTTAGAGATAGTTTATTAGAAGTAGTTTATTATCTGTTTATTATATAGTTTATTAGAAGGATAGGTCCCAGCTGTAATGGTCAACTATTTAGCTGTCCAACAGCCTTTCCCAAGAATATGCAAAACTCCTGCAAAACTCCTACGTCCTGTTTGCTATCCCTGTTCGCTATGCTCTCGTGCTTTCACCTCTTATGTAGAGTAGCCTTCCAACTGAGACACAGGATGTGAGTCAAAGGAATGTAGAGCCTCTCCCAGCCCTAGCCTGACTCCACCCCCTTTGTCAGGCAGTGACAAAATAAAGTGACAAAGTAAAACACTGGAGTTTGGTAGCCCTAGCCAATCCTAGCCCTGAGACAATTTTAACCCTAGCAAATAACTTACATACACATAGAGAGAGACTAAGATCTACCCCCTAAAGAGAAACAGCCCATGAAAATCTCCCCTCTTCCTTTTTGTTTTAAGCGGAAAAGGCTAGATGTTTAGAAAAGCTTGCTCACCTTCTCAGGTGTGTCTGCTCTTCACAGAGTAGGCTTCCAACTGTCCTTCCTATAGAGTTTATATCCAGGGATAACAGTGTCCCACTGGTTCTCACAGTTCCACCATGTTTCTGTTATGTCTACTATATCTATTTCTGCATTAGCAACCAAGCACTCCAGCTCACCCATCTTGGCTCAGAGGCTTCTGGCATTGGCATATAAGCACCTATGCGCTGAATCTCTCACCTGGTCTCTGCTATCTTTCTTTTGACTCTTTGACCAACTGACACAGCCTTCTGTCTGCTCTTTATGTGGTTCTGCTCTGTCCCATTTGCTTTTATCTGAATCCTTTGCACCCTCACACTTTAAAGGATGGCATTTGCCAGATACTGCCCAGCTCTCATCGGCTGTTCCCCAGGTGTCATTTTAAAAGCTGCTCTGTAACCTTTTTGATTTTATGGTTCCATCTTGGTTCAAGTGCAGTCTGTCCCTTTTGTACAGGCCTTACTTGCCCCCATATGGATCCCAGTGCCGAACAAATGTAAATCCCTCCTCCTGGCACCAACGTCTCATCCACACATTGAAATCCCTCAGCTCTGCCTGTCTCACTGTACCTGCGCGTGGAACAGGTAGCATTTCTGAGAATGCTACCTTGGGGGTCCTGGACTTCAATACACCACTTATCAGCCTAAATGTGGCTTCCAGGACCTTCCAAATACATTTCCCCACTTTGCTGGTGCTGATGTACACCACAACAGCTGTCTCCTCCCCAGCACTGTCTAAGACCCTATCTAGACGCTGCGTGATGTCCACAACCTTTGCACCAGGCAGGCAAGTCACTGTGCGGTCAACACGCGGGTCACAAACCCAGCTCGCTATACCTCTAATGACCAAATCATCCACTATAAGGAGTCCCCCCCGGAGGAGTATCCCCTGTGCGAGAGTATATGGGCTCATCATCCATGGAAGGGGTCCCTTCTAAGGAGCATTTCCCTCTTCCTCAGATGTCCTCCTTCCCCGAGAGCGTCATTCTCCCTGACAGCAGAGGAGCTATCAGCCCTGGAGTGGGATGCCTCTACCACATCCCTGATGGTCTCTTCCGCATGCTTCTCTTTCTCTCTGAGCTCCTCCAGCTCCTCCACCTTGGTCTCAAGGGAGTGAACTTGTTCCCTGAGAGCCAGGAGCTCCTTGCACCGAGCACACACCCATGACTTCTGCCCATGGGGCAAATAGTCATACATGTGGCACTCTGTATAATACACTGGGAAGTGCCTCCTCCACCACTTACTTTCTGTCTTCATTCTGGTTTTGTTGGCTGTCTACAGTATTTAGAGATAGTTTAGTAGAAGGATAGGTCTCAGCTGTAATGGTCAGCTATTTAATTGCTTGAACAGCCTTTCTCAAGAATATGAGGGAGGGATTTGTACTTACCTTCTGTTCTCCACCGGGCTCCTTGTGATCACTGGGGCTTGTTCCAGACTCCCCCGCACACTTCCTGCTAAACTCCTGCAAAACTCCAACATCCTATTTGTTATCCCTGTTGGCTGTGCTATGTTCGCTATGATCTCAGGCCTTCACCTCTTATGTAAAAAGTAGGTTTCAAACTGAAACACAGGATGCGGGTCAAAGGAATGTGGGACCTCCCACAGCCCTGGCTGATTCCACCCCCTCCAGGCAGGAACAAACAAAAACTCTTGAGTTTGCTAGCCCTGGCAAATGCTAGCCCTGGCAAATAACACACACAAACACACAGATTAGGACTTATCCCTTAAAGATAAACCAGCTGCTCAAAATCTCCCCTTCTCCTGTTTGTTAGTTTGAAGGGGGGAAAGGCTAGATGTTGTTCTGAAAAGCTTGCTCACCTCCTCAAACGCTTCTGCTCTTCCCAGATTAGGCTTCAAACTGCTATCCACTTGACTGGATTGCCTTTCAGATCCATTGCTTGGAGACCCCTAATCCAAATATACAAAGGAAGGAAGGAGATATACTCAAATGTATAATTGAGTGTGAGACGTTATTAGATAAGCTACCTTGAACCCTAGTAGAAGGAGCAAACGCACCACCCCTTGGCACACCCAATGGACATACATTGTATGTTACTTTTGTATTTGGTGTGTGCATAAAGCCAAATCCCACCATCTTTACAGCACAACCTTAGAGTAGCAGTTCCCAACCAGTGTGTTGTGGGATGCTGGCCTGTGCTGTGGGACAATGGCTGGTGTGCCACACCGGCTTGTTCTGAGTCGGCACCAAAATTCCTTCCTGGTGCATGAGACTAAAAGGGGAAATTTAAACTCCCTGCTTTTGAAACTGGTTTGCTCCATAGGGCTACTTGTGCCCATCAGCAAAGCATGCTGCTGAGGTCGAGAAGCAAGGAAGTGAAAAAAAAAATATTATAAAAATTGCATGGCAGCCTTGCCCCTACAAGAAATAAAATAAAGTGTGGCTGTGTTGGGGGACAGTGTGCCCATTTCTTTTTTTAATGTTAGTGTGCCTCAGGATTAAAAGGGTTGAGAAACACTGATTTAGCTAATATAGATGTCACAATTCAGGTTTATACACATAGACCGATACGTAATGATGACTGACAAAATGTATGTGTTGGGACTGTTGACCAGTGGGACCAGTCACAATGATCTTAATCTCTCCTTCTCCCTGTACATAGATTACTAATGCCTGCCTAGGGCTTTTGCTTTCTAGTAATGCTGTCATATTCTCTCTCTCTCTCTCTCTCTCTCTCTCTCTCTCTCTCTCTTTCTTCCAATATGTTCAGTATCAAATTATACTTCATTTGGTGAGCATGGAATTAAAAATATATATAAACAGAGTTTATGCTGGCAATCTATTGAATTTACACAAGACGACGACAACAACAACAACAACAATAATAATAGGAGGGAATTACTGATAGGAATGTATAGTATGTGCTATTCCATGACAGTCATACAAAGTGTGATGGCCTTGCATACAGTGCATACAATTAAAAATGCTATAATACTTTGGTGCCCTGAATGTTAAACAATTTCTAAGCAGTGCAAATGCCTGGAGCAATCTATATTTTCTTAAAGATAATTTGGTCAAGTTATGGAAAGTCTCGGGTTTTCTCCCCAAAGAAACAATTGAGGATATTAAGCTTATACTCAATTAGAACAGTACAGAATGCACTATAATTATTGAAACAAATAACAGGTATATCTTAGAGTGCTGTGCAAGCTGGGATTTGTTACCAAATACTGTGCCGTGTTCTCAAACTCTTCTTTTGTGTACTGTTCATTTTTATTTTTTTTATTTTTTAAGGCTTCTTTGCTTGCAGTTGACACTTGCACACTGGCATTTTTCCTATGTTTTTCCTTCTCTTTCTGTTTTATGTTTTTTTAATTTGTGCTGTTGTGCATCCTCTTTCCCTGTACATATTTTGCATTTGTGCTTTAGGAAATATGACTGTCTTTATTTTGTATTATTATTGTCTAAAATGCTAAGCACATTAGTAACAACTAGCCGACCCCACACAGAGCAACTGTGTGCTCTTTGGGGCCGGTGGTTACCTCCCCCCCTCCACCTTCTGCCCCAGTCTCCACTTCCAGGCCCAGCCGCCTCTCCTCCCCAGTGCCACTTCTCTCCCCCGCTTTCTTTCCCCCCTCCTGGGCCTTGCTTCCACGGTCGGGCCTGCCACCACCACCACGGTGACCAATCCTCTTGTGTGCACCTCAGCCAATCAGGCGCGTCCGCCACCCAGCCAATCAGCTGGGCTCTGGGACACACATTCCAAGGCACACCCAGGAGAATTATATATATAGATAAGGATATTTATCCCTTTCTTGCCCATTTTCTCACAGTTCTTCCGTGTTTTCATATTAAAAATACTTACTATTTGTGTAATATTTTTCCTCTAAATATTCAAAGCACTTCATTTATTCACATCATCTCAAGAAAGATTTGTAGTTTACAAGTCATGTGTGCAGATCAGTGGAGATGTGTCTGTAAACATGCAGTGGTAAGACATCTGGAAGCCTTAGCCAATCACATTTCCCTGGCATGTTCCTGTGTTTAAAGCATGTGTAGCCCTTTACACTTTCACCATGAGAAACAACATTATACACTCAGCAGCTCTTCTGAACTAGATGTGATGGGGCCTCCATTTATATTTCCTGCCTTTTCACACATAAAACAAAGTGTGGGGTGTGTGCCTTTAACTAAAACTGCATGCAGGAGAGAGGTGACTCTCTCCCCTTATAGCTTGTCTCCTAAAAGTTTCCTTTTCTCCTTTTTTTTTTTTGGACTTGTACCAAAATTGATCTGGGAATAGAGAAAAGTCCCTGGAGCAATGGATGGAGGGGAGATAAGACATGAGGTGGTGGTGAGGATCGGGACCATGTTTTTTTCTTCTTCCCTGAACACGGCCCCCTTATGTGGATGGTTTTTATCCTTTCATAAGAAGAGTGAAAAATCATCAAAAAGAAATGAATTGTGTGGGCAGATAAAATGTCTGTGAAATGCATGCCTACATCACTGTTAGTTATGCATAGAGCAGTGGGCAAGCTATTGTCTATGAAAATGTAGATTCTCCCCCAAGATGCTTTACTTTTGAAAGAGTGCAGTTTGTTTTATTTGCATTTATAGCCCGCTTTATACCCCATGATCTCAGAGCTGTTTACAACAACTAAAACAGATTAACAACCAACCAAACTATTAAAACAGTTTCAAGAAGAGGAAGTTTCCCTGAGGAAAGCGCTATTTTGCCCCCTCATCATATACCCCCATTATCTGATTCTTTTCAGCTAACCTAGCATCCAGAGTGCACACTGGTGGCTGCCACAGAATGTCTAAGAGATGGGCTAAATGCACTGCAATTTGATTCTGCCCCAAGGATCTTGGATGCTGTCATGCATTTGTCAATTCTGGGAGTGAGTTACTAATGAACTCAAGTTTCCTCACTTACTATCTCTTGTCTTAAATTATTTCTGCACTTCAGAATCCTGTTTCTGACATTCTTTCAAAATGCACTGAGAAAGAAGTCTAAAATGCTGTAGTCTGCAGACTGTGACCCCTGCTCTATAGTTTTGCTCTTCTTAGCTATTAATCTAGCTAAAATTGCTGCTTTTGACTTTATTCTCATTTTATAACGCAAACACTTGTTATCTTTACCATACAACAGTGAAAGATACCCAGCATGGGTCTTTGACTCATTCTCCGAACAAGATTATTGTCAAGATATATGTATGCCTTCCTGCTTATAGTTCTGAGGATGCTTAGGGGAAAATAATTGTTTACTATTGGTAGCTTAATTTAGAGCAAACTAAATTGATACAAAGAGAAACCTAGTTCAAAAGCTTTTGGTTTTTATAAAGTAATACATTCTGTGTTTCAGTAGTTTAGGATTCCAGCAACATGCTTTAATATGGATTTGTGCGATAGTAATTGTGTTAAGACAGAAGGAAATTATATGAATCCGAGCATTAAGATGTTTTCTGAAAAGGGCAGTTGAGTGGCATAAAGTTGAATGATGTTCAGCTCTAACAAGCATTGTTATAAACAGACCCCACATCCTTACCTCATTACAGGTTGTCATTCTTGATATAACAGGGTTGGTTGACTAATAAAAAAATGCTTTCAGTACTTGTTAATAATATCCATTTATTTTTAGATCTAGGTTGACTAATATCATCATTTTTTTCAGCACATGTTTAATTCTATGGGTTTTTAAAAAAGGTTCTTCCTTAATTTTAATGGAAATGTTGCAAGATGACGTTCCTGTGGCATGCGTTGCACAGTTTGGCTGACAATACTGGCAAAAGGAGTAACCAAATTATTATTCAGTCATGGGTTTTTAACAGCCGCAAAGCAAGTGGATGTTAACTAAATGATGCAGTTTATTCTCTTCATTCTTGCTGCCAGCTTGCTTATTATGGAGAGACTGCCAGCTTTAAGTAAAGTGGTACCCAGATGGTAGTCGCATGACGCCCACTTGGTTACAGAACCTAAGCAGGGAATAACTCGGCAGCCAGAACAAGCTGTGGGTCAATTGAGGGGGAATGCCTGTTGCTTCACAGTTTTTTGCATATGTAAATCTGTTAATGTTATGTCGGTGTTGTATGGTCTGAACACAAGCGTTGCCTTTCTCTGGGGCCTGGATGAACTTGGATGGCAGCCCAGTTAATGAGAATCTAAGGGAGAAGCTTTTGAGAATACTGCTGCAGCCTGCTTCCTCAGTGTGAACTCATTGCTTCCCACACACACTCATTTCTCCTCAGCTGAGGTTTTTGCATGCAGGAAGTTCCCCTTGATAGGCTGACTCCATGATAGGATACACAGGCTCAAGATTTTATAAGGCTGGGCAAAGAGATTGTAGAAGTGTGAGTTGTGCATCTATTTTTAGTTCCCTAGCATTGAAGACAATTCATTTGGCCCAGGCTGCATCTGCTTCTCTCACACTTTCTCTGTCTGCCACACTTCTGCGCTCTTTTCATCAACTACAGATGTGGTACACAGCCGTCTCAGAAAAGTCATGAACTGTGTCGTCTGCACAATTTAACAGCCAACATCTGCTGCAGCAGCCTGATGCAAACAGCATGGAAACAATTTTAGGGAAAGCTCTAAAAGTGTTTCAAGTTTTGTCTGTTGTCCTGGCATTTGCAAATAATTGCATCAGTAGACCGACTATAAAAATCAGAATATGAATCTGATTCTCTTTATCAAACATTTTTAGTATGAAAGGTGCAGTTCAAAGTGTATTGAGTTTTGTTGTTGTTTACAATTGTTTTTAAAAGTTTGCTAGGATAAAGTGAAAGCAAAAGTCCCCTTCAAAAACCCATAGGTGAAGGTTGTAATATGCTTAAAGACTAAAATGTACCCATTGCATTGGTTGAGCCAAAGAAAATGCTCCTGAAGGTATTATAAAATTTATATGCCAGGTGAAAGACATTACATGGATTTGGTTTTTTGTGAAGAAAAACATTCCGATTTTAACCTTTTTGCAAATTTATATTCATGCCATAATACTGCCTAAAACTTTGAGGGTCTGAGCCTGCAAAATCTTAGTTGTGTGCTTAATCCCTTTGGATTTTTGTGATGTGACTAACCATTTATAGGAATAGCCATTGGGACTGCATGAACTGTTATATAGCCTAACCTGCACAGGCATGGTTAGATTTGTTTCCCTTTACATAATGTGAGCTGGTTTTTGTTGGAAATTCTCTGTGGTGAGAGAATCCCTTTTTCAATATAGCAGAGTGCACAGAGGCACAAACACAGCGGATTTAGTTATGCATGCATGTGTGCTAAGAGTAAAGTAACTTGGAGCCAATTGCTTGTTTCAAATCAATATAAAAGGTATTTATTAAGGAACTCCATTCTAGATAGGAAAGTGAGGATTTAGGATCTCTAATCTATCTATCTAAATGGATGCAGATGGATTCACCATCTTCTCTGCACATATGGTGCAGGGCAAGAGACTTGCCATGTTGCAAGGTCAACAGCCAGGTAGGAAGAGAGAGAAGGAGGAAGGAAGTTGAATCCCCTAAGATTAGCAATCTACATTTCAAAGGGATAGCATCAGAGCAGTGGGAAGTGATGACCAAATGTCTTTGACCTTCTAGCCCTCTGACTTACTAGTCTGTCCTCCACTGTCTGAGGCAAAGAGACAGCGCAAAGTCCTTTACTTCCAACACCCCCTCTCGTTGTCTCGTGACTCAGTTCACAATATTCATTTTCTCTCTCAGCTTTTCAAAGCAGGGTCTTGGTAGTGGCTTAGTGAGTAAGTCTGCGAGCATTTCATTTGTCGGGCAGTAGAGCAACTTGATTAGTCCATCTTTCTGCAGACTTCTCACTACATGGTACTTCACATCAATATGTCTGGTACTCCTCTTTACATCTTCTTGTTTGGAGAGTTGAATGCAGCTTTGGTTGTCTTCATACACTGGTATGGGCTGTGGTACCTCTGTACCTAGGTCCTTCAGTAGTTGACACAGCCATTGTATCTCGTGACAGCCCTGTGCAGCTGATACATATTCAGCTTCAGTGGTTGATGATGCTACTATGTCTTGTTTTCTGCTTGACCAGCTTATCGCTCCATCTCCATAGAAAATTATGTGACCACTGGTGGATTTCCTGTCTGTTATATCTCCACCCCAGTCTGCATCTACGTATGCTTCTAGTTTTGGTTCACTATTAGCTGGCAGCTTGAGCTTAAAGTGTGCAGTACCCTTTAGGTACCTAACAAGTCTTTTCATTGCATTCCAGTCCTTGACTGTTGGTGATGCAGTCTTTCTACAAAGTAAACCAACTGCTGTACTAATATCTGGCCTAGTGAGTGTACTAATGTATAAAAGCTTACCCAATGCTTCACGATATCTATGGTTGTCAGATAGTGGCTCAGTTTGATCTTCTTGCTTTATGTAGTTCACTTCCATTGGAGTTGGTGTAGGATTTGCATTTTCCAGTCTGAGCAAGTTTATCAAGTCTTTAATTTTCTGTTCTTGGTTGATCAGGAAACTTCCATCTTTCTCTCTTTGTACTTGAATGCCCAAGTAGTGTGCAATGTTGCCAAGTTGCTTGACTTCCACTTCTTTGTTCAGATGATCCATTATTTCCTTGCTGTCATCTGGATTTTCATAGGCAAAAATCAAATCATCAACATACGCCAAAATGTAAGTCCATTTCCCATCTCTGCATCTCGTGTACAGGCAGGGATCAGCTTCACTTCTTTTGAAGTTTGCTTGAAGCAGCATATCATTCAGTTTTATATTCCATGCTCTGGCAGCTTGTTTTAAACCATAAATGCTCTTTTGCAGTTTGCATACATAGTCCTCTTTGCCTTCCTGTAAGAAACCTGGTGGTTGTTGCATGTAAATGTCCTCTTCTAGTTCACCATGCAAGAATGCAGTTTTCACGTCTAGGTGCTCAACATGCATTCCTTTGCTAGCAGCAATACTTAACAGAGTCCTTACTGTGGTATGTTTAACCACTGGTGCAAAGGTTTCATCATAATCTTCTCCATATTTTTGTGAATATCCTTTTGCTACTAATCTGGCTTTGTAGCGCTGAATCTCACCATCAGCATCATGTTTGCGTTTGAAAACCCATTTGCAGCCAATAACTTTTCTTCCTTGTGGTAACTTAGTAAGAGTCCAGGTTTTGTTTTTCTGTAGAGCCTCAAGCTCTTCAATTGCAGCCTGTTTCCACTTCTGGGCTTCTGGTTGTGGTAGCTGGGATATTTCCTCCCATGATGAAGGTTCTGGTTGTTCCGCTGTTCTTGCGAGGTAGGACAGCCTCGGAGCTGGAACACCTCTGTTTGAGCGCGTTGATCGCCTCACCTCACCCTCTGTGGTCCCTTCTATCACCTCAGGTGCGTCTGGTGGATCGCTGGGGGTCTCTGTGTCAAGTGTGGTTGGATCTGGATCTGCTGTCTCCTCCTCCTCCTCAGTTCCTCTGAGATCAGGAAGCATAATCCAGTCATCAGGGTGCTTGGTCTGGTTGCTTGCTTCAGTGTAGGCCCCCTCTGAAGGTGTAGCTCTTTCATCCTCTTCAAAACACACTGCTCTGCTTATGGTTATCCTGTTGGTGTCAGGATCCAGAATTCTGTAGGCTTTGGATTGTGCTGCGTAGCCTACAAAAATCCCTTTTGTGGCCCTAGGCCCTAACTTAGTCCTTTTTTCCTTTGGGATGTATGAGTAAGCCGTGCTTCCAAAGACACGCAGATGCGTCATGGACGGCTTATGACCATGCCAAAGTTCATAAGGTGTTGTTTCAATAGGTTTTGTGTTCATTCTGTTGAGTATGTATGTAGCAGTCATGATGCCTTCTCCCCAGAATTTCTGTGGGAGGTGTGCGTCAGCAAGCATGCATCTTACCATGTCCAGTAGAGTTCTGTTCATTCTTTCTGCGATTCCATTTTGGGGCGGGCAGTAAGGCACCGTAGTTTGATGCACGATTCCATGTTCTCTCAAGAACTGCTGTGTAGCATTGGACATGTATTCTCCTCCATTGTCTGTGCGCAGGATCTTTGGCTTCGAGCCAAATTTGTTGCTTGCCATCGCCACATATTGTTTTAATTTCTCCAGCATCTCTGATTTTTCCTTCAGTAAATAAACACACGTGTATCTTGAGAAATCATCTGTTATAGTTAGAAAATATTTATGATTACCTATGGTTGCTGGTAGTGGTCCAGATATGTCACTGTGGATCAGATCCAAGGGTCCTTTCGTCTTCCTTTCACTCTGCTTTGGGAATGGCTTGTTTACTGCTTTGAACTCGAGACAAGAAACACAGTTAGTTACAGTGTCACATGGTACAAAATCAATGCCATTAGCTAATCCCTGTTCCTTCATGTTTTGAATTGATTCAAAACTTCTGTGTCCTAGTCTTCTGTGCCATAATTGTAAGCAGTTTCCATGCTGACACAACTTGGCTAGGTTCATTACATTAGGCTGGTATGCCTCAGGTCTGGACTGGGCTGGTCTTTCTCTGTCTGTAAATTGCTCTTCCACATGATAAAGACCTTGAAATTCCGAGCCCACAAGGCAAACTTCTCCATTCTGGGTAACAACACATTGTCCATTTTTAATATACAATTCACAGCCTTGTTGCTCTAGCTTGGATATTGAAATCAAGGAGCTTGAGAATTCAGGGATATACAAAACATCTCTCAGAAAAAATGGTTTAACAGATCCATCCAGCAATTTGCAATATAAAATTCCTTCGCCCTTTTTCTTTGCTTTAATTGTAGTATTATTGCCCAAATAAACAGTCTCTTCAGGAATATCAAACAGTTCAGTATAGAAACTTAGATTTTTAGAAATATGGACAGATGACCCAGAATCTAAAATCAGCTTTTCATTATTTTTCATTAAATTAACACTATAGTTCTTGTTGAAATGTCTGTCTGTATACTTGGAATCTCTATTTTCATTCTCCTTTGTTTGACTGATATTCCCAGACCTCCTGGTCTGATTCTTGGGACAATGCGCCACCCGGTGGCCAAATTCGTTACATAGGAAACACCTGAAGGCTTTGTTTCCAGCTGACCTCATTTCAGCACTGGCGGTCATGTGACCTCTCTCTCTGGGCTGAGTTTCTCTGGTGTAATCGGCTCTCTTTGTATGCAAATGTGAAGTGCCCATGCGGTTCCCTCTTGCAGCATTTCCTCCAGCATTCCCTCCCCATCTCGGGTTACGTCTGGAATGATCAATTGTTGCTTTAAGAGCAAAGTTGCTAGCCAGTTCACTTTCATAGCGTGAGTTTAAAAGGTTTCTTCGGTTAGCCTCCGAAGACAATGTTTCTACAGCCTTTTCAAAGTTTAGATTGGTGTGGGTTTCCAATTGCCCAATTATAGTGCTATAGGAAGCAGGCAAGCTCAAGAACAGAGTCTCCAGCTTTTGACTCTCTGTAAATTCCTCTCCTGCTTGTCTAAATTGAAAAAAGAAATCTTCCAAAGTCCCAATAAAAGTAGAGAAACAGTCCCCATCTTTATATTGGAGATCTTGCAATTTTCGGCGTAAATTAAACGTGTATGCCCATCCTTTCCTCATATGCATAGAATCTAGCTTGTTTAGCATCTCCTTTGAGGTTCCAAGATCACAAATAGCATAAAGGAAAGTTTTACTCACGGAAGCGGCAATCATCGCTTGTGATTTTCGGTCCTTAATTAGCCAGAGTTCCTTCTCCTTTTTCTCAGCATCCGAGGTTCCATCTGGCGGGGGGTCTTCCTCAGTAACTTGGTGGAGTCCCTCTGCTTTCAGTGCAATCCTCAGTCGAGTCTTCCATTCCAAGTAATTATCCGCTTCCAGGATGGTAAGCCTGAGTTTTCCCTCCAGGTATGCAGCCATGCTCACCGGCTCCAAAAGGCAGTTGCTGTAGATTAGCAATTCAAAGTGTCCACGCTAGATCTCAATGGATCTCCTGGAACAAACCTAACTATCTAGTTGCAGCACACGCAGCTCAAAATACTGCTCCCATAACTGGCTGGAGCCCATAACCTGTTGGAAATTCTCTGTGGTGAGAGAATCCCTTTTTCAATATAGCAGAGTGCACAGAGGCACAAACACAGCGGATTTAGTTATGCATGCATGTGTGCTAAGAGTAAAGTAACTTGGAGCCAATTGCTTGTTTCAAATCAATATAAAAGGTATTTATTAAGGAACTCCATTCTAGATAGGAAAGTGAGGATTTAGGATCTCTAATCTATCTATCTAAATGGATGCAGATGGATTCACCATCTTCTCTGCACATATGGTGCAGGGCAAGAGACTTGCCATGTTGCAAGGTCAACAGCCAGGTAGGAAGAGAGAGAAGGAGGAAGGAAGTTGAATCCCCTAAGATTAGCAATCTACATTTCAAAGGGATAGCATCAGAGCAGTGGGAAGTGATGACCAAATGTCTTTGACCTTCTAGCCCTCTGACTTACTAGTCTGTCCTCCACTGTCTGAGGCAAAGAGACAGCGCAAAGTCCTTTACTTCCAACAGTTTTCAGTTTATTGGATTTAGTGTAGATTTTCAAAAGAATCATAATTATTTAAGGGCCTGTGTCACCAGGTCTGAAGTACCTGTGGCTAGATTTTTCAAAACCAAAAATATAAGTTTGGTTCTTGATCCCCCCAATGATTCACTGGTGCTTAACAAGCACAAGTTTCTGCTTGCGTATTACTGTTTTTGGATATGACCTAATAACCTGAGTTCACAAGCCATTTATGTTGGAGAGCTAATTGGATCCCATTGATTTCTCCTTGCCCAATTGAATAACCTTGTGTGCGAGCTTTCTGATTTAACAGAATTCTGGAGCCTGCTGTAAGTCTCTTATGTATGTTACTAACTTTAGCACAAACAGATGACTTGCATTTACTGCAAGTTCCTCATTCATGGGGAGTAACTGGACTTCTTAATCCCCCTTGTAAACAGTTAGGCCTGGAAAAACACCTAGGTGCACGCGCACATCCTCACACATACATAGACATGAGTGAGTGAGTGAGTTAGATTTAAATCTCATCCTATTCTGATGATTCAGGTTGAGTTACAATACAAAATCAATCCCACTCAAAATGTTAAAACAGTACTATAAAAGGATTTAAAATATTTTAGCTCAAATCCTACAAGCTAAATGCTTTGGGCCCTGCCTTTGTCTGATACATGTTCGGTGGTGACCTGAGACAACATCTTGTTTGTGGTCGCACTTGATGGAATTCCTTCCCTGTGGACACCCCAAACCACCTTTTTTTGCCATGAGGTGAAAACTCTTATTTTCCTTTGGCAGCTGCTAACGATCCTAATGGATGATTGCTTTTTTCCTGTGTCTGCTACTGTTGCCAATTTTATTGCATACTTGTTTTATTCTTGTTTTAAATTGCTTTTAAAATCTGTATAAGTGGAGCGCATTATCTGTGGACTCTGTGTCTGCGGTTTTGCATATCCACGATTGGATCTTGGAGACTCAGTTTCATTATCCACAGATAGAAAAATAGGCTAAAGTCACCTATCTGTGGTTTTGAGTGGCCAAAAATCACTTCCAGTGTCATTTCCAGTCGCCATTTTCCAGCAGAGTGCTATTTTGTGGTTCTTAAATTTTGGGGTGTGTGTGAATATTTGACCATTTTGGGGGTTTGGGGGTCATTGCTAGAGAACTGGAGACCTGGAGAATAAGATACTGTCCTTTTCTTATTTCTACCCCCCCCCGCTACTTTTTGGCCCTTTTTTGGTATGAATCTAATTTCCAATTCCCATTGGCTCAAGGTTTCATTATTTGTGGTCTCCTTATTCATGCCTATAAGCAAGAACAGAACCCCGGTGAATAACAAAGGCTACCTGTACACTGCTTTGAGTGCTTTTTGTAGAAAAGTAGCATAAGTAAACAAACAAACATGAATAAATAGAAGCTAAGAACTTCCAGTATGTTTGTGCCTCCTCCTCCGCGACCCTATATCCAATATACGCCTTCTCTTGACCACAGAATCCTGGGGGACCCCACTTCTTACTTCCCTCCATTGTGAAAACTTTCCATTTATACCTACCCTCTGTTTCCTGTCTTTCAGCCAGTTAGCAATCCACACATGTACTTGTCCCCTTATAGCATGACTGCTAAGTTTCCTCAGGAGTCTTTGATGAGGAACGTTGTCGAAACCTTTTTGGAAGTCCAGGTATACTATGTCAACTGGATCACCTTGATCTACACACTTGTTGACACTCTCGAAGAACTCCAAAAGGTTTTTGAGGCAAGATTTACCTTTGCAGAAGCTGGGCTTTGCCCAGCATGTTTTCTCCTCCCACACCTAACTTCTGCAGCAGAGCTATCCATTCTGATGACTTTACTAGTGAGAGTCCTCCAGGTATGGAGAAGGTGTCCTGACACAATATAATTAAAACGTATTTGTTTGGCCTGACTTTCCAGGGTTTTTAAAATTTTAACCCGATTTTGGGGCTTTTAATTACTGTAAACTGTTTAATCCTATTTTAAAATGTTTTTATATTGTTAATTGCTATATTGTTTTTAATTTGTTTTAGTTTTTATTGTTTTAGTGGCTTGTTTTAATTGTAAACCTCCCTGAGCCATTTTGGAAGGGCGGTATATAAATCAAATAATAATAATAATAATAATAATAATAATAATTCCTTGTTACTTCATTAAGTCCCATATCCTTTTCATGAGATGACCATTTGCACTCCTTTCTTAGTCATATCAGTCATCTGTCTAGTCACAATCCTCAGCTGGGAACTGGGTGACTTCATAAATTTATCCCCTAACATTTTCAACCAGCATCACACACACACACACACACACACACACACACACACACACACACACACACACAGAAGCTGCAGCTGCAACCACCACTGCCTTTAGCAGCCATTTAGCACCCATAGAATAACTGGTCATTTTCTGCACTCATGACAATGATGAGAGGTGTGGCTTAGCAGTAGCAGAGCTCTGCTGATATTACTAAATGGTTATCTTGGCTCAGGTGGACAATTAGCCCTTTCTCATGATCAGGGAGAAAGGGCTCCATGCTGCAGGGGAGGGAGCCTTAAAATGCTTACTTTATCTGCAGAAGACCCTTGTCTGGGCCAGAAGACAAGGGCCCAAGGGTGGTGATTATTATTATTATTTTACACAGTCAGACAGGTGTTATTGACTGGTTTGTTTTATCCAGACATCGAGTCCTTCCCAAGGACCTGGGATGCCAGAATTTTATTGTCAATGTTGTTGCTGTTGTTATAGATATCATCGCAGAATATAGGCTGTTCCCAGTAAAGCTGCTTTTTGTAAGTGGCTGATGGTGATTTCTGTGGCCCCTATGATGTTGAGGTGCTCTTCAAGGTCTTTTGGAACTGCACCCAGGGCGCCAATTACCAATGGGGTTATTTTGGTCTTTTTCTGCCACAGCCTTTCAATTTCAATTTGTAGATCTTTGTATTTGGTGATTTTTTTCTATTTCTTTTTCTTCTATTCTGCTATCCCCTGGTATTGCTATGTTGATTATTTTGACTTGTTTTTCTTTCTTCTCGACTACATTTATATCTGGTGTATTGTGTGGCAGATGTTTGTCTGTTTGTAGTCGGAAGTCCCATAATATTTTTACATCTTCATTTTCTTCAACTTTTTCAATTTGATGGTCCCACCAATTTTTGGCTACAGGTAGCTTGTATTTTTTGCAGATGTTCCAGTGTATCATCCCTGCTACTTTGTCATGCCTTTTTTTGTAGTCAGTCTGTGTGATCTGCTTACAACAGCTGATTAGGTGGTCCACAGTTTTATCTGCTTCTTTACAAAGGCTGCACTTGCTGTTTGTGGTGGATTTTTCGACTTTTGCTCTTATTGCATTTGTTCTTAGTGCCTGTTCTTGTGCAGCCAGTATTAAACCCTCTGTTTCTTTCTTCAAGTTACCATTCTTAAGCCATTGCCAGGTCTTGGCGATATCTGATTTTCCGCTTATATTGTGCAAATATTGACCATGCAGTGGCTTCTTTTTCCATTTTTCTGCTCGGTTCTTGACTTGTTCTTTCTTGTAAGCCTGCTTTGTTTGATTGGTGTTGAATAGTTTCTCATTATTGACCATTTGAAGTGCATCTTCTTCACTGTCACTATTATTGTTGTTGTTGTTTCTTGTTTACACAGTGAGACAGGTGTTATTGACTGGTTTGTTTTATCCAGACATCATCATCATCATCATCATCATCATTACATTTATATCCCGCTCTTCCTCCATGGAGCCCAGAGTGGTGTACTACATACTTAAGTTTCTCCTCACAACAACCCTGTGAAGTAGGTTAGGCTGAGAGAGAAGTGACTGGCCAGTGTCACCCAGCTAGTAACATGTCTGAATGGGGATTTGAACTCGGCTCTCCCTAGTCCTAGTCCAGCACTCTTAACTTCTACACCACGCTGGCTCTCTGGATTGCAGCCCGGAGTTTGGGGGCTTGGATGTCCCCAGAACTATTATGGGGAGCCTCCTGATGCAGGCTGGGAGGCTACTCATGTGTAAGTGCTGTGCGGAGCTGCATGACATTGATGCACTATCAGTTAGCCAGGGGTAAGAGCACACTCATGCCTTAACCCTGGCTGACAGTGGGGGCTCCCTACAGGGTTTGCTGCCATGCCACTGCCAGGAGCCATGTGGCTCCCAGCGGTTCTCATATGCAAGCAAAACTGGATGGGACTCACTTAGCCTGGTCTTGCATGTGCACGTGAATAGCCAGTAAGACTCTCCACATGAGAGTGTGGAGAGCCTAAGAGGGTTTTGCAGGGAGAGTGGGCTTGACCTGTTCTCCCCACCAGGGAGCTTGCCCTGGTCAGCCGGATCGGCCACCCACATGATTACTGGCTCCATCAAAGAGCCGGTTGGGGACGGTGGGGATTGGGGACCTCCTGGCCGCGAGAAGTCCCAGAATGCCCTGTGTGGGGCATTCTAGGGAGCCCTTGATGCCAGGGATCTCCTCGTGAATCATTGTGGCATGGAGCCACACTGCAGCGACACACAATCAGAGAAACAGGGTTAGTGGAGTGCTTTCTCCACTAACCTCGTTTAAGGGGGGAAATTAAGTGGACTTGCTGCCGGGAGCCGCATGGCTCCCTTAGCCCGGTTTCCACCTCATGTGAGAATAGCCTCAGTGTGTCCTTTCTAAAACCCTTGCTGATGGACCATCTCAAGCCAGCTCAGACAGTTTCACATTTCGTATCAGATAGTATCACATTTCGAGATACTAGCTATACTTCAGGGGGAAATGCTAAACTCCTAGATGCTATCACAAAATATTCAGGAACTGTGTTGCCTCTAATTTTTATCACCAGTGAGTGGAAACGGTTTTGTTCTGGGCAACACTGTCAAGGCAGTGTGCGCACCTAACTCTCTCTCTCTCTCTTTCTCACACACACACACACACACACACACACACACACACACGCGCGCGCATAGCCAGCTGCCCGTGTGCGGCCGCGGCGGGTGCCCCGATAGCCCCGCCCCCGCGTCTGATGTCAGACATGGGTGGCGTGGTCTGGCTCCCGAACGGAGCCTTGAGGCTCCGTTCGGGAGTTGAATCTTAACTGCTGAAGGGGCCGTGCGACCCCTTCAGCAGTTAGATGAAGGCTGGCACTGTGTTCGCAGCGCAGCCCAAGAGTGGCTCTTCCCTGCAGGGAAGAGCCGCTCCTGGGCTGTGTTGCGAAGGCCCCTTCAGGAGCTAGTTAGGCTGGTGCTGCGTTTGCAGCGCGCAGCCAGGAGCGACTCTTCCCCGCCTTTGCAGGGAAGAGCTGCTCCTGGATGGCGCTGCAAACACAGCACCAGTCTTAGTTTAGCTCCCGAAGGGGTCACGCGGCCCCCGCTCGGGAGCGAAACCACCGCCCCCGCATCTGACGTCAGACACGTTTAATTTTTTTAAATTTCCCCAAGCCCCGAGAAATAATTAATGTGCTGGGCAAAGTGTGGTGTGCAAAGTTTGTTTACCTTTTTTTACCCCACCTCTGGGCTTTCTCTCTGGGCTTTCGGTGAGGGGGAGCCACCCGTCCTCCTCCCTCTGTCCTCCTCCACCTTCCTCTTCCTAGGCCCCCACCTCTGGTCTCCCTGGGCTGCTGGAGGGGAGCCGCCACCACTCATACTCAGTCGTCCGGCTGGAGAAGGAGTAGAAGGAGGCTGAGGCCTGGCTGGTGGGGGGAGGGAGAGGGTGGAGGTGGCATGGCGGTGGCAGCCCGACTGGGGAGAGGGGGAAATGGGGCAATGCTTCCCTTCCCTTCCCAGGCAGAGAAATGGGGTGCCAGGCAGTTAATGGCATGCACAGCAAAGACTTCACGCCTGTCAGAAACGGCTTTGAATGGGCCCGGGGGTTGGTGCGTGCACACGTACGTGTGCAGCTTAGAAGGAAACCTGTTCAGGCTTCTGGGTTATTTTCTAGCCCTGTCAATGAGATTTAATGGATATTCTGTTGACCAAGAATAGATCTATGGTGAGCAATACAGACTTATACTATGTTACCTTTTCAGGGGAGTTTGCCACCTGTCTTTACATGGTAATCACCTCCTGGTTGATGCTTCTTTTTCTCTAGTGAACTATTCCTAGCTGATGGCAACAGGTAGGCTTGCAGGTACCTTAGAGGTCAGGGTCCAAGAGATAAAACATTCTGATCATGAGACACACCCATCTAGTGGAGTATGTGAAGCATTTTGTGTGTGCAAGGACTGTTGTCTTGGTGTGCTCAGAATATATCCTTTCTCAAAGAGGAGAATACGAGGTACAGCTCAACCAGTGTTAGTTCCAGTTTCAGGGAACCTCAGGCAAGGCATCCCAAATGACCCTTCCACTCCTCACTGCCATTGCCCACTTGTTTGCTTTGTCCCCTTAGGACCCAGTCTCCACCACCGCCCAAAGATTGTGGGCAGAGCAGCTGGTAGTGTTCCTGTTACGATGCTTCTGCTTGAAGAGAGTGAGTGGATGAATAGCTGTAACAAGAGCAAAAGGCTATAGTGATTGACTGTAGGCCTCCTGCTGCAGTGTGAGCCTACATAGATGCCCAGTCACTTCACAAGCAGCAGTATCAGTGGAGACAGCCAGAGTCACTGGATCCTGGTGAGCGTGGAGTTGCTTCTTCAAGTGGGTAGAGCTGTGTGACCCTTATAGTTTAGAGTGGGCTAGCATTGTTGTGTTCTTTTTCTTTTTCTTTTTGAAGAAATGGGATCCTGCCATCTTTTAAAAAAATGTGCTGGTGATCTATTAAAATGGCATTAATAGTTCTGAAAGTACAATTTTGGCTGATAGGAATACTCTCCCTTTCATTGTTCTCCTCCAGCCTCAGTGACATTTGCTAGTGTGGTTGTTCAGGCTAGGTGTGTAGATGCCTACTTGCCTTTCACATCCATCGTTTTTGTTCTCTGGAACCAGATGGATCTCACCATGTTTTTTTTTTTTTTTTTTAAATCTTTTATCCTAAGCAATGTAATCTGATATTCAATATAGCCAGACATCTATCTGGATATTTACAATGTGGAAATAAACTCAAGGTTGAGAATATGGACCAGAAAGAAAAGACCAAGTTCTATAAAGTGATCCTAAAGCACTTTAGAAGCTTCACAAAAGGTTTACCACTTAGAGAAATCTCATCAGTCATGCCATCACTTTAGGCTTTGGCAATAATCCGTCTAGTATTCCTATGTAGTTTTAGCTGAAGTTTTAAAACAATCTGCAGCAAATTGCTAATATACTTGAGGTAAATCAAACCATGCAGTGTGTTCGATACGGTGCGTCAGTTCCATATATTAATAGAGCACTACAGATCTCCCTACCAAGAAAATAATGGAGCAAGTGAAATATTACTTCAGCAGATTTTTTTAAAAAAAAAGTATTTTCAAGACCTAAAGCCAAACACACTTCCGAGGTAATTGGGCTGATATAAAGCAGGGATTCTCAACGTTGGGTCCCCAGATGTTATTGGACTTCAACTTCCATAATCCCCAACCAAAGGCCACTGGGGCTGGGGATTATGGGAGTTGAAGTCCAATAACATCTGGAGACCCAACGTTGAGAATCCCTGCTGTAAAGCATTTCTCTTCACTTTTATCATAGTTATTCATAAATTATATTTATTTTTGGCAACCATGTTGGGTTTTCTGCAATTTTATATTATTGTTCATGCCCCCAACAGAGGCCCAACATTAGGCAGGTAGACATGCTGATGAAGCATTGCATGCACAAAGTCTACCACAGAGAACCACATGTCTACGTGGTACATCCATAGTTTCGCCTGGTGGGGCAAAGGCCCACCTTACCCCACCAATTGCCAGGCACTCTTGTTTGTACACAGTACTCAGTCAGAATGCATGTTGGGAATTCCCAGTCATTTCAATTTGGGGTGCTTAGGGACCTTTAAGAACAGACTTCAAATGCTGAATCATTATACATATGTGATATTATTGTATCCTCTTTGTGGCAGGTGAGAGATTAGATGGTGTCATGACCCCAGGCCTTAGCAGAAAACCCCGAGGAGCAGGGAGCAGTCGGGCTGAAGGAACCAGCCCCAGCTCCATCCCCAAGCCCTGATACCACTCTGGAGTCCATAGGCTGGGGGTCTATGTTGTTTTTCTTTTTACATGAAATGGAGCATGTGGATGAAAGGAGTGGAACCATCCCTGTCCCTTTGTTGTGCAGGGAGCCTGACACTCTTTATTTACTGCCTGACTCACTTCCAGTATCAGAGCTGGACTAAAAGAACAGTACTTCACAAAGGGATTGTGAAGTACTATTCTTTTAATCCAGCTCTGATACTGGGAGTGAGTCACACTGTAAATAAAATTACTTGAAGCGGTAACTGCTCAGCAAGAGAAGGGGGGGCTTTTGGTCCCATTACCCATGTGCTGCTCCTCATGAAAAATAAGTCCTCTTACCCCCCTACTTTATGTGTGAATGGAACAGATGTGTATAAATGCATGTGATTGCCCCATCTTTTGTTCTTTGGGTCCTGAATGGAGCAACTAAAATGTATAATAAGGGGAGTTATTAATACAGATAAGAAAGTTGTTAAACTTTTGCTAGTGTAGTGGGTAGAGCCATTGTTGCTGATCCTTCAGCCCTTGCTCAGTTCAGAATATCATGCCTGATAGAAATTACTTGCTAGGGCTTTGAAACCTTACCTTGTCCTAGGATGCCATGCAAGTACTGTTGAAATCAATGTGGTGTTTGAAGTATAGTGGTATTTGGTGGGTTGCATACTGCTGTTGTATTGATCTTGCTTGATCACACACAGCAATCCCTATGGATACTTACCTGGGAATAATTTCCATTGAACATAATGGGATTTACTTCTGAGTAAACATGAATAGAATTGTGCTGTGACAGTGCAAGCAGTTGAATGTCTACACGTCTTCAGTGTTCTTCAAGTCTTCTCCTCTGTAGCTGCTTTTCATGCCAAACAGCAAACTACTTCTAAAACCTTTGTATCAATTATGGGGGAGGGGGTTGGTGGCAGGCGAGCTGCTAAAGAACAAATGGCTGGTAGAAGAACCCTGAGTGCATCTGGTTTGCACATGTTTTCTGAATTGTGGCCCATGTCTGTAACTAAGTTTTTTGCAAGCTCTTTCAAATCTCTTCTGCAGCCCTCCATGTAGTTAACTGTAGTTGTAGAATACAGAATGAATTGATTGTAAAGTTATCCAATTGGAATGTATACAAATTAATTTTTATTTGATTTGGTTGAAAAATACAGTTTTTGCCTATAAGGGCTAATTGTGCCTAGATTAGGAATTGTGCTTCATATGCCTAGAATGCACATGGGATATGTATGTATATAGCAGCACTTAGGATATGAATTAATGCTTATGATGCTTTGGAATAATTTGATAGAAGATGCCATAAAAACAGCAGGCTGCATTCTGCAGTGCCACTGCCCAGCTCCCCATTGGTGCTAAAAACCAGCTAACTGACCAAAGAGGCAACTTCTAAAGTGGTGAATCTCTTACATTTAGCTGGGAGAGAGCAACTGTCCCCATCCAACTCCAGCACAGCATCCTTCCAGTGGTTATTGCTGATCTTTACCTCATGTTTCTTCTTAGATTCTATGTCCTTTTAGGAAGGGAACCTATCTTGTTTATTATTTATTTTTCTATGTAAACAGCTTTGAGAACTTTTGTTCTTACTAAAAATGGTAGATCTTCTACTGAAAGCATTCTTTTAAATATTTGTCCATTCTGTTTTTGAATACTATTAGCCAAATCTTGTGGTTTTGACCAGAGTCTATTCGTCATTACTTTAAATCTTAAAACCAAGTTGAATACATCTGTTTGTAGAACTGACTTCCCACCCCAGTACATCACAGAGAATCTTCCATTAAGATGTCTGCATTGGGTATGAACTTAAAACAGATGCGAATCGTCCCTAGTGAAGAGGTGTGGAGCTATTCCATCAAATGACTATGGACATTGGTTCCAGAATATCAATATCTCAGAAAAGAGAACTGTACGTAAAAATCCTTTTAGGCTTTCATCACATTGTGGAAGTGGGAGGGCACCCATCATAATAGGGATGCAAAATGTTAAGGGATGTTGAGATCAAAGGAATTCAGTTTTTTCTTTGGCAGATGGAAAGCTTAGTAAACTTCTTTGTAAGACCAAATAAGAAAGTGGGCTCTTTATCTTAGCATTAAATGATCTTAGGATGTGAAGTGATGGAATTTAATACCACATATAACATGTAGAAGACCAGATATTTTATGGTACATTTGTTTCTTGCCTGGGTCACCTTTATAGGCTGCCTGATTTAACATGTGAATAATGAAAATATATTTACTTAAAGGTAAATGACACTCACCAGATAAATTGATGATTAATGTCTCGTAGACCTCATTATTCAAACTTGGTAGTTGCCTTGAATATATTCGTTCATATGTACAACTTGCCCCTCTGAGCATTGGTGACATTATTTATTTGGATTTGTTTTCAAGAATGTTTCAAGGGCTCAGAGTAGGTTAGAATGTATCTGTTCAACAACAACCCAGTGAGTTAGGTTTGTCCCAAAGATACTAAAGATTGCTTATTGAGAGTTGGGCCTTCCATGTCTTGACTTAATCTTCTATCCACTGCACTATACTATATGAATAGATCCATCTAATTTGAGGATTAGGAACATAGGAAGCTGCTATATACTGAGCCAGACCATTGCTCTATCTAGCTCAGTATTGTCTTCACAGACTGGCAGCGGCTTCTCCAAGGTTGCAGGTAGGAATCTCTCTCAGCCCTATCTTGGAGAAGCCAACTTGAAAACTTCTCAGAGCAGCTCCATCCCCTGAGGGGAATATCTGACAGTGCTCACACTTCTACTCCCATTCATTCTCCCATTCAACCAGGGCAGACCCTGCTTAGCTAAGGGGACAAGTCATGTTTGCTACCGCAAGACCAGGTCTCCTCTGGTGTGCAGCAGGAGAGAACCTGTAAATGTATACACATTCTGGGATTTTGTATACTCAATTTGGATATTCTCAATTTGGAAAGAATATCACCATTGATACAATGTTTGAGCTTAGAAATAGAGGAGATGTACTCATCTTTAAGGAAATATTGTTGGTAATGAGATTTTCCATGTTGGCTAAATATTTATTTTCTGCTTCCAGAAATGGTGCTAATTACTCAATAATTGCTATCAGTATTACTGACATGGAGTAAGACATCAGTGCGTATCTCAAACCTGAGCCTCGAGAAGCAAGCTGATGCTTTGCCTCCTCTGCCACTGGGACATCTTATAGGAGGAGAGGGACTGATCCTTGCTACTTTGCATTGTCAGCTTGATGGGAAATTGTAGCTAGTCGGCCTGTGTCAGTTCCCATGGCCCAGGCAAGAAGAGCTGTATGAGACACAAGGCAAAGATGCTTGGTTGGTGATTGGGGTGAGCAGGACAATAGCAGAGACTACGGCAGGGGGCAGTGAAGCAGTGCACAGCATTACCAGGAGGCAGAATGCAGCAGCGTACAGAGTTTGCCATTTTAAAATTGTATTGATTTTTAAAATATCTTAACAATCAAGTTACACTTAATTAAGTAAATGTTGACTTCCTGCTTACCAGTCTGCGCGGTTCTTGTTAACTATACATATAAGCCGTTGCTATAATATTGCAGAACATATATACTCCACCTTACAATTCGATTTTACCCTACCCCAACCTGCTGTGATACTAAATTTCAAACCCTGCTGAAAGGTCCATGTTAGAAAAATAGTTCTTTAAGTAAAGTAAGAAAGGTTCTCAATCTTCTTTAAAACATTCCAAGTTTTCATCCCTTGTAAGTTTTGCCATCACATATTCCAAAATTTTTATCAACCAGTCTTCTTTTGAAGGCATTTTATTATCTTTCCATTTCTGTGCATATACAATTCTAGCCGCTGTGGTTGCATACATTAAAAAAGTTAAATTTCTTCTAGAAAACTCTCCTTGAGTTATTCCCAACAAGAAGGATTCTGGCCTCTTAGGAAATGTCATTTTAAAAATTTTCTTCAGCTCATTATATATCATATCCCAAAAGGCCTTTGCCTTCCCGCATGACCACCACATATGAAAGAAAGTTCCTTCACATTGTCCACATTTCCAACATTTGTTTGAAACATTTTTATAAAATTAATGCTAATTTTTTCGGTGTCAGATACCACCTGTACATCATCTTATAGCAATTTTCTTTTAAAGTATAACATGCAGTGAACTTTAAATCAGTTTTTCATAATTTTTCCCAAGCTGCCATCTCTATATTATGACCCACATCTTGAGCCCTTTTTATCATAGTCGTTTTAACCACTTCATCTCTTGTCTCCTCCAAAAGCAACAACTTATACATCTTAGAGACTAATTTTTCATCATTTTCACACAACTCCTTTTCAAATCTTGACATCTGATCCTCAAATCCAGCTTTAAGAGCCTTCTTATAAATTTCGTTTACCTGATGGTGCTGAAACCAGTTACTAACCAAATTTTGAACTTCAGTTAGATTTTTTAATTTACAGCCCTTATCTTGAAAACATAACAAATCTCTATAGGTACCCCATTCAAACTGCATATTTATCTATTTACGTGCTAAAGCTTCAATCGGGGATACCCATAATGGAGTTTTAGGTTCCAGCCATTTTTTATATTTTACCCACACTAGCATTAGACTCCTTCTTAACATAGTGATTAAGAAAATCTTTATGCACTTTAGTTTTATCATACCACAAATAAGAATGCCATCCAAACCTTCTATCAAATCCTTCCAGATCAAGTATTTTGGGATTTCTTAATGTTATCCATTCCTTTAACCATGTCAAACAAACAGCATCAAAATACAACCTTAAATCCGGCAGGGTAAGACCACCTCTTTCTTTAGCAGCTGTTAAATTTTTAAATTTAATTCTTGGTCTTTTCCCTTGCCAAACAGATTTAGTTATGTCCTTCTGCCATTGCTTAAAACAAGTTAACGTATTAATTATAGGAATAGTCTGAAAAAGAAACAACATTTTAGGTAAAACATTCATCTTCACAACTGAAATTCTTCCCAACAGCAGTGCACAGAGTGAGGCTGCAGTCAGGAACCAGAGAGCAAGCCTTGAGCAGAACTGGAGCAAGGCTGTGGAGCAAGGCTGTCAGGAACTGGAGGCAAGCGGGGAAAACAGATTCGAAGTTTCCCCGGTTACACTGTTATACCAGTGAGGGTCTGGCTACAAGTAAAGGTTGCTATGGGACCAGAAAGCTACTCCTCTTCCTGGAATTAGCTTGGCTCTGATACAAAGTCTGCACCTACATTTGTTCCCCCTTCCACCCAAGTTGGCCCATCAGAAGGGAGGCCTTGGGCAATCAGGCAAGCACTGTTCCACCAGTTCTGGATGTTGGCCCTGATTTGGAATTGCGGATTCTTTTGGGATTCCAGAGGCAGTTTGGAAGGGCTTGAAATGGGGTCTAGAGTCCAAGGGTTGGGGCATTCTTTCTTTCTGTATACTGCCTATCATGTACATGCCTTGAGGCAGTACACAGCACATAAAAACAGAATAAAGCGAACAGTGTAAAATCCCAATGAATTTTACAGTAAGAGCAGCAAAAATCAATTTAGCTCACTGGGACAGAGCTAACAATTAGCAAATCAGGCTGCTTCTGGGCTCCTCAAAAGAAGAAGCAGGATATAATTATAAAAATAAATTATTTATTATAAGATAAATAAAACAAGCAAGTTGAAAAGCCATCTGGCCATGTTATCCAAAGGTCTGAGTGAAAAGTAGTGTTCCCTCCCTTCCTGCTTCTGACATAGATTGTCCACTAGGTTGTCCCCCTTTCTGTTTCTGGTGTAAGTTATCCACTTTGGTCCTGAATCCGGTGGAAGCCAGATGGAAATGTGTCAGGATGATCAGTATCATCCAGGGCATCATCTTGCTCCAAACAGGACTGTCTCTTAGCAGGGTGTGAAGCCTGAGGCAAATCAGCCAATGTGGGACCCCCTTCCAGTTAATTTTAATGGGGATTAGAAGATCAGCACCCCGAGTGGTTGCCCTGCTTGCCCTGCCCTAAGGACAGTCCTGCCCAAAAAATCCATTGATCTCTTTGGCCCTGGCTATTTCTCCAGGAATGAGGTCACTGCAGTATCTTGGCTAGTGCAGAGACCCCTTCAGGGGTCAGCTCCTCTCCTCATCAGTGGGTGCTTCCTTGACTCCAGGTTTTTCTGGATCCTTGCAGCCAAAGAAGAACCAAATGACGGGGAAACAAATAGGGGCCCCTGCTGTCCTTGTATGTGGAACTGTCCTAGGCTTGGCTCCCCAGTCTAATCAACATCTGTAGTTGCACTGAGTATGTAGATCAGGCCTGCTCAGGCCCCCCAGCTGTTTTTGGACTACAACTCCCATAATTCCCAGCCACTGTAGCCAATAGCCAGGGATTATGGGAGTTGTAGGCCAACATCTGCAGGAGGGCCGAAGTTGAGCAGGCCTGATGTAGATACACAGACTATTTTGCTTTGCTCCCATATCCTGCTCCCTAACCTGCCTGATCATTAGCCTGTCTTCAACCACATCTTCTGCGTCTGACCTTCTTGCTCCTTGTCTGCCTGTGCCATTATTGATCCCCCAGCTATGGCCTGTTTTGGAGTTTGGTCAAGAGCTGACACTTGATTTTTAAAAATATTTCCCACTAGCAAAAGTCCCTTGCATTTATGAGCTAGAAACACCTTCAGGCGCTGAAAAACTTGTATACTTCACATCAGTTATTAAGATTGTAATAACATCATTAATGCTTGGTCATAGAAACATTTTTGAATAACTGCATGATGCTGATTCTGTGCCAGCAACATTACAACCATAAAGACTTTAAAAACGTAAAAAGAGGCCTCCAATACCTTATGAGGTCGTTTACACAACCAAGTGGATGGGCAGTGGGCAGGCTTAGGGAAGGCTGGCTAACTCACCTTCTCCCCAGACAAGTACTGTTTTGTTGTTGGGCGTGCAGGCCACACTCCTAGATGCACTGTGCAACACATGCAATACATTCGGTGATTCCTCCCCCCACCAAGAGACAGGCACTTGTCTCTTGTCTCTACTGGGATTAAATATAGCCCCAGCGAACAAACGATACTGGAGCCCGGGTTAAGGACTCACTTGAGCCCTTAATACTGGCTAAGAGCTGGGCTTCAAAGTGGGGCTAGGTGGCGCTGCCCCACTGGGATCGGGCCCAATCCTGGCGGTTCTCATGAGCAGCCTAACCCAAGCTGTGCTTCCCTAGCCTGGGTTAGAGTGTGCATGAGAATAGCCTCAATATGTGCTTAGAAGTACAATTTCAGTTTGTTTATTACATTTTAGAACAAATGAGAAGTGATTTAACAAGCGTTTCTAAAAATTGGAACAGAATTTAAATGCTTGCTTCTCTATGCAAGATGCAGATAAAGAAAAAATGTATTGGTTTATTGACTGACCTATCAATTTTTGATGAACCAAGAGACTTTTAAATTTCAGTATTTAAGGAACATCATAGCAAATTTCACAGCATAGTATGTGTAGAGCATGTGAACAAATATACTGTGGCACACTTTTGGCCTTCAGGAAAGAGTGATTGAGAGAGATTGAAATAAATACAAAAACAATTTATATTGGAGAGAGCTGAGATGTTACCACCGCTCCACTTCCTGAAAACTGCCCCTACATTAAACATAAAAGGATCTTCAGGTTGTAAATCTAACTTTGGATTCTTCCTCTGTGTGTGTGCAAATGAGAGGAAGGGAGGGAGGTGGCAGGAACAAGGAAGATAGCAACCTAGGGACATAGGAAGCTGCCATATATCGAGTCAGGCTGCTGATCCATCTAGCTCAGTATTGTCTACCCAGACTGGCAGCAACCTCTCCAAGGTTACAGGCAGGAGTCTCTCTCAGCCCTAACTGGAGATGCCAGGGAGGGAACTTAGAATCTTCTACATGCAAGCATGCAGGTGCTCTTCCCAGAGTGGCCTCATCCCCTATTGGGAATATTTTACAGTAATCTTACATGTACACTCCCATTCAAATGCAAACCAGGAAGACCCTTATTAGCAAAGGGGACAATTCATGCTTGCTACCACAATTCCAGCTCTCCTCCCCACTTTTGTGACGACTAAGAGAGGTACATTTTTTCAAATCTAGTCAAGGATTCAGACTATGTTTAGTGACTGACTCAGTGAAAATATATTGACACAAGACATACATTGAAAGTTGTGCTGATCACGTCTCATTTTTGTAGTTTTTCCCAGCTGTGCACCAGACAAAGCAGCTGGATTCCCTAAAACAATTACTGTAGTTAATGTCTTCTGAAACAGGCTCTGAATCCCATTATTTTTTCAAATTTTTACACACACACATATATATATATATATATATATATATATATATATATATATATATATATATATGCTAATCAAACCACTGTGTTGCAGTAAGAGGCATGTCTCTGAATTTGATGCTGTTAGGCTCCTTGGCTCATGCAAACAGATATAGAATGTACACAGTAAACCAAAAACTATCCAGTCTTTTGGTTTCACCCTAATAGTCTCTGTAGTCATGGAGTGTTCTGCATATTTCTCTAAATGCCAGTCTGTGAGCTAATTATTACCTGGTGGTGTTTTTTTTTGGGGGGGGAATAATATATCTTGGGTGATCCTGTGATAGTAACTTCTTTAAAAAGGGTGCTTGTCATGTATCACAGGAGCAGCTTTCTTAGGTATCCACATACAAAAGAGAGTTGCAAGTGTTTTTATTATGAGTGTCCAGAATACACTCTAAAGTTGCCTGAGGCATCATATGTACTCTCCATACTGAAGAGGAAGGCAGTTTCTGTGTAGAGGGAAGTGAAATCCTTGCTCTATGTGCTGTGCCAACTCCTAGTTAAAAGGTGCCCCACCTTTCCTCCTCCTGCTGCATATGATACAGAGGAAGGGAAAAGGTGGGACATGTTTTGGGAGTATCTGTTGGCACAAGAGAAAGCATTTAGTAAGCAGGAACAGGGTTGTTTTTATAGGCTTGTCTTATGACTTCCTATCTTGAAATCTGTTCCAAATTCACACATCAATACAAACATACACATTCGATTAAAAAACAACAATCCTTTTTCATAAAATGTAAGAATCTGTGAGGCACCACAAAATATAATTAAGAAATCTGTTTTAAGATAACCTTAATACATTAAGTTATTCTTTGTGGTTTTTAAATGTTTCTATCTCCCCCTTTCCTACTAGTGACTTCACTCTGAGAAATGTTGACAGCATTATTGTATTTATTTTCATTTCTCCCAAAATTCCCTTGATTTTTCTGCAAGGAGAAGCCCCCAAATTTGTATTGAAATTCATTTCAAGTAAAATTAAATTTACTAGAACTGACGATTCTAGTTCTTACTTTATTTTCTGACAGTGCTCCTTTGCTGTTGTCAGCTGCATGACAGGCAGAAATTCAACACCTGAAGCTTTCCCAATTCATCAGTATGGCATTCAAAGCTATATCTGTGGAATATTTTCCTGTCATGTAGCTGCCCAGTGCACAGGAATCCTTCCAGAAAAAATATGGCAATTCTGAACATATCACTTTGTTATAGAAACTTTCTGAAATATGTATAATTTCCTCTGTCTGTTGATTTAAAGAATAATAATTATTATTTGGAAATAAATTACTAGTCCTTTCTAGCATGAAGAAAATGGTTTCAGGGAATGTATTCTCTTCCACAAAACGTAACCTCCCCCCTTCCCCCCGGAGATTTAGTCTGAAAGAAAAGCTACAGGGACTTTTCATGAAAAAAGTCTAATGAAAAGCCTAACTTAGTCTGAATGAAAAGCAACAGGGACTTTTCATGAAAAAGTATAATGAAAAGCCTAATGAAATACAATAGGGAGTCTTTAGAGGAGAACTGGTCTTGTGGTAGCAAGCATGACTTGTCTCCTTAGCTAAGTAGGGTCCGCCCTGGTAGCATATGAATGGGAGACTCGATGTGTGAACACTGTAAGATATTATCTTGGGGATGGAGTCACTCTGGGAAGAGCAGAAGGTTTCAAATTCCCTCCCTGGCTTCTCTAAGATAGGGCTGAGAGAAATTCCTGCCTACAACCTTGGAGAAGACGCTGCTAGTCTGTGAAGACAATACTGAGTTAGATAGACCAATGGTCTGACTCCATATATGGCAGCTTCCTATGTTCCAATGAAATTTGTTTTACCATAGACACTGAAGTATTTTTATTAACTGAAGGTGGGGGGGAATCTTCCCTCTATACAGTCTACTTTTTTCAGCCACTCAGAGTTCCATTTTGTGTGTGAGAAAGGTGTGCTTTCCCAGACACGCAATGTACATCCACAGGGAAGTTACAGCCCATTGCAATTGCAGGTATTTCCCCTTGTGCTTCCAAGAAGTGTGGTTACTGTCCATATGGTGTGGAAACCCCATGCTGCCACGATACAGTAAGCTCATTCACACAACTACAGTATTTGTCCCAGGACTGGGGAGGGCTGCAGGGAAGGCAGGATCAGTCCTACCTCCCCCCACCCCATGATTGCTGCTGCTGCCCCGCTTGCTGTGCTACACTTGCAAATGATTGCTGGAGTGGAGTAGTGAGGGAGAGGTTGGGAAGAATGCCTAGCTTCCAAGAATCCCACAATGCACTGTGCTGCTCATGTGGTGCTTTGTAGAAATCCTCGAGGCCTTGTTGCTCCTACCCTCTGTGGACAGAATGCTACCGGTAGCCCGGTTGTCCACACGACCAGGGAGTGGGGTTGGATGGTGTATGCACACCTTCCTACCTAACTTTTAGCCCAAGTAAAAAACCTGGGCTACTTGGTTGAGGAGCCAGGATCAGGACTTATCCTGGCGCTTCTCATGACCAGCTCTATCTGGGCTAAGACAGCCCTACCTGGATAAAGCTGGTTGTGGGGATGACCTTCATTAGTAATAGATGAGATTCTAGTGAATTCCAGCTATTCTTTTTAGAATTTCTCCATTTTTTCCTCTTGCAGCGATTCCGGTATGATTTTTTTATTGCCAGCAAAAAGGATGGGTAAAAGGGATTCCACAGGTTATTAAATACATTCATTGAGAGGTTCTTGATATTTGAGAACCTTTTCTCAGCAAACCAGTATAAGTGCAAAAATATCCAGTTGTAGAAGCAAAAGCTGTGATTTGAACAAGGATACTTTGTGTAAGAAGATGGTGCTGCCGCCTCTGATCTATAAGCCAGGCAGCATGATTATCATTTTCATTATGTGTGCCACATTTCATCTTTGCCACATTGCGTCCTATGATCCCTGGGGAAAGAAGGGGGAAATGATGGAGCTAGACTAAGTGTGATCAAACAATTAGTATATTAGAAAATAGATGGGTTCTGGTAGGTAGTTTGTTAGGAATTCATAAAATGTGTCCATATTCTCTTATGGGAACCAAGAAGTGTAATTTCTTCCATGTTTAATGCTTGATTATTGTTTTTTAAAGGAAAGAAATCCAATGGACCACCATTTCAAATACATATATACTTTTGCATCGTATTGGGGGTTATTTGTGGATTCGACTGTGAATTGAATCTCTCCTTAAATGAAGGTTTGATTTGAGGGTGAATTGAATCAGCCCCTAATCATTGCAAATTGATTTGTGCGGCCATTTTAGCGGGCTTTTACCCCTTACTGATTGGTTTTCTGTCACTGGCTTCCGATTGGCTTCTTGGTTGGCTTGTTATTAAAATCAAGTGTTGGCATGGGCAACTCTGCCCGCATTGGTTGGAGGAGGGAGAAGGAACACTTTTGGAGGGAATTTCAAAATTTATTCAAAGGGACTGGGAGGCAGAGAGAGATCCCTTATGCAAGAAATGGATACATCAGAAGGACAGGACAGAGGAAGGAGGGCTTGATTTTGTGGTTTTCTTTTCTCAGCACTGAATATATTATTGCTACTATAACTAAGAACATAAGAACAGCCCTTCTGGAACAGACCCAAGGCCCATCTAGCCCAGCATCCTGTTTCACACACTGGCACACCAGATGCCTTTTGGAAACCTGCAGGCAAGAGCTGAGGGGATGACCTCTCCTGCTGTTACTGCCCTGCAATTGGTGTTTGGAGGCATCTTGCCTTTGTCTCAGATTGACAAAGGGGGAACAAAAAAGGAGAGATTTTCAAAAAATATTCAAAGAGACTGGGAGGCAGAGAGAATCCTTACATAAGGAGAGGAGGAAGGAATCAAGTAAAGTTTGTTTTTGTGGATTCTTTTCTTTTCTCAGCACTGAGTAGAATGCTGTGCTATTGCTTGCTGCTATAATCTGTTTTTGCTGGATCTCAGATTGACAAAGGCAGAACTTGGGTGCCTTCCTTGAGCTGTGGTTTGGTCTGTTTGTGCGATGGTGTTGTGGTGAGAAATGTGGGAGCTCTCTGTGTGCTGTTTCTTGCTGATTGCTGTGGTGAGCTCCATGTCTGGCTTTGACTCATTTGTGCTTCACTCACTGCTCTGGTGTGCTCTGCAATCTGCATTCTTTGCTTGCTGGCTGCTAATGGGGCTGCTGTGGCCCCTGTTGCAGTGCTGAAGTAAGGATTCCTAACTGTATGTGAGAGAGCAACTTGTGCCAATGATGTTACTGCAGTGTAGGCACTGTGGCTGGCAGTGGATTCTGGGCCAATAATTCTTTTTTTTGGCCATCTTTGGACTGTGTGTTTGGTAAAATGTGTTGTTTTGTGTTTGGAGGAATTGTGTGTGCTGCTTCATAGTGTTGTTTTTCAAAGCAGGGTTGTAAAATGTGTGCACAGTGCACTCTGTTTATTTTGCCCTTAGGGAACAAGGGGGAATTCTAACCACCCTATTGTTCCCAATGGGTAGGTCCTAGGGCTACCCAAGTAGGTTGGGTGGTATGGCATGATAGGTGCTAGCTACCACCCAACCCACAAAAGAAACGGGAAAGCAGGCAATTACAAAAAAATTTTTTTAACCTAAAACCCTATAGGCTCCTGTGGGGTTTTGGTGGAACATGTTTTTTTTTTTTAAATTAAAAATCACCCACTTTTCTGTTTCTTTTGTGGTTTGGGTGGTAGGTAGCATATATCATGCCCTACTCCCCAACCCACTTTTGTGTTTCTCGGACCTACCCATGGGGTACAATTGGGTGGTTTGAGTTCCCCATTGCTACCTATGGGAGAATCACAGATCTGTCCCCAATTTTTGATTGATTTGTCAGATCGGCTGGCAATGGCCAGCTGGTTTAACAAATCGATTCAATTTTTTTCAATTTGATTCGAGATAGAATTGAATTTGCGAGTACCCCTAATATATACATACATGGAAAATGGATTTAACATAGAATAGGTTTGCATTAACTTTTTTCTAGAGCAACTAAAATAGCAACAATGAAGTAAATATGCTTTTAACTGGGTATAATATAAAGCAGATCCAAGACTATTAGAAAGCGTTTTAAGGACTTGAGTAGAAAGACACTAAAGCAGTGAAGATCCAGTAGTGAAAAGGTAGGAAGACTGGTGCTTGAAAGCAGTGTTAGACAATAGCCTTCTTTAGCAACTGGTATTCAGAGGTTGAGAGGTAGAACTTGGAGAGAAGCACCATGACTTTAGCTGTTGATTAACTTGTATTCCACGAGTTTATCTAAATCCTGTTAAAAGCCATGTAGGTTAAAAGAAGGAGAAAGTCACTTGATATTAAACTCCTCTAAGATGTGGTGATCTGGTACCCAGATCCTTTCTTCTTTGACACTTCTTTGTCTCCACCACACTCTTCATTGCAAAGTAGACATTTGCTCATAGAAAAGATAGGTCCAGACCTGAATGTTTTGCCCATAGCACCTCTTTTTGTTAGATTTATAAAATATTTATAATTATTAAAATTATAAAAATATTTATAAAATGTGTATTTTATTGTCTGAATCCTTCTTGGGCCCAGTTCAGATTATATTTCTCCACCAGTCATCTCCTCAGGGGACAGAGCCACTCTGGGAAGGGCAGAAGGTTTCAAGTTCCCTCTCTGGCTTCTCCAAGATAGGGCTGCGAGAGATTCCTGGCTGCAACCTTGAAGAAGCCGCTGCTAGTCTGTGTAGACAATGTTGAGCTAGATAGACCAATGCTGAGCTAAATAAACTCAGTATATGGCAGTTTCCTATGTTCCTATGATTTATCCAGAGACAAATCAGTAACAATTGCATGCTTTCCCAAACTTCTTTCTGGCTCTCCCCACTTCCCCCCCTCCCTGGATCAAAGTGAATGACTGCAGACCCATTTTTATTCCTAGGGGGGTTGAATTTCCAAGAATGAGTGAGACCCCACAATCAAATAAACATGAGATCTCAATTCAGTTCAGTCATCCACTTCTCCCCACAGTGAGGAGAGTGAGGGAAAGAAGAGAATGCATGAGCCTGAGGCCAGGTCCCAATCTCTTCCTGGACATAGTCCAAGGTAGGGAGGGGGATTATTGTTTGAAGAGAACTTTGGTCTAGTGTCATGGTAAAATTCATCAGATTCTTCTTCTTAATAATATTACCATCACACCAGCAAATTAAAAAACCCCACAATTTAAAATGTGTGCTATATAGTTCTTCTGTCATTCATCTCTACAACATTGTGAAGAAAGCTATTAATCACTTCCAATTGGAGGACTGGACTAGTTCCCAACAATGTAGTGATGTCGTCTAAGGTAAGTTTTAAACCTGGATCTTGCAGGCCCAGTTAAAGTGTGCTGTCAACTTGATGTTGATTCCTGGTGAGTTAGAGCCCTGTTGGTTGTCTTTGGTGAATACAAAAGGGGTTTACCATTGCCATATCCCACGCAGTATGAGATGATGCCTTTCAGCATCTTTCCTATATCACTGCTGCCCGATATAGGTGTTTACCATAGTCTGGGAAACATACCAGAGGGGATTCGAATCGGCAACCTCTGGCTTGCTAATCAAGTCATTTCCCTGCTGCGCCATTAGGTGGCTTCGCAGACCCAGTTACAGCATGCTCATTCCTGGGTTCCCATTTCACGTGTTTTGGAACTTCCCTATTATTTGAATGCTGTTGTATTCTTGGAGGTTTGGCACTGGGGCAGTAGATGAGAAGCAGATAATAAAACCCATAGTTGCCCATGTTCGGGAGTATACAGTGGCAATAAGAGTGGCGAAATCTTCTCATTTCTCCATGCTCATTGCGTCAGTGGATGGCGGCCCTTTTCCAAATCACCTGTTCTTTGCTGGGAAGGGTTGATTCTGGTGACCTTCCTCCTGGACGCTGTGACATGTTTGCTAGGTTTTTCGCTAATAAAGTTGTTCGCCTTTGTTCGGAGTTAGGTTCCAATTGCTCAGTATTCCTTGAGATAAAAGAGACTGGGTCTTGTGATACTATCTGGGATACCTTTGAGCTTGTTGAGGCTGATGATGTGGACAGGATTCTCGCCATCCTGGGCGCAGAGACCTCTAGTCTGACCCCTTGTCCCTCCTAGCTCATTAGGGCTGCGAGGGGGAATGTTCTCTCCTGACTTCTGAAGAAGGTTAATTCTTCTCTTTGGGAGGGGTTTGTTCCATCATCCCTTAAAGAGGCGATGGTCTACCTTCTCCTGAAGAAGCCTTCTCTCGACCCTGACAATCTGGATAACTACCGCCCAACCTCCAATCTTCCTTTTCTTGGTAAGATTTTGAAGAAGGTGATTTGTGCTCAGTTGATGAAAGTCCTGGAGGAGACTGATTTCCTGGATCCTTGCCAGTCAGGTTTTAGGCCACAGCACAGCACTGAAATGGCATTGGTCGCCCAGCTTCAGCTGGTTCGCCAGTTACGGCCTTGACTCGATCAGCAGGCCCTGGCAACAGTAACTAATGCCTTTGTTACCTCTCGTTTGGATTACTGTACTGTGCTCTACCTAGGGTTGCTTTGAAAATGATTCGGAAGCTTCAGCTAGTCCAGAATGCAGTGACCCGCCTCCTCATGGGTGGCTAAGATTTGGAGTGTTACATCTCTTTTATGGTTGCTGCACTGGTTGCCTGTTCACTTGTGGGTCCAATTCAAGGTGCTGGTTATCACCTTACACAACCCTTATGGGCTTAGCACCTGTATATCTCCAGGATCGCCTCTCTCAGCCAGTTGTATCCCGTTCTGTGAGGTCTTCTCAGCTGGCCTTCCTTAGTGTCCCGGGCCCTGGTGTAGTGTGTGGTGCCTGGGCTCGTAGGAAGTCCTTCTCTGTGGCTGCCCCTCTTCTTTGGAACATTTCCCCCCCACACCAGATTCGTTCTGCCCTTCCTAAGACACATCTGTTTTGCCAGGCATTTGCCCTTTAATAATTTTTTGTGATTGATTGATGTTGGTATTCCTGTTATTCACTGCCTAGAGTCTTTGGAGGAGATGTTATATAAGAAGTTCCAATAAATAAACAAATAAACTGTTTGAACTGATGTTTTCACTAACTATAGTTAGCACTTCCAAACCACGGTTTGAAACCATGTTCAGAACCAGGTTTTCAAGTCATTTTACATTGCTCCTCTCAGCAGTGGCTTTACATTCATTTCGGTGGATGTTCTGCACACCTATGCACTATTTGCCTAGTGAAAATTTGACACAGAAACACTAAGTTCTTCAGTTGCCAAACGTTGCCTGCTGCTATTATGCCCTATGATGCTTTGTCTTTACTCTTGGCTGTTTACATCAGTGTTACTATGTTAGTTTTCTAGTAAAAAAAGTCAACACAAACCTGTCCTGGACACAAATGGATTGCCACATAGAGATAGATGCCACAGGGAGCAATTTAAAGGGTCTTTCAGGTAGTGGCTGTTTCAAGGGCCTTTAAATGTTAGGCACATATAAAGTATGTGACAAAAACTAACCAAAGCCAATAAATTCTAAGGCACAGCCAACTCAGCTTAACTCATGTGTTTTTTCTGATGGATTCCTATGGGTTTTTTAGAACAAGATAACAGCAGTAATCTCAGTTTTGAATTTCCGCATTCTCTGAGGGTCAAGAAATGGGGAGCAAAGGAAGAATGTTGGGTGTAGAGGGAAAATGTTTCTTCAGTACACATTATCTATATCCCTGAGAGTTGGGAATATATGTTTGTTGATTGAGCATATTTATATACTTCCCCAAACTTGCATCTCTGGGCGATTCAAAATAAATGTTATGATCCTTATGGACACATAATTTTAGCAACTGTGGGTGAGACCCGGGGTAACCTGCAGATATTTTGCTTTCACAAAAATCTGAAGGAAAAGCAAAACGAAGGGGTAAAAAAACACACACCCCAAACTGCCCCAGTGCAATACAATGGAGCAAAATGTTTGTGGATTCAGAAGGCACATAACAAACAGGTGGGTGGACCTAATGGAACTCAGTGGTGAGGATGAGTGGAAGGAGGCTTGAATGAAAAGAGTGGGGAAATTCTCAGCTTGAAGAATATTCGCTCAAGACAGTCACAATGCCTTCTGCTTCTGAGGAGGAAAGGTATCTAACCCTTTTGTTTTCTCACCAGCCACTTCCCAGTTTTGTGTTGCTGAGGGGGAAGGGGTCTGATACATTTAAGCTCTTGGTGTGTGTGTGTGTGGGGGGGTTAACCTCCCCTCTCAAATAACAGACGGGCATATGTGTATGAGCTGCCTGAAGAATCGAGAAGGAAGTTGCACACTGAATCTGTTCATCTGCTGATTGCACACACTCGTACAATAAACTAATAAGATTCACCATTTAGAAATAAACTATTCCATGATTGCTTTTCTTCCCTACAATCTCAGCAAATATTGATGAAAACATTATACTGACCCGATACTCCCTGACTCCCTCAGGGCTCCACATATTTTCCTATGTTGTTTAACATCTACATGAAACCTCTGGGAGAGATCATCAGGAGATTTGGTGCACACTGCTATCAGTATGCTGGTGACACCCAAATCTATTTCTCCATTTCAGCATCATCGGCAGAGGGCATAACCTCCCTAAATGCCTGCCTGGAGTCGATAATGGGCGGGACGAGGGATAACAAACTGAGACTGAATCCAGATAAGACAGAGGTACTCATTGTGCAGGGTCGGAACTCAAGAGATGATTTTGATCTGCATGTTCTGGATGGGGTCACACTTCCCCAGAAGGAACAGGTACGCAGTCTAGGGGTGCTTCTGGATCCAAGTTTCTCCTTGGTGTCCCAGGTTGAGACAGTGGCCAGAAGTGCCTTCTATCAGCTTTGGCTGATACGCCAGCTGCGTCCATTTCTTGAGTTAGACGACCTCAAAACAGTGGTACATCTGCTGGTAACCTCCAGACTGGAATACTGCAATGCACTCTATGTGGGGCTGCCCTTGTACGTAGTCTGGAAACTACAGTTGGTCCAGAATGTGGCAGCCAGGCTGGTCTCTGGGTCATCTAGGAGAGACCATATTACTCCCATATTGAAGGAGTTACACTGGCTGCCGATATGTTTCCGGGCAAAATACAAGGTGCTGGTCATAACCTATAAAGCCCTAAATAGCTTGGGTCCTGGGTTTTTAAGAGAACGGCTTTTTCATAATGAACCCCGCCGCCCATTGAGATAATCAGGAGAGGTCCGTCTGCATTTGCCATAATGAACCCCGCCGCCCATTGAGATAATCAGGAGAGGGCTCGTCTGGTGGCTACTCAGGGACGGGCCTTCTCCGTTGCTGCCCCAAGGCTTTGGAATGCTCTCCCTAGTGAAATAAGAACCTCCCCATCTCTGACATCCTTTAAAAAGTCCTTAAAGACGCATTTCTTCACCCCAGCTTTTAACTGATATTGTTTTGATTGTTTTGAATGTTGTTTTTAGAATATTGTTTTAAAATTTTAAATTGTGTTTTAAATTTCTTGCATTTAAATTTTTTTGTTTTGTTTTTGTTTTTGTTTTTAATTAATGTTTTACTTTTTAATCTTGTTGTAAACCTCCCAGAGACGTAAGTTTTGGGTGGTGTAAAAATATGATAAATAAATAAATACCAGTCATTAACTCTTGAAGCTTCAGGACTGGATGAAAAGGACCTGGGATTGAGCACCAGTGCCTCCACTAACAAAAACCTCCCAAGAATCGACAGAGGGAGTGTGACTCTCTTGATCCTTTTGGATCTCTCAGTGGCTTTCAATACTATTGACCATAGTATCTTTCTGGAGCGTCTGAGGGAGTTGGGGGTGGGAGGCACTGCTTTGTGGTGGTTCTGCTCTTACCTCTCGGGCTGGTTCCAGATGGTGTCCCTTGGAGACTTGTTCTTCACAATCTGAATATTTGTATGGTGTCAGGGCTCCATATTGTCTCTGATCTTGTTTAACATCTGCATGAAACCCCTGAGAGAGATCATCAGGGGATTTGGTGCAGGGTGTTATCAGTACACTGATGATACCCAAATCTATTTCTCCATGTCAGCATTGTTGGGAGTGGGCATAACCACCCTAAATGCCTGCCTGGAGACAGTAATGGGCTGGATGAGGCACAACAAACTGAGGCTTAATCCAGATAAGATGGTGGTACTTAGTGTGAGAGGTCGGAACTCGGGAGTTGAGTTTGATATGCCAGTTCTGGATGGGGTTGCACTTCCTCAGGTACAGGTACTCAGTCTGGGGGTGCTTCTGGATCCCAACCACTTTCTGGTTCCCCAGATTGAGGCGGCTGCCAAAAGTGCCTTCTATCAGCTTTGACTGATAGGCCAGCTGTGTCAATTTCTTCAGATTCATTCATTCATTCATTCATTCAATTTCTATACTGCCCTCCAAAAATGGCTCAGGGCGGTTTACACAAGAAATAACAAACAAATAAGATGTAACGCTGTCCCCAAAGGGCTCACAATCTAAAAAGAAACATGAGATATACACCAGCAGCAGTCACTGAAAGTACTGTGCTGGGGGTGGATAGGGCAAGTTAATCTCCCCCTGCTAAATAAAGAGAATCACCACATTAAAAGGTGCCTCTTTGCCAAGTTAGCAGGAATTTGACCTCAAAACAGTGGTTTTGACCTCAAAACAGGACCTCAAAACAGTGGTACATATGCTGGTAATCTCCAGGCATGACTACTACAATGTGCTCTATGAGAGGCTGCCTTTGTATGTAGTCCAGAAACTGCAGTTGGTCCAGAATGCGGCAGCCAGGTTGCTATCTGGGTCATCTTGGATAGACCATATTACCCCTATATTGAAAGAACTACACTGGCTGCCGATAGGGATGTGCACGGGACCGGTCCGGGGCCATGTTAGAGGCTTCTGAACCAGTCCAGATTGGGGCGGTCCGGCGGGAGGGTATGTAGCTTTAAGGGTGGGGGGGTAGTACTCACCCCTCCCACTGCATTCCCCCCTCTGGCGCTCAATGTGTGCAGTGCGCTCATGGTGGCAACAGGTGTGCGCACCGCAAAGGGAACATGTGGGCACTCAACTTCCGCTTTTGCCGGGCAATGATGGGGGTAGGGGCGGCAGGGAGGAACGCTGCCACCCAAAAAACTTTGCTAAAAAGTCGAGCACCGGAGGGGGAAAGCAACGGGAGGGGTAAGTACTACTCCCCTGCCCTAAAAGCTACATACCCCCCAGTGCTGGACCGCGTCTCCGTTGTTCCATGCACATCCCTAGCTGCTGATAGGTTTCTGGGCAAAATACAAGGTTCTGATTATTTACCTATAAAGCCCTAAACAGTTTGGGCCCTGGGTATTTTAAGAGAAGGTCTTCTTTGCTATGATTCCCACCACCCATTAAAATCAACTGGAGAGGTTCGTCTGTAGTTGCCACTGGCTTGTCTCGTGGCTACTTAGGGATGGGCCTTCTCTGTTGCTGCCCTGAGGCTTTGGAATGCAATCTTTGGTGAAATAAGAGCTTCTCCATCTCTGACAACTTTTAAAAAGTCAATTAAGACCCATTTGTTCCCCAGGTTTTTAATTAGATTTACAGTTTTAATACTTTAGTAAATTTTAAATTGTTTTAATGTTTAAATTTTGTTTTGATTGTTTTGATTGTGAACCACCCAGAGACGTAAGTTTTGGACAGTCTAGAACTTTTCTAAATAAATAAATAAATCAGAACAAATACAATTTGTGTATAAATAAGGCCAAAGTTAGATTAGGGACTCCTGTCTTTGTGGCTAACTTTTTTTCACCATGATCCAAGTAATACATGCACACCATGGATGTTTTGTTACAGGTTCGTACTTGTAATTGTAATGAAAAGAGTTTTTGAAAGACAGAGGTCTAGAATGCTAGTGTGTATTTCATCAGCAAAGCTGGAGTGAAAAAATACTAACCCTAGCACAAAATGTACCAGACCATTCCATTGTGATAATATCGGATCCAAATTAAAATGAACAACAATTGCCCCAGGTATAATGTAACACTGCCTGAAATGAAGCATGCCACTTTCTCCTCCCTTTTTGTATACAGGCTCTCTTTTAGTGTACTATAATCTATTAAATATTTTCCAAGATGTTTTTGATAGCTTTTATTGGAGGTCATCTTGAGTATTTTCTGAAAAAAATAGTATTTTCATTCATTAAGTGACCTTCATTCCACTTGCAAGAAGAGGCATAATTGCATCGGAGAGGAAAGCTGGTCTTGTGGTAGCAAGCATGCCTTGTCCCTTTAGCTAAGCAGGGTTCACCCTGGTTGCATATGAATGGGAGACTAGAAGTGTGAGTACTGTAAGAGGTTCCCTTTCCCCTCGGGAAGAAGGTTTCAAGTTCCCAGAAGGTTTCAAGTTCTCTCCCTGGCTTCTCCAAGATAGGGCTGAGAGAGACTACTGCCTGGAACCTTGGAGAAACTGCTGCCAGTTTGTGAAGTCGATACTGAACTACCGTAGGTAGACCAATGGTCTGACTCAGTGTATGGCAGTTTCCTATTTAAAGTTGAAAAGTATGATGACAAAATATGTTGAAAGTTTAAAAGCTAGAAAATAAGTAAAAAGAATCTTGAGACCATTAAAAACATAAGAAAGAGCCCTGTTGGATCAGACCAAGGAACTATTTAAGTTAAGCCTTCTGTTTACTGTTGGGTATTTTAATTTGATTTTTAATGTTTTAATTGTTAAAATTTCTTGGTTTTATTGCTGTAAATTGCCTAGAGACTTCGGTATTGGATGGTATACAAATATGTATATATTTATATACATACATACATACGTACATACATACATACTACGGAGGCAAACCAGTTGTTTCTGGAAAACCCACAAACAGAGAAAACAGTGGCCCTCCACTGCTATTTCCTTCTTTTCTCCCAGCCAGTGGCAGAGGTAGGCCAGCCGCGGCCCGTGTTCGGCCGTCGCGGCTCCCCTCGCCCCACCCCGTGTTTGACGTCAGATGCAGGGAGTCTTTAGCCACGTCCCTTGCATCTGACGTCAGATGCAGGAAGCTAAACCACAACTCCCCCGTCTGATATTAGGCATAAGGGCATGTTGGGGCTGTGATGTGCAGCCCCTGAGGTGCCACGGCCTGGGTTCTTTGAACCCTGTCGCCCAATGGTGATTCCGCCTCTGCTACCAGCAACATATGTAAAGATTCCATATGGCCACAATGAGTACACCCAGTGATAGACCTGGCTTTCATGAATGTAATTATCTTTTAAAGCCATCATTGCTTGTGGCTATCTCCACAACCCATGTTAGTAACGTCTCCCATAAACTAATCATGTTCTTTGTGAAGAAGTACGTCTCCTCCCACCTGTCTACCCTGTATCTACTCCCAGTCAATTTCAGTATAACAAGAGAGGGATAAAAAAATTTTATTCACTTTGTCCATACTGTGTATAGGCAACCTTGGTATTGCTATTCACGTTTCGGCATATCCATGGTTGGAGAATATACACCCAGCTTCAATATTTGCAGATACAAAAGGTTTAAATTTGGATTTTAAAATTGTTTGAATTGTGTTAATATTTTAATGGGGTTTTAAAAGATTGTGATCATTCAATCAATCAATCAATCCTTATTACGGTCCTAGACCAGCACAGTAATAAAAAAGCATACAAGGACATGGGCAAGGAAAAAAATAATATGCTAAAAATACATCACAGTCTTATTTATTTATTTATTTATTTATTTATTTTTACATTTTATATCCCGCTCTTCTTCCAAGGAGCCCAGAGCGGTGTACTACATACTTAGGTTTCTCCTCACAACAACCCTGTGAGGTAGGATAGGCTGGGAGAGAAGTGACTGGCCCAGAGTCACCGAACTAGTATCATGTCTGAATGGGGATTTGAACTCGGGTCTCCCTGGTCCTAGTCCAGCACTCTAGCCACTACACCACTAAACTATCACTATTAGTCAATTACTGCCCTACAATAAAATTGTGTTATATATTTACAAAATATTGGTATTATAGAACTACAAACTACAGAACTTATAAAGCTTATACAATGAGAGAAGCACAGTAAGAAGCATCTCAATAAAAGATTAAAAGGTTAAAAGGCTAAAAATCATAACATGATCAGTTATGGACAAGGCAAACAAAATACATGTGAAACAGGATATATATGCTGAATTGCAAGGATCATAACAGGCCATAAGGAATTAAAAATGTACAGTTTATAAAACAAGTGTAAAAACCAGTAAGTGGGTTAAAAACAGGATATGTATTAAAAAAATGTCTTCACTGAACAGACAAGCTAAAGTCTGTAGTTAACAGTTAAGAAAATCAGTAGCATGGTTATAAACTGGCAGTCAAGGTCTGACAAATCTTACACGCTGCTGCACAGTACTTGGCAGTGTTGTACATAAGGGCCCAGTCCTCGTCCTTTTGAAGCATCCGGGTGTAAGCTCAGGTTGATCTTCCAGGGTACTTGCAGAGTAACAGGAGTAAGAGCTTGTCCCGAGTGTCTCGATAAAAGGGGCAGGAGAGGAGTACATGCTCTGTGCTTTCTATCTCCCCATTGTGTTTTTAGATTGTGAACCACCCAGGGACTTCTGTATGGGGTGGCATAGAAATGTAAAGTAAAATTTGTCGTCACGTCAGTGTCGATTCCTGGCAACTACAGAGCCCTGTGGTTGTCTTTGGTAGAATACAGGAGGGGTTTACCATTGCCATAACCTGCACAGTATGAGATGATGCCTTTCAGCATCTTCCTATATCGCTGCTGCCTGATATAGGTGTTTCATACCAGCTGGGATTTGAACCAGCAACCTCTGAGTTGCTAGTGAAGTCATATCCCTGCTGTGCCATTACATTTATTCATTCATTCATTCATTCATTCGATTTATATACTGCCCTTCCAAAATGGCTCAGTTAATTAATTAATTGAAGTTTGCATATCCACAGGGCCTGTGTGGCTGGAAATGTTCTCCAACATCATTTCTGGCTGCCATTTTGCTTAAAGGAGCCATTTGGTGGTTAAACCAATATTTTCCTGTGATATTTCATGGAAAATTGGACAAATTGGCAGTTTTGGGGGGCATTGCTGGACAGATGGAGACCCGCAGAGAATCGTACAGCACATTATTTTAATTATTTCTGCTGTTTTCCACCTTTTCTCTGACCTTTCCTGTCCTCTAGGAACCTAACCCCGCAATTCCCATTCACTCGTTATCTGCAGTTTCATTAGCCATGGAAATTGGTGGAAATGGAACCCCTGCGGATAATGAGGTCCACCTGTATTGTTTTATAATACAATGGTTAGGTATCTGCGTCCGTGTCCCTGGCAGACGTTCTGCGCATGCGTGAACTGCAGGGTGCGCCTGATTGCCTGGAACATTGGCGGCGCCGGCCATGGCCAGAGGAGCTGGTGGGCCCCGGCCGGGAGGAGGTGGCGGGGGAGGCCGAAGAAGACGGTGGGCCCGGGGGAAGCCGGAGCCCTGGGGAAGCGGGCCCTGCAGAGGGGCCGGACGAGGCGGCGCCTCAGCCAGAGGACGCGGTGCAGGCGAGGCAGCAGCAGAGCCGTGGACTGGACCAGAGGAGACGGTGGGCCCGGCTGGGAGGAGGCGGTGGGGGAGGCCGGAGAATACAGCAGGCCTGGGGGAAGCCGGAGTGCTGGGGAAGCAGGCCCAGCAGAGGGGCCAGACGAGACGAAGAGGCGGCGGGGGAAACCGAGCGAGGCAAGAGAACATGGTGCGGGCGGGCGAGGCGGCGGAGCCGCGGCCGCGGCCAGAGGAGGCAGTGGGCCCGGCCAGGAGGAGGCGGCGGAGGAGCCCGGAGAAAACGGCGGGCCCGGGGGAAGCCGGAGCCCTGGGGAAGCGGGCCCAGCTGAGGGCCGAGGTGGAGAGCCGGGCGGGGCACCAGTGGGCAGGGGTGGCCAGCAGGCGGGGGCGGCCAGCAGGCAGGCGGGCGGTTAAGCGGTGACGGGCCAATGCTTCTAGCGCCCGTTAATTTTAACGGGCTTAATGACTAGTTGTTTTATACATCTCTATTATTTTGTCCCCCTTGATCAACCATTTCTAAACCAAAAAACCTCAGCGATTTATAACCTTTATAAGGAAGTTGTTCCCAATCTACTGATCATTTTAGTAGTCGTTTTGTGCAACTTTTCTAGCTACAAAATATATATTTTTGAGACAAGGTGCCCAAACTGTACATAGTATTACGTGTGTGACTACACAATAGATTTGTGTAATAGCATTATGATACTGGCAGTTTTATTTTCAATCTATAGCATAGAATTCACCTTTTTCACAGCTGCTGTGCACTGATTTGAAGTTTTAGTTGAACTATTCACTATGCCCCTAACATATCTTTCCTATGTGCATAGGGATGTGCAGAACCAGTTTGATTGCCAGGTCACTTCAAGCAGTTCTATTATGAACCACTTCAAACCAGTTTGAGCTGGTTCATCAACCTGATTAGCCCAGTCGGTTTAGGGAGTTTTCTGAGGAGACGAGTGAAATGGTACTTGTTCTTTATCCAGTTTACTGAACATTCTCACAAAGAACTACCTAAGTGTGAGTTAAGCTCTTTTCCCTGAAGAGACTCTCTCCTGGCAGATATACAAACATCTGTCCTTTGCTCCAGAATCGATTACATTTACCTAATTCCACAAAGGCCTGGTCACTTCTCAAGATGCATCCTCAATGCCTGCTTTAATCATAATACAGTGTTCAGTAGGGCAGCTAGTGTAATGTAAGATGTCCACCATGAAGTGAGAAGGCAAACAGTTGTCTTCATGGTCAGCTGTCCTAGCAAGCAGCCAAAGCAGTCACTTTGGGCTGCTAGTGAAGCAAGCATGTGATCTAAAATGTATGTCTCAACAACCTCTGTGATATTGCAAAGGATTCTAGGTTGCAACTATCTTTATATATAATTCGCTTACAGACGACCGAGTTGAGGACTACGTCTGGAGGCGTCTGGAGCCCTGGACAGACTCAGAAGAAGAAAGGAGGAAAGGCAGAGGGGAAAGGAGGAACCATTGCCTGGGGAGGGAGCAGCAGCGAAGGAGGTGGGAATCAGCAGACTCAGGAACAAAAAAGGAAAGGAAAGGTGGAGGAAACTGACCACAGAGATGGGGCGGCTGACCACAGAGAGAGGCGCGGAGGGGGGAGAGACAGAGAGAGCGAGAGAGGCGTGGGGGGGGAGAGACAGAACGAGCGAGAGGCATGGAGGGGGGAGAGACAGAGAGAGCAAGGGGGGAGAGACAGAGAGCGAGAGAGGTGCGGGGGAGAGACAGAGTGAGCGAGAGAGGTGTGGAGGGAGAGACAGAGCGAGCGAGAGAGGCGAGGGAGAGACAGAGTGAGCGAGAGAGGCGCGAGGGGGAGAGACAGAGAGCAAGAGAGGCGCGCAGGGGAGAGACAGAGCGAGCTAGAGAGGCGCATGGGGAGAGACAGAGCGAGAGAGGCATGGAGGTGAGAGACAGAGAGAGGCGCGGGGTCCGGAGAGACGGGGAGAGAGGCGCGGGGGGAGAGAGGCGCCGGGGGGGAGAGATAGAGCGAGCGAGAGAGGCGCAGGGGAGAGACAGAGTAAGCGAGGGGCGTTGGGGGAGAGACAGCGCGCGAGAGAGGCACGGGGTGGAGAGAGAGAGCACAAGAGAGGCACGGGAGGGAGAGAGAGCAAGAGAGAGGTGCGGGGGGAGGGAGGGAGAGAGAGAGGCACGGGGAGAGACAGAGAGCGAGAGAGGCGTGGAGGGAGAGACAGAGAGCGAGAGAGGCATGGAGGGAGAGACAGAGCGAGCGAGAGAGGCGTGGAGGGAGAGACAGAGAGCGAGAGAGGCGTGGAGGGAGAGACAGAGAGCAAGAGAGGCGCGCGGGGGGAGCGACAGAGTGAACGAGAGGCGCGCGGGGAGAGACAGAGGCATGGATGTGAGAGACAGAGAGAGGGAGAGAGGCACAGGGGAGAGACAGAGAGAGGGAGAGAGGCACAGGGGAGAGAGGGAGAGAGGCACTGGGGGGAGAGATAGAGCGAGCGAGAGAGGCGCGGGGGGAGAGACAGCGAGCGAGAGAGGCGCGGGGGGAGAGAGATAGTATGAGAGGGTCGCGGGAGGGAGACAGAGCGAGAGAGGCGTGGGGGGAGGGAGGGAGAGAGCGAGAGAGGCATGGGGGAGAGACAGAGAGAGCGACAGAGGCGTGGAGGGAGAGCGAGCAAGCGAGAGAGGCGCGCAGGGAGAGACAGAGCGAACGAGAGGCCCACGGGGATAGACAGAGTGAGAGAGGCACGGAGGTGAGAGATAGAGTGAGAGAGGCGCGGGGGGAGAGACAGAGAGAGGGAGAGAGGCGCCGGGGGGGAGAGAGCGAGCGAGCGAGAGAGGCGCAGGGGGAGAGACAGAGCGAGCGAGAGAGGCACGGGAGGAGAGACAGAGCGAGCGAGAGAGGGGCGGGGTGGAGAGAGAGAGCATGAGAGAGGCGTGGGAGGGGGAGAGAGCAAGAGAGACGCGGGGGAGAGAGCAAGTGAGAGAGGCACGGGGGAGAGACAGAGCGAGCAAGAGAGGGGCGGGATGGAGAGAGAGCACGAGAGAGGCGCGGGGGAGAGAGAGCAAGCGAGAGAGGCGCGGGGGGAGAGGGCGCGAGTGAGAGGGGCGGGGGAGAGAGAGCGAGTGAGAGAGGCATTAGGGGGATAGACAAGTTAGACAGGCATGAGGGGGATGGACGAGTGAGAGAGGCACTGGCAGAGCGAGAGAGAGAGCTGTTGTGGGGGGGGGGGAACAGAGTGAGTGATAAAGCTGTGGGAGGACCAGCCAAACGAATTCTCCCAACTAAACCCAAAAAGGAAGTAAACTACCGCACAGATTCTCTGTGCGGCTTCAGCTAGTTAATGTTAATTATAACATTAGAGGCAGAGATCTTGAGTGTGTGTGTGTGTGCGCGCCCATGCATGCACATGCATGCATGCATGCATTGTTGGAATTGTGGTGAGTTCTTATTATCTCACTTACCAAATAATAATAGTTCTAGTTTCATTCTAATTCACCTTTTTTACAGCAGTGGAAATGGTCAACCCTCTGAGCTGCTGAATGGTTTAGATGTAGTTTAGGTTGGAAGGTTGTATTTGTATCCATGTCTTTCAGTTTCTTACCTGAAGAAGAGGTCCTGCAAGCTTAGGTAGAGTAAAAGGTAAAGTGTGCCTTCACTTCGATTTCCTGGCGCCCACATAGCAATGCGGTTTCCTTTGGAGGAGGAGAATTTACCATTGCCTCCTCTCATGCAGAATGAGATGATGCCTTTCAGCATCTTCCTATATTGCTGCTGCCCAATATAGTAGAAGCGGGGGTTCGAACCGGCAACCTTCTGCTTGTTAGTCAAGCATTTCCCTGCTGTGTCACTTAAGGTACCTTTTACCTGCAAGCTTAGACGCATACAATCTCACATCCAAAAGTTGGTCTCCTATGTTCTATTTATTCTTGCCTATGATATTTTGGGGGAGATGCAGGACAAAAATGGTTTTGTGTCTTTAGACAGTAGTGACTAGAAGCAAAATTATCATTTTCTCTCTCTTTGTAAACTGTACCATACTGGATGTTTTGCTACTGCTGTGAAGATTGTATTTCACTGTATCAGGACTTCAGAGAACCAAATGGTGAAATTTCTAACATATCATGACTCTGGCTAGGCAGCACAGTTTCAACAAAAATTGGAAGGATTTCAGTTACTGCTGTCTTCAGAACAAAGGTGAAGACCCATCTGTATTAGTTCCTCACAATAAATCAGATCTGTTCTCTGATGGCAGACACTAGCAGTGAGCAACAATAATAAATACATGAATAAAAATAGAAATACAAGCACTTCTCAACCATCTTTCCCTCCCATGCAAGAACATACTAATTAGGGAAAGGTAGAAAGTACATATCTTTTTTACTGAATTATGCTAAACAAAGGGGTACCAACACAATGGCCTCCAATTAATGACATAATAGAAAAAGAAACATTTTCCAAGTCAAAGACTAAGAATGTTTTAGTTTTGAAAGCTGCTTTTATTCTGGAGGATATAAAATTATTTATTTATCTATCTATTTATTTGATTTCTATACCGCCCTTCCAAAAATGGCTCAGGGTGATTTACACAGAGAAATAATAAATAAAAAGATAAATAAGATGGATCCCTGTCCCCAAAGTGCTCACAATCTAAAAAGAAACATAAGCTAAACACCTGCAACAGTCACTGGAAGTACTGTGCTGGGGGTGGGTAGGGCCAGTTACTCTCCCTTTATAAAAATGATAATCACCATGTTAAAAGGTGCCTCTTTGCCAAGTTAGCAGGGGTACCAAGTTAGCAGGGGTTTTAAATACATTTTAAAATTTAAATTTTAAATGCATTTTAAAATTTTACCATCATTTGTTCTTTGAATACTCGTAAGGTGAAACATACGCACAAATACTTGTGCATACATTACTTGTGTGCAGGCTGTAGAACATTTGTATTAATTCAGCTGCTGGTGAAAGTAAGTTACTTCTAATCTTTATCTACAAACACAGGAAATGTTGGCATCTAAAGACCACTTCCCATGGTACAGTTTAAAGATATAAGAACATTCCTATGAACTGCATTTGCCTGAAAACAGCTGCTTGGAATGATTACTAACTATGCTTAACCGCCTCTAGATTAGACACAAAATGTGGATATGCTTTAGGAGTCTTGGGGGCGATTCTCACGATCAACAAAAATTGGGCTAGCAGAGGCTAGCCTGATTTTTGTTGACCGTAAGAACCACCAGGCTCGCAGCCGAGCCTGGTGGTTGTTGAGCGGGTAACCCGCTTGAGAACCCCTGCTAAAAAGCAGGTTTGCGGAGTGAGCGCTCCAGCAAACCTGATTTTTAGGATAGTGAGTAGCTGTGGTGCGCCTATGCGCCGCACCTACTCATGAGTAGACCCTCAGCCAGGAGGCAAAAAGCTGCCTCCTGGCTCTGGGGGTCTCCCCAGTATGCCCTGTGCACTCACGCAGGGCATACTGGGGCTTGCGGGGGCTGCGTGACCCCCGCTCCGCCCACCCCCCGCCGGCTCCGTCATGGAGCTGGCCATCGTGTGGGCGGCTGATCCAGCCGCCCAGGGCTCCCTGCCTGCTTGTGAGCGGGGAGAGCGGGCTTAGCCCGCTCTTCCCGCTCACTGCCCCAAACCGGGTCTCACTGATCGTGAGACCCAGTCCCTAGAGTTCATGTGCCCTGTCTTGGGGTTAGTTACAGGCAAGAAGGCATGTTCAAACTTGTCAGTGAATCATAGGAGTGATCTTGTTCCTTTCAACTGTAGCAAATGAAGTATCCCTAAAGAATCAGCTGCCAGCTAATAGAAGAACTGTTGGGGTGGTGAAGTAAATAGAATATTAGACTTGGACTGGGGAGACTTTGGTTCTAGTCCTTCTTCAGGCATGAAACAGTAGGTGAAACTGAGCAAGTTGCTATCATCCAACCTAATCTGCTTTACAGGATTACATCAATTAACCCTGTGTATCCCAACCTGAGATGCTTGGAATAAGAGTGGGATACAAATGTGATTTATAATAAGTGAACTTTTTAGGGTGGGTTAAACTTTGATTAAGTAAGAAAATGTAAACTACCTAGGAATGTTTTGAATGCAAACACTTTGTCCAAATAGAAATAGGGGCAATGAGATAATGTATATTTGATCTGTGGAGTTAATGCAAGAAAAAAATGTTAAAATGTCATGGTTTGGGCATGTGAGAAGATGCGGTTGTGAGAAGATAGTGAGAAGATGCGGTTGTGTCCACCAGCTGTACTTTTCTGATGGAATAGGAAGGGAGAGTTTCCCTAGCAGAGCTGAAGGGGTAGGAATCATCATACCACAGCATCAAAGACCTGTTTGTTTAGAAAGTTCTAATCTTCATCATTTCAAGAATGCTCGTCATGAATTTTTAGCTCATGTGCTGCAATTTTTTGGCATTAAAAAATTTGCCAAAAACTGCACATTAACATATTATATATCAGGGTGGATCGTCCCACTGATTCAGTTTTTGAAACATATCCTTTCACTTGTAAGCAGCTGCTACCCACATCTCCATTTCCTATACTTTTTGTACTTTCAATAAAATGAGTTGCTGTTGCTGTTGTTGTTGTTAAGCCAGAATACATTTCTCCCCCTCAAATGTGAGTGGGTGAACCTGTTCTTAGCTGAAACAATAGATGCCTAGGTAGTACAAAAATAATGGCTTTTTTCTTTATGTCATTTCATAACTCTTTAACCATCAACCTTCTCCCCCCGCATGAGATTTTAAAAATTGGTATGTTGACATAACCTTTGTTAGGAGTATGTCCTGCATGCACGGTGATATATCATATGCATTTATATGCTTACTGTTTTCCTGATCAGGGTAAATGTACCTGACATAATATAAAAACATTGATTTGATTTTTAAAAAAATATCTCCATTGTCTGGCAGAAACCTTCTCCTTTTTTAACCCTCTTTATAGTCAGAGAGAAATACAATTTTCATTTAACATTGATGTTTCCTTTTCATCCTTAAAAGCTAATTTTTTCCCCCTGCAGCAGTTTTGGTGGAAATTATGTATCACATGTGATAATTCATTTTAAAAATTCCTGAGCTGTGTGGCATACTTTCATGAAAATTCATTTAGATAAAATTAGATATTATTGTTTAATGAGGTGGCATTTCAATTTAGACCTTGCATCATGCATATACCAGGAGTTTTTTATGGAATAGTTAGGTTCATTTGAGTAATAAAGGCTGAATCATGGGGGCTTTAATTCTTAATCGCTGTGAGGATTGTTATCTGTGGGATGTGAGCTGTCTTAGTGGTATTCAATCAAGTGTCCACTTAGCCGTGACCAGAAGTAATTGCTCCCAAGTGGGTTGCACAATGACCTGTTAATACTTGCTTTGACCCAGTGACCTTGTCTGCCCCATTGTTTAGGATTTTATAGCAAGCGAGTCTGCATTTCTGTGGGGTCAAGTAGATATCTGAGGTCAAACATTTTCTGATTACTACACAGTGTACACTGTAATGCTACTAGAGACTGCTGCATAGAAATAGTCCCTGCTTTGTAGTATATTCAGCGCAAACAGTTTGAAAGTTCTCTTCTCTCCTGCATGTAAACAGTTTAATATTTTACCAAAAGAAGTTCATCTTGTGAATTAGCTATGAATAATACATAGGTAATTAAACTCAGGTATTTAAACACTTGTGTCTTAATTGGCTTGGGTATTTTTTAAGGTATTTGCATTTTGTTGGGGAAGTTAATTTTCAGTTGCACTGATAAGCCTGAAAGTTGTGTTAGCAGGTCCTGGTTTTGTCTCTCTTAGAAGAAGAGCTTAACATGATACCATATTACAGTGAAGCTAAGAGCAAAGTTTAAACTATATTTGCTTTATGTTAAGCAGTTAACTTTTTACTTATATCTCGTTTACCCTTCCAGAACTGATTAGGTTGACGAATGTGTGTATGCATGTGTGAACTTCCAGGTTGATTGTGCAGACTGTATTTATCTTATTGATGATATCTTGCACACACCCATAATCATACTGTTTTGAAAAACACACATTATTTTCAGTGTAGGCAAGTGGACAGCTGTTTTTTCACGATGTCTAGCAAAAATAAGATTATAAAAATGAGACCTTGATATTGTTTGTATATACTACTCTTCTATTTTCATGTTTTGTTTAATAAGCACACTAGTCAAAACACTCTTTACGCATTTCTCAACCTTGTACTAATAGCAGCTTATTCCTTTGCTTTATCCCCCCAAAGGAAACACCACCAGTGTAATCTCTCTGTTTTTCATCATATGGGTGTTTTAAATATGTTGGTTTCAGCCAGCTAGCACTGACAGATATGATACACAAATAATTTAAACTATGATACATCTTTCTATTTAGACAACAAAGTTAATGCACTTTGAGAAATGCAGGCTCTAGTAAACCATGCAAGCAACAGATGAGCAATATATGGGGGAAATATAGTCTGCATGGAGATAGCACAATAATTATTTCCAGTATTAGAAGTTTCTTTTTAAAAAGAATGGTCCCTTAAGCAGCCAACTCCTACAATTTTAATATAAAAACACATTTAAAACTTTCTATTTACAGATAAAAATTAATGTATTTTGCTGAGCATCATCTCACATGTACTGACTTGTGCCGTGGGATACTAGAAGGAGTAATGTTAGTATTAGAGCTAAAAATGAATATTCGCAATGATCTTGGGAACTGATAAATTTTGTATGTTTGCTGAGTACAAATTAGATCATTTATCAACAGATTCAAAATATCTGCGTTTGATATGCGAGTTTGAACAGCACTATTGGTTTAATCTCTTACAGCTAGATCCTCAGTCACAGAAATGGTTTTGTTAGGAATCTTAACTCTGACGTCTTTGTCAGTGTGTGCCAGGTACACAGGGGCCATTTTTGGAGGGAAATGGACAGATGGATGGACAAATTTTCCATTGCCCTGAAAAATTTGGTAGATTACTTGGCACCTTGGCAAGCAGGATCTATTATTCACCATTTGATACTTTTGAGATGAATTTTTGATTCCTAACTTGTTCTAGCAGATCTAATTTTCTTGTAGTAGACCCCAGCAATAATGTGGCCAGGAAGGTCACAGTTCAGGCACTGGCCTAATTTGCTGTAATGATGGTGTTCCCTTTTGCCTCAGTGCAGACAGCATGTTTGGTACAGCATTATTATTGATTATGTATTTCTTTAACAGATTTGTATACCGTCCAAAACACAAGTCTCTGGGCGGTTTACAACAGAACAATTGAAACAACAAATAAAAAGGTTAAAATATATTACAACAAATTAAAAAAAAATTAAAATTTAAACTATTAAAAACACAATCAAAACAGTATCTAATTGAAAGCCTGGGTGAACAAATGTGTCTTGACTGCCTATTTAAAAGTTGTAAAGAGATGGGGAGGCTCTTATTTCAGCAGGAAGTGTGTTCAAAAGCCTCGGGGAAGCAATGGAGAAGGCCCGTCTCTGAGTAGCTACCAGACAAGCCAGTGGCAACTGCAGACGAACCTCTCCTGATGATCTCAATGGGCTGTGTGGTTCATAGCGAAGAAGATGTTCTCTTAAATACCCAGAGCCCAAGCTGTTTAGGGCTTTATAGGTAATAACCAAGACCTTGTATTTTGCCTGGAAACTTAATGGCAACCAGTGTATATCTTTTAAGATAGGAGTGATATGGTGTCTCCAAGACGAACCAGAGACCAACCTGGCTTCCGCATTCTGGACCAACTGCAGTTTACGGACTATGTACAAATGCAGCCCCACATCGAGCACATTGCAGTAATCAAGTTTGGGGGTGACCAGCAGATGTACTACTGTTCCCCTCACAATAAGTACTTCTGTTTTATCTGGATTCAGCCTCAGCTTGTTATCTAGACCATCACCGCCTCCAGGCAGGCATTTAGGAAGGTTATGCCTTCTCCTGATGATGTTGACATGGAGAAAAAGATTTGTGTGTCATCAGCATACTGATAACACCCTGCACCAAAGAGAGGAGAGCTAGTCTTGTGGTAGCAAGCATGACTTGTCCCTCTAGCTAAGCAGGGTTCATCCTAGTTACATTTGAATGGGAGACCACATATGAGCACTATAAGATATTCCTTTCAGGGGATGGAGCTGCTCTGGGAAGAGCGGAAAGTTTCAAATTCCCTCTCTGGCTTCTCCAAGGTAGGGCTGAGAGAGATTCTTGCCTGCTACCTTGGAGAAGCTGCTGCCTTTTTGTGTAGACAGTACTGAGCTAGATAGACCAATGGTTTGACTTAGTATATGGCAGCTTCCTATGTTCTTGATTATCTTTCCTAGTGGTTTCATGTGTCCAAATACTTGTATGTCATGTTTATTTATTTGGTCTCAACAACCCGGAAGGCTTTTGTGGTCTCCAGATCTCCTGCACTTGTTTATTCACTGGTTGATATTCTGTGCTGTCATGTGATGGGGGAGAGCCACTTTTTGACGATCTCCCATTCACTTTGAATACTACCGAGCCTCCTCAAAATATTCTTTGGGGCTGTGTAAGCCTCAGGACATATTTTCTTGAGGCAGAGTGAGAGAAAGAAAGATAATCAGAAATCACTTACCCCCTCACTCATTGCTCAGCCTGAGACTGGATGTCAGCCAGACTGTTCCACCAGTGCAGCTCTGGTTTGGATATCAGTCACCATATATAGGGTGGAAGGTTGCAAAAGAAAAGAAAAATACATCAGTATATTTTCCCCAAACACTGCTTTCTAACATGATTTGAAGTTCAAAGAAAAGAGATTGTGATTCTTTTTCCAAACTATCGCCATCTTTGTTTTCAAGAGATGGGGATCGAGGAGGCAGTGTGGAGTGCCCCTTCTTGTCAGGGTCCTTACCATATGGAACAAAAATGGACTACACCTGTCATACATGTTGCTATAGTATAGTAAAGATCTTGCTTTGCGGTGAATTGGGGGACGGCTCTTCTTCTGCCCATCATCCTGACGAGTGTTCTGGTAGCAATGAATTTCCAGATTATGCAGTTCTGTCGGCTATCTGCTTTGTAGTGTTAAGGATCTGTCTCACAGTATTGTCTGATAGCAAGGTCACTGTTAGTCTCATAATCTATGGGATAGGTACATATTTAACATTAGTGAATTGATGGTGAATTGTAGGAGGAATGGAAGGAAGATTTTTAGTTCTAGCTTTGCAACACGGATTGTATTTCGTCTGAGGAACATGTGGCATCCTCCTGTGGAGTTGGGGATATTATATATGGTTACTCTCTGTATTATCCAGAACAATTTCCAGAGAAAGAGTGATGCCCTATTTTGGAGTCCAGATGAAGGCATGAATAATGCTGGTGCCCTTATTTGTCACAGGCTTTCTGTGTGATATTTGTGCCTCATACCACAAATATTGAAATTACTGCTAAACAGAGATACTTCAAGTAGTAGTGTAATGAAGGCCATGTCAGACCACAAATTACATGAGGAGTACATAAAAGAATTATGAATGTCTACAGGCATTTTATATTTGGAGCCCCCCAAAATGCCAATACATTTTTTCCAAGTTATGTTTTTTAGTATAACTGTGTTTTGGAAATTTTACTTTGTACCAGTGGTGCAGTGTAGCTTTTTTCCAGCAGAGGGAATGCAGGACTTGTTAATGAAGCGGAAAAGCTGCCTCTGTGTGGGCAAACTATGAGGCAATGAGGCCTCCATATAGGTGGATTTAATTTCTTCAGAGGGTCCAAACGATGCAAGCGCATGACAGATTCCTCATTAACGAGATGGATTAGAATGTGTATCATGACTGATGCCTACCCTGAGTAATACTTTTAAGAGCTCATTCCACTAGAGCTTTTGGACACATCTTGGGTGGAGGAGAAAAATTGGCGCTTGCAGAGGATATTTGCAGAAAGTCACACTTCCACCATATGTTAGTAGAAGTCTCTTTGGATGCAAATTTTGGATAGAGTTATTAGTGTTTCTGTAGTCTGGTTTGTCCTTTTTCTACCACCCACTCTGCATCATGCCTACTACTTGGAATATTTTCTTCATCTTTCCTGAAGGATATTTAGCAGGATAACCCCTGCTAACTTGGTAACCTCTGCTAACTTGGCAAAGAGGCACCTTTTAATGTGGTGATTCTTTTTATTTAGCAGGGGGAGAGTAACTGGCCCTATCCACCCCCAGCACAGTACCTCCAGTGACTGTTGCTGGTGTCTATCTTGTGTTTCTTTTTAGATTGTGAGCCCTTAGGGGACAGGGATCCATCTTATTTGTTTGTTATTTCTCTGTGTAAACCGCCCTGAACAATTTTTGGAAGGGTGATATAGAAATAATAATAATAATAATAGTTGGACGTCTTCTCTCCCCACCTCATGCATCTGCTCCTTCTGCCCCTTATTTCTCCCATTTTGCTGAAGGAACAACTATTTATTTATTTATTTGACATATTTTTATACTGTCTAAAACTTGCATCTCTAGGTGGTTTACAATTAAAATCATTTAAAACATTAAATCAGTTAACAATTAAAATAATTTAAAACATTAAAACATTTAAAAACTAATATTAAATATATATATAAATCTAATTGAAAGCCTGGGTGAATAAATATGTCTTTTAAAAAGTTGCCAAAGATAAAATGTAAAGTGTGCCATCAAGTTGATTTCAAGGGAGGGTCTTATTCAACAGGGAATGCATTCCAAAGTCTAGGGCAGCAACGGAGAAGGCCCCTTCTCGAGTATCCGCCAAACGAGTTGGCAGAAACTGCGGACAAACCTCTCCAGAAGATCTAAACAGGAAGTGGGGCTCGTGATGAAGATGTTTTCTTAAATACCCTGGGCCTAAGCTGTTTAGGGCTTTATAGGTAATAACCAGCACCTTGTATTTTGCCCGGAAACATATCAGCAGCCAGTGCAACTCCTTCAAGACAGGAGTAATATGGTCTCTCCTAGATGACCCAGAGACCAACCTTGCCACCGCATTCTGGACCAACTGCAGTTTCGGACTGTGCAAAGGCAGCCTGACATAGAGCTCATTGCAGTAATCCAGCCTAGAGGTTACCAGCATATGTACCACCATTTTGAGGTCGTTCTTCTCAAGAAACAGATGCAGCTGGCGTATCAGCCGAAGCTGATAAAAAGCACCTCTGGCCACCGCCTCAACCTGGGACACCAGGGAGAGGTTCAGATCCAGAAGCACCCCCAGACTACGTACCTGTTCCTTCCAGGGGAGTGGGACCCCATCCAGAACCAGCCGATTAAAATTGTCTCCTGAGTTCCAACCCCGCACAATAAGTACTTCCATCTTATCAGAATTCAGCCTCAGTTTAAGAACCTAAGAATAGCCCTGCTGGATCAGGAACAAAGCCGATCTAGTCCAGCATCCTATTTCACACAGTGGCCCACCAGCCCGAAAACATACTGGTAGCCAGTGTATTTCTTTCAGCACAGAAGTAATATGGTCTCTCCGAAATGACCCAGAGACCAACCTGGCTGCCTTATTCTGGACCAACTGTAGCCTCCGGACTACGTACAGAGACAGCCCCACATAGAGCGCATTGCAGTAATCCAGCCTAGAGGTTACCAGCATATATACCACCATTTTGAGGTCGTTCATTTCAAGAAATGGATGCATCTGGCATATCAGCCAAAGCTCATAAAAAGCACCTCTGGCCTGGGACACCAGGGAGAGGTTCAGATCTGGAAGCACCCCCAGACTGTGTACCTGTTCCTTCCGGGGGAGCATGACCCTATCCAGAACTGGCAGATCAAAATCATCTCCTGAGTTCTGACCCCACACAATAAGTACCTCATCTTATCTGTATTCAGCCTCAGTTTGTTATCTCCCATCCAGCCCATTACCGCCTCCAGGGAGGCATTTAGGGAGGTTCACCCTGCACCAAATCTCCTAATGATCTCTCTCCCAGCAGTTTCATGTAGATGTCCAACAACAAAGAACAGCATTCTTTGTGGAAAAAATCTCTCACATTCGGGCCGACTTAGATTTCATCTCCACAATTACTTCAGTGTCTGATGTGGAGGTGTCCAGTGACTCCTTTTATGTGGTTAGGTTGGATCAGTTTCAGTTTATGACTCCTGATGATGTGGACAAGCTGATTGGAATGGTGAGGCCCACCACCTGTCCTCTTGACCCTTGCCCGGCATTGTTGTGTTTTAAATTTGTTTTGTTTTTATATAATGTTTTACTTTTGTTTTTATCTTGTTGTAAACCGCCCAGAGATGTAAGTTTTGGGTGGTATAAAAATATGTTAAACAAACAAACATTGGAGACTATATGGAGCCCTGAAGGACACAATACGATTGTTCATATTTTGAACAACAACTGTCTACAAGAGACACCGTCTGGAATGTGCCCGTGAGGTAGGAGCAAAAACACTGCAAAGCAGTGCCTCCCACCCCCAATCCCCTTAGACGTTCCAGAAAGATACTATGGTCAATAGTATAGAAAGCTGCAAAAAAATCCAAAAGGGCCAACAGAGTCACACTCCCTCTGTCAATTCCCAATTGGTGATCATCCATCAGGCTGACCAAGGCAGTCTTAACCCCATAGCCCGCCTGAAAGCCAGTCTGAAATGGGTCTAATGATTGACCAATAGTGATTGCCTCTTTGAGAACAGGGCATATGCTTACTGCCTTAAATGAAGCAATGGTCCAGCTTTTGTTGAAGAAGTTATCTGTAGATCCAGCTGGACTGGTTCATTGACATGGACAATTCCAAGTACTCTTTGATGAAGCTGAATACTTGCATCCTTTTCAGATTGGTTTCAAGTTTTGGGAAATAAACCACCATGGTCAACCTGATTAACAACCTTTTCAAGGAAAGAGAAAGGGAGTGTGAGCTTGTTGATTTTCCCAGACCCCTTATCAGATTTCAGTACCTTTGATCATATCCTTCTGGACCAACTCTCTGGGTTGAGAATTAGGGGTACTGATTTACAGAGGTTCTGCGTCTTCTTGATGTTAGGTTAGTGCTTAGAAACTATTTTTCCACCCTATTGGGAGTTGTCTTATAAGCTTCTGTATAGTTCAGTATCAACCCCCCCACTCCCCCGCGCTTTTTATTTTATTATTAGTTTGTTTGATTTCTATACTGCCCTTCCAAAAATGGCTCAGAAAAAGCCTTTAATGGCTTACATTAAAACAAACTAAAATCAATTAACTATTAAAATCAAACACTGTAAAAACAACATAAAACCATTATTAAAACAATTAAAACAGTTTGGGAAACCCTGGAAAACCAGGCCAAACCTTTATGGTTTAAAAACAGTTTAAACACCCTGGAAGGTCAGGCCAAACAGATAGATAGGTCTTAAGGACTCTCCTGAAGGCCAATAATGAACTCAGATTACGGATTTCTGCTGGGATTGTATTCCACAGCCCAAGAGCAGCTACAGAGAAGGCCCGCCTCTGAGTTGCCACCAGACGTGTTTGTGGTAACTGAAGACAGACCTCCTCCTCCTTAATGTGTGGTGGGGATCGTGCAGAAGAAGGTGCTCTCTAAGATAACTTGGAACTAAGCTGTTCAGGGCTTTAAAGTTAATAACCAGCACTTTGTATTTTGCCTGGAAACATATCGGCAGCCAACGCAGCTGTTTCAAAATAGGCATAATATGGTCTCTCCGGGTTGCCCCAGAGACCAATCTGGCTGTTGCATTTTGAACTAACTGAAGTTTCTGAACTACGTACAAAGGCAGCCCCACATAGTGTGCATTGCAATAGTCCAGCCTGGAGGTTACCAGCTGATGCACCACCGTTTTGAGTCGTCCTCTTCAAGGAATGGACGCAGCTGTCGAATCAGCTGAAGCTGATAGAAAGCACTCCGGGCCATAGCCTCTCAGAGATACCAGGGTGAGGCCTGGATCCAGGAGTACTCCCAATCTGTGTACCTGTTTCTTCCAGGGGAATGTAACCCCATCCAGCACAGGAAGATCTAACTCATCCCTCAGATTCTGAGCCCCTACATCCTCATGAAACTACTGGAGGAGCTTGCTATGAGATTTTTTTTTTTTCATTCATTCATTTTATATTTGTGAAGTGACTCAGGATGGTTTACATTAAAATCAAAAAGACCTGGAATAGCTGCCCCATAACCAGTTGATACACCCACTGATACAGAATAAAACAATTAAAATCAAGACCAGATTAAATCTCATTAAAATTTAAGGTCAAATGATATGCTATCAATATTTGGCAGTAATCTTTTATAATATTGGTGCACAGAACAATGGAAAATGCCTGATCCATTTGCCAAATACAAGATAACCTGTATGTATATCACCACAAGTACACTATGGCAGCTATGCATATCTATTTGAGCAGAGTGTTAGTCACTATAGTAATTCTTCAAATCCCACCTGTCATCTTGAGGATAATCAAATTATCAGCACAGCAGTATAGCTTCCAAACCCTTTCCTCATACTTCCTCCTTCTCTGCCCGTACTCATGTAGTCCTTTAGCTTTTCACTATGATATGCCTTATGCTTATATGTCAACTCCTACTTCAGAAGCAACAATTCAAACAACTGGAGGCATGAAAGGGTTGTTTGTGAAACAGTGTGTCTTTTTAAAAAATCAGTTTCACCTTTACCCTGGAGTGAAACAAGGTACTTGGCCTGTAACCTCGTCCTTTATCCACGCAGGAACCACATTATTACCTCATAAAAGTTCATGGCAAAGCTATTAAAAATTAAAAGGACATTTTCCTTTCTACAAAATGATTTGTTGCAAGTCAGAACTACCCAACTGACTGGGCATCATAACTCCCCTCAGCTTCATTATCATCCCCACCAGTTTAGTAATCATGTAACAATGAAGATGATGCTTTTTCTCAATATAGAACGCTGTATAGGAACACTGCCTCTGGTGGCAGGCCCACTTCAGGGGGTAACAAGGGCGAGGGCCAGGCTGTTCGGCTCAGGATCTCTCATGGTGTGTAAAGGTGGGCGAGTATTTTAAACCGGCTTCTGTTTCAAATCCTGGGTGAGTTGAGTTTTGATGTGCCTGGGTCTGTCTGGAGATGGGGAAACGGGGTCAGGGGCATAACAAGGCTGGAGTGGGCCCAGAGACAAAATTTTAAAATGGGCCCCTCGCTGATGCACACACACACTTCACAATATATAGTCATGTGACTTGCCTCATGTGACTTGCCTCTGGGGGGACCCTCGAGGCGTGGGGGCCCCCAGGCAGCCACCTCCCCTTGCCTAATGGTAGTTACTCCCCTGAATGGGGTGTATCCACTGGTTATGGGGCAGCTATTCCAGTGGTGGTGGGGAATAGAAGAAGTAACATTGACAGGTCAGCAGACCATTGCAGGGGAAGGGAAATCAACAACTTACTTACTGTTTCTCTTTCTGGCTGACCTGCCAGCTCTTTCACCTTTGGAAGCAATGCAAAGCACCCACAGAGCCTTGTCCTGCTCCTTTGTAAAGCCAGGTCAGTCCAAAGTAAACCTGAAATCATCCATGATTTGATTCTGGATAAAGGGGCCGATCTTGTATGTAATACAGAGACTTGGTTGGGGTTGCCTGGTGGCCCAGTCTGGTCTCAGCTCTCCCTCCACGGTACTCTGTTGAGAAGCGGGGGAGGGGAAGTGGGCAGGGAGGTGGAGTAGCTATGGTACGTAAGAACAATATCTCCCTTGCCAGGATACTTGTTGAAGTGTCTGACCATATTGAATGTGTGTAGCTAAGTTTGGGGACCAGGGATAGACTGGGACTTTTGTTGGTAGACCAATTGCCCCACTGCCAAAGGAGTCCCTAACTGAGCTGACGGACTTGGTCTCAGGTGTGGCATTGAAGTCTCCCAGGCTTCTTGTGCTGAGGGACTCCAATGTTCACTTTGGGACCAATTTATCCAGGGCAGCTCAGGAGTTTATATCGGCCATGGCAACTATGGGCCTATCCAAAGTGGTCTTGGGACCAACACACATTGCTGGTCACACTCTTGATCTGGTCTTTCACTCTGATCAGGGTGGTGTTCCATGGGTGGGGACTCCTTTAATTTCCCCATTGTCGTGGATGGACCACCATCTGGTTAAGGTTGGACTCACCACCACATCCCACCTCCGGGTCCTTCCGAGAAGGTTATTGCATCTAATAGGATTTCAAGAAGCCTTGGAGGGATTTAGTGTTGGCTCTGCTGTTGATCCTGTCAACATTCTGGTGGAGAATTGGAATAATCAACTCACCAGGGCAGAGCATATGATCGCTCCTAAGCATCCTCGCTTCAAAACTGCCCCTTTGGTATACGGAAGAACAACAGGGGCCAAAGTGGCGAGGTAGACGACTGGAGCGCAAGTGGAGAAAGACTTGACTTGAATCTGGCAGATTTTTACATGGAGTGCATTTGAAGATCTATGCTCAGGCGATATGTGCAGCAAAGAAGTCATTCTTTTCCTCCTGTATTGCGTCCACAAGTTCACATCCAGCGGAGTTGTTCAGGGTTGTGAAGGGGCTAATGTGCGCCCCTTCCCCCTTGAATCAGTACTTCTTGGAACCAACAGTTACTCACTATGACCTTTTGAATGCATTTTTTTGAGGATGAAATCTCTTGTATTCGAGCAGCTCCTCTTAACTGATGACTTTGGATCAGTTTCAGTTTGTGACTCCTGAGGATGTGGACAAATTGGTCAGAGTGGTGCGGCCTACCACCTGCCCTCTCGATCCTTGCCTGACATGGCTAATACTATCTGGCAGGGAGGCTGTTGTAGAGGGCCTGGTAGAGATTATAAATGCTTCTCTGAGGGAGGGCAGGAGGCCTCCTTGTCTAAAGGAGGCAATCATTAGACTGCTTCTGAAGAAGCGTGCCTTGGATCCCTCAGAGTTAAGCAACTACAGACCTTTCTCCAGCCTTCCATAGCTGGGCAAAGTGATTGAGAAGGTGGTGGCCTCCCAGCTCCAGACAGTCTTGGAGGAAACTGATTTTCTAGACCCATTTCAAACTGGCTTTCAGGCGAGCTATGGGGTGGAGACTGCCTTGGTCAGCTGATGGATGATCTCCCATTGGGAATTGACAGAAGGAGTGTGACTCTCTTGGTCCTTTTGGATCTCTTGGCGACTTTCAATACTATTGACCATAGTATTATTCTGGAACGTCTGAGGGAATTCGGGGGTGGGAGGCACTGCTTTGCAGTGGTTCCACTCCTACCTCACGGGAACATTCCAGATGGTGTCTCTTGGAAACTGTTAATCTTCAAAATCTGAACTTTTGTATGGTGTCCCTCAGGGCTCCATATTGTCTCCATTGTTGTTTAACATCTACATGAAACAGCTGGGAGAGATCATCAGGAGATTTAGTGCAGGGTGTTATCAATATGCTGATGGCACCCAAATCTATTTCTCCATGTCAACATCTTTGGTAGGATGCATAATCTCCCTAAATGCCTGCCTGGAGGCAGTAAAGGACTGGAAGAGGGGTAACAAGACAGTGGTGTCAGGAGGAAGTGTTTAGACTTGTTAGATTTGGGATACATTTTGGGGAAAGCGAAGCCTGTACAAAAGGGACAAGTTCCACTTGAACCAAGATGGAACCAGACTGCTGACACTTAAAATCAAGGTCAAAGAGCAGCTTTTAAAATGACACCTGGAAGATTGCTGGCAGGAACTGGGTGGTATCTTCTTCAGCCAGCAAAATACCCTAAGGTTTGTGGGTGAACATGTTTCAGATAAACCAGAAGGGGACAGAGTAGAGGCAGGAGCTGTGCAGAAAGAAACACAGGACAGCTTGCCAAATAGGTCAAATGATGATAATGGGGATAGCACACGCCAACACCATGTGAGAAATTCGGCATATAGGTCTCTATATACCAATGCAAGTAGCCTCCGAGCCAAGATGGGTGAGCTGGAGTGCTTTTCATTAGTAACCACTAATGAAAACATAGATATAGTGGGTGTAACAGAAACCTAATGGAATGGTGAGAACCAGTGGGAAATGAGTATTCCTGGATATAAACACTATAGAAGGAACAGGGAGGGGAGGATTGGGGGAAGAGTGGCACTGTATATCAAAGGGATAGATTTCAATCAGCTAAAAAACCTAGGTGGAGTCCTCCACAGAATCATTATGGGTAACATTACAAGGACTGAAAGGAAATGTCTTACTAGGGACGTGCTATCGCCCTCCAGATCAAAGCTCTGAAAGTGACTTGGAGAAACAGATAAGAGAGTCCTCAAGGAGAGACAGGGCAGTAATGGGTGACTTCAACTACCCACAAAAGGACTGGGTAAATTCACATTGGGGTAATGACAGAGAGGCCAAATTTTTAGACATGGTAAATGACTGTGCCTTAGAACAGTTAGTTGCTGAACCAACCAGAGGGATGGCTGCTTTGGACTTAATCCTGAGTGGTGCTCAGGACCTGGTGCAAGATGTCAGAGTTGCAGAACCATTGGGTAGCAGTGACCATAGTGCGATCCAATTCAGCATACATGCAAATGGAGAATTGTCAAGGAAGTCCAACACAGATGGACTTCAGAAGAGGAAGCCTCTCAAAAATGAGGGGACTGGTAAGAAGGATGTTGAAAGGGAAAGTTAGAAGGGTCAAATCGCTCCAGAAAGCATGGGACTTATTTAAAACCACAGTACTAGAAGCACAGTAGGAATGTATACCAAGAAGGAGGAAAGGTACCACCAAGTTCAGGAGGACACCAGTGTGGCTAACAAGTAGAGTAAGGGAAGCTATAAAAAGGAAGAAGACTTCCATCAGAAAATGGGAGTCCTGCCCAAATGAAGAGAATAGGAAGGAACATAAACTCTGGAAAAAGAAATGCAAGGAGACAATAAGGGATGCAACGAGAGAGTTTGACGAGCATATAGAGAGGTGTCAAGGGGAATAACAAAAACTTCTTTAAATATATCAGAAGTAGAAAACCTGCCAAGGAGGTGGTTGGATCCTTAGATTATGAGGGTGTGAAAGGGATTATTAAGGAGGAAAAGGAGATTGCAGAGAAGCTGAATGAGTTCTTTGCATCTATCTTCATGGTAGAGAATATTGACCATACAGCCTCTCTAGGATTGAGCTTTTCAGATTTAGCAGCTGACACTAAATTTGCAGATGACCCTAAACTGTTTAGGGTAGTGAAATCCACAACAGATTGTGAGGAGCTCCAAAAAGATTTCTTCAAACTTGGTGAGTAGGTGACAAAATGGCAAATGGGGTTCAATGTAAGCAAGTGTAAAATGATGCACATTGGGGCAAAAACAACTTCACATATACGCTGATGGGATCTGAGGTATCGGTGACTGACCAGGAGAGAGATCTTGGGGTCATAGTGGACAGCTCATTGAGTGTCATCTCAGTGCGTGGCAGCTGTGAAAAAGGCTAATTCCATGCTATGAATCATTAGGAAGGGGATTGAAAATAAAAATGCACATATTACAATGCCCTTATACAAATCTATGGTGCGGCCACATCTGGAGTACTGCGTACAGCTTCAGTTATCGTTTCTTAAGAAGGCTATTGTAGAACTGGAAAAGGTGTAGAGGAGGACAACCAAAATGATCAGGGGCCTGGATTACCTTCCTTATGAGGCTAAGCTACAGCATCTGGGGCCCTTTACCTTGAAAAAGAGGCAACTAAGGGGAGATATGATCGAGGTATATAAAATTATGCATGGAGTGGAGAGGGTGGAGAGAGAGAAATTTTTCTCCCTCACAACACTAGAACCAGGGGTCACTCCATGAAACTGAAGGTTGGTGAAATATAGGACCGACAAGAGGAAGTACTTTTTCACAGAGTGCATAATTAATCTATGGAATTCTTTGCCATGGGATGTGGTGATGGCCACCAGCTCGGATGGCTCTAAAAGGGGCTTAGACAGATTCATGGTGGACAGGTCTATCGGTGGTCTGGTGGCTGTGGGCCATCTCCAGCCTCAGAGGCATGATGCCTCTCAATACGAGTTGTAGGGGAGCAACAGCAGGAGAGAGGGCATGCACATACCTCTTGCCTGTGGGATCCCCAAAGGCATCTGGTGGGCCACTGTGTGAAATAAGATGCTGGACTAGGTGGGTTTTGTGCCTGATCCAACAGGGCTGTTCTTGTGTTCTTAAACTGAAACTGAATTCTGATAAGATGGAGGTACATATTGTGCAGGGTTGGAACTCAGGAGACGATTTTGATCAGCTGGTTCTGAATGGGGTCTCACTCCCTCGGAAGGAACAGGTACGTAGTCTGGGGGTGCTTCTGAATCTGAACCTCTCCCTGGTGTCCCAGGTTGAGGCTGTGGCCAGAGGTACTTTTTATCAGCTTCAGCTGATACGCCAGCTGCGTCTGGTTCTTGAGAAGAACAACCTCAAAACGGTGGTACATATTTTTCATCCAGTTCTGTTGTTCCTAGCTGCAATAAGTTTAATGGGTTAACAGTACAATTTGGCAATGGAAAGTCTTTGTTTGCTTTTAGGCAATGATATAATGAGCCATTTAAAAGTGTGGGGGGGATAGTTTATTTTCAGTTCTGCACTTTATTTTTATTAGTTTTCTACAGATCAATCTGACTTCCAGTTCATCTTTTAACACAGTTATAATAAACATTATAACTCTCTCATGTGAATATTTTCTTCGTATTTATATATCTAGTTATTATGTCCTAATCCTTGTTTTCATCACCATAGTAATCTATTAGTTTCATTACTATAACTAATGCCCCAACTGTTATTTTTACATTTCTACCTCCGTTAATAAATCCAAATTCACATTGTTTTTCATATACTGCAAAAAGGGTTTCCAATCTTCTACAAAGTTTTCTTTATGACTATCTCTTACTAATACAGTGATTTTTGCCTTTTCTGCATATTCATATGCCTTCATCAACCATTCTTCTTTTGCTGGAATTTCTGCAGATCTCCATTTCTGAGCAAGAACCATTCTAGCCGCCATGATATGATATAGGAATAAATTTCTGTTTTCTTTTGAGATTTCTTCATTAATTATGCCCAACAGAAAGGATTCAGGTCTCTTATGAAATACACATTTAAAAATCTTTTTAAGTTCATCATAAATCATATCCCAAAACCTCTTTACCTCTCTGCAGAACCACCACATGTGATAGGACCCCTTGCTATCTTTACATTTCCAGCACTTATTAGGTACATTTTTATACATTAAAGCTAGTTTCTTAGGTGTTAAATACCACCTGTACATCATTTTTTATTAAATTTTCTTTTAAATTTTAACACGCAGTAAATTTAAGATCTTTCTTCCATAGCTTCTCCCAGGTCTCTAAGTTAATATTATGACCTACATCTTGTGCCCATTTTACCATTGTTGATTTTACCACTTCATGTCTTGTTTCTTCACATAATAACAAATTGTACATTTTGGTAATTAGTTTTACATCACTTTCACATAACTCTATTTCAAATTTTGATCTCTGCTCTTCAAAGCCTATTTTCAAATCTTTTTAAAAAACCTCATTTAACTGATAATATTGAAAACAGTTGGTCACTCTATCTTTTAGTTCTTCCTCCTTTTTCTGTTCCCATTTATTATCACACTTACTCAACACTTCATTATATGCTGGCATTTAGATAGTTTGTTTTCAGAAAACAAATTCATTTGAGTTGTTTTTGTCTTTTAAAATCCTTCTGGAACTTCTATATTGCACTGCAACTTTATCAGTTTCTAGAGGAACATGTATTTCATAACCCACCTTTTTCCTTCTAAGATTTGCTTGACTTTTACATTATGATGGTAGAGAGGACATGGAGAGTGTGTGGATGATGTCCTTTGCTTTGATAACACTGATTAATTAACCACATGTTAGTTTCTCTGGGGCTGACTGAACAGCAATGAAGATGAGATTGGCCAGGCACTTTCATATTTTGTTTTGAGACCTGTATATATGTACTCCACTGACACTTAATGCAATAGACGTTTCATTGACAGTTAATAAAATGGTATAGGCTAGTGCACAATAATATAATCTTTATACAAGTTTGGATGTTAAACCCAAGAGATCTTGAGGCAATTGTGGACAAATACATTTTGCATTGTTACTTTATTTTACTAGTGTCTCAGATGACTAGGCAGCATTTCCATCATTTTAAGGTATTCTGTTATTAAGCTATTTTCTGTGACATGAATCTGCATAAAATTGTAAGACAAGCTGAACTGGATACTGGCTGAAAGAAAGTTTATTTGTTTGTGACCTGATGTTGTTTTTGCCAGCACTGCTGAGCAAATGTTCAGTCTTCTTGAAAATCAGATCAGTTTACATTTTTTGTTGGCGTAACTTCAGAAATAAAAGGGATTGACAGACAGAGGCAGGGGAGAAAGAAACAAAGCCACATGGTTGAAACCTGCAGTTAAGACTACACCAAGCCTCATAGTTGCTTGGAACAAGTAAGGAACTTCAGTGCAGGCTGGTTCTGAGTTTACTACATGAGATTCTAGTATCCCATGTGTAGGGGAGGCATTCACAGAATCAGAGACTCCCCCCACCAGTCACCCTAAATTGGGAAACTCTCCTTTTCAGGCATCCATTTTATTGTAGATAAGGGCTGAGGGGACACATTTTCTCATTGCCTAGTCAGTGTATGTGTCATTATTAATTAGTTATTAATAGAGTACTCCTGTTTGTCTGATTTTGCAACTGAGTTTCTGTTTTTATTGGAGAATTCCCAGTTGCCATTTTTAATTGAATTCCCCAATCTTCCAGACTTCTCTCCAGTGCTTGTACCTCTGTTCAGTTACTCTAGCGCTCCTAAAACCTTCATTTTCATTACCTTTGTTTTTGTCCGCATTCTGAGTCATGAAGTCAGAGTGTAAAACTGTTTTAATAGTCACTCATCCAGGAAGTATATGATGGCTACTTTTTCAGACATTGCCATACGATACAGATATAGGAGCGAGGAATCACAGGTGAAGTGGGCCTATTAACAGAGGCCATAAAACTGGACTAATGGATATGAACAGATCCAAAGTAAGATACTTTCCCTGGATGCTATTACTCTTATTTTATTACTGCTCTACAGATAGTACTTAAAAATAACTGTACGTTCACTTATGTGAATTTGTGCAGTGAAATACTCTCTGTACAAATTGAGAGTACAGTTTCTGCCCTTACTCTGTGTTCTTTAAACTAATACGCAGCACAATCTTATACATGCTTACTTGGAAATAAGTCTCACTGACCAATGTGTTCTGCAGTGTTCTCAAATCCACTGGCATTGTGTTAGTCTGCATATCAGCCTTAAACATATAGATAGATAGATAGATAGATAGATAGATAGATGTAGATTTCTATATAGATAGATATGTATGAATATATATCTTGAGTCATAAAGAGATAGCAATCCAAATAAAATGAATTCTGAAACTGAGCTCCATCAGCACTAAGACACTGATGACAATTGTAGAGCTTCTTCTCTGATGAAACATATATATCTGGTGGTGGGGAACAGAAGAAGTAATGTTGGCAGGTCAGTAGGCCATTACAGGGGAAGGGGCTTGGAAACTTAATAGCTGTTTTCCCTTTCAGCTGTCCTGTCAGCTCTCTGACCTTGGGGAGCAGTGCCAACCAACCTTGGAACCTCACCTTGCTCCTTTGTAATGCCAGGTCGGTCCAGAACAAATCAGAAACCATCCATGATTCGATTCTGAATTAAGTTGCTGACCTGGTATGTATTACAGAGACCTGGCTGGGGGCCCTGTCTGGTCCCAGCTTCTCCCTCCAGGTACTCCCTCCAGGGAGTGCAAACAGGTTTGGGGGTTCGAGGTTTTGTTTCGAGGATTCGACAGTTTGACCCTTGCAGATCAACCCACGCAGAGGCTATGTGTACAGGCGCCCAGCCCCCATCATGTTAAAACAATTACAGTTAAAACATTACAATTTAAATTTTAAAACAACCTTTTAAAACAATGTTAAAACCATTAAAACAATATTTAATTAAAAGCCTGGGTGAATAGATGCATCTTTAAAGACTTTTTAAAAGTTGTCAGAGATGGGGAGGCTCTTATTTCAGCAGGGAGCGCATTCCAAAGCTTTGGGACAGCAGCAGAGAACGCCCGTTCCCAGGTAGCCACCATACGACCTGGTGGCAACCGCACATGGACCTCTCCTGATGATCTCAATGTTGCTTTTTCCAGAAGCAAAATCCTGATTGCCAGAGTTGGAGCTGGGCAAAGGTAGGTTTTCTTTTTTTAGGGAAATCAGTACAGCAGTAGCACAGACAGAAGAACCAAAGAATCTGGGAGGCAGTTAGGGGCAGAATAAGGTTAGGTTAGAATAGGCAAGGCAGAAATAGGATTCCAGGGAGTAAACCATATTGATGTGATGTGAACTGTAGTCTTTCACACAACTTCACTGGGGAGGGTGGGCAGGAGCCCACCTGCTTTCTCTAGCAGATGAGTGGCCATGTCCTTATCTCTGATGCTCCACGCAATTCTGTGATGGAATGAAACGCTGTGAGCAGGAGGACTTTTTGTCCCTCATCCCAGGTTGCCATGGGGCACAAGCACAGTGGCTGCTCTCATTAGAGCAGCTGCTGCACTTGGAATGGCTGCTCCGCCCCAGCTCACTGCCAGAAATGACGGGGGGCTGGGGAGAAGCAATTTAACTTGGCAGCAATTGCCCAGACAGTTGCTGACCAAGGTTAAGCAAACCACAGGATTAAAAAGTGGGGCTTTATGCGGGTGCAGTGCCAGGAGTGAACTCGGTCCCCACGCTTCACATGCACAGCCTAACCCAGGCTGGGCTGCCCTAGTCTGGGTTAGGCTGCACATGTGAATACCCATGTCATGTTGCATATGAGGGAAAACACCCCTTTTCTTCCTGTTATATGGCAATAACAAATAGTCAACTTGGGGCTATATGACTATAATACAATCATATTATCATAATATTAATAGAGAGAAGTAGCCGGTTTTTGTCTGTCGCAAAAGACCCAAAATAAAACTCTGATCCCTCCCTCATCTTAGAACTATGTAGGTTTGCAGGGAAAGGTAAAGGAACGGTGCAGGTTTGTTTTAAGGAGCCATAATCAACAGTTGCATGTGCTCATTTTAATAAGCCTAAGCTATAGTCGCGGCATTCATTTGCCCTAAATGGGAAAAAACCCAATCAAACACTGGGCTGATTCACTCAATGAATCTAATGTTAGTTTGATGGGAATCGGAGATCCCACCATGTACTCCCATGGAGCATGTTGTGTGAACGAAGAATTTATCACTAGTCTCTGCGTGGCAATCTTCCAATCCAACACGAAACCGAGGTCCATAGTCAGGATATAAAGTTGGTTTGACCATGTTGGTTCATGTTGGGTTGGTACATTGCCAGGTAGAGATAAGTGAAAATCTTAAGTTCACATGACATGCTCTGCAGATTCATCGTGTGAATTGCCCACAATGTAACTGTGCAGTATACACAAATACTGCCAGGAAGCTCTGACTCCACACTGATGTGAAAGGAAAGCCTGCCTCTCCCACTCTCTGTAAGGACAGTATACTTGGGAGGAGATTCTCTCCATGATTGGTAATGTTGAGTAATGCTCTTCAGACAAACACTATCTTCATAGTGAGCCCTGGAGTAGGAGTGGGGAAGGTTCAAAACATAGTGCCTTACAGGCACTGTGCAGGCCTTACTAAATCCAGACTTTACAGGCATGTTCTTGTGGATATTGTACTGGGATAGAGCATCCATAGGAGAGGAGAGCTGGTCTTGTGGTAGCAAGCATGACTTGTCCCCTTAGATAAGCAGGATCTGCACTGGTTGCATATGAAAGGGAGACTAGAAGTGTGCACATTGTAAGATATTCCCCTCAGGGTATGGAGCCGTTTTGGGAAGAGCAGAAGGTTTCAAGGTCCCTCCCTGGCTTCTCCAAGATAGGGCTGAGAGAGACTCCTGCCTGCAAACGTGGAGAAGCCAATCCCAGTCTGTGAAGACAATACTGAGCTAGATAGACCAGTGGTCTGACTCAGTATATGCCAGCTTCCTATGTTCCTATCCATGATTTCCCGATTACCAGAATAGGGGCTAAAGATCTTTGATCATCTGTGAGTTGGAGGCAAGAGTGTTCTAGCAAGTTTTATTGCTAGATTTATTGGTTAGCAATTATTTTTTGTGCATCAATTATGAACATAGGATTCTGCCTTCTACTGAATCAAACCAGTGGTTTATTTAGCAATAGCAATAGCACTTACATTTATATACCGCTTTATAGCCGGAGCTCTCTAAGTGGTTTACAATGATTTAGCATATTGCCCCCAACATTCTGGGTACTCATTTTACCGACCTCGGAAGGATGGAAGGCTGAGTCAACCTTGAGCCCCTGGTCAGGATCGAACTTGTAACCTTCTGGTTACAGGGCGGCAGTTTTACCACTGCACCACCAGGGGCAGTATATTTAGCTCAGTATTATCTTCCCTGACTGGCACTAGTTATTTTGGGCTTCAGGCAGCGGTTTTTCCCAGCCCTGCTTGGAGGTACCAGACATTGAACATGGAAGTAAAAGATTCAGATATGATAGAAGGGGACAGAGTAGAACAACATAAAGATCAGGCAGAAGGCTGTGATATCTTCTGCTATCTGGTCAAAGAGATCAAAGAGCCAAAAGAAAGATAGCATACACCAGGTAAGAGATTCAACATATAGGTGCTTATATGCCAATGCCAGAAGCCTCCGAGCCAAGATGGGAAAGCTGGAGTGCTTGGTTGCTAATGAAGAAATGGATATAGTGGGCATAACAGAAACATGGTGGAACAGTGAGAACCAGTGCGACACTGTTATCCCTGGATATAAACTCTATAGAAAGGACAGGGAGGGGCACCTTGGAGGTGGTGTAGCACTGTATGTTAAAGAAGGGATAGAATCTAACAAGCTAGAAAACCTAGACGGACTGGAGTCCTTCACAGAAAACCTTCACATAAACCCTGTGGGTGACAATACAAAGCCTGAAAGGAAATGTGCTACTGGGGATGTGCTATCACCTCCGGATCAAAATGATGACAGTGACTGGGAGGTGCAGAAGGAAGTCAGGGTGAGGCAGGGCAGTAATAATAGGTGACTTCAATTACCCACACATAGAAGCTATTCACATGCACGGAGGAAACCGGGCTAAGGGAGCCACCCCAGTTTCCCCTGCACATGTGAACCTCTGGGAGCTGTGTGGCTCCTGGTGATTAGTCCACTTAATTGCCCCCCCCCTTAAACGAGGTTAGTGGAGCGAGCACGCCGCTAACCCCATTTAGTTGATTGTGAGTTGGCGCAGCTCTGTGCCATGGTGGCTTGCTAGTAGACCTCCTACCAGGAGGCAACAGCAAGCCTCCTGGCCTCGGGGGTCTCCCTAGAATGCCCTGCGCACTCATGCGGGGCATCCGGGGATTTCTGGAGGCTGGGCAGCCTACGATCCCGCTGCCAGAGCAACTCGATGGAGCTGGTAGTCATGTGGGTGGATGATCCGGCCTCCCTGGGCTAGCCTGATTACCATCTGCGAGGAGGGCAGGCTTGATCCGCTCTCCCCGCAGAACCCTATTAGGCTCTACACACCAATCGTGTGTAGAGCCTCATTGAGTACATTCACAGTCAGGTAATGACAAAGAGGTCAAATTTCTAGATACGCTGAATGACTGTGCAGTTGGTCTGCACAGATATGCTGAATGACTAGAACAGTTGGTCTAAGAGAGAACACAGAGAGGGTGACCTTGGACTTAATCCAGAGAGAAAGCGACCTTGGAATAGCACCCAGGACCTGGTGCATGATGTCAGTGTCATGGACCCTTTAGGGGACAGTGACCATAGTGCGATCAAATTCAGCATACATTTGGGAGATAATTGCTATGGAAGCTAACAGAGACACTTTGAACTTCAGAAGAAGAGGGGACTTCTCCAAAATGAGTTTAGTGAAATGAAAACTGAAAGGAAAAATCAGGCGAAACACTTCGCTCCAGAATGCATGGTTTACTTAAAACCACAATACTAGAAGCTCAATAAGAATATATACCAAAAAGGAGGAAAGGGTGGGAGGATGCAGGCATGGCTAACAGGTAAAGTCAAGGAAGCTATAAAGGGGAAGAAGACTTCCTTCTGAAATAGGAAGGCCTGCCCTAATGAAGAGAACAGAAAGGAACACAAATTCTGGCAAAAGAAATGCCAGGTGACAAAAAGGGAGGTGAAAAGAGAGTTTGAGGAACATTTACCTAAAGGATTGAGGAACATTTAGGTAAAAGGAATAACAAAACATTCTTTGAATACATCAGAAGCAGAAAACCTGCCAGGGAAGCGGTTGGGCAGTTAGACAATGAGGGAGTGAAAGAGATTATTAAGGAGGATATGGAGGTTGAAGAGAAGTTAAGTGAGTTCTTTGCATCCATCTTCACGGCAGAGGATACTGAGAATATACCTGTTCCTGAACTAGGCTTTTGGGGGATGGAGGCTAAAGAACTGAGTCAGATAGAAGTGACAAGAGCTGAAGTTCTAAACTGTCTGGAAAACTAAAAACTAGCAAATTGCCAGGCCAGACAGCATCCATCCAAGAGTCCTCAAAGAACTCAAATGTGAAATTGCCGACTTTGCAAAAATATATAACTTATCCCTACAATCAGGCTCTGTACCAGAGGACTGGAAAATAACACTGATTTTCAAAAAGAGATCCAGGGGTGATCCAGGAAATTTCAGGCCGGTTAGCTTAACATCTGTTTCAGGCAAATTGATGGAAAGCATTCTCAAGGATAGCAATAGCAATAGCAATAGCACTTACATTTATATACCGCTCTATAGCCGGAGCTCTCTAAGCGGTTTACAATGATTTAGCATATTGCCCCCAACATTCTGGGTACTCATTTTACCGACCTCGGAAGGATGGAAGGCTGAGTCAACCTTGAGCCCCTGGTCAGGATTGAACTTGCAACCTTCTGGTTACAGGGCGGCAGTTTTACCACTGCGCCACCAGGGGCTCAATAAAATAGGATAAAATTGTAAAGCACATAAAAGAACAAGCCCTGCTGGGAGAGAACCAGCATGGCTTCTGCAAAGGGAAATCTTGCCTCATGAACCTTTTGGAGTTCTTGGAGAGTGTCCACAGTTGTATGGATAAAGATAATCCAATTGACATAGTATACTTGGACTTCCAAAAAGCATGTGACAAAGTTATTCATCAAAAATGCTAGAAAAAACTTAGCAGTCATGGGATAAGGGGACAAGTACATATGTGGATTGGTAACTGGTTGAAGGACAGGAAACAGAGGGTAGGGATAAATAGAGAGTTTTCACAATGGAGGGAAGTCAGAAGTGGGGTTCCCTCAGGGATCTGTACTGAGACTGGTACTTCTTAATTTATTCATAAATGATCAAGAAGTAGGTGTAAGCAGCAAGATGGCCAAATTTGCAGATCATACCAAGCTCTTTCGGGTAGTGAAATCCAAAGCAGATTTTGAGGAGGTGACTGACCAGGAGAGGGATCTTGGGGTCATGGTGGATAGCTCACTGAAAGTGTCCACTCAATGTGTGGCAGCTGTAAAAAAGGCCAGTTCCATGCTAGGGATCATTAGGAAGGGGACTGAAAATAAAACTGCTAGTATTATAATGCCCTTATATTGAATTGTATAATTAGTGATTCGCACAGATTGGCGAGCGGGAAGTCAACATGTGTTTAATTGGAGATTGTTAAGATATGTAAAAACCAATAAAATTTTAAAAGCAGAATATTATAATGCCCTTATACAAAACTATAGTGCAGCTACATTTCGAGTACTGTATACAATTCTGGTCACCAGATATAAAAAAGGACATTGTAGAACTGGAAAAGGTGCAGAAGAGGGCAACCAAGATGATCAGGGGCCCAGAGCACCTTCCTTATGAGGCAAGGCTACAACACCTGGGGCTTTTTAGTTTAGAAAAAAAGACGACTGCGGGGAGACATGATCGAGGTCTATAAAATCATGCATGGTGTGTAGAAAGTGGATAGAGAGCATTTTTTCTCCCTCTCACATAACACTAGAACCAGGGTCATTCCATGAAATTGATTGCCATGAAATCTAGGACCAACAAATGGAAATACTAGGGATGTGCAAAAAATTTCGGGCACAGAATGATCTGTGCCCGAAACGAACAATTTCGGGTGATTCGGGGCCGAACCGAATCACCCCCGATGCCCCCCGAATTTTTTCGGGCACGAGCCGAATCACCCGAATTTCGGGCACAAAAAATTCGGGTGATTCGGTTCATGGTTGATTTTTGGCGATTTTTTAAAGTTTTAGTGACTTTGGGGCAGTTCGGGGGCATAGCATGGGATTTGGGCAAAAGGAGTGGGGTGGGGTGGTAGTGCCTAATGGGTGCAGGCTACCACCCCAATTTCAGGGGGATTGGGCAAAGGGCTGATTTTTGGTAAATTTCTGAAATTTTCATGTCTTTGGGGCAGATTGGGGAATATTGGGGCAGAAAGTGGGGGCTGGGGCAGAATAGTGGGGTGGGGTGGTAGTGCCTCATGGGTGCAGGCTACCACCCCAATTTCAGGGGGTTTGGACAAAGGGGTGATTTTTTGAGAATTTTTGAAGTTTTGGTGACTTTGGGGCAGTTTGGGGGCAGAAAGTGGATCTGCCCCAAAGTTTTTTCTGAGGTGTGAATTCTCATTCTATCATAGCAAATGAGATTTTTTTCAATTAAACAACTCTCATGACCCCACTTTCACTTTTTCACACTTTCCTTTACTATGAATAATATGAGGAAGTAATCAATTTAGCACACTTCACCTTATGAAGACAAACCTCATACAAATAAATTCACCATAATTCACCCCTCTGCCCAATCACTCTTAAATTGGGGATGGGTGGTAGCCTCCAGCCATCAGGCACTATCTACCAGCCCACCCCACTCCTTTGGGGCAGATCCACTTTCTGCCCCCAAACTGCCCCAAAGTCACCAAAAATTCAAAAATTCTCAAAATATCACCCCTTTGTCCAAACCCCCTGAAATTGGGGTGGTAGCCTGCACCCATGAGGCACTACCACCCCACCCCACTATTCTGCCCCAGCCCCCACTTTCTGCCCCAATATGCCCCAATCTGCCCCAAAGACATGAAATTTTCAGAAATTTACCAAAAATCAGCCCTTTGCCCAATCCCCCTGAAATTGGGGTGGTAGCCTGCACCCATTAGGCACTACCACCCCACCCCACTCCTTTTGCCCAAATCCCATGCTATGCCCCCGAACTGCCCCAAAGTCACTAAAACTTTAAAAATTCACAAAAAATCAGGACTTTGCCCAATCCCCCTGAAATTGGGGTGGTAGCCTCTACCCATTGGGCACTACCACCCCACCCCAAAATTTTGCCCCTGGGCCCCTTTTTACCCCCCCGAATCGATTCGGATTCGGATTCGGATTAAATCCGAATCCGAACCGAATCAAGGGTGATTCGGGTGACCCAGATTCGGGCACAAAACAGAATGGGGGTGATTCGGCTCGGGTCCGAGCCGAATCACCCGAAAATCCGAATTGCACACCCCTAGGAAATACTTCTTCACACAACGCATAATCAACTTGTGGAATTGTCTGCCACAGGATGTGGTGACAGCCAACAACCTGAATGGCTTTAAGAGGGGTTTGGATAACTTCATGGAGGAGAGTTCTATCAACGGCTACTAGTCTTGAGAGCTATAGGCCACCTCCAGCCTCAGAGGCAGGATGCTTCTGAATACCAGTTGCAGGGGAGTAACAGCAGGAGAGAGGGCATGCCCTCAGCTCCTGCCTGTAGGCTTCCAGATGCATCTGGTGGGCCACTGTGTGAAACAGGATGCTGAACTAGTTGGGCCTTAGGCCTGATCCAGCAGGGCTGTTCTTATGAAGATTTTGCATGCAAGCATGTGCTCTACCAATGAGCTACAATTTTCCCCTTTTATTTTGTGCCCTGAGCCAAGTTTATTAATCCATAGTGATTGTCCTAATATTGAGTCCACACACAACAATCTGGTGAGCTCAGTGTTATATGTGTGATAGAATATGTATATAAAGATTAATAACTCAGCTCGTAGTCTTGTAATCAGAAGTTTTCTTATCAGGAGCCTTTCAGAAATCTGACATTCTGCATGGAATGTGCCAGTGGCAGAAATGTAGTACTCAGTGAAGGCTGTTGCAGTCAAATTCCACACACATGAATTATGACAAGTTAGGCTGACTGTTCTGTGGTTTGTTGTGTCTGGTTTGGTTCCTACTTTTAAAGTTGCAGTTGCATTTGGTCATTTGAATTTTGTTTTCATAGTCTGGCCAAACCAGCTGGATCCCCATGCGCTGCAGGGGAACATAAAACTTTCAGACTTTGAGTTAAAGTGCTCAATAGATAAGAAGAATCTTGTTACATCATGTGCACTGTCTTTTGGGGTTACTCTAGTATATTCCATTTTATTTGATTGGACACTGAACAAGGCAAAGAAGCAGTTTAATAGAAAGAAGAAAACACTTTGGGTACAATCCACATCGATCATTATCAGTGGAAATTTTGCCTTGTTTGTAGTGATGTGCAGTATGCCCCATGTACGTAACATTTTGTATTTGCTAATGAGAGATAAGTTTCCCCAGTACAACTGTTTCAGTCCAGTGGGTGAATCCTCTATAATAAAAGGCTTGGGTGTGCGCCTGTGTCTCTGCGGAGCGCATGCCCAGAATGTCCAAGAAAGGTATGGCCGCAGGTACAAGGCGGCCATGTTGCCTCTCTGCGCGAAAGGAGGAGAAGCAGGGACTGGGGAGGGCGGAGGCGGCAGCGGCGGGGCCGGCCCTGCCGCTGAAGCGGCCGCAAGAAGCTCAAATGCCGACATGTGGGAACCGGGAGGGGGCCAGGAGGGGAAGTCGGCAGAGGCGAGCTGGCGGCCGCAGCGGCGGCGGAGACCAGCCGATGGCCGCAGCGGTGGCGGAGGCCAGCCGGCGGCCGAGGTGAGCCGGCGGATGAAGCGGGGAAGGGGAGCCGGTGGCCGCGGCCGCAGCGAGGAAGGCGAGCCGGCGGCCATGGCCGCAGCGAGGGCGGGTGGTCTCCGTGGTGGTGCGCCAGCAATTAGCGCCTGTTATTTTAACGGGCTTAAAAATACTAGTGGAGTATAACATGTTTATGTGTTGAATGAGTATCTAAACATTGTGCCAGCACAGGCTCTGGAATTCTAAGATCTGCATATGAACATCTTACAACAGTTGGCTGGGATGGGAAGCACTACCCCCCACACTGCTGTGCCAGAAATAAACCAGAATTGATTTCTGTCTCTTTAAGCATGCTTTCCAGTAGACTTATGAGATAATCTAGCATTCTGTGTCTGTGTGTCCATGTGTGTATTCTTCCGTGTGTCCCCCACTATCAACTTTGCAATGCCTGGACCAATATGAACCAAATCGGAAACAGTTGTAGGACACATAGGGACATCTCAGTGGCGTAGTTGGTGATGATTTCATCCATGCTGATCCAAGATGGTGGGCATGTAAACTTTTGAGGCCCAAGTTAGCTAACTTGTGAACTGCCTAATGGGTTTGAACCAAATTTGCTACAGCTGTAGGGACACATAGGGATGCCCAAATGGCATGGTGTGTGGTGATGTCATCCACTTCAATTCAAAATGGTGGCCACTTGAACATCTGAGGTGCAAGCGGGCTAATTTGTGGCCTGCGGGACACCTTAGTGGTGTAGTTTGTGATGATGTCATCCACACCAAGATGGCATATGCATGAATGTTTGAGGCGCAAGCAGGCTAATTTGTGGATTGTCTAACTGATTTGAATGAAATTAGGTACAGTTCTGGTAGTAAGTGGCACACAGGGACACCTCAGTGGTGTAGTTTGTGATGATGTCATCCACCCTTATTCAAGATGGCGGAACCAAAAACCTTTGAAGTGTAAGTGAGCTAACCTGCGAACCACTTAACTGATTTGAATGAAATTTGCTACAGCTGTAGAGACACATAGGGGCGAAGATTGTGATAATGCCATCCACCATAACTTAAACTTTTGCATAAACTTTTGAGGCACAAGTGCCTTAACTTGAGGACTGTGTAACCAATTTGAACCAAATTCAGAACAACTGTAGTGAGTGACACACAAGGACACCTCAATAGTGCAGTTTATAATGATGACATCCACCCCGATTCAAGATGGCGGACACATGAACATTTGAGGTGCAAGAGATCTAACTTGTGGACCTCAATTTGCACTGTATTCAGTCCAGATGTAGATATAGTGAAAGGAATGTAGGCTGATTAGTTCTTACTAGAACAACTTGTTTTTAAATCAAGACAGTGTACAACATGATTAAACAGAGTAGAATACATGATAAAAAATGGAACAGTATAAAAGTCAGCAGCAAAGAACAAAAGAGATTTCATTCCCCACATAAAACAATCACAGAAGATGAACAAAGGCTTACTTGAACATAAAGAGAGGTGGGGTCAGATGGATCGCCAGTGGATTCCATAGAGTAGGGACTTCTGTAACTATCTCCCGCAGAGTTGGGTCATGCATGTGGACCTTTCTGGAAGTTCTTATGGGCTGGGCAGATTCATGTGGGGCTCATGAGTTTACTGGAGTGTCTTTCCCTGCTCATATCTTATGCAAAGCTGCAGCAGCAATAAACTGCACCAGCCAGTTCATGGTGCTGGGCTACCTGTTTATTTAGTCAAAAATGTTTAATTTTTACGTTAGCTGGATTCTAAAAAAAAATGTCCTAAGTGTAATGTACAAACAATTTAGCCTGGCGGATAATGATAAATCTGGATATGAGAAGGAGAAGGCATAGTTGCTAAATGACTAGGTTTTTCAGGAGGGCTGCCTGAAGAAACCATAAAAACGGAGTTATTAAAATACTTTTCCTCCTGCTGCATTATATATAGAAATTTGTAACCAAGTGACTGTGAATGTTAACTCTATTGCCAGTATGTAGAAATCTGTCTTGTTAAATACTTCCTTAGTGTAATTTTTGTTTGTACTGGCAACACTGGAAATCACATGGCAGGCTGAGGTGCTCTTTGGATGACTTTCCTGGGAGATAAAGAAAACCACAGGGATGTGGCAAGGTTGTGTTTTGTGCCAAGAATGCTGAATGTTCGGGAGGTTAGCCTTTGGTGGCGTTGCTGTTGTCATTGGTTCTAAAGAGAGTCTGACAAGTGACTGAGATGAGTTCACAATATAGATTAACAGGATAAGAAATTGAAAACCTGCTACAAAAGATTTTACTGTAACAATAAAAAAGAGGGACCATGAAGGGATGAGCGAAATGTTTCTTGGCCATAAAGGTAATGTGTTTATAAGTTCTGAAATGGCATTTACTTGTTTTGAAATACATTTTGTTTGACTAAGATGTGTATCTGAACACCCATTTTTGTACCACCAAATCAGTCTGTTCACATAGTGAAGTCATTGCTTTTGACTGTCTGTTTCCCAAAAGATCCTTTATAATTGACTACTGGAGTGCAACTATGCTTTCATTTTAAGATACTGAAGTGCTTCATAAATATTATTTAAACCTCTGAAGAAATAACCTGCTTCCACTTCTCTCTCTTTTAAAGCACATATGAGATATCTACAGTTAGTACTAGAAAAACTTGACCCCTGAAAGATAATGTATTGAGAATGCTTAATACTGAACATTTACTATTCGGTATTTTTCAATATTCACTGATCAAGATTTTAAAATGAAGCTGATTTTTGTCTCAGTTCACAATATATAGTCTGAAAAAGGGATGCATTCATTTATGATACTTCAGCAATCCATTTTATTTTGTTGTGAATCATTCTCACAGTTACCCTAAAAAGTCATTCTCACAGCCATAATAGGGACAGAGAGGGTGGGCAGGGGCGGGCAGGGATGGTCCTACCTTCCCCCCAGTCGATCATCGATGTAATCTGGAATGCATTTCTGCATTCACATTATCTCAAGGTCTTGGACTCATCGTTAGGTAAAGGGTTTCTACTGGAAATTTCCAATAAAATCTATCTATCTATCTATCTATCCATACTGTTAAATCATATTCAGTGTGATGTACTGAGAGCTGAAACATTTCAATGGTACTTAGTCAGTGGTAAGTGGAAAGCTCTTGTTGGATAGTTTTATGCTGACAGATAGCAGTTACTCCTTAATAAGTATACTGTAGGTATTTGGCAAGCTTTTGGGAGTCACTCTGAATCACTGTGGAGTGGTTAAGAACTGATTTGATAGCTGCTTTGTGTTTGTCAGAAAGCAAGTGCCTTTAGATAGTATTAGATTAGTCAAGATCAGCTCTGTTTACCTAATAAAGTAATTTAACCACTCATATTTTGTTCTGTCTAATAAAGTAGTTCCCAAATTTGTTATAGGGAAACATATGGAACAGTCTTACACTGTGTCAGACCAGTGGCCCGTCTAGCCCATTGTCTGTTCTGACTGATAGCTGCAATTCAAGTCCTTAAACAGGGTCTTTGAACAAGTTCTTCATGACCCTGTAATCCTTTAAATTGATATCCTTTAAATGGCCTGAAGGATTGAACCTGGGACCTTCTGCATGTAGAGCATGTGCTCAACTATTGATCTGCAGTAACTTCCTTCATAATGGACTTGATATAAAGTTTGAGACTAGCTCCTCTCTCAGTCTCCTGTAAGTATGTATATATACACTACATTTATGAAACACTATATGCATCCATGCCCATAGAGAATTATCCTCTAGAACCAATGTAAGAATATTAGAAGAATCCCTGCTGGATCAGGTCAAGGTCTATCTAATCCAGCATCCTGTTTTCCACAGTGGCCAGCCATGTACCAGTGGGAAACCTCAAAGCAAGAAATGTAGTCATATCCCCTCTCCTGCCATTGGTCCCCTACAGCTGCTTCAGAGGCATACTGTTTCTGAACCTGGAGGTAGTATAAAGCCATCATGACTAGTAGCCATTGATAGACTTGTCCTCCATGAATTTGTCGAGCCCATTTTAAAGATATGTAAGCTAGTTTGTGGCAGTAAATTCCATAGATTGTTGTGTATAGAACTGTTTCTTTTTGTCCATCCTAAATCTTCTGCCAATTAGTTTCATTGGATGAACTCTGGTTCTGTAACTGAGAGAATGGAAGAAAAACTTCTCTCGATCTATATACTCCACATCAGGCATAATTTTATAAATATCTGTCATCATCATCATCATCTCCCTTAACCACCTGGTTTCTAAATGAAAAGTCCCAAATATTGTCATCTTTCTTCATAAGGAAGGTGTCCCAGTCCCTGATCATTTGTTTGCCGCCTTCTGCACCTTGTGATCAGGTGGCTGTGATCAGGTGGCTGACATGCAGACTAATGAAGCACCAGTGCTCTGTGAGAAACGCTGGTGTTGCTGCACTGCAGAGTAGTACAGTTCCACAGTTAAGACCCCTATCAATGTAAATACAGGTCAAGAATCCTTTATCTGGACTGCTTGGGACCAGAGATGTTCCGGATTTTGGATTTTTCCGGATGTCGGAATATTTTCATAAATGAGATATTTGGGGCATGAAAGGTCTTTCAATACACGATCGAGATCTTCATTTTTAGCTCTATGCAGTGTCTTACTATTTTTCATTAACTTATGTTCATCACTCTCAGCATAGAACTTCGACAGTTCACCCTTCTGTTTCTTCAGGTCATATATGGTGCTCTTTCCAACACCATACTCTTCTGTAAGACGTTTCACACTTACACTACTGTCCAGTTTCTCCAACAGCTCTACTTTCTATGCTATAGACAAACAGAAATGCTTCCTCTTTTTATTATCTGCATCACTATTACCCATAGGGGTACCAGAAGGCCTTCTTAACATTTTAAATGCCTTGCAACCCAGGCTTGGCTTTGGCAGAGGGTGGGTGGACTTTGGCAGACGGTCTCAACAATCCCTGAAGTTCCTTCGTGCCTTCCAGCCAACCTCCTTCCCGCCTTCCCTCCTTCCCCTCTCACACGCTTTTCAATGGGATCACACACGCTTCTCAATGGGATCACACTCCTTCCCACCTTCCCCTCTCTCAGACTGGCTTGAGAAGCATGTGAGTGGCAGTGCTTGAGAGGCAGTAAACAAAAGGCAGATAGCAAAGCCTGAGGGGAAGAACTAAAAGTGGAGCTAACGAGCTGAGGCGTCCTGCCCAATCCCGGCCCCAACGCTTCCCAGCCGATTACAGAGCCACCGTAATGTTCTCTCTGTGAGTTGCGGGCTTTTTGCTGCTTTGTTATACAGTACTATATATACTATGTTAGCTGCTGAGTTGGGGCCAGGATTGGTTTCGGGGACTGAGGTTTGGGGGCTGAGGCAGTTTTTGTGTGTGAGAGAGGTTGAAGCTACAAGCATTCCCCCCACCCCCCCATCGCGGCATGGTGTCCGGATTTCGGAGCTTTCTGGATTTCGGGAGTCCGGATAAAGGATTCCCGACCTGTATGAAGTTGGGATTTTTTGGTTTGCATAATTTTATACTTCTTTACATTGAATTGCTTTTGTCATTTTGTTGCCTATTCCCCAGTTTGGAAAGATCTTTTTGGATCTTGCTGTGGCTGACGCTTGTCAATCAAAGTAACACCCATTACTCCATTAATGTAGCACACCCGTAAGTGAAGAGAGCGAGACTGTCGTTGCTATCCTATCTTTGTTGAATATTGGGTGTACCTTCTGCTTCTTAAAAGAAAAAGAAAAAGAAAAAATGTTTATTAAAACATAGGGTGATGGTGGAATGAGTAGGAAAACAGAGTCCTGCTATCTTATGGGACACAAAAATAACAGAAGTATTTGTTAGGAGATCTTTGGCTTTATTTACAATTCCAAGCTATTATTTTTGAAACTGTTTCAGGTTATTCCAGTAGGATCTAATTTATGATTTAAACCTCTTTCCCCTCTTCTTTATTTCCAAGAAATCAGGCAGCTAGGTGCTGAAAAGATTATGGTCCATGCCCTTTCCCCCCAAAATCAACATTCAAGCCAATTTTTCAGAGCAAAGTATCATTGATTATATGGACATTGTGTATAATTAATTCTGTGAATGTATGTTTTAAATGCATAACTAATATTTAACTTAACTTGTTCTCACAGATGTTTTGAGCAGTGTGCAGGCTTTACAATGTAACTTGTACTGTTTTGTTTTGCTTTGTTGCTTGGTGGTAGTGGGACTGTTTTGTAAACAACCCGATGCATTGGCCTTGGGGAACTTGCAGCTGCTCCATTCAGGTTCCCTGTAGACGTTTTGATAAAGTGGGGATTGTGGAAGAAGGAAAGTAAACAAGAAAATAGAGTATATTTGATCATCATGTAACCTGTTTGAAAGCACCAGTTGTTTTTGAGGACTGATTCCCAGACATACACTTAGTGTCGATGTGGGGTTCCACCTGCTCCAGGCAATCAGTTGTTGTTTTAAACAAAATTAACAAGCTGGATATTTCCTATTTACTTTTTATATGTAAATCAGGAAGTGTGATGGTGGTGTCATCTTTTCCCCAGTGGTATGCAAGTTAGTAATACTACATTCCCAATCCCTTTGAGGACAAACTGTCTAATTTTATTGGTTTTATTGTCCTGTATACTTCCATCTTTTCAACATTTGCATGTATATATACATAATTATTTTTATTACAACCTTTGATCATAATTTGACAATACCTTTTTAGTAAAAGATGTCAGATGGCCCTGAGTCTGTAGTCCAATGGATAAAGAGGTGGACTTGCCATGGGTTCAGATGTCTGCTCAGGCATGTATTTTCCGGGCAGCATTTTGTAAGTCACTTCTCAACTTTTTACAAAGTTGTAAAAAGGTAAGTTGGGAGGAACCAGTGGGATATCTAGTCAAAATTCCTGCCCTAAGAATGTAAGGGTTGAAAATCAACTTGCCTTAAGACTGAAAAAACATTTTTAGTGGAGGCAATGTATATGGTTACAAGCACCCACTGTAGAACAAAATACTTAACTATCCGTATTTACCCAAATCGATGACGACTCTGAATTTAGACAACCCGCTTAAAAAGTAGAAGTTAAAGTCAGGTTATATCTGCATTTACTTGAAAGGAACAGGACACTGAATTTAAGATGACCTCCTGATTTCTCATGTCAAAAATTGTGGGGATATGTTAGGATTGTTTATTGTTAGGATATGTTTATTTGTAAACATACTCCGAGCTAGGCATGGTCTACCTGGCACATACCTGCTGTTGTGTCTCCAATTGTTTACAAGTGCTTTATGCTTTATGATATTTACTGCTACGAACACTGGATAAAGATCCCCTAAAATGGATAAATAGAGATCCTGGGCCTCCTGCTTTCCAATCCTACTGCCTATGCCAACTTTGGTTAATATTTAGGTCAACTCGGATGTGAATGTTTCTGCTTATAGGCACCAAACTTTGTTAATAGGGCTACATAATTTAAATGATTAATCATCTAGAATACATGATTTAATATATTTTGATTGGTAAAAAAGTTTTGAGCAGATTTTTAACATTAAAAGCCCTATTAATAATTTGATATACAAGTACATAAACAACTGCAGGTGGCTGGCTCCATGTTGGAAGAGGCATCCCTCCTTTACATTTGCTGACAAGGGAATTATTTTTCTAAGATGATGCTTTTTGTTATGCATGCATGATCTAAAACAAAAGAAGGAATGTTATTTTCTACAGAGTGGCTACTATATTTACCAGAATAGAAAACTAGGGTTCTTTCAAGTTCTTGGGAGTTATAAATTGGGAGGTTGTCTTAAATTGAGGCTCCTCTTAAGAACAGCCCTGCTGGATCAGGCCTATGGGCCATCTAGTCCAGCATCCTGTTTCACACAGTGGCCCACCAGATGCAGCTGGAAGCCTACAGGCAGGAGCTGAGGGCATGCCCTCTCTCTTGCTGTTACTTCCCTGCAACTGATATTCAGAAGCATCGTGCCTCTGAAGCTGGAGTTGGACTTTAGCCCTCCGACTAGTAGCTGATGATAAACCTCTCCTCCATGAAGTTATCCAAACCCCTCTTAAAACCATCCAGGTTGTTGGCTGTCACTACATCTTATGGCAGAGAATTCCACAAGTTGATTATGTGTTGTGTGAAAAAGTGCCCCCTTTTGCTGGTCCTAAATTTTCTGGCAATCAATTTCATGGGATGACCCCTGGTTCTAGTGTTATGTGAGAGGGAAAAATAATTTATCTCTGTCCACTTTCTCCATACCATGTATGATTTTATAGACCTCTATCATGACTCCCAGCAGTTGTCTTTTTCCTAAACTAAATAGCCCCAGGTGTTGTAGCCTTGCCTCATAAGAAAGGTGCTCTAGGCCCCTGACCATCTTAGTTGCCCTCTTCTGCACCCTTTCAATTTCTACAATGTCCTTTTTTAGATGTGTTTACCAGAATTGTACACAGTACTCCAGGTGTGGCTGCACCATAGTTTTGTATAAGGGCATTATAATATTAGCAGTTTTATTTTCAATCCTTCCTGATGATCTCTAGCATGGAATTGGCCTTTTTCACAGCTGCTGCACATTGAGTCGACACTTTCAACGAGCTGTCCACCATGACCCCAAGATCCCTCTCATGGTCAGTCACCGACAGCTCAGATCCCATCAACGTATACTTGAAGTTGGGTTTTTTTGTCCCAGTTTGCATCACTTGACACTTGCCAACACTGAACTGCATTTGCCATTTTGTCGCCCAGTCCCCCAGTTTGGGGAGATCTTTTTGGAGCTCCTCACAATCAGTTTTGGATTTCACTACCTGAAAGAGTTTGGTATCATCTGCAAATTTGGCCAATTTGCTGTTTACCCCAACTTCTAGATCATTTATGAATAAATTAAGAAGCACCAGTCTCAGTACAGATCCCTGGGAAACCCCACTTCTTACTACCATTGTGAAAACTCCCCATTTAGGCCTACAAACTGTTTCCTTTCCTTCAACCGGTTAGCACTGTACTTGTACCCTTATCCCATGACTGCTATGTTTTCTCAGGAGTCTTTGATGAGGAACCTTTTTGAAAGCTTTTTGGAAGTCCAGGTATACCATGTCAACTGGATCACCTTGATCCACACAATTGTTGACACTCTCAAAGAACTCCAAAAGTTTTGTGAGGCAAGATTTCCCTTTGAAGAAGGCCTGCTGGTTCTCTCCCAGCAGGGCCTGTTCTTCTATGTGCTTTAATATTTTATCCTTGAGGATACTTGCCATCAATTTGCCTGGAACGGATGTTAAGGTTGCCAGCCTGTAATTTCCTGGATCACCCCTGGATCCATTTTTGAAAATCGGTGTTACATTTGCTACTTTCCAGTCCTCTGATACAGAGCCTGATTGTAGGGATAAGTTATATTTTTTCCCAAGGAGTTCGGCAAATTCACATTTGAATTCTTTGAGGACTCTTGGATGGATGCCATCTGGCTCTGGCGATTTTCTATTTTTCAGTTTTTCCAGACAGTTGGTTGGTTGATTGATTGATTGATTGGTTTATTTCTATATCGCCCTTCCAAAAATGGCTCAGGGCAGTTTACACAGAGAAATAACAAATAAATAAGATGGATCCCTGTCCCCAAATGGCTCACAATAAAAAAAGAAACATAAGGAACACACCAGCAACAGTCACTGGAGGTACTGTGCTGGGGGTGGATAGGGCCAGTTACTTTCCTCCTGCTAAATAAAGAGAATCACCACATTAAAAGGTGCCTCTTTGCCAAGTTAGCAGGGGCTTCTTTAGAAGATCTCTTGTCACTTCTGTCTGACTCAGTTCTTTAGCCTTGATCCCTGAAAAGTGTGTTTCAGAAACAGGTATATGCTTAGTATCCTCTGCCGTGAAGACGGATGCAAAGAACTCATTTAGCTTCTCTGCCACCTCCATATCCTCCTTAATAATCCCTTTTACTGCCTCATTGTCTAACTGTACAACTCCCTCCCTGGCAGGTTTCCTGCATCTGATGTATTGGAAGAAGTTTTTGTTATTCTCCTGGATGCTTTTACCTAAATGTTCCTCAGACTCTCTTTTCACCTCCCTTATTTTCACCTTGCATGTCTTTTGCCAGAGTTTGTGTTCCTCTCTGTTTTCCTCATTTGGACAGGCCTTCCAATTTCGGAAGGAAGTCTTCCCTTTTATGGCTTCCTTGACGTTACCTGTTAGCCATGTTGGCATCCTCTTGGACTTAGTGGTACCTTTCCTCCTTTTGGGTATACAATCTAACTGGCCTTCTATTATTGTGGTTTTGAGTAAACTCCATGCATTCTGGAGCGACATGACTCTCCTGATTTTTCCCCTCAGCTTTTTTTTCACCATTCTTCTCATTTGGGAGATGTTCCGTCTTCTGAAATTCAAAATGTCTGTGTTAGACTTCCTTTCTGATTCTCTCCCTGCATGTATGCTAAATTTGATTGCACTATGGTCATCGTTCCTTAAAAGGTCGATGACACTGACATCTTTCACCAGGTCCTAGGTGCCACTCAGGATTAAGTCCAAAGTCACCCTCTCTCTGGTTGGTTCCAAGACCAACTGTTTTAGGGCACAGTCATTCAGCGTATCTAGAAATTTGACCTCTTTGTCCTTACCTGACTGTGAATTTATCCAGTCTATGTGTGGGTAACTGAAGTCCCACTGGTTCTCACTGTCCACCATATGTCTGTTATGTCCACTATATCTATTTCTGTGTTAGCAACCAAGCACTCCAGCTCACCCATGTTGGCTTGGAGGCTTCTGGCATTGGCATATAAGAACCTATATGCTGAATCTCTCACCGGGTGTCTGCTATTTTTCTTTTGACTCTTTGACCAGCTGACACAGCCTTCTGTCTGCTCAGATGTTGTTCTGCTCTGTCCCATTTGGTTTTATCTGAATCCTTTGCACCCTCGCACTTTAAAGGATGGCATTTGCCGAACTGGATACTGTCCAGCTCCTGTCGGTTCTTCCTCAGATGTCATTTTAAAAGAAGCTCTACAACCTTTTTGATTTTAAGTGCCTGCAGTCTGGTTCCATCTTGGTTCAAGTGCAGCCTGTCCCTTTTGTACAGGCTTTGCTTCCACCAAAATGTGTCCCAGTGCCTAACAAATCTAAACCCCTCCTCCCGGCACCAACGTCTCATCCACACATTGGAACCCCTCTGCTCTGCCTGTCTCACTGTACTTTCACGTGGAACAGGTAGCATTTTTGAGAATGCTACCTTGGGAGTCCTGGACTTCAATACGCTACCTATCAGCCTAAATTTGGTTTCCAGGACCTCCTGACTACATTTCCCCACATCGTTGGTGCTGACGTGCACCATGACAAGCGTCTCCTCCCCAGCACCGTCTAACAGCCAATCTAGATGCTGCGTGATATCTGCAACCTTTGCACCAGGCAGGCAAGTCACCATGTGGTCAACACGCGGGTCACAAACCCATCTCTCTATGCCTCTAATGATTCAAGGAGGCCCCCACCCCCCAGAGGAGTATCCCCTGTGTGAGAGAATATGGGCTCATCTTCCATGGAAGATGAGCAACAATCCTGTAAAGCAGGTTAGGGTGAGAAAGTGTCTTACCCAGGGACCCTTGTGATGATTTTAATCCAGGCTTCCACAGTCCACGCATTTCCCTCATCCTCAGATTGATGTCTTCCTTCCCCAAGAACTTCATTTTCCCTGACAGCATAGGAGCTATCAGCCCAGGAGTGGTATGCCTCTACCACATCCCTGAAGATCTCGTCTGCATGCCTCTCTGTCCCTCTGAGCTTCTCCAGATCTGCCACTTTAGTCTCGAGCGAACAAACTTGTTCCCTGAGAGCCAGGAGCTCCTTGCACCGAGCACACACCCATGACTTCTGCCCATGGGGCAAATAGTCATACATGTGGCACTCTGTGCAATACACTGGGAAGTGCCCTCTCCCCTGCTGACTTTCCATCTTCATACTGGTTTTGTTGGATGTTTACATTATTTAGAGATAGTTTATTAGAAGGATAGGTCTCAGCTGTAATGGTCAGATATTTAACTGTCCAAACAGTCTTTCTCAATAATATGAGGGAGAGATCAGTAATTATATGAGGAAGGGATTTGTACTTACCTTCTTTTCTCCACCGGGCTCCTTGTGATAACAGGGGCTTGTTTTAGGCTCCCCTGCACACTTCCCACTAAACTCATCAGAACTCCAACGTCCTGTTTGCTATCCCTGTTAGCTATCTTCTGTTTGCAATGCTCTAGGGCTTTCACCTCTTACTGAGACATAGGATGTTGCTCAAAGTTGGGTTCCTCCCACAGCCCTGGCTGACTCCACCCCGCCAGGCAGGGACAAACAATAACACAGGAGTTTGCTCGCCATGGCAAATGCTAGCTCTGGCAAATAACACACACACACAGTCTAGGCCTTATCACTTAAAGAGAAACCAGCCCCTCAAAATCTCTCCACCTCCTGTTACTCCCGCCTGTGGCTTCCAGCGGCATCTGGTGGGCCACTGTGCGAAACAGGATGCTGGACTAGATGGGCCTTGGGCCTGATCCAGCAGGGCTGTTCTTAAGTTCTTATGTACTTAGTTTGAAGTGTGTGTGTGTGTGTGTGTGTGTGTGTGTGTGTGTGTGGGCGGGGGGAGGCTAGATGTTGTTCTTTTTAGAAAAACTTGCTCACCTCCTGAAGCTGCTTCTGCTCTTCCCAGAGTAGGCTTCAAACTCTTCCATTTGGATACATAGTATAATCTGTGTCTAACCCATATTTTTTAAATTCTTCTTTTGTTGCCTTCTTTTGGGGTAAATACAGAAATTTTATTCAGCCGAATGTTTATGAAGATTTAATCAGTTACTCAACTAATATGATTAATCAGGTTAGGTTTTTAAATTGGGTGACAGCCTTAATTGTTAATGGCTTGGATCCAAAGAAATGCAAATAGTGCACCACTTGTGGAATAGGAATCACTTGAACCCAGTACTCCCAAAAAGCCACTTCTGAGGGTTGGGGACTTAAGGAACATTGGACGGGGGATTGGCAATGGTGGAGAGAGCCAATGGAAATCCTGCCCCTACCCTTTGAGCAAGAGGAGTTCCGCTCATGTAAACAGTATTTGGAATCTAACCTTATATCTACAATGCAAACAGTATATGTAAATAAAGAACAGTCAATGCACAGATCATTGTTCATATAAGACTCAGAAATATGGTTTTTGTTTTTATGAATTACACTTTTGTATCCTGCCCTTTCTCCAATGAACTCAGCATGGATTTCCCCCCCTAAATTTTGTAATTGCAACAATCTTGTAAAGCATGTTAGGGTGAGAAAGTGTCTTACCCAGGGAACCTTGTGATGATTTTAACCCAGGCTTCCACAGTCCATGTGCAGTAATCTCTGCTAGAGTCCACTATCTCTCTTTTGTGCTTGCAGTAGTATAAGTTGTGACATGGAGTGGAACAATTATTATATGGTTTCTGAATGGGTGTACTTACTCTTTAGTAATCCTTTGTAACAACAACAACAACAACAATGATATTGATAATAAAATTCAGCCATCCCAAGTCCTTGGGAAGGACTCAATGTCTGGATAAAACAAACCAGTCAATAACACCTGTCTGACTGAGTAAAGAAGAAATAATAATAATAATTTTGTAATTGGTTATATCCCCTGTTCCTCACAGAATAGGGGGAATTTTTTTCTATTGGATATAGGCTTACTATATATAGGCTCCTCCTTTCTCTGACAGCTATCACACCACCACACAACTTTCTTTTGTCTTGGGCCTAGTTCTGGTAAACCAAAAACAGAATTTGTATCACTTCATTTGGGAGCTCAGATCAAATGACTGAATTCTCCTCCATAAAAATAAAAAACCCTTGCAAATAGAAAACTAGCATGCCAAGGCGAAGGCTCCTAGAAGACTCCTTGGCATTTGGTTTACTGTGTTGAGGGAGTTGTTTGTATGAATGAGTCTTCAGTCATGTGAGCTGTAACTGCAGTCTGAAGCAATTCAGTTTTAAACACAGGTTTACTACCTCACTGTGAACTAGACCTTAATCATGCAGCAGAAAATCTCAGCCTAGGATGTCCCCAATTCAGGAAGGCATTTGAAAGTATGATTAATTTCCATTGAATGGAAAGATACACTTCTTCTACGTGTTTCTTCATATCTCAGAGGAACGGTTATTTCTAGAGAGATTCTACACTTTGAGGTTTTATCCGTATGTATTGAGCAAAGGGCGGAAAATAAATATCTTGTAAACTCAACACATCTGATCCATTTGACAATACAAAAGTAGATTAACATTTGGCACAGTTCACGAAGTGGTGCTTCACTGCAAATTCTATTAATTTTATTGTAGTGGGGATTGTGGATGAGCTGTAGATGGCTTATGTCTAGACCTTTTGTGTCATAGGTAAGCCTTTAGTTTTTTTAAAATCAAAAATTTTAATTTTTGTAGCAATGACATTAAACATCAAGTTACTCTGTAGCAAAGTGCAAATGTGATTGAATTAGAGTACATTTTGAGCAACCTTCATGTGTTGGTTTTATCGCAAAACATGTTTGGCCATAAAATAAAATTGTTTTGCAGTTCTGTTTCTCCATACATCTCCATACATGAAGCGTGTTGTTAAGAGGCCCAATCTTGCAAGCACTCTTCTGATTTTTCTTGTTACAGCACCCTGCAAACCGTTTATCTCAGTTAAAGCTGTTTGTGAATACACTGGAGATGAAAAAGGGTTATCCCTTGCAGAACGTCCCCAGCCATGAATGAATGCGCGTAACACCTATGACTAAAACTGGTGAGTCAATCAACTAAAAACTTTCTTCTCCATGTTAGTAATTAATATAGTAATTAATATAGGATTAAAGAAATGTTTGCTAATAGCAACTGTACGAGAGCTGATACAGTGTACAGTAGTGGCTAGAAGTGTGAAATGTGAACTAAGGAGTCCTCAGTTCACATCTTACCTCAGCTATGAGCTTGACAGATAACCTTAGGATGCTGACCCCACCCCAGCTTCAGTCTTCACCTTTATACCAACTTATTTTATAGGGTTGCTGTAGAAATTACTGAGATACTGTATAGGAAATACTTCGACACTAAAAAAGCACTAGCTAAATGCTTAATATTGCTAGTCACTGTGCAAAACAAATAGCTGCAATACATTATCCTTTGTAGACAGCTCCCAATACCTTTTCATCTTACTAAACATTTTAGAATGCCAGTATTTTTGTAATTACAGAGTAAACATTTTTTGTGGTATGTAAAGTCAACACAGAAAAACAAAGCCTTGCTGAGAGTCAGATACCTGAGTAATGCTGTAGAAGCATCACTTGTAATAATAATTGAAAATGTATAATCAAAAGCTTTTTCCCCTATTTCATATTTTTCTCTGGGTTCTAAAATAAGAACTATATAATGATCAGTTGTTGTTTTAGTGCACTTCTATCCCAATAACAAAATATCATGGATACACAGAAAACTTGCTTTGTCTTAGCTCCTTTCCTTTAAGATATTTACCATATTGGTCTGCCCAAGAGTTAGTGTACTCTAGTTTTCATTTTGTGAATTGTCTGGTATTAGTCCTATGTGAGTGGGGTACATCGAGACCTCTGAATTCACTAGGCTACTTCCAGTGTGTCTTAATTATTCATATATCAGTTATTATGCTCTATCTTCTAATTTATTAAATACAGGTATCATTTGAGCCCTGTACAGAAAGTGAGTCAAAAGGAATGCTGTACCTGTGTACAGTGTTCCTGAGCACACCCAGAAGTCCCACCCTCAGCACTGTGATGCCTGGAAGTCTCATCCTTGCTGTGTTGTTCACATTTACAGTGTTTGTCTAAAGCAGCAAATGCCATAATGCTGTTTCCGTGATTGGAACATAGTGGGGTTCCAGCCTGCCGATCACAGAAGTAAGCACAATCATGTTTACATTTGCCTCTTTAGACAAAGACCATAATAGAGCAGTGCAGCAAGGACGAGGCTTCCTGGCACATCAGTGCCGGTAGTGACTTCTGGGGTACCCAGGAATGCTGAACGCAAGTACAGTGTTCCTTTTTATCCACTGTCTGAACAGGGTTTTGGTCTAAGAAGATCACAGATTGAGTTTACTTTGGATTTAATATGAAAAAGAAATTCATCCAAGAATATGCTTGAAGTGAATTATGAGTTGCTGCGAACCCAGACCCAAATAACGACAGGACATGTGTAGTTAGAAGAAACTAGGGCTGCTTTATTGAACAATTACAAAACCTGCAACGAGGAATTGAACTGAAGTGTGGGTATCCCTTATGTGGGCCAATCTCATAGGAGGTATGACCACAGGAGGGAGAAGAACCGGGCTTTGATTTGGCTTGGTACCCAGTCTGAACCTCTTCTTGACCACGAGGTTAACCCCAACAAGGGGATGCATGCCAGCCCACCTCAGCCCAGGTTGCAAGGCACTGAGCGGTGTTCGCTGGCATGCATCCGAGTGGGAGTGGATCCAGCCTGGGAGTTGCAAGATCACCAAGCCTTCCTCCTATTCCCACTCACCATAATGGCCCTCCAGCCCAACACCAATGCAATTAACCTACCCCAACCCACACTCATCTGCAAAGTGACCAAATAAACCCCGCGACCACCTCAACAAAGTCAGTGAGAAGTAGGTGAAAAAAAGACCACAACCATAGCCAATCAGCTGAGACCAAAAAAATTCCTACTTGGCCCGAAAAGGCAACTGGAATATTCCTCACTGAGTTAAGGAATGGGCATGAGGGTGTATGCCCACAGAGCAACAGAAGGGGAAAGTGCTGGAGCAGGCTGCTTATGCAGGTGCTCCTGAAATCCGATTGGTTCGCCGGCAGCATGTACCAGGGGACAAAAATTGAGGCCCGCATGCCTGTCTCTTGGGCCGGGTCCACAACTCCTCCCCCCAATATCGCTTGCCCAATATAGCTCATCTGATAATTGCCATTAACATGGCTAAAGGGGCAGGGAGCACCCTCCCTTCCCCTCCCTCCCTCTCTCTTTCCTTCTGACATTGCATTACTGGCATGTAGTTAATAACCCTCTGCCTATTACAAACTTTCTTTCTTTTAAAGATTATTAAAAGCTCCAAAATTAACACATCTGTTAAAGGGCCTTTTCATGGGTAGTATAATTACTAGGCTGTGTAGCAGAAATGTTATTATCAGAATTTGAATTAGGACCCTTTAAAATTGTCACATAGATTGTGTCAGAATTTCAGTTGGAATTTATGTCTAAAATCAGATTGTTTCCATAGGGATCATTGAGAAACAAAGTTATTAATATCTCCTAGAAAGCCCTGGGAGTTATTAATAATTACCACCTTCAAATGGTGGCAGTATATGATGATAGCATTAAGTGTGTGGATTTTCAAGAGATTGGTCCAGCAGTTCATTTTAAATAATTTTCATTAAAAACTTTAAAAAACTTTTTTAAAGTGCCTGAACTACTTTCATGGCAGAAAGTTACAAAGAGTGCTGGAATTAAAGACTTCAACTTGATCACAGATCATGCCTTATTTGAGGAAATAAAAGTAGTAGTTCCCCCTTTTTTGGTATTCCATGTTACAGGGGTGGATCCAGCAGGAAACTACAGGGGGTGCAACAGGAATCCCCCCCCAAAATATTTCTCTCTCTCCACATATAAAAATATTAGGGCTTGGATTTTATTTATCTTGCAAATGCACTGTGCCAACGATGTCAAACTCAAATTTGGTGGTGGGCCAGATTGGATTCCGATGCACCTCTGGGGAACCACACATAGTCTTATACCACCTTCTGTCACCTCACACTCAACCTCACACCACCTTCTGTCTCCCTCCCCATCCTCCTCTCTTTCATATTCCCTTTCTCTCCCCTCACCCCGCCCCGCCACTTAAACTAGCTGAATTCACAAGTTTTTACACCAAAATAGGCTCAGGGAAAGATTGATTTTTAAAAAATTATTGTTATTTTTAGAAGAAATTCTGAACATACCTGCCGATACCAGATTTTTCATGGACAATTCTGCCATTCTCCCCTCTTCCTCTCTCCCTTGCAGAGGTGTTGCTAGGTACATACATTTTTATAATTAAACCCTTTCATGTTCTCTCTTCTCTCTACTAGTTTGCTTTACTGCTAAAAATGAATTTCCTTTTTGTCCTGCATCAGATTTCTCCTGCAATCAATATGCACACAGTTGAGAACCAGTGTGGTGTAGTAATTAGAGTGTTAAGACTAGGATTGGGGGATTTGTGTTCCCCATTCAGTCATTAAATTTATTGTGGGACTTTGGGTGAGACTAACACATATTCTCTCTCCTCCAAACGTGCCTCACAGGATTGTTGTGAGGATAAAAGTGGGGAAGAACATGTACAGTACCCTGAACTCTTTGGAGGAAGAACAGGATGTGTGTCATAATAACATACATACATACATACATATACATATACATATATATATATATATATATATATATATATATATATATATATATATATGTACACACACACACACACACACACACACACACACACACACACTAGCTGACTTGGCTCAAAGCATCTGCGCCCCTAATTCTGTCTCCCCCCATTGTTTAGCTGTTCCCCCATTTCACCCCAGTTCGTTCTCCCCCCTCCCTTCAGCTCCGGCTGCCACTTCCTTTCAGTAGCTGACAAGCTGGCCCTAGCATCTGCTTCCTGTCACTGGGCGCTTCCTGGATGGCGCTTCGGTGTCCGACCTGGCCACTTCTCCCTGGGTGGCCGCTGCTTCCTCTCACTGGGCGGTGCTTTCCCTGGTGGTGCCTCCTCTCAGTGGGTAGCGCTTCCTCTCACTAGGGAGCGCTTTCCCTGGTGACCGGCCTGGCTGCCACTTCCTCTCGCTGGGTGGTGCTTTCCCTGGTGGTGGACTTGGCCTCTGCTTCCTCTCGCCGCCTGGCACTTCCTTTTGCCTCCCAGCGGTGGTTGGCCTGGCCACCGCTTCCTATTGCTGCCTGGTGATTTCTCCTGGCGGCTGGCACCTCCGCTTCGCCAGCCAGTGGCCACTCACCTTCCTCGGAGAGGAGAGCTGGTCTTGTGGTAGCAAGCATGACTTGTCCCCATAGCTAAGCAGGGTCTGCCCTGGTTGCATCTGAATGCTAGACTTGATGTGTGAACACTGCAAGATATTCCCCTCAGGGGATGAAGCTGCTCTGGGAAGAGCAGAAGGTTTCAAGTTCCCTCCCTGGCTTCTCCAAGATAGGGCTGAGAGAGATTCCTGCCTGCAACCTTGGAGAAGCCGCTGCCAGTCTGTGAAGACAATACTGAGCTAGATAGACCAATGGTCTGACTCAGTATATGGCAGTTTCCTATGTTCCTATGTTTCCTATGTTCCTCTCCCCCTCCCCTTGCTCGCGAAATCTCGCGAGAGCTGCCATGCATGGGATTAGACACGGTTATGTCTTAGAAAATATATGTTTTAGGAATAAAGTATGTCTTAAGAATATACTTAGAAATACTTAGGAATACATAGGAATAAGTATGTCTTTGGAATACAATATATAGATAGATGTTGTATTTATGTAGACTTTTAGCCACATGCTCTTCAATCCTAAACATATAACTGAGAAGCAAATTAAAATAGCTTTTTTATACCAATCACAGCAGCAAGCCGCCTTGTTTGATCTCTTACAGTACAGCAGAATGTCATATATGGAGTTACCCCAATTTCTTAGGATTTAAAGACAACCAAGCATTTCATTGGCAGGGGAGTTTGAAAAATGAGTTTCTTGTGATCTGATTTGCAAAGCCTTATTTTGAAGCAAGTGTATAAAAATAGACTGGTGGTGGGGGGTGGAATACTTAATGTTGATATTAGCAGTTTGTGAAGCTACTTTCAAGAAGTTGGGGTATTTTAGTCCATTAAAGACAATATGTAAGTAGTTTAATATATGAACTACTGTTACAAGCACAAAGGAAAATAAAATAGTAATGATTATAAAGGGAAACATGTTGAACAAAAACCATTTCCTCATATTTTGCTATTTAAGCCATTTCGAGACCTTTATTGCTAAAAAAGCAAGCATATAAATATTTTAATCAGGGGGAAGGGGAGGAAAAATACCCAACACAGACCAGATTAGAGCTATAAGCAGTTTAGTGTCTTCAGAAACAAAGGCAGGAACAAAAACGAAAACACCAATTTTTCAGAGCATTTTTTCTTCCCTCTTACTCTTTTTAAAGGTTTTAATACTTTTGTACTAATTTCCTCAAAAGAAGGCATACTGTTGGCATGGGAGTTTAACAAGTTTAAATCTCAATCTCTCTCTCTCTCTCCCCCCTCCCCCCCCGCACACACACGGTGGGACTTCTCTCACAAGTATACACACATACACAAAGTTCATAGTGGTGCAAGAGAAACACAGTGGCTTAAGCAAATCACACACACACCAAACCAAACACAGAAGGGTTTGGGTTTTGTTTTTTTTTAAACTTTCCTTCTCTGAGGGAGACAACAGGCCCAACAACAACATTTATATACCATTTTTCAACAAAGGTTTCCAAAGCAGTTTACATAGAGAAATAATAAATAAATAAAATAAAATGGATCCCTGTCCCCAAAGGACTCACAGTCTAAAAAGAAACATAAGTTAGACATCAACAGCAACAGTCACTGGAGGTACTGTGCTGGGGGTGGATAGGGCCAGTTACTCTCCCGCCCTAAATAAAGAGAATCACCACATTAAAAAGGTGCTTCTTTGCCAAGTTAGCTCTCTGAAATTACCTTCAAGTGCTGAGTGAGGGAGGAGGAGCACAAGACTCCAGGAGAACCAATAAGGCTGGGAGATGGCAGGACTAGAAGTTAATCCTTTTTTTATTCTCTGCTACTGCCGATCTCCATGAGATTCGACCCAAATTCACGGGGGTGCAACTGCACCCTTGCACCACCCCTGGATCCACCTCTGCCATGTTATTACTCAGGAATGGTTGGGCAGAAATTCTCAGACTTCTCATAGTGGCAGTACATGAAGATAGCACTAAGTATGTGGCTCCTGCAGGAGTGATTGGTTCACCCATTGATTTTTAATGAATTATATTAAAGAAGTTTTAAAAACTTTTAAAAAGTGCTATAACTGCTTTGTTCCATGTCAGATAGTTACAAAAAATACAGGAATTGAAGCCCCCACTATGACCATTGAGCATGCCTCATTAGGAGGGAAGCTCTCCTTGCTTTTATGTGAAAGGAGTATTCTCCCCATTTTGCTCTCCCTATTATAACTTCAGAATTGCTGGGCAGAAAGTTGTTGGTGATAGAATATTTCCATAGGATTCAGTCTGCGCAGTTGGAAGCATACTGTTCTACCCATTGAGTTTTAATTATTATTATTTTTAAGCATGGGACAATACCACTGGTAGTTGAGTGTTAAGGTAAGATATCTCTCTAAAGAGATTGTTAGCAAGAGCATAAGATTGGCATAGGAACATAGGAAGCTGCCATATACTGAGTCAGACCATACCCTGTTTCCCCGAAAGTAAGACCTACCCCGAAAGTAAGACCTAGCAGTAATTTCTGATGTACCGCTAATTGCCCTAGTGCATTTTTGGGGGCTAAAATTAATATAAGACACTGTCTTATTTTCGGGGAAACACGGTAGGTCCATCGCGATCAGTATTGTCTACACAGACTGGCAGTGGCTTTTCCAAGGTTGCAGGCAGGAATCTTTCTCAGCCCTATCTTGGAGATGCCAGGGAACGAACTTTGAACCTAGATGCTCTTCCCAGAGTGGGTCCATCCCATAAGGATAATATCTTACAGTGCTCACACTTCTAGTCTCCCTTTCATATGCAACCAGGGCAGGCCCTGCTTAGCTTAAGGGGACAAGTCATGCTTGCTACCACAAGACCAGTTGAGTGATAATAATATAGGTACCTGTGTCCCTTCCCAGAAGTCTTGTGATTGGAAGGCAAGACTCAGACCATTTGACAGAATGCATTGCAAGTGGTCAGCTTCATTTGTCACTCCAAAGCTCTTCCCCCTCCCCATCATCCTGTACCAAATAAGGTGATTACTATGGCAACATTGCTTGGTTTGATTTCTAGGAGCATCATAACATCTTTTTCATTCTGATATATTCGACAGTTGTGATAGAAATCCATCACAATACAGAATGCATTCCAATAATTCCGTTACCGTAATTCTGTTACTATGAAAGTCGTGTCAGAATTAATCTGATATTTCCCAACATTCCTAGTATTGGAACTGATAGAATTGTCTGATTAATCCAGCTGCACAGTCCTGATTGCCGTTAAGCATGGATTATCTTAACTATTCACTTTTTACTGACTGATGTGATAAACTGTTGAATAAATCTCTATGGCACATGAACATGAAATATAAGAACAACCCTACTGGATCAGGTTCAAGGCCCATCTAGTCCAGCATCCTGTTTCTCACAGTGGCCCACCAGATGCCTCTTGGAAGCCCACAGTCAAGAGATGAAGACATGCCCTCTTTCTCCTGCTGTTGCTCCTCTGCAACTGGTATTTAAAGGCATCTTGCCTCTGAGGCTGGAGGTGACCTATAGCCATCTAGTAGCCATTGACAGAACTGAGTGTTAGTCTTATCCCTTTGTGTGTAGATTATTATCTACAATATTTGGATCCTGATGACTTGACTTTTGTAGTGAAATCAAACTATGTAAGAAAAATCCAGGATCTTGTGACGTTAGCAGTGCTTACAGACATGTTAAGGGTTAGCCTGTGATTTACTTAGGGTTTCTCTCCCCCGTCCCAATGTTGGTAAATAGGCAAAGATATAGATTTGTGGCATCTGCTTCCCTTTGGTTCAACTAGGTATGTGATTCACATTTCTACAAACCTAAGGGAGTGTCCTAAAATGGTATTCATACTGGGTATCAGAATCAGGCTATAGGTATTTAGCTTTGGAGCTATCTCTCTGTTCACTTCCATGTCAGTAGAGAGAGGCAGCCAGTGGCCTGCTATTATTTTGTACTGCACACTTATGGCAATCCAAGTAAACTTTGTTCTTTATTTGTTTTTTCTTCATGAAACTTTCTTTCAGAAGGTGGGGATGCAATTTTAACAATTTAATATATACTGCTTAATGTGTTTTATAAGCCTGGTATGCTTGATCCTAGTTATTTTGGTTTTCTCCTAACACAATGAACCAAATATTGGGGGAAAAGATACTGATCTTAGCTGCCATCATAAAGAACCGCTAGATTTCATAAACAGTTATGAATGTTGGCAGCTGCCTATCATATTGTATAACATCCTGTATAGCACATGAAGACAGTGTCAACTTACATTTTATCTCTGAAGTAGTTTCAAAGCGTTTATTTTGCTTTCTCTTGAGTCCTTAACCTAATTCAAGTAACATAATTGGCTGAATATTTTTCCACATAACTAATTGGCTAGTTGCCAGTGTGGAAACCATTGTCTGACTTGATGATGATCAGAAATTAACATGACATTTGCGTGGTGGTAATGGAATATATTAGTAATGTAATTCTTGACTGTAAGAAAGAGTCCATCATCTCCCACAACCTATGATCAGCAGGATGGGCTGAAAGAATGATGAAACATTCCCAGCAGGCAGTTCCCAGCAGTGGCTAGCCAATCTCTGTGTCAAATTTTGTTTTAAATTCTTCAGACAAAGCTGTAATGCTTACCAATTAATTACCACAAATGTCAATTAAAAATCTACCAAATAATGCAGTAAGATTAAATTTCAATTAAAAGAATTACATTTAACAAGGGGGATATATAATATTATTTTAATGAATTCTGCTGAAGGTGACAGATTATATAGATATGTTTGTGCAGTGTAGGTGGATTTGAATTCATTGGGCAGTGTGAACTTGTAACTTTGTACATAAATTAATTGTGAACATTATTTCTACACAATCATGTCCTTAAGGAGTTGGGAGCCCTAAAATATCCCAGATCATCACCAAAAAAAAAAAAAAGGATATATTGTATTGTTCTAGCACTTTTTATTTATTTATTTATTTATATGCATTTTATATATTTGTACTGAATATGTTTATAATATTTTCCCCTAGCAGGATACATAAATTAGGATAGTTGATTTTGTGAATTATGGGAAGGAAGCAATTCTCATTAATTATCACCCCCTTTCATTTTGCTCTCTCTCATTCATCTCCCAAAGTAACCAATTATTTTCCATTTGTTCTGTAATGCTCCTAATGGAATTGTGCTATACCATGGGTAGGCAAAATAGGACTGCAAGTCATGTCTATCCCAGAGGGATTTTCACCAGCCTATTCATCCTTATGCTGCTTTTATTGGTAATTCACCTGCACACAGTTAATCCCTGGGAGAAAGCTGTTCCAGGAGGAAAACTTTAGTGGGCCGAACATAGCTTGTAAGTTTTTATTGTCTGTTCTTGTTTTGCACACAACACATTTTGAAATAATCCACAACTGGTGAACAGGCATGTATCAAGGTACACCTTATAGATGTCCAGATTCCACTAGTGGAACTATTTGTATGTGAGAATAGTTATTAATAGTTTCATAAATTGAAGAGGGTTCACTATCCTGCCCACACTGAGGCAATACCTCTCACCTACACAGATGATAAGCACCACTAGAAAAGTGCCAGTTTTGATGCACTAGAAGAGAGGTGCTGTTGGTTAGGTGCAGCAGCCACTCCATCATGTTCTGTAGTGTTGTACCAGCATAATAAGCCATGCTGCAAAATTGTGTCAGTAGAAAAGGCAAAATTAGCATGGCCCATGTGAACAAACACCAAAATAGACACATAAGAACAGCCCTGCTGACCAGGCCCAAGGCCCATCCAGTCCAGCATCTTGTTTCACACAGTGGCCCACCAACCTCTGAAAAGTATCAGGAGTAACACCCACAGACAAGAGGTGAAGGCATGCATTCTCTCATGATGCTCATCCCCTGCAACTGGTATTTGGGCACATCTTTCTTCTGAGGCTGGAGGTGGCCTATAGCCACCAGACTAGTAGCCATTGATAGACCTGTCCTCCATGAATTTTTCTAAGCCCCTTAATTTCTTAAAGGCATCCAAGCTAGTGGCCATCTCCACTTCCTGTGGCAGATAATTCCATAGATTAATTACACGCTGTGTGGAACTAGTACTTCCTTTTGTTGGTCCTAAAATTCCAGGCCTTCAGTAAGTTTCATGGGATGGCCCCTGAGAGAGGGAGAAAAATTTCTCTCTATCCATTCTCTCTATACCATACATACGGTAATGGTATACACCTCAATCTTATCTTCCCTTAGTTGCCTCTTTTCCAAAGTAAAGAGCCCCAGATACCGTAGCCTAGCCTCATAAGGAAGGTGTTCCAGGCCCCTGATCATTTTGGTTGCCCTCTTCTGCACTTTTTCCAATTCTACAGTGTCCTTCTTAAGATAGGGTGACTAGAACTGTACTTAGTACTCCAAATGTGGTCGCACCATAGATTTGTATAAGGTGCAGTTTCTTTCCCCCCTGCTAAATAAAGAGACTCACTACTTTTAAAAGGTGCCTCTTGCTTCTCCTACTGTCTCTCCTTCTCTAATTTCACAGTTGGCTTCCTCTGCCCCGAGTCCCTCCTTCTTGGCTTTTTCTCGTCACATTGATGCAGGGAGTATGAGTGGGACACACACAGGAAGTGGTGGAAGGGGACAGTGGTGGCAGCTCATCCATGGGCTCGTGGCAAATCCCCTGTGCCCCAGGTGTTCAGATTGTTCTTAGATGCTTCTGTGGGCTTATTTTCAAAGCCCTGTCTCCTTCCCCTCCTTTGATCACGCCCCCCTCATCTGCTCTGCTTCCCTGCTGAGCACTGGGAGGGGGAAAAGCACCTGCTCCAACCTGAAAATACTACATACATAATTCTAGTATTACAGGCAAAAATATTTACTCGCTGCTGGTGAGGAGGGAAGTGCCTTTGTTGAAGGCTGGATTATGCCCATTTGGGCAGCAGCACTCCTTGTGTATAATAGAATACAACTTTTATGTTTTGATGGTTGCTTGCTCTTTTTATTGCTTAATGTTTCTAGAATTCTACAAATACCATCCAGTATTCAGTGAGTAACAGATCTTGGCTGATATGGCCTGCAGTGTAGCACACATGGTTCTGAACTTCATGCTGCTCCAGGCACACTCGCATTGCTGTGCAACAGGACTGTTCTGCTACTACTTACATGGTTACAGCATATGTCTTTTCAAACAAACACTGCTGTAACCATGAGCGGCGAGGTCTGGGTCGTGAGTGACAGTGCCGGGGCAGGACATCCTACCCACTTTTGGCACTGGAACCGTGAGCTCCACTTCAGGGACTAATGTCTAAAAACGTGCTTTAGTCTAGATTGTACCCATCTCTCCACACACACACACACACACACACTTGGTTTGGTTGCTTGGCCTTAAATGTGTGTAAGACAAACCTGAACATTTTTTCTATGTAATGTTTTGTAGGGGTTTTTCTTTTCTTTCTTTTTACTGTTTTTCTTTTAAATTCTGTCACTGAAGTGTATGCAAACTGACATGTGTAAATATGTAGTTAGACAACTGCAAAAGTATATTATTTGCTGATCGACCATAATGGTTCCACAGAAGCCATTATACTCAATCATATCATGTCAATCTGTAGAATTTATTGTGATGGTAATGCAAAAACACATTTTTAAGAGTATGAAAAAACGTTATTGCACATGTGCCATGGCTGCTTTTAATTCTCAGTATTGTCCTTTTTAAAGTAATAAAATCACTCAGAGTTCGCTATGGTGAAGACTGAAATAATTATTTTGAAATAATCTTATAGGTCAGTGAAAACACATTATAGGTGCTTGAGGAGTCCATCCCCTTATTTCTAACTAAGCCAGACAACTCTTGGTTTGAGTAACAAATTCCTCACAAAGTACACTGGGCTATATTCCACCTAAGCTGGAAAGAATCAAGTGTTCTGGGTAACAAACCCCTAGATGGCAGGTAAACCCAAGCCCCATCCTGACTAGGTTGAGAAGATGTTTTGTTTGAACATTAAACCCCATCAGAAGCACAGGTTAATTTGACCATTATAACACTTTACCTGGATTAGACAGGTGTTAACCTAGGATTTAGGTGGACCCGGGCTTCAAATTGGCTGAACTGCGTAAATGTTAGTTCTTTTATTGCAAGATAAGAATTTAATTCCATTTGATTCAGATGAAACCTAAAAAAACACAGGCCTGAAACTCAGTTTTGGTAGTGAAAAATGTTGCACTAGGAGAGAGCAAAATTCTGTTATATCGTCCAATTAAAAGAAAATAAGTGGAGTCCTTTGATTGAGATGCATGGGTTTTTAAAATAGCAAACCTGCTACAGTGAAGAAAAACTGAAATGAACAGAACTGGTAAGAGGATTATAAAAAGACATTTGTTGTCAATTGTTGGATAGTGTGAAAAGGAAATCTTTGGTACTAGAAATGAGAGAGGAGTACTTGATTGTGAGAGAAGTACTTGATTGAGGTAGTAGTATACAATGTTTCACAAAGATCAGACATCTCTGAGTAATTTGCTGACTATCATATCCTAAAGGGACATATGTTTTGATATTAAAAGGAAACTGTGGCTGTGAGCTGGTGGTCAATATTCAAACATAAAAAATAAACTAAGAAAAATAGTGTGGGACAACATTTTCCTTACTCTACAAATTACATTACTGTATAACCAAATATAAACACTTCCATTGGGCAGTGTGGAGAGTCTTTGACACTCCATGGTGAAAGGAGCCATAAAACCAAAAAGAGGAGTTTTGTGTATTGCTAGGTTATATATCTTTCCAATACAGGAAACATATTTTTTGCTCCATTTCAAATGCAGACTGTTCGCCAAATAACTCCTCTTCCCAAACAGATTTACCTAGAATAGGTTGCCTTGATTTCAGCATAATTTCAAAGGTGTGTGCTTAGAATTACAGCCTATGAAACAGTGAGGCTATTCACACAAGCATGCACAACCAGGCTAAGGAAGCTCAGCATGGTTTTGCACACTCGTGTGAACCACTGGGATCATGCTCAATCCCGGTTGCTACATGGCAGCAAACCCGCCTCTTAAGCCTCCCAGTTAAATGAGGTTAAGGGAGCAAGCGCTGTGTTAGCCGCGGCTGCTTGCGGCCGGGGTGTGTGTGTGTCCCAGTAATGTACCACGCACTTGCGCGGTGCATTATTGGGGCTCCGGCAGGGGGCAGAGCTGGGGGCCATTATTGGGGCTCTGGGTATGGTGGCGTGTCTCAGCACCCTGACCCTGGGAGCTGAAGTGGAAGCCGCTGCTTTAAAAGCTGATCATCTGTGGGGAAGGTAAGTTAAACTCCCCTTCCTCACAGAGCACTTGCAGGCTTTTCTCACGGATCGTGAGAAGAGCTCTAGTGGCTGACATTCAGAATAGCACTGCACTTGAGCAACAGTGCTGACATTCACCTTAATGCTGTGCCTTTGTGTGATTGGGTGGGGGGAGTGATGTTTGCTGGTCTCCCCTTCCCTTTAAGATCTGTCTTTAATGTCTCTGAGGGACCCCTCAGGTATGTATTTTTGTGAGGCACAGTGAGTTTAAGAGGGAAGAGGAGCTTGGTGAAGATTGCTCCTCTCCCCATTATGTGATAGCAGAGTGCTTGTTTGAATGTCAGCATTGCTGCACCAGCACAGTACTAGTCCAGATATCAATCAGTGTCCTCAATTTCTTCTCCTGAACAAATTTTGCTTTCCTGGGCTGATTTTAATAGTCTTCACTACTGTAGCCTTCACTACAATAAGCTTGGTGAAGAATGTTGTCTCGAGTTGGATACTACTGTTGTAATTATAATATTTAGCACTTGTATAGTGCTTTCACATGAAATTCTTAACCATCTCATGCACTGTTCCCTCTAAGGTGTGTGCATGTGCGAGCGCTCAGGTTTTTTTAATGTCCACTCAGTTACTTTTAGATCCCATTCAGGTAAAATCAAGAAGGCTGCACTCTGAATGCATGTGTGCTCATGCTGCCTTGATACTGCCGCCCAGAACAAAACTCATTCCGTAGAGAGATCAGACTAATTAGAGGGACCACTGATCCCATGTGAAATAAGGTAAGTATTCAATACCTGTATTGCAGTTAGGGAGCTGTGGCTGAGATGAAGTGGCTTGTTTAAGGCCAGTTAGTGAGTTAATGGAAGAGACCTGATATGAACCGGAGAAACAGTGGTTTGTAGCTCTGTCTTTTAGCCACTATGCTGGACCAGTTTGAAGTACAGTGGTCCCTCGACTTACGAACTACTCGACATAAGTATTTTTCGAGTTACAAACGGCAGTTTTAGATGCGGTTTTTTCGACTTACAAATTTTTAGATGGGGTTTCCTCGACTTACGAATTTTACATGCGGTTTCCTTGACTTGCCTGCCTGTTTACTACCTGTTTATTCTTGAAAAGAAATGTTCCTGTGCAGTTTGCAAGCCTTACTGGGGGTCTGGGTCTTTTTTCTAGGCTCCGGAACGCATTAATCCGTTCCCAATGCATTCCTATGGGAAACCGCTTTTCGACTTACGAACTTTTCAACTTACAAATGTGCATTCGGAACAGATTAATTTCGTAAGTAGAGGGACCACTGTACATACTATTTTCACAGAATATGACAAGACTTATTTACTGGGCATCACAGAATGAAGCAAACTTCAGGAACTTTCAGCCTTTGTACGCATTTGCTTATTGCCTTTTAAAAAATCTCAGGTTTTAAAAATCCTAGGGTGACACCGGTCAGCATTTGAACTACTCAACAATGACAGCATCACTGAAATCATTGAGATAAGTTTGTCAAGACTAACAAATCCCACTAAATTCACTTGCTGCCATGTTGTATTTTATGGTTGTATTGTGCATTGTTTTTTAAACATTTAATTAGATTTGTATTTTTATATTCCAAATTAATATTTTTATTGTGCAATTTTTATAGTCCTATATAAAAGGAGACTGAGCAATGCCTTGAAATTGTTTTAATGAAAGACAGTTTAAAAATCCAACAATAAATAAATAAGTTAATCTGGATGTTGCCCATTGGCTTGCTCCTATCAACCACAAGTGTTCCATTTAGGAAATAAGCGTTTGTCACCTCTTCCTACCTGTGGCAGCCCTTCTGCGCCCCTTGCCTCCCACAAGCCACTCCTATTGAGAAGGGGAACATCAGAAATAATGTTTGATGTGATGTGGAACATAGGAAGCTGCCTTATATCGAGTCAGACCGTTGATCCATCTAGCTCAGTATTTTCTACTGGCAGCGGCTTCTCCAAGGTTGCAGTCAAGAGTCTCTCTCAGCCCTGTCTTGGAGATGCCAGGGAAACTTGGAACCTTGCAGCCCATGCACACACATGACCCCAAACCTGGGGTTAAGGGCACACTCACACCCTTAAATCTAGGTTAAAGCTTGGGGTAAATTGGGGCCAAGGCAGCAATGGCTTGATTAGGCTCGATCCTGGTGCATGACACGGACAGCCTAGCACAGGCTGGGCTGCCATAGCCTGGGCGTGGCTGCCTGTGTGAATAGTCTTATTGAGGCTTACATTTGTATAATAAACATGACCAAGGAATGTGAACTCCTTTAAGTGTGCTTTGTCTTCTTTCTCTTATTAGAATATGAATTACTTTCAGTGCTGCAATTAAGATCTTTTTTGAGGTAGCTATTTAAATATTTATTAGTATCAGAGGATTGGGTTTTCTAAATAACTCTTAAAGCATTTGCATGCACACACAAAAACTGTTGACAATTCTGTATTGGAATAGAGTAATTCATTTTTTTTTTTTGGACTCACTCAAGTGTGATTGGCTTAGTTACTGAGGAATTTATTTTAGGGAAAAGTCAGTGTCAACTGAAAAAATGGTTCCATTCTGAAAAGACAAAAATTCCCTTACTTGTGAAAATGTGTCTTGGCAGCCAATTTGACTTCTGATACAAGATTTAACACTTCTCTTGAAACATGAATATTTACCATGGCAACAGCAACATTGTGCACCACATGTTAGAGATTTGTTTTCCATGCCGCCTGACTTGTGATGGTGGCATGGACTTTTTGTAGCTGGCCCTTACATGGGTCTTTAATTTACCTCCACTCAACAACCCATGTGTTGAACTGTAAAAATAACATTTTAGATATCAGAAATATGCTTTGAGAAATATTAGTGATATAATACGTTACTCATATCTGCTACATTCATTCATGTGCAGTTCTAGTTCTAGTTTTTATGGCTGCTCTCTAATATTGCATGTTTTATGAAGCTCTCTTTGTGAGCCAAAGGAGCAAGCACATACATTGCATAAATGCACCATTTCATTTTTTTAAAAGTTCCTTTTTAGAAACTGCCTAAACGTAAAAACTTTCCAAGTGCAAAAAGCAGTGTGGGGATTTGGTATGGGAGCTTTTCAAAACCGCCTTGGGGTTTTCTTTTAATGAAAGGCGGCATAGAAATGTAAAAATAAATAAATAAATAAAATAAAAAACTGTCTATGTGCAGTACTTCCTCTTTGAAGACTTGATACATCAAATCCCCAGACTGCTTATTGAACCTTGGAGCATTAAAGACAGATGTTTTTGATGGTGGTTTCTTCTGGAAGAAACTGGGGGGAAATGAGGTGTTCATGCCCTTTTTGATCATACCCAATCTCATGTATACACCGTATCTTTCTATAACACCTCTGATTTTTGTTGAGCTGTGGTGAAATCTTTCCACGATCATCACTTTCAAAGGGAACAGATAGGGATACATACAGTAAGTGACATAAGGAATCAGCCTCTGCAACAACTCCGTATGCCAACTCTTTCCCCATATCCACTCTGCCATATCATCAGACGTTTATTCACCTGCTCAGCCTCCAACAATACAGGCTATCACCTGCCAGCAGTGTCTTTCTTCTGTGTACATAGGACAAACGGACTACTCTCTAAGCAACAGAATGAATGGCACAAATATGACATCAAATTTGACATCAAAAATCAGTGGAGGTACATCCAAACCCTCAGATATTGTGCTGCTGACTTGAAAATCAGCACTGCAAACTGCTGCATTAGAATTTATAAAGAGGTTTGATTGTACTCTCAAAGGCTTGAATCCAGATAATGGGTTCCAGTCACATTACATAGTTAATGACTGAAGGTTCTTTGACTTGGTCTCTGTCTTCTACACATATAGGCTATGCTCCTGTGCAGAGACCTCGTCGGAATCTAACAAGCTCAATTTCTCCTGCTTTGGGCAGGAACTCTGCCCCCAGCCACTAAATACAGCTGCGCCACTCCTTATCCCCTCAGTCTTTTTTCGTCTGCGCTTCAGCGAACATCATGGAGTCTTCAGCTCGGCAACGAGTAGGATCACGCTATCCCTTGTTGGTATTTCTCCTGTTTCTCCTTTCCTAAATTCTTTTTCTTGGTTTTCGTGCAGTTGTGTGTTTTCTTTGGTGTTTTGTTTTAATGGTTTCCCTTTCCCTGAGCTCCGGCAAATCCCCACAGTGGTAGGATGATTTGCTACGTATGTCTCAGGAAGTGTATTTCCCAAGAATAGAAGGTTTGAACAAATGATTGGGGGAAGACAGCACCTTTTATAGGGATTGTTTAGGCCCATGACCGGATCGTTGGGGAACAAGTGTGTCAGAGCCACAGTCTTGGGTGCTGTGCCTGCACCTTACTGAACCATCCCTGTCTTCCACTGACAAGACCTCAATAATCAATCTTTATTACAGTCCCAGACCAGCACAAGAATAAAAAGCATACAAGGGCATGGAAAAAACATCAAATACTAAAAACTAGCTGACCCTGCACAGAGCGTCTGTGCGCTCTTTGGGGCTGCCGGTTTCCTCTTCCGTCCTTCTGGTTTCCTCTTCCGGTTTCCTTCTGCCCCAGTCTCCGCTTTGGGCCCAGCCACCTCTCCTCCCCACTGCCACTTCTGCCCCCCCTTTCTTTCCCCCCTCCTGGGACTGCCCGGGCCTGCTGCCACCTCTGGCCTCTGTGGCCGGGCCCACGGTGGTGGCGACCAGTTCTCCTGGGTGTGCCTCAGCCAGTCAGGCGCCTCCGTCGCCCAGCCAATCAGCTGGGCACCAGGACGCCCATTCCAAGGCTCACCCAGGAGAATTAAATGTATAGATACATCACAATAGCCAGTTACTGCTGTACAGTAAAATTGTGTTATATATTTAAACTACAAAATATATTAAAAGGTAAAAGCAGGATAGCTAAAAACCAAGGGGAAACAGTTAATAAAACTAATAAAACATCTGACTAATATAAACAATTTGATACAATCAATATAAAAATTGGTCCATAGGGGAATACGGCTCGAACGGAATGTCTAATAAAATGAAGGTAAAATATATAAGTACAGATATAACTGCCTTGGTCGGCCTGATGGATGATCTACAATTGGGAATTGACAGAGGAAGTGTGACTCTGTTGGTCCTTTTGGACCTTTCGGTGGCTTTCAATACTATCGACCATAGTATCCTTCTGGAGTGTCTGAGGGGGTTGGAGGTGGAAGGAACTGCTTTGCAATGGTTCCACTCTTACCTCTTGGGCAGATACCAAATGGTGTCTCTCGGGAACTGTTGTTCTTCAAAAACTGAACTTCGGTATGATGTCTCTCAGGGCTCCGTATTGTCTCCGATGTTGTTTAACCATCTACATGAAACCGCTGGGAGAGTTCATCAGGAGATTTGGTGCAGGGTGCAATCAGTATGCTGTTGACACCCAAATCTTTTTCTCCATGTCAACATCATCGGGAAAAGGCATAACCTCCCTAAATACCTGCCTGGAGGTAGTGTTGGGCTGGATGAGAGGTAACAAACTGAGGCTGAATCTAGATAAGACAGAGGTACTTATTGTGTGGGTTTGGAACTCGAGAGATTTATTTTGATCTGCCTGTTCTGGATGGGGTAACACTTCCCCAGAAAGAACAGGTACACAGTCTGGGGGTGCTTCTGGACAGAAAACTCAACCTGGTGTCTCAGGGTGAGGCAGTGGCCAGAGGTGCCTTTTATCAGCTTCGGCTGATACGTCAGCTGCGTCTGTTTCTTGAGATAAATGACCTCAGAACAGTAGTACATCTGCTGGTCAGCTTCAGACTTGACTATCGTAATTAGGGGTGTGCAATTCAGGTATTTGGTGAGTCGGTTCGGGACCTGAACCGAATCACCCCTGTTCTGTTTTGTGCCCGAATATGGGCCACCCGAATCACCCTTGATTCGGTTCGGATTTGGATTTAATCCGAATCTGAATCTGAATCGATTCAGGGGAGAAAGGGGGCCCAGGGGCAAAATTTTGGGGTGGGCTGGTAGTGCCCAATGGGTGGAGTCTACCACCACAATTTCAGGGGAATTGGGCAAAGGGCTGATTTTTGGGGAATTTTTGAAGTTTTAGTGACTTTGGGGGAGTTCGGGGGCATAGCATGGGATCTGGGCAAAAGGAGTGGGGTGGGGTGGTAGTGCCTAATGGGTGCAGGCTACCACCCCAATTTCAGGGGGATTGGACAAAGGGCTGATTTTTTGAGAATTTTTGAAGTTTTAGCGACTTTGGGGCAGTTTGGGGGCAAAAAGTGGATCTGCCCCAAAAGAGTGGGGTGGGGTGGTAGTGCCTAATGGGTGGAGGCTACCACCCCAATTTCAGGGGGATTGGGCAGAGGGGTGAATTTTGGTGAATTTCTGAGGTTTGTCTTCATAAGGTGAAGTGTGCTAAATTGATTACTTCCTCATATTCATAGTAATTGAGAGTGTGAAAAAGTGAAAGTGGGGTCATGAGAGTTGTTTAATTGAAACAACCTCTGCCCAATCACTCTAAAATTGGGGACAGGTGGTAGCCTCCACCCATTAGGTACTATCTACCAGCCCACCCCACTCCTTTGGGGCAGATCCACTTTCTGCCCCCAATCTGCCCCAAAGACACCAAAACTTCAAATATTCCCAAAAAATCAACCCTCTGCCCAATCCCCCTGAAATTGGGGTGGTAGCCTCCACCCATTAGGCACTACCACCCACCCCACTCTTTTGGGGCAGATCCACTTTCTGCCCCCAAACTGTCCCAAAGTCGCTAAAACTTCAAAAAATCTCAAAAAATCAGCCGTTTGTCCAATCCCCCTGAAATTGGGGTGGTAGCCTCCACCCATTAGGCACTACCACCCCACCCCACTATTCTGCCCCAGGCCCCACTTTCTGCCCCAATCTGCCCCAATCTGCCCCAAAGACATGAAAACTCCAGAAATTTCCCAAAAATCAGCCCTTTGCCCTATCCCCCTGAAATTGGGGTGGTAGCCTCCACCCATTAGGCACTACCACCCCACCCCACTCTTTTGGGGCAGATCCACTTTTTGCCCCCAAACTGCCCCAAAGTCGCTAAAACTTCAGATTGTTCTGTGCCCGAAATTTTTTGCACATCCCTAATCGTAATGCACTCTATGTGGAGCTGCCTTTGTACGTAATCTGGAAACTGCAGTTAGTCTAGAATGCAGCAACCAGTTTGGTCTCTGGGTCATCTCGGAGACACCATATCACTCCTATCTTAAAAGATCTACACTGGCTGCCGATATGTTTCCGAGCAGAGTACAAGGTTTTGGTTATAACATATAAAGCCCCAAACAGCTTGGGCCCTGGGTATTTAAGAGAACGTTTTCTTTGCTATGAACTACACTGCCCACTGAGATCATTTGGAGAGGTCCGTCTGCAGTTGCCACCGGCTCGTCTGGTGGCTGCTCAGGGACGGGTCTTCTCCATTGTTTCCCTGAGGCTTTGGAACACACTTTCTGCTGAAATAAGAGCCTCTCTCTCCATCTCTTACAACTTTTAAAAGGGCAGTCAAGATGCATTTGTTCACCCAGGCTTTTAATTAGCTATTGTTTTAATTGTGTTTTAATTTTGTTTTAGTTGTTTTAACTTTTTAACTTTTTAATTTTTGAAATGTGTTAATCTTTTTATTAGTTGTTTTTATTGCTTTGTAAACCACCCAGAGAACTTGCCTTTTGGGCGGTATAAAATATGTTAAACAAACAAACCAACAAACTATAAGTTAAAAGCAACTAAGATAGTAAAAATATTTTAAAAGTCATGTTAGAATAAATTGGTCAGTAGTTAAAATCACGGTTTATGGACTAGCAGTCAGGGTCCGTTGGATCTTGCATGCTGCCATGCAAAACCTAGCAACATGTACGTGAAGGTTAGCTTTTCATCTGAGAGCAGTATCTTACTGTACTCTTGACTGGAGCGGCCAGGGTAGTTGCAAAGTAGGGAAAGTATGAGCTTATCCCGGCTATCTTTATAAAACAGAATATTCAAGAGCACGTGTTCAGTGGTTTCCACCTCCGCAGAAGCACAGGGGTAAAGCCTTTCTGTAAATTGGATCTTCCTGTATTTACCTTCGAAAACAGTGGATGGAAGGTCATGACAGTGGGAAAGAGTGAACACCCTTCTGTGGCTTGGTATTTGCAGCTGGGTCAGATATGTAGGGGGGTATACCATGAACCTAGAGCTGTCTGAGGCCTGATAGCCAGGAACCATACTTAGATCCATCTGGTGTTCCCTATCCAGGACCCTCTGTTTGATGGCCGTTTTCGCTTTGTCACTGCCCATAGCAAGGAGGAGAAATGGGGAGAGGCCCAATAGTGCCACTTTATTATCGACTGCCCGCTTCCATGAGGATTGGAAATTGTCCTGCAGTGTTAATGGGGCCAGACCCTGTGGGCAAAGAGCTAGTTTGAGCCAGTGATTGAGAGCAGTCATCCAAACTTTAGCCTCAACTTTTATCATGCCACTTTCCAGATGCAGAGTGGCATTGGAGATACAGCTAGGCACCTGTAAGGCCGCTCTTAGGAATTTAGATTGGACACGCTCCAATATACTAAAGTTACAGGGCGGACCTGGGTGAGCACCATAGAGTAATTGTGCCAGCGGCTTGGCTTCATATAGTCTGAGTGCTGCAGGTACATAATGACCACCTCTAGTTCGAAGGAACCTCAAGATGGCAGCGGTGCTCCTCTGTGCCACTAGGGCAACATGTTCACAGTGGGCCTTTCATGCACCAGAGGCCTGGAGGACCACCCCCAGATATGTTAAACAGGTGACCTGTTCAGTTCTGTGGCCATCTATACTCCAACCGCGGATCTTTGGTCTTATAGCAAAGGCCATGATCTTAGGTTTTTGGTAATTTATTTTAAGTTGTTCATCTTTGCAATACTGTGACAAAGCGGCCAGCGCCCTTCTGAGGCCTATGGGGTCCTCGAGAGGATTGCAGCAGCATCCGCATAGAGTAGGATGGAGATGGATCTTTCAGCCAACTTGGGAGGGTGGAAATCAGAGTTGTTCAGGCAACTCACCATAGCATTGATGTAAAAATTAAACAGAAGTGGGGCTAGGATACAGCCTTGTTTGACCCCTTTCTGGGTTGGTACAGGATTCGTGAGGTGTCCTTGAGGGCTACATCTAAGTGTTGTATCAGTGTGGAGGGCGCGGATCAGAAAAAGCGGACGTCGATCTATTGTGGTGGATTCAAGCTTTTCCCATAGCTTAACTCAAGAGATAGAATCAAATGCGGCCTTGAGGTCTATGAAGGCAGTGTACAGGGAGAAGAAGTTATTAGAGGAATATTTTTCAGTGTTGGAGCACCAGGCATTGGTCAGATGTAGATCTGCCTTCCCTAAAACCTGCTTGTTCGTCCGCCAGCACTTCTTGTTCTAGCCAATCCTTGAGTTTGCTATGTATGTGCTTGGCATACAGCTTGCTGATGGTATTGAGCAGGGTAATTGGCCTGTAATTGGCAGGGTCATCCCTGTGTCTCTTTTTGAATATGGGAACGATAATCGCCAACCCCCAATCCCTGGGAATGCGACCCTGGGAGTCAATATGTGTAAATAACAAGGCCAGAACTGGGGTGCACCACACCAGGTTAGTTTTTATAATATCCATAGGGATGAAGTCTTCCCCATGGGCCTTGCCCACCTTAGATTGTGAGACAAGGGATTCAACTTCCAGTATGGTGACTGGTGTCCCGCTGGGCAAGTCTTTTATATCCCTTACAGAGGGGCCTGGGTTTACCGTGGCCTCTTTGTATAGGTTCTGAAAGTGCAATTTCCAGGTTGATGGGGTGATATTGGTATCTATTAGGGTCAAGCCATTGTAAGAAGGATTAACTGTGATATGCCAAAAAATGGAAGAGTCCTTCACTTTGGCAGCCTGGATGAGTCGTGTCCAGGTAGTCCTCATGGCCTCTCTTTCCTTGATTGTCTGAAGGTGTTTATATTGTTTCTTGAGGAGTTGGAAATGTGAGAGGGCCTCCGAGGTGACTACTCCTGTACTAGTTCTGTAAATGAGGTAGGCTGAGATAAGGGCTTTCCTGGCCTTTACACAGTCTTTATCAAACCAGGGTTTGGATGGGCGCCCAGATGGCATGGTGGAAGAGCCACTTTTCCTGCATAGATGTTTTTGAAGCTCATGCACCAGGCTCTCATATGTCTCCAGGGGGGCTGACGTTGAGGAGAAAGTTATAGGGTCTAACCTGTAGCTCAGAAAGGGTTCCACTGCGAGCAGTTCCTTTATTGTCAAGCTGGGGCATCTATTTTGCATGACATTTGCCTTGACCCTCTGTCAGGACTGTTGAGCAACGGTCTCCAGTTGTAAAAGGAGGAGAAAGTGATCACTATCCAAGTGTGGCATGACTTCAAAGTTCAGAACAAAAGGAAGTAGGTTCCCGGAGATAGCGATATAGTCTAGGGTGCTTGTTTTTACACCAGATAGATAGGTATATTCACCTCGATATAATCATTCTCCATGAGCCGTTTCGAATTTGTAGGTTGAGCCTGGCGGTTGTTTGTGCCAGGCAGAGTCTGGCAAAATTAGCTCTCTGATCCTTTAAACGAGTAAGGGGCAGGGGTTCAAATTCCAGACAAGGGATGGGTAGGTGGTGGCGGAGGAATAGCGTGTGGTCATCAGGACCCATCCTAGCATTGAAGTCGCCACCCATCACCACCAGCACCTTAGGGTTGGCCAAAAAGACGTCATTTGTGTTTTGCTCAATCATTGTCATAAGGACGTGGTGGGTATGGGGTTTCGATGTTCATCCACAGGTTTATTGGAGGACTGCAGCTCTCGCTGTTCTGCCAAGGAAGGGGGAGCCTCTGTTGGCTCCTGTTCTAACTTCCCAGAGGGCTCTGGGGTGGACCTCAGAGAAACCAGCACTTCCTCTAGAATTGCTGCCTCTCCAGGGTACAATCCTGCTGACTTGTCAGGAGGGGTCTTGTGTGCCCACTGGCTCTGCACGGGTGACCAAGGTGCCCTTCAAAGGGACCACCTCTCCTAGTTTCAGTCCTGAGAGTTCAACAGGGGAGTCATGTGTGCTTGCAGTCTCAGAGTGGTTGCCTAAAGCACGCAGCACTCTGTCAGGCTCAGATTGGGTATCACATTTCAGAGGTGTACCAGCGCAGGAAGTCTGGAAGGAGGTGGGTGCTTCCTCTAGTTCTTGACCCTAGTTGGGGCTGTCCTCGCTATGCTCTGAGGGACGTTGCTGAATGGTGTGGTAGGTTGGCAGGTCCCTCTTCATAGACAGGCTATCTGGGGTGATCAGTGCAATGATGTTGTCGAAGTGTGGGCCACTGACAAATGGCAGCCCTGGGCAAACCACCGGCAGGGCGTTGCTCTTCAAGAGTGAAGGGCATCGCAAGGAAAGCCCTTGTCTCCTTCAGGGCAAGGCACGTAGAGAGAGGCTGGAACAGCAAGAGCTCATCAGGGGCGGCCTGTTTTTGCTGTATCTCGCTGGAGTGTGCAGGCATCAATAAATGTGTGCCTCCCTGGGAGAAGGAACATCCGCATCTATTGGGTGGGGGGCTAACAAAGAAAGACCTAACCCAAGTGCAGGATATTGTGGACACATAGTGGGTGGGTAATGGAGCCAGGGAGCTCAGTCTCTGAATCTGTACACCAAAAATCTTTAAAGTGCACTGACAATTTCCTTTGCGGCTTTTTGGGTGGGTTTGCAGCCCTCAGCACTGGCTGAATTTCCATATCACTTTCCGAGTTAGAGCTCTTGGAGTCAGGAGCAGAGTCTTCCATGTGGGCCAATAAATCAGTAAGAGGCTTTGTTTTTTGTTCTACCTCAGCCAACTTCCTTTACAAGTCCTCTAGGTCCTTGAGAATTGCTTTTAATTTAGGGCTCTCTGTGAATGGGTTAGCTTGTGGAGCGTTGAGGCGGTTAGAAGCTTTGCCAGTGGGGGAGGACTTATTATAGTGAATTAGGCTCCCAGTGATGAGCATTCTGACCCTGGGTCCAATAAACAGTGAAGGGCTTTTAGAGAGTAAGCCCTTAGGCAATGTGTCAGGTGTAGACCAACGTCTACAACGGAGGGGATGGCTGCTGTTCTGAAGGTTAGAAAGAGGCATTTACAGCCAGCTCTGCTTGGGAGAAAGTGAAAGTCTTTCAGTTCAGTGCTATCAAGTTGACACTTTAGAATCTCCTATAATGAGGCCAATATGGTTTCCTAGTTTGACCAATTTTGGGAGTCCCTTCCAGGCAGCTCAATGAGAATCCGATGTGGCTGCAGTATTCTACAGAAGTTTTGACTGGCTGCATTCGGCCAACAACATGGCAATCTTTGATCCCTCCCAGACCGGGGGGGGGGGCGGGGCTGGCTGGCTGGCTGGCTGGAAGTTACAGTCTGCGTGAGAGCAATTTCTTTGTGTGAGTTGTTCAAATAGAGTTTATCTATTTTAGTTTCATTTAGCTTTGAGATTATGGTTATCATAGACTGTGCAGATAAAAGGCAGGCATTTCCCAAATTTGAGAGAGTCCATGGGGTAGGTGTGTGGCATGCCTGGGGGATTTATGGGCTTCGTTAGTTCTGGGAGATGGCTCCAGCCAGGCCGCTTGGATGTTTTATCTTTAGTTGCGGTTCCCCTGCATGGTCCTTATTAATGAGGGGTGGGCTTTCTGATTCATCGGTGCACAAGGCTGTAAATCTATTCTTAAGAAGGGGAGTCTCATCAGAGGAGTTACTCACTGTTTCTCTTCGTCTTGCTGCTGGTAAGAATGAATCAAGCTTAACCTGTTTCTCTTTTCTCCTCCTTGGCTGGGCACCATTTTCATTATCAGGGCTTTCTTTGTTGTCCCTGCTTCGTTTCCCCCCCTTCAGTGACATGATAAATTAGGGGGAAAGGTGCCTAGGAAAGGGTTGTGTCCGAGGAGAGCTTCGGCAAGGTGCTTCTAGCCGGTGGCCATCTTGGCTCCTCCCCACTGAGAAGACCTAATGAGGGACCCCAGCTTTCCCCCTTTCCATGTATGGGAAACATTCCTTGGTAGCACACACAAAACAGCAGATTAAGGAAATATAACAGTCTTCTCTTCTCTTTCAGTTGTATGCTCCTCTTCCCACCCCCTTTTGCCTACTATGCTCCCTTTTCCTTCGTATATTGTGTTGGGAATTCTCTCTGGTAGGAGAAACCCTTTTTCATTATAGCAGAGTGCACAGAGGCACAACACAGCAGAATTTAGTTAGGCATGCATGTATGCTGAGTGTAAAGTAACTTGAAGCCAGTTCATAGTTTCAAATAAATATAAATGGTATTTATTAAAGAACTCCATTCTAGATAGGAAAGTGAGGAGTTAGGATCTCTAATCTATGTAGCTAGCTGGATGCAGATGGATTCTGCATCTCTGCACACATGGTGCAGGGAGAGGAGCTTGCATGTTGCAAGGTAGAAGGAACAGGAAGAGAAGGGAGAGAGAGGAAGAAAGTGGCTGGAAGGAAGGAAGTGTCCCTAAGAGTAGCAATCTACATTCCAAAGGGATAGTGTCAGAGCAGTAGAGAAGGGATGACCAATGTCTTGACCCTCTAGCCCTCTGACTTACTAGTTTGTCCTCCACTGTCATTGAGACAAGAGACAGCGCAAAGTCCTTCACTTCCAACATATTGGGGTTGCCCCTTTGGGGGAGCCACTTTGGGAGAGAACGAGGGCGAGGGCTAGAGGGCTTCTGTTTAATTAGTTTTAAGCTGTTTTAGACTTGGGTTGAAATTGCTGTAATGTATTTGGGTTCATCTAAAGATGGGGGAAAGGGTGTGCCTTCGTTGACTATGGGGAAGCCATCCCGGTGGTGGTAGGGAACAGAAGAAGTAATGTTGGCAGGTCAGCGGGCCGTTCCAGGGGAAGGGTAGTCAGAAATTTAAAAGCGGTCTCCCCTTCCGGCTGTCCTGCCCGCTCTCTGACCTCGGCGAGCACTGCCAACAACCCACATAGCTTTTCCCTGCTCCTCTGTAATGTCAGGTCAATCCAAAATAAATCTAAACTCATCCATTATTTGATCATGGATGAAGGGGCCGACCTGGTATGTATTACCGAGACTTGGTTGAGGGAGGCTAGTGGTCAGGTTTGGTCCCAGCTTCTCCCTCCAGGATATTCTGTAGAGGAGCAGGTGAGGGGACGTGGGCGGGGAGGTGGGGTCTATAAGGATAACATCTCCCTTACCAGGGTCCCTGTCAGGGTATCGGACCATATTGAATGTGTGCACTTGAGTTTGGGGACCAGGGATAGATTGGGACTTCTGTTGGTGTACCGATCGCCCCGCTGCCCAGCGGAATCCCTTACTAAGCTCACGGACTTGGTCGCGGAACTTGCGTTGGAGGCTCCCAGACTCTTGGTGCTGGGGGACTTCAATGTTCATTTTGGGACAAATTTGTCCGGGGCAGCTCAGGAGTTCATCATAGCGGCCATGACAACTATGGACCTATCCCAAGTGGTCTCTGTACCGTCGCATATTACAGGTCACACTCTTGATTTGGTATTTTACTCTGTTCAGGGTGGTGTTCCATGGGTGGGGAGTCTTGTGATTTCCCCATTGTCAAGGACGGACCACCATCTGGTTAAGGTTGGACTTACAACCACTTCCCACCTCTGTAGGGGCAAGGGGCCCATTAGAATGGTCTGCCTGAAGAGGTTATTGGATCCATTAAAATTCCAAGAAGCCTTGGAGGGATTTAACGTTGGTGTTGCTGGTGATCCTGTTGATGCCCTGGTTGAGAATTGGAACAACTTGCTCACCAGGGTAGTAGACACGATTGCTCCTAAGCGTCCCCTCCGACCCGCTTCAAATTGGCCCCTTGGTATACAGAGGATCTACGGGGGCTGAAGCGGCAAGGTAGGCGACTGGAGCGCAAGTGGAGGAAGACTTGACTCGAATCTGACAGATTGCGACATAGAGCACATCTAAAGATCTATGCTCAGGCAATACATGCGGCAGAGAGGCGGATATTTTCTGTCTGTATTGCCTCTGCGAATTCACATCCAGCGGATTTGTTCAGGGTTGTGAGGGGATTAGTATCCCCCCCCCCCGAACCAGAATTTGGAGTCATCAGTTACCTGCTGTGATGTGTTTAAAGAGTTTTTCGCAGATAAAATCTCTTGGATTCGGGCCGACCTAGATGGAGACTCCACAATTAATTTATGTCTGAGCTGGAGGTGCCGAACAACTCCTCTTATGTGATTCGACTGGATTGGTTTCTGTTTGTGACTCCTGAGGATGTGGACAAGCTGCTTGGATTGGTGAGGCCTACCACTTGTTCTCTTGACCCTTGTCCAACATGGCTTGTTCGATCTAGCAGAGAGGTTGTTGTAAACAGCCTGGTGGAAATCATAAATGCTTCTCTGAGAGAGGGCAGGATGCCTCCTTTTCTTAGGGGGGCAATCATTAGACCTCTTCTAAAGAAGCCTGCATTAGATCCCTCGGAGTTGAGCAATTATAGGGATTGCAACCTGTTGAGCAATTATAAGGATTGCAACCTGTTTCCAACCTCCCATGGCTTGGCAAAGTAATTGAGAGGGTGGTGGCCTCTCAGCTCCAGGTGGTCTTGGAGGAAACTGATTATCTAGACCCATTTCAAACTGGTTTTCCGGCAGGCTATTGGGGTGGAGACTGCCTTGGTCGGCTTGATGGATGATCTACAATTGGGAATTGACAGAGGAAGTGTGACTCTGTTGGTCCTTTTGGATCTCTCGGCGGCTTTCGATACTATTTTAATGTAAACCGCCCTGATTTTAATGTAAACCGCCCTGATTTTAATGTAAACCACCCTGAGCCTTTTGGAAGAGCGGTATAAAAGTTTTAATAACAATAATAATATTGACCATAGTATCCTTCTGGAACATCTGAGGGTGTTGGTGGTGGGAGGCACTGTTTTACAGTGGTTCTGCTCCTACCTCTCAGATAGATTCCAGATGGTGTCGATTGGAGACTGTTGCTCTTCAAAATCTGAGCTTAAGTATGGTGCCCTTCAAGGCTCCGTACTTTCTCCAATGCTTTTTAACATCTACATGAAACCGCTGGGAGAGATCATCAGAGGATTTGGAGCTGGGTATTACCAGTATGCTGATGAAACCCAGATCAACTTCTCCATGTCAACATCTTCAGGAGCTGGCATATCCTCCCTAAATGCCTGCCTGGAAGCAGTAATGGGCTGGATGAGGGAGAATAAACTGAAACTCAATCCAGATAAGACGGAGGTACTTATTGTGCGGGGTCAGAATTCTAGAGACAATTTGATCTGCCTGTTCTAGATGGAGTCACACTTCCCCGAAAGGAACAGGTTCGCAGTCTGGGAATACTTCTGGATCTACGTCTCTCCCTGGTTTCTCAGGTTGAGTCGGTGGCCAGGGATGCTTTCTATCAGCTTCGGCTGATACACCAGCTGCGCCACTTTCTCGAGATCAATGACCTCAAAACTGTGGTACATTTGCTGGTAATCTCCAGACTTGACTTTTGTAATGCACTTTACGTGCGGCTGCCTTTGTACGTAGTCCGGAAACTTCAGTTGGTTCAGAACGCGGCAGCGAGGTTGGTCTCTGGGTCATCTCGGAGAGACGATGTTACTCCTTTACTGATGTAGTTACACTGGCTGCCAATAGGTTTCCGGACAAAATATAAAGTGCTAGTTATAACTTACAAAGCCCTAAATGGCTTAGGCCTTGGGTACCTAAAAGAGCGTCTTCTTCGTTATGAGCCCCACCACCCATTGAGGTCATCTGAGGAGGTCCGTCTCCAGTTACCGCCAACTCATTTGGTGGCTACACAGAGACGGTCCTTCTCGGTCGCTGCCCTGAGATTCTGGAATGTGCTCCCTGCTGGTATGCGATCCTCCCCATTTCTGGCAATTTTCAAAAAACACCTGAAAACCCTTCTTTTCACCCAAGCTTAATCAGTATCCTAAATTGTGGGGTTTTTAATTTCTGGTTTATTTTAAAATTCAAAACCCAATTTTGGGGTTTTTAATTATTGTAATTGTTTAATTGTTGTTTTAAAATGTTTTTAAATTGTTAATTGTTATATTGTTTTTTAAATTTGTTTTAGCTCTTTACTGTTTTAGTGGTGTGTTTTAATTGTAAACCGCCCTGAGCCATTTTGGAAGGGTGGTATACAAATCAAATAAATTAACAAACAAACAAACAAATAAATATTGTGTACTAACCATTAATTCCTCACTCTTGAATAATTTTGAGGAACTGTTTGCATTTATGGTGCTGCCAAGGTTGCCACATACTGTTGTTGACACTGAGCTGCTGTTATCTTAATAAAATTTATTTCTTAGTTTCAAATCCTTGTCTCTGAGTACATATCTTCTCGGGGTACTCTAACATTTATGCTTACTACTGTCAAAACCGTGATTCTTAGTTATGGACACTTGGAAGATTGGTTTTCAGAGCTAATTGTCCCAGTTCAGAGCAAAAGCATAGGTGGTCATATGGTAGCTCACATGTATCTGGAGCAATTGTGGTAACAGTACTTTGTATTGGTCCATCTTTTAGGGCAACAATCCTTTTTGCGCAACTCTAATGATAGCAATATACCTGGTCCAATAAATAGCATCATCCAAACTCTTTTGGATCTGATTTATAGTATCAGTTTATTCCTTGTAGTATATCTATCCAGAATAGTTCAGATCTACGTATGACCATTGTTTTCCTGTTCTTACAAAATGAAGAAGAATCAAAGCAAACCTACAACTTTCATATGAAAAACAGAACATGCTGTAAATCTTTTGTGACATGGAGGTGACAGGACACTCAGATAATTCAAACTTGTTAAGCCAGATTTCTGCTTATTACTGTAATTATTATAAACTCTAACACCAGTTAACTTTTGGCTCCGACTATTCCAAGTTTTGTATTTTTGACGGAGAACATTATTATCTTGTTTTAGATGTTGACTTCTTAAAATTGGTGGAATTTTTTCTGCTTTGCATTAAAATTAAGTGCTTCAGTGCTAGATTTTATCCCATCCTGTTTCAAACAGTGGCCCACCCAATGCCGCTGAAAGCCTACAGGCAGGAGTTGAGGGCATGCCCTCTCTCCTGCTGTGACACCCCTACAACTGGTATTCAGAGGCATCCTGCCTCTGAGGCTGGAGGTGGCCTATAGCCCTCAGACTAGTAGCTGTTGATAGACCTCTCCTCCATGAAGTTATCCAAACCCCTCTTAAAGCCATTCAGGTTGTTGGCTGTCACCACATCTTGTGACAGAGAATTCCACAAGTTGATTATGCGTTGTGTGAAGACATATTTCCATGTGTTGGTCCTAAATTTCATGGCAATCAATTCCATGTGATGACCCCGGTTCTAGTGTTATGTGAGAGGGAGAAAAATTTCTCTCTATCCACTTTCTCCACACCATGCATTATTTTATAGACCTCTATAATGTCTCCCCACACGACAGTTAACACAACTTTCTAGAGAAAGCCTTCCATAGTATTCTAATGTTTCTGCTAATGAATATATGCATAAATATACTTGTTTTGTATTATTACATTCTTGTGAGTTCAGTTACTTTGTGCCCTCAAGAACCAATGTCTTAAAAATACTGCGTGTGTCACAGTCTCTCTCTCGTGTGTGTGTGTGTGTGTGTGTGTGTGTGTATAATGCTTAACTTGCAGCGGAGCGGGGGGGCCTCCAGCAAGGGGCGGGCCTCTAAAGGCCTTTAGGACCAGGCTCCAAAACTACCTAGGGGCACCACTGCCCTCAGTCGTCTTTTTTCTAAATGAAAAATCCCCAGGTAGCCTTTCCTCATAAGGAAGGTAGCCTTTCCTCATAAGGAAGGTGGTCTATGCCCCTGATCATCTTGGTTGCCCTCTTTGCACCTTTTCCAGTTCTACAATATCCTTCTTTAGATGTGGTGACTAGAATTATATGCAGTACTCCCAAGTGTGACCGCACCATAGTTTTGTATAAGGGCATTATAATATTAGCAGTTTTATTTTCAGTCCCCTTCTTAATAGTGGTGTGCACGGAACCGCCAAACTGCAGTCTGGCACTGGGGTGGGGGGTTACTTTAAGAGCGGGGGGAGGGTTTACTTACGCCTCCTGCCGCTTTCCCGCTCTGGAGCCCGTAATTTTAGTAGTAATTGGGGTGGCAGGATACCTCCCTGCCGCCCCTTCCCCGCGTTCACTATGAAAAGCTCCCAGGAGTCCTCTGCGCGCGCACACAATGTGCGCACGCTTCATGTCTCTATGACATGCGCGCACGCGCAGAGGACTCCTGGGAGCTTTTCATAGTGAAAGCGGGGAAGAGGTGGCAGGGAGGTATCCTGCCGTCCCAATTACTACTAAAATTATGGGCGCCAGAGCGGGAAAGTGGCGGGAGGGGTAAGTAAACCCTCCTCTCGCTCTTAAAGCAACCCCACCCAAACCGAACCACCCAGGTCCGGACCGATCTGGACCGGTCCGGAGTCATTTAGAATGGCCTCCGGACCGGTCCGGGCACATCCCTACTTCTTAATGATCCCTAGCATGGAATTGGCCTTTTTCACAGCTGCCGCACATTGAGTTGACACTTTCAACGAGCTACTACCCCAAAATCCCTCTCCTGGTCAGTCAACGACAGTTCAGATCCCATCAGCATATACGTGAAGTTGGGCTTTTTCATCCCAGTGTGCATCACTTGACTCTTGCCAACATTGACCCTCATTTGCTATTTTGTCGCCCACTCACCCTGTTTGGAAAGATCCTTTTGGATCTCCTCAAAATCAGTTTTGGATTTTACTATCCGAAAGAGTTTGGTTATCATCTGTAAATTTGGTCATCTCGCTATTTACCCCAACTTCTAAATCATTTATGAATAAATTAAAGCACCGGTCTCAGTACAAATCCCTGGGGGACCCCACTTCTTACTTCCCTCCATTGTGAAAACTCTCCATTTATACCTACACTCTGTTTCCTGTTCTTCAACCTGTTAGCAATCCGCAAATGTACTTGTCCTCTTATCCCATGGCTGCTAAGTTTTCTCAAGAGTTTTTGATGAAGAACTTTGTCGAAAGCTTTTTGGAAGTCCAGGTATACTATGTTAACTGGATCACCTTTATCCAGACACCTGTTGACACTGTCAAAGAACTCCAAAAGGTTTGTGAGGCAAGCTTTACCTTTGCGGAAGCCATGCTGGTTCTCCCCCCGCAGGGCCTGTTCTTCTATGTGCTTAACAATTTTATCCTTGAGAATGTTTTCCATCAATTTGCCTGGACCAGACATTAAGCTAACTGGTCTGTAATTTCCCAGATTGCCTCTGGATTCCTTTTTGAACATTGATGTTACATTTGCTACTTTCCAGTCCTCCAGTACAGAGCCTGATTGTAGGAAACCAGGATAAGTTATATATTTTTGCAAGGAGATTGGCAATTTCACATTTGAGTTCCTTAAGGACTCTTGGATGGATGCCATCTGGCCCTGGCGTTTTGCTAGTTTTTATTTTTTTCAGACAGTTTAGAACATCAGCTCTTGTCACTTCTATCTGACTCAGTTCTTTAGACTCCATCCCTGAAAAGGCTGGTTCAGGAACAGGTATATGCTTAGTATACTCTGCCGTGAAGACAGATGCAAATAACTCACATAGCTTCTCTGCAGCCTCCATATCCTCCTTAATAATCCCTTTCACCCCCTCATTGTCTAACTGTCCAACTGCATCCCTGACAGGTTTCCTGCATCTGATGTATTTAAAGAAGTTTTTGTTATTCCCCTGGATGCTTTTAGCTAAATGTTCCTCAGACTTTCTTTTTGCCTCCCTTATTTTCACCTTGCATTTATTTTGCCCGAGTTTGTGTTCCTTTCTGTTCTCTTCTTTTGGGCAGGCCTTCCCATTTTGGAAAGAAGTCTCCTTTATGGCTTCCTTGACTTTACTTGTTAGCCATGCTGGCATCCTCCTGGACTTAGTGATACCTTGCCTCTTTTTTTGTATACATTCTAACTGGGCTTCTATTATTGTGGTTTTAAGTAAACTCCATGCATTCTGGAGCGAAGTGACTCATTTCAGTTATTCATATATCTGGTACATTTGTTTGTTAGTTGGGTGCCTAGTGTGTCAAGGTTATGTCAACGCTCTACCATGCAATAATAATACAAAAAGAAAAAATTATATAATGTTGACTAAAATAATTACATTTCTATAGAATAACGTTTGAACAGCATTATTCAATTCACATGCAGTTCTGTGAAAGTATCTATTTAATAGTTTAAATCCAATGTTATTTTTACACTATACTGCAAATGTATGACTGGGAGGCTATTTTAAGATATATTTATTAAGGAAATTGATACAGTTAGACAAGTCATTGCAGCCCACATATACTTCCTTGGGTTTTCATTTTATGATTTTTGAACTGATTGCTGAATGTATATTTCTGTCTTTTATAGGGGTTTATTAGAGGCACATTTATATTGAGACAAATGGAATAGAAAGATAGTTTAAGTGTTCTAGATGTGGAGGAATGGGGAAGCCTATGAGCAAATCTACACATCAGACATGTATGCTGCAGAGCGTTCTCGTGCCATTTCAGAATGCCGGTAGAGGATTACCACTCAAAGGCTACCTTGCATAAAAATATTAAACTCCTTATACGTATAAAACTAGCACACTGGGAAGAAAGCTAGGCTTCGATTCCCCCCCCCCCATTACACACACAATTTTCATAGACATTTGAGAGAGTGTTCAGTTGTGTGATTCTTGGACCTACATTCTCTAGTTTTGTATAACATTCCTGAGACAGCTCTATCACATGCTTTAACACAGAGCCTTACATTCTTCCAGAGCAGCCAGCGAGCCAGCTGTGTCTCTGCACAGAAAGGCTGCTCCAACTCTGCCAGGGTCTTCTGGGAGCAGCAGAGCACATGCACAAGGGGAGGGAGCAGTATTTTTTGTTGCTTTCCCGTCCCTGTAATTTCTCTTTGCCTTACAGAAATATGTCCCTGAGGGTCATGCAGCCCTTTCTGGAAGTTAGAGCCTTTACAAGGGCAGGGGTAAAGTAAAGTAAAGTGTGCTGTCGAGTCGATGTTGACTCCTGGCGACCACAGAGCCCTGTGGTTGTCTTTGGTAGAATACAGGAGCGGTTTACCATTGCCATCTCCCGCACAGAATGATGCCTTTCAGCATCTTCCTATATCGCTTCTGCCCAATAGAGGTGTTTTGGGGAAACTTACAGCAGGGATTCAAACTGGCAGCCTCTGGCTTGCTAATCAAGTCATTTCCCCACTGTGTCATTATATGCTCTATCCTATATAATAAGATCCCTGGCGTGCGTCCGTGTCTTTGACGAAGGATGGTGTCTGCGTCCGTGTCTCCCTCGGCTGTTCTGGGCATGCGTGATGCGCATGCGCAGAAGAGCCGAGGGAGACAAGGACGCAGCCGCCGGCTGCCATGTTGGCTGCTTGGTCGGCCCGTCCGCGGGGAGGGCAGAGGTGGCGGCGGGTCTGGCCCGTCCGCGGGGAGGGCAGAGGCGGCGGCGACGGGACCGGCCAGGCCGCGGGGAAGGCAGAGGCGGCGGGGGCGGGCAGCACTCTTGGCGGCAGGGGCGGAACCGGCCCGGCTGCGGCGAGGCCAGAGGCGGCGGTGGCGGGTCCGGCTCGACCACGAGAAGAACAGAGACGGCGGCGGCAGGTCCGGCCCGACCGCGGGGAGGGGGAAGACGGCGGCGGGTCCGGCCTGACCGCCAGGAGGGGAAAGACGGCGGGGGTGGGTCCGGCCCGGCCACAGGAAGGACAGAGACGGCAGCGGCAGGTCCGGCCCGACTGCGGGGAGGGAAAAGGCGGCGGCGGCGCAGCCGGCAAACACAGCAATGGGCATCAATTTTCGAGAGACTAGCGCCCGTTATTTTAATGGGCTGAAAGATACTAGTTGTTCCATAAGACTGTCTGAGTTTGGAGCATTCTCTTTGTGTTGCTGTCTGGTTTGGATGTCAGCCAGTATTTGATAGAGATGCCTTCTGAATATTGGAGCTCAGTCTGACCTCCCTGAGGGCACTGAGTCAGAATCTAGCAGAAGCAAGTGCAAGGAGGAAGCTGAATGAGTCGATCTCAGTTCCTTCCCCATAATAGTGTTTGACACCATTGAAGAGGCTAGAACAGGTTTAATGGTCATTAACAATTAAGTTGAACAAGGCTACAAACTTTTTTCTTGACACAGCTTTGAACAAATGTATGGCAAGGAAATATACAAAAAGTTCAGATATTCCTGTCATCAGACTTCACTTGTGCTTTACCTATTCAGTTTCTTTCTTCTCCTGTTAAAGACATGAGAAACTTTCAGAAAAGTAATGGGAACTTTAATGCTGAAGTGCCATCCGGTCCTTTACTCAGTCTGTTGAAGCAGGTGTTGATGGAGGAAAAAGGTGCTTTAATAGAAAACTTTAGCAAAAGAATTTTAGATTAAGCAATTAACCTTTACCATAAAGCTAGTGCATGACAACTAGATTATTATTTGGGAGTGGGATGGAGGTTGAAAGAGGTTTTGTTATCTGACTTTTAACGTTCTTCTGATGCAATCGGTGAAATGCAACTAGTAAGTCCCAGATGTTTAGCAAGGTTACAGTCCTTTAGAGAACATTACTCCATGTCATTCTGGACAATTGGCTCATTTCATAGGTCAGTTCCATTGAATGTACTCTCCCTGGTACATCGTAAATTAGTGGCATACAGATTAGGCTGCTGTAATATACTCTACATGGGACTTCCTTTGAAGAGTATTTGGAAACTACAAGAAGTGCAAAGTGAACATAGGAAATTGCCTTATACTATGTCAAACCATACTCCATCTAGCTTAGTATTGTCTAAATTGACTGACAGCTGCTTCTTCAGGGTTTAATGCAGGTGTGTTTCCCAGCCCTACCTGGAGATGTCAGGGATTGAACCTGGACCACTGAGCTACAGTGTTATCCTCAGCTGCTGCCAAGCTGTTGACTGGCTGATTAGAGCAGGTAACATACATTTTGCAACTACATTAACTTCAGCTTGGTTTCCAGGTCCAGTTTGAAGTTTTGAGCTTAACCTTTAGAATACTAAACTGTCTGATTCGAAGATATCTTAAGGACAAACTGTTACTATATGAACATACAAGCTTATTTTGGGGGCCCTGTTCTGTTGTTATGTTTCTGCATACCAACACTTGGAGCAGCATGTGGATATTTTATTTATTTATTATTAAATATATATACCCCTTTCATTAAAACAATCCCAAGGTGGATTACAGGGCCTTCTCCGCACTGGCACTGAAATGATGGAATTCATTCCCAAGAAGGGTCTACCTCACTCCATTCCTGCTGGCTTTTAGGCACCAAGGCAAGTTGATGATTCTATTTTACGGAGCTTTGGTGGGGGTGGGGTCTCCTGACTGTTTGAAATTTGTAATAGAATGCTGCTATTTGATTTTGTTCTGTTGGCTACTGCTTTTGGCCTGGAGTTTTTTGTTGAGGGATGTGAGGAAAAACATTACAGTCCTCACACAGTAGAGTATGCTCTGGTCTGATGGTAAAGATGTTTAGCCCAAGAGATTATCTTTTCATATTACATAAGAACAGCACTGTTGGATCAGGCCCAAGGCCTATCTAGTCCAGCATTCTGTTTCATATAGTGGCCCTGAGAAGCCCACAGGCTAGAGCTGAGGGCACGCCCTCTTTGTTGCTCCCCTGCAACTGGTATTTAGAGGCATCTTGCCTCTAAGGCTGGAGATGGCCTATAGCCCTCATACTAGTAGCCATTGATAGACTCGTCCTCCATTAATTTATCTAAGCCCTTCTTAAAGCAACCCATGTTTGTGGGTGTCACCACATCTTGTGGCAGAGAATTCCATAAGTTAATTATGTATAACGTGAAAAAAGTATTCCTTTTATTGGTCCTAAATTTCTTGGCAATCAATTTCATGGGATGAAAAATGACTCTCCCTCCATTCTCTCCACACCATTCATAATTTTGTAGACCTCTATCATGTCATCCCTCAGTCATGTTTTTTCTAAACTATAAAGCCCCAGCCTTACCTCATAAGGAAAGTGCTCCAGGCCCCTGATCTTCTTGGTTGCCCTCTTCTGCACCTTCTCTAGTTCTATAATGTCATTTTTGAGGAATGGTGACTAGAACCCAACATTAGGTTGAGTTAGAAAAAGAAAAATTCCTTAAGAAACTAAACATCACATACTTAAAGAGAGACATATAGTCACTAGCCTTCAACAACAGCCTTCTGTATACTAGCCATATAGACACTAGCCTTCAACAAGAACTGAACAGTTCTGACTCTTAACTGACCAAGAGAGATATATTAACATAATGAGGCTGTTAACATGAGCAGCCAAGCCCAGGCTTGAGCAGCCCTTGGCCCCAGGTCCTGGAATTTAACCTGGGTTTTTGGGTGTGACTGCTTCCTTAACTGCAGTTTTGGGGTCATGTGTTGGCAGCCCACACACACACAGCACCAGGTGGCAAGAGCGCTCAGCTTAGGGAGGATCCTGGTGCACTGCATTGTAGGATACTGGATGACTTCCTCCTCCAGCTCCGTGCTCTGCCACTCGCTGTGACATCGATCCTGTGTTGGGCGAATAGCAAAGCAGAAAGCCCCAAATCACTCGTGTGCAGGGAGGCAGGCAGAAACCTGCCTCTCCGCCAGCCCTCCACCTCACCTGCCCATATGGTCGTGAGCGCAACCTCATACCTCTAGTGGCCAGAAGAAGTTACTGCAGTGCTAAGAGCAATGCTTTAGAATTTTGACTTTTAAAATTTTTCTTGGTTGGCTGATAGACATTTTTATGTCTTTTGGTTTTTAATTATATTTTCATTCTATAACATTATTGTTGGCAGTTTTGAAGATTTTGTTTCTGAATTGAAATGTGGATTGTGTTTAAATGTTTATTTTATTTTATGTTTAAATAAATAATTAAGTAAGAAACATGAACTGACTAATGAAGCGCTTGAGGAAGTGCATTGCACTAGAACAAAGCTGTTGTGCTAGTTACTTATGCTAACTCTGGAACCTTGCATTCCAGACTAATGTAGCACAACCATCCAAAATACAGTAATCCCCCGTCAATCGCGGGTTTCCCAATTGCAGATTTGAGTATCCACGACTGGGAAATTGTGACTGGTCCTGTGAACTGCAACCTGAGTACCCACAGTTTGGCAAGATTTTTTGGAAATTTGCTGTTGTTGTTGTTGTTGTTGTTTTGTTGTTTTTGGAATTTCAGGGCCTAGGGGGGTTATTTCCAGCAGTCAAGGGGGTCATTTCTAGGGGTTCAGGGCAATTTTTGGAAGTCAGGGGGTCATTTCCAGGGGTCAGGGGGTGATTTTTTTCCTATTTTTAGACTGTATTTTGCTGTCCTTTTGCAACCGCAGTTCCCCTAACCCTGTTTTCAATGCATTCCTATTGCTTGACCATTACAAATTTGCCAACCATGAGGTTTTCCAGGAACTGAACCCTCGTGGTTGGCGAGGGATTACTGTATATGCTAGAACATGAGGATTTGTGGAATTGTACTCTTGTGCTATAGCACCCTTGCACAAAGGTTCCCTTTGAATGAGGTATTCTGCAAATTGTGGAACTGTTGCACAAGCATGCTTGTGCATGCACAATAGTTGTACAATTTGTGCAACTTCATTTAAAGGGAACTTTTTCACAAGAGTGCTATTGTGCAAGAGCACTATTGCACAAATCCCCCCCCTTTAAAACTGTCTAACACTTTAGCGCTAGTTCAGTTTTGCATGTTTATGCAAGTGCTTCATTCATCAGGATGTCCTCCACTTATAGTATCTTTTAAATTCAATATAGGCTCTCCATAGCAGGCAGGAGAAGGGAAGAAGATGGTCTGTCTACAGAATGCTGAGCAGTAGCTTCAGTGTGTCCTTCTGTACCACCTACAGGATGGTTTTCTAGAAAGAACTTTTTAGTCAGCCATATGCTTTCTCATTGTTCGTTTCATGTTCGTTTCATTTGTGGTGGTGGGGAATTGAATTGCTATGAGGATGGATTAGATTAGTATTCTCAAGCGTAATATTTCTGTATAAGTGATGATGCCATGAAAACAAGCTTAGATTTCCATATATTTTGGTATTCTTCAAATCTCTAATTGCCATCTCTTTATTTACGACAAATAACATGCTCTGTTTGATAACTGCTTTTTAATATAGCTGGTATGAAAGACGGTTTGGTGGTTGTACTACTACTGACAGTATAATGGCACATCCCAGCCTTCTGCCTGGGCAAGTGGTTTATGAAAAGTTATAACACCTCCCACAACAAGCAAAAAAATGACTAAAAAAGCAATGAAGCACACAATTACATGATGAAAAACAATAAAATGTACCATCTAACAAGTACCTCCAATGAATATATGACTTTATTATAAAAATTAAATGTAATTACATTTCCATATCCTGTGTGAAAAACAACTTACAGAGATAAGTTTTTGTTGAACTTCAGATTTCTAAGAAGGGTTGTTCGCTTGCTGTATGTCTGTCATACTTTAAATGGGATTTCAGAAATTTCAGTCAGAATAATTGAACATTGTGACTCTAAAATTTATGAAATAAGATATTGGAAATCTCTTGAACTTGTGTCTAACTCTTGTTTGCAGATCAAAGAGTACAGGGTGAAACATAGTTGTTGGCAAGTAGGACAGAGACATACAGTGTAAATTGTAATGCCTGTCATAGGGGAAGCAAAGCAGAGTAGCTGTAAATTTACTGTATGAACTTGCTCAGGAAGCTTGAGTGACTTGTGCTTCCAGATCATCATGCATATTTGCAGTACACGAAGGGTTGCTTGTACCAGTACCTCCAGTGACTGTTGCTGTTGTCTGTCTTATGTTTCTTTTTAGACTGTGAGCCCTTTGGGGACAGGCATCCTAGTGGTTAGAGTGTTGGACTAGGACCGGGGAGACCCGGGTTCAAATCCCCATTCAGCCATGATACTAGCTGGGTGACTCTGGGCCAGCCACTTCTCTCTCAGCCTAGCCTACTTCACAGGGTTGTTGTGAAAGAGAAACTCAAGTATGTAGTACACCACTCTGGGCTCCTTGGAGGAAGAGCGGGATATAAATGTAATCATAATAATAATTAATTGTTGTTTCTCTGTGTAAACCGCCCTGAGCCATTTTTGGAAGGGCGGTATAGAAATCGAATGAATGAATGAATGAATACACAAAGCAGAAAGTGGAAATCTCCCTACTGCTGTCCCTCCATGATGAACTGTGGAGATTGCCCCTGTATTTAGAGCTCATTCATCTCACTGTAGTGGTAATAATTGGGGAGACATGTGACGTTAGAAAAAATTGTATGCAATAGCAAACATTCATATTTCCCACCCTTCAAGCATTTAGTAATGTCTGAAGCTCTCAAAATTAAGAGAGAAGTTAGGAGTGACTAGTCATTACTCCAGTACTTGGAATTCAATGTAAGGGAGCAAACTGACACTGGAAAAGGAGGAAGGTGCATGAGTCTCAAAGAGTTTTTGATATCCAAAAGAGAAAACATAGGATCCAATTAATGTCAAAATATAGGATTAAAGTTTAAAGAGAAAGAATTCATGCATGGCTTCATGTGGGGGTGGAGCAGAGGGTAGATGGAATTGTGGAAGAAAGACAAGGGTTGCTATGATACTTGAATCTATGCTTGAAAGTTAAACAGATGATGTTACTTATTCACACATGGAATTACTCTGAGGTGTAGTGAAAGACATTGTAGCTGGCATTCTGTCACTTTCTAGTCTAGTCAAGATCCATCCTTCATTCACAAACTAAAAAAAGAAGTTTAAAAATGTGGCTTCTCATTGTTTCCAGTTATATCTCCAAGATGCTTTGCTTCTTCTGGGTGGTCTCTGTCCACCACATAGATGGGCTTTGTGCTTGTGTGAAGCACTAAGCCCAGGAACTTTCCAAGCTTCTTTTCACTCCTCTAGTTGGATAGTAGCTCCTCCCTTTGCACTCTGAGGTCATGTGACTAGCCCTTTCTTCATCATCTGCCGACATGTTCACGCCTCCTTCTGCTCTGAGAGCTTCCAACTTCTGTTAATAACATATCAGTGATGTTTTTACATTATTTCTCTCTCTTTCCTTATTCCTTCTCCTGTCTTATTTGAGTTACAGTTTATTCCTTCTTTCCAGTTTTGGATTTTTATTTACCCCCATCACCACCACACCCCTCCCCAGTGCGGGATGGAGAACTGGATTGCCTGCCTTTTGTGGCCAACAAACCTTCCTTTAAACATTCTACATATTGTACAGCAAAGTTCCCCTCTTCACACGGCCATGAACTTTGCCTTCTCTGCCTGGGGGAGAGACACATTTTGCCTACTTGTGTTAACTGCCAAAGGTTTACAAGGCAGGCCCATCGCAATAGGACCTCACGATTGTTCTCTGGTAAAAGAGCTCTCTCCTCCAGCGCCATGGAAGTGGCAAGCAGCACATCCACTTAGCTCTCTTCAACTTGGCAGAGCCCCTGGTTATGGTAGCTTGAGACATGGTGTCAGGCCATAGCCCTCTCCGTTCTGCTCCATCTCTCGCCCCTGCTCTGCTGGCTTTGGCTTCACCAATATTGACTCCAGTAGCCCTGGCCGTGTCAGAAGCTTCATGCTCTGACAGGCGAACACCCTTGGCCTTGACCCCGACTCTGGCACAGTCACCTCTGAAACCAGAGAAAAAGAAGCACACCTCTTCAGGAGATGAGCCTCAAAGAAAAAGAAGTTGGCTTCATCGGATTTGGCGCCTGCTGCGTCTGCAGCTCCTTTTGCTTCTACTATGGGGCCTTCTAAAGTGTCAAAGAAAGTAGAGCACTGCACTCCACTGGCGCCAGGCGGAATGCCTTTTGCAGCTCCCTTGGGATTGAGAGACTCCTGAACTCAGTACCTGACTGAGGCATGTTCTATCATGACTCAGATGCTGGCTCTCTATTGCTGAGGGGATAGGAACTCCTTCCCCCAGACATCTATTTCTATTGCTTCTCTCTCACTCCAGCCAGAGATATTTTCATAGACATGAGGACAGACATGGGAGGGCTTCGCTCTATTATTGAACACTGCTCTCCATCTCTTGGTTCCTTGGGTGCCTTTGCTTAGCACGTGCTAAGTCCACTAGCATTCCTCCGCCTCTGCCACCTCTGACAGCAATCCCTGCTGCGACAGTTCCTACACAACCAGTTCCATCGCTGTAACCGTTGCCAGTGCTACAAGTGCCCAGTGATCTTGCTAAGATAGATCCCCTACCGCCAGACCAACTTCTTCATTCCACTGGCTCTGATTTAGATGGTAGCTCTGCTGCTCCGGATACGCCAGATGTAGCTTCCAGTTCCACTCCCCATGGTTGGGTGGAGGACCCAAAACCTCCCTGGCCATCTGAAGCCCTTTGCTCTCTATCAGGTCAGGTGACTAGAATGGTGACTGACAGAACAACCTAAGACTTCTTCTAATCCCATCTTTGATTTAATTGAGGAAGATGTGTAACACGCCATTGCCTTGCTCATGAACCCAGCACTCTTGGAGATAACCCGTAGTTGTTGGGAAAAGCCTTCGTCTATATCCCCAACTTCAAAGAAATTTGAAAATTTCTACAAGGTGGCTCTAGATTACGGCACCTTTCTGCAAAAGCACCCTGCCCTCAGTTCTATCATTGTGGAAGCTGCCCAGACACGGTTATGACACAGGGCTCTGTCAGCTCCTGTGGACAGAGATGGCTGTAAACTGGACTTCATTGGAAGCCACCTTTATTCTACATCCTCTTCAACTGAAAATTGTAAATTATCAAGCTTCCATATCCCATTATAACCACCTATTGTGGGAGAAACTGATAAGCTACCTGGAGTATTTATCTCATTAAAAAAAGGAAGTGGTGCTCTCCCTGCAAAAGGAAGCATTTAAGCTAAATAAACATCTCCTGCATATCTCCAGTCACTTGATGGATTGTGGCTCCAGATCCATGGCTAATTCCATAGCTCTTCACAGACATGCATGGCTTTGTTCCTCCAGGTTGGCCCTCAAGGCCAGGACAAGGATTGAAGATCTTCCTTTTGATGTCCAGGCCCTCTTTGGGTCCAAGACAGATGAGACTATGGAACATATCCAGAAGCTATGAAACACAACGAAATCCACGAGTCTCCCCTCATTGACTACCACGAGGTTTAACAAGCCCTTTTGGGCCAAGCAGGCATCTTCCTGCTCCAGATCCTCGGTTCCTTCACAATCAGACCATTCCTTTCATCAGCACAGACACTCTCAATACAAGAGAAAGCCCTTTCCTGGGTCTAAACTACCTGAGTCCAAGACCAAGACTCTGCCCTACCATAAGCATGCCTGACTGCTCTCAAACTGGGACATGATTGAGACCCTACTTGGATGTGTGGGAACACATCACCTTGGACAATTGGGTCCATACCATCATACTTTTGAGTTACGCAAGAGAATTCTGTGAACATCCTCCAAACTGTGGAACCAAAATCACTATCTCACACATTCTCTGGGAATAAATAGATTTGCTTCTCCACAAAGGAGTGATAGAAGTCATCACGGGGCATCACAAAGAAGTCTTCTTCTCCCCTATTTTACCATCTCAAAGAAGAATGGTGGGTTATGCCTGATTGTGGATCTCAGGGAATTGGGAGTTGAATGCCTTCATCACCATAAAACAATTTCGCATGCAAACAGTTTTGGACATTCTACCTCTTATATGTAAGAACATGTGGTTTGCTTCTATGGACTTAAAGGACACCTACTAACACATCACCATTTGTCCCTAACACATAAAGTACTTAGGTTTCCAGGTAGTGTCCCATGTCTTGCAGTTCAAGGCCATGCCATTTGGAGTTTCATCTGCCCCATGCATGTACACAAAATGTATGGCAGTGGTGGTCGGACATCTGCAAGAACAAGGAATACATATTTTCCCTTACTTGGACTATTGGGTCCTCGCAGTACAAAGTCATGCCATTCTCAAAGAATATCTTTTCATGACTCTCTCCCTTATATGCAGTTTAGGACTCAGGTTAAATTATGCAAAATCCCGTCTTCAGCTCGTGCGTCATATTAAATTTTTGGGGGAAATTTTCGACTCCATCCAGGCAAGAATCCACCTCCACTGGGACCTCACCTGTCTCATCAAAGACCTCATCCTCCTTCTATTCAGCTCATTGCTACACCCTGCAAAAAGGATCAGCGCATGTTGGGACGCATGGCATCTACAAAAGTGGTCCTACCCACTGCTTGCCTCCACATGTGACCCCTGCAGAGGTGGTTTTTTGATGCCTTTGACTCTCGCAGAGATTCCTAGACCAAGATGCTGCATGTTCTGTACGCTGTTTGCCAGTCAATCGACTGGTAGGCCTCCACCGCTCACCTCTCCCAATCCACCTCCTTTGTCAGACCAGGCCCACATGTGTCTATTGTGACAGATGCCTTCAAAACAGTCTGGGGCGCACATTTCAGAGATCTCAATCTCAATGGCAGATGGATGCCTCAAGAGGAGACACACACATCAATTACCTGTAACTTCTGGCCATATTCAAGTCTCTAAAAGGCTTTTGTCCAGACGTTGTGGGCCATCATATGCAGATTGTGATGCACAATACTACTGCAAAAGCCTATATAAACCTCCAAGGTGGCACAGGGTCTCATTCCTTACTGGGTCTGGCCCTAGACATCTGGACCCTTCGCTACAAGATTCATCTCTCTGCCACCCACATTTCAGGTCAAAATAATGTGCTAGCAGTTCAGCTGATCAGGACCTAGTTGCTCTCACACGAATGGCAGTTGCACCCTACAGTTGCAAAGAAACTGTTCAGACTTTGGGGGCAACCACAAGTGGACCTCTTTGCCAGCAATGCCAATGATCAATGCCCCATATTCTGCTCCAGACCTAGTCTTGGTCAGGGCTCCTTGGGGAATGCCTTTGCAGTCAACTGGAATGTCAACATCACATACCCTTTCCTTCCAATTCCGTTGATCCCTCGGATCCTACAAAAGATAGAGACAGACAAAGCAGATTGCATACTCCTAACGTCCTCCTGAGCCTCTTCCACAGGATGTTCATATGCTTACCTTACCACCCAGCACTTCTATCTCGACAACACAGCAGACTGCTCCATCTGGATCTTTCCACCCTCTGAATGACAGAATGGAGAATTCAACCTCCTGGTTGCAAGATATGTTAAAGTACTGTCAGCTTCTCAGAAGCCATCCACAATTTCCTTCAAATGAAAGTGGTTCTCTTCTGTGACTTAGACTATGGAGTATTGGATCCTAGTTCAACCCCATTGCACACAATACTCTCTTATGTGTTGTTGCTGAAGAAGTTGGGATTCTGTATGTCATCTATGAGGGTTCATCTTGTGGCCCCTGCTGGTCACTGATAATCCAACCGTTCCAATTACCTGTTTGATCTCCCCACAATACAACAGTTCCTGAAGGGCTTAACTTAACCATCACCTGGAACATACATGTTGCTCCCCTGCCCCATGGGACCTCACCCTTGTCCTAGCAGCTCTCATGGGGAAACCCTTTGAACCTATGGACACCTGTGATTTGCGTCTCTTAACTCTAAAAACAGTGTTCTTTGTGGCTATAATATCTGCAAGATGGGTGGGAGAATTCTGGGCACTCTGATGTGATCCACATAAGAACGGCCCTGCTGGATAAGGCCCAAGGCCTATTTAGTCCAGCATCCTGTTTCATACAGTGGCCCACCAGAGGCCTCTGGGGAACCCACAGGCAAGAGGTATGTGCATGCCCTCTTTCCTGCTCCCCTGCAACTGGTATTGAGAGGCATTGGGCCTCTGAGGTTGAAGGTGGCCCACAGACCAGACTAGTAGCCATTGATAGACCTATCCTCCCTGAATTTGTCTAAGCCACTTTTAAAGACATCCAAGCTGATGGCCATCACTTCATCCCATGGCAAAGAATTCCATAGATTAATTATGTGCTGTGTGAAAAAGTACTTTGTCTTGTTGGTCCTAAATTTCCTGACCTTGAGTTTCATGGGGTGACCCTGGTTCTAGTGTTGTGAGAGAGGGAGAAAAATTTCTCTCTGTTGACCCTCTCCACTCCATGCATAATTTTATACAACTTGATAATGCCTCCCCTTAGTCACCTCTTTTTCAAGGTAAAGAGCCCCAGATGCTGTAGCCTAGCCTCATAAGGAAGGTGCTCCAGACCCCTGATCATCTTGGTTGCCCATTTCTGCACTTTTCCAGTTCTACAATATCCTTCTTAAGATCTGGTGACCAAAGCTGTATGCAGTACTCCAGATGTGGCTGCACCATTAGATTTGTATAAGGGCATTATAATTTACTAGCGTTTTTAAGCCCGTTAAAATAACGGGCGCTAGTAGGGATATGATCTGCTGCCGCCGTTTCTTTCGTTTGCGGGTCCGGTCCAGTCTTGCCGCCGTGGTTTTTTGTTTTTGTTTTCCCCTCAGCCGGTCCGGTCCCGCCCCCGTCGTCTCTCCTCATCCCCTGGCCTGGCTGGTCCTGCTGGCGTCGTTTCTCTTCTTCCCGGGTCAGGCCCGGTCCCGCTGCCGCAGCCTCTCCCCTCCCTGCGGCAGGGCCGGATCCTTTGTTGCCGCCTCTCCCCTCCCCGTGGCTGGGCCAGACCCGCCGCCACCGCTGTTCCCTTCCCCGTGGCTTTGCTGGACCCGCCGCCGCCGCCTCTCCCCTCCCCGTGGCCGGTCTTGCCGCTGCTGCCTTGGATGTCCCCGTGGCAGGGCCACCGGACCTGCCGCCGCCACCGCCGCCGTTCACTTCCCCGCGGCCGGGCTGGATCTGCCGCCGCGTCTCCCCTCCCTGTGGTCGTTCTCGCCGCTGCTGGCTCGGATCTCCCCGCGGCAGGGCCGTTTCGGCCACCGCCGCCTTCGCCCTCCCCGCAGTCCGACCTGTTCCGCGGCCGTTGCCTCCGGCCTTCCTGCGGCCAACATGGCCGCCGTGTCTCTGCGGCCGTATCTTTCTCGGATGTTCTGGGCATGCGCTCCGCGCATGCCCAGAACGGCCAAGAAAGACACGGGCGCAGAGACACGGGCGCACACCTAACCATTTTATTATAGAGGATTTATTTAGCATATTTTCATACCACTCAAAACTTGCATTTCTGAGTGGTTTAATAATAATATACCAGCATTCTTATTTTCAATCCCCTTTCTAATAAGCCCTATAATGGATTTTGCCTTTTTCACGGGTGCCGCACTCTGAGTTGACACTTTCAATCTGCTGTCTACCATAACTCCAAGATATCTCTCCTGGTCAGCCACCAACAGCTCAGATCTCAGTGTATATGTGAAGTTGGGATTTTTTTTGCCCCAATATGTGTCACTTTACACTTGTTCACATTGAACCACATTTGATATTTTGTCACTCGCTTCCCCAGTTTTGAGAGATCTTTTTGCAGCTCCTCACAATCCATTGTGGATTTCACTACCCTAAATAGTTTAGTGTCATCTGCAAATTTGGCCACTTGGCTGTTTAACCTACCTTTTAGATAATTTATGAACAAGTTAAAGAGCACTGGTCCTGGTACTGATCCCTGGGGGACCCCACTTCTTACCTCCCTCCATTGTGAAAACTGTCCATTTATTCCTTCCCTCTGTTTCCTGTCCTTCAACCAGTTACCGATCCACACACATACCTGTCCCCTTATCCCATTATTGCTAAGTTTACCCAAGAGCCTTAGATGGGAACTTTGTCAAAAGCTTTTTGGAAGTCCCTCACCTGGTGTTGGCATGTGCTATCCCCCTTACCATCATTTGACCTTTTTGGCAAGTTGCCATGTGTTTCCTTCTGCTCAACTCCTGGCTCTACACTGTATCTTTCTGGTTTATCCGAAACATGTGCACCCTCGCACCTTAGGAGATTTTGCTGGCTGAACCAGATACCACCCATTTCCTGTCGGCAACCTCCCAGGCATCATTTTAAAAGCTGCTCTTTGACCTTGATTTTAAGCGCTAGCAGTCTGGTTCCATTGTGGTTCAAGTGGAGCCCGTCCCTTTTGTACAGGCTTCGCTTCACCCAAAATGTATCCCAGTGCCTAATAAATGGCACCACCATATCATCCACACATTGAGACCCCTCAGCTCCGCCTGTCTTGCTGTCCCTGTGTGTGGAACAGGTAGCACTTCAGAGAATGCATCCCTGGGGGTCTTGGACTTCAGTATGCTACCTAGAAGACTAAATTTGGCTTCCTGGACCTCCAGAATGCATCTCCGAAAATGGTTGGTGCCAATGTGCATCACGAGAGCTGATTCCTCCCCAGCGCTGCCTAACAGCCTACCTGGACGCAGCATGATGTCTGCAACCTTTGCATGAGGCAGACAAGTCACTGTGTGGTCTACACATGGGTCACAGACCTATCTCTCTATACCCCTAAAGATCAAATCACCCACTACTAGGAGGCCCCCACCCCTTGGAGGAGTATCCTCTGTGTGAGATGATATGGATGCATCACCCAAGGAAGGGTCCCTGCTAAGGGAGTGTTTCCCTCTTCCCCAGACTGATGTCCTCCCTTCCTGAGACCTTCACTCTCTATGACAGCAGAAGCGCTGTCAGCCTTGGAGTGGGATGCATATATCACATCCCTGAGGGTCTTATCCACACACCTCTCTTCCTCCCTGAGCTTCTCTAGGTCAGCCATCTTGGCTTTGAGGGAACAGACTTTGAGCCAGGAGCTCAAAGTGAAAAGATGTCTCTGCCGCCTGCCTCCAATGATAACAAAACTTGCAATGCATCCATCTGTGTGATTGCAGAGACTACGCAGAAGAACTTCAGGTTGCTTACCTGTAAATTGAGTTCTTCCGGTGGTCATCTGTCCATTCATACACCTGTCCATCCTCCCCGCTGCAGAGTACTGTGGCAGCAGACTCCGGAACTGAGGAGGAAAGGGCTGTTCACGTTACCTCAGAGTGCAAGGGGAGGAGCTACCATGCAACTATAGGAGAGAAAAGAATCTTGGAAAGCTCCCAGTCTACTCTTCATACAAGCATGAAGCCCATCTGTGTGAATGGACAGATGATCACTAGAAGAACCCCAGTTACAGGTACAGTAAGCAACCTGAAGTTCTCTATAGGCTTACTCTCAGTCCTCATTTCTTGTTACCATATCAGATCACTTAATCTAATCCTTCTGAACAATTCTCCTTTTATGTTTCTTCTTTGCAGTTGATATATTCTTCTTAAACTAATCTCTTCAAGAGATCTCTTTGACATCTCTAACTGAAGGATATGACTTTGGGTATGATCCATGATGAACATCTTCCTCTCTAAGTACTATTGAAATAATTAGGACTTAAGTCTGCTTCATAATTCAAGCTCTAATTTTTTACTTTTAAAAATGAAGCAATTGGATTATTCAATAATTTACTGTACTCAAATGTGTAAAATGGGTACGCTTAGTAAAATACATATTACCATTTTTTAACCTGTGAAGGACATTACTAGAACATTAACTTTGTGGGACATGCTTAGTTAATTGTGTGAACTAAATGTCAGACTAGTTACCAAAATGAAAAGTAAACCTTTTTGGAATTATAACTTGCTTCTCAATGAACAGTGAAATCCCTGGTTTCAGTGGGAATGGCTGAATAATAGTTCAGAATGGACACATTGGGAAGTGTCAGATGTGGCACCTATGAATCTGAGGGTGATGCAAGCAAAGAGGGAGGAGAAAGGTGAGGACAATCTGTTGCCTTCAGACTAATGAACAAGCTTGATCCGAAAGCTTTTGTTAGGTCAGGGTGTATCACCTACTTCTCTCTGGAGTATTACTGCAAGGAAGCTTCCTGGGCTAGTATAGCTGAGGTATTGGCAGTTTCCTCCTTTGCCCACAGCTGGTGAGCAGACTGAAACCTCACCTAACATCCCTCCCAGACCCTCTAAGAGTTGCTGTGGATTTCCTGATGCAGAGCCATGTTCATCAGAGGGGAGGTAGGGAAAAAAGAGGGAAAGGTTAAGTAGATAGTACTCAGAGTGCAGCTTGTAGTGTTTGCTTCTGAAACTCTGTAGGAATTAAGCTTAATGTGTAGAACTCATGAAAAATATGCAAAGCAGACATCTGGAATGTCCTCAAAATTATTTCTGGAATTTCCTTTGTGTTGGGCGAATTCACCTTTGGGCGAATTTAGACAACCACCTGAAAGTTATTAGCAAGTAGAAAGGAGAAGAACCAGAGGGTGCCTAAGATGGAGAAGAATGGGCAAGGAATACATGCTCCTGTTGGGCATGTCATCTGAACCTGCTCAAAATCTGGTTACCAAGATGCTCCACCCAATATTTTACTGGCATCCATCCTCAAGATCTGGAAGTCAGGCAGAAAATATCAGTAAACTATGGGGTGGAGAATCTCCGTAACTGGATTTGGCAGGTTCAGTCTACATGCTGGATGGGAGTGTGCACTCCTTGAACTCACTGGTTCCTTTTCTTCCCTCAGGTTTTTCTTGGTAAATACTTACAGGTGGTTGTCTGAACCTGCCCATAGTGCAGACTTGCCCCACATTCACTCTTGGCAGGTAAGATGGTATTTATGTAGCACATGCCACCTGTAAAAAAAGGAATTAAAATGTTTTGGCACACTACCAAATGATCCTTGGGTTTATCATAATGATAATAATAATAACATAAGAACATAACATAAGAACAGCCCTGCTGGATCTATCTAGTGCAGCATCCTGTTTCACCCAGTGGCCCACCAGATGCCTCTGGGGAGCCCACAGGCAAGAGGTAAGGACATGCCCTCTTTCCTCCTGTTGCTCCCCTGCAACTCCCCTGCATCGTGCTCTCAATACGAGTTAATAATAATAATGATGATGATGACTGATGATTGTGATAATATGTGTGAATTGTCAGTTAAATACAGATAGATCACACACACACAAACACACACACACACACTTTGTGACAGTGATGGCAAGCTGTCTCTTTATGTTTATAGAAATGTATAAAAATGGACCTTGATATGTAATCTCATTCACTCCTGTGGACTGAGGCATAATTAATCATTGGTCATGGAGAACAAGTCTATCAGTGGCTGCTAGTCTTGATGGCTATCAGTGGCTACTAGTCTGAACTTCAGGTTCAGAGGCAGTATGAATATCAGCATTTATGATCTCTGGTGACATAATGATGTGCCAAGAATGACTTAAAAAACCCTTAATCCAGTCAAACAGTTCCTTTTTATAAGTGAGTGGACTGAATGCAGCAGTCCAGTCTGAAATGTCAGCCTACATGCTTCAGCTATGAAACCTAGCACCCCGCCCACTATGACTTTGGGATAGTTAACTGAATTATCCAAGGGAAAGAATTATTCAGCTTTTAAAAGTTGGTTCTAGAACTTCTTGTAATAGAGCTTCTGCAGCCTCCCTTGATCCTTGATTTCCTGATTGTCCTTGATTTCCTGATTTCCAAGGGATTCTCTGAATGTTTTATATGTGCTCATTGTTGCATGTAAAAAGCAGTGCTTTTTGATTTTCTCTTAGATAATTGAAACTAATGATTTCTGTTCTCTTTATAACAACCACTTACATGTGTGAAATAATTTAATGTGGCTTGACTTGAAATCTTCTTGTTATTTATCATTGGTATGTTTTTGTGCATTGTTGTGTATGTATCTGTGATCATCGTCATTTCCTGGTTTGTATAACTGCTGGCAAACAGCTATTTCATTTTTTAGAAGTGATGAAGAAATCGTATGGCAGAAGGTACACTGATGCAACATAGTAAAGAATGATCCTGACAATTGCCAGTATGCCTAATAATGGGGAAACTAACACAATGCCTCTTTCCATTAATATATGTTTTATCAGTGTTAGTAAGTAGTTTTCAACCATTGGTATGGCTGACTTATTATTTTTGCTCTTGTATTACTAGGCAATTTTTAGAGCTCAGGAAGGAAGCAAAATTGAATTAGCATTGATAATACATTAGACCAGCCTATTAATATTGACAAGCTGTCAGTGTTGTTATAATGCTATTGTACTAACCCAAGTAAACTGGTTACATGTTATACAGCATCATAGTAATATTGAAATTAACAGTCTGCAGAGGTGATCTGCACTTTGATCCTTCCATCTTCACTTTTGTTATCTTATAGAATATAGGAATTTGTTCCTGTCTCTCTACTGTTTTTGTTACCTAGAATAATGCATACCATTGTATATACCGTAGTGCTTTCAAAGTGCTTTACAAACTTTGGGTTGTATCCTAATGTGTCAGTTTACAAGTGGAAGGTGCTTTGTAGCCTAACGTGTTTGTGCATGGGGGTGGTATTTGCTAATCCCCCTTCTTGCTGCAGCCCCCCGCCCCCGAATGTTACATTCCATCCTGTTCTGGAGGATTGTCCACACTTCCCCCCCAATCAAGAATCACTTGCTCCCATGCTGCTGCTTGTTCTGTGGGGAATTTTTATTTCTGTCATGGGGCAAATGGGATTAACCGCCTTAGGACTGCTTTACTGGAAGGCGGTATATAAATCTAACAATAAATAAAATAAAAATGGCAGGTGCTTTTGATTGCATCTGGAATAGTATCTGAGATACTTCTAGGTCTGAAATTGATCTTGGAGTCCCATGTGAAAGCTATAACTGGCAAATACAGGCGGACCCCATTATCTGTGGGGGTTCTGTTCTCCGCTACAACCGCGGAGAATGGAACCACAGACAACAGGGCATTAAGTCAGTGGGATTGTAGGAGGCAGGGTAGGTTCCTAGAGGCTTCAAGGACACACACACACACACACACCCCAAAAGGAAAAAACGCAAAAATAATGGAAACAAAGTTCCCGACTGTGCTTAGTGGGTCTGCAGCTGGCTTGAAATGCCCCAAATGTTTAAAAGTTTTTTGTTTTATTGTATTTTAACTTATGAAAGGTGGTATGAAAACTTAAATAAATAAATAAGCCATTTCCCCAGGATTTTTTGCAGGGATTTTTTTTTAAAAAACAAATGAGCCACAAAATGGATCCTCCCCTTAAAATGGTGGCCAGAAATTACCTCAGATGTCATTTCTGGCCAGCCCGAAACCCTGGATATGCCAAGGTCAGGTGTGTCAATTACCAGGTCCGTGAATGGCGAGGTTTGCCTCTGCAGATCATGTATGCAGTTTTTCCTCCAAGTCGCAACACTGGCATGGTTTTGGGTTATTCTTGCGTCTCACTGGCCCTAGACTCTGCAGTGATGTGTCCAGCATGGGCAGTCTTTGAAAACCGATTGAGATCTTCAGTTGGCATTGAAGCCATCTGATTTGATATTAAAATATTTTGATTATAAGGAGTTTCTTGCACTTTACATTCTTTAGTTTCCTTAGACTCTTGATATATTCTTGAGTCTAGTCCATAGTTTAGAGCAGTGCTGACAAACTGTGGTCCTCCAGCTATTGTTGGCCTGCCAGTCCCATCATCCCCAGTTACAGTGGCCAGTAGCCAGGGATGATGGAAGTTGTAGACCAACAACAGCAGGAGGGCCACAGTTTGACACCCCAGTGTAGAGGTTAATCTGTTACAGCTTGTATAGCTTGGGGCTGATTTTGTTGTGTTTTCTTCCGTAAACATTAATAGGACAAGATTGACTGCATCAGTCTTGCTTATAATGGCCTTGAAATTCCCTTTTAAAAAGCCACTGGCAAAAAATTCTCATGCCTGTCTAATTGGTTGTATACTGCCCCGAGCTATTAGATTGGGCAGTATAATAAAATACAAATAAAATAAATATGTTTCTTAGAACTCCTTAACTGTCCTCCTTAGAAGATAGTAGGCATATCTTTCTTAGTGTGGCTTGCTGCCAGGATATAGGAATTGGAATCACTTGGGTTTTTAACCCTAAATTTTGCATTTTAAAAAATGATCCCCCCCTCCATTTTTATGTTAATTATTTAGCATGGGGTTTTGTTATGTAGATACAGTCAGAGCATTAGATGCACTTTGGAAATAAAGCAGCTACAATGGTAATTATGTTGATATTGCCACCACAAATGCTGAGATGACACCAAGAGTTATATTTAGTCTTTCTTAACACTTATTAATTACTTCTTAACAAATATCATATTTTAGTTCTGTCCAAATTGCCAGGTTTGTAGGAGTACTAGAAGTGGGATATTGCCATGACTTTCAATCCATGTGTAAGACTGGAGTCATGACTTTAATACATGTTGATGATTATGGAGCATGCAGTGTAAGTATGTTTATTCAGTAAGTCACTTCGAGTTAAATGGAACTTACTCCCTAGTAAGTGTGTTTACTTTACGATGGTAAGGGTACAGTTCTATTTGACTGAAAGTAAACCTTTTTTGAGGATACAAGCTCCTTTAATGTTCCTTAATCCTTTTTTTTTGGAAGGATAAGAGCTCCTCCAGCTACCCACTGAGTGTCCACTAAAGTACTACCTGAATCAATACCCAAGCCTAGTCTGAATTTATAAAGATGGCAAGCAAAACATAATAAATCACTAGAATGGGGGGGCGGGGCTTCTTTCTACTTTGAGATGACTAATCACATATAATCTTATTTATATTTATAGGACTATAGAGTGTGATCTAATAAATGCACCACAGCCTTTAATATACACCTTTCCAACTAACACCCAGGACATTAAGAGACTTTTCTCATGCTATAAAGAAATGTTTATTCATTAATTCTTCACTCAACAGAAATGTCAGATTAGTAACATGTTGGGTTGTGTTTTTGTGTGTGTTTGTTTTTGTTTTGGTATGGGACAAAAAAAAATCTCCAGAGTTATAGATCCTAGTTGCATTTATGCCACACGTGAGGACAATCTATCTATATATTTAAAGGCCTTAGGATGTATGTTGCACATCCCGTGATACATGTCACTTCTTGCGAGAGTTGTCCTGAGAGAGAAGGCATAGAGTAGGGCTGAGTGGCAGATGGAGGAGCAGTTGCTGAGGGGGAAGAGGAGGAGGAGGAGGAGGAGGGAGGGCCGAGGAGGAGGTGGTGGTGCTGCAGCAATAAGGAAGAAAGCAGAAGAGACATTGTGCAGTGGCCTCCTTTGCCCTGCCAAGACTCCTTGCGAGGAGGACAGCCAGGGCAGAATAGCGCACCAAGGGTCATCTGTGCAAGACGGGAGGGAAGCCCCAGCTCAGCCGTTCTCCTCATGAGGAGGCTCGGCAGGGCGACAGAGGCTGGCCCACAGTGCGCTCTCCTATCCAAATTAGCCATCCTCCTCCAAGGAGACTTGCAGGGTGACTCAGCAGAGGCCAGCAGTAGGAGCCAACCTAGACCTCCATGATGCCGCTTGCCGTGGGAAGAGAAGGGGGGCCTGAGGGATGGAGGAGAGAGAGTTGTATGTGGGTAGAGAGAGAGAGATAGTTGTGTGGAAGAGAGAGAGAGGGAGAAGTATGTGTGTGTGTGTGTGAGAGAGAGAGAGAGAGAGAGTGAGTTGTGGGGGGTGGGTGGGGATGGTTTCCCCACCTCCTTTGTCATCCCAGATGGCAGGGGATGGCTTGGGGAGGGGAAGGGGGGAGAGGAAGGCAGGGCAGGACGGGAGGAATTGTCTGGGGAGGGGTGAGGGACGGAACTAGGGCACAGATGTTATGCGCAGGCCAGCTAGTATAACTTTAATTATAGCCAAATATATGGTGGCATATACAGATACAAGAACCAGCTACCGTATGTTCTATGGCAAGTTCATATGTGGCTGAAGCAAATGCTGTTCACCTTCATTACTGAACCTCTCAATCTGTCGACAGTAGATGCTGAAATAGTGACAGCGCCACCTCAAAATGCACATGGAGAACTGCTTGTTTGAATGTTTCTACATATGGAAAGCAATATGGAAAGCAAATGCCTCAGGCAAAAGACTACTGCCTGAAGTGTTTTCTTTCCGCTTGCAGTACACTTTGATATTGGGGCACTTTCAAGCCAGCAATTCCTCATGTGCGTTTTAAGGTTGTCCAGCTTCCAATTCCCCCAAACAACTTTAGGAATCGGGGAAACTATATATGTATATGCAATATATACTGTATTTTGATAGTTGTGTATGTCGTGAGTAATTGAAAACGATGCAAGTGAATCATTTTTCTTCTTTGTATCCCTCCCTTCCCTCCCATTCCTCCCCCCCCCTTATTCTTTCTTTTCTTCTTGACTCTTTTGTTTTTCCATCTCCCTGCTCCTGGTCTCTTTTCTCTATCTCCTTTGTTTAACACAACACTCTCTAAACTAATCTTAATTATTGTGATAAAACCTTTATTGGGCAGGATCCAGACTACTTCCCATTTAAATTTAATGGAATTTAAGTTAGTCACATCTCATTTATTTCACTGGTGTTTAATTATGACTTACTTAGTATGAATGCTGCCCATTGTCTTGTGGGAAATATTGTATATAAACTATACACAAATTTGATATATGAATTATAATATTTTTTCATATTATTGTGCAATCAACACTGCTTAATATATTTTTGCAAACAAGCTGGCTGCAGAGAGATTTCCTCTGGGAATCCAAGGAAACTATATGATTTTTGTCAGTTGTTGTTGACTAGTACTAACGTATAGGTGTGTTATTTCTGTATTGGTTTTAGAACAGTTAAAATTACTTCCTAATGTGCAGAATATGTTGGGAGAAGCTCACTCTAAGGCTGTTCTCACGAGCAGCCAAGCCTGGGCTTGGGCAGCCAAGTTCAAGCTTGGCTGCCTGTGAGAATTGCTGGGATCCACACAGATCCTGGCGCTGCGATCCTGCCAAACCTGGCTCTGTAGCCCGGCTCTTAGCTGAGGTTAAGGGCGCAAGTGTGCCCTTAACCCGTCTGCCAGTATCGTGTGTGTGCTCAGGCTGCTTGCCTAGAGTGCTTGCCTAGAGTGCGGGGGGAGGGGGATTCTCTGTGCACAGTGCATTGTGGGATTCCTGGAGGCCAGGACGTGTCATCCTGGCCTCCAAAGATCGGTGCTGATTGGTGTAGTGCGGATCGTTTGGAACACCGTCTTTGCTCCAAGGAACATTGGTTTTATCTTCTGGGGGGAAGGTAGGTGAAACGACAACAAAGACTAATATTTATATACTGCTTTTCAATAAAAGTTCCCAAATTGGTTAACATAGAGATATAAATAAATAAATAAAATGGCTCCATGTCCCAAAAGGGCTCACAGTCTAAAAATGAAACATAAGACAATCACCAGAAACAGCCACTGGAGGGATGCTGTGCTGGGGATGGATAGGGCCAGTGGCTCTCTCCCTGATAAATAAAGAGAACACAGCTTTTAAAAAGTGCATCTTTGCTCAGTTAGCAGGGGAACCCAGCCTCCACAATCACCCTCCCTTCCGGTAGGTCGTGTGAATACCCTTTCTGTCTGTCTTAGCTGTTTCCTACTCATTGTTGGACTCTAGGAAGCTTATGCATAATGTTTACCATTATAAATACAATCGTACTGGAAATATTACATTTTTTAAAAAAATAATACTTCAGTGTAATTCCCTTCTTAAATTAATAAAACCTCTTCTGGGCTCATATCTTCAGTTTTCATCTGTTTGTGAGGCGACAACCTAACAGCAGGTCTGCCCTGGTTGCATATGAATGGGAGACTAGAAGTGTGAGAATTGTAAGCTATTCCCCTTAGAGGATGGAGCAGCTCTGGGAAGAGTAAAAGGTTTCAAGTTCACTCTTTGGCTTTTCCAAGATAGGGCTGAGGCAGATTCCTGCCTGCAACCTTGGAGAAGTTGCTGCCAGTCTGTGAAGACAATACTGGGCTAGATGGACCAATGCTCTGACTCAGTATATGGCAGTTTCCTATGTTCCTATGATGCCATATGGTCTATGTTAGAGGTCCTCCATAATATATTGCTAGTTTTATATTTCACTGCGGATGGTAAGTTGGTTTAACTATTTTTTTCTGTTGTTGCTAACCTCTGAAATTTTTTTTTGCTATTTTTTGTAGATGTTTATTTAATTCCAGAATTAAATTCAGTAGGTCCTGCTATTCACTTGGTGTATGATGAATGTGGCTAAAATAGCTGTTGTGTCCTTATTCTTTGCAGCTTGTATGTAGAGTATGGCCTAGTTTCAGACATGATGTTACTCTATTGTCAAATCAAGCCCTAAGAGCTCACACATTCTTCTGCCTTTCCCTTCCTCTCACCCACACAAAATCCTTCCCTTCCACCTTTACCAATAACTATGGTTTACTGTGATTTATTTATTTATTTATTTATTTATTTATTTAACATATTTTTATACCACCCAAAACTTACGTCTCTGGGCGGTTTACAACAAAATAAAAACATTAGTTAAAAACAAAAACAAGAAATTTAAAATATGACAATTTAAAAGTTTTAAACAATATTCTGAAATAACATTAAAAACAACCAAAACAGTATCAGTTAAAAACCTGGGTGAACAGGTGTGTCTTTAAAGACTTTTTTAAAATTGTCAACGATGGGGAGGCTCTTATTTCACTAGGGAGCATATTCCAAAGCCTCGGTGCAGCAATGGAGAAGGCCCGTCCCTGAGTAGCCACCAGACGAGCTGGTGGCAAAAGCAGACGGACCTCTCCTGATGATGTCAATGGGCGGTGGGGTTAATAACGAAAAAGACATTTTCTTAAATACCCAGGGCCCAAGCTGTTTAGAGCTTTATAGGTTATGACCAACACCTTGTATTTTGCCCTGAAACATATCGGCAGCCAGTGTAATTCTTTCAATATAAGAGTAATATGGTCTCTCCCAGATGACCCAGAGACCAGCCTGGCTGCCGCATTCTGGGCCAACTGTAGTTTCCGGACTATGTACAAGGGCAGCCCCACATAGAGCGCATTACAGTAATCCAGTCTGGAGGTTACCAACAGATGTACCACTGTTTTGAGGTTGTCTATCTCAAAAAAACAGGCGCATCTGGCGTATCAGCCGAAGCTGATAGAAGGCACCTCTGGCTGCCGCCTCAGCCTGGGAGACCAGGGAGATACTTGGACCCAGAAGCACCCCCAGACTGTGTACCTGTTCCTTCCGGGGAAGTGTGACCCCATCCAGAACAGGGAGATCAAAATTGTCTCCCAAGTATCGACCCCGCACAATGAGTACCTCTGTCTTATCTGGATTCAGTCTCAGTTTGTTATTTCTCATCCAGCCCATTACCACCTCCAGGCAGGCATTTAAGGAGGTTATTTCCTCTCCCGATAATGCTGACATGGAGAAATAGATTTGGGTGTCATCAGCATGCTGATAGCAGCCTGCACCAAATCTCCTGATGATCTCTCCCAGCAGTTTCATGTAGATGTTAAACAACATCGGAGACAATACGGAGCCCCGAGGGACACCATACAAAAGTTCAGCTTTTGAAGAACAACAGTCTCCAAGGGACATCATCTGGAACTTGCCCGAGAGGTAGGAGCGGAACCACTGCAGAGCAGTGCCTCCCACCCCCAACCCCCTCAGATGCTCCAGAAGGATACTATGGTCAATAGTATCGAAAGCCACCAAGAGGTCCAAAAGGACCAACAGTCACACTTCCTCTGTCAATTCCCAGGTGGAGATCATCCATCAAGCCGACCAAGGCAGTCTCCACCCCATAACCAGCCCAGAAGCCAGTTTGAAAAGGGTCAAGATAATCAGTTTCCTCCAAGACTGTCTGGAGCTGGGAGGCTACCACCCTCTCAATTACCTTTCCCAGCCACGGAAGGTTGGAGACAGGCCTGTAGTTACTCAGCTCTGAGGGATCCAAGGTAGGCTTCTTCAGAAGTGGTCTAATGATTGCCTCCATAAGACTACGAGGCATCCTATCATCCCTCAGAGACCCCTTTATAATCTCTACCAGGCCTTCTACAATAACCGCCCTGCCAGATAGTATAAGCCATGTCGGACAAGGGTCAAGAGGACAGGTGGTGGTCCGCACCGCTCCAGTCAGCTTGTCCACATCCTCAGGAGTCACAAACGGGAACTGATCCAACCTAACCACACAGGAGTCGCTGGACACCTCCACATCAGACACTGAAGTAATCTTGGAGACGGAGTCTAAGTTGCCCCGAATACAAAAGATTTTGTCCACAAAGAATTCATTAAACACATCACAGCGGGTAACTGATGGTTCCAGATTCTGATTCAAGGGAGGAGGGGCACATACTAGCCCTCTCACAACCCTGAACAACTCCACTGGACGTGAACTTGCGCATGCAATACGGGCAGAAAAGAATCGCTTCTTTGCTGCATGTATTGTCTGAGCGTAGATCCTTAAATAAGCTCTATGTTGCAATCTGTCGGATTCAAGCCGAGTCTTTCTCCACATGCACTCCAGTCGTCTACCTTGCCTCTTCAGCCCCCGTAGTTCTTCTGTATAGCAAGGGGCCAGTTTTGAAGCGGGTCGGAGAGGACGCTTAGGAGCGATCATGTCTACCGCCCCGGTGAGTTTACTGTTCCAATTCTCCACAAGGGCATCAACAGCATCGCCGGCAGAGCCAACACTAAATCCCTCCAAGGCTTCTTGAAATCCTATGGGATCCAATAGACTTCTCGGGCGGACCATCCTAATAGGTCCCTCACCCCTGCAAAGTGGGGTGTGACTGTGAGTCCAACCTTAACCAGATGGTCGGTGGTCCGCCCATGACAATGGGGAAATCACAGGAGTCCCCACCCACGGGACACCACCCTGATCAGAGTGAAAGACCAAATCAAGTGCGTGACCTGCAATGTGTGTTGGTCCTGAGACCACTTGAGATAGGCCCATAGTTGTCATGGCCGCTATGAACTCCTGAGCTGCTCCGGACAAATTGGTCCCGAAATGAACATTGAAGTCCCCCAGCACCACAAGCCTGGGGAACCCCAACACCAAACCTGAGACCAAGTCCGTCAGCTCAGTTAGGGACTCTGTTGAGCAGCGGGGTGATCGGTACACCAACAGAAGCCCCAGTCTATCCCTGGTCCCCAAACGCAAATACAAACATTCAGTATGGTCTGACACTCGCTAACAGGGATCCTGGTAAGGGAGATATTATTCTTATAGACCACAGACACTCCACCTCCCTGGCCCCTCACCTTTTCCTCAACAGAGTACCCTGAAGGGAGAAGCTGGGACCACACCGGGCCCCCAGCCTTCCCCAACCAGGTCTCTGTAATACATACCAGGTCGGCACCTTCATCCAGAATCAAATCATGGATGGTTTCTGATTTGTTCTGGACCGACCTGGCATTACAGAGGAGCAAAGCAAGGTGATGTCTCAACTGGCATAATCACTAGCTATTGTTTCCTCTGAATCCAGAGATTGAAGCCAATATCTAATTCTAGTTTCAGTCTCAAATTTTAGAGCAAAATACATATAGTTAGTGATAACTATTATTATACTGGTTCAGTCACCACAGTAAATCATGGTTACTGGTAACCCAAAGAGAGAGGGGGAATTTGTGTGGGCCAGATGAATGGGGAAAGCAAGAATTGGATAATCCTATTGGGTGCTCCTGGTCATCAAACCATTGTTTGATAATTGGGTAGTGTGATGTCTGAACCACATTTATGAAACACATATATTTTTGTAGATGTTTACTTAATTCCAGAATTAAATTCTGTAGGTTTTGCTTTTCACTTGGTATGTAATGAATGTGTCTAAAATAGCTATTATTTTAATTTAACTTAATAGCTGTTAAATTAAGGAACCCATTACCTGAAGCTGTCTAATAATCCACCACAAATCACCACAAAATGTCTCTTTCCCCCATAACAAATTGTTCATTGAATTCAGCCATATTCTGAGAAAGTGAACATAGCTAGTTGCCTTATATTGGATCAGACCATTGGTCCCCCTTGCTCAGTATTGTCTCCAATGACTGCATCGGCTCTCCAGGGTTTCAAACGGGTCTTTTCCTGCCCTACCTGCAGATGCCAGGGATTGAACCTGAGATTTTCTGCATGCAAAATATGTACTCTTACCATTAAGCTGTGACCCTTCCCCAAATTAAACACATATCAATATCTTTCTCTTGCTAAGTATAATCTCCTCAAACCGAAAAGCTGTGAACACTTTACAATATCTGAAACAATGTCCGAGTAAATTTGATAAAAGTAAGTTCAGAAGCGTTTCTGTCCTATCTCCAGTCCTACTCAGAGTTGGTTTAACCTTTATTTTTGGGTGGGTATTGCAAATGCAAGGGTGTCTTGAGCCCATACATACTTGTTAAGAATGTAAACTCCAAATCACTGACATATGGATCTTCCTTTAGGACACATGTCTGAAAGCAGATGAGATACATGTGTCAGCAATTCATATTTCATGTCTGAATAAGCATGTGGAGATATAAGTAATGCATCTGAGATACTTAATAATTTCTAAAACCTACCTTAATCAAAGCAATTAAAATCCAAATAATTGGTTGTTCTATAGTATTAGAACAATTATTATTCCCAGTAAACAATGCCCTTGTTCATTGAGCAACCAAGCATCTTTTAAAGTGACGACTCTCTTATATACTGGGAGTGCAACTGTCCCTATCTAGTCCCAGCACAGAATCTCTCCTGTAGCTGTTGCTAGTATCTACTTGTATTTCTTTTTAGATTGTGAGCCCTTTGAGGACCAGGAACCATCTTACTTTTCAAAATCTTTAAAACATTTTGAGAACTGGTTTTTTTTTGGTTGAAAAAGACCAAATAATCTGTTTCTCTTTCCATACTTATTGCCAAATAGAGAGGGGAACTGAGGTGTGGGCCCCACCCGAGGCACCCTTCCAATAGTTCCCTCAAATCTCAAGCCAGCCCTGTATCCTGTTTGGATCTAAGCTGAGTCTCTATTGAGCCAGGGATGCTGGAGCACCATGGTCCTTGGACAGCTGCTTGTGCAGGGAGTTAGCACATTCGCTAGAGCCAAGTAGGAGCTAGTAGATAATAACAGTGAAATTTTGCTCCAGCAGTGTCTCAGAGTGGACTTCCAGCTTATAGGTTTGCTGCTCAAGCAGTGAAATGCAAAAAGTCACAATTCCATACATATGGCAGTTGAGTAGCCTGAGCCTTTGCCTGTCTACTTGGATGTAAATCGCACTGAATTCAGTTAAACTTGTTTCTAGGGAAGCAGAATAGGATTACAGCCTTCAGCAATCCTAAATGGGACTTAATCCAGGGTAAACATGTTAAAGGCTGTATTCTTAGTCTCTAATTATTTAAAATTCAAAAAGTACCCACACTCCTCTTCATCAAAAGTGTGAATAGTACTTTCTTGACCTCTAAGGATGTCAGTTGTGTCATTACTACAGTTTTCCACAGTCTTCCTTCTCGTCTACTGGAAACGTAGAGCTATCTATCCAGTCCACTACATAGCTTGGCTACTGATTCTAAAACATTTTGTAAAATGCCCTGATTATGTAAACTTATGTTTTCATATAAGAAGTTGTTCTATGTACTTTCTTAGCAGCCACCATGAACCCTCTTTGCTGATTCATATCTGACTTTTACACATCTCAAAATTTGCAATAAAGTTAGATTTTACTCTTATGTGAATGGAGTTTTTACAAAAAGGAGTAAGTGTTGGGACTGGGAACATGTCATTCCATCAACATGGGGATCAGTGAGTACCTAGAGGTATCAGGGATATTCAGGATTCAGACTGAAGGTGTTATTTGAAGTTAACCGTTTTTTAATTTTCACAAGCAATTCTTGAGTTGCAATTTATATAGTTTCTGTGATGGATACATCTAAACATTGTAATCAGATTACAGCATGAGTGAAATTGGTAGAGTTCATTTCTTCTCTTCTTTGTCTCCATCTCTCTCTTTTGCACAATAAACTCCTAAGAAATTCAGCTGCCTAGCTAATAAAATTCACATTTCTTTTATAGACTTGGCTTATTTTAATGAACATTTTACATTTACCGTGCTACATTAGCAAAGTGTCTCCTGATTTTATGTAAGAAAGGTTTACATAGTGGTTTTGAGAGGATTTATCTTTTATTTTTTAATGTCAGTTCTTAAAATGTAGTTTTTCAGTCAACAACTCTCAGCCAAAGATGGTACTGATGTTGCTACATTTAAAAGAGGCCTGCTACGTTTGCAAGGAGTTGTAACATAATTGTAAAAGAGGTTAGTTTTTATAAGGAGGAAGAATAAGGGATCTATACTAGCTCATCAGTCTGAGCTCTTTTACAGTAATAAAATAAGATGCTTGCTTTATTAAATTGCATTGGAGATAGAGTAAAATACACAGTGCTGTACTGTTGACTTGTGGCCCTTGAATGCATTGGTGACTTATATAAGTTCTATAAGGCCTCTTGGTGGTTTTTTTTTTTTTTTTTTTGCTGTTGTGACTTTAAAAGCTTACCTAAGACTTCTATAGCCTGTGTTATGTCAGAGTTGCTCAAATGCATCTCTGACTCTTTACATTACTCTAATTAGCAACCACAGGGTACCCTGATCCAGATCAGGAGCATGTCACCCAAGGCAGGTAACCATTTCCTCTTGTGCTCTTTTCCTAGTGAAGATTGCCCCTTTGAAGCTGCTATTCACAGTGCACTGCATTCGGTTTCCACGGGTGGAGTGCATCCGGTTTCCCTTCTACAGCTGATAGCAGGCAAACATGCATTTCCCTACTTGCATCTTGAAGAGGTGCAGTCAGAGAAAAGCTTTAACACTCGATTTGCTGATTATATAAGCTGATTCTTTGCAACCTAATATGGCATTGTTCAGTTGACCAGAAAAGTGCATGGGATACATAATTCTGAAGTTGAATGACAGAACAAGATTAGCACTGTTTGTCATTGCTGTTGTTGTTTTTAGCACTATCGTGCGGGAAGGATTGCATAGATATTTTAATAAGTTATAGATTCCTCAGTACTAAGTATTCAAGATCACACCCTCTTCTGGGCATTGCTGGAAGGAGGATACTTTTCATTTAGAAGTTATTTTGTTGTCTCCTTACATCTCAGAAGTCTGCCAGACTTCTTTCCCATTTAGCATTCAAAGACACACAATTATGCATAAAGCTGTAGCATCAGTAAGAGCACTTATATTTGCAGAGCATCAAGTGATCCAGCATCTTGCTTTAAAAACTCTTATTTCTTTGCTGTTCCCTCCTCACACAGAATTTGGACACCATCAGAGCCTCTATCCAAGCCATTTGTCACTGCTAGTAAATGCTGCATGCATAGAGATTGGCACATGGATTAAGATCTCTTTCCACAAGATACTGGGCCCCATTAAATTGTGTTGTTGTGTATTTTATTGCTTGTAAGCTGCTCTGAGTCCTATGGGAGTAGGGCGACATATAAATCTAACTAACTAACTAAATACTAGGGATCAGTGCATATCGCATGCTTGATATCTTATTTAACTTTAGTACACATCTTTGCCACATTCATACACAAACCAAGTCGTAACACACAAGATACTTCTTTCACAAAAGAACAGCCATATTTCCCATGGGTTTTGCATTCCAGCATGACTATTTTCATATATATTCATCCATGGGTTGTTGTTTTTTTCTAGGGATGGGGGCATTGTATCGTCCTAATGTTAAGTAGAACAATAGTAGCAGCAATTACAGTACAAGGAAATGACTCAAAAAGTGAGAATGGAAAAGGGGGGAGTGTTCTTTGTACAATCTTTTTCATACGATTGTTATAGTTCAGTTTCTTGGAAGTATGCATAGGGGATCTTGGGCCTTTACTCCCCTCACTTCCAAAGTCTGTGGATAGTAGTCCTTTAAGATCTCCTCCTCCTTCTCCAATCAGTATTTCAATTTTAAATTCAACTTAGCCTTAGTAGTAGCCATTTCCTTTTCTCTTCAGCATGTCGGAGCAAATCTTTCCTTGCTGCTCAAACTGTAATTTTGAATAAAAGGATATGTAATAACTTCAAAAAATATGTGAGAATATCTTCTGTTAATACTGGATAAACCCCCTTTAACTTCAGAAAGCTTAAAGTCAAATTTGGCAGAGCTTACAAGGATGGTGAACATGGAAACTTGAATGTATGAACCACCAATGTATCCGGGCCGGGCGGGGGGTGGGGTGGGGGAGAGACGGACTTTTCTCTTGATTTGGATTATACATCCACTGGGCTGCTCTGTGTTATTCTACAAATGACTGGCCAGTATGAGACAAATGACGTTTCTTCAGTGCTACTAGAGTGAGCTTCATGATGTGATTTTGGTATCTTATATTCTCAGACTCTTTCTGCCCATCCCCTGCCAATGTGGTGTGTGTGTCTGTGTATTGGTATGAATTGTGGTCACCTGTTCTAAAGAATAATTCTAGGAAATAATTTCATTTTAAGTTTGTACCACACATAAATAAGAAGAAAACCTGTCATTGGTTTCTCTTATTTAGCTTTTAAAAAAACAAACCAAGACAGTAATGTAAATAACATTATGTCTGTGTGAATAATCATGCAACCAATTGTCTTTACTTTCTAAAAAAAATGCATATCAACTGAATGTTTTAATAAAAGGGAGCAATTATTATTATTTGTTTCATACTGTAACCTGATTTTAAATTAGTTTTAATAAAATAATTGGTATTACATTAGAAATCAGAATAAAACCCATCCACGATTGAAGTTTCATGATCTATAGTGAGATTGCATAAGGGCACAGAATGAGGCATCTGATTAATTATGGTCCCCCCCCCCCCCAACCCGGCATTCTGTTTGTGACAATTACACGACTCTTTATTAACTCTCTCTGGAAGAAAGCAGTGTTACAGGATGAGAAGAGATTTCCTTCATCTCTTATCCCGTAGGTAATTTTTGTGCTTTTCCCAGTATGTAAGTGCCTCTTAACTGCTTGCTGTCCATCTGTATACCATTCATAGTACTGTAAACTAGTATATGTAGCATGACCTTGTAACTTGCTTTGTTTGTGCATCTGCCAGGACAATATGTTGCCTTTCCTTAAAATGCAAATATGCTGCATACGGCAGAGAGCTCCTTAGTCAATAAATAAATTGAGGTTAGGGGAAAAAACCCCTGTACCTAATACCCATTTAATTTAAATTCATTTTATAAACATAAAGACGCCTTTTAAGAGAAGCTTTAATTCAGACTAGCACCTTGATTTGTGGTTGCCATGGAGAATCAAATCTGTCATTTGACAAGAAAAGTCACCCATTTATGACAGCACTTTATCTTGTCTCTCCAGGGGAAGAAAATGTCAAAAGTGAGAGCAGGAAAAAAAAATAAAGCCTTGAAACACCAGAATTTCTTGATTTCATTTTTATTATTCAGCTATCATATCCTTTCTGATAATAGCAACTTGGTGAAAATAAATAATGTTCCTACGGTAAAATCAAATATTTCCTATTGGAATGGACAGGGCTCTTTGTGACTGTCAGCGCTGTGAAGTCTGGCAAGAAATAGTGTTATTAGATAAACCCACAGTGCCCAAATCCCATTTTCTTTTCATTACAGTGTCAAAATAATTATACCTGTGTAATTTGGGTAAGAAATTGTAGAATAAGTAAAACGGTCCGTCGGAACAGATTGCTTTAAAGCTGTGTTATTATGGGGTGGGGTTTTCGGCACGCTGTTAGAAAAGAAAACGTTGTTATAAAAAGTATTCAGAATTTCATTTGAATGAAGATATGTGGTTAGCCTTTCATATTATTCGCAGAAACATGAGAAGGCAAATGCTATATTTCAGTTAAGATTATATATATAGCTGTGTCGTGTTTTACAGAAGAGAGTTAAAAGGTGAAGGGTTTTTGGTTTTTTTCTGTTTCTTTTAACAGTTCAGAGATTCTGACCTGAGATTCATCAAAGGAATTCCAGGGGTATTGCGTGAAATCTAGTGTGATCAAGGACTCTTGAAAAGTGATTGTATTTCGTGGGGCTTAAGAGTAATAAGAATCAAGAAATTCTCGGAATGTGACCAGAAGTTATAACTGTTTATGCGTGTGTGTTTATATTTAGTGCATTTCCGCACCAGATCTGCCCGAGGCAAAGAAGTGATATTTCTTTTCACAGTTAATCTTGAAATTCTCTTTAAGTGTCCAAACTAAAATAATCCATTCTATGCTATGCTGTTTTTCTTGAGAGGGCTCCCCCCCACTTTGCCTGTTACTGCATTGTATCATTGGTTGTGGTTCCAATGTAATCTTATATCAATGATATAGAATTATAATAAAGTCTTACTGAAGGTTTAGTGTAAATAGTGTAAATATAGAGCTTTTAGTGGGAGAGGATCTTTCTGGAACTGTTTTGCATAGAAGAGATTATATTCCTACCCCTGCCCCCCCCCCCAAGAAAAGCCTGGAGAGAAGAAAAAATGTTGAGTTCTTGCTTTAAAAAAATTGGTTTACAAAGCTGCATTCATAGCTAATGCACAAGCAATAAATAGTTGTCTTCCTTCTACCTATCTTAAGTTAGCACATGACATTTATTTGGAGCTGGGGGGAAAGTTACTACCTTGAGAACAGCCGCTGCAAATACATTTCAAGAAACACCTGTTTATATATTCTGTTTCTAACCATTCTGGGATGTTTTCCTTCAAGGGTTATTTAACCCTTGAAGGGTTAATATTAAATACACATTAATATTGTATTGTATTAATATTAAATACAAAAGTGCTATATATAATATATTACATGATAGTTTGCAAATGATTATATTTAATTTCACCTCCTCTCGCTCCACCCCCCATGCTTTTTCTTCCCCTGTACAATTCCTAATGGCAAATAGTAACAACTGTCTTCAGATAGTGTGTGTCTCTGTGTGTGAGTGTATTCACACAACTTTATTTGTTATTTGATGTTTGCAAGTGTTATGTGATAGTCTAGTTCTCTGAAACGTCATTGGATATCATCTGTTCATAGGCCCTGTCAGTGCAGATTGATTGATTGATTGATTAAGTGCAGTCAAGTCAGTGTCAACTCTTAGCGGCCATGTGCAGAAGGAAGCTGGTATTTAGTGAGCTTATTTCTTTTTTCAAGAATGATAGATGATTTGTGAACTTTTTATTTCAAACATTTTTACACCAAAGTGCAGCCAGAGGCAAGTTATCTACTCACTGGAGAGTCACTTAAGGGCTCAGAGGAGTGCAGCTCAATGGAAGGGCTTTTTCTGTGGTTCCGCACAGCCAATATTAGCTAGTCTACAAGTCCAGCTGTCACTGCTTTTGCCCTCCAGGGAAGAGCCTGGAACTTTGTAAACCTCCTAGGGATAATTTTTTGAAAGGCATTTTAGAAAGCTAAGCATACAGGTGGCCCTTGTTACCTGCAGTCCCGATAACCATGGTTTTGCATATTTGCAATGGAGATCCAACTTCGTTATACAGTGGTCCCTCGACTTACAAACTACTCGACATAAGTATTTTTCGAGTTACAAACGGCAGTTTTAGATCCGGTTTTAGATGCGTTTTTTTCGACTTACAAATTTTTAGATGGGGTTTCCTCGACTTACAAATTTTTAGATGGGGTTTCCTCGACTTACGAATTTTACATGCGGTTTCCTTGACTTGCCTGCCTGTTTACTGCCTGTTTATTCTTGAAAAGAAATGTTCCTGTGCAGTTTGCAAGCCTTACTGGGGGTCTGGGTCTTTTTTCTAGGCTCCGGAACTCATTAATCCGTTCCAAATGCATTCCTATGGGAAACCGCTTTTCGACTTACGAATTTTTCGACTTACAAATGTGCATTCGGAACGGATTAATTTCGTAAGTAGAGGGACCACTGTACATGATATTAAAAAGTGTGGCTCTTTCTTTAGGCTCTTTCCATAAAAAACAAAACAAAACAAAAAACACCCGTAGCTTTGTTGTTGGTTTTTTTGCAGAAAACCAGCTAAATTGGCGGGTTTGGGGGGCATTGCTGGAAAGCTGAAGACCCGAAGAGCACAGTACACATTTTATTTCTCTTATGTATTATATTTTAGCCATTTTTGGGCCACCTGGAACCTAACCCCCTGCGCCTTCCTATTGCCCTCAAGGTCTTGTTATCTGTGGTTCCATTATTTGTGGTTGTAGCCGAGAATGGCTACATACAACTCCCCATGGATAACGAGGGCTGCTTGTAAATAAACCTGGACTAGGTCATCAACTGCCAGGAACCAGAAGTGTCTGCAATTTAACAGAGGGTTTGCACCTGTGAGATGGCGTCTTTACTGTCAGCCAGCCCCTGAGCGTATCTCCTTCTGCCCTCATCCTCTGGAGGAAAGAGCATGTAACCTGGACAAAGTCATCAGTTGCAGGAAAAGGACTGGCCCGTCAGTGAAGCCTGTTGAGGTGGCCACCTCTGATGGCAGATTGGTAGAGGCAGTGCAGAGCACCCTATACCCTATTGCACCACCCACTTCACTGGGCTGTCCCACTATTACCTACCCCAGTGGTAGCAGCAGGGTCAATGCCTACCATGTTGGTAGGGTTGCCATATAGAAAAGAGGACAGGTCTTCTGTTCCTTTTATAGATGCATAGAAGAGGGAATTTCAGTGGGTGCAGCTTGTCATGTAGGCGAAAGAAAAGCTGTACATGCTGAAATTACTTCTGTGTATCTATTAAAGGTACAACAGACCTATACTCTTTTTCATATGGCAGCCTTAATGTTGAGAGCAGAGAGAAAAGGAAATTGTTACATCAGCAGTCAGATACACTTCTTCTTAGATGGAATAAGACCTGCTACTGTCGTTTTCAGAAAACCTGGCTGGTTCTAAAGGTACTGTGACACTGGCAAAGTTGCATCTTGGTTAAATTAGTTATGCTAAATTGATTTGAAAAGGCAAGTAAAAAGGTAAGAGTGGAAGACAACTGCTCATTGGCACATATCTCTCCAGGAGGTTTTACAGACATAGCTTTCTCCCAAAATCCAATCCTGACTGGAGTGTGCCAGTCCACATATTAGTTGGATTTAATCCGACCTCCCTGCAGGCTATCAGGGATCAGGACAGACAGGACTTTGATTCTCACCGAATGAAGGTTGTGAATTCTGGCTTAGCCCGAGTTATGTCGGAGGTTAAAAAATCCTCTATTTTCAACAGCTTCTGAAAAAAACTCCAGGGCTTCTGCGTTCTCTGAAGGTGTTGATGGAGGTGCTGATGGCTGTACTAAGGAAGTGCTGATGGCTATGCAAATGGTCTATCTAATCCCTCCAATTAAAATGCCTCGAATCTGCTGCAAAGCAGATTCGCTCTTCAGATACCCCGAGGCATAGAGCCATGTGTGAAAAACCTCCAGCCGAGTTGAGAGGGAAGGGTGAGACAGATATATGCATGGTGTGCTCTTCTGCCTTCCATATTTCTTGGCCCTTTCCTCCTTCTGTTCAGGAGGAAATCTACAGCAAGTCCTCTGTTCCTACCGTCTTGTTGAGAAAACTAGCGGGGAGTGAGAAAAACGAAAGTTTCGTCCTGTAAGACGAAAGTTTGGGGCGGTATACAAATTTGATAGATAAATAAATAAATTAAATAAAAACAGCAGAGCTTGTGAGCAAGTAATTCCCTTTGATGCTCAGCTCTTTCCCTAAAGCTGTCCAGGAAAAAGAAATAAAATGAATTGGCAGTTGAAGGGTAAGATGGCACCTCTTAGGGTCTGCATTTGGCTTGTGGACCTCCAGTTGTTATACCATATGAGGTTCACCCTTCCAGGGGATGCTTTACTGCATTGTATTTCTCTGTGTTTAAGAAGCGCTTCTGTTTTCCTACTTTGAAACATTTGAATAGTGTGTAAGAGTCTAGCACTCCCTTCTGATATAGTTTAGAAAAAAGCTGTTGTTCATCATGTGCTGATACCCAAATGGATGAAAGGCTTTGAATTTTATAACTTGATAAATGTGCCTTGGCTATCATCCCCATGTATACTTACTGTAACTAGTGTGGAAGCACTTCTGCATGGGTTCTTTGGATGGTTGCCAACCTTTTTCCTAACAGTCTTTGTTCCTTCAGCAGCTATATGACAGTCCCACATTCAAGAGAGGTTCTTGTTTGGTGTCTGCATGTTGTGCTGTTATCAAAGACACGAAGCCTCTCTCAGGAAGCTAATTTTAAATCTACTTAGATATCAAATCCAGGTTCTACCATATCATGGAATGGGCTGCTTCTTCCAAATGCTTAAGTAATTATTTATTTCCACTGCTAGATGACAAATCCAGATTTCTGTCTAAACTAAAACTGCACAATCAGCGGTTCAGTTATGTTATTTTAGCTTTTATTCAAGCTGAAATCTGCTGCAGAGGACCACTATGCAACTCTCTATATATTGAAACTTTGCTACAAGCTAGAGAGCAGTTGAACTCTGTTATTTTGCTTTCCCCCGCCACCGCTTTCCTTCAAGTGCTTTTTATTAGATCCCACTGGGAACTACATTAGATCTTTCAATTAACAATTCTATGCTTCTGGAAATCATAGATCTGAAAACTTATGTCATTATTATGTGTTAATCACATTTGTACCTCAGCCTTCTTCCAGGGAGCTCAGAGCAGTATATTATGGGTTAGTTTATCCTCACAACAACCCTGTAAAATAAGTTAACCTGAAAGATAGTGAGTTGAATTCAGAGAAGTATGAGCGGATGGACACTTTTCCAACCCTTCTTCCCCTGTGACCTCTAGACAGATTAAATTGAGAATCAGGGGTTCTCCAGAACAGTGTAGAAGGTAGTATGGTGGGCTGCAGGGGAAGCTGGGCATCACTCATGCAAAGTGCCTCTGCCTGATTTTGGCTAATTTCCCCTTCCTGCTGCAGGCTCCTCTCAGTAGCCCATATTTTTCCGGACATCCCTTCAATCCACAGGAGCAGCCTTTCTGGGGATCCATGCAGCTGCAAGGAAGAAAAAGGGAAAGAAAAGTATTCTTGTATGGTTTACTTCCAGTTGTAAGCAAATCTCTTTGGCATGTGTTTTAATTCACTGGAGTTTTGGCCCTGACCACCTCACCACACCACACCACACCACAGATTTTGCACTAGCTGACACATCAAGATGCCGATTTTTTAAAGTGAGTGATAGGATGTGGAAACATTAATATATGGATCTGCTCTCAAATACTTTTGATTATTACCTATACCTGTTTCATACCTTTGTCTATCTGGGTTTATAGTACTAAAGCTTATTAATCTAGTTCCTCTTTGCTTGAAAACTGCTTAAAACATTATTTCCTAAGCAAATGGGGTAAATGTTTGTGTACTGGAAAAGCATGGTTTACATGGCAGTATTTCCCCAAACCTAAATCTTTTACAGATACTGCCAGAGCCCCTGCTGAGCAAATATGTCAAACATAAATTATGTGGGAAATAAAATAATGTATTCATTTTTATTTTGTCGACATTTCACTGGAACTGCAGTATTTGAGCAATTCACAACATCTGTGAGGTTGGAAACTCTTGTGCCCATCACAAACTTGGGAGAACCGAGACATGTGGGTGTGAGATAATCTCTCTGTGGCTAGGAATAGAACTTTAATCTCTTGAGTCCCAATCCAGTGTCTAGCCACAGGACCCTCTTTGGGGCAAGTGGGATGGCCAAGAAGCAATATGATCTTCCTGTTCCTTGAGCTCCTGTTTTTAACAACAACAACAACAGGGTTGTTGCTGTTGTTGTTTAAGCCTGAGAAGTCTAAAAATAAATGCTTATTTGGAAAGTCTCTGTGCTATTTTATCATCCTGAAAGCTTCCCAAGATATACATTATTCGTGTTTATTATTTATTTTGCCAACCGGAAAACTTTCAAAGATACACATTATTTTTATTGTTTATTTATAGTGCCATCAGCATATGAGATTCTGCTGAGCAACATAAGCAAAAACAAAGCAGGTCCCTACTGTGAGGACTTTACAGTTTAAATTTCAAGTGTGATGAAGACAAGAACAGGAAGGAAAAGGAGAGAATGAATGTAGAAGAAAGGTTGATAGGGAATGAATATACGAGAATGCTGTCACACATTAAGGTTGTGCACACAGCCATTGTCGGCGGGTGGAGAGGGCACCAGTGGAAGGCAAGATACAGCTTATCTTCTCCCTGGATGAGCAAGGTCCAGGTGTGAGACATGGAGCTTGCACTCTCACAAGGTGCTCACTGCACCTGACATCACAGATTTCTGGAGGGAAAACAAGTCCCGGTTACCAGGTTGAGACTTTCCTCAATGCACTGTGACAAATCCTTTTTTAGTCAGGAGCTCTAGGCGCCCAACTCTATGTGCACAGCCCAGACACACACATGACCCTGGCCCTGGGGTTGAGGGGGCACTCCACCCTCTAACCCCGATTAAGGATCGGGGTAAAAAGTCAGGCTTGCAGCGGAGGCAGCGCCGGGATCAACCTCGATCCTGGCATTGCACATGAGCAGCCCAGCCTAGGCTGGGCTGCCCTAGCCTAGCTTCTGCTGCTTGTTTGCACAGCCTCATTGCTTGACACACACAAATTTTGTTTTGGTTGGAATAAGGGCTAAGGGGACTAAGTGGGCGGTTGCCTACTTTTATTTTTTAAAAAGATATCCCTTTTTTTTTGCCAGAATTTGAAAAAATGCAAAATAAAGATGCACAGCTAGGACTATATGTGGGAACTGAGCATGATTTCTTGTTTGTTGTTGATATTTTGTGCCCTCTTTTCAGCCTGAAAGTTCCCAGATAGGTTAATTGAAAAACACAGTAAAGCAACAATAAGATCAAACAAAGCATCCAATAAAATGCCAGAGATAGTTGGGTTAAAGCATAGAACAGCTAAAAATCTAACAGTTCTGGGAAAGTAAAGTGATTTTCACCTGGCCCAGAGACAGAGTCAGCCCAGGCAAAGCTCGCAGAGGAGAGTATTTCAAATTTGAAGCACCACAATATAGAAGGCCTTGTTTCAGGTCACCACTTATATCACCTTCAGAGTCAGAGGGATCTGAGGGAAGGTCCTTTGAGGATCTAAATGTTTCAGCAAGTTTGTATACATCATACTCTATATCTCTCCTATTTGGGGGCTGTGATGATGAAAAGGGAGTATGAGTTTGGGAAAAGGAAGTAAATCTTCAGAATGCTTAAGCGGAAAATATGACCAAAGTAACCATGGAAATTGCTGTGTGTATGGGGGGAAGAGGGCTAGGAGTGGCAAGTGCAGGAATTTCCACTCACTCAATGGAAGCAAAGGGCCATTTGCTAGTATTTGAGTCAAAATTATCTCATTAACAATGAGGAGGATTTAGTGTGTTTCTCATTTTGGCTCCTTTCTTGACTGTGTGGAGTGTTGAAGAAAAAGCTTAATGATGAGATTTCTGTAAGTGATGTATGCTGCTGTGGTGTTTTTATAGAAAAACAAAGTTTTGCATGTTTCCAGTAGAATTTTACTTTTATGTAGAAAAAGATAAAACTTTAGCATTCAGTAATACCCAATGCCTACTGCTTCGTTCTCTTCCTGAAATGTAGCTTTTAAGTTGCCTAGAGTATATTTAGTCATACAATTCCCATGCCCATTATTATAGTATTGACTGCATATATGCAAGTGTCTTTAAGGTTCCCACCTTTACTTCTAACATAGTTAGAACTCAGCAGGTACCGTTTTCCTTGTCACTGCATTTCCATTAGAGATGTCCTCAAATTGGATTTTGCAATTCAATTCAAGCTCAAATTGAATTGCAAAATCCTCAAATTGATTCGTCGAAATGACTGGCTTGGCTGGCTGTTTCAACAAATCAGCCTTAAATAACTCGAACTGATTTGAGTGATTCAAGTGCCATTTTTTCCAGGGAGAGCTGGTCTACCAATTGGGGGTGGTGGGTAGTCCAGTCTTCCACTCTGGACTTAGTATGTCGGTCTGCCTCGGAGGACTGGTTTACTGGGTAGTCAGTCCAGGGCAGAGGGCTAGTCTACCCGCCAACCACATTTGATAGACCAACTCTCCCCGGGGAAAAAATGGCATTCAAATCACTTAAATCAATTTGAGCTGAATCAGGGTCGATTTGATTTGAACTTGAATCAGGTCCTTTGTTCTAATTTGATTTGATTTTTAATCACTCAGATCACCCCAATTTGAGTTTGAATCCATTCAAACCGACATGCTAAATCCAGAGTGGAAGACTAGACTACCCACCGCCCCCAATTGGTAGACCAGCTCTCCCTGGAGAAAATGGCACTCGAATCAATTTTCCCATCTCTAATTTCCATGCCAGGAAAGGTGCTCGTGTTGAACTTCTGCCCACCATGCTGCTTTTAAGGGCACAGAGACCCTGCCAGGAGAAGGGAGCAATCTGAAGCAATTTAGCTTGGGCATCTGGTCTGTTTGCTCAAGCTGGCAAAGGTTTAGGCTACTTTCCCTTGGTTCACAAGTATTGCTTTCTTACATTTATGATTATAACGTGGGAGGTGGGGAGCCTCTTGACACATTCTTTACCTCAAACCTTCTATATATGTCAGATTGAAATGATTCTCATTACTGATGCTATCTCTCTTGACTACTACCCTGTACTGGAACTATCAGCTGGGTAAGAGTTTTAAGTTGCTGGATTTTGAATTGCCTCATTGTTCATCTGATTAAATTGTATCTAATTAGCTTTTTGTTTAGTCCTTTTGTTTCAGTGAAAAGATTACAGAGAGGGGTTGAGATTTTTTTTTAAAACTGCTGTCTAAATGGAGCTTCATCATTTAAAACACATATAAAACTCAATGAGATTCCTTTTATTCTTTAGTCCTTTATCTTCCCTTCACAAGCTTTGCCAAGAATGAGTAGTGCATGTTGAGGTTTATCTTTGCTTTTATGTGCGCTAGCCACATGCTTAACATTGAACACATTTGAGTTGCATTTCATAGGGCTTTCACAATCCTTTTATAAAGGGACTGATCTGTTAACATCACCCTCTTTAGATCTAGGAGGCAGGATGTTCTTCCATACAAAGAAGTGTTCACAGTCTTTCTTGCCAGACCAGTAAGTGAATGATTTCAAGCCTGGTGGGCAATAGTTGTGTCCATGCGTAACACAGACAGACCACAGTAGTAGGCAGCTGCATGTAATTTTGAACTCCACTCATTGAACTGTAATAAAACAATATAAGCACTGCTTGGGGGGAAAGATTGGATGCAGTTATCCTTACACAAGGCTCGGGCATATGAAAGCAGTGCTGGCTGACAAGAGGATTTTGAGATTTGATTTTGATTGAATTGCAGAACTGAACAGGCCAGGAATGTCAGTGGAAGGCTAAATGCCTGTAGTGCCATAAAGTTTTATTCATGTGAGGCTTTCCAATATAAAGTAGATGGATTCTTCGAAAAGGTGTCAAGGGACATGAAATAGAAGTGCCCAAAACTTAAAAATGAGGCTAGAAGGATAATAATATTTTTTGCTTTAGTACATGCTTAGCTTGTGTGAAGGGTGGGGGGGAGTATTTTGGATAATTGTTTATTAGCCAGCAGCTTTTATTTAAGTAATTCAAAACAAGATAAAAAGGCTTATGTTTCAAACCCTTCTAAGGTACAGTCTTCACAGATTTCAGAAAAGGATATTATAGCACAATTTTGAATAGGAATTACATTTTTAAAAAATATCCACAGGAAATGAACATTTAACAAACACTGAAAACTATTATGCTAAGAAGAAGAAGAGCTGGATGTGTCTTCCAATACCACAATACACTGACTTACTTCATAGCTCAGTAATGCATACCCAGTCAGAGACAAATTTTGCATAGGGTAGCTGATACCACCCTGCGTCTATTTTTTCTGTACTGAGACAGTTTCATTCATTTGTGAGGGAAAGGCACCACAAATATAGTTACACAGATGACTGTATGTGAGTGAGTAAGAACAACTTTTTTATCCATTTGAAAAAGTTTGTGGTGTACAGTCTTGGTAGAAAGTATAGCTGTGAATGTACCTCCTTTAAAATATAGGCAAATTTCTTGAGTAAAACAAGACCTTGGATCCTAAATCTTTATAATATTTTGTACTTTGAAGTTCCTCCACTTAAAGCAACACTCCTGGTCACACTTCTGATTTGCACAATTGCTTTAAAACACAGAATCAATCATAGTATTTCCTCCCCCCATCCCCAAAACACCCTGAAAAGAATGAAATTTGTATCGTAATGTACATGCATCACAGCCAGCATTTATTTTATTTATATTAACAGCATGCGTTCCCATGCATGACAAAATGTGAATATAGTTAGCCTGTATTTATTTGTAGTAGCTGTTTTACAAGCCGAAAGGAAATACCCAAAAGGTGTATAACTCACTGTTTAGGTTTTAATTATTGTTGTTAATGTGTACAATTGAAAATCTGGGTTTGTGACTAGAGGAAGAAATGCCATTGGGAACCCTCTGGGGCTTTGTAAAACTTTTATTTACCACATGTTTCAGCAATCGTTTTTCTTCACATTTGTTTTATTTCATTATTTTTTTGCTCTTCCAAAAATAAACTCCATGAATATTTATCTAATCAGATAGAAGCTCATTTACAGCAGAGCAAAAAGTTTGTAGTCCTTAAAAAATGTGTTGTGTGGGCTGCATGACCAATTCAGATAACGCTAAACACTTCTCCAGTGACAGTGGTTGTTGTTTTAACTTAAAGGCTGTTCACACATTCCCTGCTGTGGAGGGTGGAGGCAGGCTTTCACCTACCTTCCCACCAGACGATCTAATGCTGCATCTTTGGTGTGCTTCTGCATGCCCAGACAACCCACGCTGCTCCCTTCTCCCAGCCTCCACGTATCCCACAATGGGATACAAGCAGCAAGAATGGTGTGTTGGGGGATACCACCATGCAGAGCACCAATCTTTGTGTCCGTTCGGGCAGCAAGCAGTCTGAGCACACACATGACTCCAGTGCCGTAGTTGAGGGCCCACTTGCACCTTTAACCTCAGCTAAAGGCTGGGATAAAAAATTGGTTCTGGTGAGTGGACATGCTGGGATCCACACGGATCCTGGTGCGTCACACGGACAGCCTAATATATGTCGGTGACATATCTTTCCACCCAAGTCAGTGCAAGTTACTGGCCTTTAGCAAATTGACAATATTCTAAAGCAGTGATTCTCAAACTTGGGTCCTCAGGTGTTATTGGACTTCAACTCCCATAATCCCCAACCAAAGGCCACTGAGGCTGGGGATTATGGGAGTTGAAGTCCAATAACACCTGAGGACCCAAGTTTGAGAATCCCTGTTCTAAAGGATCCTTCCTAAACTACATCTACTCTGAGTAAGTTAGGAAGAAGGTTTGGCTAGCCATCCTGAAGACCAGAATACTTGTGATTAGTTAAATTGCAATGAAATCTTTGTGCCTAGATTATAGTAAGTTCTATAAAAGATGGCTCTCTAAGCTGCTCATTGTGGTAATATTGTTCTGTTATGTTCCTTAAACCTCTGATCCCAAACATATGCAAGGCTGTTTGATTCAATGCTATGAAACCTAGGCCTTGGGTTCTTGAAATGATGCTTCTTAGTTGATTCTCAGTGTGTTTTCTCAAGATCTGGAGGCACTGTACTCCTCTGAGGTTATACAACATATAACTTGGATAAAGTTTTGGGATACATAATCATAGCCAAGAAATGCAGTGCAAGTATAAATTTAACCCACTGGAAAGATCTGTTTGGTAAAAAAGAAAAATCTTCAGCTCAATTAGTTCAAAATATTAAAACCCTTTTCCAAAACCACTACAGCTTTTGTTTGCTGTATAAGCATTGCATGGGTAAGATTTCTTATGTGGCTTTTAGCATGCTTAAATTGATTTCTGATTTGGTAGGTCACATCTGAGAGCCATTACTTAACCGATGATGGTACTGTTTTTCTGCCATGACCACCCTCTAATGCCAAACTGTGCACATTCATAATGACAACCATGGTCAGCAAGTAGATTATTTTGAGGAAGTGGTGCAGGACAGTAGGGCAGCCCCTCATTGAAAAAAGAGGCACCACTTTCTTCCACCCTCCTTTTGCCCCCCGTCTCACTATACTCTCCTTTTGTCTTTGGCCTTTTCCTGCTGTCTGAAATGGATCTTTCTGGAAGTGTGTGTGTGTGTGTGTGGGTGTGTGTGTGTGTGTGTGAGAGAGAGAGAGAGAGAGAGAGGGCCATTCCATACCTGCCTTCTAGAACACTTGTCAGAAAATGTTTCAGGCAAAGTAAAAAGAAAGGGAGAGGTTCTCAGTAGGTGCTGTAGTGGACTTAAGCCTTTGTCTCAGAGCAAGCTCACATGAGGGAAAGAAATGTTGAATCATCCCTTCCGAGTTTCCTGCCTAGGCTTCTCCTAAAACTCTTCTGTATTTTTGGTAGGTTCAAAAATGGCTGCCGCTACCACCCCTCTTTATTATAGAGCTTGAACTCGGGGTGGATTCGGGGTGGAATTCCCAGGGAAAACTCTCTTTATTTTGCTATTGGAAAAGTACAAAAATCTTCCACATGCAAGCTTACAGGTGGTGAGAAAACTGATAGCTGCTGAGCTCCTAAGGACATGTTTGCGCCAATTTAAACCCTCCTTTCACTCCCCACTTTCCTGAGTTAAAAATAAACTTGGAGAGGCTTGTAAAAGAAAAGAACAAAAAGAAAAACAGCTTTATTTGTACCATAGACTTCATCTATCTGAGGCTTTCTCAGCTTTTAGTTTCAGATAAAAAGAATACTCAGTAGGTTACAAGAATACTTCAAAAGCACCCTGAATGATGTTGGGGTGGCACACTTTAAAAATCTCGGTTACCCAGATGCAAAGAACAGGTATTTAGGAAAATTCCAAAGCACACTTCGATACGTACAGAGTCTTTTTGTGCACCCTAGGTGTATGGAGCGTAGGCTAGTGTTCCTTGTTTCAATTATGTTGTAGGTAAACTATAATAGGTAAACTATAATAGACCAATATCAGGAATATGCAAAACACACAGAAAAAAGGAATATAACTTCTAACTCAAAGTCTGACTAAACAATCTTTTCCCTAGATGAAACTTCTCGAAGCAAAAGCCCAAACTTCCTTTTCTTGTACTCACCAAACCCTGGTTGAGAATTCAAGTCTCCTGCCCTCTTGGCTTTCCAGGACTTGCAGTGTCATCTTCCTGCAGCCATTCTTCCTTGCCATATGTCCTTCTCTTCTCAAACAAAGAACTGCCTTCTTCCTCCCAAGAGCTCTCTAGGTCCCATCCACCTGTTGTGCTAATTGGCTGAACGCTGGAGTTCACCAGCCTGTCAGTAAGGACAGGGTTCATTCCAGTTAACTCTTGAGGGGAGGGGTGGCTGATCACTACAAGTACAAATGTGACAAAGAAGAGAGGAAAGTGGTTTTGCAGGTGACTGATATCCTCTATAGTACATTGCAAGTTTTACTTAGTGTACATTCCTTATGCTGTTTTAAAGATTCTCCTTGCTTCCTGTGTTTATGATTAGGGATGTGCGAAACGTTTCGGATACAAAACATTTTGTACCCAAAACAGCCTGTTTCGGGTGTTTTGTAGACAAAACAAAACACCCATTTTCCAGATCCAAAAGTTTTGTATACAAAACAAAACGTCCCTGTTTCGACTACAAAACGTTTTGTTGTTTCAGACCTCCATTTTGTAGTGATCTCTGAGTCAGTCTCCATTTTGTGTTTGACATCTCTTTGAATTTCCCACCCTTCCAGCCTTCTGATCGGTGACCTAAATCATCGGCTGACGTGCTGACAATTCCCTCCTTGTTCCCCATTGGCTCTTTTGCTTCTTGCCACTCTTTACTGACCCCACATTGGACAGGGGAACGGTTGCTAACCCATGGGGTGCTGGGTTCTGTTGTTTCTGTGGTGTTCTGAGTGTAGATTCTCTGGTAGCATATGAGAGTGGATTCTTGTTTTTCACTGAAAATCTCATATGCTACCAGAGAATCTACAACGAACATCTCAGAAACACAAAACCCAGTACCCCAAAGGCTTGTGGGTATGGAGGTGATTGGCACCCTATGTGCACTACACAACCCCTTGCTCTGGGAAACCCCAGTGCCCCCCAAGTGGAATTATGGGGCTGCTGAAACCTCCATTATTCCCTATGGGAGAAATCTTAAAAGACACGTAAATTTCAACAATTCACAAAAGATCAGCCCTTTGCCCAATGGAGAGGAGAACTAGTCTTGTGGCTGAGCATGACTTGTCTCCATAGCTAAGCAGGATCTGCCCTGGTTGCATATGAATGGGAGACTTGATGTGTGAGCACTGCAAGATATTCCCCTCAGGGGGTGAAGCCGCTCTGGGAAGAGCAGAAGGTTTCAAGTTCCCTCCCTGGCTTCTCCAAGATAGGGCTGAGAGAGATTCCTGCCTGCAACCTTGGAGAAGCCGCTGCCAGTCTGTGAAGACAATACTGAGCTAGATAGACCAATGGTCTGACTCAGTATATGGCAGTTTCCTATGTTCCTAATTCTTTTGAGATAATTCTGGAAGTTTCTTTGCCCCCATTGGGCACTACCACCCACCACACTCCGCTCTGGGTCATCCCTTTCCCCTTGATTTAAAGCGATACATTTGCTGGAATCCCCATTATTCCCTATGGGAAAATTCTTAAAGATGTGTAAACTTTAAAAATTCACAAAAAATCAGCCCTTTGCCTAATTCCTTTGAAATTTGGGTGGTAGCTTCCACCCATTGGACACTACCACCACCACCCACTCTTTTTGCCCTGGGATCCTTTTTAATAATCCAAATCGATTTGGATTCGGAAAATTCGGCTACAAAACAAAACAGGGCTGATTCGGATTCAGAAAATTTGGGTACAAAACAAAATGGGGTTGTTTCGATTCGGATACAAATCGAAACAAGAAAATTCCAAAATGCACACCCCTATTTATGATTGATAACAGTGACTGTTGCTAGAACTAATCAGTAAGCATCCTCAGAAGCCCTCTTCAGATTTTTTTTTAAACAGATGATGTACACCATTACAGCATCCAAAGTGGTATACAAGATACAAGTCCTGCTACTGGCGCATCTTTCACCCTCCCTCTTGCACACTTCACAGTTACAGTGTTCATGTAAAAAGGTGGAAGACGTAAGTGTGAGAGCACCCGTTTCCATGACTAGATGATCACTAATCATGGAAACGGGTGCGATCCATAACCATGAAGAGCGCAAGTGGGAGGGCGAGTGACATGCCAGTGATGCTCCGGGGGTTGGACTTCTGCTCCCGCTTGGATGCTTTAATTGTGTATAGCATCCTTTAAAAAAAATGTCTGAAGAGAAATAGAATCAAAACCGACTCAGTGAGCCTGTGTGTTCAGCTTCTGACCTAGGACAGGTTGTGTATTATGTAAATAATTCCAGATTAGATTAGTTTTAAACTGCCTCCAAGGGTGAATGTTCTGATCATGCCCTCTTTGGGAAATATGGAATACTAGCCGACCCCCACACAGAGCATCTGTGTGCTCTTTGGGGCCAGCTACCTCTCCACCCACCACACCTGCCCCAGTCTCTGACTGAGTCCCGCCGCGGCCGGGCCGGCCGCCACCACCACCCGTGCTGCCGGGCCGCCCCCGCCCTGCCGCTGCCGCACCACCATCACCGGGCCGCCGCGGTCGCGGCCGGACCCAGTGTGCCGCTGCCACGGCCGGCCCCAGAGTGCTGCTGTGGACGGGCCCGCCGCCAGGCCCGCCGCCTCGCCTCCGCGGCCGGGCCCGGCTAGGCCCTCCGTGGCCGGGTCTGCCTGGCTCCCCAGCCATGGCTTCCACCGCCTCGCATAATTCTCCTGGGTGTGTGTCAGGACCAATCAGGCGCCCCCGCAGCCCAGCCAATCAGCTGGGCTGCTGGGATGCATTTTTCCTGGTCACACCCAGGAGAAATATATATATATAGATCCTTTATAGAAAGGTGGGATACTTGTTCTGGGTATGTACATAACTTTCCTAAGCTCTGAGCTTGATGTGATCTTCCTTGTTTTTGGAAATGATAAATGCCTCCAAAGAATGTGCTAAGGAAAAAGCTTGTTTGATCTCCTTTGCTAACTAAACAGATAGCTCAAGTAGTCAGCTTGTAAAGGTGGCCTCTGTTCTCATGTCATGGCCACATATTAGAGGCTGCTTTGGATAATCTCATGCATTGACTGTTGTTGTCCTGCAAGCCATTTGTGTGATATGGCTAGTGGACCTGGGCTTTTTTCTACCTGCCACCAGAGGCCTTACTTTCAAATATGTTCTATGGTATGGAGAAAATGGCCTGATGTTCATAGTAAGCCTTTGTGAACAGCTCACTGGGTGGAGATAGCAACACTGTGGAGCAGTGTAACATGCATGGGTGGTTGTAATTCCATCTCCAAGATATACATTCATAAATGTGTGGTAGGAATACATTTGCATGGGGATTTCCATATTTGGAACTTCAAAGATTTATCCCACACCAATGTTTGTTTTAGTGCATTCTAAAGGCAAGGACTTAAGACAAAATAGATATTCAGTGTTAGGTGACCTGTTTACATTTTAAAATACCTATAGATTCTGCACATTGGGAAAGCTTACTGTGACAAAAGGGAAGTGCTCCTTCTTTAAATATGATGATATCTCAGAGCACCTTAGACTGTATATATAAATTCATTCAAGAAACCCCCTGCTAATGAGGAGGAAACTTCCCTTTGCAAAAAAAAAGAACTGTCCAACAGTTGCACTTTCTCCAAGCCATGGTTTCATAGGCAGACAATTAACTATTTTTGGCAAGTGTACCTGCCAGAATATTAACTCATGTCTTAGGAGTGAATTGTGAGGACATGATTTTTCAGAAGCCTTGGAGACATCACAGCTTATTCATCATAAGTTCCTATGTGTAATGCTTCATTTTCTTTTTATTAATTAAATTGCTCTTTTTGTGTGTGCATATGACTGTCAGGAGGGCACCTTGGGCATCAGGACATGCCCCACCCACCCCACCTTCTTTTAGGGCATGGCTGCCAAGGCTGTTTCTCATCTGAGTGATTGTTCAGAGAGTTTTAAGCCTTCTGCTTTACTCAAATAACAAACATCCTGCTGCCTTTATATTCTTGTGTTGCAGCCCAGTCCTATACCTTTGCACAAATTCACATGCACGATTTCTACTCTCTGTTTAGGAGGGAGTGGTGGATCTAGGCAGCATACCTCTTCCTATAAATCCAGGCAAACCTCACTTTAAATGTAAAAACCCCACCCCTTTTAACCCTGCTTGGCAAGTGCTAAGTTGGCTCCCAATGCTATTTCGCTGCCCCAGCCCAGCTGCTATCCATATCACATCTTTGATCTTTCCAAGTTTACTTATATTTTCTCAAATTTTTGAATAAATTGAGGTTGGCCTTACTTTAGTCTTTAATCTTCTGCTTTCCAGCTTTCTCTCTCTCTCTCTCCCTATATATCTATCTATCTTGAATTATAGGAAACCATAGGTGACCAAACCTCTCCAGCAGATCTCAGTTTGTCGTTTCTGTTTGCAGGCGACAGCAGTGTTTGAATCTGGCTGCTTATCTAATAAAGGAAAAAAGAGGAAGGAGCTGCACTTCTTGCAGCTTTTGTAGCACAGTTTGTGGGCTTGCCCATCATAATACAATTATGAAGGTTAACAGGAAAAAACTGGGTCCAGGAGTGATTCCAGGCAGCTGGCAGTCCCAAAGAATTGGAAGCACACCACCAAAAAAAACACCAAAAAAAACCTTTAGTGAAAAGCAAATTAAACCTCATATCTGCCATCTCACTCGCTTTTCTCTGCTTTCCTGTTTGGACTTGAAAGTGATTGGAGCCAAGGCAGTGACAGTTGACGGAAGTGCTGCAAGGAGAGAGTATTTATTTACAGTGAATCGTGGTGATGCTTGTTTCAGGATGCGGTTTCACGCAGGATGTTCTCTTCCCCCCCCCCCCCCATCGTTTTTTATCATTTCTTTAAAAACAAAACAAAACAGAAAAGGCATTCTTGATTGTTTGAGGGCATAGCTTCTGCGTAGAGAAATTTTGTGCAACATGTCTGTACTTGGAATCCTCTGTTAATGTACCATCATCATAGAAAGTTCCTGTACTGGGCATCCTGGCAACTGTCAGAAGTAACTCTCATCCAGTTGTGCTTTAATGCAGCTCTCAAAATAGAGAAGTTGGCTGGGTGTGTATGCTGCAAGCTATGGCTGATATAGACCAGTTAGTGAATTGCCAGAAATATTGCCAGTTGAATGTGTTGTAATTTCTCTTCCCCTCTGTAATCAAGTTTTTAGGGAAAGTTCTAATTAACTCTCTTTTTCCAGTTCTTTGCTCTAGCTCAGTGATTATTTAAATTTATTTTCTAATTCATTAAAAAAAATGATAAAATTTAAGTGTCAGGTAAATTTCATTCAGTATAAATTAATGACATTACAGTGTGGTTATGGCTTACACTTCTGGATGTCACAAAACTGAATTTTTGCTGGCGCTACTGTACATTCCACAAGTTAACCGGGAGTAGTAGGATTTAAGTCTAAATGCAAATCAGAGGGATTGGAGCACCTAAGTGTATAGTCCATGCCATTTAATCTGGCAAATGTATATTTAAGATGACTTAGTACCAACTCAATGGGACAAAACCTGCTTAAATGCACATACTGTACAGATTCATCAGTTTAAATGCAAGCAAATGCTTAAATGGTTTATACACACTTATCTGGGAGTAAGTTCCACTGAACTTAAAAAACAACACCTAGTATGCCAGCAGAACGGGTGTTTGATTTTATTTTGGTGTGCCAGTAATTATATGTGCTTACAGTGGGGTGAATGAACTGCTATTTCAGCTTAATTTCAGTGAACACAGTTGTGTGTTGGCATTGCGGCAGATGGCACAGATGCTTGGGATCAGTGTGTCAGTCATTTTAAAAAATTGAATACCAGAGCTACAAGTTGCAATTATCATAGAACTTACTTCAGCAAAGCACAAGCGTTAACAATTTATCTTTGGATATAGGAGCCAGCCCATAAATTTAGGAGCCAGATAATGAACACTTGACAAAATTACGGATGTAGTAACAGACATTGGGGAGAAGGGGTAAATGGGCTTTTCTTTATCCGTTTTATAAGTAACATACTTAGAACAGAAATAAGGCTGCCTGAGACATATAAAAGTTTTATTAAATAACTCTACCTCTAAGTATCACAGTCTAGGTGCCACGGTTAAATTTCTAGGTGCTGTGGCTCCCTGGCACCTGAGATTTGGCAAACCCTAGTATTGCACTATTTGTTCTGAAGATTGCAGCCCAGCACCATTTATTTGGTGCTGCAAATAACCTTGCTTGAATTATGCTTACTTCCGAGTAAGTGTGTTTAGGATATATCAGCGTAAGATGCAGGGAATGCCTTTTTAAAAAAACACACATCTAATTATGTATTTTTGACAATACACTTATACTGTTGGTTTAGGTGTCTGCCACTTGCTACTATCAAAAGGTGATTAGGTTTTCTAGACAAAATATGGTATATCATCACTAATTTCTGTTACAAACTAGGTCCAGCAGAGGCAATTGTGATGGACCTAGTTTTCTTTTGTAGTTTTCTTCTGTCATGCTTCTGATCAAGCAGGCGGTTCTAACATAGTTGTGTATCATTCAGGGTCTTTAAGTGGCAGGTTCTCACTCTAGTTGCAGTAACTCCCACAGCTGATGTTTGTTCTTTGTGAAAGATATTAATGAATCATTTGAGTTGTAGCTTTAAGATCTGCACATACATAACCTTGAATGAAACTACCAGCTCATTTCATCTGTTAGCACGGAGAAGACAAGGGCTTTCCTCACAACCAAATCTAAGTCACAAGTTGGTCTGCAGATTACATTAGTTGGTGTGACACACACCCAACCAGTGTGGTCACCAAAAGAATTTACACATTCTTTTTTTCCAGTGGTAGTGAGTTTTTTGAATTTGCGGAGGAATGGTTTTTATTTCTTACTATCTTTAAATTATTTGTAGAAGGAACATTTTAATCCATTTTATTTTCTGGAAGGAGGTATCTAATTCTTTTGAGGGTTCCCCCCGCCCCTCATCACAGGTTTTAATTACATTGCTGCTATCCACAAGCTCTTTCGGCAACTCCTACATTGTTTAGCAGACAGAGTGAAGTGTTTAAGGAACCTATAAAAGCCAATAGCTTATATGCAGAGGCCACGGTTGCAGTGGGAATTCAGGCAACCAAAACCACTGCCTGAATAACTTTATGATCAGTAGATGTGTTGCTTCATATGGCATTAAAATGTTGTTGCTCTCTGAAAAAAGAGCAATGGCTGAGTTAGTTGAAGCAACGATGCTTCACTAGTCTGGAGTCAGCCATAGTTTTTTGCTAAAGTGGTAGCAGAACAAACCCATTTGTTCATGGTGCAAGAGATAAGAAAACTACCCTTTTCCTGGGGTAGTGGTGGTAGTCAATGATTGTGGTCTTTATCTAGTCCTGGAGTCATCAACCCTGGTGTGTTTTAAGCCATACCCCCTGCCCCATCTGTCCTTGAAGATGATGACCACCCTAGTCATATTTATTAAAATAGCAGAATTTCAGATAACAATGCTAGAATATATATGATGAATAACTTTCTCTTGAGAACCTTTATTGTTTAAATTTATGCATTTGTTCCCCCCCCCCCCGCCCCGGCCAGGTTCATCAGGGCCATGCAGTTCATTGTTTAAACACCAGGGTACATTTTTTTCAGGGAGGTTAAAAGATTAGGACTACATTTCAAACAAATGACCTTTGGGGGTATGGTTAAGTAGCCCAAATCTTAATTTTTATTGCTGAATAAAAAAGGCCAAGAGACCTTAACATTTACTTGCAGTGTAAGCACCAACCTCCCCTTTTAGCTGCAAATGCATCTTTGCTGATGTAACCTAGGATTTGAATTTGGCACAAATAACAGGTCACGTAGGTACTGTATAAAAGCTTCTGCAGGTTACTTTAAAAGATAAATACATCATGGAAACTAGAATCTCAAAAAAGCTAGACAAAAAGAGACAGGTGTCATAATGTCTTGATTTATTTTTTCGAGCTGGGTTTAGGCTTGGTAAAACAAAAAGGAAATGCAGAAGTAATTATTTTAGGGTCTCTGGACTGTGTGGATTTTTTCAATTCAATGGAATGAAAATACTATAGAATTACATAGCAATCATTGTCATATCAGGGTAAGCAGAAGAGTATACAATTTCTCTTATAACAATATCAACAGAGAGAGAAAGTCCAATTCTCACTTCTATAAACACTAATCCATAAGGAGCCCATTCAATGCATATGAACTTCTGAGCAAGACAGAAGGGGATTTTTTTCAAATTTTTTTCCTTGGCAAATTTGGAAAAGGCCTCCGGCTAAAAATGAGCATTTCTTTCTGGGAGAATTGGGAGGAAATAAGGGGGGAGGGGACTGTGGAGGAAAACCATTATCAACTTGTGTTGGTATGAATATGGGGGGAGATCCTATATATGTATTTCCTCCTTAGTGTGACACTTGGGAAATAAATATATTACTACCCACAGCTAGACATCTTATCCAGTGATATCCTATAGATTCTGCAATTCAGATTTATGCATAGGATTCCACTATCTGTAAGAGTTTATCTGTTTTATTTTATTGGATGAACCCTGTATGTGCATAAGGAACTTGCAGGTGAATTGTGTCTCTTCAATGAAATAGTGATACAGAGCATGATCTAAATAGGAGAAGAAGTTTATTTTGGCTGATAGATGAAGAAACAAGTAGCAAATGTCACTTTACATGTCTCTGCTCTTAACAGGGAAGCAGTGGGATGTGCAGAACTTCATTGAGCAGCGGGCGGGGGGGAAGAGTGTGGCTTAAGGAATCTGGCCCTAGAACTCTGCTGATTTCCTAACCTAATGATCTGATCTCATACTTCTAGTCAAACTTTAGATCTCCATCATTTATCTATACTCACCTCAGGGTTTTCATTCAGCAGCTTCCATAATTTTATTTATTATATCTTTTACTAATCTCCTTTCTACAATTAGGGTTGCCATGTCCCCTGGAATTTAGGATAGCCCCTGGATTTTGGCTCCTCCACCCGGCTGCTAAATTCCACCCGGATTTACACGGATTTCAAATGCGCTGCCCAGATTGCCCGGATTTTAATCTGGATCCAATCACATGGGAGGGCAGAGGAGGAATGGAAAGTATACAAATCTGGCAAATAAATAAATAAATGCAAACTAGTTGCCACATAATTTGCATAATATGCAAATTAGGCCACCCGGATTTGGGAAGCTTGGATATGGAAACCCTATCTACAATAAACCCTTCTCAAGGTGACATATAGATAAGGTAGAGCTTTAAAATACAGATAAGATAAAAACCTTGAGATAGAAGAATTTAAATTGGACTGACTTTCCAAAAAGGTAAATAACATGTGATGTGAAATGGGAGGTGATCTAACTGTTTCAAATTTGTGTGGAGTCTTGACCATGAAAAAGCTTTGCTTATACTTTAAAAGTAATAAGTATGTTCTTTCTTATTTTCACTACTTCTTCTGTTTCCTGGTAAGACATTTTTATTTCACATATTTATGTTGCCTCTGACTAACAAAGCACGTGTGGAAGGATGTCACACTAGTACAGAGGTGATGCACTTGCTACTTGTACTAAGTCTGAAGCTTGCATTCCATACTAGTGTGGAGCTAACACAAGCATGCTGCACATCCTGCACATCTGCTGCACATCTCATTTTTAAAAAATGGAGCTTCTGTGTAATTGCGTGATCGCACCACTGTGCAATTAAATGATTATGCAAATATTTGGAGGTTTTAGTGCAACCATGTGATCTTCTTGCGCTATCATAATTTTGCTCATTATGCAAACGCTTCGTTAGTCAGGATGTCAAAGTAACTCTCTGTTACTTTGTATAGCATGATAAATATGGCCAAGTGTATTGCTGCTCCTATTAAGACAAGATTTCAGGTAATCAATAGTTAACAACCATTGTTAATTTAGCTGCATAAGAAATAATAATAGTACATACAAAGGATGCATTGTACTGTAAGTGAAGTTTTGATATGTATTTTAGCTTTATGGACAACCTTAAATATATAGGAGAATTTTCATGTTTATTAATGTTGCTATTAAAAATATTTAAAGATTTATTATATAATGTATAATTTTAAATACTTTTGCTCTTTCCTGTATTTTAGTATTTTATCTTGTTTATGGAAGGCCTGTGGACTAAATAAACACATTGAAACTGAATTGAAACACTCTAACTGAAATGCAACTAATTTACCAAAGCCAGTGCCTCTATAAAAAGCAGTGGAACTGGCAGTGGAAGGCAAATAGATAGGGAGGAGGCTACTCTGAAGTCCCTTGGCAGGAAGTTTCAGAGGGTCGATGCTGTCATCAAAATTGCTCTGTTGTGGACTGTATGTGATCCTACTTGCATCAGTGATGCAGTCACAAGCAGAACTTCATTTGAAGGTTTTAAGGAATGGTGAAGTGCATATGGAAGAAGGTGTTTCTTGAGGTACATAGGGCTCAAACAATTTATATCTTTAAAAATAAAAAGTAGGGATGTTCATGTATTTCTATTTGTGGTGCGATTCTTAACACATTCGCAGCCCCTTTAAAATGGAGGAGAGTAGCTGCATACCTGCTCATCTGCTGCTTGCCGCCACTTCCTGAATTGGCGGTGCTCCTCCCAGCTATCTGCACATACCAGTGGTCCTCTCCCCCAGTTTTTCTCGCGCGACACAGGCACATGAGGGCAGCCGGGGAAAGTACGGCCCACAAGCACAGATAGCTGTGAGAAGTGCCCCCGATTCAGGAAGTGGTGGCAAGTGATGGAGGAGCAGGTATGCACCTGCTCTTCACCATTTTAAAGGGCCCGGGGATGTGCTACAAATCATAGTACACCTGCCCTGCTAACTTGGCAAAGAGGCACCTTTTAATGTGGTGATTCTATTTAGCAGGGGGAGAGTAACTGGCCCTATCCACCCCTAGCACAGTACTTCCAGTGAATGTTGCTGGTGTCTGTCTTGTTTTTCTTTTTTAGATTGTGAGCCCTTTGGGGACAGGGATCCATCTTATTTATTTATTATTTCTCTGTGTAAACCGCTCTGAGCCATTTTTGGAAGGGTGGTATAGAAATCGAATGAATGAATGAATGAATGAATGAATGCTACAAATTGCAATTCGTGCACATCCCTAATGAAAAGCATCATGTTGAAGTGGATTCAGATGGTCATAGACAGCCAGTGTAAATAGACTAGGCTTGAAGTTACCCACTTGCTTTTTCTTGCTCTCACAAAAAACTGGGTGGCCACATTTGTTCAGCTGAAATTTCCAAACAGTTTTCAAGGGTAGTAAAGTAAAGAAAAGTGTGCTATCAAGTTGATTTCGACGCCTGGCACCCACAGAGCTCTGTGGTTCTTCGACGTGGTCTCTGTCTTTTACACCAATGGGCTCTGCACCTGCACAGAGACCTCGTTGGAGCCTAACAAGCTCAATTCTCCTGCTTTGGGCAGGTACCCCGCCCCCAGCCACTATATGCGGCTGCGCCACTCCACATCCCCTCAGTCTTTCGTCATCTGCACTTCAGTCAACATCATGGAGTCTGCAGCTCGGCAACAAGTAGGATTGTTGTCTATCCCCTTGTTGTTTTTTCCTGCTTTCTTCTCTCTTCTTACTTTAATTTCTTTGTGTAGTAGCGTTTTTCTCTTAGCTTTTTACTTTTTGTGGGTTTCTTTTCCTCCTTTAGAGCTCCAATCCCGACTGGGACGGAGCTTGGTGGCTGGCCGGCCTACGGTGTTTATGACGGACACCACAAACTTCAAAAAATGTGTTTGCTGTGGATCTAAGATCCCTTCCCCGATACCCATACCAAGTGTCTTCTTTGTTTGGGGGAATCCCACATTGTCAAGACCTGTCTTCACTGCCAAAGGTTTATGAAGCAGGCTCACAAGAATAGGGCTTCTCGCCTGCACACAGTCCTGTGGGATCTGGCTCTCAGTTCGTTGGAGACATTATCTCTGAAGCGGTCAGTTAAAATGGCTTCATTGGTACAGCCTGACCATCCTGAATCAACTCCAGTGGACACTATTCTGGCCTCAATACCGGTTTGGCGCCCCCCCCCCCCCCACCATCGTTCCTTTGACAGGTTCAAGTGCTTTGGTGCACTCAGAGGACTTGCCTTGATGCCCTCTACCAGCTGGTCCTGATCCTTCCACGACCGCATCGGTGTCGAAACCAAAGAAAAAGAAGAAGCCAAAGTTGCCTCAGGACTTTCCAGCGGGGCAACACCTGTCCCCGATCCCGAAGAAGATGAAGAATGTGGCGGCATCTGCATTGATAGGCCCAATGACCAAAAAGCCTAGATTGGACTCACCATTGACCGGAGAGTCAATGGAACCCAAGCGGGCGCAACCACGCAGAGAGCAGTCGGTAGTAACTGACAAATCTGGCTACTTTTCATCGGGGGGGGGGGAGGCCTACTTGCCCCCCAAACCTGCAGAATATGCACCGTGGTTGCCTCAACATCGATCGCTGCCTCATCGGCATCAAGAGTGTCTTTCGCCTGTGGGTCACGGCTCTTGTTCCGGCTCTGAAGGTCGATCCTCTGTTTAGAGACAGGACCAGGACTGGGACTGCCATGAGAGTGGTCAGGTTCAGCACCCGAACATTTGAGACCTTCACCTAAAGGCTTGGAAGATCCTGCCAACTTCCCACCAAGACTAAGGGACATCTTGGTTGTGGCGAGGAAACAATCCACTAGGAAAGCCTATGATCATAAGTGTACTTGCTTTGGGTCCTTTGCTAACCTACATGGGTTTGATGTATATAATCCGTCTGTACAAGATGTCGTCCCTTAAGGTACATTTGGCTGCCATTGTGGCACATTCCCTGGTGCCCCGGGCCTCTTGGTTTAAAGACCCAATAGTTAAAAGTTTCTTGAAGGGTCTTTCCCATGTGTTTCCTGATGACCCTGTGGTGTCACCCACCTGGGATCTGTCTGTGGACATATCTGTCTTGGCTGGTTTGATGAGGCCCCCATTTGAGCCTTTGGTTTCCATTGAATCCTGTCTCCTTATCTCGAAGGTTGCCTTTCTGGTGGCCATAACCTCAGTTAGGAGGGTGAGTGAATTACAGGCACTAAGAGTTGATCCACCTTATCTGCACTTTCACAAAGACAAGGTGGTACTTAGGCCTGATGTACAATTCCTCCCTAAGGTGGTTTCTATGTTCCATTGTTAGGAACATAGGAAACTGCCATATACTGAGTCAGACCATTGGTCTATCTAGCTCAGTATTGTCTTCACAGACTGGCAGCAGCTTCTCCAAGGTTGCAGGCAGGAATCTCTCTCAGCCCTATCTTGGAGAAGCCAGGGAGGGAACTTGAAACCTTCTGCTCTTCCCAGAGCGGCTTCATTCCCTGAGGGGAATATCTTGCAGTGCTTACACATCAAGTCTCCCATTCATATGCTGTTTTGGATTTCACTACCCGAAAGAGTTTGGTTTCGTCTTCCAATTTGGCCACCTTGCTGGTTACCCCTACTTCTAAATCATTTATGGATAAATTAAATAGCACCAGTCCGAATACAGATCCCTGGGGGACCTTACTTTACTTCCCTCAATTGTGAAAACTCTCCATTTATTCCTACCCTCTGTTTCCTGTCCTTCAACCAGTTAGCAATCCACACATGTCCATGGCTGCTAAGTTTTCTGAAGACTCTTTGATGAGGAACTCTGTCAAAAGTTTTTTTGGAAGCTTTTCATACAGAAGAACAACAGACAGGAGCCTTTCTTCTCCGTCATCCCATGCCCAATTAGTTAGTAGTAGAGTCATCACTATCTAAAAAGAGGTCCCACCTGGCCTCCACCTCACCAGTCAAGGAAGGGAGGAATCTAGACACCTTTGGCAAGAGGCCATACTCCATTTCCACACTGCATCTCCGTATTTCCAATTATCAGGCCATAATGCCCAATACAAACGCTTCCTCTGGGAGTGCTCGGCATCCTTCTTGGATCATCTCCCTCCTTATAAAAAGGATCCTGCCGAGGTATTTCTTGAAAGAAGCTGCACAGCTGACCAAACAGGAACTGCATGCAGTAAGACACTCCACTGAATGTGCAGCCAAAGTCATGTCCACGTCCGTTGCCATTTTCAGACACTCCTGGCTATGTTCTTCTGGCCTGGCATACGATGCCCAAGCCTGCATAGAAGACCTACCCTTTGAAGGAGACACCCTTTTTGGTGAGAAGGCTGATGAGACCCATCAAAAGCCCTAAAGACTTACTTGTTTGGTCTAACCTTCCAAGGTTTTTAAACTGGTTTTAAATGATGCTGAATTGTTTTAAATTTTTTGTTACTTATTTAAAATTAGCTTTTTAAAAATGGGTTTCCCTTTGTTTTTTACTTGTTGTGAACCGCCTAGAGCCTTTTGGATGGAGTGGTATAGAAATGAAAAGAAAAAAATAAATAATAAAAGGTACAGCACCTCCGTAACACCACACGCTCTATGAGCCACCAGTCGCAGCCTACCAGACCTTAGAGACCCAACAGGTGGAACCACACTCTACCACAGCGACCCTCCCCTTTTACCATCAGGGGGATCACTTTTTTCATTCCCAAAGATACTAGCCCTACGCAACTCCATGCTGCTCCAAAGTCCCAGCTGACACTGGCCTTCCCAAAAAGGCAGTGACTCCTTGTTCCAGCATCAACTTGGGACCCAACTCTCTGCCTTTCTACCAGCTTGGGAAAGCATCACATTGGACTTTTCAGTCCTCACAATCATTCAAATCAGCTACGGTCTAGAGTTTCCTTCCATACTTCCGTTCAACCTTCTTGTCCCTACCGCACCTACCCCTACTCTGCTATTTGAAGTTGTACCACTCCTAAACAAACAAGCTATAGAACCAGTTCTCAGCCCAAATTCCCAAGGTTTCCATTCTACCTACTTCACAGTTCTGAAGATGGACAGAAGCCTTTATCCCATCTTGGACCTTCGGGAACTAAACTGCTGCAACTGCAGGTGTTTTCAGATGGTCACCATACCCACCATACTCGCCTTCCTGCACAGGGGTGCATGGTTTGTCTTATTGGACCTCAAGGACATGTACTGCTGTCTCACCATCCGACTTTAGCATTGGTGATACTTAGGTTTCACAGTACAGGGCACCACCTACCAGTTCAGGGCCCTGCCTTTTGGCCTTGTCTCTGCACCATGGGTATTCACAAAATGTATGGCCCCTGTGGTATTGTTTTTACAACAATGAGGAATACAATTCTTCCCATTCCTGGACGACTGGCTCCTGTTAGCAGACACCCCTCAGGATCTCGAACAGGCTCTCCAGACCACCATCTCCCTCCTAACCAATCTCAGCCTTCAACTACAAAAAATCCAAACTTACACCAACCTGATGCATCGAGTTTCTGGGTCTTCTCTTCAGTTTGTTCAAGTGAGGGACTACCTACCCGAGCTCAGGATTCAGTCTATTCTCTCTCTAGCTATCAGAGTGGCCACCCAATGCTGCCACAGAGCTAGTGTCATCCAACAGCTCCTTGGCTATATGGCCTCCACCACACACATGCTTCTTCAAGCTCGCCTCACATCCAGGCCCCTGCAGCATTGGTTCCTGCACAATTTTAATCCTCAGCGCAACCCCCAGAGCTGCTGGCTCTGTGTAGCCCTGACTCTCCTCTGGTGGCAAGACCTATACTTCGTATACAACCTATACTTTGGGTCCCTATTTCATACTACACCTCCTCGTTTTGTTCTGACTACATGCGCATCAGAGACGGGCTGGGGAGCACACATGGAGGGCCTCCACCTACAAGGTTTCTGGACAACGTCAGGCAGCTCATCACATCAGTTACTTAGAAATCTTGGCAAATTTCAAGGCTCTCTGTGGCTTCTTCCTGCCACTGGTTCGTTCTACCATTACCATTCAGACCAACAATACTACCACAAAATCCTACCTCTACAAGCAGGGTGGTACAGCCTCGATAAGCCTTCTTCACTTCACCATGGATCTCCGGCACTGGGCTGTCAGCAGCCATGGAAATGATAGAGGCTGGAGGGAGGAGCGACCCAGCCTCACACATTTCCACAATGTGCCATGCTGCTTGCATGGTGCTTTATGAGATTATTGGAGGCCAGGCTTCATTTCTCAGCCTCCAGAATACCACTCCGCTCTCCATATTGGCAATCATGTAGTGGAAGGTAGGAATGATCCTGCCTCCCTGGCCCCTGCTTTTATGGTTGTGTGAATGACCTTAAGGTGATATCTTCAGTCATTGCTGAGTATATCTCAAAAACTTGCAAAGATAAAGTAGCCAAAACATTGATTTCTTTTTATTTTTTTGGACATTGGCTAACATCCAGACTAACAAAGTACTGGTGCTACAGGAGTAGTACCAGTGCTTTTGAAGAGTTCCAGAGTAACATTGCACCAATGCTTGTGTGGTGGTGGGAGTTTTTGTGACCACCCCTTGCCTGGAAGCATTCTATGCCACTTGAAAATATGTGCCTGAGGGCTGCACAATGCTCAGGAACATATTATTGCAAAGCACAAAGCATTTCTGGGGTAAGGAGGGGGTTGTTGAAAACCTGCCCACCTGTTTCATGGGTAGTGGAGCTGAGTCAGTTGAACTCTTTAGAAGTTTTTCCCATACCATTGGTGCATTGTTAGATTGGGTGTCAGCCACTGTGTCCAAACACAAACCCTCAACTGGTCATATGCAAGAAGTTTAATACCAGTATTATTTTTTTTCCAAGTACAAGATGGCAACATATAATTCTCTTTAATATTGCTCATTTAGCCATAAAACAGTCTTAATGGTTTTTAGAAGCTGTGATTAATTTTTTCTTAATTGGGTGTACAATTTGTACAATCAGCTATTTACTGCTGTCAAATATTGTCACTTTTTCTCATATAAGGGTTCATATATGGACAATATCTACCTATCTGTCTGTCTGTCTATCTCTCTCTCTGTCTATCTATCTCTCTATTTTCACATGTGTGGAACATTCTCTGCAAAAATTAAAAATGTCAAAGCACATAGTACCATTACATATGAAATGAACTAAGGAGGAAAGTCAGTGTTAATACACTACTAGTGTTATAGTGGTAGAAAATCCAGTAAGGGTATTCATATTGAATATATTGTGGCCCCTAATCCTTGGCAACAGAAATGTTCCAATACCCACCATCTGCTGAACTTTAATGTGTTTTTGAACAGCGCAGCATGGTAGTTGCCTATATACAAGACATATTCACGCACAGCATATAGTGGCAGGGGGAGGAAGAGAAATTATGTTTCGGCTATGAATGAATTTATATTTACCCTAGCAGTGAAGAAATGCCCAATGGCTCACAAGTGATCAAAGCCACCAGTGAGTTATAGAGGTCTCTTCTCATCGGTGAGGAAAATATAGTGCACTTCAACCTGTTTTATATTCTGTTAGTACAACATGCACATCTTTAATTCTCATTTTTATTTTGGTTTACAGGTCTTTCTCCTCTGCCCAGCTAGCAATTTTTCAAAATCTCAGCTGCCTCTTCTATGTCTCATGTTGATGTCAGACACAGAGCAGATTGGGAGGCCTTTGAAGATCCCATTAGTTGGGCTCATACTAGGCTTTTTTTCTGATTACTTGGTAGTGATAAGCATAAGGAATTTAATTTTGATTGACATACACTCTTAAAGCAAATGTGATCTATCAGCAATTAGGTACCCACAGTTTAGTCTTCGATCTGTCATGGTGTTGCCCAGCCTCTGCTTCAGCAATTAGATTTTATTTTCAGTTTCCTTTCTGGGTGTTGGCTACTTTAGGTGTTCTTAAACACTACTGAGAAGATACTCAGCAACATCATTCAATTTTTTGCTACTGTACACTCCTTTTCAGGAATTATTAAAACCCTAGGCTGACATACTGTGCAAGAGTATATCAGCCGAGTAATGTTGCATTTATGCAATCTGCATGAGTTGTGCAAATGCAAAAATTGTGCTACACAAGAATAAATCCATCTTTCCAATTGACTTATTCTTGTTTAACACAATCTGCACAAATTTTGCATTTGTGCAACCTAAGCAAATTGTGCAAACGCAACTTTACTAGGTCGACACATTCTTGCATAGTATGTCAGCCTCTGTATCCAAGTACAGTGCCAACAGTAATGCACTAGCAAGTCCTGCCCCTGTGCAATAGGGGTGTGCATGAATTGATTTTTTTAGTTTTGATTTGTACCTGAATCGAAACAACCCCGATTTGTTTTGGGTCCAAATCTGACCCCCTGAATCACTCCAGATTTGTACCTGAAATTTCTTAATCCAAATCAATTTGGATTTTAAAAAAGGGTCCTGGGGCCAAAAGAGTGGGGTGGGTGGTATTGCCCAATGGGTGGAAGTTACCACCCAAATTCAGAGAAATTGGGCAAAGGTGATTTTTAAAGAATTTTTGAAGTTTACGCGATTTTAGGTTTCCCCCCATAGGGAATAATGGGGATTTCAGCAACCTTATAGCTCCATGTCAGGGGCACCACGGTGGCCCAGAGCGGGTTGTGGTGTGGGGTAGTGCCCAATGGGTGCAAGGAAGCTACCACCTATTTACTGAAATCTCCTGTGCAGTATGAAATGCTGTCTTTCAGCATTATCCTATATCGCTGCTGCCCAATATAGTATCAGCGGTGATTCGAACCGGCAACCTTCTGCTTGTTAGTCAAGCATTTCCCTACCGTGCCATTAATCATCATTAATTGATCTTATTTGCAGCTTGCCCCATGCCACAAGCTATTAGAAACATTGTTTTTATTTTTCTTGCAGTGCTCATATTGGTGAGAAAGTGCTTGAGGGAGACTGGGGCAGAAGGCTGCCTGCATTTACCTCCCCGCAGATGATCTCTCTTGGCTCCTTGGGTGGGAGGATCTCTCTTCACTCCCTTGACCTCAGAGAGTCGGGGGCTAGGATGCTTTGTCCCAGCCCCTGGAACTCCCATAATGCACCATATGAGTGCATGGTGCATTATGGGGATTCTCCCAATGCCAGCCAGGAGCCCCGCAATCTCCCAGACTTGGCTGAAAGGAGCCGGGGCTGGCAGACAATTAAAAAAAGTTGGGCAAAGGAAGCACTTGCTCACTTAACCTCATTTTAAAAGCAGGCCCTGGAGGCAGGTTTGCTGCCGGGAACCACAGGGTTCTCAGCGGTTTTGACGATCAGCCGAGACCAGGCTTGGCTTTCTTAGCCTCGTTTTGGCTGATTGTCAGAAAAGCCTCAGTAAGTCAGATGAGGTTAAATAAGAGAGATTTTTTGGAGAGTCATTAACTAGACTTGTTTGAACCCATGTATCCTACACACTTTTGCACTTATTCTTTGATACCAAAATGGGAGAATTACTCATAACCAAATCTGCAGGCGGGAAATAACATTCAGATTGAATTCATATAGTGGGAAGATACATTTGAATACCCCAGTAGAGCAAACAGATTCAGAAGGAAGAAATGTTTTTAAAAATCTCTCTCTGTGTATTTTACAGACAGAGGCACATTGTGCAAATATGCATTTTAGTAATCTTTACAGTGATGGGAGTGAAGGCAACTTCCATGTCGAGACAGGCTATTGGCCACCTCCAGCCTCAGAGGCAAGATTCTTCTCAATACCAGTTGCAGGGGAGCAATAGCAGGAGAGAGGGTGTGCCCTCACTTCTTGCCTGTGGGCTTCTCAGAGTCATCTGGTGGGCCACTGTGTGAAACAGGAGGCTGGACTAGAAAAGCCTTTGGTCTGATCCAGCAAGAACAAGATGCTGGTCTTGAGCAACAGATGCTCCTCACTGTAGGCAAGGAAGGCTCTGTGCTTCAGGGGGTAGTGGCAGGCAGGATATATTGATTGCCTGAGCTTTGGAGTAGGAGGAGAACACCTGCTTGTTGGCCAAGAGAGAGCAAAGGGGCAAGCCATGCAAACAGCTGGGCTTGCTGTTGTTACTGCACATAGAGGAGTAACTTCTCGGCTACATTTCTGCACCAGGAAAAGGCTGCCACCCTTTTTTCTTTCCATCCTTTCCAGGCAATGCTCTGACATCCTCCATTACTACTTCTCCAGCTTTTTCCACTCTGTGAGCCATAGTTTGCTTGCTGGCCTGACCACTACCAGAACCTGATGACTTCCAGAAACAGTCTTTCCTGATCCCCCCACTCCCAGGGAAAGTCACATTGTATGCTAGGCTGGGACCACGGCAGTGGTGATAGTAGTATTTGTGTCAGGCATCAGAGTGTGCCCTATGAGGAAGAGTGTGCCCTAGGAAGGGGGGAAAGCGCGGGGGGGGGGGCTCATTACTGAAAGTAATTTTTACCCTCCCTCACTTTAAACAGTACGGGGAGTCCTTGACTTAAGATGCTCCAAGTTAAGATGAATGGCACTGAAGATGTTCATAAATTGCCACTTTGTTTCAACTTTATAACACTTTTAGATGACTTTACATTTTTCATTGAGATTGGTAGTCCTGACAGCAGCTGTTGCAGCATCTGAGACTGCAAAAAGATTGATTGATTTGAGTGTCATCAGTATGCTGATGACACCCAAATCTGTTTCTCCATGTCAACATCATCAGGAGAAGGCATAACTCCCTTAAATGCCTGCCTGGAGAAGGTGATGGGCTGGATGAGGGATAACAAACTGAGACTGAATCCAGATAAGACAGAGGTACTTATTGTGTGGGTCAGAACTCTGGAGATTATTTGATCTGCTGGTTCTGGATGGGGTCACACTTTCCCAGAAAGAACAAATACATAGTCTGGAGGTTCTTCTGAATCCAAACCTCTCCCTGGTGTCCCGGGTTGAGGTAGTGGCTGGAAGTGCTTTCTATTGGCTTTGGTTGATACACCAAATGTGGTCCATTTCTCAAGATAAATGAAATGTGGTCCATTTCTCAAGATAAATGACCTCAGAATGGTGGTACATACGCTGGTAACCTTCAGACTTGAGTACTGCAATGTGCTCTATGTGAGGCTGCCTTTGTATGTAGTCTGGAAACTGTATTTGGTACAGAATGCAGCAGCCAGGTTGGTCTCTGGGTCATCTCGGAGAGACCATATTACCCTTATATTGAAAGAGCTACACTGGCTGCCGATATGTTTCCGGGCAAAAGACAAGGTGTTGGTTATATAACCTATAAAGGCTTAGACCTGGGTATTTGAGAGAACGTCTTCTTCGCCATGAACCCCACCACCCTTTAAGATAATCTGGTGAGGTTTGTATACAGTTGTCACTGGCTCGTCTGGTGGCTGCTCACAGGTGGGCCTTCTCCATTGCTGCCCCGAGGCTTTGGAATGTACTCCTTGTGGAAATTAGAACCTCCTCATCTGACAATGTTTTTTAGACGTTTTAAAGACACATCTGTTCACCCAGGCTTTTAATTAGAGTTACAATTTTTAATAGTTTTTAACAGTTTTAACATTGTGTTAAATTGCAAATTGTTTTAATTCTGTTTTCATTTCTACTGTTTTTATTGTGAACCACCCAGAGACATTAGTTTTGGGCGGTATAAAAATATGTTAAATAAATATACAAACAAACTCCTGGTTTGTAACACTTTTTTCTGTAGGAAAATAGGTTCAGAATTAAGACTTTTGACTTGAAACATGATTTTCAGGAAGGAGTTGTGTTGTAAGTCTGAGGATTTCCATAGTTCTTTTATTGCAGCTGAATCAGAGATGTGTGAACACTTTCCTCATGGACAGTTTATGTAGTTCTGTCACCTTTCCTATGTTGTATATTTTTAAAGCTTTTTTTTGGGAGGGCATGCTTAAATAATGCACTTTAAAAATACACGTATTTATAGAACTTGAGTTGTTAAAAAGGGATGAGGAGATCTGTCCCTTCCGCCCCTGCTTTCTTCATGTGAGTGTGTTGCACTTGTTATCCTAACTAGAATATTCAGAAGTAGAGTTATTTAATAAAATATTTATTTGTCCCAGGCAACTCTGTTTCTCTTCTAAGCATTAACTTGTAAAATAAACAAAGAAAAGCTCATTTACCCTCTTCGCTCCATTATGTCCATCACTAAGTTTGGTAGTTTTGTCATTGTCTGGCTCCCAAATTTTTAGGTTGGCTCCTAGATCCAAAGAAAATTTGTTAGGGCCTATTTTTTATAGAAATGATTACTTCTTCAAGGTTGGGGTGTAGTTTCTATTCTTAATACAGTACTAAAAGCAAAGAATCTCCATGTGACGACCTCTATTCATATCTTTCAATCAGGAATAATAATAATAATAATAATAATAATAATAATAATAATAATAATAATAATAACATTTATATCCCGCTCCTCCTCCAAGGAGCCCAGAGCGGTATACTACATACTTGAGTTTCTCTTTCAGAACAACCCTGTGGAGTAGGTTAGGCTGAGAGAGAAGTGACAGGCCCAGAGTCACCCAGCTAGTTTCATGGCTGAATGGGGATTTGAACTCTGGTCTTCCCAGTCCTAATCCAGCACTCTAACCACTATACCACGCTGGTATAGTGTGGTTTCTTATTTTTTGTTGGTTTCTGACATGGGAATTCAAAGAATTAGTTATTGTGAGAATGGTTGGTTTTGATTCTTTATATACATTAGGATTCAAATATGCAAGTGGAAGCACTTGAGCAGAATAAGGAAATTCCAATAATTGTTAAAAGCAGATTATATAGAAGTTCCAGAAAATGTAAAAGATCTTTAATGCTCATGAAGTGTTGGGACAGATTGTAGAGTCCCCTTAATTAACTCGTCTTTGTAGTCTCATCCTTACTAGTAAAAGACCTCTGAGCAGGCCGTTAAAGGAGAAATACAGTAGTTCACATCAGAAAATCACCCTATTAAAATTAGTATGGCTTTTAATATCCACCTAAAAGAGGTTCAGGAATTAGCTGGTAGGGAATCTGAATTGCTTCTTATTCCCAGGGTGGTCTTTCCAGTTTGGAGTTGTGGTTGCTGTGGTGGAGTAGTTTAAGAAAGCTTCCCCTGTCACTTCCTGAGTTGTACCTGGCTCGTGAATAAAGAAGGGACTTCATTTTCCAGGGTTACAAGTTTTATAGTTTTTCAAGTACAGTAGAAGTAGTTTGGAAGACTTTAAGATGTTTTTACTGGAAGTCATAGTACATACTAGGATGAGTGCTCATGCCTGAGTTTTAAAATTTTGAAATGAATGATTATACTTAGGAATTAATGGACTGGAGGGGAAGAATTAACATCTGGCTCTGATCATGAGATGTAACGGGAATGTTTTAAAAAGAACCGCATTGTTGTTGCATTGTCCTTTTATGCAATATTGTTGCCTTTTATGGAAGACAACTAAAAAAAAAATCACTGTTTTAGCAGGGTTATGAATCCAAATGTGTATCCCAGTGCAGGTGGTCTCTCCTCACTGCATTATTTTCAACTAGATGTGCATTCAGATACATATTTGGATGCACGTCTGAGTATGGATTGTCTTTCTGCATTGGATTGCTTCCACTGGAATGCACACATGAAGTGCATTGCTGGTAAGCTCTGAGTATGCCTCAGAGTGTGAATAGCAGCTGTGTCTCAGCATCTGAGTGTAGCTGTAGCCGGGATCCCTTGCCTATTCTATAGAACTGCTAGGCTAAAGAACAGGCAGCAGGCAATCCTTTATACTGCAAGGGGACAGTCCCTGCTAGGATGCCATTTGTCTTGGAGGATGCTTGTGTTTAGGTTTGCTTACTCTTTGTTGAACCTTAGAATTGTATGTAGGGTAAAAGGGATATGGATACAATTCTTTCCTTCCTTTCAGCATTTTGCTGCATACCTTGGAGATCCTCCTTGATTGCAGGAAACCCCTCCTATCCTGTTTCCCCCATTTTCCTAATCAGTATGTTCATATGCAGAACACTCTGAAAATAGGGGGAGTAAACATCTGTGTTTACAGAATATGGCCATTCTAGGAAGAATAAAAGGTCTTTTTGACATGGCCCAATCATTCTTTTTCAATGAAAACTCAATTAATTTAGTTTTGTTTTTTAAAACAGTGGAATAGTAAAGGGACAATATCATGTTTGTCATGTTCCAAACCTAAGATTTTCCAACATTCTTTTCTTTTGGAATAGTCTAAGCAGGTTGTATATTAGATATTGATCTTAAAGAATAGTGGGTGGCTAGAAATGACTGTGAGCGCAGAAGCCATTTTGCGGCTCATTTAGTTAAAAAAAACCCCAGCGACTTTGTTTTGCAGAATTTTGGGGACTTTGGGGATTCCTGAAAGCCTATGGAGCATGGTAGGGCACTTTATTTGGCCCATTCTTGCATTATTTATTTATTTATTGCTGCTTTTTAGCAGAATTTTTAGAATCCAGGAACCTAATTCCTGTGATCCCATTGACTTTAATGCCTCATTATCCACGGATTTGTTACCCGTGGTAATCTGCGAGAAGTGAACTCCTGTGGATAATGAGGTCCACCTGTACATAGGCCTCTTCAACCATTTGTAAGCAGAAAAATGCTATGCCATTTCTCTTCTTAATAGATTAATTCAGGTTTATACTCTGTTGAATTTGCTACTTGTGTGAGGGGATCTGTTGAGAATAAACACATGCTAAATTTATGACATAATATTGATTAGTTAGGAGATCAATATCAAATATGTTTTCCAAATGCACAGTAAGCTTGGTATATCTTCACAGAGTTCAACTTTTGCAGGATTATTTTTGTTCTTGGGTACCTTTTAGCAGATTATGACTGACATAATATTTCATGAACAAAACCTCTGTTCTGTTGCTTTCGTGCACATTTCTTTGCTTTCAGCCTGAAACCTGGTTTGATGTCTTGCTTCTCAAAATGCTTGACGGTAGTAATAACGGAAACAGGGGGAAAAATGTCAGCATGACTACTGTCGGCATGTCGGCACTAGTCCAGGGAGTTTCAAAGGGATGTTTTATTGATTCTGTAATTGCACAGTAGAATGGACAAGCTGAACTGTACCTCAGGGCAAGGAAAGCCCCTGTCTAAACAGCATCTGTTGAATGTACACTCTGCTATAACTTCAGCAGAGAGAGCTTGCTGTGCAGTTCAGACCATGAAACTGGAAGGGACTGCTTTCCAACGCTTTATCTTAGAGAATACTTTAAAATGCATTTCGTTTGAAGGCAAGCACAATCCTGTGAAAAAAGTGGAGAAAAATGTCAGTTTATCACAGTGTTACCCTGTAATCTTGCTCTTCTTGTGCAACCATATATGAAAGTTTCATGCCTTAAGAGATCCTTTAATAACAGAAGTAAATAAAATTTAAAAAGGTAATTTCAATGGTGATAGTAAAGGGATTTATCTCTATAGCACAGAACTGAATTTTCAACATATTTACACACCCCTTTTATAAGACTGTGAGAAATTTTGTTTTGTGGCAAGAAAATCTTTTCTTTTTGGCATGGTATTCCACTGGGTCATGGAAGGCCCATGAGGACTATGTTGCCCAACGGGCACAAAGAGGTGCTTCAGCAACGTTAAGATTCTTTTGCTCCAAAGGTGGAGAGGTTATCCCTGCAGTGTTAAAGTTATTTGCTGCTAAATCATTGGCCTAACATTTGTACAAAAAGTTATAACTGGGTCCCTACCCTAACTATAGGCCGCTGGAGATATTCCAATACAAGTTTATTTGAGCAGTATTCAGGGCCCCTCAATGTATCTCCAACACAGCATTGAGGTTGGAAATGGGCCTCCAGAGGGTGGAAACAAAAGCATGGATTTTAATCCTCAATTACTGGCTTAGGATACATTTCTCCCCTCTGGGATTGATCCCTCTTATGTTGGCCGATAGGTTTCAATCCACCTGGACACGAACACTGATGGATAAATTGTCATCACCCGGCCTCTCTGATGAACAGTTGTCATGGTTAGATTAGAGTCAGGCCAAGGAGATCCTCAAGCAGAGGGTCTTGGACATTGAACATCAGAACAATTTAAGCTCCATCCTGGAGACCATAAGAGGGCGCCTTGGTGACTTTAACTGGGAACCTGCTACCTATCTTGTCCCTTTCTTTACCGAACCATCACAGAGTTTTCCTCAGAGCAAGATATGATGCCTTACTATCAGTAGTTTTATCTGGAAGGTGTTTAAAAACCCCTCTGGCCAGTCAGTTGGCCAGTCAGTTATGCCCCTGTGGCTCAGGTGAGGTCGAATCTGTCCACCGTGTTCTGCTGTTTTGTCCTTTTTATAATGATAGCCGGTGAAGTCTTATTTCTCTCTTGCTGTCATGCTTTCCTGGCCAGACTGCAGAATTTTACGCCACACTACTCTTGAATATAAGAAACCTTCTACCACATATAAGGTTGCCAAATTTTGTGCTGCTGCTGCTAAGATCCGTCAGCAGCTAATCTCCAGCCCTTCTTTTTAGATGCTGTTACATGAGGCTTCTGTGTTGGTGTATTCTGTATGATTTACTTATCTGAATATAGTATCATCTGTTTGTATATATAACTGATCAGTGATCGTAATAAAGCTATTCATTCATTCATTTTTTGGCATGATGAGTTTTGCTTGGTGTTATTACCATCAAGTAAAAGGTTAAATTAAAGGCCGCATAAAAGAATTGTATAGGAACAAACAGTAGTTCAGAAATAATTTTCATCATTTCATAAATGTTTGCACAATAGCTACTTTTCAAGACAGAAATAACACGTTCATGGGCCAGTTGCTTTTGTGTCTTTAGCCGGTACAGGTCAGACATGCATCAGAAGAAATATGATTAGTTCCAAGGGAGGAGGAATGTTTTCCCCTCCCCTGGAAGAGTGTAACCACAGAGACAGAATGAAAGGGGAGTATGTATTCTGTTGATATATAGTCTAGTTAAGTGTAGGATTAGAAAGTGCTTGTGTGGGGAGGAACTTAAGGCCATTGAGGAGTATGTGTCCATGTTTCCTTGAATGAAAAAAGATTGCTTTTTATTGCTTGCTAATATGAGATCTGGTGGCAATGGCAGACCCCTTTAGGAACATAGGAAACTACCTTATACTGTGTCAGGCCCTTGGGCCATCTAGGTCAGTACACTGACTGGAAGTTGTTCTCCAAGGTTTCAGGCAGGAGTCTTTGGCAGCCTTACCTGTGGATGCTGGAGATTGAACCTGAGGTCTTCTGCATGCAAGGCATGTGCTCTTCCCTGAAGCATGTGCATGTGCTTTGCCCTCAAACCCTGGAGGGCTGTAGTCAGTCAGGATTTTAATTATTCAATTTTTATACTGCCCTTCCAGAATGGCTCAGGGCGGTTCATGATAGACAATACTGACCTAAATGATGAATGATCTGACATAATGTAAAGAAATTTCAAATGTTAAATAAAATATAAATGTGGGCGTGTACTGAAATGTACACAGGAAAACCTCAGTATTCATGGGGGTTCCGTTCTCCGCAATTACTGTGGATATGGAAACTGAATACAGAGTTATTGGAGCAATGGGATCGCGGGGGTTAGATTCCCGGAGGCCCGGAAATTGCCCAAAAAGCACCAAAAAAGGGTTGAAAGGGTGCCCTACCATGCTCTGCGGGCCTCTAGCGATCCAGCAGTGCCCCCAAGAAGTGAAAAGTAGTATGTTTTGTAGCCATTTTCCGCCAGGTTTTAGAGAAAATGAGCCATTTTCATAAAATGGCGACCAGAAATGACCAACACAGTAATTTCTGGCTGCCTCCGCCCCACGGATACATGGAATTCACCCCTTTCCTGCTGTTTTTTATTTACATATGTCGAGGCTGAGTGTTAATTACTCGACCGCGGACACATGAATCCGCAGATGTGGAATCCATGAATATCAAGGTTCTTCTGTAATGACATTTTTGACTGATTGATAGATTTCCTCACAGGGATGTCAGAATTATTGAATATTTTTAATACATTCTAGAAAAGAGATACCCAACCTGCAGACCTCCAGATGTTGCTGATCTCCCATCACCCCCAATCCACAAGTAGCTGGTATTCCCAGCCTCAGAATGATGGGAGTTTTAGTTCAGCAACATCTGGAGGACCCCAGGTTGGGAACCTCTGTTCTAGAAAATTAAAACTTGATATCTAGTCCAAGACACTAGAAAAGCCTGAAAATTGGGACATTTTACATTTCTACATAAAGATAGAGGACAGTGTAGGCTAAAACGATTAAGGTGTTTTTGTAGCACCCAGAAAACTCAATCTGTATGTGCATAGCCCAAGACAACTAATTACTAGAAAATATTTTAAATGCATTTGGAAAGGGAGCATGAATTATACCCCCAAATAATTGGAGTTTTTCAGTATGTGCTAGAAAGTTGGAATTTGGTGTCCACACAATCCAAGACACCCTAGTTATTACTGGACTCATAATGAGGCATTTGTATATCTGTTACTCAAAAGGTGTGTATGAAGCAATTCCCAAAATAGTTAATTTACGCCATCCAGAGAACTGGACTTTGTCACTTTGTTTCTTGTTCATTAGAAAAGCCTAGAAATGGGGGCATGGCTTCTAGCAAACAATGCGGACTTGAAGTTGCCGCCGTCATCATCATCAATTAGATTTTTATAGCACCTCACCCAGATGGCGCTAGGTGGTTCATAAATATAAAAACAGATAAAAAAACAAACAACTTATTAAAAAAAATTAAAACCAATTTAAAATTATTTCACAACTCATTAAAGGCCAGGCTAAAAGTTATGTTTTTACATGTTGGATTATGGGAGTTTTCCTGCCAATGGTTGTCGGAACTGAAACATGATAAATGGTAATACAGTATGTTATAAAACCAGAGTTTACCTAGACCAATATTATGAAACACCATTTATGCGGCTGACCAGCCACATCAGTAAAAAATATTAAGCATTGCATTAGTTTTCTTTCAGTAAGATTACTCATACTGGAAACATTAAGCTCTCACACAAATGGATTGCAGATTGGGGCCTAGGTTTGTGGTATAACCCCACTAATTTATAGGTGTAGCATCATCACCAGCACAAGTTATAGGGAGCCACTTAATTATTATCAGAGACAAAATCCTTTCCAAAATTTTTTATGGCAGAATGAATCATTTAACATGATGATTGTGTTAGTACCTATTGAAGGCAATTAAGAGGCCTAGAAAATAGTTCAATAGTGGTACATGTAGCTCTTATCTTGTTACAGGTAAATAGGTCTGGCTAGATGAGAGACTGCTTGGGAGCCTTGTGTAAGTCACTGAATTTCTCAAACAAAGGACAGCTAGAAATGAACTAAACAGTAATAGATCTCTGTAGTTATTCCAGTAAATATTTGGCAATTTGGTTATCTTTTTCCTTTAAATAGTGTTTAGAATGTGTTTATATGTTGAAAGCTTCCAAGGTCTTTGTCACCCATTATCGATGAATGAAGTATGAAGGTATAATGTACATATCTTTAATTACTATCAATATTTGCATGTAGGGTTTGAATATGTCTGTGAGCTCATTTCTCAAGGACTGTTCTATGCCTTTGGAACAGAAGCACTATTGCAGTACTTATAATGAATAGGAGTTGTAAGAAACACAGATAGGAGCAATAAAATAGCATGATAGTAACAGTGTAAAAACCCACTGTACCATCACTCTGTTTGAAATTTTGATAGAAATCTTTTATCACTGAAGGAATTGGCTGCCTATCAATGTAACATGTTTTTTAAAAAAAAAGCCAGAGAGAAACATAGGCTTTTAATTCATGCCCTCATACCTTTTATGAATATTGTGTGCAAATTATAGGTCCCATGAGGTAAAAGTCAGTCAAATGCTGCTTAACCTTTGATTTCATATTATGTTTTTACTCAAGAGAATATTTGTCTATAGCTTTTATCCTCCTACACCAAACTTATATGAAATAAACTAGAAACTGGTGTTCTTTATCTTTAGGTTTCAGGTGAGAGGGAATGCATTTTAAATATTTTCAGTGAGTGTCATGGTTACTGAATATATATTTGTCCTGAACATATAATAAGCAATATATTTATATCCAGTATTCTGTAAGCATAGATGTGTACTTTGGGCTGCTGTGAAGATTAATGGCACTCCAGTAGCCTAACATTTCACCCCAAGTGCAGGTTGGCCTGCTCTGTGCTGGAATGCTGGCCTATGTTATGAGGTAAACTTCATGTCTGAAGATTTGACTACTAGATACAAAAATTTCTCATTTCAGACTTTACTGATACTGTAATTCGTACTTCTTGGGCTACATGTACCAAATTTCAGTTTTCCGAGTTGCTTGGAAGTACTTTAAACATTTTGGGTACAATTCTTGCACAGTGTTTCTTGGAAAAAAGTTAATTCATCTTCAGGTTTTTCTCAAAGTTTGGTAGACTATAGTGTTAATGGAACTGATCCCAGGCAGGAACCCCGAGCTACGTTTTAGGTTTGTGTGGGGGATTAGCTAGCTTGGGGTGGAGCAGTCTCACCTTCAGAATAAATTTGTTCGAAGCTTTGGTTGTGGAAAGAACTAAATGGAGAGGTTAACGTTCAAAATAAAATGAGGTTTATTGAAGGGTTTGGGCAGGGGTACAGGAAGATAAAATGATGGTTAAAGAGCAATAATATTAAACTAGCAAGACTAGCAAAACCAACAAGTAACAACAGACTATGTAATAGTTCACAGGGAGGCATTTTGGCTTGAGTTTCTGAATTGTGTTCACTCAAGGCTGACCTGTGCAGACCATCTGCACACTAATACTTGATTGCTTCCCTCATCCCTGCCACAGCCCCCCTCACCTCAGAGACCTCCGCACCTTCAACCGAGCCCCACTCCTGCTCCTCCCCACAGGAACAGCAGCAGCAGCAGTGTTTGACTGGGCCCTTCATCACTGCTGCCACCGCCATGGCCACTCTTTCACCTCTGGCTGCTGACAGGCCCAGGCCCATCCCTTGCCTCCCTGCCTTTCTCCACCAGTGGCTCAGTAGCCCCAAAGAGCAGAAGTGGTTGACTGGGCCCTTCCTTGCTGCTGCCGCCACCATCATGGCCGCTCATTCCCCTTAGGCCACTGAAAGGCTCGGGCCCGTCCCTCACCCTTCCTTCTTTCTCTCTTTCCCTCCCTTCTTTTTCTCTCTTTCTCTCTCCTCCACTTGTTCTTCCCCTCTCTTTCTTCCTCTCCCTTCACTCTCTCTCTCTCTTTCTTTCTCTCTCCCTTCCTGAGTTAACAGTTCTTGTTCATCTTGTTTCCTCATCTAAATAATTCACACAATGGCAACCTCCTTTTCCTGAAGGAGCTCTTTCCTCCCTCTTGACTCTTCTCTTCGCAGACCCCTTCCCACCATCCTTTTATACAGTATATATAGATTCCTCTCCTCTACGATCAAGAACATCTTCCAACCATTAACAGTTGCATTCCAGCTGACCTTAATCATCACAAACCCCACCTCCCTATCTGCACATGGAATCCCCACTGCCCAACAACAGTGCCACAGGCTCCTTCCCTTCCACAGGGGAGTCATGCCATTTCCTGATGAAGTTGGTATGGACAAATAGATCTGGGCATATTGATAGCATCCCAGACCAAACTTCCTGACAATCTCTCCCAGCGGTTTCATGTAGATGTTAAGAAGCATTGGAGACAGTATGGAGCCCTGTGGAACACCACACTTTAGCTCTTGTTTTTCAGAGCGACAGTCTCCAAGTGACACCATCTGAAATCTGCTAGAGACGTAGGAACAGAACCAGTGTAAAACAGTGCCACCCAATCCCACCTCCTTCAAGTGACCCAGCAGGATACCATGGTCAGTGGTATCAGAAGCTGCCGAGAGACCCTGTTGTCTCCTGCTGACTGGCACCTTTTAGAAGTGGTGATTGTCTTTATTTAACAGGGGCAGAGAAACTGGCCCTATTCATCCCCAGCACAGCATCCCTCCAGTAGCTGTTGCGGGTGTCTATCTTGTGTTTCTTGTGTGTGTGTGTTTGCGAGCCCTTTGGGACAGGGAGCCATTTTATGTCTACGTAAACTGCTTTGGGAACTTGTTTGTTGAAAAGCTGTATATAAATATCGTATTTGTCATATTCGTATTGGTAATCCTATAGGTTTTGTTATGGCGGGGACTGGGGGGCGGGGTTGGACAATTAAACCCCTTGGCAGAACCAGTAAAAGAATATCTGTCAGCATTTTCCCACTCATGTTCTTGCTTGAGACTTGCTGGACACACTAGAAATGGATATTGTGGCAGTCAGGTTAATGTTGCTTTGAGCAAACCTGCATTCTTATAGATTTGTGTATAAAAATGGAAAGAACCAACAGTCTTTACAGATACTCTTACTTTTTATATGTATGATATTTGTAAGAAGCCTGGCAGTACTGTAGAACATTCTATAAATATAATCTATCCCATTACTAATTAGAGTTCTTGTTAAATACAGTGCTATTTAGCTATAAGTCTACAGTATTTTCCCGATAGAAATGAATGGCAGTCACTCACCTATGTAGCGGAAAGTAAAGGAACACAACCTGGGATCCCATCAGGGCAGGGGCTAAACTACCTAGTGGGATAATCAAGACTGCTCCTATCTCCATAGCACCCTTTCATAGCCATATCCTGGGTTCTGTTTCTTCATTGACTCTAAAAGTCCAATAAAGAAGAACAAAACATTTGATTGACAGATAGACAGATACTCTCAGATGTTCTGGATGCAAGGGGGAATATTGTATAAAAAGGGTCTACAGTGGGACAAAATGTTAAATAGATAGACATACACTTGGATGGGCCTCACCCAGTTACTGGTTGATGATCATTAAAATTAATACTACTTCCAAATAAGCAAAAGCCCTGGCATTTAGTACATGTGTAGTCCAAGACATGTTGATCAGAGGAAAAATCTGAAAACTGGATGCTGGCATACCTATTCCTCAAAGTCAGTAAAGCAAAAGTTTACCAGCACATGGTTAAGGTAATGTCAGGCCATTCATTTGTAGCATTTGGCATGTTCACAAGCCAAATTCACAGGTTATGTTCAACGCACATATATGCAGCATGTATACAATAGTTTACCTCTATCTCTACCCTGCATATGAGGGGCCTGTACCCAGGTTCACTTTTTAAATGAACACATATGCTGCCAGGACATGGCTCCTAGCAGTGTGATTTATTTATTTATTTAGTACATTTATATACCTCTCCATAAAAAAAGGTCCCGGGGTGGTTCACAATATAAAACCATTATAACGTAAACATAATTAGAACAATTTAAAATACAATTGATGACCACCAGAAAGCCCTGTGGTGTGCACACCTCGGGCATGGACTCCCCCTCCCCCCATTCCCGATAGGCTGCAACCAGAGGCGTATCTAGGGAAAATAGCGCCTAGGGCAAGCACTGAAATTGCTCCCCCGTCCAAACATCCAACACTCATCTTTCGGATAGCTTTACCATAATATCAGCTAAAAAATACAAGTCAAGCTTGTTAATTTAATATTTCAAAAACTATTTAGCTGTGGACATAGCCAGACCAAAAAGTGCTGGAAAACTACAAATTTCAGTATGCTGGGGCTCATGAAATACCCAAATACTATGTGGAGGTGTACTTGGAAAACTAATGTCTAATTCTCTACTATGCATTGCAGCATCACATAAGTTTTAAAAATAAATGGAGAATTTGACTTTTCCCAGATACTCTGAAAATAATTAAAGGATATTTATTTATTTATTTATTAGATTTATATACCGCCCTTCCGATACGGCTCAGGGCGGTTCACAACATGATAAAAACAATTAAAAACAAATTAACAATTAAAATCAAACTATTAAAACACAATAAAACAGCTAAAAGCCCTGAAAATCAGGGCAACAATTTAAAACAGTTTAAAACAATTAATCATTTAAAACTCTGGAAGGCCAGGCCAAAAAAGTACGTTTTAAGGGCTTTCTTGAAGGACAGCAATGATCTGAGATTACGAATTTCTGCTGGGAGTGCATTCCATAGCCCAGGAGCAGCTACAGAGAAGGCCTGCCTCTGCGTCGCCACCAGACGAACTGGTGGCAACTGAAGACGGACCTCCTCAGATGACCTTAAAGTGCGGTGGGGATCATGTAAAAGAAGGCACTCTCTTAGATAACTTGGACCTAAGCCATTCAGGGCTTTAAAGGTAATAACCAGCATTTTGTATTTTGCCCGGAAACACATCGGCAGCCAGTGTAGCTGTTTCAAAACAGGCATCATATGGTCTCTCCGGGTTGCCCCAGAGAGCAGTCTGGCTGCCGCATTCTGAACTATCTGAAGTTTCCGGACTACGTACAAAGGCAGCCCCACATAGAGCGCATTCCAGTAGTCAAGCCGGGAGGTTACGAGCTGATGCACCACTGTTTTGAGGTCATCCTCTCCGAGGAATGGACGCAGCTGTCGAATTAGCCGAAGCTGATAGAAAGCACTCCTGGCCATGGCCTCCACCTGAGATACCAGGGTGAAGCCTGGGTCCAGGAGTACTCCCAAGCTGCACACCTGCTCCTTCTGGGAGAGTGTAACCCCCTCCAGCACAGGGAAATCTAACTCATCCCTCAGATTCTGAGCCCCCACAATGAGCACCTCCGTCTTGCTTGGATTCAGCTTCAATTTGTTATCCCTCATCCAGCCCATTACTGCCTGTAGGCAGGCATTTAGAGAATGAGTGCCATTTCCTGAAGATGAAAAGGAGAAGCATACTGATAACACCCAGCACCAAATCTCCTGATGACCTCACCCAGCGGTTTCATGTAGATATTGAAAAGCATTGGTTACAGAATGGAGCCCTGGGGGACTCCATATAACAGCTCCTGTTTTGAGGAGCAACTGTCACCAAGCTCCACCATCTGGAATCTACCTGAGAGATAGGAGCAGAACCACTGCAAAGCAGTGCCTCCTATCCCCAACTCCCCCAGGCAATCCAGAAGGATACCATGGTTGATGGTATCTAACGCCACCAAGTGATCCAGAAGAACCAGCAGAGTCACACTCCCTCTGTCGATTCCCCGGTAAAGGTCATCCATCAGGCCGACCAAGGCTGTCTCAACCCCATAGCCAGCCCTAAAGCCAGTTTTAAATGGGTCTAGATAATCAGTTTCCTCCAAGACTGCCTGGAGCTGGTCGGCCACCAACCTCTCAATCACCTTGCCCAACCAAGGGAGATTGGAGATTGGTCTGTAACTGTCCAACACTAAGGGATCCAAAGAAGACTTCTTTAGGAGTGGTCTAATCAATCCCTCCTTCAAACAAGGAGGCATCCTACCCTCCCTCAGTGATGTGTTTATGATATTAACTAGGCCATCTCCAACAATCTCCCTGCTAGATAGAAGCAGCCAAGTTGGGCAAGGATCCAGAGAGCAGGTGGTAGGCCTCACCGCCCCAAGCAGCTTGTCCACATTGTTGTGGTCCAGGCCTGATTTGTATACTAAATATGCTCATTAGCTAGCATACAAATTAGGCCTGTCTCATCAGTGTCACCAAGTGACCAAGTTCTTTTATATAGTTACCATGTAGGATCTGGGCGCAAGGAAGAAAGGAGATCAAACCAATCCTAAATGATTCAATGGGCTTTATTGAGTATAAAAGAATAACAACATCAATCTAGCTGAGCAGAAAGCAGAACATTCTATCAATATTACTAACAGTATTTCAACCCTAGCCAGCACCAATATTCACCCAGTGTTCCTAACTAACATATGTGTGTGTATTAAATCTTCCTAGAGCCTAATATAATTCAGATACAGACAGAAAAAAGGGTGGGGGGTAAGGAAGGCTGAGGGCTGGCATGGTTTGGGGAGATCAGGAATTAGTAGAGGGACAAGGGGAAAGGAGAAGAAGGGGAAAGGATGGAGGGATCCAAGGCTTGTGGGGTGGCATATTACCCAGATCAGAGGCTTGAGAATGGTGGATCTTTCAGCTGAAGGAGAAAAGCTTTTGGCTGGAGACAGGAGCTTTTGGATCAAGCATGCAGTTTGCTCAGAGCACGGCTGAGGGTCAGAGCACCATGGCTGGGGAAGTCTTGACTTCTCACTGCGCAGTGGAAGTCACAGACAGTTCCTGTCCATGGACAGAGTTCCTGCTTGTTGCCCCGCGGCTTAGCAGCAAACTCTGGGATTGCTCGTGAGCAGATCTTGCTTGTAGGCACAAGATTGCTAGCTCTCTGTCCAGTAAGTCTGTTCTTTATAGTTGTATTTTCCTTTGATCTCTCATAGAGTCTATTCAAATCTCCTCATCTTTTCCTGGGTCCCCAAAAGGGTGACAATGCTGTTACCTTCTGGATAATGTCTTTTAATTATTCAGGATATTGGCCAGTCCAGAGAGATCTTAATCTCATCTTCTGTTAGCTGCTATCCTGAGGAAAGGACATTGCCCAAGGCAAATCTGCATCTCTGAGTTGCAAATGGGCATCTTCTCTTGTCCCAGATTTGCTAGCCTGATCCCAAAAGGTGTTAAAGTGTTAGTAAAGTAAGAATTAAAGTCTATAGGTGTTTTCTTTTGTGTGCATTTACCTATGTTGAATTTCTATAGAGAGCAATTGAGTATAGCAGAGCAATCATTGACAAGGATTAACATGGACTTCTTGCAACAGGAAAGGGGAGATCAGCCTCTGGCCTCTTCCACAGACATTATCTGATAGTGAGTCACATTTTAGCATTTTGATTGTTCTGGCCTGGCTTTTGTGCTTCCTTGAGTACCCATCTCACAATACAATGCTGGATCGCCACTTCCCTCACAGACCAGTTGAGATGAGATCTGGGGTGTCAATTCACCCTGAGCCCAGGCATTAATTCCTGTCTTAATAAAATTGGAACCAGACACAGGCCTGAATTCCACATACTTCTGGGCTGGTACCTCTGGATCTAAGGTTGGGGTACATGGGGCCCAACAACATCCTCAGGAGTCACAGATTGAAACTGATCCTGAAACTGATATGCAGAGTAAACTGTGTCACTTCTTGGAATATAGTCTAATATTTCAGAAAGACAGTTAAAATGAGAGAAAGAGAACAAGCAACTCCCAGTGGGCCTTAATACTAAGGATTTCACACTGATTCAAAGACAAATTCACCATTAATAGCCATATTATTAAGACATCACATTTAACTCACTTATCACAAGAAGCAAAGTAAGAGCAAATTAATACAATCCTAGCTCATAAGCTTCAGCTCATTATTCACAAGCCCTGATTCTCTGTACATAGTGCCAAACTGAATATGTGTATAGTGACTTATATTATATTAAATTTAAAAAATACCTGTAGCCCCTTTGGGGGCTTCCTAAAGGCTGTGGGGTGGGTCTGCAAAGGTTCCCCCTCCCCTCGCTGGCCTCCAGGGCTTTGCAGGGACCATTTGAGCATGTGCGGTGGCCATTTTTTAAAAAAAATATATATTTTTTAAATGGCCGCTGAAAACAAAATGGCTGCCATGCATGCTCAAATAGCCTCTATGAGGCCTGGCATGGCCTAGGGCCTCACAGAGGCCATTTGAGCATGCACAGTGGCCATTTTGTTTTCTGTGGCCAATTTTTTACAATTTTTATAATTTTTAAAAATGGCGCCCCCCTTCAAGTAGCACCTGGGGCACGTGCCCTGCCTGCCCTACCCTAGATACGCCCCTGGCTGTAACTGGTAGATGGCTGGTACACAGTTTTGCACATGTACCTCTTGGCATAATTCAGAAAGCTTGGATTGTAGCTAGCACAAGCCATTTGCCTGCCTCAAGAACCTGAGAAAACCAACAAAGGTCATTTTCTTTTTAAAAAACTTAAATATTATCTGTTTGTTTTATATTGGAACAATACATTTCAGGACAATATTCAGTCATAGCTTTTCTTCTCAGTGATGTGGTGATCTGGTTAATATAGCCTTGCAATAAAGCTCCCTAAAGTAACCTGCCTGGGGGGAAAATCCATGCCTGATTCAGGGTGTTACCATTTGGTGGTGTAAAACAACAAAGCAAAACAAAGTGCTTTTGTGGGCAGCGGCAGCTTCACCAACATTTGGAATTGCTGAGAACATTCCTAGTGGCTTACTTGTGCCAGTCTCCATCTTTTTCCCTTTAGAATTAGATAGGAAATGAGCCTGCATAGGGTTATTTCCTGCCTTGTTCTAGAGGGGAAAGGATGGTGACAGAGAGGAGCTGGACACTCGGTGCTTTCAGGCACAGTTGAAGCTGTTGCTGCCAGTGGAGGAATAAAGGGAGAAAAAAGCTTCCAACACACTCACCCAGCATGAATTCAAGGTTGCCTGTGGTGATTAATTAGAGGCAACACTGTTATAATATATCTGTTAAATAATGAAAATGCATATCTATCTATAGTATATATAATATTTTTCATCTATTTTTCTTTTAAACTCTTAATGCATATTATTAAAAATGCTCTATGAAATTAACAAGAAAAACTATGGTTCTTGCAGTGCAATATTAGAATAGTTGTGGTGTGGAGGGCGATATTTATGAGCTGCTGTAGTCCAACCTCCCTGCAACTCTTATCTACTTTCCAGAAGTGCAAGTCAGATAACCTCTTTCAGTATATAGAGTAGTGACAGGAGAAAATAGATTGTACTAGCAGTCGTGGGAGTGGGTAATTGATTTTTGAGGGACAAATCATTTTGTTCAAATAGAGATGATAATAGTGAGTGAGGCTATTCACATGGGAAGCCAAACCTGGGATTGGCTGCCTGTGGGCACCTCCGGGATTGAGCCCAGTCCCAGTGCTGCCTCGGCCCCAAGCCTGAGAATTCATCTCAGGTTTTATCCTCACCCTTAACACCCAGTCCAGGATCGTATGTGTGCGCGGGCTGCAGGCAGCCTGTGCATGAACAGAGCTGAGCGGCAGGAATGCCCGGCTGAGGGAGGATCCTTCAATGCACTGTAGCTCCTGGCATGCTGCATTGAGGGATCCTGGATGACTTCCTCCTCCGGTTCCCTGCTCTTCCTCTTGCCACGGCACAGATCATGTGATGGCCAAGCGGCAGAGCCAAGAGACCAAAATCAATCATGTGCATGGAGGCAGGCAGGAGCCATGCACTAGGTCGAAGGTCGAGCCGAACCAGTATCTATCTATCTATCTATCTATCTATCTATCTATCTATCTATCTATCAAATTTATATACCACCCAAACTTTCGTCTCTGGGCAGTTAACAGTTAGATAAAACAATTAAAACACTTATAAAAATTTAAAACAATTCAACAATTTAAAATCAAACACAAAATTAAAACCTACAAATTTTTAAAAAGCTTGGGTGAAACGATGGGTTTTCAGTCGTTTCTCAAAAATAGCTGGAGATGAGGAGGATTGTATCTTAGTAGGGAGCACATTCCACAATCTCAGGGCAGCAACTGAGAAGGCCCGTCTCTGTGTAGCCACCAGACGAGCTGGTGGTAACTGGAGACGGACCTCCTCAAGTGACCTCAATGGGTGGTGGGGCTCATAGTGAAGAAGACGCTCTCTTAAATACCCACAGCTTAAGCCGTTTAGGGCTTTATAAGTTAGAACTAGCACTTTGTATTTTGCCCAGAAACCTATTGGCAGCCAGTGTAACTCCATCAGCAAGGGAGTAATGTGGTCTCTCCAATATGACCCAGAGACCAAACTGGTTGCCGCATGCTGAACCGACTGAAGTTTCTGGACTACATTCAAAGGAAGCCCCACGTAGAACACATTACAGAAGTCAAGTCTGGAGGTTACCAACAGACGTACCACTGTTTTGAGGTCATTGATCTCAAGAAACCGGCGCAGCCGGTGTATCAGCCGAAGCTGATAGAAAGCAACCCAGGCCACTGAGAAACCAGGGAGAGGTGTGGATCCAGAAGTACTTCCACACTGCAAATCTGTTCTTTTAGGGGAAGTGTGACCCCATCTAGAACAGGTAGGTCAAAATCATCTCTGGAGTTCTGACCCCACGCTTATGAGTACCTCCATCTTATCTAGATTCAGCTTCAGTTTATTCTCCCTCATCCAGCCAATTACTGCTTCCAGGCAGGCATTTAGGGAAGATATACCAACACCTGAAGTGCTTGACATGGAGAAGTAGATCTGAGTATAATCAGCATACTGATAACACCCAGCTCCAAATCCCCTGATGATCTCTCCCAGCAATTTCATGGAGATGTTAAAAAGCATTGGATAAAGTACAGCGCCTTGAGGGATACCATATTTAAGCTCAGATCTTCAATAGCAACAATCTCCAATCGACATGATCTGGAATCTATCCAAAGGGTAGGAGTGGAACCACTGTAAAACAGTGCCTCCCACCCCCAACACCCTCAGACGTTCCAGAAGGATACAATGGTTGGTGAATCACATTTGCCAACACCTGAAGAGCTTGACATGGAGAAGTAGACCTGAGTATAATCAGCGTACTGATAACACTCCGCACCAAATCCCCTGATGATCTCTCCCAGTGGTTTCATGTAGATGTTAAAAAGCATTGGAGACAGTATGAAGCCCTGAGGGACACCATACATTAGCTCAGATTTTGAAGAGCAATAGTCTCCAGTCGACACCATCTGGAATCTGTCAGAGAGGTAGGAACGGAACCACTGTAAAACAGTGCCTTCCACCCCCAGCACTCTCAGACGTTCCAGAAGGATACAATGGTTGATAGTATCGAAAGCCGCCGAGAGATCCCAAAGGACCAACAGAGTCACACTTCCTCTGACCATTCCCAATTGTAGACCAAGGGCAGTCTCCACCCCATAGCCTGCCAGAAAACCAGTTTGAAATGGGTCTAGATAATCAGTTTCCTCCAAGACCACCTGTTGCTGAGAGGCCACCACCCTCTCCATTACTTTTCCCAGCCATGGAAGATTGGAAACCAGCCTGTAATTGCTGAACTCTGAGGGATCCAATGCAGGCTTCTTCAGAAGAGGTCTAATGATTGCCTCCTTAAGACAAGGAGGCATCTTGCCCTCCCTCAGAGAAGCATTTATGATTTCCACCAGGCCACCTACAACAGCCTCCTTGCTAGATAGAACAAACCATGTTGGACAAGTGTCAAGATAACAAGTGGTAGGCCTCACTACTCCAGGCAGCTTGTCCACATCCTCAGGAGTCACAAACTGAAACGGATCCAGTCGAATTTCATAAGAGGAGATGTTGGACACCTCCAGTTCAGACATCAGATTAATTGTGGATTCTCCATCTAAGTCGGCCCGAATCCGAGAGATTTTATCTGAGAAAAACTCTTTAAACACATCACAGTGGGTAACTGATGACTCCAAATTCTGGTTCAAGGGAGGGGCGGCAGATACTAGTCCCTTCACAACCCTGAACAACTCCGCTGGACTTCTTGTTTTTAATTTAATTTACTACTCACTGCTGGATTTGGCAGCAGCCTCAGGGGGTGTTGCCACAGCTCTTGGAATGTCTCCAGTGGTTTCCCCTCTTCGGTCTCTGAAGAGATGTTTCAGCCCTTTTTCAGGCCATTTCGGCCCTCCCTGAGATGCTGGTGGCCATTTTGGAGGCTGCTGCATATATGCTCTGATCATTTGCATGGCTGGGACACCTGGCCACGCAAATGACCTGGGCGCATGTGTGGTGGCCTCCAAAATGGCCACCACCACCTCAGGGAGCGCCGAAACGGCCCTTCAGAGGCCGGGAGAAGCCGGTGGGAGGAGGGAGGATGGCCAGAGGACCCCCCTCCCATGGCCACAGCAGCACCCTTTGAGGCCACTGTGGGACCATGCAGTAAGTTTTAAAAAAAGTTATTTCAAACCCTAGAACCCTTGAACTAGCTCAAATTCGAGTCAAATTCGTTCGGGGTCACAAAACTGAACATTCCTGGTTTGGTTTGAGTCTGGTTCACATTCAAATTGAACTGGGGGAAAATTGTTTTCCGAACACCCCTACCTGCCAGCTGCCCGCCCCACCCTCTTATTTGGTCATTTGAATGACCTTAATGTCGTTATAGCATGATCTTCTAAGCTTGTGTAAAACACATGCTCATTCCATCCAGAGTTACAATTACATATAAAAACATCTTTTGTGTAAGTAGCTTGAAACTATAATGATTTAACTAGAGATCTAAATTCCTGTTGAGGAATGCTTGTAGTACCCATTCTTGAAGTGTCTGTTGAAAATAAAGGCAAACAAAACACCATACAGACTTCACATATGTAAATAATGTCCCCTCTCTCAAATGCTGGTGGACAGTTCCTTCATTGCTTCCAGACTTTTCAAAAGCTTGAACTACGGAATAAGGAGACATTTCAAATGTGAAAAATTCAAGTTGGCATGCATATATGCTTCGCATATTAAAGCACATTTTTGAAGCATAGGGAACATGAGGAGTTAAATGACCTCAGGGATCCTTGCTCTGATGCAGAGCCTTTTCTTTCTAGGTCAGCAGGTCCTAAATTGCCCTCTTTGGCAGTGATCAAAAGTAACTTCTATCTGATGCCTGCTTGATTGCCTTTGTAATGCCAGCCCAGTTCTCAGTGGAAAAACTCATCAAACAGGCACTCTTGCGTAATGAATACTTGAGTATTAATCTCTCTCTCTCTCTCTCTCTCTCTCTCTCTCTCTCTCTCTCTCTCTCTTTCTCTCTCTCTCTCTCTCTCTCTCTATTTTTTTCCCCCAAGGCATACCCGTCACTAATTCCATGCGTAGCAGTTCTCGCGAGAGTTTGTGTGCGCGCTGCTGGCAGAGGGAGAGGAAAGTGCCGGCGCCGGCAGACAGGCTCGCGAGTGAAGGGGGAAAGAAAATGGCCGTGTGTATGGTGGGGAGAGGAAACAGTGGTGGCAGGTGGAGGAAGAATACAGGGGTGGGCAGGTGGGTGAAAGAAAGTGGTGGTGGACAGGCAGGCAGGGGATGAAGGTGGGCAGGGGGCTGAGAACAGAGGGAAAACAGAGGAAGAGGGGGGGAGATCTAGATGTGCAGATACTCTGCGCCCGGCCAACCTAGTTATTTATAAAGCACTATCAGTATATGAGTGTGGAAGAACTCAATTCCTTCTTCAGAATCAGGGCCTCTAGTGATCAGGTCAGACAGAACTACTTGGTAGAATTTCCCATGCAAGAATCCCCTGAAATATTTAATTGAGAAATGAGATGGAGGCATTCTCAATGAACCAAGTGCGACAAAGAATAGTTGGTAGCTAAACTGGAGAGGCTGATGAACAGACTGAGGTCTAGCAAAGCTGGGGAACACGATAGGAACAGGAAGGAGAAAGACAAAGTATAAGATTTGAGCTGCATATAACTCAGTTATCTATTTATTTTTTAGGAAAAGAAAATTCATAGAGAAGTAGGAGGACCACAACCAGTTATGTAGGTGGAGAGTGCAGCATGTCTGACACCTTCCAAGTGAAATTGCTCAGGGCTCATAAGATCTGTATTATTTCAAGGGAGAACTGATGGCTTAGGAAATGAGGCCCTGCCCAGGACATTTTTTCATTTTTTCTTTCCTGAACTAGCCAGTGAAACTGAAAGGTAGCCCAACTGATAGAAAAACATTGTGTGCACATTTGCAGGGGAGAATCAGTAGTTGCTGGGCAGCAAAATGGTAAACATAATATCTCCTGCCCCTTATCCCCGGCATTAAATATCGAGGAAAATATGTCGATGGGATCTCTTTCTTTTCTTTTTAGCATGAAGTTCTGTCTTTGTTCACAAAGTTGCTTAATGCTATTAATCTCATTACTCTTTATTCTTTATCCTCACCTTATTCTTTCCATGTTCATCCTATATAATTTAGTAAAATATCTTTAGGATATTGTCCCCCCAGTTTGTACTGTAGGTTCAACATCCCTCCAGTGGCTGTTCCTGTTGTCTATCTTATTTTTCTTTTTTTAGATTGTGAGCCCTTTGGGGACAGGGAGTCAGTTTATTTATCTATTTATATCTATGTAAACCCTTTGGGAACTTTTTGTTGCAAAGCAGTATATAAATATTCATCGTATTTGTATTCTTATTTGCCTCTATTGGTAATCTTGGCTTAGGGTATTTCACAATGCAGAATCAACAGCCAGAAAATCTAATGATCCCGAGGTTGCATTTTATTCTGTTCATTTCTCAATCCAGCAGTGCTAGAAGATGGAGAGAACCAAGCAAGGCAAAAGGTCACAACTATCATCTTCATCAGCTTGAATTTGCCTCCTAAGGCCTAATCGGTACATCTAATAGATGGTAAAGAGTTCTGAGGTAGTATAATGGACTGTATCATTTCAAATTGCAGGTGTGTATGTGGTGGTTTAACATATTAAATGCTTCCTTATGTGAAAACCTTTATTAAATAAATAAACCCAGTACATTGGAGAGAGGGAGAGAGAGAGAGGTTCTTGGCCAGACCTCTCTCTACTGTTATAGTTTTCTATTTGTGGAGAGTTTTTACATAAGGGATTATTTTAAAAAAATGAACCCCCACCTGTAGTCTGAAGTAGTATGATATATTATACTACCGTATTTACCTGCATAGAAAATGGCAGTCCCCTTAAACATATAGGTAAAATATAGGTTATTCCTGTATTGACCCAAAAAGGTGAGGACTTTGCATTTAAGATGAAAACCATGTCCCCCACCATCGCCACAAATTTCTAACATTTAAAAACTTGGGGAAAACCTACTCTTGGATTCAGGTAAATATCGCTTGCTGGTACCTTATTTGTAGATGAGGCCTAAAACCAGCATCTGGCAAACGAGAGAGGGGAAATTGGTCAAGACATGCAGTCACCACTGCCTACTCCTCCTGCTGGAATTTTGCTTCTCCTACTCTGGGCAGGTTACTGAAAGTCAAAAGATATAATTTTTATATTTTTTTAAAAGAGCATTGGCAGGGGAGGAGTAAGGACATCAAGGGTTTTTGTTGTATTTTGTAATCTGACTTATTGTTTGTGGTCAGCAAATTTGGAAGGTGAGAACTTGAACAAAGTTTATGGTTTGAGAAAGTTGTATTCTTGGGAAAAGGTGAGTCATGAAAACAAGAAAGTGTGAGTGGAAAGGAATTATTTGTCAGTTTTAGTTGGCCCTATTTTGTTTCCTGAGACCATCCCTATCTGTTACTGAGGTTTTGAGGCCTTTTAACTTTGAATGTGCTGCAAGCTGTCCTAAGAGAGAGCGAGAGAGCAGGGTATACATTAAAACAAACAAACAAACTCTGAGTCTTTTATTTTACGAGTATGGCTCAATTTAGTAAAAACCCAGTTCTATAAAGAAGATGTTAACCAAACTTCCTGTAGAGAGATAAGTTTTGTTTCTACTTTGTTTTCAGAGTATAGTTCTTTAAACTTGAACATCTTGATAACATATGGGGAAATGTTCAGACAGTACATCACATTTAGTTTTTGTATCAGTTTCAAACATCTGACCATACTAATCTCTAGATGAGATTCTGCAGAGCTTATCTCTTGATCTAACCTGAGATCACATGAAGCCATATTGAAGAGCAATGGAGATCAGAAGTGATATCTTTTCTTTTAGTAGTGTAGCACAAAAAAGGTGAGAAGGCAGAAGCAATTCTTGATGTTTAGAACCTTAATATTTAAGTTTACCTATTAGCTAATTCTCCTACTTGAGGTAGATATGTTCCCTGATCTTGTAAGGCCTTTTCTGTGAGAGAAAGCCATTAATTTTATTAATTTTTCATATGCAGGATAACAGACTAAAGGACCTTTTTGCTGCATGTATTCTTTTGGCTCATCATGCAAGTGACACTGTGTTCCACATCCCAAAAAGTATTAGAAGCCCCATAAGCTAAATGAAGAAAATATTGGATTTATATTTATGATTCACCATTAGAAACTCTGAAGTTTTGCTTAAACCTACGTAGGCTGTAATCCTAAACACATGAGGATGTAATCTTCCTTGGGCAAAATGAAACTTATTTCTGAGTAAACATAGGATTGCAAAGTTGGGATCTTCCCTTAAGTCTCTCTCCTTTCTCTGCATATTGTATTCATATGATTCTTGAAATGGCTCAGAGTTTTACAGACTGACCATGAATAATGTGACTTTGAGTGACATTGTGGTAACAGACACATTACTTTATGTACTTACTGTTCCATCATACGATTTTGATGAAAAGCTGAAATTGTGGGATACCTGAAAATAAAAATAAATGCTTGGAAGAGTGTCCAACACCTTTTCTAAAGTTAACAGGTAGGTTTCATAATTGGAAAGCTTGAAATCTCCATTTCTCATGAATGCTGAGAGATGCAGAAGTATTTAAGCACTGTAAGGTGTTGGCATTGGCAATTACCCTCAAAATTACCAAGTAATCAGGCCTGACTGAAGGCAACTCAGTGTAGCTCAGTGTCACACTAATAGATCATCCCTCAGAACTGATTCAGATGGGTGGTAGTCACATGGTATTCTGAGGAGGTATCATATGACTACTGTTTTTCATGTGACTGTACTACTTTATGTAGTATTTCCATGTTAAAATTTCCCTCCAGGCAGAAATTTTGAGGTTGTTTAGATGAACTCATCCGCATGTTTGGGAGGGCTGGGGGGAGGACAGTAGCTCACCTACCTTCCCCTACAGACTAGTGGTGGCTGTCTTGGGCTCCAGCGCGCCATGCACTCGCACAAGCAGCACTTCAGTGGAATCCAGAGCTGGAATTGGGAGGAGGAAGTCCTCCCGCATCCCAGTGTGCCCCATGTCAGCAGCGGAGTGACTGCTCTCAGTAGTCTCTTTGCTCAGTGTGGTAACCCCTTCCTGCCTTATTGCTGCCCATAATGGTGGTGGGCTGGCAGGGGGATGCCCAGTTACCTGGCGGTGATCACACAGACAATCGCCCACTGTAGTAGAATGTACCTACGCTTCGTTATACCTTGAAAAAATGCCAGGTACAGAAGGTGGGCTACCCTCAACTGGGTAGTGCTCGGACAACACAAGCTGCCTGGGTGTTACCCAGGGTTACAAAAATGCCCTCAGTATATGTTGTAGAGAAGGGCTTAGAAGCCTTTTCTCTTACTTGACATTTTTGTATGAAATTATGACCAGGGATACATTTTCTTACAAGTCAGTTCCCATGTTCATCCTGAAGTGGTAGAATCGGGTCAGATAAATGTAGCATATGGCTGCCTATATGTCTGGATCATCTCTCAGATTTGTATCCCAAGGGGAATTTTACATCAGTGATTCTCTTGAACTGTGCTTTGTGGATCACTGATGTATATCACGTTCTTTCAGGAAGACCATGAGAACATGACAAAAATAGAGAAACACAGTGATAAATACAGAATTAAAACTCAGCACTGTCCTGAATAACAAATGTCTTGGTGACAAGAAGCATGCTCAAATTTAGCAATGCCTACCTGCTGCCTAGCAAGACTTGCCCTTTCCCTTCTTTTCATCTTAGTTCAGCTGCATAGAAGTGCAAAATTCATTGTGTTTGTTCACACGACCGGGCGGGCGGGTAGGCTGATTGTACTCACCTCCCCCCCAGATGAGTTCTGGACTCCTGCTGGGAGCATGAAACATGTTCCCAGATGATTCATGCTTCATCCTGCAGTGTCCCACATCATTCTGGCCTCTGGATATCCCACAATGCACTGTGCAACATGCTCAATGCACTGGAGAATTCCTCCAGGAGATGGGTGCTCTAGGTGCCCGTATCTGTGTCCGCTAGGGCTGAATACACGATCCCAAAGTCTAGGATAAAGGCAAGCTCAAGCTCTTAACCCTGGCTAAGAGCCAGGTTTCAAAGTGGGGCTGGGCAGCACTACCCTGCCGGGATTGGGCCCAATCCCAGCTGTTCTCACACAGCCTAACCCAGGATGGGCTTCCTTAGCCTGGGTTAGAGTGCACATGAGAATCGCCTCATTGAGTTTTAATTTGAAGCCTAACAAATAGCTCCACAAGATGTGAAAATATTGTGGTCTACAAACAATAAGCAAACACAAATCCTGACGTACTGTACAGTAAAGAATCACTTTTCTGGACAGAGAAATCTCATTTTGCATTTGAATATTATTTTACCTCAGAAGGGAAGAGAGCTGGTCTTGTGGTAGCAAACATAACTGGTCGTCTTAGCTAAGCATGGTCAGCCCAGGTTGCATATGAAAGGGAGACTAGAATTGTGAGCACTGTAAGATATTGGTATGTACAATGAAAGATCAGGTACGTTGCTTGGGAATGCTCCTGGACCCAAAGCTCTCCCTGGTTTCTCAGGTTGAGGTGGTGGCAGGAGTGCTTTTTATCCTTCAGCTGATATGACAGCTATGTCCATTTTTGGAGGTAAATGACCGTAAAACAGTGGTACATATGCTGGTAACCTCCAGGCTTGACTACTGTAATGCGCTCTACGTGGGACTTCCTTTGTATGTAGTCAGGAAACTACAGTTGGTTCAGAATGCAGCAGCCAGATGGGTCCCTGGGACAACTGAAAGGAACCACATAACAACGGGTTTAAGGGAACTGTACTGGCTGCCTATATGATTCTGGGTGAAATACAAAGTGCTGGTCGTTACCTATAAAGCAGCTTGGGTCCAGGGTATTTAAGAGAGCGCCTCCTTTGTCATGAACCCTGCCTACTGTTAGGATATAGTGGTGGCCACCCAGGACCAGGCTTTCTCTGTGGCGGCCCAGGGGCTTTGGAATATATTTCCTGCTGAAATAAGAGCATTTCCTTCTCTGTTTGTTTTCTGGAAGACCCTCAAGACTCACCTGTTCTCACAGGCTTTTAATTAGAATTAATTATAATAATTTGTTTTAATAATTGTTTTATCTTACTGTTTTTATTTGTGTTTTTATGCTACTGTTTTAATTGTGTTGTATTTTAATCTGTGCTGATTTTTAAATAATGTTTTAAATTTTGTACACCTCCTAGAGATGTACATATCAGGCAGTATAAAAATATGATGAATAAATAATAATTATTATTTACATTTTATATCCCGCTCTTCCTCCAAAGAGCCCAGAGAGGTGTACTACAACTTAAGTTTCTCCTCACAACAAACTTGTGAAGTTGGTTAGGCTGAGAGAGAAGTGACTGGCCCAGAGTCACCCAGCAAGTCTCATGGCTGAATGGGGATTTGAACTTGGTTTTCCCTGGTCCTAGTCCAGCACTCTAACCACTACACCACGCTGGCTATATTAAAAAAATAAATATTCCCCTTAGGGGATGGAGCCGCTCTGGGAAGAGCACCTATGTTCCAAGTTACCTCCCTGGCATCTCCAAGATAGGGCTGAGAGAGATTCCTGCCTGCAACCTTGGAGAAGCCACTGTCAGTCTGTGTAGACAATACAGAGCTAGATGGACCTATGGTCTGACTCAGTGTAAGGCAGCTTTCTATGTTCCATCTGGGTGAATGTGTGGATAATATTAGTGGAGTGTTTAAATACGGTTAAAACCACAGTTGATACCTATCCCTTGTTCACGGGATAGTGAAGTTCAGGGAAATTATTGTCCCCTATTCTAAATACAGTGGCTGACATCCAGAATGGTGGTTCATGGGTGCTCTTAACCTCAGCTGCCATGCTGGTGTGCCTGCTCTCTGAAATGGTGCTTTTGTGCTCTTCTGCAAGGGCAGAAATAATTTTCAGAGCTCACCATGCTCCCTAAATGCTCTTTTAGAGCTCAAGTGCATCACTGAAGATCAGCTAATGTGTTTTTGCTCTAGCAGAGCACTTTTGGAAATTGGGCAAGCTCCAGAAAGTATTTGTCCTCTTGCACAAGAGTGCAGAAGCACGCATGTGTCAGAGAGCAGGCACACGAGCACAGGGGCTAGTGCTGCATAGTGACATGTTCGGGATGCTGGCCAGTACTTATGTGAGCATTTCAAGGTATAGCAGCTAAAGTGAGCTAAAGGGTACATATTGCTAGAATAAGTGTTTGTGTGAACTGAGTCTTAGTTCATCTTTTAGCCATGAGAGTTGAGCTTGTAAGTCAGAGGTTCACACATCTTGAGCACATTTATTTGAAAATAAGCATGTGTTGATTTAAATGAAAGTTATGAGTAAGTAGTAGAATCATATTCTAGGGCAGGGGTAGACAACCTTGGCTCTCCAGCTGTTGTTGAACTATGACTCCCATCATCCCCAGCCTTGTGGCTGGGGATGATGGGAGTTGTAGTTCAACAGCAGCTGGAGATCCAGGATTGCCTACCCCTTTTCTAGGGCATGCTATTCATCTTCGAATGATATGGTGTCTTATAGTGAAAAATTCTGGCTAGGTAAATCTTGGTGAGAAAAGGTTTAGTACCGTTCTTCTCTTCCTACCTGGAATTCAATCACTTTACTTTTATATTATAAATTAATTGCCAGCAGTGTCTTAGTTCAATGCTACATATTAGAAATCAGCTATTGCTAAAAACACAACTTTTCACTTAATTCTTTAACAAGTAAAAAACTATAGAGTTAATCTCATATCTTTCACCTCTTCTTTAAAAAACAAACAAACCTGTTTGTTGCTGTGATAGAAGAAACATATAATTTGTTTAGGAATGAAAAATAAATTAAAATTTTCTCTTTATGTAGTCATTAACATAGCCAATTTACAAAACCTTTTATAATAAAAATGGCTTTGTAATGGGGACACTGTCAGACACTTAACTACACACTGCTGGGAGCCGTTCTAATAACATCTAATGCAGTGGTAGGGGAGTGAATCAGTAGCAGAAAGCAGGATCGCTGCTTGACTGCTCCCTTTCCTGACAGGAAGAAAAGCACGGTGATCAAGCTGAGGTCCTCAAAGGAGGCTCTTAAATCACTGGATAACATGTAGAATGGGATGTACACAGGCTGTGGTAGAAAGCATTAAACAAAGCATTTGAAATGTAGTGAGACAGATAATTCTTGCTGGAACATTCAGAGGACTGATCTTTTCCCCTTGCACATTAAACAGTACTAAAGTGCACCAAACATAACAGTAAATGCTCGAGTGTATTCTCTTTTTCTTTTTTGTTGGTAGCTGTTTATGATAAGACATCAGTAATGAGGCATTGTATCAAAATATTCTTCCAGGAAAGGAGGTCCTCTACTGCGATTTAGCCATATACCATTTCTTAAATGGGAGCTGCAGAAATAACAATATTTTTAGAAATAACGATATATTTATATGCTTATTTAAGCCTTTTAAAAAATGACCATGGAAACCCCCCGCCCCAACAGAAGGTTCCCCAAGCCTTAAGAAACAGAATAATTTCATTTTTAGGGAGATAAAAATAGTAACGATAATTACTTAATGGATTTGGCTTTTTCAGTTTTGGCCATATGTTTTCAAATTTCACAGTAACATTTAAGGGTAGCAATAGATTAATTTCTTCCAGTTGCTTAAATGCTGTATTAGATGCGTGGTTTATTAGCCAAGATAATAATATTATCCAAGAGAATAAACAACGTGGAGATATCCAAGTTAGAAGGGTTATTCATTTCTATCCCTCAGAACACTGGAAGTAGCTTTCTTTAAGAAGGGAGGAGTAGAAGATGGGTGCGGGGAACAACTTGTACTCTTAAGAACAAACAGAATTTAATCACTTCAATAGGCACATTAAAGGAAAAGTTCTGAAGGATAGTATCTGGATGTGAAGTAATTTTTTTCTCCCCTTTTTGACAGCTAACCTCTCCTGAAACATGGCGCAGTGACAATCAGTGACAGAAAAGTGACAACAGGTTTGTTCATTTTATCATTGCTTTTAAATATGTGTTAGGATGGTTTGAGACACAACTGTGGTTAGAACACAGGTGAAACTGCAGACTTGTATCACTAGTGTATTTCAGGGTGGATTCAGACAACTATTTGCAGTGGTTTTCATGGTCACTATGTGGACGAAATCCAGTGGAATTAAGTTGTGTGAAGGAACTCCACATGTAATGAGCTCCACTCTAAGAATGCTTTAGCAAGCTAGACATTTGCAGCATTTCCAAAGTTCATGGATTGCAGACTCCATTGCATGTTGGACCCTCCAGTAAATCTCTATTCAGGTACTTGGTGCAACAAGTTATACCAAGTACCTTTATTTAAAATAGTTATACCCTGATACTCCAGTGCAGTACTTCTTGGGGCGGATTACAAAAATTCAAGATTCATAAAAGCAGCTTGTCTCCTGGGACAATAAAAGTGCTCTGCAACTCAAAGAGAAAGCAGCCTTTAGTCAGCTGCCAACAGGACAATTGTATGGGAACATGCAGCTGTCTTTGGGGAAAGTGATTTGTTACTGAGAGGTAACAAATGGTCTGGGATTTATCTAATGGGTTACAAAATGATGGGAGATGGATAGGATATTAGATGCTAGGGAGGGGTACGCTACAAAAGAATCATCCTGAGGGCTAAGATTTATTTTATTTATTTTTATTTTTTATTAAAACATGTTTATACCGCCCAAAACTTACGTCTGTGGGTGGTTTACAACAGAATAAAAACAAAGTAAAACATTCGTTAAGACAAGAATAAGGAGGTGGGGACACACATATCAAGATGCTGGGAAGAGAATTGGAAGGGACTGTCTTTGGGACCTATTGAAAACAGGATTAAAATCTAGATATTGGTTATCTATCCTGGTTAAATGCAGGTTAATTGCAGCAGTTTGACCAGGATTGCCCTGAAATTTTGAGTTAACGCAATCAGCACACAGGGCTCAGTAATCCTGATTAACCAGGATCCTTGTGATTGTGTGAACCCAGCCCTAATAAGTAAGTTTGAACAGTCTTTAATGAGCACTGTATGTGCACTCTATGCATTTTTAAAAAAACAACAAAAACAATAGATGTTGCACTTTTGTATGTTTTCATTTGACTTAATTTTTGTACTCTCTCAGCTGCTCTTGTTTTGTTCTGTATTTTAATGTATTTAGTTTTTAACCTACATTTGCTGCTCTAGGAGTCTGTTGCTTGAAGAGTAGGTTAAAATTTTTCTAAATAAATATGCAAATTGGCCCCTCCATTTAAATACATAAATAAATGAAAACTGCACATGTATTCAGGAGCTTCATGCACTCATCGGAAAGCAAAGTAATAGTACATTGGTAAAATAATGATTGTGTGTATCCACCCATATTCACAATACAATAGAATATTGACTTGTGCTTCTCTGAGATACATTGCACTGCTGGAGGCAAAGTGCCACGTTGACAACCATCAGGGAAAAGGGGTAAGAGGACTCTAGAGTTACATGCCTCTTTTATTCTTCTGTCTGCACTTTAATCTAATCTCGGATTCAATTGATACTATTGATTACATTCCCTTCAAGCCCATATTCAGTGTGTGGTACTGTACTCAATGTGTGGTAAAATGTTATTCTTTTCATATGTGACTTGAGCATAAAAGGCGAAAGTATACAATTAATTTGCCAGCACTTTCTTTAAAATTGTATGCTGGATTTCTGTAAAACGCTGTATGTAGCAATATTCCAAGTAAATTATTGTTATTTACTATGATTTTTTTGCCTGCATATTTAAAGTCAACAATTATGTTTCCTTTTTATACTTAATGGCTTTGTACAATATTTTTAGAAACCTGGTCAATTCTTTCTTTATTGAGTCTGAACATCTGAGTTGCACGTAGCAGCCTTAAAATACACCAGTCACATATTTAGATTAGCTGCTTTTCTGACTCTGTGAAAGTATACATAAAGTTTAATATTTTAAAAAGCAAATTTGTGGAACAAACGTGAGGGGACTGGAAAGCCCTTGATTCTATTTCTCTATTAGCCTTATCAGGACACATTGGTGACCTATGACACCAGCATCTAGCTAATTCATACTCGTATGGGGTAAAAATGTGAAGACTGATAATGACTAGTATTCTTAGCATTAGCTATGGAAAGAATACACAAATTTTTCTAATGCTAGTACTGTACGTAAAGTTAAAGGCTTCTATGACTTAGTGTGCTAAGAAAGAAGAGAGTATAGTGATTAGTGGGTCATTATTTCTGATGTCAACAGCGGATGTCAACAATACAGTGGATGGGAACAATGGTATGGCAACAGTCAAATGAACACAATCACAAAACTGTTGCACAAGCACAAAATAGTTGGGATGTGGTGGAGGCAGTACAAGACTATTAGCTCTAGACTCATGCAAATGTGTGCTTCAGATGCATAATAGTAGCCTTATAGATGAAGATTGCAACTAGCAAGGAACTTACATGACCAACTTGCCTCACATAGAATGTTGGTATAAATGTGGCAGTTCAAACCGTTCTCGGTACTTTCAAAGCTCTGTGTCCTGTCCTAGATAAAGCAATATTTTTGACCTTGATTGGTTTAGTCATAACCTGAACATAAATAGATTTCGAAATAAATGAGAACACCATTAGATTTCTCAATATTTCCTTTGATGTGTCTGTCTGTCTCTCTGAACGTTCTTGCATAGTTTTCAGGCTTTTCAGTGAACAAGAAGGTATGCAAGGCTCTGTTTTTCAAACTGTTCAGGATTCCTAGTTGACAACCTCAGTATCTATTGGGAGATGTTCACAGCTGCATGGGGATCTAATCTTTGTGACATTTTTCTTAATGTGTGTGCATTTTAATTGGTTTATAGAATAGCAAGTGTTGAGTATATTCTCATGAGTGGTTGAAATAGTGAGTTTATCTCTTAACTCATTCACTATCTACACTGGAGATACATTGCACTCTTACAATTCTTATACTATTCAAGGTCTCCATTCTCAATGAACTTCATCCATTTTTCTTTTGATGTCTTTATCTTTGGTATTCTCTCTGAGGATATCAATGTTGTATACCATTGAAACTTATCTTTTATACCTAATTTTGCAAACCATTTCTTCAGTGCCCACTCTTCCTGCTCTTTGATACTGTAATGAAGCTAAATGTTTACGTTATTTCTTTAGTCTCAGTGTTTGAGGAGATTCACACATAACATCCTTCAGAAGTAATATCCTTTACTCACAAGCATCATCCAGAACATTTTTCTGGAACTGATTTTGTGAACAAATTTCTAGGATCTTGTTCACAGCTCATTTGGAACTATTTCAGTACCCACATAATGCTACCTAGTGCAGATGTCAGTATGACCGCTTACTTAAATTGTATAGCAGGGCTGCACAACTTTGGCCTCCCTGCAGATGTTGGATTACAATGTCCATCATCCCTGATTTCTGCCCACTGTCTGGGTATGATGGAAGTGTAGTCCAACAACAGCTGAAGGGCCGATGTTGTGTGCTCTGCAGCATAACCTTATGTTCATCCTATTCTGTCTCCTTGTTGTCTTTCCCATGACTTCCCATTGTAAACTTTTCAGTTTAGGAAGGTGACATGGGAAGTACCCACACTATGCCCTCATCCTCATGATGCTTCTTTTCAAACATTATTGGGTTAGTAGGGAATCAACAACACCTTGCATGCACCCCTTCCACCACATACCATATACTTTTTGGGATGTCTGCTCTATTTGGGGGTGCCTTCAGCCTCCATGGTTGTGACATAGGTCACAGCTGTAAAGGACCCCATTGGGTTCAAGCTTCTTTTCGCAACTGCCTCCCTTTGTCAAAGCTTGACATGACTTTGTTCTGTCTTTTTCTGCACATTGCCCTCCATCACTTTCTTCTCTTCTGCTTCTGTCTCTTTCTCCACCACTACCACCTCCTCAATGGCTTCCCACGTCTCTTTCTCTCTGATGATGATGATGATGATGATGATGATGATGATGGTGATGATGATTACTATTATTATTTATTCGATTTCTATACCGCCCTTCCAAAAATGGCTCAGGGCGGTTTACCCAGAGAAATAATAAATAAATAAGATGGATCCCTGTCTCCAAAGGGCTCACAATCTAAAAAGAAACATAAGATAGACACCAGCAACAGTCACTGGAGGTACTGTGCTGGGGGTGGATAGGGCCAGTTACTTCCCCCCTGCTCATTGAAGAGAATCAACACATTAAAAGGTGCCTCTTTGCCAAAGTAGCAGGGTTAGGGTTATGCTCTTCCTCTCTCTTTCCTTTTTCTTTCTTTAAATTTCTTACTGACTGCTGACTTGCCATGCCCCCATCTGACCCCTGGTGGTTCCCATCCTGGCTAGCAATCTTGTAGTGCCTATTGGTGGTGTTCTTGCTGATGGCAAAAGGTGGTGTTCTTGCTGATGGCAATAGTGCCTATTGGTGGTGTTCTTGCTGATGGCAAAAGGTGGCTATCGATGAGTCACCATCAACCCCTGATTTCAGGTCACAATAATCTCTAACATTTGACAGAGTGTATATTGTACATGATATGGTAGCAAGCAAGCCGAACAAATGTGTAGTGTTTATAGAAAGACATATCTACAAAATACTTTGTGAAATATAAACTTCAAAATACATGTTCAAGGAATTTCAGCTGAGATGGCATAATCTACATCTCATAATTTTAAAATTCAGTGCTTGTAGCAAAATTATGAGATACAGTTTCCAAATAAGACAAATGTTGTGTCAGCCAAGTAGGTACAGTTAGCTTCAAAGCTGAATATAAATTTCCTAGGTGAATTTGATGGTGGTTTTTCTCTCTACTGTCATGAGTATAATCTTAAACAATGTTGTTTGGAAGCTGTAGACCTGAATCTCCAGGAGCTTTCCCACACAAGGGCTTTACTCTGAATCTCCTCCGGAGGGAGTACGTTCTCACTACTTTCCTTGCAGTAAATTAGCATTTCCTTGTTATCCAAGGATCATGCAATCCTTGGAGTGCCCGACCAAAGCTGCCGCTTGTCTGGACGGCTGATCCGGCTGCCCAGCTATGAGTGACTGCTTGTGTGCTGGTAGAGAGGGCTAAGCCCACTCTCCCCACCGAACCCCATGAGGATCTACACATTGATCGTGTGTAGAGCCTCATCATGTCGGGAAACCTTCTGAAGACCAGTGTGTAACAACTGTTGTAACCTTAAAATTTCAAACATGAAGAAAACTTGTTCAACCTTAGCGTTGTCTGGGCTCTCTATAACACTACCTCAGATACCTTTTAGCATACCTGCGGTTTTCAGCTGCCATCCTAATTTGGTGTCATGAACAAGAGCTGGGAGAGGTTGGTTAAGAGTCCAGCAAGCATGGATGCAGGGGATGCCTTAACTTCCCCTAAAGAAGAATTATATGCCACTTCTTATGCCACCATATGTTGGTGCCCCATGGCTGGAGGGGACAACCAGGAGAGAGGCAAGGGCCTGGGCACCAGAACAGAAGGCAACAGTGGAGCCTGAGCACTATCAAGGAAGCCTATCAAAGCATCCCTCCCAAATGGTATCAGCTGGCAAAAGAACTAGTGTGAGAAATGATGAACACAGTAGTTAATACAGAGAGCTTTAGTCCCTGGGCTGCACCTATTGTGTTACTCAAAAAGAAAGATGGGATGCTGTGCTTTTGTGTGGATTATTGGAGGCTGAACTTGTTGACACATTTGGATGTGTACTTGCTGCCCAGAGTGGTGGATGCTCTAGGGTTTCTGCACTCTGCTAGGGGTTTTCTATGTTAGATCTTGCAAGCGAGTACTGGCAAATCCCAATGGCATCAGAAGATCAAGAGGAGATTGCATGAGTATTTATGAGCTTCTTTGGATGCCCTTCAGCTTAGTTACTGCTTCTGCCACCTTTTCTAGAATGATGGAGGAATATGTAGGGGAACATTATGAATCTGTAAGTTTTGTTTCTTTGTTTTTTTAATGAAATAGTAATAGTATTTTTTAAAGCTGTTCAGTTTAGTTTATTGCAATTATAGATCAGCACAATTTTTAAAACCAATTTTTAATTTTATTTTCAATAATTTTTTTCAACAAAATTTTATTTTCAACAGAGTTTTTACAATGTGTAAAAACTGCAGCAATGAAAAAGAACAAACAAGAAAAACTCAAATATAAGCCAGGAATTAAGAGCCATTTGAGGTTATACTTAAGTCCAGTGTTAAAAAGATATTGTCAGTTGCTGAGCATGCAGGTGCAACTTGATAGGAGACAACTGAAAATAAAATTCAAGAAAGAACATCATTCCAAAATTTGATTTGAGTGGATGGAGGGTTACAAACTGACCATCCCTTTTTGACATTTTCAATAAATGGAAACCATATGCCCCCAAACCTGTTTTGTTACTCTTCTAGCTGACCTGATTTGATGGGTTAGCATTTGGATAATTCAATCTTCCCGGCCCCGTTGAACCAATTTTCAGTGGATAGACCCTTTGAGGATTTCCAGTGTTTAGCTACCTCTATCTTGGCTGTTGCTAACAACAGAGTTGTTAGATCTTTATGAGGTATATCTTTGTGAGTACTTTTGTAAATTGATACAAGTGCTAACATTGGATCAGGCTGAAGATTGAATTGGACTATTTCAGAGCTTATATGAAAAATTTGCTGCCAGTTGCCTTTTACATATGGGCAACACCACCATAAATGAAGGAGAGTACCTCTGTTTTTACGTTCCCATCAACAAAATGGGGACGATGTTTTATTGATATAGTGCATTTTGATTGAGTAAGATGACATCTGTGTACAACCTTTAATGTTGCCTCCCTTATCTGGGCAGATGTGGTTCTAAGTGGTTGCTTCAGCCAAATTGCTTCCCATTCAGTATCTTCAAGAGAGGTTCCTAAATCAGTTTCCCATGTTGCTTTTAGCCCTCTCAAGGAACCAAAGGATTTGGAAATGAGAGTAATGTATATAAGCAAGGCTACCAGTCTTGCTTTGTTAACTGGTGAAACACATAAATTTGACAGTAAAAGATCTAGTAGCCTCTCTTTTCTATAGAAACTTGGATGCAAAGTACCGGATTTGAATTTTCTTAATCCAAGTAGCTTGGTTGCCAATCAGAATAGTATCAAGTTTAGCCTCTGATACTGGTTTTCCTCTTTCAATAATGTCCTTGGGTCTGTAAATCCCTTTTGACTCCCACTTCTCATATTGTTGATATTTGCTTGGGTCTGCAAACACAGGACAATCTAAAATAGGAAAGTGTGGTGAAATAGGTGGTGCCAATTTCTTAGCCCAGGGATGTCATATTCTCAGTGTGGTGGCCAAGAAAGTGTTACTCAAGACTGTAATTTAGCTTCAGTGACCTGTAAAGGGAAGAGCTCAAATTGTTTGAGCTCCTGTGGAAAGCTCAATAGAAATCCATGGGATCACCTGATCATTTTGAATGATATGAATGAATGTCTTCATTTGGGAGGCATCAAAATAAAGCTTACGTTTGGGGACCTCAAATCTCCCCTTTTTTGGGTACCTGTAACTTTTTGCTTATTCATGCTCACTTATGATTATTGAAAATAATAATAAATATAAAAAACCTTCAAGTGTTGCCTGCCACCTTTTAAACTACTTGGGATGAATCCCAATCAGTAATGTTTGAAAAATAAAAAGAAATTTGGGCAGAACTAAAAATTTTATGGCTGATATTCTTCCTAACCAGAAGAGTCTAATTTTAAATATCCTTTTTGATTTGTTGAAAAGAAGGTCTGTGTTTCTTTTCTTTAATTGCTTTAGAACCTTTGAAATAATCACCCCTATATATTTGAAGCTTGAATTGTAAGCTTAATTTAGACATTTGCTGCTATTTCCTTTGTTCTTCTATACAAATGTTGATGAATTTTGAGAAATTTTGCAGAGCGTTTGAAACATCTGGATATAGTATGTAGTTGGCTGGTTCAGAGAGGATTGAAGATTAAACCTGCAAAAGGCTTTCTTTTCAAAGAGGAAGTGCAGTATTTAGGGCACATAGTATCATCAGCGGGGGTGTCAGGGCAGTCAAAGTCAGGGCAGTCAAAGAATGGCAAACTTGGTAAACTGTGTGGCAAGTGAGACAATGAGGCTATTCACACATACAGTAGAAACTGAGCTAAGGGAGCCCAGCCTGGTTCCTACTGCATGTGTGAACTGGTGAGAGCTGCGCAGCTTCTAATGGCAAGCCCTCTTAATCCCCCCCAAACAATGTTAGCGGAGCAAATGCTCTGCTAACCCTGTTTATCTGGTCATTTGTCGCCATGGTTTTGCGCTGCACCGACTCACAAGGAAACCCCCAACCAGGATGCTACAACAAGCCTCCTTACATCGGGAGGCTCCCCAGAATTCTGGGACTTCTGAGGGCCAGGAGGCCCCTGATCCCCACTGTTCCTACCAGCTCTGTGACAGAGCTAGTAATCTTTTGGGTGGCCGATCCGGCCGCCTAGGGTGAGCTGCATATTCGTGTGCGGGGAGAGTGGGTCAAGCTCACTCTCCCTGCAAACCCCCTGCAGGCTTTCCACAATGCTTGTGTGGAGAGCCTCAATGTATAGGATTCGGCAGTTGTTACTGGAAATTTATTTAAAACATCTTCAAGCAGGTAAGACCATTAGATGATCTTCTGCTGGAAGTGAAAAATGAAAAATTTGATCAGACCGCTCAGTGGATTGTAGAGTGTCAGGAAGCTTTTAAGAAAATAAAAGCAGAATTGACTTCTGCCCCAATTTTGGCTTATCCTGTTTATCAGTTGTTGTTGTTTATCAGTTGTTGTTGTTATTTATTACATTTATAAACCGCCCCATCCAGAGGCTCTGGGCAGTGTACAACAACTTTTAAAAGACATTAAAAAACACAATTGAAAACATAGTGCTAAAAATAATTAAAACCATTTAATACTAATTAAAGTACCTTTAAAAAACAACAACATTTGCCATTCACATTGTATACTGGCACCAGTTTTGAAGGGCTTGGAATTGTATTGGCACAGGAACAGGAAGGGAGGGAACAAATAATTGCTTATGCCAGCCAGAACCTAAAGCAAACTGAGAGAAATATGGAGAATTATAGTTATTGTATTTACTCAAATTGATGATTACTCTGGATTTTTTTTTTTTTAAAAACACCTTTAAAAGTAGAGGTTAAATACAGGATATACTTGCCTTTAGTCAAAAGGAACAGCATTCTGAGACGACGGCTTGATTTCTAATATAAAAAAACTTGGGGGGAAACTAGCCGTGGATTCAGGTAAATATAATATTTACTAGAACTATTGGCCCTGTATGGAACCATTGGCCCTGTATGGGTAGTTAATGAGAAATTCATGAATTATTTGATAGGAGTGCCCCTTCTCTGGGATCAGCAAAATTGGGAACACTAGAGCAATGTTGGGTGTCTTGCTTGGCAAACTTTAATTTCATTATAAGGTTTAAATCTGGAAAACAGTGTAAATGCAGATGCCCTGTCTCTGGGACCACTTCAGAAAGAGAAGGCAGATGTGGATGAGGATGTGCAGGTGCCTGATTAGGTGCATGTGTCCACCAAATATGTGAGGACATGTTGGAACAAAGATTAAGGTGAAGAAGTTGTGGCCATGCCTCAGGTGCTAGACATGGAGAATGAAGGATAATATTGAGCAAACATACCAAATTGGGGGAAAAATATTTCATGGATGGAAAGATGGCTAACCTTGAAGAAAGGTGGAAGAGAACAGAATAGGAGACACCTAAATAAAGAAAAAGTACGTTTACTGAAACAACAGTAGAAGTTACAGGTGCAAAAAGTGCAATTTGTTCATGTAATTATCCACCCAAATACTGCTGAAAGCGTATATCAGATAGTGCTTCCATCAGAGGTCATTTCTCTTTTATTGGAACACTAGCTTTAAGTACCCCGTGTTGCTCAGGCTTATGGTGAGTTTCTCTTTGTTATTGCATCCATATCTGTTGTGGATATACCCATTGTATATTTATCTGTGTGAGCTGGCTGTCGGGGTTCCCAGGTACCCTACGTTACTTGTAGGATCCTAGGAAGTCACTGTGCAAAGTTTGGTGCTGATAGCTCAAAGGGTGTGGGAATGTATAGGGAACAGATCAAGGGCTGCTCAACTTCAGCCCTCCAGCTGGACTACACTTTTTGGACTACACTTCTCCTAATTCCCAGCCACAGTGGCCAATAGCCAGGGATTATGGGAGTTGTAGGCTAACATCTGTTGGAGGGCCAAAGTTGAGCAGCCCTGAGATAGACAAACAGATATTCAATCATATATGTATTCTATATATACAAATAATGACGAGTCTGGGCACTGGGGAATGGAAAGGTGGAAGCTATTTTGAGGCTTGGTTCTATTGGCCAGATCTTCAAGGAGATGTTAAGAACTGGATTAGTATATGTCAGATGTGCACCTTGAAGAAAAATATTTCACAGAATATCACTCACTTTGCTTTTGCTGTAACTGTGAGGAATGCAGTGCTCAGGTGACTAAAGGTTAAGTGTGCCGTCAAGTCAATTCGACTCCTGGCACACACAGGGTCCTGTGGTTTTCTCTGGAAGAACACAGGAGGGGTTTACCATTGCCTCCTCCTTTACAGTATAAGATGATGCTTTTCAGCATGTTCCTATATTGCTGCTGCCCGCTATAGTACCAGTGGGGATTCAAACCGACAACCTTCTGCTTGTTAGTCAAGCATTTCCCTGCTGTGCCACTTAAGGTGACTACTTGAGTGTTTATTGAAAATTATTGTGCAGGTTTTTGGATATCCAGAAAAAGTGTTGACTGGCAGAGGAATAGCATTTTAGTCTTTTTAGAAATTGTGCCAGTTCTATGGGATGAAGAAGTTATCACCCACAATGAAATGGGACGTCAGAGGATGAATTAGACAATATTGAACCTATTGAGACAGTTAACAGAGAAAGAAAGAAAACACTGGTCAGAACACATAATTGAAGTAATATTACTTCATAGCAACACAATTAAGAGCTCTATTGGATTTGCACCAATGTATCAGATGTTTGGGAGAATTTGCCTGCTGATGTTGCTACTCTGGGAGAAAGGGGGGAAGGTGGATTTGGGAAGCAGTCCTGATAACTGGGTGAGATGCCATCATGGGAAGTTGTATAAGCAAGCAAGAGTGGACATAGACAGAGAACAGGAGAAACAAAAGCAAACCTATGATAAAGGGACAGAGCTACCAGAAATTAAAATAGGGGGTTGTGTTTTTTTTTTTAAAGGATAAATAAGTTGGAAGGTTACTGGGAGAAAAATATTTACAAAGTGATCAAAATTCCTTTTGACAGTTCTCCAGTTTTTGTAATAATGGACGCCTCTGGGAAACTAGTAAAACAGTTCATAAAAATAAGTTGAGACTATGTACAAGAGAAGAGTGGAGGGAGGCTGAGAGTCAGGATGACACTTTTGAAAAGAGAGGTAGAGAATCCTCAGAAGAACATCATGAGAGTGTGCTAAGTAGATGTGAGAAGATGGGGGTGATACCTCAGAGTTGGTGGGCAGATGTTATTCAGTGGACCACAATCGGTAGACTTCCTGGACAGGATATTGCTTGGTTAGTTCCAGTAAATAGTGGAATAGATTGGGAACTTGACCAGGGTTCTATTCAAAGTCCAGGGGAACAGCACATTTCTCACACAGCCCAAAACTCCACAAATGCATATAGAAAAATGTTAAAATGTACATTTAGTATGTTCCAGTTTGCTGCAATGTATTTTTGTGTTGGTGTTGGGACCAAATGTGGAAAATGTTTATTTTTGTTGTTCTTTTGAATGTAGATGTTTATGTTGTTCCTTTGACTGTAAATACAGTACAGTACCTGACGATGGGTGCTAGGCAACCATTGTCAATGGGGTGAATTGTTGGGAGAAGGCAGTTATGGTGGTTGGAGAAAGAAGAGAGAGAAGAGGAGGAAGGAAGAAGGGACAGAGAAGAAAGGAGAAAAGTCACTGTGTTGGGAAACCATCTGGAGACCAGCATGTGACAACTGTTATAAACCTTGACATTTCAATCTTAGCATTTTTTGACCCTTTATAACCCCTTCTCAGATATGTTTTAGTAAACCTGTGTCTTTCACCTTCTACAGTTACAGCAGCGCTTTAAAAAATGTCTGAATGGTGTTTTTATCCCATGTTGACTTCTGTAGCACTGTAAGATATAATTTGCAAATAACTCTAGTATGGAAAGCTGATCTTCTGAATTAGAAATCTGTAAGACAGCGTATTAGTAACCATTAGTAATGTAGGTTCTGCCCTTTAGAAGAAAAATAATAGACTTGCTAGAAAGATCATTATTAGCCTGTTAACCAGTAGCTTAGTATCCTCACATTGTGTTGTGGATATTTTAAATTTCCTAAATTGATAAAGAAAGCAGTTAGCTATGTCAGGCCTTAACAAATTTTCTTTGCCTTTAGGAGCCAGCCCAAAAATTTAGGAGACAATGAACTATGGACAATGAACTAGGGTTGTGCCATTCCAAGGGTTCTGAGCTTGAAACAAAACTCCTTTCAAACAATGGGCCTGTTCTGAGCTTGGAATGGAAAAACGTTGTTCTGAGCTTGGAACACTTGAAAAATTAACTAAGTAACTAAGGGTGTGCATAAAACAGCTGGCCTGGTTTGGTTCAAGTCTGAACTGGACCCAGACCAGTTTGGCCCTGCACTCCCCTTGGACTCCCCTGGTTTAGTTTTGGGGGTGTGTGGTTTGCAAACTTTCTTTTAATTTTTTTTTGGTACTTACTCCCTCCGGGGGGCTTCTCCAAGGCTGTGGGGGGTCTCCAGAGGTCCCCCCTCTCCCTGCGGGTCTCCATTATGCCTCAAATCACCCTATTCGGGCTGTCTTTGGCTCGTTCCAGACCTCACCCCGTCGCTGTGGCCATTTGTGAGGCTGCTTTGCATGCCCGATGGGCCTCTGTGTAGCCTGGGTCATGTAGCTGAACTACAGCTGCCTTGCCAGAACATGAAGTATGCAGGCCTGGTTTGACCTCCTCGAGCCAGACTTCTCATTCAATCCTTCCAGGACAGGATATTAAAACTTCCTGTCTGAACACAGGCTTTGTCTCGGTTTCAAAGTCTCCTTAATTCTAGATTTTGTGGTTTCTGATCTTGGTTCCTGCTTGAAATCTGGCTTCAGCTCTGGTTTTTGGCTTATCTTCTGCTCCTGGTTCTCGTTGTCTCTCTGACTTTGACCCTTGCCTCCAATTTTGACTCCCACCATTATTTCTGACCACAGTTCTTGGTTGACATATTTCTTCTGGTCCTCATGAGCCCTTCTGGTCTTGACTTTGGGCTCTGATCTGCCCTCTGGTGGCTGTCCATGACCCAGCACAGACAATAATTTGAGACATGTTTCAGAACATTCAGTTTCAAAGGCAAAGCAATTTAAATAAATGCAAGCTGCAATTCACTTTAATAAATAAATTAATATAAAATAATGCTTGTCTTAGGCTCAGAGCCATGATAGCTAGAGTTTTGTTTAAATGTTCAGAGGCAGTATAATTCTGATTACGAGCTGTTGGGGACAAATCAGGGGAGGAGGGTCATATTCATACCTTGCTTGTAAACTTCTTTATGGCATCAAATTGACCATTGTTGGGAATGAAGTATATAGCTCAATGGACCAGTTAGGTTGGTCCAGCAAGCAAATCTTACAAACTTAGTTTGGATTATTAAAGTGACCCTTCAAGAAAATGATTGGGCCCACATAAGTTAATTTTTGAAATTTAGCACAGTAACCTCTTGCTCTTGCATTTAGAATGCGAGGACAATGATTTATCAGATTATTTCCTGGTTAAACTTGGTTAGCTATTATATGTTAAAATTCTAAAACAAAACAGGTCTACATCAACCATAAATAAACATAACTCAGAACTTTGCCAGAGTAGTCATAGAAACATGCATACCATTTACTGAACAAGAATGTCTAGACTTATAGACTACATGTTTCTCATAGCCATCTGCTTGACAAGAATACTTTTTTCTGATAATGTAGTAATTCCTGGACAATTAATCTATTTATATTTTAACTTCTGAATCCTTGAACATAATGTGTAAGGGCAGGTGATATCATGTAAAACAGTAATACGTTGTTTAAATTTAGATATGTTAAAAGTCTTCTACATTGTGAAGAGATTCCCCGGTTGAGCCATGGCCACAGAATACTTGAATAAACAGAGACGTCTCTCATGTTTACAGAAGATGCCTTTGGAAGAAATGTAACACCAATAATCTAGTCATGGTTCCCTTTTATGCAAAGAGCTGCAGGCACTCATTAGCTAAGCACATGCCTATGATAGTGCAGGAACATGGTTGTGTGAATCAGGTTGTACATGGATACACCTGCAGTGATTCCTATTGATGTGTGCACCAGTTATTTTGGAAATGGTGGCTTGTCTTTGTGTACAGCTGATTAAAACAAAATCTATCCTTGTGATTATGACTCCACAGCTGCTGGTGTGCAAAATATTCTGTGTTAACTGTCTCTTAGGCTCTGTTGGGTTTGTCAGACTTTTAGAGGAGGAGAGAGATGTAAATGTTTGGAACCAAGAACCTCAGCTATATGTGACTTGCTTATTTACTTGTTATGCTATAGGGGGCATTCCTGGCAATCCTGACATTTCACCTGCACCTTTTTCTTCTTTGGCAGTAGAAAAGTTCTTTATTCAGATATCTTTGATAATATAGTTTGTATTTCTATCTCAGAAAGAACTGCTTCCATAGAAAGTTCAAGAAGTAAATATTATAATCAATGAAGCATCATAAATAACTTTTATGTCTAAATCAGGCGATTAAAAGCTTTTTTTAAGTTTTAAGTAGATAGGGGAATAAAATAGCTGCATATTTCATAAAGTGGTATACTATTACTGCCTGCTGTGCCCTTGAATTATGCCAGCTTTTTACACTTGTGAAGTAAAAAGCGGATTAGAACTGTGATCAATGTATTATCCTATATTTCTTATTGTTCGTTATATTTCCTTTTTGAGAATCTTTGTAATCTAAATGGTTACTAATGACATAATTACAACTGTTTGTCACCACCATAATGTGTGATTTCCTATCTCCTCGTGAAGATGTAAGTTAGATAGAGGAGGAGTTTTGGCAGAAAGACAAAATGCAGTGATTTATTAAAGACCAGATGTGGTTGTTAAAAGCTTTTTTATACAGAAAGACTTAATTGAGTGATGTGAAATAAGAATGAAATATCTGAACATTAAAGTCAGTGGCTCTTGGTGTGAGTGACACAGTTTCTCATAGGAATATGCCAAACTGGTTGTTTTGAACATAAATCTATATTCAAGAATAAATTCAAATGGTATAAGAAATCAATAAAGAAGTCATACATACATAGTTGAGGTCTATAGGACAGTGCATGCTTTTCCTTCTTATGTCCTGAAACATCATATGATGAGAGGGAACCAGTGTGGTGCAGTGACTACAGTGTTGAATTTCGATGTAGGAAACCCAGGTTCAAACTGCAGCTCACTGGGAGCCCTTGATCAAGTTGCTGTCTCTTCAGCCTGATATACCTTTCAAATTGTTGAGAAGGTAGAATGAAGATAATCCCATGCAAGCCGCCCTGAACTCTTTGGTGGAAATGTGCAATAAAAATGTGACAAAACGAATAAATTGAAGGTTCTCTTATAGTGTTCTTGGCTTTCTGTCACTATAGATGGGGAATATACAGAAAAGGATGAGATTTATTTATTTTTTTAAAAAAATACAATTTGGAGTAATATTTTCAGTAAATTGTGGAAACATTTGGTTTTTATTTCCTTGAATGTTTTTCCCATGTAACTTTTCAAACTTCTTGTTCAGCTACTTAAAAAAAAATTATATGTGAAATTTTGTATTTTATAAACATTGTTCCCAGTTCCCTCTCCTGCCCCCTGTGCTTCCTGAGCTCAACCTTTCTTCCCCAAGCCAGCCTTTGCGTGCTGCACTGGTTGGGGAGCTAAGAAAAGAAAGGAGAGATAGAGGGAAAGAGAAAGAGGGAGAAGAAGATAGAAGCAGAAGGGGGGGGAGGTGAAGGAATACACACCTTTGCAACATGCGATGTGGGTAAATCAAAAGGATTCTTATTCTAAGAATAAGTCAAGGAAATTGTCCCAGATCTCTGACAATTTGGATCTTAACAGAATGCTAGTGGGCTTGGAGCCTGGCTGAGTTTACATGGAGGTGATGATTGTATTGAAGAGTGCCTTCAAATGAGGGGTGGACATTGTTACGTTGCCTGCAGGAGCTTGAAAAGTGGCCACCAGATTAATGCTCACTGCCCATGTGTTGTTTCATATAACTTTCACTTCCATGTAATCCCATCTTCATGAACACTGCCCATGAATTGTTTCATGTTACTGTCACTTCCATGTAATCCCATCTGCATGAGCCACCAGCGACTATTAACACTTCCACAAAATTGCCTGAAGTTAAGGTTGGACTCACAACCACATTCCACCTCCACAAGGGCTGTGGACTTACGTGCCCATTAGGATGGTCCACCCAAGAAGCTTATTGGATCCAATAGGATTCCGAGAAGCCTTAGAGGGATTTAGTGTTGGCTCTGCTGGTGACCCTATCGACATTCTGGTGGAGAATTGGAATAATGAATTCACCAGGGCAGTGGACATGATCTCTCCTAAGCATCCTCTCTGACCTGCTTTGAAACTGGACCCTTGAACTTCAGGGGCTGAAGTGGCTGGCGAGGTAGACGACTATAGTGCAAGTTGAGAAAGACTCAACTTAATCCAACAGATTATTACAAAGAGCGCATTTGAAGATCTATGCTCAGGTGATACGTGTGGCAAAGAAGTAATTCTTTTCCTCCCGTATCGTGTCTACAACTTCACATCTGGCGGAGCTGTTCAGGGTTGTGAAGGGGCTAATGTGTGCCCCTTCCCCCTTGAATCAGTACTTGGAACCAACAATTACTCACTTTGACCTATTTAATGAGTTTTCTGTGGGGAAAATCTCTCGTATTCGGGCCAACTTAGATTCAGACTCCACAATTGTTACAGAGTCTGATGCCGAAGTGTCCAGCAGATCCTCTTTTGTGATGACCCTGGGTCAATTTCAATTTGTGGGTCAATTTCAATTTGTGACTCCTGAGGATGTAGACAAGTTGCTTGGAATGGTGCGGCCTACCACCTGTCCTCTTGATCCTTGCCCGACATGGCTTATACTGTCTGGCAGGGAGGCTGTTGTAGAGCTTCTATGAGGGAGAAAATGCTTCTCTGAGGGAGGGCAAGATACCTCCTTGTCTTAAGGAGGCAATTATTAGCCTGCTTCTGAAGAAACCTGCCTTGGATCCCTCAGAGTTAAGCAACTACAGGCCTGTCTCCAACTTTTCATGGCTGGGCAAGGTGATTGAGAAGGCGGTGGCCTCCCAGCTCCAGACAGTCTTGGAGGAAACTGATTATCTAGACCCATTTCAAACTGGCTTTCAGGCGGGCTATGGGGTGAAGACTGCCTTGTTCGGCCTGATGGATGATCACCAATTGGGAACTGACAGAGGGAGTGTGATTCTGTTGGTCCTTTTGGATCTCTCGGTGGTTTCCGATACTATTGACCATAGTATCCTTCTGGAGCATCTGAGGGGGTTGGAAGTGGGAGGCACTGCTTTGCAGTGGTTCCGCTCCAACTCACGGGAAGATTCCAGATGATGTCCCTTGGGGATGGATGTTCTTCAAATTCTGAACTTTTGTATGGTGTCCCTCAGGGCTCCATATTGTCTCCAATGTTGTTTAACATCTACATGAAACCTCTGGAAGAGATCATCAGATTTGGCACAGATGTTATCAATATGCTGATGACACCCAAATCTATTTCTACATGTCAACATCATCGGGAAAGGGCATAACCTCCCTAAATGCCTGCCTGGAGGCAGTAATGGGTTGGGTGAGGAATAACAAACTGAGGCTGGATCCAGATAAGAGGGAGGTATTTATTGTGCTGGGTCGGAACTCGGGGGATGATTTTGATCTGCTGGTTCTGGATGGGGTCACGCTCCCCCAGAAGGAAGAGATACACAGCCTGGGGATGCTTCTGGATCCAAACCTCTCTCTGGTGTCCCAAGTTTAGGTGGTGGCCAGAGGTTCCTTTTATTAGCTTCGTCTGATACGCCAGCTGCTTCCGTTTCCTGAGATGAATGACCTCAAAACGGTGGTGCATATGCTGGTAACCTCTAGGATGGATTACTGCAATGTGCTCTATGTGGGGCTGCCTTTGTACGTAGTCCAGAAACTGCAGTCATCCGGAAACTTCAGGAGAGACCATGTTACACCTGTGTTGAAAGAACTACACTGGTTGACGATAATTTTCCAGGCAAAATACAAGGTGCTGGTTATAACCTATAAAGCCCTAAACAGCTTAGGCCCTGGGTATTTAAGAGAACATCTTCACCACAAGCCCCACTACCTGTTAAGATTATCTGGAGAAGTTTGTCTGCGGTTGCCGCAAAGTCATTTGGCAGCTACTTGGGAACGTTGCCAGAGAAAAATATGATAAATAAACAAATTCTCTGTTGCTGCCCCTGGACTTTGGAATGCGCTCCCTGTTGAAATAAACAACAGCACTCCCCGCACTCCCTGTTCTGTCAGAGACCACTCTGAGCCATTTTTTTTGAAGGGTGGTATAGAAATCGAATAAAACAAACAAACAAACAAACAAACAAACAAACAAACAAACAAACAAACTATTTCTCTAGTAGCTGCTGGGCCCTGTCACAATATGTGCACTGATTCGGAGGGTCAGTTCGGGCACCTTTGTATGTTGACCATGGTGACCATGTAAATGGCTGCCACACATGCACAGAGGCCATGTGTGTGCCTCTACTGCAGCCGCTGCATGAGGGGTGCTGGAAAGTGCAGTGCCACAGCAGGAAGCTGCAGTGAGTGGTGGAGCAGCAGGTACAAGCCTGCTCTCTTCACTCTTAAAGGTGCCTGAACTGACCCTTTGAATTGGATCTCTAGCCCTGTCTGACCATCAGTTACCTGAAAATCTACTGGCTGCTTAGAGCAGTTGGACCATAGTATGACCTCAACAGTATGAAGATGTGTATGCAGTGACTGTCATCCCTAGTAAGCTTTTGGCCATGTGCCAGGAAGAAGCATTCCTGCACTGACCACTCCCTTAACTTTGCAGGGCTGATCACTCAAGGGTGGTGTGTGTGTGTGTGTGTGTGTGTGTGTGTGTGTGTGTGTGTGATTTTCTCTCATCTCTCCTTTCCCCATAAATGCCATGAACCACCCAAAACTTATCCCTGGGGATCATGCAGACTTCAGGGATATGTTTTGTGTAGCACATGGCAGTTCCAGTAGTAAGAAAGATCAGTAAAAAATCACCCCCTCCCCCTACCAGTGCAGTCAGCTCTGTGGAGCCTGGGAAGCCATGTGCTGCATGGACACTTTTCCCCGGTGCACAACCACACAATTAATGAGCTGGTTTACTTCTTGGCAAGTTGGATTACTTCTTTAAGGTTAAATGAACTTTTATGTAACACTGGCGAAATGACCTGGGACTACTTTTGGACTTGTGTGTTTGTCACTCAGTTTGAGTGTCAATTTGTTTGTGTCAGTTTCCAGACCCGTCATGCTTTGGTCTGGATATAAAGGCTTGTGATAGGAATATGGTAAAACCAGATTTATTCAAGGATTATTGGGAAATGAAAAATAGTTAGGCAACATCATCAGGAGAAGGCATAACCTCCCTAAATGTCTGCCTGGAGGCAGTAATGGGCTGGTTGAGAGATAACAAGCTTTGGCTGAATCCAGATAAGATGGAGGTACTAATTGGGCGGGGTCAGAATTCGGGAAATGATTTTGATCTGCCTATTCTGGATGGGATCACACTTCCCCAGAAGGAACAGGTACACAGTCTGGGGATGCTTCTGGACACAAACCTCCCCCTAGTGTCCCAGGTTGAGGCAGTGGCCAGAGGTGCCTTTTATCAGCTTCGGCTGATACGCAGCTGTGTCTGTTTCTTTAAATAAATGACCTCAGAACAGTAGTACATTTGCTGGTCACCTCCAGACTCTCCAGACTTGATTACTGCAATTTGCTCTATGTGGGACTGCCTCTGTACGTAGTCTAGGAACTGCAGTTGTTCCTGAATGCAGCAGCCAGGTTGGTCTCTGGGTCATCTCGGAGACACCATACAACTCCTATCTTAAAAGATCTACACTGGTTGCCGATAAGTTTCTGGGCAGAGTACAAAGTTTTGGTTATAACCTATAAAGCCCTAAACAGCTTGGACCCTGGGTATTTAAGAGAATGCCTTCTTCGCTATGAACCACACCACCTATTGAGATCATCTGGAGAGGTTCGTCTGCAGTTGCCACTGGCTCGTCTGGTGGCTACTCAGGGACGAGCCTTCTCCTTTGCTGCCTCGAGGCTTTGGAACACACTTCCTGCTGAAATGAGAGCTTCCCCATCTCTTACAACTTTTAAAAAGGCAGTCAAGACACATTTGTTCACCCAGGCTTTTAATTTGATATTGTTTTGATTGTGTTTTTAATAGTTTTACCATTTTAAAATTTAAATTGTTGTAATGTTTTCACTTTTTTATTTGTCATTCTTACTGTTTTGTTGTAAACTGCCCAGAGACTTGCATTTTGGGCAGTATACACATGTGTTAAATACATTAAATAATAATAAATAAGTGATAAAAAGCAATACAAACTTGGCTAGCAGTATCAAGTAGAGACTCATGAAGAGACATTTTAGCTTAAAGGTCTGAATTGCAATTAAATCGGCTTAATGCTTGCCAGACAGAGTGGACCTAGAGTGCAGGTTAGATTTAGGAGGAAGTAGGGAGAGAGACTGAGAGATTATTAGTAATTAGCCGAAGCCACACAGAGCATCTGTGTGCTCTTTGGGGCTGGCAGTTACCTCTTCCCCCACACCTTCTGCCCCAGTCTCCACTTCCAGGCCCAGCCACCTCTCCTCCCCACTGTCACTTCTGCCCCCCTCCCCCCTTCTGCCCCCCTCTCCCCCTTCTGCCTCCACCGCTGCCACAGCAACCAATCCTCCTGGGTGCGCCTCAGCCAATCAGGCGTTTCAGCCGCCCAGCCAATCAGCTGGGCAGCCGGGACACACGTTCTAAAGGCACACCCAGGAGAAATAAATATATAGATACCTTCTTCCAATTCCGTTGGTGTGTCTGTCACACTTGCAGGATGGAGAATGCTGGAGTCTTCCTTCCCAGGGGCCAAGCAGAAGGACAGGGTAAAGGAGAGGCAAGCGTGCCACTCGCAAACCAGGGAACCAGGAAAGCAGCTGGTTCCAGGGAAAATCCAGGGGAGGTCAGTTCTCTAAGGTAACCAAGCATGGAATGACCTGGAATGATGGCTGTCAGTATCTGGCTACCTGGCAGGGAAGTTCACAGTATCAAACGGAGCTGCAGAGACAAGATACGGCTCGGACACAGTTCTTCTTTATCGGGCTTGGCTGCAAGCTGTCGACACGAAAGTTGACAAACGTTGCTTTCCAGCGGTGAATAGAAAGCTGGTGACATAATTTATTGTACAAGCCGAGAGCTCCCAGCTGGCAGGAATTCAAGGCTTATCAGCTCTCTGCAAGAGGCGTTTACACCTCCTGATAGTTTCTAGCTGTGTTCTGCGCCTTGTAATATGCCTCTGTTGTGGAGTCAGTGGAAGTTGCTTGCATAGCTCCTCTTCTGATTGGTCCGTCACGGTTTCTGCTGTCTCAGGTTGTTGTGTCTGCTGACAGCCGGGCTCTGCCCCTCAGACACCCCAGCATCAGCAGAAAAGTTGACAGCTTCCCCTTCCTCCTCGCTGTTTGAGATCGAGGGCGTGACAATGGCTGCGGTATATGGAATTGCTATAGCCAACACACATGCAGATGGTAGGTCCGATGAAGGAGCACACCAATGATTGGGGCTTGGGGTTGAAATGGGCAAAAACATGCCTTTGGGCCAAACAAGGGTCATCCCTCCTGGCTGCAGGGGATGACATCTGTGGTTAACAAAAGAATACATTGCTGTATGATTAAGTCATGGGTGTGTGCAATCTCGAGGAACAATAAAGTGAAGTGGTTTGAAAACTTAGCTCGTGCATCAGGAAGGCCTTCCAGGTGGGAAGACTGGAATATTTTTCACACTAATGAGCCTCTTCCCTTGTCCGCAAACCCGTTAATGCTATGATAGTGAGGTGGGAATGATATAGCTGTATCCGAGGTCCTTTTGAGGAGTTTAGTAATACTAATCCTTTGTGCGAGCGAAAAGAGAAGTTTGCCATATTTTGAGAAATATGCCCATCTTGTTAACTCTCGACTGCCCAGCCAGCATCCTTCACTGAATTTCAAAATAGAGAGGGGCATGGCATTACCCTTCAGTCGCATGTCATACTTGACCTAGGGTAAAGTTGCCCCATGTGCTAAGCAACTAACAGAGAGTTTGCCAAATATGGACATGTGGAGGGCTTGCAATCCCATGAGTCCAGGTTGCCAAGATGGAGACTGCAAGCCTGCAGTTCCAAACCATATAGAGGGGTGCTGCTTGTAGCCCCAAACAGGCTGTTCTAGTAACATCAATGGATTTAAAATCTTGAAAAATGTTTTCATTTGTCTGTTTCTCACACTAAATGTGGTTACACTATATCCTACACTATATCAGTTCTACCACAGAAATTGAAATGGCAATGTCCCCACCCCCTACCCCAGTAACTAATTATGGCAAAGTAGCCACAATTATATCGGATAACAAAAGGTCTGTTGGCATCTTTAGAAGTAAGTTTATTTTGGCATAAGTTTTCGTGGGCCATAACTCACATGCCATCTGATGTTACATCTGATGAAGTGGAATTTGCCAACAAAAGCATATGCCACAATAAATCGTTAGCCTTTAATGTGCCACAGGATTCATTTATCTAATATGGCTTACCTATTTTGAATTTGTCACAATTTGCTCTTTACAACTTATGTAATATGGAAAATGCTTTGCTGTCTTTTTCTGCCTTCTGAAATAGGCAATAGGCCATTATTGTTTTCATTTTTACAGGCCTAAGACCACACAATTAACTTGTTGCATTTATTCCATGATACTTAAGCTATATTTGGATCAAGGCCAATGAGTTCATGGCTGAACCCTGGTCTTTGTCCACTCAAGCACTCTTGACTCAAATTAAGATACTGTCAGTTAAGAGAGACTCCCCAGACTTTGTTTAGTTTAGTCCCGTATTTGCTAAGGTTGCTTGAAATGGCAATCAAGAAGCTATGAGTCTGTGCACACAAGCAGCCAAACCCAGGCTCGGGCAGCCCTGCCTGGGTTTGGTTGCTTGTGTGCAGAGCCAGGATCGTGAACAATTCTGGAGCTTCCTTCTCCCAGAAGCCTGTAAATTTACCCTAGACTTTGACCTGGGTTAAAGGGCATGAGCATGCCTTTTACCCCAGATTCGGGGTCTTGAATATGCTCGTGCTGCATGCAGCCTAAACATACACAGAATCGGGTGCCTAGTGTGCCAAACTTCCGGGGCAATCACCCAATGCACCCACAATCATTGAACGGTGCATTATGGCATTCCTGGAGGCCGGGAAAATGAGTCCCAGCTTCCCTAGATTCACACTGCATGGAGCAGTGCGGATCATGTGGGCGTGTGATGGTGCACCAAAGAGGACATTGCCGATTGCCTGGGGCAAAGGTAGGTCTATCTCTGCCTCCCCCACCGTCCTCCCTCCCTTCTCCAGTATTTTTCTCAGGAATAAAATTGAAGTGAGCTGACATTACATTTTTGTTTGGGTAATATGGAAACCACGTAGGATTGTTGAGAACACGTGGGGTATACTTTCTTTTTTGGCCCTTTCCCTACCCAGTTTACTGGCAGTGCTTAAATGTAAAAAGTAAATATTTACATGTCCCAAATGTTAATGTAAAATGTAAGTATTTCTAATGCCTCCACAATGCTAATTTCTATGTAATATATGCCCATCTTTAATTTTGTTTGTTACAAATGCTCATCATCTCCCTGAACAAGCAAATACTTACAAAAGAAATATTGTACCTTGGAAAATAACTGTTTCTGATGGTCAGAAACCCTGTGGAGCTTTGAAATCCTCCTCCTTGTTACATGATGATAGTGACTGACTTCTGGCTAAGGAATTGCTGGTTCAGTGAGAGGATCAGAATAACAGCACTCCAGACTAACTGCACTGGTACACCAGGGAAGGGGCAATTCCTGACAACCTCTCCTTCCCCAGGAAGCTCTGTGCCATCCAAAAATGTGTCCCTGTGGGCTGCATAGCCTTTGAGGACATATTTTTGGGTGGCACAGAATGTTTCTTGGGGAAGTGTAGATCATAAAATATCATCCCTGCCTTGGTGTGCTGGTGCAATTAGTCTGGAAGCACTGATATTCTGATCCTCTGATCATTGGCACTTCCTTGGTCAGGATGTCAGCCGGTATTTCTAGTATGAATCTCTACACAAGCTTCAGTCTAAAATTCAAAATTTCTGATTGGATTTCCATGATGCAAGGAGTTCCAATAATTAGGATAAAAATCACCTTCCTGAATCTACCTTCAAAGTCCTTTGGGGTTAAATCATCACTAATTTATTTATCACACATCTTCTTTCGTTTTTAGCTCATGCTTTGAATCTGGTGATGCACGTTGAATAGTTACCCTGTAGCTATGAACTGATTGAGTATAATTTGTATTCATTGTTAAATTTAGTAACTGCACTGAGATTTGAATTACGCTAATCAACTTTTCTTGTAATTTGTATAATTTACATACTGTACACACACCGCAAATGCAGGACTCTGATGCAAAACAAAGTTTAATTAGCGTAACAGGGTTACATCTGCTCCCCAAGTGATTGATTTCTGAATGTGCTTATGCCAGTCGCAAAGGGATCAAGGAATTGAACCATAATCGCTAAGGCCACAATCTATGAGGAAGTCCTCCTGCACTCACCACACTGGAACGAATAAGAGCCTGCAACCTACCATGCACAATTTCCATTCACTGGGGATTGAGCAGGAGCCCTTCCTATTGGATTGTGCCCTAAAACTGGAAACCTCCTTTCTTCCAACCCCCCTCCCCCCCAAAAAAACACCCTTCTTTGTTTTAATTTGGTTGAAGTATGAAAAAATACAGATTTTAACCATCAAGTAACTGATTTCTTTACATAGTAATTGTATTAAGTTATATTCTTTTTCATTAAATTTAGGAGATCTTTTTGAAAATCAGATGTATAATAATCATTTCCTTAGGATCACAGTGATAAAAGAAACAGAGGGCCAATTCTATGATAACAGATAAAAATTGTTAAAGAGGAACTTACACTAGGGAACTGTATTAATTAATCATTGATATTTCATGTGTGTCAGAGGTGATATGAAAGCACCTTTGCAGTCTTGAAAAAACATCCCTTTGGTTTAATATGCGGGGCAGGGAAGGGACCCTGTCAGATAAAACCTAAGTGTCGGAGGGTTAAAAGCCATGTCATTGCCAATATACCTTGTCTGTCCGTGCCAAAGGGCAGTATTGTAACTGTTTTGAAATGTAAAGTGGAAGGGCAAAACTGGGAGTGATACAGTGTTCAGGCTGTATATATGTGCATGTTGTAAAAATGGGTCCATACCACCAGTAAAGATTCTGTTGCTGCTTTTAAGAATGTTATGTTTGTCATCATCTTGAGTCATAAAGTGAGTGTGTAGATGTTAATGAAATACATTCAAGATATTACAGCTGGAACACAGGTAAATGTACGCCTCATTTTGTACCATTGAATGAGATGTGTTGTAGTAGGGGGTGTTCCAACTGCATAATGGTGACCTTCCAGAAATATCAAAATCTATACTCTTTGTGGCTATCTGGGACTCTCTTCATAGTAAGCATGGCTTGCAGGTAAAATCAAAGCAAAAATTCTATAGTTGGCACTGCTTCCTTTTGTTCTAGGTACAGAGACAGTTGGTTGAAAGGAAAATGGGATTAGAATAATTAAACCTGCTGAAATACATAGAGTTGTCTACTGATCCACATCACAAACAAAACAAGCAGTGGTGCGCATGGTTTCTTTCATTGCTGTTATTGGGAACAGGAAGGTGGGCACCCTGCCATCTGCCCAAACCAAGGCATATAAGACATATAAGCCCTAAACAGCTTAGGCCCTGGGTATTTAAGAGAACATTTTCATCACCATGAGCCCGATCGCCCATTGAAATCATCTGGAGAAGTTTGTCTGCAGTTGCCACCAGCTCATCTGATGGCTACACAGGGACGGGTCTTTTCTCTTGCCAGTCTGAGACACTGGAATGCACTCTCACTCTCACCTTCTCTGTCAACTTTTAGAAAATCTCTAAAGACACATTTATTCACCCAAGCTTTTTAAGTAGACTATTGGTTTTAAATTATTTTAAGGTTTTAATTTCTGTTTTATTTTGTTTTATATTGCTGGAAACTGCCCAGAAACAGAGGTTTGGGGTGGTGTATGAATATAATCAATCAATCAAAAAATAAAGGCAAGAAGTTCTGCCATTTGCCCATATCAAAGCAAGAAGTTGCACCTTCCCTGGAAACTGTCCACAACACTACAAGAAGACCCATGCCACTCTTTCATCAGTGTCTGTACTGTATATAATAAAGTTAATGCCTCAACCCTTTTAGGGTCGTATCTTAATTTAAAATATGTTTGCTAATTATATTTCAGTATCCAAACCTACCCTCCCCAGTTTATATCCATAATAAGCTTTTGTAAGCCACATACCTCATACATATGTCTGTCACACTGCATTATCTTTTACAAGTGTTACCATTAGGAGAGTTAGTGGCTGGCATGAGGATTAAAAATTGTGTGTGGAGAACTCTTCTTCTTGTGTACTTTGTGTAAAAATCACTTCCAGGGGTGATTTTTGGTGATCTGCAGATGCCTGTGTCCCCTGAAAATGGTTCTCTAATCCTAAGCAACATTATTTCAGGAGGCACAGACTGCATATATGGGCAGTATTACCTAAAATTCAAATATAATAAATCATATTATATCTAGTATTTTTCACATTAAACATAGTATGATTTGAAAATAACAAAAGATAGTGATAATTTTTTTGAAACCCAGTAACATTTTATATTAGGCCTCTTGAGCTATGGATCATGAATGTGATTCATGTGTTTCATATCATATATGCCATATGACTATATTTTCTACTTCAAGGGTTTTCAGCATTTAAATAATATATTTAATCCTGTGGAAAGCGTAATTTATATTTAAATCTACTTTTATGCTTTATTATTAAAATAAGGACATAGTGTTTGGACCTACATTTTTTTAATCCTTGACTATATTCTAATTATTTCTTTAATTTTACTAATAAAAACAGTACCATTTCTTCATTAGTAAATTGCAAGGATATCACGAATGAAAGATGGGTTTTGAAGGTGTCTTACCATATCTAATGAGAGTTTTAGTTTCAGATTTTCTAATTTCTTTCATTTGTACAGTTTTGTAAAAAAGATACTTTCTAGGTAAATTAATCCTTTCAAAGGAGCAAAATAAATTCCTTTTGGAAAGGGTTATTAGAGTCTTATTCTTTATAATCTTAAATACCACTTGTGTTAGGCTGAACAATGCATGGAGAAATTACACTATTTTAAAAGAAGAATGATTACCAACCAAAGCCAAGTATTTTACAATTAAATGATCATGGAAAAGAGAGTCTTCAAATGGGAGAAATGTGATATAGATTCCCATGACATGTCTGAAGTTTAAGTATTTTTTGTAAATTAGATTGTTCCTAGTTAAACAGGTGGTTTTGAAGGCTGGTTTCACTGTTGTTTTAATCATAGTTTAGTTACCATGGAGAAATATGCAAGTTAGCATTTATACACAGAAGTGAAATTTATGCTGCATAGATAATAGCCTAAATTTAGCATGACTTAAGTTTACCACTTCCTTTTAAAAAGAGAGAAAGAGAGAGAACAGGCAGTATGTGGCTTATTATTATTACACTATCAAGAAGGTAATTTCTTTAAAATATTTTAAATTTTTGTGGGCTATTATTTTTCCCTTTTGAAATTAATAGTGATATTGCTTTCAAACGTTTTGAGTGATTTAGTTTAATAAAGCGTATCATGTAATACAGATATTGATTGTGCTCAAGATGCTCTGATGTTCAGCAAAGCACTCCAGTGTCCTAATCCTTGTGCTACAGTATTAAAAGGGAGGCTGGTTTTCACTTAGGATGAAGATTACTGGATTTTGGCAGTGAAACTGTAGGAAAAGAAATGGCAAGAAAACCATGTTTGAGGGTTTTGACATGAACTATTCTGCTTGTCACAGGGCAATGTTTACCTTAATTCTACCAGGCATGTCTTATTATTCATTTCAGGAATTTACATCATGCTGATTGACCATAAGCTAAGCAATATTTTTCTATTCTGGTGTTTATTCTTCTGTACTGTGGTGCTAAAGGCAACTGTAAAGAAGCATCATTGTCACTTTGTTTAACTGCTACCACAAAGGTAGGGCTAAGTTTTCAAGGACAAATGTAGCAAAAGTATCATGATCCAACACGAGGTCCCCCAGCACGCAGAGAGCAGCAGATCCTTTTCAACACCAGCTGTTCTCACAGATATAGATTGCTGCAGTGAAATTTTTTTCATATAATTCAGGAAGCTCTAGAGAATTCTCCAAAACAACTGTGCCAACAAGGAAAATGTTGAATTTTTCATCAGCTTCCCAATGCAGAGTTAGTGGGCAATCCATTCATTCATGACCAGATGTTCAGTGTAGTAACACTCTGCAGTTAACTTGAACCTTGTGGCCTGTTTTCTGTTGGCTTGCAAGGACATTGGCAGCAAACTAACGCTGGAGAATTGTGGCCTGAAAAAGCGAGAGACTGAAGTGTGTGCCTGTGGCTTCCTGGTTGGTTTTCACCAGTACCCAGACAAGGTAGGAAGTGATGAAATAAATAAACAGCGCAGCAGCAGTCATCAGAGAAGCACTGGAGAAGACATAATTTTTGAATGACTGTAGTCTTAAAGGAATCATAGGGATTTTCCCCCAGTTCTTTGTGATTCAGAAGGAAAGATGATTGCTTCTAAATGCTTAGTTTGACATGCTTTAATCTGGTTATGTAAACTCTAACTTGGGGAAAAATTACTTTAATAGCACTTGGAAACCAGTAGGCTGCTAACGTGTCAAGGCTGTACTTGAGAGTATGTAATAAGACTAGGTGGTACTGTAAATGCAAAGAACCTTGTCTGAGCATAAAGCTGGGATATTCAGATACAGTTTAGAATTTCTCATTGCTGTAGATAAATGGTTTCCCTCATAAACATATATTTATGTCTCATGCCATTTTAGTAAATTGTGCTAGGCACTAGTACACTGAAAAAATAGTATTGAGTAGGAGTTTTGGAATAAACAGTGTGATTTTCTACTTTGAAAAGGATTCTTCCTTAGAATGATTAACTGTGTTTGATTCTGATTGTGCCAGCTGGCTAGAAAAAGGAAGGCAGGATTTGATAGCATTTAAGGTCCCCTCCCTTCTTTTAGATGTAGGGATCTTCCATTCATTCCTGCCTACATTGTTACAAAATAACTTAACTATTGATCTTTGAAGGAATTGATAGATGAGACTACTATTATGTTAGATTGCTATTACAATCTAATTTCCAGATGCTCCTTTCAGAGCAAAACAAAATTATTTTCAATAACATTTCATATCTTAAATGTTGCTTTTGTGACACAGTGTTTCTATTATAGGTATTTCTTAGAAAGAACGTATTTTCTTTTGCAAAGTATTGCTCATTCTCATAGGTACTGGAATAGTTTACAAAATTTCTATGTACTGTAGCTGCTTTTTTGCTTAAAATAGTGAGCCCTATTGGCCTTAGTTTGATTACTCAAGTGAGTAAAGAACTCATTCTTCTGGCTCAGATTGAGTGCGCCATATAAAATGGTGGTAATGGGACATTGAGCCAGTTCTGATCTTTCACAGAGCTGAGCCTTCCCAAGTAATTATATTTGTTTTGGCAGTGTTCTCTGGCTTTAATTTGTAAGGTTGCAATGAAACCCTCCCTTTGCATTTCCTGCTTGGGAAAGTAACCCTGTTGCACGTTGTAGTGAGATATCTAAATTCATCATTGCTCCACAGGCAAATCAGAGTTTGACCTGCCTATGTAATTAAAACTATTAAGGAATATATTATGGTCATCCTTTTGGTTGTATTTCTTCTTTAGTCTTAGAAACCAATTAACTCTTGTCTCCTTTTGTAGAAGAGGGAAGGCTCTGAAAATAATACTATTGTTGCCATTTATGCTAACTTGCTGATAGAAAAAATACAAGTTTACAGTAGCTGTGACATTAGTTACCTTTATTCAGCATGGTCCAGCTGCACTGAGCCCTCAGGAAGCCTTCACCATGCACACAGTTTGTTCTTGGGTGTGAAAGCAAACAGTATTTGAGTTGGCAGTAACTTCCCTTTTAGAAAAGTTTGCTGCCTCGGCAAGAAACCGCAGCATGAGCTTTCTGCTTTTGAATGTTTCCACTGGCAAGATGGTCTTTTTCCACATTTCCTTGGTTTAAGGAAACAGATTTGGAACTTTTTTTGTTTTTTAAAAAAGAAGAAAAATACCAAATGCCAACATTTAGCAGCTGGAGTTAGTATGTAATTTATGGTTTTCACTTTAAGTTCTTTCAGTTGTATGAATTTTTTTAAACGATTGTCCTTAAAATATGCAATCTGTTTTCAAAATTTCAGGAAATATATTGTTACTTAAACAATCTTTTGCTATCTATTGCTTTTAATCTGTTAAACTATATAATGTGTTATATTTGAAAAGTTCCATTGTCAAAGAGGACTTTGTGCTACTTTGAAAAAATGTTGAAACTTTCAGGTTTTTAACTATGTGAATTGCTTTTGTTACCCTTCTTATAGATTATTGGTGTCTGGACAAACTTAACAGAGACAGGCAAATATATACATTTGGCAAGGTTATATATTTTACAGTCAGTTTACTTGAATATAAGTTCCATTGATTTAAGTGAGATTTACTTCCAAGTAAAAAGCCCTAATCATAATTTTATGGCAGTGAACATATCCAGACGCTGAACTAATATCTCCTCAATTTGCTTCCTTCTGGATGATCTTATATTTTCTTTAAAATGGAGCTCACAAACATTAAAATGCATTTGTAATGCCTCTTGGCTCTAGATCCAAAATTCAGCAGTTAGAATTAGAAACAGATCAGATGCAGGAAATTAATGCAGCCAGCCAATAAATTATTGAACGAGACTTGCCATTAAGTTCTGTGGTATTTTTGGTCTGTCAGTTCAAGGATACTAGTTTTGTTTTGCTAAACACCAGTGTGTTAACATCTGTAAAAGCACAAATATATATTAAAGTTATACAAAAGTCATCATAAAACTTTCCTCTGTTGTGCAAGGCAGGTTGGAAAAAAGGAGGAAGAGTGAAATCAGTAGTAAAGATATTAAGTTCATGTAAAATTCACTTAATTTGTGTAATAGATTTAGAGGCAAAAATATGTAGCAGTAATGAGCAACCATGTTTGAGAAAGTTTATTCTTTAAGAGACAGTAGCTGTTACTCATTTTTATCTGAGAGACTTGTAGACTTGATTGGATTTATTATGTATGCTTCATGTTTATGGCATTTTTATTGTATAATGTTAATTTGTTGAAACTGCTGCCACTTTGTTGCCAAAAACTTCTTGAAAATAGGAGTCAAATTCCTTTCCAGCTTCATTTTTTTTTAAAAAAAGCTACTCTCTTAGGGTTAGTAACTGTGTACAAGCCTGTTATGGGTACCAAATATATCAGCAATAGCTATTCTATTAGCCCACTCCTCCAAATTTCCTGGATGACTTTAGCTCAGTCACTACCACCCTGCTGATCACAAGAATGCTGGTCACAAGGATGCTGGATGCTGTGAGGATAAAATAGGATAACAACATTCACCACCCTAAGCTGCTTAGTTGAAGGGATGCAATACATGTATAAAATTGTATTGTAGTGAATTGTCATCCACTATGTGGAGACAATTCAAAATAGTAGTGATATGGAAGCTCTTTTTGTGATTTGATTGATCAATTCTTCATTTCTGGCCAACTATTTATTTATTTATTTATTTAAAATGATCGTGCAGAGAAGATAATCATATGGTATTTTCTAGTACCTTCTTCACCTGTTGATATAATAAGTAGCCTATTTTATTCAATTTCAGAATATAATGGGTGGTGCAACTTCTAAACACCTTAAGCATAAATTTTAGTATCATCAGATTTAGTCCCACTAAAATTGCATTTATAATAGTGTAACTGAGATGGCCTTTCTATACCTTGCAATAGTTAAACCTATCACTATTAACATGAAGTCCTTATTTATCATAAGGAGTGATCCAGCACATCCTTCACTCCCCTTCCTCCAATGACTCACACCCACATGCACAGACCTGTGTGTATTTCTCCACAGATTATTCATTACCTAAATGTTTAACATTGTAGAATGGTTCTTAATTGTCAGCAAAATACTGATCCAGATTATGTAATTTTTTTCAGACCCTGTCATAACAATTTGGGAATGGTTTGTGGCACTTGGTATTTAAAAAAGAGAAAAGGTGAATGGCAAAGATGATAGGAATTTGAATAGAATGAGTTTCTTTTTTTAAATCTTTTTTCCCTCCAATTAAAAAAAAAAATTAAAGGGACAACCAGAGAGACAATAACTAATATCCTGGATAACAGGTGCTTTTGTCCCAACAGTAGTTGATTCCTGACTGGTGAATATTATTCTATATATCCAGCCATATTAACTTTCTTAGTCAGAAGGAGCAGTATCATTGGAAACTGATTAGGGAGAATAGGTTTTAAATGAATGAAAAAGGGTGCGTATGTCTATGTTGTGAGGAAGTTGAAATAGTAAGTTAATAGTAATAGGTCACGAACATAAAACTCGTTTTACAATCAAATGCAAAAGGTGCGTATTTCTGTGTGTATGTATTTTGTGTTGCAGGTGGGCTCTTGGCATGGCTCTGCAGAAACTCCTTATATGTGTGCTTTGTTAGGTTGTCAGCCATTGTGCTATGGTTGATGGACATGGGAGACCTAGATTTAGATGCTCACTCCTCCAAATTTCCTGGATGGCTTTAGCTCAGTCACTACCATGCTGCTGGTTACAAGGATGGTGTATGCTGTGAGAATAAAATAGGATAACAACATTCACCTCCCTAAGCTGCTTAGTTGAAGGGATGCAATACATGTATAAAATTATATTGTAGTGAATTGTCATCCACTATGTGGAGACAATTCAAAATGGTAGTGATATGGAAGCTCTTTTTGTGATTGGATTGATCCATTCTTTATTTCTGGCCAATAATTTATTTAAAATATTTCTACCCCGCTGCTCCAGCGCACTACTGCTCAGGGTGTCTCACAACTATAACAGAAATACAGACACAATAAAAGTAATAAAATTAACCAAATTGAACAAACAGGTTAAAAGTCAGGTTGAAACCACACTCATTATTAGGTTCAAATTAAAAATTACTTAAAAAGCTAAAAACTGAAAATTATTTTTAAAAAGCTAAAGAACCTACCAAATATAACCACAAAAATTTGAGCATTCAGTTTTAATGTGTGTGTTTTAAGTTGTTTTAAGTTTTAAGTTGTTTTTTTAAAAATACTGAGGGATGGAGCATGGCAAAGCTGTTCAGAGAGGGCGTTCCAAAGCCTAGGGGCCACAACTGAAAAGACCCTGTCTCTAGTCTCTGCCAACCGGATCTCTGTTAGTGGCAGGGCCGTGAGCAGGACCTGAGATGATGGCACTGGCAGATTTATATGGGTGAACGCGGTCCGACAGGCATCCTGGCCCCAAGCCGTGTAGATCTTTAAAGGTCAAGACCAGCACCTTGAATCTAGCCCGGAAGAATTTACTGGTAACAACGCATGGAACAGCTGCTGTAGGAAAGCTGTTTCAAGTGGCTTTTGCATGGTGTTTGGAAAGCAAAGACCAGTCCTAAGGTCTCATTTATATATGCATTTTTGTGATGTCAAAGTCTTTGCACAGGCCATTTTCCATCTCCGTTTTTCATAGGAGGGCATTCCTCATGGAGAATGAGGGTGTCTCAGGTGGCCGCCATGAGGTTTCTACAACATGCAAAACACCCCTCATTGCTGTATATATACCGTAAGGACAGTTATTTACAGTATAAGAGAATGCCTGCTATTGTAATTCTAGTTAGTTCTAGTTTTCCTTACACATAAACTAACAAGAAACATTCTGCTCCATCTTTGAAATGGCTGCTACAAATATAAGTCTGATCATAAGACACTTATCCCAAGCTTTGTATCTTGATGGCACTGTATTCACCTGCTGTACCACCGTGTCCATATGGTACACAAATTTCAAATGATAACAATTGTCCATATGTACACTTAGGTGGCACACCTGCTTTTTCGCAGTAATGGCACTTCTGAGAGTAGTATACAAGTTATCATGTTTAGATTAGAAGGTGATTTGCAGTGGGTTGTACAGACCCTATTATTTAGCAACTAGAGGTTTCAATGATAATTATAATGCATGTTAAAACAACCTTCCAGTTCTTTGCAAATAATTTCACAAGTGCCGACCTTCCTAAGTTATCTAAGGACAGAATTTAGCCCAATCCATGTGAAGGTGCCAAATTGAGCACAGTTTTATTTTGTAATGAGGCTTTCCAGCTTCTTACTGGCTGCTTCTGTAATGACCTGATAATATAGAAATTTAGCAGGTGAAGCTCTTCCTGGTATAAAGATGAAATGTTGGGGAATAAGCTCACATGCTAAACCTCTGCTTGTAAGGCTGCATTAAAGCTTAGGAGCAGAGCCAGTAAAAAGCCTGCAACTTCACTTGTAATAGTTGTGTTGATAACCTGAAATGTTGATTACATGGCAAACACAGACATTATTATCTTTATTGACTCCTAATTGTATAAAGCAAAATGTTTAATCATTTCCACCCAATTAATTGGTTTATTTAATTACCAATAAAATGGGTGGAGTTTTGATTTACTGAATTCACACCAACATGCATGCCTACCCGAGTCAAAACCTTTTGAAATATATGACATTAGCATTATGTGGGAGGTTTACACTGTAGAGAATGGTGTGACTGCTGTGCATCTATACATACATAGATCAGTATTATGCACATCGTATTTTCTTGTGTTTATGAGGCACAAATTGCATACATCACATGAAATGCGCCTTCTGCAAACTGGGGATGGCCAGCTTCTTCAGTTGCGGGGGCACTGTTTTTCACATATTAGTCTGTAATCCAGTCCTCTCAAGGATGGTCAGCCTCTATAAAAAAAATGTCTGGCATCCTCAGCTGTAAGCATTTCTCAGATAATGGAGCACACACACTTGTATAGTATGATGTCATCAACTAGGGTGGAAGGCTGAGGAATAAATATGCTTCCTTTAAGATCCCCTCATTGTGTCAGGAGGTCCAGAACTGGGCCCCTGTACACTCTCCAAATGCCCTTAAAGAGGTGTGCAGTCTACACTTGTCTGCCACGAGGAGAGTCCAGGCATTAGGCAGTGTTCACCACTTTGGCCAAAATGCAGCATAGGGAGACTAGCCAAAAGGAATGCAGCTGCAGTTCCCCACTTTAGAAGTCCAAACTTTGCACCCTACTCTCCAAAAACAGGCTTTCCCCTATGGAAGCTTTGGCACTCTTGGGACTCCAGAGTAAGGCAGCCATAGGAACATAGGAAGCTGCCATATACCGAGTCAGACCATAAAGTCCATCTTGCTCAGTATTGTCTACACAGACTGGCAGTAGCTTCTCCAAGGTTGCAGGCAGGGATCTCTCTCAGCCCTGTCTTGGAGATGCCAAGGAAGGAACTTGGAGCCTAGATGCTCTTCTCAGAGCGGCTCCCATCCCCTAAGGGGAATATCTTACAGCGCTCACACTTCTAGTCTCCCTTTCGTATGCAGCCAGGGCGGATCCTGCTTAGTTTAAGGGGACAAGTCATGCTTGCTACCACAAGACCAGCTCTCTTCTCTTGTCACCCCCTTCATCCACTCACATAGCTGCACTCCTGACCTTGGCACTAGAATCACCAAGTCATGCCTCTTAGATCATCCTAATCCCCAGAACTAACAAGCCATGTATCACTAAAGTCAACACTTCTCCTTCATCTTAAAAAGAAAATTCAATCTTTCTGTCTTGCTAACACGAAACCTATTGTTTTCCACTGGTCACTCTTGGTAATCAATGCAGCAGGTAACAAAACATTTTCCAACCTATAAAAATAGCCAGACAAAAACCTTTCAAATTGCACAGTGTCTGGAATTCATTCTGGAGATTGCACCCAATTTTTTCTGCAGAGAAACTGGCTTCCTTTGCCTGCATGTCTGAAAGGTAGTACAGGGAGAAACTTCTCCTTCCTCTTTTCCCAGGATATTCCTTTTCCTTCCCTGATTTCCTCCTCCCTTCCCTGAGTATGCCCTGCATAGGGCACAGGGCAAAGCCCAGGGAAGATAGTGTCTAGGTGATTTTGCCAGCCAGTGTAACTAGTGGGAATCCCTTTTAGTTGGTGACCTAGTTCACACAAACTTCTTTCTCCCTCTGTTTGTCAAAACTACAACCATTCATAAACTGTTCACTGTTTTTCTGTAAGCAGTTCTTGAACCACCCTGCCCTCACATTTCACTTCCTGGTTGCCATTAACGTCTCTATATTTGCATAGTTCATCCACTAGATCCGCCCCCTTGCTAGGTAGCTGGCAGCTGGCTCTCCCCCAGTACCTAAGAAGCCATTTTTTCTTGCCCCGTCAACTTCCACCAACAAACCCCTCCTTCCATTTCTTCCCCAAACTGGTTGGGCTTCTTTTTTCCCTTTGCTTGGTCTTCCTGCCCGTTCTCCTGACTGATTGTTTCTCCTCTCCTTACAAAAACTCATTCAGGTTCCTTTCTCCTTCTCCCCCTGTCTCTTGTCAGTTCTCTGGACTGGCTCTTCCTCTCTTGACCCAAACATGTTGGGGTTTTTCTCTCTATCTCTGGTGGTTCTCCTTGACTGGCTCCTTCTTCGGGTTCCCCATTCTCTCTCTCTCTCATATGCTGGTTCTCCTGATCGTCAACGCCTTCTCTCCTTACCCAAACTTGTTCGAGTTCCTTACTCTCTCTGTCTCCTGCCAGTTCTCCTGCCTGAGTCTGCCAACCTCGCTCAGCTGTGAGAACCGCTGGGAGCTGCGTGGGTCCAGGCAGTACCTCAGCAAACCTGCCTAAGGGGCCCGTCAGTTAGCTGAGGTTAAGGGCACAAGCATACCCTTACCCCAGGCTAACTGCTAGTGTATCAGCACCAGCTGTTCCCAGCCAGTGCAGACGCAGGAACGGGCTCCCAGCTGTCGCTGGGGGGATCCCCACAATGCACTGCACACTCACACAGTGCATTATGAGATTTCTGGGGGCCGGGACAATATGTCCCGGTTCCTGAACCTCTGCACTGTCTGGGGCAGCAGCAACTCATCTGGGCGCACAGTCTGCACACTCAGCAGCTCTTCTGGATTGTCTGCGGGGAAGGTAACTGCAGCCTTCCCTTCCACCTGCTCTCAAGCCTGCTCATAGGATCATAAGAAAGGGTTCACTGTTTTATTTGGTCTAACCTGGGCTAAGGGAGGTGGCTACTTTGGCGGGCTAGCCACCAGAGAACCACCAGGCTCGCCCGCAAGCCCGCTGGTTCTCACGATGGGGAAAAACCGGACTGGGCCTGGTTTCCCTCCATCGTGAGAATGGCTTCATTGTCTTTTCCATAACTAAGTGTATATTGTAAGCTCTTCTAGGCAGGAACATATCTCTCTTTTCCCACACCTTATCTTAGTTGAAACAGCAACAAGTACAATGATGGTGGTGTATACATAGGAACTGTGAGCAAAACTGTTTACCATTAAAATTAGAGAAGGCAACAGGTGACCAGATGAAGCTGCATCAGAAGGTGGATTTGGCCCATGGAGACTATGAGACTGCTCTGTATTTACATGCAAACTAGCCGTTTGCTCCTCCTCTTCTCCAAATAATAGGGGAAGAAAAAGGTATAGTCTCCTGCCTCTGGGCAAACTCTTATAAGTCTCCAGAATGCACACACAGTCTTCCATAATGGAAACTGCCACTTATTTCTTTGCTCAGGTGACTCATAAGCAACAGTTTCGCCACCTTCAGTACAGGCGGTATGAATTGCTTATAGAGACTACATATAAAACTTTAAAATATCTTCAGCTCCAGTTTCCATTTAGGCTGATGGAAACTGAAGGTGGTATGGAAAATTAAGGAAAAGAACACATTGTAAGACTTAAATCCAACATGCATGGTTTGTTTTTGTGCTCCCCCACCCTTTTATTTAATTGTATAAATTGAATGTCGCGCCACCTTGCCTTAGGTGTTGGCATCCTTTTCTGATTTCATGTACAGCTATTACATTGTAGTTGTCTAATAATGTTTGGATCTAGGGGCAAATATATTTATAGCAATGTTTATCACTCCATTTTTAAAAAGTAGCCATTCTGTAGTTGCAAGCTAACTTCTTCTAAGCATGGCATAGTTAATGTTCTAGCTCTTGTTTGTTTTCTCACAGAATGCCAACCATATGGAGAAAAGGGTAATGAATTGTAACACTATCCCGACAGCATCTATATGACAACAACTGTAACAATACATTGTTTTCTGGAGCCACCTAAATAATTGACTATAAGAAAACAAGACTGTTAAACTGAATTACAAAAGAATGACTTTGTACCAAAGAATATTATATACAATGATCTAGGAGAATTCTCTTTTGACATTGGCAAAGAGAACATGACTGAGCTAAGAAGCAAATTATACTTTTAAAGAATAAGCTTTTCTCTACATCAAACATTTAATACAGTAAAACAATGCTGTACCTGATGAATAATTAAAATATGAAAAGAAAAAGCATTCCTCATCTCACAGCTTAATTATATGTGTGAGGCACTTACACACCGTGGAATCTGAAGAATTTCTTCTGTTTTTTCATCCTAATTCATTGTTAGTGAAATTATAAAGGGGCAAAGCATTATAGATTTTGCTAACCTTCTTGATCACTTTTGGTAGCCTTGTACCACCTGATTTTCAACATGTTTGTGAATGGAATTAAGCCTTATTCTTTGTAGAAACAGACAGTGAAGAAAGAATGCAAGCTGTATGGCATCCTACAAAGAAGTTACCCTCATTTGATACTTAAAGATGGGTAACAGGTAAATGCAGGTTGGGAAGCTGAGGTTATCAAACATGTAGGCACATGTAAGAATCAAAGCAAAGCAATGTGTAACACAACTGTGTTAAAGAATGCAGGTTGATTAGCTTGTGATGGAGCTAAGCTGTGAGCTTTGCAAAGTGTAATTAGCTTGTAAAGAAGTAAGCTGTATTGCAAAGTGCCTTGTGTTGATTTAACATTTCAGTTTTTGGACTTTATAATTGCCATTAACGTTGTTTGTTTAGATAAAGAAAAACCAGTAGACATGAAACTGGCCAGAACAAAGGCAAAGAAGAAAAGAAAGCAAAAGGGAGGGAGGAAGGGAGGGAGGTCAGCTCCGAAAATTACTTCTCCACCTCAGAACAAGAGGGTTTGCAGATCTGTGTACACTAATTGACCATGTATCTATTAACATAAGCTAGCTGGGGTATTAAAGTACACTACCCTTCCTTGCCTATCAGCAATTATCTTGTCTTCTTAGATTCTTAGATCTTGTGTTTGCTCCATAAAAAGCAACAAGAAATTAAATGCTTGAACATTTGAAGTAATTCATTTCAGAACACAATTAATTTTCCCCATGGAGAATAATTAAATATTAAGAAGAAAGTTCCTGTCTTTGGTCTTACAATGTACGTAGCTAAAAACTGGCTTTTACTTTTCTGCAGCTGTGATGTCATGGAATATTCACAAACATTCTCACTCTTTTTGAAAGAATCATAAATCCACAGGATCTTGATAAACTCTGCAGTTTCTTTGGGGGAAATTAAACATCAATATGGTTGGAAGAAAAACCTCATAGGGTTGCTCTCTCTCCAATTTGAGAGAGATGGAGCTGAGTGCTGTTGCCGGGAATTGGGGGCAGAAAAAGGGCACTTGATAGTTTGAAAACCTAGTGCAAGAATGTGTTGGAGATATGGGAGCTAAAACAGTGAAGCTATTCACATGGCTAGGAGAAATTGTGCTAAGGGAGCCTAGCGGAATTTCTCCTGGTCGTCTGCTACTCCAGGAGCTGCGTGGCTCCCAGCAGCAAACCACCTAAAGGTTAAATGAGGTTAGCAGAGCTAGCATTCCGCTAACCCCGTTTGGTTGCTCATGTGCTGTTGCTCGTGTGCTGCAACACATGAGGAGACCCTGCCGGGAGGCTGCAAACAGCCTCCTGGGCTTGGGGGTCTCTCCAGGATGTCCGGTGCACTTGTGTGGGGCATCTTGGGACTCCCATGGGCCATATGGCCCCCAATCCTCACAGTCCCCGCTGGCTCTGTGATGGAGCCGGCAGCCGTGTGGTTGGCCAATCTGGCCACCCAGCTATGAGCGGCTGCTTGTCTGTGGGGAAAGTGGGCTAAGCATGCTCTCCCTGCAGAACACGCTTCACACGTGTTGTGTGAAATGCCTCAGGTGCTAAAGAAAGAGTGTCAGAGTAGGCAGCAAACTAGTAAATATAGACATGTTTATTTATTTATTTAACATATTTTTATACTGCCCCAAACTTGCGTCTCTGGGCGGTTTACAACAAACAAACATTTTAGAAGGATATCCAGAGGAGACACAGAAGCTATTCCCTTGATAAGTAGAAAGTGGGCTAAGGGAACCTTTGGCGGCTAGCCCACCTAATTCCCCCTCCCCTTAAATATGGTTAATAGAGCAAGCGCTCCGTTGACCTCCGTTTTTTGCTTGTGTGCCGCTATGCACATCCTAGAACATCCTGGAACTTCTGGGGGCCAGGCGGCTCCCGATCTTTACAGCCTCTACCAGCTCCGTGATGGAGCTGCCAGCCATGTGGGCGGTTGATTCGGCCGCCTAGGGCTTGGGCTGCTTGTCTGCAGGAAGAGCGGGCTAAGCCCATTCTCCTCGCAGACCCGCCAGAAGCTCTTCTCACTGATTGTGAGAAGAGCTTCACAGAGTTCAAGAAAGGAGTAGCCAAAAAGAATGAGGGTTTAAAAATGGTTTCAATCAGTGAGGCTGGTCTCACTAACGGTGAGACCTGCCATAATGGGGTTTGCGGGGAGAGTGGGCTTAGCCCGCTCCCCCTGCAGACGATCCCTGCTGCCACCCACACGACTGCTGGCTCTGTCATGGACCTGGCGGGGGCTGCAGGGATCAGGGGCCACGCGGCCCCTGGAAATTCCTGCATGCAAGCCCAGTGATTCTCACGGTCTGGCAAAATTGGGCTAGGCTCCCTTAACCAGATTTTGACAGACTGTGAGAATAGCCTCAGGGTTTAATTAAAACAGGGTTTAGGAATAAGGAAAGATGTGTAGTATTGGCGAGAAGGAGTGGGCATGCAAAGGAACATTAGAAACCATGGGACTGCATTGTCCAGACAGTCCCATACTCTTTAAAGTGTCCAAGGGTGGTAGGAAGGCCAGAGATTTAGTGGGTTCATAGGAGAGATTGAATACATACATTGATTTTGAATTTGCCAGCTTTTGAACATCCATTTTTGTATGCTCTATTACCTACAAAAATAAAGTACTCAACCATCTGACAAAGCAGGTGCTAATGCATTTAATGCTTACAAATCAATTACAAAAATATCAGAAACATAAAAAGGAAGATGATTGTCCACAAAATTGTGGGAATGCAAGGATTATTATCTATCACATTGCGGCAATCATCCACATTGTTCCAGGTACCATCCCATATAATAATTTTTCATGGTAATAGGTTAATAAAAGCTGCCTTCAGAGTCATCCAGGTCTTAGAAACATGAATGAGTGGTTTACTAAAGCAGAGTGGTGTGTTGGAAGTAAGCAATTGAATATGCTCTTTAGTGGAGAACCCATGTGCCCCTCTAACCTTTGCTTTGGAAGTGAGACTTGCTTCATTTTCTGCTGCTTTTTATTTTATGTTACTTTTCATCTCGACCGTAGTCTGATCAATTCATCACATATTCCGCACAAAATTAGGCTTTGCATCATTATCCCTTTGTTAAAGAGACGCTGTTAACCAGAACACCATGGGAACTGTAAGCTTGAAATTCAGTCTAATTTAAACCACACCCAAATGTTGATATTTATCTATGCAAGTCAGGAATTATACATGCCAGATTCACAACCCTGGAGACAATTGTTCTACCAACCAGGTAAAGTATGGGCAGTGCTTCTCTCCTGGCATTTTACTTGCTAATCTGACAATTCCCAGTCTTGGAATGAATAATGGTTCAGCATCTAATATAATCTCAACTTGGTTTGCATTTTGGTACAGTGCTACCAAAGGAGGCAGCCAATTATCTTTTACTATTGCAGTGGGTTATATTATGTAATACAGAGTTCAGTGCTGTGGGAAATATAAAAAGGGATGAGCAACTCATTCTGCAATGTATGCAGTTTTCCTTTGTGCCCTTATAAACTTGGCCAACTCCAGTAACTTCACCCATCTTTGGCAGTCACCAAGAATATCTCTCTGCATGTTTTGTTGTTCAGACTCTCCATGTGATTAGTATAATTAATATGACAAATCATGGGTTATTCTAACGCACCTAGGCATATATCTTGCGGTGTCAAAAAAAACCCCCAAACCCTGCGCAGTGTCAAATTTTTGTGCAGCTGGGCATATGGGGTTTAATAGGATTCTTTAAAAAATATATATGAGAAAAGGGGAAAAGTTAAGAAGAACTAGAAAATCCAGATGAATACGATGGCCTTCCGATTTCATAACCTTATACTAATAGTATGTCACAGGAGTAATTACTTGACTAGTCAAAAGCATTTATTGACTCATATTGAAACCTATTTAAACAATATATGGCATACAGCTATTGCAAGCAAATAGAAAGCAAACACAGAAAAGAATATTTTCTCACTTTCCCTTCCCTCTTTCCTGTTCTCTTTATTTTGGTAACAAAAAGCGTGGCAGCAGGAGGTGGGTGGTATGCTGGAGGCTTTTTGTGTAGTATGAAAAAAAACTTAGAAAAAAACCCTGTGGTAAATCATAAGGCAGAGTGGAGCAAGGAGAATATGACCTTTCTGGTTATGTAGAGCCAAAGTAATTTAGGGCCTAAGAGGTCAAAATGAGTGCCTTGAATCATACCAGGAAGATGTAATTTAATGGACTCCCAATTCCCACTTTTGACAAGGGATAGGAAAATGCATTCTGTACTATACCTACTGCTTCAAGTTATCAAGGTCAGCTCCACCCATAAAGCGTAAGAGAAATCTAGCCTCATGATAATAAAGTGAGTAATGGCAGTTACCATACATGCAACTGAAAAATTTGATTGGGAGTTGTAAAACACTGCTAGCTACTTATACATTCTAAAGTTTGAGACATGTGGGCAGGTGAAGGAAGAGTCCATATCTATAAGCCTAACTTGATTTGTTGGTTATGAACACTCATTATTCAAAGGTGTTGCTAGCTGCCCCTCTCCCACATACCTCACAACTGTTGGCTGATTTTATTTTATACGTGTGTGTGTGTGTGTGTGTGTGTATGTGTGTGTAAAATCCAGTGTACATTCAGTTTAATTAGGATCATTGCGTTGATTCTCGGGGAAGGAGGACATCAATCTCAGCAAGTGCTAAAGAGACAGGCCACTAAGAGATTGTGCCAGGGGCATAACTATAACAGGGCAAGGGGAGACAGTTGTCTGGGGGCCCACTGCCTTGGAGGGCCCCTAGAGGCAAGTAAGATGACTGACTCCCCCAGCTGCGCACCCGCCCGAGCTTCCTTCAGTTGTATTCATCCTCCAAAACTGATGTGATTGTTAAGACTTGGAGGTACCAGAACAGCATATCTTTCTATAGTACCATTAAATGACTTGCATCGTCCACAATTTACAAAACCTTTTAAAAAATAATTTAGGATGATGTTCTATACGGGTGTGCGTGTGTGTGTGTGTGCTTTTTGTTACCACTATTCAGCCTCATTTAAGATTTCTTGACTTCATGAGCTGAGCTTCAGTGGGGGGGGGGGGGGCATTTTAAAATCTTGTCTCTGGGCCCACTCCAACCTTGCTACGCCCCTGTGAGGCAAGATTTACCTTTGCAGGAGCCATGTTGGTTCTCCCCCAACAGGGCCTGTTCTTCTATGTGTTTAACAATTTTATCCTTGAGAATGCTTTCCATCAATTTGCCTTGAACAGACGTTAAGCTAAGTGGCCGGCAATTCCCCACATCACCTCTGGGTTCCCTTTTTGAATATCGGTGTTACATTGGCTAACCAAAGCCTGTTTCAGGAACAGGTATATTCTCAGTATCCTCTGCCATGAAGACAGATTCAAGGAACTCACTTAGCTTCTCTGCAACCTCCATATCCTCCTTAATAATCCCTGTCACCTCTTTGTCTTATGGTCCAACTGCCTCCCTGACAGGTTTCCTGCTTCTGATATAATGAACAAAGTTTTTGTTATCCTCCTTGATGCTTTTAGCTAAATGTTCCTCAAACTCTCTTTCCCCCTCCCTTATAGTTACCTTGCATTTCTTTTGCCAGAGTTTGAGGTGGGTCTCACGATCAATGAGACCTGCCTCCAGAGGGTTTGTGAGAAGAGAGGGCTAAGCCCGCTCTTCCCATAGATGAGCAGGGAGGCAGTTTATCTCCCGGAGATAATGATCACTATATAATCAACTAACGTCACAACTGTTATATCAGGTATAAAGGCCCCAGAGAATGGGATTTCAGGTTTTCAGTAAAGTACATGAATTTAGATTATTTTAGTAAAGCTTGATAACCTCTTTTAAGGCCATGAGAATTAAGGGAGCTATTCCCACGATCAGGCAAAATTGGGCTAGGGTTGGCTAGCCCAATTTTGCCTGATTGTGGGAGCCCGTTGGCTCCCAGGCAGTTAAGCCGCCTAAGTACCCCTCCCCTAAAACTGGATTTGCAGAGCGAGCGCTCCGCAAACCCAGTTTCCAAGATTGTGAGTAGCCGTGGCTACTCACAAGGAGACCCCCGGAGGGGAGGCAAAAAGCCACCTCCTGGCTCTGGGGATCTCGCCAGCCTGCCTTGTGTGCTCACGCAGGGCATCCTGGAGCTTCCGGGGGACGATCGGCCCCCGCTGGCTCCGTTATGGAACCGGAAATCGTGTGGGTGGCCGATCCAGCCTCCCAGGGCTCCCTCCCTGGTCGTCTGCACAAATCGCGTCTCACTGATCGTGAGACCCGGCTCAATGTCTCTTTTGTTTTTGTATTATTATATCAGTTTAAGAGACCATATATTCAGTCCATATATACAGACCATATATACTGGCACTATATCTTCGATCACAGCCATCAGAGTGCTCATTTGGCTCTCATCAGCCTGGGTATGCATACTTCCAACTTAGAAATGGACCTGGAGCCTTCTTTGGTGCAGCGGGGGACAGGGATTCTTAACATAGCTTATTTCATAAGTAGGCAGTAAGATCTCTTCGGATTGGCGAGCTAGGTAGAACCAGGTGGCTGGCCTTTTTTCTGTCTCTTGGCAACAGAGCAGATTACACTGTTGCTTCTGCAATACTCTTGGCTTGAGGCTCAGGCTTCTCTGATTGGAAATAAGTATTAAGTTGATGACTCAAGAGTAAGTTGTGGAAACTAACAATGTTTACCATTTTATCCATGTTCCAATGATTGCTTTAAAAAAGTATACCATCCTTAAATTAAAACTAATCTGTGCTCTGTCATCATATGCCTTTCTGTAACAAAGGAATCCAGCAGTATCTGCTAAAATATGTTTAGGATTTTTTATTAGTAGCCCCACATGTTGGGGCTATTCACACGATTGAAGAAAATTGAGCTAGCCTCCACTAGCCCGATTTTCTTCAATCGTAAGAACCACCAGGCTTGCAGCCGAGCCCGGTGGTTCTTGAGCGGTTAACCCGCTCCTGTAGCCCGCCCCTTAGCCTGGGTTAGCCCGAGTGAGCGCGCCGCAAACCTGGGCTATCTACTCGTGAGTAGCCGCGGCACGTTTCCGCACCGCAGCTACTTGCGAGTAGACCCCCTACTGGGAGGCAAAAAGCTGGCTCCGGGCATCTCCCCAGTATGCCATGTGTGCTCGCACAGGGCATACTGGGGCTTCCAGGGGCCACGCGGCCCCTGAGCTCCCCAGCCCCCGCCGGCTCCGTCTCAAGAGCCGGCAATTGTGTGAGTGGCCGATCCGTCCACCCAGGGCTCCCTCCCTGCTTGTGAGTGGGGAGAGCGGGCTTAGCCGGCTCTTCCTGCTCACAGCCCCAAACCGGGTCTCACAGTGAGTCCCAGTCCGTTGTGTAACATAATGTGGGTGGTACTGCATGCTTGTGGTGAAGTGCTGGTGGTTTTGCACAAGAGCAAGTCGTGCGCCTGCATTCTGGAAGCACGAAATAGGTTGGAAACATGTCACTTGACTGTCAGTGGCATGTTTCTGAACTAACACTTCCAGTGTATGGGTGTACTATTGTACATTTACACAAAATCTCAGCACTGCAAGCACTTAATTACGAGCCTGCAGCAGTACGGGTGGATAATTACCACCTGTGTTATGTTGCATAACATGTGGGCCAGAGCTTTTTATAAAGCTTGGTTTTCACAAAATACAAGTGATCATACGGAAATTGCTAAAAGAAATTGAAGGATGTATTGCTAAAAACCTCAAGGTGAATAATAACATCTTTTTAAAAATATAGCAGAGGTTGAAAAGCTTCAGGGAGATGGTTGAGCCATTAGATGACTACCGAGTGAAAAAGATGTTAGGCAATATGGAGACTGTAGAGATGGTGAATGGCTTTTGCATCTCTTTGCCTAAACTGACCTTGGGAGAGAAGAGGGGAGAGTCTGAAGAAATTAGCCAAATAGAGTGTCAAGTTCTGATTCTAGGGTGTGTTGAAATATTAAAAATAAAGAAGCTCCAGGTTCAGATGGCATACACACAAAAGTCCTTAAAGAATTCACATATGAAATTTCTGATCATCTAGAAAAATATAGGGGTGTGTCCGAACCGGTCTGCAGGCCATTCTAAAGGCCTCCGAACTTCCAGACTAGTTCGGACTTGGCTGGTCCGGATCCGGGTGGGGGGTCTTCCTTTAAGGGCGGGAGGGCTTGCTTACCCCTCCCGCCTCTTTGCCCCCTCCACCACCCGTATTCTATTGTATAATTGGGGCGCTGGAAACCAGCCGCCCCAGCCGCCTCCTACGCCCCCCCGCGAGTGGATTAGGGGCAAAGGAAAGCTACTGCCGCCGGGAAGACCAGGCCTCCGGCGAAAGTTCCATTAGATCTGGAGTCCTATCGAGCGTGCGCGCGCGCCCAAGGCCCCAGTTGGGCCTGAGACTTTGGCAAGAGAGGAGCTCTGTTCGCGAGCTTCTCTCTTTTTTTGGCAAACGTGGTGAGCACTCGGGGGGGGGCGGCAGGTGGGAGGGAGGGGGGCAGGAGGGCGGCAGGAGGGCGGCAGTAGCTTTCCTTTGCCCCTAATCCGCTCGCGGGGGGGGGCGTAGGAGGCGGCTGGGGCGGCTGGTTTCCAGCGCCCCAATTATACAATAGAATACGGGCGCTGAAGGGGGCAAAGAGGCGGGAGGGGTAAGCAAGCCCTCCCCGCCCTAAAAGGAAGGCCCCCCTTCGGTGCCGGTCCAGACTGCTCCGGACCATGCACATCCCTAGAAAAATATGTACATTAACTTGTCCTTATAATCAGACTGTGGCGATTCTTACGAGCAGCAGAAACAGGGCTAAGGGAGCCCAGCCCAGTTTTGGCTGCTCGTGTGCCGCAGTGGGAATCGTGTGGCTCCTGACGGCAGCTTAGCAGCAAGCCCACTTACAAAGCCTGCCGCTTAACCCAGGTTTTGGGCATGAGTGCCCAAAAATGGGTTTACAGATTGTGTGTCTGGTGGGTACACTTGGGGAGGGGGGACCCCAGGAATGCACCGCACACTCTTGCCACACATTACTCGGGCTCCAGGGGGCAAGGTGCCACACGGTTGCCTGACCCCCAGAGCTGCCAGGCGAGGTGCAGGAGCTGCCGCTCATTTGGGTGGGCGATCTGTCCGCCTGAGGAGGGGGTGAGTGATTGCGGGGAAAGCAGGTCAGGCCCGCTCTCCCTGCAGTACCCCTTTCAGCTCTACTCACTGATCATGTGTAGAGCCTTTCTGTGTTTTGGCTTTTGTAGGCTCAAATGTCATGCATGTAATTGAACCACTAGAGGAGGGAAGGAGGCAGAAGCTGTGGGTGCAGCAAGTTTGATTGGAGAAAATATGGGAAAACTACACTAGCAGTGGGTAGATTTGTTGCCTGGTATTGAGAAGGACATAAATTGTAGATGCCATGATATTCTAGAGCTTCTGAAAATGAACTGTTGGTTGCATTGGATGATGAGGAATTCAAGGGAAGAGGGTACACCCATCCTGCTGTTGCTAAAGTGGCAAGTGTTCAATAGGAGGAGCTGAGATACCTATAAAGATAATTGATTGGGTAGAAATTTGATTAACTTGTCTCTAAACTCAGCCTCCATGCCAAAAGATAGAAAAGTAGTCAATGACAATGTAATAGTAATTTGTTAAAAGGCATGTGAAGGTATCCAGGAAATTACCAACCAGTTAGTTAATAAATTGAGATAAATTGTTGGAAAGCATAATTAAAGGTAGAATTATTAAGCATATACGTGACAAGCCTTGCTGAAAGAGAATCAGCATGGGTTCTGCAAAAGTAAGCCCTGCTCACTAATTTTTTAGAGTTCTTTGAAAATGTCAACAGGTATGTTGATAGAGGTGATTTAGGTGCTATACATTTGGACTTCCAAATTGTTTTTGACAAAGCCTCACCTTTTTTCGTCTCTGCAGAATGGGTTTTGTTCTGGGTAGTAGTATCAAGACAGTCTGTGCACAAGTGCATTCAGAGTGGGGCCTTACTTATCCAACCTGAGCAAGTTCTAAAATGAACTGAGTGGACATCCAAAAACTTGGTAGCGCATGCACGTGTGCACGCTTTAGAGGGAACAGTGAGCCTCACCAAAGTTTCTTGAGTAAACATTAGTCATGGGATAAGAATACAGGTCCTTTTATGATTGTTAACTGGTTAAGGATCAGGAAGCAGAAAGTGGGAATAATTGGAAAATTTTCATTCACAAGCCGTTAATAAAAAACCAGCTTAATTTAATTGAGGCTGCTAAGTCTAACAATCAGTCTAAGTTTTGGAGGCTTGTTTCACCTACTCTGTCGAAAACACCTACACTTCCAGCTTCTGTGATTCCAGCTCAGGTTTGGGAACAACATTTCCTACAGCTTTATAGTAAGACTGATAATATGGTTTATAATGCTGAACAACTAAATGGAGATACTCTTAGGTGGAACCCAGTTTCCTGTTCAGAGACTGAAAAACTTATTCAGAAATTTTGTAATGGCAAAGCCCCTGGTAGTGATAACATTTCTATTGAGGCTGTCAGAGCGAATCTTGATTGGTGGGTCCCCGTTTTAGCCTCGCTATTTACCTATATAGATACAACTGCTAACATACCCAGTGATTGGGGCCTTGCTATAATAATTCCTCTTTATTAAAAAGGTAGGCGTGAGGACCCAGCCAACTATCGTCCCATTAGCTTACTTAATGTTATTTGTAAAATTTACACAAGGCATCTTTTGATAAAACTTCTAGACTGGATTGAGGCAAATAACATTTTAGCTATCGAGCAGGCAGGCTTTCGGGAGGGTCGTTCCACCACGGAACATGCTTTTACCCTTCAATTTCTGGCAAAGAAGTGTTCTAGGTTCCCAGGTTCAGCACTTTATGTAGCATTCATTGATCTTAAAGCTGCATTTGATTCAGTTTCTAGAGAAGAGACTGTGGTCTAAACTGGAAGCCCTTGGAATAGATAAAAGATTACTCAAACTTATTGTTAGTCTGCATAAGCATACTTGTTTGAAAGTTCGTTATGGCCCAACTGGACAGTTAACATCGGAAATTCCAACTTTTAGAGGAGTACATCAGGGCTGTATACTTGCTCCTATTTTGTTCAACATCTATGTTAATTCTGTGGTTACTTGTTTGTCCACCCTCTCTATTCATCCACCAAAGTTAGCCGATAGGCACGTCTCCATATTATTATATGCGGATGACATGGCTATTGTGTCGCAGACACCTGTAGGCCTTAAGTGTGCCCTAAGACTCTTCTCATCATTTTGTAACCAAGAGTCTATTGAAATAAATTATAGTAAGACTAAAGTCTTAGTGTTCGCCAAGTGAGCTAGGCGTTATAATTGGTCCATACAAGGACACAAGATTGAGCAGGTTAATTCCTTTAAATATCTAGGAATTACATTTCACTCTGTTGGCTCTAGAAATGCCCATTTTAACTTCATCAGACAATGTGCTCAAATAGTTGTAAATAAGATCAAATCTTATCATTTTACACATGGTGCTGCTTTTATACCTGCGACAGTGAGACTTTATACAGCCAAAGTACTGCCTTTGCTCTTATATGGAGCCCAACTGGGACCTGCAAGTAATTTTGCCCTACTGGAGGCTATCCAGACTAAGTTTATTAGATGCATTTTGCAAGTTCCGTGTTGTGCTCCGAATGCTGTCATCAGAAGAGAAGTTGGTCTTATTAGGGTGGAATCCTTATACTGGTGCTGTATTTTTCAATTTTGGTTAAAACTGAGTTTTGGACAGGCGGGTTTAGCCTCTTTGGCTATGAATGATGGTTTTAATTCGAGCTGGAAACGAGCTGTGTTGAGTAAATTTTCCTTTTTTGGCCTCTCCATAGAGGATTTGCATACTGTAGGAATTGAGCAAGCCAGGAAGTTAGTTAAGCAACGTGTCCTGGATATAGAAGTTCAACAAGAAGGTGCATGGCTCAAGCAGGGTTTATACTTAGGGAGCCAAGCTATTAATCTTAAACCAGCTAAATACTTTGATGTGGTGCTTGTCCCTAAATTTAGACGAGCCCTCACTTTAGCACGTTTAAATGTTCTTCCTACAGCAGTATTGGATGGCAGGTTTAAGGGAGTTCCGCTATTTTTACGACTTTGCCCATGTGGCAAAGGGGTTATAGAATCCAACTCGCACGTTATTCTTTATTGTGATTTTTATAGGGAACCCCGTTTAAGACTTTTATCTCCTATGTTAGACAATTTGCCTGGCCGGTCTGATGAATTTTATTTAAATTATCTTTTAACTAATGAGGACACTGATATTATTTCTGTTATGGCCAGGTTTTGTTATATTATTTGTAAAATACGTACTGGTTTATTGTAAATGTTTGCTGGTCAATGACTGAATAAACTTATAACTAACTTTTCATTTTAAAAATGGATAATTTTCACAAAGGAGGGTAGTATGAATTGGGGTCCAATTTGTATTGGGGCCCCTGTGTTTTTCTTTTTCTCCATAAATGAAGTGGCTAAGTTTGCAGATGTTACCAAAGACCTTAGGGTGGTTAAAACCAAAACCAAAGAGCTTGGGGTGGTTAAAACTAATTGCAAAGTGTTCCAATAGGATTTCTCCAAACTGGGTGAATGCGCAACAAAATAGCAAATGCCATTCAGTGTAAAGAAAACCCTCCAAAAGCTAAAGTGATGCATATGGGGGCAAAAATAAAAATAAAAAATCCAACTTCACATATACACAGATGGGATCTGAGCTGATGCTGACTAATGAGGAAACAGATCTTGGACTTGGGTGGAGAGCTCAACAGAAACATCAACCCAGTAGTTGTGAAAAGGCAGATTCCATTCTAGGAATCATTAGGAAGTAGATTGAAAATAAAATTGCATATATTGTAATGCCCTACTACTAATCTGTGGTGTGGTCACATTTGGAATAGGGATGTGCACGGACCGTGGAGAAGCGATCTGACACCGGGGGGTGTTGCTTTAAGGGTGTGTGTGGGGGGGGGGGGGTTGTACTTGTTGGAGATGAACTTCCAGTGCATCGACCTTTTGGACCAACTATCCTAATGACCACTAGGGGCATTGGGAGTAGAGACAGTGAGTAAGGGTCTCCCTATCTGTCCCTGCTCTGTGACCCCTGAACTGACTCTGCAGCACTTCCTGTGCTGAGTCACAATCCTCCCTTTCCTCCTAGAGAGCAGATGGAAACATCTCTCTCTCTCTCCTTACCTATCCATTATGTAGTCCTTTAGATTAGATATAGGTCTTTCCTATCTAAGTGTATTTAACCAATAAATATTTAGTGTTTAGTCATACAAGGATCTCCATGTGTTTTCTCTAAATAGCTGCAATATCCAAACCATCCTCTCCTACCTACTCTGTAACTGGAGTGTGTGCTCATTCCTTAGTGCTCTGCCATTTTACCTATTGTGGGTAAAAATCGACAACCTCTAACAGTACTTACCACACCCGCCACTTTTCCCCCTATGGTGCTCCATTTTCAAGTATAATCTTCGGGGTGGCAGCGGTCCTCTCTGCCGCCCCTGCCTCCTTGTTGTCTGAAAAATACTGAAGTAATTCCACGCATGCGTGTCACCGCGGCACGCTCTGCTAATGTGTGTGCGCGCTGTGCACATCACAGTGATGGGGGCAGCGACGGGTACATGTGTGGAAGTTACTTCTGCATTTTGCAGACAACAAGGGGGCAGGGGCGGCAGGGAGGACTGCTGCCGCCCCCAAGATTTTACTTGAAAATGGAGCGCTGGAGGGGGGAAAGCGGCGGGAGGGGTAAGTACACCCCCGCCCTTAAAGCAACACACACCCCCAGCCACGGTCCGTCAGACCACCGGACCAGCAAACTGGTTAGCAGGCCTCCAACATGGCCTGCAAACCAGTTTGTGCACATCTCTAATTTGGAATACTGTGAACAGTTCTGGTTGCTGCACCTCAAAGAAGGAGATGTTAGAGCCGAAAAAGGCATGGAAGAGGCCAATCAAATGATGAGGGGGATGGAACACCTTTCTTAATAGGAAAGGCTACAGTGTTTAGGGTTTTCACATTAAGAACAAAAGTAACCAAGGAGGAGATGATTGAGGCTATAAAATTAAGTATGGTGTGGAGAAAGTGGCTAGAGAGAAGTTTTTCTATTTTACAGTACTAACTAGGACCAGGGATCATCCAGTGAAACTGATTGACAGGAGATTGACAGACAAAAGGAAGGAACTCTTCACATGTGCATAATTAATCTATGGAATTCACTGCCACAAGCTGTGATGATTGCTACTAGTTTAGATGGCTTTAAAAGTGATTTAGACAAATCCATGTTGGACAGGCAACAGTGGGAGAGGGGCATGCCTTCATCTGCTTGTGAGTTTACCAGAGGCATATGGCTGGGCACTGTGGGAAACAGCATCCTGGACCACTTAGACCTTGTCCTGATCCAGCAGGTCTCTTTTTATGTTCATTGGGACCTGTAACCAAATGTTGCTTTGGATCCCCAGTAGGGGTGTGCAGGGGCCGTTTCCTGTGGTTTGGACCAAATTCAGACCAAACTGCAGGTCCACAAACTGGTTTGGTTGAGCTGACTGGCTGGGCCATGCAAATTTGCATGGTCACACAAATGCTGGAGCTGTGCTGCTCTGGCTGCGGGGGGAGCACCGTGCTGCTCCAGGCAGGAGCGGTACTGCCAGAGCCAGACCAGTAAGCATCTTATAATTTGCTTTCAAAGGTGCCTCTCGCCACATTCCCTTTATAAGGCTTTTGTAAAGCCCTTTCATAAAGCAAAAAGGGAATCCTTTACAAGCAAAGAGGAATCCTCACCAGATTCCGCTTTACAAACAACTTTTAAAGCTGCACAAACTAACAAACTGGTCTGCCACAAACCAGGCCAGATTTGGTTTAATCTTGGACTTCTCTGCCTTTCCTGAAAGTCGTTCAGTTCACGATTGTACCTACGAACTGGCCCGGTTTGCCCGTGGACGAGTTCGCTTTAACCATTTGTGCACACCCCTAATCTCCAGGCTTTAAGAGGAGTGCCTCTTTTCAAGGCTCCAGCTAGCCTTTAGTGCTGTTCAGGTCAGGTTTGGACCCAGCTGATTGTCCTAAACCAGAGGATTTTATATGGTGTGAAAGGACATGTGGAGAGTGGTGGTGGGGAGAAGTAATTTCCTTCCTCCTGAAACATCCTTGTACAGGAAGGGGAGTTACTGAACCTCATGGCAAGCATCCCCTCCACATCCTAATCCTTCCCTCCAGGATACTTATTATAAGCTGTTAAGGGCTTGCCAATTCTGGCTCTCCTCCCCCTGATTTTTTTCCTGTGGTTTAAAAAAATATTTCCTGTGACAGCTGCTGTTAACCATAGATATAAGTGATAGATTCACACTGCCTGCCTAACTACTGGCTCCATTGGACTCTTCCCCCTACTCCGATTGTGTGGGGCTGCTTGTGAAAATAAAAATAAAAATGGAGAAATCCAGAGTTTTGGTGCTCTTGTGATTGGAGGTAACTGTGTGTCCTCCCCTCCTCCCCTGAGTAGTAGTAGTAAAGGCAGGAATCCTGTGCCCACAATCCAGATAATGAGTTGAGTTTTAGTCTAATCTCTGTGTCCTCAAAATTCCTTAAGGTCTTTGAAGTTTACAAGGCCATTTCTGGTTGCTGTGGTGTTTTTTGTTTTTTTTAAAACCCCGTTCCTTCTGATTTACAAACTATATGTCTGCATATCTAAAGATTCCTCCAAAATATATAAAGACTGCCCACCTTATTTTTGAGTGGCTCCATGTCACTTCTAACTGATAGTCACTCATTCACCTGAGTTTGCTAGTTGCATGTGTTCTGTGTGTGTAACACTTTTTTTTGAAGGAAAATACAAATTTATCTGTTCTATTCTTTGTTTTAGTTGATGTGAACATCAAGAAATGAAAAAGAGAAGATTTTTATCTAGTTTTCTGTAGTCCTATTATAAACTAATTAAAATAAACTAGTATGCCGGCCATGGTTCTGTGTTGCTTAGAATGTTGTTCACTCTCTGGTTTTACTACTCAAGGAACAAATTCTAATCAGCCACCATTTCAGACAAATGGGCATTTTAATCAGTGGTTAGTGTACTGAAAGTCAACAGTGGGATTCTCATTATAGTGCCTATCTGAATAATTAGTGGAATCACTGTTTACTTTTTTTGGCAATAAAAGAAAACTTGCTCTTCAGTGAAACGACAGGATGACAGGAGTACTTTGCAGCGTGGTCATTAGTGTGTGCCTGCCATCAATGTCATGAAACAGTGTCAAATTAGTTAAGGCCCCCTCAGGAGTTAAACTGGACCTGCAAATTATTCGCCTACATCCTAGGGAATCATGTTTGCTAAATCTCAGATCAAATATGAGCAAATTGTTAGTATGGCTCATAAATTATCTTGTGTATATGTATCCAACTTTTATAATTAGACAACACTGGGCAAAACTTTTCAGCTCTGAGTTTAAATTTTGCTTATGATCTCTGATATAATGGCACATCTGGTTTCTTTTCAGGTATAGGGGCAAAAAAACCTGTGTACAGCCATGAAATGACAAAAGCCCTAAAGGAAGTAAATGTAAATCAACTGAAAACAATATAATTAAGTTTATCTCATAGCCTGATAAGTCACTGACAATAGTTTTTCTTCTTGTAGTGGCAGTTGTTCATTAATGAGTTCACCAATTAAGTTTGAAAGATTACAACCATTGCCAAGAGGATTTATCTCTGAAAAGCATTGTATTTTTTTCTGATCCATTTTTGCCATATTGTAAGCTTTCTTAAAAATAAGAGGTATAAGACTACCTCTAAACACATTAAATCCTATTAGAAGATGCACAATGCCCTAAAATCATTTTACAATCTGTTTACTTATTTAATAATATCAAAACTGTAACAAATCTGCCCAGCATAGTGATGTCAATCTGTCAATGTGGGGTGCTCATATATAATACTTCTCAGTAGCCAGCTTGCTCAGTGTGACATTGAGAAGCTTCTGTTTTGCAAAGGAATCATTAATTTCTGAAAAATTGCAGTAGTGTACATAATAAAGCTGTACTTAGTTGTATGTGTGTATGTATGTATGTATGTTTATATGCACATAATACATATACATCTGTAGCTGAGGTTTCAGTATGAAGGAAAAGTTACACTTTTCCAGACATTGTTCTGGTTTTATTCAGATTTATATCTTGCTGGATACACTGATGCTCTCTGTTGATTCATTTGCTCCTGAAATAACCACTACTTAGGGAATGAATTAAAAGCCATAATATCAGTAACTGAATCAGCATTTTTAGAAAGAACTGGCGTGCAAAAACATGCAAAATATCTGTTCATAAGAGCAATCTTTGAAAATGCCAGAGGTTATGCTCAGTTTACCTGTCAGCACATTTAACATAAAGTAGTTGCTACACAGTTTAGTAAATATTTGACATATCTCATAACTACACTAATGAAATAATCAACCTCAGCATTTTGAGCAGGACATTTGTATTTGCTGCTTTTCCAGGGGAATATGTAATGTACTTGACTAGTTTTAACATTCAACAGAGTTTTATCAATAACATTACCAAGTAGAGATGGTGCCCATGGAACAGTTGTCTTATGGAATCCTTTTTAAATTGCTTGTTGTAATTGTCTGTGTAACAAGATACTTGTGTGCAGCCGCTCATCATCACACAAATAAGGGTTTTTCTCCTTGCCACTGCAAACATTGCTCTTTTAAGTGCCCAGTAGACCATCCCTTGATTCACATCAGGCCATATGGGGGCATTTGAATCTGCCTTTTCTGGCCACAATTTTGAGTGTAATTTCTCTTAATTAAAATCATAGTAATAATACATGGCACATATAAACAAATACACGCACACATGCACACACACGCACACACACAAACACACACAGTTTCAAGTGTCCACAGTACTTCACACGAATTATCTTCTTGTAGTGCTTACAACAGTAAGGTAAGTAAATGTTATTATTCCCATATTGCAGCTGCAGAGATGAAACTGAGGAGTAGCTTGCTTAAAGCCACCTACTGAGTTCATGTCAGAGGAAAGATTTGGACTGGAGAAGATCTGACTTATAGCTCAGTCTCTTAGCAAAGACGCTGCACGGAAAGATACAGATCAGATTAACCTGAGTAAATACAGTAGTTTTTCGTTTCTGTAAAGGTAAAGTGTGTCGTCAAGTCGATTTTGACTCCTGGCGTCCAAAGAGCCCTGTGGTTTTCTTTGGTAGAATACAGGAGGGGTTTACCATTGCCTCCTCCCATGCAGTATGAGATGATGCCTTTCAGCATCTTCCCATATCGCTGCTGCCCAATATAGTACCGGCGGGGATTTGAACCAGCAGCCTTCTGCTTGTTAGTCAAGCATTTCCCCACTGTGGCACTTAAGGTGACTCTGTTTCTGTAGTACCTTAAAAACAAGCACATTTATTGTGGCATGAGCTAGAGTCCTTCCTTCCTTCCTTCCTTTTATAAGGTATTACCAAACACTTACAATTTTTGTTACTTTGTTGTTACTTTTCTCTAACTGAAAAATCCTTTGTTTGACTCTTGGAGGGAACATTGCCTATTTGCATTTATGTTAGTCTTTGATTTTTGCACATTAAATGTCTCCCAAAAATATTTACACTACACAAAAACTGTTACTGACATCCTGACTAATGGTGCACACATGCTTCTAACAAAAGCACACACATGGCACTAACTTCCCTGGAAACATTTGCCAGCAGAAACACATCCCTTAAGGCTGTGTGAACAAGGGGAGCATGGCAAAAACTGTCATGCTCCTGCACAAGAGCGCCCGTGCTTTGGAGGTGAGGAGGCTAGTAATGTGCGTGGTCTTTCATTAGAAGCCTGGCTGCACCACAAGTCATAATGTCAGCCCATGCTACTATGATTTTTCCTTCTTCTGGTTCCAGTTTGTGTCTGTGCTTTAAATCCTGGGGCACTGTGTCTCACTGCATGACTTTGTACCTTCCAGTGTTTGCCCCACTTGTTCTGCTGTAATGGATGTAACAACAGCCAACAACTCTCATTTGGCTCCAGCCTCCATTTGCCTAAAAAGCTCTCTACATTCTTGTAAACAACAGAGAAATCTCATTGGGGCATGAAGTATTGTGGAAATGTGTATTCATGGCTCAATTAATATGACGCTCAAGAAGTTTGGGAGATCACTTGAAAATGGGACCATATTTTTGTCATTCAGATTGTGAAGCTGCCACCATGCAATTCGACAAATTTTTAAACATACCCCTGTAGCTTTGTTTTATGGGTCCTCTGGTTAATTTCTTTGTTGGTCTAAACATTACTTCCTTCTACCTGTCCAATTAATACCGTACTTCTCAGAATACAAGGTTATTGTGTCAAAGAATTTGATCTTGGAAATACCACATCCTGAGCCATAGAGTTGGTTTGAATGACCAACTGTCCTATATTTCCATGTTTGTTGGAATTTCCTCACCTTTCTTATATATTGCTTACAGAATCTCTTTACTAGCTACATGGAGCTAGTGTCCGTTCAGGTTACCTGAGGATGTGCTCACAATGTATAAATCACATTAAGAGGCTGATTTAATTATGGGGAAAGGCAACATTGCATGTAAAGACATATGCAGAGAAAACCTAGAGCAATGGATGAGATCTGAGTCACAAACTAAGTTTGCCTGCTGTTTACTGCCTTCGATGAGGATATCCCAAGGATTTCCTTTTAGCTGGTGTCATGCAGGGGCAGCTAGGAGATGCCCCACCGGTGCACAGTCATAGCTGGGCGGGGGGGCGCCATTACGGAAGTGGCAGAGGAGAAGGATGGACCTGCTCTCCTCCATGTTAAAGCAGCTATGTAAGTTCTCAGTTTTAAAGGCATGTATCAGTGATTTGGGCGCTAAATCACTTTTCAAGCCCATCCCTAATAAATTTACGTATATTGTTTGCCTTGTGATGAGAAGTGCTTGCTTACTTTTTGGAGTGAAGGAAGACAATCTATCCATGCTTAAATGGAAATACCTGTATTTAATTAATTGGCAGTGAAGCTGTCCATTTTATTCTCTTTTCACAAAGGAAGCTTGGCTTACTAAGGGACCTGTGGTTACTTTCAAGGTAGCTGTAGGGATTTACATGAAAACAGAAACTGGCACAAGGAATAAATGTTCTAAGCCGGCAAAAGGCTCTGAACATGTCCTGTGTGGAATGTGCAAGGAATGTTTATTAATAAACATTTTTCTCTTTGTGTATGCCTTTATGTGTGCTTGTTTTACATATGTGTGCTGTACATTATCCTGTATTAATGCTTTTCAGTTTCTAGAGTAGCCTTAAATTTGCTCTCAAGAGAAAAATATGTGTTAAAGTTTTTTAATATATATTTTGGAAGTTATAGCCAGATTTGTTTCTTTGAAGTGGCCATTATTTACATAGTGAATACTTAATCCATTCATGAAAAGAGAATTTCTGTTGCTCTATGTGTACATTTAACTCACTTTCGATAGCATTTTATAAATAACAGAAAACACCACTGGAAAGAAAGAACAGGGTTGAAGTTAGTAAATAGTTTTGGTTGTCTTGCATCTGTGAGCGATAGTGTTGATTTATTTATTTGTTTATTTGTAGAAGTATTCGATCCTCAAATGGGAAAGTGATAAATTTTATTTTAGTTTACCAATATGAACTAAGGATTCTGTGAAGTAAAACAACAACAACAAAGTGGATGGATTTATTTAGCATATGTTCTTACACTATACTTTTTGAAGGAACACTGTATCCCAAATGTCAGTGTGGACTCAATATTTTAGTTTAGAAAACCTAGCATATGTGAAATGAAACTCTTTCAAACCATCTAATAGTACTTTGATTAGTGTGCCTTACCTTGGTTTGCTGGGGATGAAATAGGTTAAAAATCTCTCAACTCAGTCTTAAGTGTATTCTGACTAGGGATGTACCCGGAATCGTTCTGAAGGCAGCGGGGATGTGTGGGGGAGGGTGCACTTATCCCTCCCGCTGCATTTCCTCTGCTGGCGCTCTGTTCTATCAAGGCCCCTCGGAGCAGCAGCGTACCTCCCTGCCGCCCCATTGCTGTCCTCAGCCAGAAGTGGCCGGAATTACCGGGCGCACATGCTCCTGTTGCGTGCGTGCACAGCAGATGGACGTGTGCACAACGAGAATACTCGGCAAAGGACGGCAACGGGACGGCAGGGAGGTACGCTGCCGCTCCAAGGGGCCTTGATAAAATGGAGTGCGGGCAGCGGGAATGTGTTGGGAGGGGTAAGTGCATCCTCCTCTGCCCTTAAGGGAGCACCCTTGCTGCCGCCAAAATACGAAACGGCCCCAGTGGCCAAAACCTTTCCGGAGGCTTCTATAATGGCCTCCGAAACATTTCGGGCTCAAGCCTAATTCTGAGTGCTGCACCAGCAAATTACTGTTAGTAATTTATAGTATAACTAGGGATATGCACAGAACAGGGTTTTCATTCCATTCTGAGTTTGGAATAGAAAACAAATCCCTGGGATGTTTCATTGGAGCCAGTTCTGATGAAATGAGCTCGGAATTTTTCGAGTGTTCTGAGCACCATTTTGGTGAGCTGTTTTCCTGTTTTTGACACTGGCTTCCGATTGGCTTGTACTCTCCTTGCTTCTTGGTTGGCTTGTTTATAACAAGCCATCCAAGAAGTAGGGATGTGCACGAACGGGTTCAGTGGTCCTTTTGCGGACCGTCCAACTGGTTCAAAGGTCTGGCGGTTTGGCTGGTATGGCATGAAGGGTTACCGTTAAGGATTGGGGAGGGTGCTTTAACCCCCCCCCCACTGTGTCCCCCCCAACACTGTCCTTAATATAGCTGTCTTTAATATAGTCAAACTCGAAGTGTCTGCATGCATCTCAGGCACTTCTGGTTTTATGCTGGCCGGGGTGGCAAGGAGGTATGCTGCCACCTTGTGCCAGCTATTTTAAAGACAGAGCCAGAGGGGGAAATGCGGGGGGGGGAGCACCCTCCCCGATCTTTAAAGGTAACCCCCCTGTGCGCTGAACCATCCATCTGCCAGTTCATGCCCATCCCTACCAAGAAGCAAGGAGACTGCAAGCCAATTGGAAGCCAGTGCCAAAAACAGGAAAACAGCTTGTCAACATGGCACTCGGAACATTCCAATCTGGAAAGGGGTCATTCCGTTCTGAGCTCAAAACAGGCCCTTCATTTGAAGGGTGTTCTGTTTCAAGCTTGGAACACTTGAAATGGCCCATTACGAGTTGGAACATTCCAAGCTCAGAATGTTCTGCACATTGCTAGTAGGCACTCTACTTACATATGAGTTCCTTAGTGGGCTGCATTCCTGCAGGACTAGAGGATTTTTTTTTCCAGAGCCATGCATTGCACAAGAAGAGAGAACCAATACATGGCAATTCATTGATAAATACAGAAAAACACAGTCACAGAGGCGAGTCTCATGATCGGTGAAACCCGCTTTCAGAGGGTTTGCAGGGATTGCGGGCTTAGCTCGTTCTCCCCACAGACGATCCCCAGACAGCCCATGGCGGCCGTCTAATGGGTGGAGGATAGTGAAAGTGGGGTCATTGAAAAAAATCTCATTTGCTATCATTGAATGAGAATTCACACCTCAGAAGTTTTTCTGAAGGGATGTTTTCCCTTATTTTCTGAGGTGTGAATTCTCATTCAATGATAGCAGATGAGATTTTTTTCAATTAAAGAACTCTCATGACCCCACTTTCACTTTTTCACACTCTCATTTACTATGAATATCAATCTAGCACACTGCACCTTATGAAGAAAAACCTCAGAAATGCACCAAAATCCAGCCCTCTGCCCAATCACTCTGAAATTGGGGACGGGTGGTAGCCTCCACCCATTAGGCACTATCTACCAGCCCACCCCACTCTTTTGGGGCAGATCCACTTTCTGCCCCAAAGACACCAAAACTTCAGAAATTCCCCAAAAATCAGCCCTCTGCCCAATCCCCCTGAAATTGGGGTGGTAGCCTCCACCCATTAGGCACTACTACCGCACCCCACCCTTTTGGGGCAGATACACTTTCTGCCCCCAAACTGCCCCAAAAACTTCAAAAATTCCCAAAAAATCAGCCCTTTGTCCAATCCCCCTTAAATTGGGGTGGTAGCCTCCACCCATTAGGCACTACTACTCCACCCCACTATTCTGCCCCAGGCCCCACTTTCTGCCCCAAAGACATGAAAACTTCAGAAATTTCCCCAAAATCAGCACTTTGCCCTATCCCCCTGAAATTGGGGTGGTAGCCTGCACCCATTAGGCACTACCACCCCACCCCACTCTTTTTGCCCAGATCCCATTCTATGGCCCTGAACTGCCCCAAAGTCACTAAAACTTCAAAAAATCCCCCAAAATCGGCCATGAGCCGAATCACCCGAATTTTTCAGCCCTGAAATTCGGGTGATTTAGCTCGGCCCCGAAAAATATCGGGGGACATCGAGGGTGATTCGGTTCGGCCCCGAATCACCCGAAATTGCTCATTTCGGGCACAGATCGATCTGTGCCCGAAATTTTTTGCACATCCCTAGTTCTTCCTGTATATGTTCTCAGGGCAGCAAGTTGCTTGTGCAAGAGCTCCCTTTTTCTATAGTTTCCATCAGCAAAGTTCCCCATTGTTTGAGTTCCTTGTAAGTCATCGGAGTTCCCTCTCCCTGTCAGGGGTTTATATTCTGGGTTATCTATGCAGAGGTGTATCTAGGGAAAGTAGCGCCTAGGGCAAGCATATGTGGCACATATGTGCCAGTCGCCTTCCCAAGGAAACACAGCACATCCATAATCAGTAAAAGCTCTCTTTAGCAAATGCTCTGCCACCTCAGCACACCTCACTACAGGTTGCTGCCTCCAAGAAATCCAGAGTTGGTGGTTTTTTTTGTTTTGTTTTTTGTTTTGGTCCTTTTGCCTTAAAGGGAGATGGTTGCAATGGGAAATCCTATGGGCCCCAAACAAACTGAAATTATCCAGCAGCTTACAATAGGCTTGGATTCAGCAGCCTGATCAGGAAGAAGGTGGAAGTTGCAACTAGCCACAGAACAGCAAAACAGTGGGATATTTGAATCAGAAAAAATGGTGTGTGTGTGTGTGTGTGTGTGTGTGTGTGTGTGTGTGTGTGTGTGTGAGAGAGAGAGAGAGAGAGAGAGAGAGAGAGAATTTATAACAATAATCTATGCTGCACTACCGTCACCAGTTTTCTGTCTCTGCAACACTGCAAAGGTTTGGTAAAAGGTTGCCCCTGCCCCATCCCTTCAAGTTCCTGGGTCTAACGGTAAAAACAAAACAAAAAACCCAATTCTATTGCACACGTATTCAATTTCCTATCTGTTGCTGTGACAAACACTATGGTAGTAAGAGCATATGGCCTGTGATAGTGTGTATTGGATGGAGGATACTAGCCACCGTCATAGCATTACAACCTTTTCAAAAGTGAAAAGGTTCATTTCTGCCATAAATGAACCAACTAGGCACACAAATATGGTGTCTTGGGTAAGTTACACCTCCCTTGTTAAATACAGAGGCAGGCAACAGGCAGACTGGACAGTAAACTTTATGTCTAGTTTATCAAATACACTAGTCAATCAGAATCTCAGCATGACTATTCAATGTGTCTTTTAAAAACAATTGTGTTCAAAATAAAAAGGGAGTTGCATTGATTTTATAAAATATAAAGACATTATAAAATATAACTTTTTTAGAAGGCAAGGAAACTTGAGCAAATCTACTTGGGATGCACAGGCAATAAAAACCCAAGTACAACTCAGCTAAGTTGAAGGGACTAATTTGCAGCACATTAACCACTTATTTCAAAAGACAAGCTGTTTCTCAGTATGGTAAGACTGCACAACACAGGGATGGCAATACATTGCAAATGCAACATTTCTGGGTGTGAATTCTTAGAACAGGTTTTTTTTTTAAAGCACCACACAAGTTAAAGGTAGGCACTTTCCAAGTTTGGAATCCCACAAACCTTATAATCAGATTGCTTTACATATATGCATATAAAGATAGAGCTCTGTATAGAGAATTAAACAGCATGCAAATGAATATTTCCATTGTATTCCTTGCTTCTCTCCAACACCCTTCAGTTTTGCCAGCTTATAAGGTATTAAACCAATATTGTCTTTTTAAGGGATGTTTTGTCCACTTACTTTTGTGCCATTTATATCTGTGTTTTTTTTTTAACCAATCATTCTTCATGATGAAAAACCATTTTTTCTAATTAATTGCATCAGTAAAGAAAAAGTATCTAGAACAAGATAAAGCAAAATAAATTCAGACTCTTAGAATTGTAAAATCTAATCTGATCAGCTTCTTGTAAGTTACATATAAAAAAAATTTAAGTCAAATCCAGAAAATGGGAACAAAGTTTGACCATAACGAATATTGTAATTTATAAAAGATTCCCAGACAGACATGAATGATTCAATAGACATGCCATGTACATAAGCCGAGACTTTTGAAATTGAAGCATAATCCCACACTTTCAAAAACCAATCGTTTAAGGAAGGGATTTCCAAAATACGCCAATTAGATGCATATATAATCCTGGCTGCTGTAATCATATATAAACGCAATTCGTTTGATTTAGCAGGAATATAAGGTTTTATCATACTTAAAAGAAAAATTTCCGGAAGAAAGGAAATCTTAACTTCTAAGATTTGTTCAATTTTCATATGAATTTGTTTCCAAAACTGTTGAGCTTTATTGCACCTCCATCACATATGGTAAAATGAACCTAAGTGTGAATTGCATTTCCAACATTTCTTGGAGAAAGAATAATCTATTTTGTTAATAGTCAAAGGAGTTATATACCATCTAAAGAACATCTTATACCCATTTCCCCTTAGAATGGTACACAAAGTAAATTTCACATTCTTTTTCCATTGGTATTCCCAGTCAGAGAGATCGATCGATCTATTAAAGTTCTGCATCCATTTTATCATACATTCTTTTATCTGCTCAGTCTCAGTTTCATACTTCAGTAATAGCTTATAAATTCTGCCTCATAAATGATCAGTGTTTCGGGTGATTAATTCTTCAAATTCAGTCAAATCTCTAAGTTTCCCACCCTGTAACTGTAACTCTTTCCAAACTATTGAGCTGATCTGAGCTTGTTGAAGCCAGGACGCCAGGATAATCTAGGACAAAAAAGGCTATGTTGTATAGTATGTTGTATCTCCAGATCTTTCCTCGAACCAGAAATCCATAAATAATTATGCAAACCTCTAGGAAGACCAAGTTCCTCCATCCAAGTAAAACTTCCATATGGGGATAAAATCCAATTTGAAATCCAAGTCAAGCTACTAGCATGATAATAAAGTTTCAAGTTAGGAACTCCAAGGCCACTTCTTTCTTTGGAATCTTGCATAACCTTAAATCGAATCCTGGTTTTTTTTAATAATTTCAAATAAATGAATTGAGCTGACTCTGCCATTTATTCAGTATCTTGTCATCTATCTTTATAGAGCTCATTTGAAAAAGAAAGTTCATCTTAGGTAATACGTTCATTTTTACTGCAGAGATTCTCCCAAGCCAAGATAGGGTAAGCTTCTTCCATCTATCAAGATTAGCCATAATTGATTTCCAAATTGGAACATAGTTATTCTTAAACAGATCTTTATTGCTCCTCGTAAGAATAATCCCCAAATATTTTATTGGCTTCTTCGTTACTTGTAATCTTAAAACTTTAGAAAAGTATTCTATCTCTTTTTCTGAAAGATTCCATGTCATAATCTGAGTTTTATCTCTGTTAATCTTATAGCCAGAAACTGAGCCATACTTATGTATCTGTGTCATTAATGTATCCAAAGAGTCTTTGACTTGCATGACAGAAAGCAATACATCATCAGCATATAGTTTTATTTTAAGTTCACAGTCCCCCATTTTGATACCCTGAATCCGCTGTTCTTGTCTAATTTTCGCTGCCAGAGGTTCAAGAGCAAGTATAAACAGCAGCAGAGAAAGCGGACAACCTTGTCTAGTACCTTTAGAGCCCCTGGTGGCACAGTGGTAAAACTGCCACCCTGTAACCAGAAGGTTACAAGTTCAATCCTGACCAGGGGCTCAAGGTTGACTCAGCCTTCCATCCTTCCGAGGTCGGTAAAATGAGTACCCAGAATGTTGGGGGCAATATGCTAAATCATTGTAAACCGCTTAGAGAGCTCCGGCTATAGAGCGGTATATAAATGTAAGTGCTATTGCTATTGCTATTGCTATTTATTGATGATGCATTTTGAAGACAAGGATCCATTAACAATAATTTTTGCTGATTGCTGTTGATATATGCTACAAATCCAGGATAAAAAATTAGGGCCACAATTCATTTTCTCCAACACTGAGAACAGGAAAGGCCATTCCAAATTGTCAAAGTCTTTTTCGGCATCTAGGAAAATCATAGCTGCTTTTGTATGAGTCATGGTTACTTTATCAATTGCATTCAAAACATATCGTATATTATCTTTCATAAGTCTTTTCGGGATAAAACCAGATTGGTCAGTATGGACTATTTCAGACAGGAAATTTCTTAATCTCGCCGCCAAGTTTGAAGTAAAAATTTTGTAATCCACATTTAAAAGGGATATAGGTCTGTATGATTCTGGTCATGTTGGGTCTTTCCCTTCTTTAATGAATTAATGAAATGAATGCTTCTTGCCAAGAAACCAGTAAAGTGTAGTGAGATAATATCGCATTCATTACTTCTGTTAAAGGTCCAACTAATTTGTCCTGAAATGTTTTGTAATACAATGAAGATAATCCATCCGAACCCAGCAAGTTATTTTTAAGATTTTTTATTGCTGCCCTGGTTTCATCCCTAGAAATAGGTTTATTTAAGCAGCTCCTCTGTTCTTCTGAGAATGACTTCAATTGTATTTCCTCTAAAAAATGTTTAATATTCTCAGGATCTTTCTTGTCTTCGTTATATAGTTTGAAATAATACTGTACAAATTGTTCAGACATTTCTTGATTTGACATAACAAATTCCTTGCCATTCCAGACCGATGTTATAATTCTCTTTTCCTGTTCTTTTCTTAACTGATATGAGAAAGGTAATAAACCAGATAAATTGTTAATCTGGCTTATTACCTTTCTCAAAATATCTCTGTTTCACATAAGTCATGTACCTAAATGTCTCTTTGGATTCTATAAGATCCATTTGCTTACGAAGTTCTCTAATATTTTGCCAAATATCTTGGGAATGATTGATCTTGTGAAGAGCTTCTAAACGGGATAAATATATCTGTTTTTAAAATGCTCAGGTACCTTGCCAAAAACTTTGCATTCTTCTGACTCCCTAGATCAGGGAAAAATCTAGACTTGGGTCTCACAGAGGCCATTTGAGCATGTGCAGTGGCCATTTTTGTTTTCAGCAGCCTTTAAATTTTTTTTTAAAATGGCCGCCACACATGCTCAAATGGTCCCTGCAATGTCCTATGCCTTTCCAGGCCTCGTAGAGGCCCTTTGAAAGGGACCCTGCCTTCAGGCACACCACCAGCATAAAAGGGGTTTCCTCCTAATCCTATACTTCTCAAATTATATTGTATTTTATTTTAAATAGGAAGCATTGTAATAAAGCATCTAAAGTAAGTTGCTACTAGGACTCTGGTTTAAGTAAGTAGGCAGAATAAAAGTGTATCTCTCACATTTTCATTTTGTGTCCCTTTCCACCAATTACCATGAATTTTCAGTTCTAGGGAATCAGCATAGTCAAAATTTGAAAATGGTTTTATGGATTAGAATATAAATTGGCACTGGGTATTTGGTCAACATGCTTATAAACTGTGACCACATGTTCTGATACCCAGAGAAATACAGTTTAGCATGATCACATTTATGATTAAGGTAAATCTACACTTTATGGCACCAAACCATTGTAGCAGTTTATCAACAATATAAAGAAGTTCCCCACATAAGCAGCTTGTTAATGCATAGGTCCTTTCATGTCAGCAGAGCAGACGTTAGAAACTAGGCTAATATTGGTGTTGAAATGTATTAATTAAGGGTAGGCTATTCAAATGACCTTGGATTTTAAGCACAATGACCTTCTTTACAGGGTATGATTAGCCAATGTTTACTGTAATTCTTCACATGGTAGAAGTAATAAATGCTTGTTGCATCACAAAAAAGCAATTCTATACATTTTGATAAGTGCAATATTTGGAATATGGTTCTTCCTTTGAATATCATGTCTTTGTAGCAATAGATATCAAAGTTCACTTTTTATCCCCAATATAAATTTTACATTAATTTGTATCCAATTGAAAAGTAGCTGTCCCCATAGAATTATCTTCCACAAAATGAAGAAGCCAAAGAATATTATGCTTTTCAAACCTAAGGTCTCCTGCTGCCCAGCTGTCACCACACAGTCCTTTTCAGAGTTTGTATTGATGCTTTCTGCTGCCTGCATTTTTCTGTGTATCTGACAGGAAATAGGAAGGGAATGAGACTATGCTTTTCTTGGGAAACCACTCCCTTTAAATGTAGAGATTTGACTTGCCTTTTTGTTTTACCTTCCTAAAGCAAGCGAAAACACTGCAAAGCTTCATCAGACACCAAGAAGACAAATTGCTATTAAAAGGAAATCCAGTTCCAGTGCTTTCCAAGTCTTTTATGATAGAGACTCTGTTCAGGACCCACCTATACTACTGAGTGCAGAAGCTACTGCTTTTCTTTTGCTATTGTCCCCAAATCAGTGCTGGAAGCCCTTGGGGAATCTGTCACTTCCAACATTTGAAAAGGAAAGACAATTAATTTTAGACTCCCCCCAGTGTCTTAAAGACCTTTCCCCTTTGCCTTTGCCTCAGTGGTCGAGCATATACTCATATTATTTACACGATAAACATCTTAGGTTCAATTCCTGGCATCTCCAGTTCAAAATAAAAAGATCTGCAGTTAGGGAAAGATCTCTATCTGAGACCATGGAGAGGCGTGTCAGGGCAGATATCCCCAAAAGAGGATACTTTTTGTATCCAGATATTTCAAAAAGAGGATACACTAGCATACTTGTGCTAGTGGAACATGATCATGCAAGCACAGCATTCATCTGGATGTCAACGACTGTCTCTTTCTTGCTATTGTTTATCTTTTTTATGGTTGTGGCTGGGTTTTTTTTTTTTGGTGTTTATGGTTTTTACTGTTTAACATTTAAAGGTTTTGGACGTGATTTTTATGAAATGTTATTGTATTTTAACTTCTCTAAACTGCCTTGAGATGCATTATGAAAGGCGGTATAAACATTGATAGATAAATAGATAGATAGATAGCTAGATAGATAGATGTAGTCCAGCCTTTTAAATTCAAGCAGTTTGATATGGGCTTTCTCTCTGACAGAGACAAGACAGACCTTTACAGTGGTTATCCCAGCCTAACATAGAAGCATCTATAGTCAAAAGTGAATTGGCCTTTGGAGGCTCAGATGGCATGCATGTGACCTGAATTAAGCCACAAGAGGAAGGAAACTGGCTGTGGGTACAGCAGTTTTGATTGTTAGTACTGAGAGAGGAGAATGCATGGGGAGAGCCACTCTTGGAGTGGATGGCATATCTATCCACTCTCCTCCTAACTGAAACTCCTTCCCCTTCTGCAATTACTTGCTGTTTCGTCAGTCTTCCTTTACAGCAGACCTTGTCATGATCAGGTAGTACGGTACACGACTTGTTCTACTCATGGTGTCAGCCAGAGATTAACCTCTTGCCAGTGCAAACAACACTACAGGTCCTCCTTTCTGCACTAGATTTTGCAAGTAACCCAGTTTGATTGTGGACACTCTTATCCTTGTGTGATCCTTAAGGTCCCAGCTTCAGCTCTTTGTCTCTGACATTAAAAGAATTAGGTAGCAGGGGATGGAAAGACCGTTTCCTGGGACAGTGAAGAGTTACTTCTGGCCAGAGCAGATGATATTAGGCTTGATAGATCAGTGGTTTTACACAATATAAGGCAACTTCATATATTCATATATCCATTGGCCTCTATTTTTGGCCTCTATTGGCCATTCTTGGACCCATTTCTCAAGCTGCTTGGAGTTGCTAAGAGAAATGCCAGCCCTCTTCCAGGTAAAATGTCATAATTGCAGGAATAGGTTTTCCACCAATAAGCAATGAGACAAGCCTCAAAAAGTGCTAGAATATTTTAATTTATTTGTAGAATCACTGAAAATATTGTAACACCTAAGATTTCAAGTATAGCATGAGCTTCATTAGAAGCAACTAGAAGAGAATTTAAAGAGTATCATTAAAAATGCAAAACTTAAATAATTAAGATTACATTCAGTATATTATGAGACTGTTCTTATGACCAGCCCTACCTGAGTAGGATAGGGCAAGCCCAAGTAGGTCTGGTTGTCTGCAGCCCCAGGATCACTCCCGATCCTGCCACTCCTCCCTTGGGTAGCCTTGATCAGCAACCCAGACTTAAAGTTAGTTAGGAGAATAAGCAAGCATTTCCTATCTCACTTGGTATAATGGAGCTCCTTGCTGCCAGCAGCCATCTTTATAGTAGAGCTGGGGGTGGGGTTAATGTGCTTCTCAGGGCCAAAATACACATTAAGGTTGTGCACATGACCTTGCCAGCTGGTCGGCAGGGAAGGCTGGTGGGGAAACAGATGCCTGCCTGCCTGCCTGCCTGCCTCCTCACCTCCCCACACATGATTTCCCTCCCCAGTTCGCTCTGCCGCTCACTGCGGCACACAAGCAGTGCTGTGGCAAGCGGCAGAGCAAGGAGCTGGAGGAAGGAGTCCTCTGACTTCCCTAGATGCACTGCACCAGGAGTCACTCACTCCTGCGGTGCATTGAGGGTTCCTCCCTCAACTGGGTGCCTGACTCAGTGTCTGCTCGGGCTGCGTGCAGCCCAAGCATACACACATCTGCACTCATTAACCCTAACTAACTGCTGGGGTAGAGAATTGGCTTGGGCAGGAGGGCTGGTTAGGGTTAGCACACGAGCAGCTTAACCGAGGCTGGGCTTTCCTAGTTTGGGTTAGGCTGCTCAGGTGAATAGGCTCAATATATTAAGTCCATGATTGATAGAATCATGACTGATAGAATTTTACCACTTAATTAGGAGTCGTGGAGAACCTGGGTGAGGGAGGGAATTTTAATCCTTCTCCCCATCCATGATCCTTATCCATATACCCCCTTATGATTGCTGTTGACCCCAAGAGAAAAACTCCCTTCCACAGTCCCAGCTCCCTTGGAAGTATCATATCCTATAAGTTCACAGAGGTTCTATGCAGGGTTCAAATGATTTCAAGATGGACAGTTTAAGTTAAAACCATCCATCCTTACTTTGAGCTTCAAAACAAGTAATGCGGTATAGTAATTCTCTTTGCCAGACTTCTGTGGCAACTACTCTGGTGTTTGCCAAAGGTGTATCTATAGGAAATGTTTTAAAAGGTGTTTCTCTGGCAGATATATTTTGCATGTGTGACTTCATAGAATATCCATTGGAAGTACAACAGCTTCTCTCTGTTACTACCCCTTTGATGAACTTTTCATCATATAATGTTCTCCCCACTCCTTCCCCACTCACAGGATTCAGGGCGGAAAACCTGGAGAAGTATAATGTTGATTCACAGTGTGATAGTGCCAATCTTCATGGTAACTACCTGTAAACAGGCAGTGAAGGTCTGTAACCCTGTGGCAAATATAACATGTGCTTTAGCCTGTATACAATCTGGAAAAACAGAACTGTCTTCTTTATACCACAAACTTTAGAAAAATGAAGGGGTTTTTTTTTTTTGGCTTTTTATGTCTCAGTGTTTTCTACCCACCAGAAAATTAGGCTTTGTCATAGAAATATTGCGACAGACTTAACACTGGTATGTGCCAGCATAAAACTATGATAGTGTATTAAACCCTAAGTCCATTAAAACAGAACTTCAGATGTTTAGACCCAATCACTGTCTGGCCTAACTAAAGCATTCCTAAATAGCTGCAAAGTAGGTCACTCATGGGAAAAGGCTGTAATTTTCTGTGGAGATACAATTTGGGAAGCTATGATACCACTATAAAACAAAGAAAAGTCTGTGCTTGCTCATATAAATGCTATAATTTCTACCCATTATCAATATCATTACATGAGTCTACTACCTACTAAACTGGTATTCTGCTACACAGGAACTTGTTCTGACTATGAACGGATACTATAAAATGTGACTTATGGTTTAATGAGAGATAAATAAGAAAAAGGTTTAGTGGAACACAATTAAACATTGTCTAAAAAAACCCTACTCCAGAGACACATAGACTATTGCTGAATATTTATGGACCAAGAAAATACCATCATGGTGCTGAGAACAGTTGAGGACAAAATTGGGTTGATTAATAGACTATTAAATAAATATTATGTAGAAAAGTAAAATGTACAGATGCTTTGTATGGTGAAAAACAGTTACTATTCTTCTCTACAGTCACAGAAAGAAAATAAAAAAGTGGAATACTCACTAATACAGAAAAGTTAGGCTTGTTCTCAGATCAACTTTCATGTGAGACAATTCTCAAGTAGTGGGTACTCATGCACAGTTTACTTCATGTTTGTGGATCCATGTTCTGGTCTAAAGGCTTGTCTGAAGGTAGTTGCCTTGTTGAAGCTAAGGTGGCCTGGATCTAGCTGGTGTCTGGGTGAGTTCCCACATGGGAACCACATGTGCACTGCCTTGAGCTTTAGCTTGTTTTGGAAAAGATGGGATACAAATGATCCATGGTAAAGGTGGAATACCTGTTGGTTGCTGGAGTCAGGATTTGTTGTTCATTTATTGGTTTAGCCTTCAGATTCATTTTTAGTGGACTTTTCTTGATTTTGGTTAATGTTATTAATATTAGGTTTCTAGTTTGTTTCCACAGATTTTACTGTTTAGGAGATATGTCAGTTAATGGGATGAGCAGGATTCCATATGAAGAGATAAACAAGAGTTCCATACAAACAAAAGGCCGAATTTAACCAAAACCAGATGTACCAATTGTGGCCTTATTGCAGACAAAGGAAATGAAGCCATAAATAAAAAACAGAATGTTGCAGAGAAATGTGATCTCCCTTGTTCTTTTCAAAACCAGACTGGATCTGTTCAGGTGAACAGCTTACTAGTAATTATTTTATTTCCAATGGCTGACATCTTGACTAACAAAGCACCATTTAGCAGTGTTGAGTTCCAAAAAGTGGTGGCACTGTGTTTCCCCCCCTGCACATTAGAGGCACTAATTAACTCTGCTTCCTTCTGCAGCTGCCTGTACCACTTGAAAATATGTCCCTGCCCTGAGGCAAAAGGACGTATTTTGGATAGCACAGGCAGCTATGGAAGAAAGGGAGATTGGTGTCCCCTCTTCCCCGCACATGCACTGGCACAGTGTAGTCTCAAATGCAACACTACTGCATTTCATTAATAAGGATGTCAGCCACTGGCTATAGGATCACAATATATATTTGGAAGAGTTTGTCTGTGGGTTTGATTGTGCAAAATAAAATCATACTTCTTGATTACCTACAGATACCAAATTTTGCATACATAATCCTGCTGCTTAAATTAGCTGGATGCTCTACGTTTTACCCCAGATTATACTGGGAGAATAGTTTTAATAATTTTTTAAAAATATCTTTTTAGAAGAAATTTGGAATATGATGCTCATATTTTAACACTTATCATTTTCAACATATTTTGATGCTTTATAAACAGAACGATAATTCACAATTGACATTATTTCCAAGATCTTTCAAATTTATCATGATTCAAATTTACAATGTATGGTAATTACAGGAGAACCTTGATATTCACAGGGCTTCTGTTCTGTGCTGCAGTAGGGGATATAAAAACTGCAAATATTGAGTAATGGAACCTATGGTCAGCCCCTGCTAACTGAGCAAAGATGCACCTTTTTAAAGTGGTGATTCTCTTTATTAAGCAGGGGGAGAACAACTGGCCCTATCCAGCCCCAGAACAGCATCCCTCCAGTGGCTGTTGCTGGTGTCTGTCTTACATTTCTTTTTAGATTGTGAGCCCTTTGGGGACAGGGATCCATCATTATTGATTTTTATTTCTCTTTGTAAACTGCTTTGGGAACTTTGTTGAAAAGTGGTATATAAATATCCTTTGTGGTTAATTATGGGATCGTGGGGGTTAGGTTCCTGGTCAGCCGAAAATGGCCGAAAATCAGCCTTATTTCACCGATGGGGGGGCTGCTTCTTACTTTGCTTTGATGCTCTCCCTAAGTCATGCTGTGGCCCCAAATTGGCTGAAAATTGGTGTTCTCCCTCTTCTATTTTTTTTATTTATTTATAAAGACGGGAGCCATTTTGTGGCTCTGTTGAAGAAAATGGTGGCTAGAAATGACCTCGGCAGTCATTTCCAGCCACCTCTGACCCAAGTTCGAGTGTCTTTTTCCTGACCGCAGATACAAATCTGCTGATAACGATGTCCAGAAAATGAATAATGTTTGAAGCAGAAATCCTACACATTTAAAACTGCTATTTGACTTTATATTTATTTATTTATTTATTTATTTTTGCATTTATATACCGCCTTTCATTAAAAGACAACCCCAAGGCGGTTTACAAAAGTTAAAACATACAATAAAAAGACAATAAAAACATCAAGCTAAAAAGTATAAAAACAGGCATAAAAACAATACAACAGATAAAAACACACAGAAGCAGCAGTAAAAACTATTATGTAAACGCCTGGGTAAAAAGCCAAGTCTTTACAAGCTTTCTAAGAGCCGTGATGGAGTCTGAGGAATGAATGGCCACTGGGAGAGCATTCCAGAGTCTAGGAGCAGCAACAGAGAAGGCCCTGTCTCGAGTGCACGACAGCCGGGCCTCTCTCATTGTCGGCACCCAGAGCAGGGCCCCCTCAGATGTCCTCGTCAAGCGGGCAGCAACCCTTGGGAGCAGGCGGTCCCTCAAATACCCCGGGCCCAAACCGTTAAGGGCTTTAAAGGTCAAAACCAGCGCCTTGAATTGGACCCAGAAACGAAATGGCAGCCAGTGCAGCTCTTTCAAAATGGAGAGATAGAGCTGAGTGTCATCCGCATTTTGCTGACAACTCAGTCCAAATCCCCGGATGACCTCTCCCAGTGGCTTCATGTAGATGTTAAACAGCATGGGAGACAAGACCGATCCCTGCAGGACCCCACCGGCCAACGGCCACGGGGCCGAGCAGTAGTCCCCCAGCACCACCTTCTGGACCCTCCCGCCAAGAAAGGACTGGAACCACTGCAACGCAGTGCCTCCGATTCCCATACTCAAGAGGCAGCCCAGAAGGATACCATGGTCGATGGTATCGAATGCCGCCGAGAGGTCCGGCAGAACCAACAGGGACGCACTCCCCCTGTCTAGTTCCCAGCCTAGGTCATCCACTAGAGCGACCAAGGCAGTCTCAGTCCCATACCCGGTGCGGAAGCCAGATTGAAAAGGGTCCAGGTAATCCGTATCATCCAAGACCCTCTGCAGCTGGGACGCCACCACACGCTCCATCACCTTGCCCCAAAAGGGAAGGTTAGACACAGGTCTATAGTTATCCAGGTTGGAGGGATCAAGGGAGGGCTTTTTTAATAGTGGTCTTACCACTGCCTCCTTGAGGCACGATGGCATCCTGCCCTCCCTTAATGAAGCATTAACGATCACCTCCAGCCATCTGCCTGTCCCCTCCCTGGCAACTTTTATTAGCCATGAAGGGCAAGGGTCAAGACGAAGTCGCCCGCACACTGCCCAGGATCTTGTCCACATCCCTTTTGCAAGCACATTAATAAAAAATTCTATGACATATGTTTAATTTATTGAACTTTCCAATATGTCTTATCAATTTAAAATGAACTTGCCTGGTCAACGACAGGCCTCACCGCCTAGCTGAACATAAAGAAGAGAATAGAAATTAAGGATCAGTGATCATTCGGAGAAATAAATATTTGTTTTGCTTGCTATGAATACTTTCAGTTCCATTTTCAATTTATACACTAGAGTGTAAGATATATTGGCCTGTCTACTTCTCTTAAGTGGTGCAGCGGAGAAATGCTTGACTAAAAAGCAGAAGGTTGCCGGTTCGAATCCCTGCTGGTACTATATCGGGCAGCAGCGATATAGGAAGATGCTGAAAGGCATCATCTCATACTGCGCGGAGGCAATGGTAATCCCCTCCAGTATTCTACCAAAGAAAACCACAGGGCTCTGCGGGCACGAGGAGTTGAGATGACTTGATAGCACACTTTACCTTTACCTACTTCTCTTTAAGAAGTAGTGTATACACCCAAAACCTAAACGTACATTGCAAAATCTGGGAGATAAGAATACATGAAGGGCAACATCCAGACTAAGTTAGTCATGGTTAAGCCCCATTTAAATTAATGGAATATAAGTTAGTCATAACTAGCTTTTTTCATTGATTTAATGGTGCTTAATAACTTCCTACCATAATTATATTTACTAAGAAAATAGTTAAAACATAGTGTGTGTGAATAATACCTTCTCATGACTTCAGTTTAACAAATGTGATCAGTATTTAGGCCTTAGTACTAAAGCTCTTCTTCTCTTGTATAACCTTTACCCAGACTGACATCAGTAAGGCCACTCATGAATAAGTGGCCAATATCCTGACTAACACTGTGCACATACAGCCAAAAGAAGAACTTATGCAGCAAATGGATCTCAATTTTTGGAGCACTCGAGTGTGTTTTTGCATGGGAAGGTGGGTGATTTTCACCAATCTCCCTTTTCTCTGGAAGTACTATCTGCAACATGCAGATCTGTTCGGAATGGTCACAGGCCTCAGGTACATATTTACATGTTGTACAGGGTTCTTCTGGGGGAAAGGAAGATTGATGAAAATCACCTCCCACATGCAAACATCCACACTTCAGAAGCCGGATTACATCTGCTGCACACATGCTTCTTTTGGCTGCATAGGAGCAGTGTTAGTCAGGATGTCGGTCAGTGACTTCATGGTTGTATGCAAAAATGCCTTTTCTCTCAAGATCTGATAAGTTTTTGAAGATGAGTATTTATTGTGTAGAACATTTTGATTTATGATGCTTACTGTAGAATTAAGAACAATTCTGTTGTGAAAATTCCCTCAGAAAATAGGCAGAGGGAGCAGACAGTTTGCCGCACATCACTTAGCCTATTATGTGAAATCCAGAAAGCAATGTGTTGAGCTTTTGATTCTGTCCATAGAGCAGCTGGGAAGTAACTTCGGAGGCATGCTGCTAAGCATTAGTGCTGGAATACATACAGTATACTAAACAAGAAGGTCTCCTGATAGGAGCTCTATGAGGTGTATTCTTCAACATTCAAGTGTAATGATAATCAGATTAGGAAACAAAGGGACTCACTTGAGCTTTTGGACTACGAAGAGCAGAAGAAATAATAAATTAAAATGATGTTGCCCCTGAATGAGGTAACAAAGAAACCACGTTGGTGTATATAGGCAGGTATAAACAAAAATTGCATAAAATAATCACTGAGTTATATAGCTGTGGTTTTTTGTTGTTGTTATTTTTTGAGGTCTCTAGAAAATTTCATTTAGGGATAGTAAGGTGCCTCTATATTCTATTTATATCAATGTACTTGGTCTATTCTGCTTCTGAAATTTCATTGATTTCAGCAAGCCTAACTTTCTCTGGATGGCACCTAATGCATTGTAGAGGACAGATCTGAAGCTGAAACAGGCTTCATAAATTCTGACAAATTAAATAGTCTTAAGGATGTTTGGAAGTAATCCAGATACTTACTATTATTTATGTCAGTGAGCTAAAAAAAATATCAGTGGTTAATTTGCAGTTCTTATAATTTTTATGATACTTATGTTGTTGTAAATTTAGATGTGTGCAGCATCAACTCAGCGGGATACATTTTATGTTGTCAGCTACCTTTGACATCATAATAGATTTCAGTTGCCAAAGATTTAGAGAGAGAGAATAAATGTAAAAGAGAACCGCATGCTTTGGATCCAATCCAAACACAGGTAAAAGTGGAACAGGGTTACAGAGAACAGTACTTTGGAAGACTAAGAGGCTTAGCTTTATAATACTCCATCCTTTGGACAAGGAAAGAGGGATCTTGAAATATTTGTCCACACCACTGTTATTTCAGTACCATTTCCTAGAAGCTCAAATATATGTAAAGCTGTACTTAACTTGACTGAACTTTGCAGTGCAAAAGAGTATTCTGCTTCTGTTACTTGGATGAGATGACAAAGAGCATTCAGTGTGTATTATTTGTGGGTTCCCAGCCCCTTGATATAACTTACATGTGCACCTTGTATTCTGGCAGATCTTTTCACATTCAGGCAAGGACACCAAGGCGAAAGCTTCTAGAAATACGAGCCCCAAGTAGGGCTTGAGATGTATCATAAAATGGTTGGGTGTTGGTTCTTGAGGAAAACACACATATTAAATACATATTTTAATTATTTGCAGAGAAACAACATAACACTGAACTATAAACTGGCAAGAATCCATGAGTAAGTTCACAAATATGCACTTTTGGTCATGGGCATACTGTTTTTTTAAATATAAAAGAGGATGAAGACCAGTTTTTTCTCTGGCTCTAAAAGAGTGGGGCTGAGAAGCATGCATATATTTATGTTCTCTTGTTTGCAGTAGTTCCCTCAGTTTTCCTTGAAACCTTGAAACAGGAGGCTCCAAAGAAGCACTACCAGTGCACAGAAGAATTCACCTCAGATTTCTCTATATGAGAGCAGGAGATAGAGGTACTCAGAGCTCAGCTTTGTAGTCCCCCTACCTCTTTACTGATATTTCCTGTGCTGGAGTATAAGTAGAAAAAATTTGGAGAGAGATGGGGGAGCACTGCATCTCTGCAATGAAAATGGTGAACATAGGAAGCTGCCATATACTGAGTCAGACCATTGGTCTATCTAGCTCAGTATTGTCTACACAGACTGTCAGCGGCAGTATTGTCTACACAGACTGTCAGCGGCTTCTTCAAGGTTGCAGGCAGGAATCTCTCTCAGGCCTATTTTGGAGATGCCAGGGAGGAAACTTGGAACCTTCTGCATGGAAGCATGTAGTAGATGCTCTTCCAAGAGCAGCTCCACCCCCTAAGCAGAATATCTTACAGTGCTCACACATGTAGTATCCCATTCATATGTAAATAGGACGGACCCCGCCCAGCTAAGGGGACAAGTCATGCTTGCTACCACAAGCCCAGCTCTCCTCCTTTCTTTTCTAGCATCTGGACAAATTGTAAATCATGTGAATTGTAATTGGGAATGGAAGTGTGGTCGGTTTGTGGCTGTTTTTGAAAATTCAGTTAAGCTTAAGGTTGCCAGGTCCAGATGGTGAAAAAAGTAGTTATCCATCACCAAAAATTGGAAATAGAGGATAGTATTTACCAAAAATCAAGTCTTCATAAAGTCTCCATGTTGCATAAAATTTGCATGTGTGTATTGGTATTATATCTGCATATTTTGATAAAAAATTGACAATCTGAGAATAAATACAACTGTGAAGCTGATGACCAGGTGAGCTGTATGTCTGCTCAGTCTGTTGTCTTGGTGCAGAGTTCTCAAGACCCCTGCTTCTTGACCGTAAATTCACTTCCTGATTAGGTTTACCACACACACACACACACACACACTCAGGTAATTCACAGTCACGTAATGACAGAGAGGTTAAATTTCTAGATATGCTGAATGACTGTGCCCTAGATTCAACAGTTGGTCTTGCAACCAACCAGAGAGAAGATGACCTTGGATTTAATCCTGAGTGGCACCCAGGACCTGGTGCATGATGTCAGTGTTATCGACCCTTTAGGGAACAGTGACCATACTGCGATCAAATTCAGTATACATGCGGTGAGAGAATCACCGAGGAAGTCTAACACAGACATTTTGAATCTCAAAAGAGGAAACTTCTCCAAAATGAGGAGTATGGTGAAAAGATAGCTGAAAGGGAAAAATCGGGAGAGTCACTTCACTCCATAGTGCATGGAGTTTACTCAAAACCACAATACTAGAAGCCCAGTTAGATTATATACCCAAAAGGAGGAAAGGTACCACTAAGTCCAGGAGGAGGCCAGCATGGCTAATGGGTAACATCAAGGAAGCCATAAAAGGGAAGAAGACTTCCGAAACTGGAAGGCCTGTCCAAATGAAGAGAACAGAAAGGAACACAAACTCTGGCAAAAGAAATGCAAGGTGACAATAAAGGAGGCAAAAAGAGAGTTTGAGGAACATTTAGCTAAAGTAATAAAGGGGGTTAACAAAAACTTCTTTAAATACATTAGAAGCAGGAAACTTGCCAGGGAGACAGTTGGACCATAAGACAATGAGGGAATGAAAGAGATTATTAAGGAGAATATGGAGGTTGAAGAGAACCTAGATGAGTTCTTTGCATCTGTCTTCATGGCAAAGGATACTGAGCATATACCTGTTCCTGATGGAGGCTAAAGAACAGAGTCAGATAGAAGTGACAAGAGATGATGTTCTAAACGGTCTGGAAAAACTGAAAACTATCAAATCGCCAGGGCCAGATGGCATCCAAGAGTCATTAAAGAACTCAAATGTGAAATTCCTAACCTCCTTGCAAAAATATGTAACATTGTACAATTAGGCTTTGTACCACAGGACTGGGACATGTGTATATTTTGAACTTGTTTTATGCTATTGTTAATCTCCCAGAGACGAAAGTTTGGGGCAGTGTACAAATTTGATACATACATACATAAGAGCATAAGAACAGCCCTGCTGGATCAGGCCCAAGGCCCATCTAGTCCAGCGTTCTGTTTCACATAATGGCCCATCAGATGCTGCTGGAAGCCATAGGCAGGAGTTGAGGACATGGCCTCTCTCCTGCTGTTACTCCCCTGCAACTGGTACTCAGAGGGATACTGCCTCTGAGGCTGGAGGTGGCCTACAGCCCTCCAACTAGTAGCAATGATAGACCTCTCCTCCATGAAGTTATCCAACCCCCTCTTAAAGCCATCCAGGTTGTTGGCTGTCACCACATCTTGTGGCAGAGAATTCCACAAGTTGATTATGCATTGTGTGAAAAAGTACTTCCGTTAGTTGGTCCTAGATTTCCTGGCAATCAATTCCCTGGTTCTAGTGTTATGTGAGAGGAAGAAAAAATTCTCTCTATCCACTTTCTCCACACCATGCATGATTTTATAGACCTCTGTCATGTCTCCCCTCAGTCGTCTTTTTTTCTAAACTAAGGAGCCCTAGCCTTGCCTCATAAGAAAGGTGCTCTAGGCCCCTGATCATCTTGGTTGCCCTCTTCTGCAGCTTTTCCAGTTCTACAATGTCCTTTTTTAGATGTAGTGACCAGAATTGTATGCAGTACTCCAGGTGTGGCTGCACCATAGTTTAGTATAAGGGCGTTATAATATTAGCCGTTTTATTTTCAGTCCCCTTCCTAATGAGCCCTAGCATGGAATTGGCCTTTTTCACAGCTGCTGCAAATTGAGTCGACACTTTCAACGAGCTGTCCATCACAACCCAAAGATCCCTCTCCTGGTTAATCACCGACAGCTCAGATCCCATCAGTGTATACTTGAAGTTGGGTTTTTTTTGTCCCAATGTGCATCACTTTACACTTGCCAACACTGAACCGCATTTGCCACTTTGTCGCCCACTCACCCAGTTTGGAGAGTTCCTTTTGGAGCGCCTCAAAATCCGTTTTGGGTTTCACTGCCTGAAAGAGTTTGGTATCATCTGGAAGTTTGGAAGGATACTATGGTAGATAGTATTGAAAGCCACTGAGCGATCTGAAAGGACCAACAAAGTCACACTTCCTCTGTCAATTCCCAATTGTAGATCATCCATCAGGCCAACCTTGGCAGTCTCCACCCCATAGCCTGCCCGAAAACCAGTTTGAAATGAGTCTTAATAATCAGTTTCCTCCAAGACCGCATGGAACTGAGAGGCCACCACCCTCTCATTTACCTTGCCCTGTCATGGGAGCTTAGAAACAGGCCCATAATTGCTCAACTCTGAGGGATCTAATGCAGGCTTCTTTAGAAGAGGTCTAATGACTGCCTCCTTAAGACAAGGAGGCATCCTGCCCTCCCTCAGAGAAGCATTTATGATTTCCACCAGGCTGTCTTCAACAGCCTCCCTGCTAGATAGGACAAGCCATGTTGGACAAGGGTCAAGAGAACAATTGGTAGGCCTCACCGATCCAAGCATCTTGTCCACGTCCTCAGAAGTCACAAACTGAAACCGATCCAGTTGAATCACATAAGAGGAGTTGTTGTGGACTTCCAGTTCAGACATCAAATTAATTGTGGGGTCTCCATCCAGGTCGGCCGGAATCTGAGAGATGTTATCTGCGAAAAACTCTTTAAACACATTGTAGTGGGTAACTGATGACTCCAAATTCTGGTTCAAGGGAAGGGGAGTGGATTCTAGTCCCCTGACAACCCTGAACAACTCCGCTGGATGTGAACTCGCAGAGGCAATACCGGCAGAAAAGAAAAGAAAAGAAAAGAACGGGCAGAAAAGAAGATGTTCTCTATGTCTCAGTCTGTCGGATTTGAGTTGAATCTTTCTCCACTTGCACTCCAGTCGCCTACCTTGCTGCTTCAGCCCCCGTAGGTCTTCTGTATACCAAGGGACCAATTTTGAAGCAGGTCGGAGGGGAAGCTTGGGAGCAATCGTGTCTTGGGTGTGCATGGGAGCAATGTACACAGTCCTTTGTCCTCCTCCCCAATGGATCACCCAAGCTGCTCTCTCCAGCCAGGCCAGCAACTTCAGCTTATGGCTTGAGGCAGGGCAGCCAGACAGCTTCTGAGCCAGGATCTTTGCATGCTGGCACAGCGGTGTGTGCGCAGTCCTTCACTCTCTTGTAACCCTGGTGGCGCAGTGGTAAAACTGCCGCCCTGTAACCAGAAGGTTACAAGTTCGATCCTGACCAGGGGCTCAAGGTTGACTCAGCCTTCCATCCTTCCGAGGTCGGTAAAATGAGTACCCAGAATGTTGGGGGCAATATGCTAAATCATTGTAAACTGCTTAGAGAGCTCCAGCTATAGAGCGGTATATAAATGTAAGTGCTATTGCTACAAACATTTATATATGGCTTTTCAACAGAAGGTTTCACAGTGGTTTCCAAAGAAAAACAAATAATAAGATGCTCCCCTGTCCCCAAGGGCTCACAATCTGAAATGAAACAAAGGGTAACATCACCTAGTGAAGGAATGCTGTGCTGGATTGTTTAGGTCCACTTGCTCTCCCTATGATAAATAGAAGAGATTCACCACTTTAAAATGTGCCTTTTTACTCAGCAGGGATGACTGGCAGCTGAATAAAGTTAGTTTGCTAATTGCTAACTTCTCACTGCCGGGACCATTGCCACTACATGAAGGACGCAAGCTGCACCTGTTAGGCCCACCTATCCATGCTCCTGTATGACGTGGCTCTGCAACCTGCCATGGAAGCAGAACCTCCCCTCTAGCTTCCTAATTGGATGGATGGTCAGTAGGAAAGGGAAGGATATAGAGGAAAAGAAGCTGTTCATATGAACAAAATTTCCCAGCTGCTCCCCAGAACTTCGGACACCACAACACAAGCAAAAAGACTATCCCCCAGGTAGTCTCTCTTCTTCCTAATGCAAAAAAAGGCATTTGCCCCCCCCCCAAATAGTTGCATGTCCTCTATAAAAGTCCCTAGTTGACAACACTACTTATGCTACTAGTAGCCAGTACCAGCTTATTTTTCTGGACTGTTCCTTTTGGCCCAAGCTTGACACTCTGAATATGTGTTTAATGTTTGTAAAGACGAATTTGTGGATCTCATTAAGTGTGTGATGGTGAGTGTTGTAATTGAATTTAATAGATGTACAGCAGTAGTAAATTAAAACAACATTCCATTGAGAGAGAGCATGCATATCAAAGTAAGTAAGCAAAAGTGAGCACAGTATTGAGGGAATTAGGATGTGTTTTGTTATTGCCTCTGCAAGCTTTTACTTTCACTTATTCTTTTGAAAATCTTTCTGTCACTTTGCATCTCAGAAGAGAAATGGCTTCTGCCTGTCTCTGACCTTCAGTTGGCCTGGGTACAAGCGAAAAACTCCAGTATTTCCCCCTGGGGACTTATTTTGGTGAAAGAAAGGCTAGCCTCTTAGTACCTGAGGACTGGAATTGCAATCAGTAAAAGAAAAATTACAAATGTAGTCCTCGGACTTGTCCCCTTATCTTTCACCCTGTGCTGTTTTAATCATTCAGACTTTTGTTTCTGAGGTCTGAAAATTGCAGAACGTAAGAATGATTGTTTCTTGCTGTTTGCAGTACTAGCTGTGGTTCTCAAGGGCATTTTACATGCTCTTTCCACTTTAATGGGATCATCCATTGAGTTTAAGTCCAGCACTTTGGGAATCTATTCTTCGGGGTAGCTGATTAAGTCAAAATATTGCTCATCCTTAGGTAATCCCACAGTATGTAAATTGTGTGTAAGATAGCTTTTTCTAACATTTTTTGCTTTTGTACTGAGCCTGCTTTGTCCCCAATTTCATCCCAGATGCCTTTTTCCGATGTGACACTTTCTGTTTCTTACATCTTCTTGTCTTGACTATTTCATGTACTAACCCAAATCACAGTTTCAGAAGTAATTTGATTGCAATACAGGGATATAATTTTAGCTGTGATTTCTTTTCTGTTGCTTCAGTCATACCCATTTTTATTTAAGAATAGTTCCTTCCAAACTCTTTCCCTCCTCCTGCGGATCAGGTAATGCCTTTAATTAGGGATAGGATATTTTCTTGCTGTTAATCACGATCTCTTGGCCTGGTCTATCACACAGAGTTGTTGTGAAGATAAAAGAGGGAGCCATGTGTGCCACCCTGAGCTATTAGAAGAAAGCTGGGATAAAATTATATCTATATAGTAAATTACTTGTGTTCTTCTTTTTTTCTTTTCTTTTGGAAGTCTGAGTAGTGCCTAATGCACCTACAGGGCAAATTAACTAAAGACTTTGACATATTTAGAAGCTCTTCTCCACCTGCTGTAGCATGTAGATGAACTAACTTAGTCACTTTGAGCTGTGCTCCATAGTGACTCTTCTGCAGACAACTTCTTTCTGCTTGTGGAAAATTTTGGTCTGGATTGTTTAGGTTTGTAGGAATGCTGTAGGTAGATGTGTGGTGCCTTTGGGGCTGAAAGTTTAACTAGATTGGTTTTCAGACCCTTCATATTATGAATCTTCTCCAGTGTTTCTGGGGCAGTCTTTACTTTACCAACCCACCCCACAACCCCTTGGTTGACCAGCAGGTTCCATCAGCAAGAATGATACTAAGGGAAGCGGTTTCCTTATGGCTCTCTGACTGACCCTGCCTGGTTAACAAATAGGGTTATGGCATCACTTGTATCTCAGTTGTTGCACTGTTTTTAGTTTAAATCAAGGCAATTTAATAATTGATTAAAATTATCAAGAAAAAAACTCAATTTAAATCATGGATTTAAATCAAGTTTCCCACTGATACGTCACATATTTCTTAAACAGTGGTGTGAATATCTTATCACTAAAATGTTAATTTACATCTCAGTAGTGCTGTGATTCCCAACCTTTTACTTTATGTGAACCTCTACATTGTTCTCACAAGCTTTTGCAGACCACCATGTAAGCAAGCCATTTAAAACATTTTTAGCATAGCCTGTGGCTGATGGGAGTAAAACTTGTATATCAAGAGGCATTAGAAAAATAGCTATTTCTAATTGTGTCAAACTGCCCTGTTGTTGCACTGCTTATACTTGGTAAGATTTACTTTTTGGCTAGGGAATAAATTTCTTCAAACTATTCCAAGATAGTATACTGTACTTACCTGAATCCTGAATCAAAGTTCTTTGCCATTAGAAACGGGGGTGGGAGGGATCTTAAATTTAGTTTCCTTTTCCTTTGGAGTTAATACAGGTATAACCTCCTATTTTTTAGGCGGGGGGAGTCTCAAATTCGGAGTCATCTTGTATTCGGGTAAATACGGTATCTTTTAATGCACTGCCATTACAGCTTTTATGTGATGAAATGTGGGGCAATATGTAGGTAACTCAGTGGGTATGATAGAGAGTGATTAATCTTTAGGAGACTGTGTATAAGAACATAAGAACAGCCCTGATCAGGCCCAAGGCCTATCTAGTCCAGCATCGTGTTCCACACAGTGGTCCACCAGATGCCTCTGGGGAGCCCACAGTCAAGAGGTGAGGGCATGCCCTCTCTCCTGCTGTTGCTCCCCTGCAACTATTGAGAGGCATTGTACCTCTGGAAGTGGCCCACAGCCACCACACTAGTAGCCATTGATAGACCTGACTTCCATGAATTTGACTGTAAGTTTTGGTGTTGCATGTTTGTAATGAGATCTAATTTTAATCATATTAATCTTGAAAGATAATTTGAAATTTAATATTTTATTTACATTTTTTCAAGATCTCATGTAAATAAGAACATTGATTTATAATTTTTTTTAAATCCAATTGTCTCTAGATCTTTCTTGACCCCTTCATCGCAAATTTTAGTCCTGTGAAGCATTTCAATAACTTTGATAGTGGGGTTTTTAATGGCTAGAATTACCAGATTGCCATTTCTAAAGTAAAAGAACTTTAATAGATGTACAGTTGTACTTTATAAATTGATTGCAACTAAATGAGTTTTCCAAGTAATTTACCCATCAAAATTCAATCCTGAAGATTTGTAAGAACATACTTGCTCGAAGGGATGACAATAAAGTATCCATTTATGGTTTGTGGCTCTCTTCAAGTTTGGGAGCCAAGACTCCACTCCTGGTTCATCAGCTTCCTCATCTTTTCATTAGGTGTTGTACGTAATACACCAAAAAGATTTTCAAGAAGCTTCTCCTGTTTCCTCCCTTTTTTACTCAACAGTGTGATGGCTACCTTTGTCAAGAGTGCCTCACAGAAGCAAAGCAGGCACATTGGAGAAAGTTTGCTAACTCTCAATCTCCCTCCTCTCCTGAGCAAGCAGGAGGCATAGGGTTGGAGTGTGTTAAGTGTTAAACAGTAGAGTTAATAACCCTCCAGGATTTGTGTGGAGTATCAAGGAATCTGCATCAATCTTCTGGTTGCTGTTGAAAGCAATCCTGGAGAATTCAATCGCTTCAGATTGTGAAAAAATATTGGGGGGGGGGCACGTACATGAAATCTTCAGGAATTGCTTCAGTCAGGGTTGGCAATGAAAACTCTATGAACAGCCATGCTGAGGCCTAGCCTTCAAGATGCAAATATGATGGAGAGGCATGGCTGCTCCCTGTTCCCCTCTTTTCCTGAGCAAGCTGCTCTCCCTTCCCTTTATGAGGTGCAAGGTGGGAGTGTGTTAAGTGGTAAACTGAGACCCTATAGTTAATTTACGGCAGTACTGAGGCCTAGCTTTGAGACAGAAACACAATGGAGAGGGATGGCAGCCTCCAGCCTCCTTCCTCCTCTCCTAAGTGAGCTGTTCACCCTTTCTCTTAAGAGTCAGAGGACTGGAGTGCAGCAAAAGCCGGAATGCAATATTAAAGCCCAGTCTCGGAGATGAAAGCTGGATGGAGAAGAGTAGCATCTCCTTGAGCAAAGTGATCTCCTCGCCAGGGGGCACTTAGGTAATTTGGGCACCCTGACCGCCCAGCTACAAGACCCCTCCAAGACCTCCCTTGGGGGCCCTGTTGCCAAACCTCCATTTAAAAAATTATTACTGTGGCTGAGGTGTGGTTGCGGGGGGGGGAAGCAGAGCAGTCCTCCCCTCTCCCCCCCTCCCCTGGCAAGGGTGGGGGCTGGAGCGACGCTGGCCGGTCTGTTTGGGCCAGTGTATTTTGCCAGCAGCGAGGCACGCCTGCACAGTTGAGATATTGTTTCAAGCACGTGACGTTATGGGCTTGTGATGATCTCAACTGTGCAGGCGTGCCTCACAGTTAGCAAAAGATGCTGGCCTGAATGGATGGGAGGGGGAAGAGGCGAGAAGGACTGCTCTACTGCACACCCCCCCCCCGTAGCCAATAATAATTAAAAAATGATGGTTTGGCTGGGTGGGTGTGGGGTGGCTGCCAGAGGCCCCCGGCCCCAGCCATTTGGAGGCCTCTCAGACCTTGGAGGACCGGACCGGGTCCCCAAGGTCCAGGGGTTAGAGTACCTCTGCTCCTTATTCCCCTTAGCAAAGAGCAGTAGTGCTGTTTTAGGCCATATAGATTTGATAAAAGAAAAATGTTGCCCTGTAGAATGTCTAAAGCAAGACAGTTCAGATTACTTTTATGCTCACTTCCTTTAGACGTGACATTAGAGGAGAGAAGTGTGATAGGACTTTGGAGAAAATAAAGCAGATTTTTGTTGTTTTGGCATAAGATATGAAGGTCATGCACACAGACTTTGGATGCAGCTTTCATGGGCTACAAGGAAGGTAGGAGTTTACCTAACTTCCCCAGCAGCCAAGCAGCAGCCGCTCATGACTTCAGGAGTGGGAGGACGTCCCCCTCCCGCATGCCACAAGCACAACCGCTCTTTCCCCTGGCTCACTGCCAGAAGTGGCAGTGGGCCAGGGGGAAGCCCTTGAACCCGATGGCTGGCGATCATGCACACGATTGCCAGCCAATTGCCAACTAAAAGCTGTGTTCAAAAGTGGGACTAGGTGAAGGAGCAGCAGCTGGATTGGGCTTGATCCTGGTGCTTCGCATGCGCAGCCTAGCCCAGGCTGGGCTGCCCTAACCTGGGCTAGGCTGCGTGCCTCATAGTGAGAATATTCAAAATACAAAATAACATTTTTTAAAAGCACTTGCATAGATTCGCTTATATGGAGAAAAGGAAAGGGGTGCAATGCAAACACTATTGCGGTCCCAGTTCCATGCCCCAGTGGCTTCAGCCGTTGCAACCAAGCCTGTTTCTATCTGCACAGTCCTGCCCCTTCGCAGCCCCATTTTGTCTCATGTGGTCTCTTTCATTCCCTCTCTTCCCTAAGGATAATAAGAAAGTATATGGTAATAAAGAATATGGCAAGCTGCAATTAAATACTGCAAAGTACATTTAAAAATTGAAAATAAAAATACCTTACCGTTCATGTGTATTGATCCTGTACAATTCACTCCACCTTAAGTTCTCAAGATAAAATGGCCATATACTTTGGGCAAGTCAGAGGAGCGGAATGCATTTTGCGTATCAAGCAAATTTGCTTCTTTTGTGTACACTGGCTTGGCTTTTCTTGCATAATGGTTGCCAGATTCTTCTGTTGCTTATTAAAATAAGACCATGAGAGAGCTTTGTTTTTTTAAAAAGAAAGTAGGCTAGACCTACAGACAGTGTTTGGGGTTGGGCTTCTTTGGATTTTGCAAACCAAAGGAAGCATGCCTTGCTACATCCAGAAAATAAATCTCTCATTCTGCTGGGTGGTGTTAAAGGGTTGACTGATACACAGGGTTCATTTTTGAGATATTCCTCCACCCTAAGGCCACATTTGACACAGGAACATTAATCTTTTTTTCATTTTGGCTAACAGAATGCTTCTTATGCATGCCCTTGTTCCAAAAATCTGCATGTGTTTTTGTCTATAATAAGCTTGGCCAGACTGAAGCACAAACAATAGCTGGAAAGTGATGCAACCAAGGCATATGTTTGTTTTGAGGCTATAAATCGACATACATGTCCAAAGGAATGTTGATTTTCCAAATGTTTCCTCTGATCTTAATGTGTTTTTAACGTGGTAGCTGTTTCACACAAATGAATGCCAACATGAAAATGAAATGGTAAAGCCACCACATGTGGATTTTAGCTCTTCAGAACCAAACCTATTCATTGGACCTAAGCACCAAAATTATAATATAAGCACAAAATAAAAAGTATTTACCTGTGAAGTTTTCATTTTAGCCCTCAGAATGATCTCCCCCCCACAGAAGTAAAAATATTGTTTATATTCATAAAATATTGTTTATGAATTGAAATTTCAGGATTACCTATTTGGGTAACATTTAATATGAAAAAATGAAGCCTACAAGTGCAGAAAGAGGTGATTTTGTTTGTCTTATTCTGGGAATGTGCCATCGTAATAAATGGACATTTGATATAGCCTTATATACTACTGCAATGCTCTCTACATGGGGCTGCCTTTGCACGTAGTCCGGAAACTTCAGTTAGTTCAGAATGCGGCAGCCAGATTGCTCTCTGGGGTAACCCGGAGAGACCATATGATGCCTGTTTTGAAACAGCTACACTGGCTGCCGATATGTTTCCGGGCAAAATACAAAATGCTGGTTATTACCTTTAAAACCCTGAACGGCTTAGGTCCGAGTTATCTAAGAGAGCGCCTTCTTCTACATGATCCCCACCACACGTTAAGGTCATCTGAGGAGGTCCGTCTCCAGTTGCCACCAGTTCGTCTGGTGGCGACGCAGAGGCGGGCCTTCTCTGTAGCTGCTCCTGGGCTGTGGAATGCACTCCTGGCAGAAATCCATGATTTGAGATCATTGCTGTCCTTCAAGAGAGCCCTTAAAACCTACCTATTTGGCCTGGCCTTCCAGAGTTTTAAATGATTAACTGTTTTAACCTGTTTTGAACTGTTGCCCTGATTTTCAGGGCTTTTAGCTGTTTTATTTGTTTTACTGTGTTTTAATAGTTTGATTTTAATTGTTAATTTTTTAAATTGTTTTTATCATGTTGTGAACCACCCTGAGCCATTTTGGAAGGGTGGTATATACATCTAATAAATAAATAAATAAATAATAATATACTGAAGTTGAATCCAAATAAGATGGAGGTACTGACTATGGGGGGCCAGGACCCGAGAGATGGTTTAGATTTGTGTGTTCTGGATGGGGTTACATTCCCCCTGAAATACCAGGTATGTAGCTTGGGAGTGTTCCTGGACCCAAAGCTCTCCCTGGTTTCTCAGGTTGAGGCAGTGGCCAGGAGCGCTTTTTATCAGCTTCAGCTGATATATCAGCTACATTCATTTCTAGAAGTGAATGACCTAAAAACAATGGTACATATGCTGGTAATCCCCAGACTTGACTACTGTAATGTACTCTACGTGGGGCTGCCTTTGTACATAGTCCAGAAACTACAACTGGTACAGAATGCGGCATCCAGATTGGTCTCTGGAACAACACAAAAGGACCACATAACACCAGTTTTAAAAGAACTTCACTGGCTGCGGATAGGTTTCCGGGTGAAATACAAAGTGCACCTATAAAGCCCTTAATGGCTTGGGTCCAGGCTATTTTTGAGAGCTCCTCCTTTGTCATAAACCCTGTTGCCTGATACAATCTTCTGGAGAGGTCTGGTTATGGTTGCCACCAGTTCATTTGGTGGTGACCCAGGACTGGGCTTTTTCAGTGGCTGCCCCAGGACTTTGGAATATGCTCCTGCTGAAATAAAAGCATCTCCTTCTCTGTTTGTTTTCAGGAAGACCCTTAAGACTCTTCTGTTCTTGTAGGCTTTTAAATTAAGATTAAGATTGGAGAGGAGAGCTGGTCTTGTGGTAGCAAGCATGACTTGTCCCCATAGCTAAGCAGGGCCTGCCCTGGTTGCATCTGAATGGGAGACATGATATGTGAGCACTGCAAGATATTCCCCTCAGGGGATGAAGCCGCTCTGGGAAGAGCAGAAGGTTTCAAGTTCCCTCCCTGGTTTCTCCAAGATAGGGCTGAGAGAGATTCCTGCCTGCAACCTTGGAGAAGCCACTGCCAGTCTGTGAAGACAATACTGAGCTACAGGTGAAACTCGGAAAATTAGAATATCGTGCAAAAGTCCATTAATTTCAGTAATGCAAATTAAAAGGTGAAACTGATATATGAGACAGATGCATGACATGCAAAGCGAGATAAGTCAAGCCTTAATTTGTTATAATTGTGATGATCATGGCGTACAGCTCATGAAAACCCCAAATCCACAATCTCAGAAAATTAGAATATTACATGGAACCAAGAAGACAAGGATTGAAGAATAGAACAATATCGGACCTCTGAAAAGTATAAGCATGCATATGTATTCAGTACTTGGGTTTGGGCCCCTTTTGCAGCAATTACTGCCTCAATGCGGCGTGGCATGGATGCTATCAGCCTGTGGCACTGATGAGGTATTATGGAAGACCAGGATGCTTCATTAGTGGCCTTCAGCAATTCTGCATTGTTTGGTCTCATGTCTCTCATCCTTCTCTTGGCAATGCCCCATAGATTCTCTATGGGGTCAGGTCAGATGAGTTTGCTGGCCAATCAAGCAAAGTACACTATATACTTTTCAGAGGTCCGATATTGTTCTATTCTTCAATCCTTGTCTTCTTGGTTCCATGTAATAATTCTAATTTTCTGAGATTGTGGATTTGGGGTTTTCATGAGCTGTACGCCATGATCATCACAATTATAACAAATTAAGGCTTGACTTATCTCGCTTTGCATGTCATGCGTCTGTCTCATATATCAGTTTCACCTTTTAATTTGCATTACTGAAATTAATGGACTTTTGCACGATATTCTAATTTTCCGAGTTTCACCTGTAGATAGACCAATGGTCTGACTCAGTATATGGCAGTTTCCTCTGTTCCTCTGTTCCTAAGATGAATTTTAATAATTTTAATAATTTGTTTTAATAAGTTTTATGCTATTTTTATTGTGTCATGTATTTTAATCTGTGTTGACTTTTAAATACTTTAAATTTTGTACACCGTTTAGAGGTGTACATATCAGGTAGTATAAAATATGATTGATAAATAAATATTTATAGAATAGAACAAAAATAAAAATCATAAGATATATTATTCATCATCCCTCTTCATTTAAATTTAAAAGTCAAAGAGATTTTACTTCTTCAGCTTATACAACTTATTTCTGACTACCTTTGTAATTATTAGTGCAGAGTGTAAGTGGCAGGGAGGAGATCTTCCAGATCATCAACACAGAAGGATACATATATGTAATAATGGACTTTAATTGTATTCATTTGAACATTAATAAATTTATGGTAAGATTTAAGTACTGTTGCTATTAAAAATTAAACTTGGAGGGGCTGCTATGCAGATTGTGTCAGCTGTCTGATTCAATGTTTGCAATATTAGCTTGATTTTTTCAGTCAGGTAAAAGGGGCAGATAAAGCCATATTTGCCTAGTAAGGGCCACCTCTGTCTCATCAGAGCATTTTTTTAAATGCAGAAACTGTGGCAGTGAAATTCTCAGGAGAGTAGTAGAAACTTACATGCTGTCCTGAAATCTTTCTGATTTCCCCCCTGCTCTCTCTTCCCTTCTACGTCCACAGCTATTTTGCAGTCAGGCAATCCCCTTCAAGCGTTGCCTGCAGAAGTAGAGTAACTCTGGCATGCACATTCCCCAGTGGGAAACCTTGTGTGGATGGTAATTTTAATGAGACCTGATTTAAGCAGTTGAATGGGTCCATAAAACTAATACAAACAGACTTTCAAAAGCCTTTACTACGTCTCAGGTACTCTACTTGCCCACAAATGGTAGAGGAGCATCCTTAGGCTTAAATAACAATATCATAATAACCTTGGGAGAACTTGACAAACTCCTTTAATAATGGAAATAAACCAGGTGAACGGGTGTGTCTCTCTGTGTGAATCCACTGAGCAGAGGTATGAAATAGCTTGTTTATACAAACAGTTGTGTGAACAGCAGTTTGTATGGGATTCTCTATCACATTCACTCAGTGCTCATGTGAACATGCTGCTCAGTCTTTCTGAACACTTATGTCTTCAAGTTACTCACTGCTCTGTAAACGGATACACTGTAATTGGGATATGCAATTCTGTACTGAAAAACACCCCAAGTCAGATTTCCAAAAATGTGATTAATTTGCATTAAATGCTCAGCTTGTTGCAATCTCTCTGCCCAGATTTGTGTGTGTGTGTGGGGGGGGGGATTTGGGATTTAGAGGTTTGGGTGTGGAATAGGAATCTCTTCACTATTGTGGGGAGTCCTTACTTGGAATACTGTCATTGTTGTGCTTGTTTTATTGATTTGTTTAATAGTATACCCCTCCTGATCATATTGATTTGTTTAATACACCTTCTCAACCTCTTAGAGGCAGTTTAAAAATTCCAGAAATATACAAACTTCCCATTAATTCAAGAATGAGTATAAATAGCAAAAATACCAATCCAGTGTGTAAGATATGGAGCCCTTTCTCATGATTACATGAGAGGGCTACTGTGCGGGTGGCGGGGAAGGCTGCTAAAACTTAACTTCCCTGCAGACGATTGTCTGGGTGTGTGCCCAGACGATTGCCAGATTCCCCAGGCAACGTGGAGGTTTGGGGGTCAGGACATGTTGTCCTGGCCCCTGGAAATCCCATAAAACACTGGGTGAGTGAGCGGTGCATTGTGGAGATCACCACTGAAGTTATTAAAGGATGTGAGGGCTTCAGAGGTGTTCCCTGAAATGTGCTAAGCCCAGATTATATAATGTTTTAAAGGTTAGGAACATAGGAAGCTGCCATATACTGAGTCAGACCATTGGTCTATCTAGCTCAGTATTGTCTTCACAGGCTGGCAGCAGCTTCTCTAAGGTTGCAGGTAGGAATTTATCCAGCCCTACCTTGGATAAGCCAGAGAGGGAACGTGAAACCTTCTGCTCTTCCCAGAGCGGTTCCATCCACTGAGGGGAATATCTTGCAGTGCTCACACTTTTAGTTTCCCATTTATATGCAACTAGGGTGCACCCTGCTTAGCTAAGGGGTCAAGTCATGCTTGCTACCACAAGACCAGCTCTCCAAAGGTTAAAAACAGGCCCCACATTTGAACCTAAAAGCTAAATTACATTAAAAGCTAAAGACTTTTAATGTAAACTGCCCTGAGCCTTTTGGAAGGACGGTATAAAAGTTTTAATAATAAATAAATAAATAATAAATAAATAAATGGGAGCCAGTGCAGTATACAAGGAATTGGTTAAATGTGTGTTCGCCATTTGGTTAAATATGTATTGGCCTCATAAAGGATGGGTCAGAATGTATTGGCATCTGAGGAGTGAAAGCAACTGGATTTTTTTTTACTGGTCTAGTAAAAATTTTATTGCATTGTATTAAGTTCAGGTCTATTAGAGTAATATTTTCCCCTTTATACTACACAGCTAATATTAAGCTCAAGTTTTTATTTCACATTTATATTTGTTTGAATGCCCAAATACTTATTATCAGTCAACTCATGTATGGCAGCTAATAAAACTGAGGCCATATTGGACTTTTTCTTATGCTGTCACCAGTCTTGACCACTCCTGGTTGGAACTGATTTACAGAATGGTGTTTAGGATAATGTGCTTTTGGAATGGTGAGCATATGAACATAACATTCATGAATAATTATTCTTTGGCAATTTTTCAAGGAGCAGAACGCTTCCAACTTGTCTATAATCAGCATTGCTAAATGTGACTTTATAGTTTCTTTCATTGGTGGTCATCAAGATGGGCACCTTTGACGAAGCAATTAGAGGAATACCTGTGACTTTCCTGGGACTCAACATGCCAATGACAGGAATGTAAAGAATGAAAAAAAGTTTATTTGCTTCTTTTTTTTAATCCCACAAGACAAGCTAAATTATTTTTGCACTTTGAGTGGATTCAGATCATTACACTTAGCTGTGCATTTATTATAGAAATTTGGCCTCCAACTCAACTGTTAAGTATGTATTATGGAACCTCACAGCCCATTTGAGTGCTTGCAGTGTGCAAATATTTTTTAAATTTTGTAATTAAATAGGAGTTGGGCAGCAGTGTCCACTAAAGTGATTTATTAATTGAATGACTTGATTAAATTTCATGTTATTTTAGTTTATACAGCAAGGGCATGCATCTCTGGCATCGCTGGGGATTCCTTGCGAGGCTGTCAGCAATAGTTCAGAGGTCCTCTATAAGAAATCTTTAGCACCCAATTAAATATTAACCAAGAAGATGTGCCTTGCTCTTTCCTTTGTCGAAATCAAGTTTTGACATCTGAGGCTGGAGATAAAAATTTGCTCAGCAGAATTATTTTCTGTGCACTCTATTTATCACTAGCTTATTTCTAAATTAATCATCCTAAAAATCTTCCTGTGTAATTGTGCTGGAGTTCAGTGCTGTATGAAGTATGTAAATAAAAAATGCCCTTTTAATTTCATGTTAAGTATGCCTTGCCACTACTGCAGCCGTGCTGTATCTGTTTTCTCAGAATGTCATTTTAAAGGTATTGTGGTTTCTGAGCAGCAGCTGTGATTGAAAAGTATGTAAACTAATCTGTTCTTGCTCGTGTCATTTTTATATTCTTGTGTCAGAACAGCAGAAGGCTGCTTTAAATTTGTCTTTCACTGTGTATTAGTTCTCGAGTCTAATTTTTTTTCCTTGGTGCATAAATACTCTTCTTTACTACACATGGAAATTCAGTGCTAAAGTACATGGCTACTCATGAAAAGCTCCTGAAATAGTTTTCACTTGATTACTGTTCAAAATTGTGCTTATTATTAGGGAGAGCTTTTGTTACCTTTGCATAAAAGTATGCTTATCCTGTACAGTATCCATATTATAGAAAGACAAATAATCAAACAAGCTCTATTTATTAGTGTAAAATGTGATAGCATTGTATGATCACTATTCTAAAGGAGAAAGAAAAGAGGGGTGGGGATTTTTGAGGACACATTGAGATGTAACCTATATGATAAATTAGATTTTTTTTGTCCAAACATAATTTTAAATTGTGGACATAAACCATCTGATTCGTCATGGCCATCACTGACATTTAAATGAGGTTGTGGCTAACAATCTATTCATACCATACCACACATCATGTCTCAATATTACATCATCTTTGCCACAAGGATTTCTACTGGTTTTCAAATGTTCATTGTAGGAGGGAAATGTGAAATATAGAAACTGAGTTATGAAGGCATCAAAATAAACCAGGAATGAATGTTTTATGAGTCTGCCAAACACCTTTGGGTGAGGCAGAATGCCAAATACCTCACCTGCCCGCCACTGTGGCACTGCTTTTGCTTCTGCTTCCTCGCTCAGAGCAGTGTGCTAAGAGTTGCTCCATTATTCTAAGTTTTCTTTATGAAAAGGAAAGGATGATGGAGTGAAGAAGAAAATGGAAGAGTGGTGAGTTAGAGCATCTTCAGGGGGTTGGAGAGAGCAGCAGTGGGCAGGTGAGGCAGGGGTGGTAACTGCCATCCCCCCACTCTTGACCACCTGAGGCAGTTGCCTCAGTTAACTTCATTATGAGGCTGGCCCTGAAAGTGCATGTGTACATGTGTGTAAGGGCACTTAGCATGATCTGTGATTCACATAAAGACCATCTTAATTGTGACATCTACTTGTGCCTGTAGTTCCATTGTAGAACTGAAAATGGAATAGCTCTAGGCTAAAAAATTCCAGGTAATACTTTTTCCTAGCATTTGGTCAGAAAGGACTGAAATAAATTATACACATAAATTGCTATGTTTGACTAACACTGTGTTAAGAGTTAGCGGAATGCACTAGCGGATCTCTAGCAGTAGAGCAAAGTATTATTTCAGAGCTAGTACATTTGAGTTGGGCTTTAGCTTCTCCAAGTTGAAATTGTAGCCTATATTATCATTTCAGGAACAGGTAATTATAGTATTTTTCTTACAAGTAAAAGGTTGTGGAGATTTTTTTTTTTAAGGGTGGAAGTGGTATAGAATGCATTATCTGAATATTGTCCTATTTTGTACAAGCTTATTTATTTAGTTATTCAATTTTTATACCGCCCTTCCGAAATGGCTCAGGGCGGTTTACAATTAAAAACAGAAATCATTAAAATCAATAACAATTAAAACAGAAATACAAATATGAACACCAATTTAAAAACATCTTTTTAAAAACTATCAGAACAATTAAAACCCTGAAAACCATGTTAGCGAGAAGGCCCATCTCTGAGTCGCCACCAAACGAACCGGTGGTAACTGGAGAAGGACCTCCTCAGATGACCTTAACGTGTGGTGGGGATCATGTAAAAGAAGGCGCTCTCTAACATATTTCGGACCCAAGCTGTTCAGGGCTTTAAAGGTAATAACCGGCACTTTGTATTTTGCCCAGAAACATATCGGCAGCCAGTGTAACTGTTTCAAAACAGGCATCATATGGTCTCTCCGGGTTGCCCCAGAGAGCAATCTGGCTGCCGCGTTCTGAACTAACTGAAGTTTCTGAACTATGTACAAAGGCAGCCCCATGTACAGCACATTGCAATAGTCAAGCCTGGAGGTTACCAGCTGATGCACCACTGTTTTGAGGTCATCCTCTTCAAGGAATGGGCACAGCTGTCGAATCAGGTGAAGCTGATAGAAAGCACTCCTGGCCATGAGATGCCAGGGTGAGGCCTGGTTCCAGGAGTACTCTCAAGCTGAGCACCTGCTCCTTCTGGGGGAATGTACCCCATCCAGCACGGGAAGATATAACTCACCCATCAGATTCTGAGCCCCTACAATGAGCACCTCTGTCTTGCTTGGATTCAGCTTCAATTTGTTATCCCTCATCCAGCCCATTACTGCCTGTAGGCAGGCATTTAGAGAATCAGTGCCATTTCCTGAAGGTGAAAAGGAGAAGTAGATTTGGGTGTCATCAGCATACTGATAACGCCCAGCACCAAACCTCCTGAATACCTCACCCAGCAGTTTCATGTAGATGTTAAAAAGCATTGGTGAAAGAATGGAGCCCTGAGGGACTCCATATAACAGCTCCTGTTTTGAGGAGCAACTGTCACCAAGCTCCACCATCTGGAATCTACCCGAGAGATAGGAACGGATCCACTGCAAGGCAGTGCCCCCTATCTCCAACTCCTCCAGGCGATCCCAAAGGATACCATGGTTGATGGTATCTAACGCTACTGAGAGCTCCAGAAGAACCAGCAGAGTCACAGTCCCTTTGTTGATTCCGCGGTAAAGGTCATCCATCAGGCTGACCAAGGCTGTCTCAACCCCATAGCCAGCTCTAAAGCCAGTTTGAAATGGGTCTAGATAATTAGTTTCCTCCAAGACTGCCTGGAGCTGGTCGGCCACCCTCTCAATCACCTTGCCCTCTCAATCACCTTGCCCAACCAAGGGAGATCGGAGACTGGCCTGTAGCTGTCCATCGCTAAGGGGTCCAAGGAAGGCTTCTTTAAGAGTGGTCTAACCATTGTCTCATTCAGACGGGGGCACCCTACCCTCCCTCAGCGATGCATTTACGATATTACCTAAGCCACCTCCAACAATCTCCCTGCTAGATAGAAGCAGCCAAGTCAGGCAAGGATCCAGAGAACAAGTGGTAAGCCGCACCGCCCCAAGCAGCTTGTCCACATCCTCAGGAGTCACAGATTGAAACTGATCCAATCTAATACTGCAGGAGGGATTGCTGGACACCTCCTCCCTAGACCTTGCAGAAATAGTGGAGTACAAGTCAGCCCGAATACAGGAGATCTTATTCACAAAAAACCCATTAAAGGCATCACAGCAGAGCAACTCCAGGTAATGATTGGAAGTAGAATAGAAGGAGCAGAAACCAAACTCCTCACAACCCAGGATAGCTCTGCCGAGTGTGAACCTGCAGCTGCAATGCGTGCAGACCAGAATCTCTTTTTCACTGCGTGCACCACCACCACATAAGCCTTCAAATGGGTCACATGCTGAATCCTGTCAGATTCAAACTGAGTTCTCCTCCACTTGCGCTCTAGTCGCCTACCCAACCACTTCAGCCCCCGCAGCTCCTCAGTATACCAAGGGGCCATTTTTGCAGCAGGTCGGAAGGGACGTTTAGGAGCAATCAGGTCTACTGCCCTGTTGAGTTCCCTGTTCCAGGTTCCCACCAGGGCATCGACAGAATCACCGGCCGCACCGTCAGAATCCTCCACGGCCTTTTGAAATCCCACTGGGTCCAGCAGCCTTTTTGGACACACCATCCTAATAGGTCCACCACCCCTGCAGGGGTGGATTGTGGCTGTGAGACCAACCTTAACCAGGTAGTGGTCCGTCCATGACAATGCGGAAACCACTGGATCCCCCACCCACGGCATACCCCCCGATCCGAACACAAGACCAAATTGAGTCCATGGCCAGTAACATGAGTTGGTTCAGAAGCTAATTGGGATAGGCCCATAGTTGTCATGGCTGCGATGAACTCTTGAGCCACACCAGACAAGCCAGCCTCAAAGTGGATATTGAAGTCGCCCAGCACCAAAAGTCTAGGAGATTCCAACACCAACTCCGCGACCAGCTCCGTCAGCTCAGTTAGTTGGGCTGCGGGGTGGACGGTACACCAATAGAATCTCCAGTCTATCTCTAGTTCCCAGTCTCAAAAATATGCACTCTGTATAAGTCAGCTGTCTCACAGGGGCCCTGGTAAGGGAAATAGTATTCTTTTAGACCACAGCCACTCCGCCCCCCTACCCACTTATCCTGGCCTGCTCCACGACAGAGTAACCTGGTGGGAGAAGCTGAGCCCACACTGGACCACTCGCCTCCCCCAACCAGGTCTCAGTTATACATGCCAAGTCAGCTCCCTCATCCACGATCAAATCATGGACAATTTCGGTCTTATTCTGAACTGACCTGGCATTGCAGAGGAGCAAAGACAGTTTCTGTGGGTCGTTGGAGCTGCTCCCCGAGGCCGAAGAGTTGACAGAGCAGTTGGAAGTGGAAACAGTTACTAAATTACTGATTTCCGTTCCCCTGTAACGGCCAGCTGCTCTGCCAGCGCCAATTCTTCTATTCCCCACCACTACAGTAATAGCTGCCCCGGAACTGCCAGGCACACCCCCAGCACCATCCCCCTCAAGAGACCCAAACACATGTCTGCAAGAGCCTTGGCCCAATCCAACCCCCCAGCCCTCAGTCTCACCCCTGAAGGCCCGGCTCCAAAGGCTGGCCCCCTTTGGCGGCCGGCTTCAGCAGACGCCTATATGTGGCCTGACGGCCACGCCAACAGCTACGCCTTTGGCGAGCCTCCTTGCTTTTAAGCTTGCAAGCCCCAGTAGCCACTCCCCTCACAAGCAGCTCCCAGGACAGGCAGCTGGTGGTAGAACTTCAGCAATCTGGGAGTCTGGCAGCCAGCCAGCTGGAACTTGGCAGCCAACAAGCAGGCTGCACTCTGTCTGTGCTGGAATGTCCACAGGAGGCAAAGGGGCTAGATGGTGAGTCCCAGCAAGGCAGATGGAATGGCCCTGCTCCCCCGTCACCTTCCCCTGTTGGTAACGGGCTGCAGGGCCATTACCAGGGGGCCTCTAACAGCCGGCCTGTTATCAGGTGGAGCAACCCCTGTTGCTCCCCCTGGTAACAGGGGGAGCAACAGGGGTTACCTTCCCGTTATCTTGTGACATTATTTAGCCAACACTCTTGCTTGAACTGAACTGTGGATCCAGATCTGGATCATATAAAATGGTTATTTCTGTCTGGAAAGTATGTTACCCTTTCATTTAGACCATATATGTGTTTGTTTGCTGACCCATTCAAGTCTTGGGTTTGTGGGCAATTGGTGGGAAGAAACATTTACTTAGAAGTCAACCTACCCTTTAACTAAGGTTAAAGGGCCAAAGCCCCATCTAATCTTGGCATTCCTAATCGTGTGTGTGATAGGTGCTGTGATCTGCAGCTGTCGGCACCTGGCTATCTGAAGATCACAGAGTGCCACTTAAAGAGCTGCCTCGAAGCCGAGAGCTGCAGTTTTGCCGTGGTTTCCTCTCAGCTTCCTGTGCAATACATTATGGGATCCTGGAGGGCTTCCTCCTTCAAAACCCCAATGTATTCAGTTCCGCTATGCCGATCATGTGGGTGCCAGCATGGCAGAGCACTCGGGTTAGTGTGCTTGTGTGGGGGAAGACAGCTATACTCTTGCCTTCTCTCATCCCTCCCTAGCCACCAGGGATTTTGATTGTGTGCATGACTTCTTCATGTTACAGGTAAACTGAGAATGGGTTAGTTGAAACCATTATCAGAATGTTTGCAATCCCATCTTAGTCATATCTATCTATCTATCTATCTATCTATCTATCTATCTATCTATCTATCTATCATTAAAATTTTACATTGCCTTTCACTAAAACAACCTCAAGGCAGTTTACAAAATATTTAAAACTATATAAAACTAAAACCATTACACAATTAAAAATATTAAACTGAAATATAAAAATACAAATCTAATTAAAAGGTTTTTTAAAACGTACGTAACAGGAACATAAAATATAGAGCAGCAGAAACAAAAACCACACTCTTATATGGGTAAAATGCCAAGATTGCACTTGGTTTCTAAAAACTGTGATGGAGACTGAGGAACAGATGCTTACTGGGAGAGCATTCCTGAGTCTGGGGGCAATAATTGAGAAGGCCCTGTACCCCGTGCATGACAGCCGAGCCTCCCTCATTGTCAGCACGCAGAGCAGAGCCCCCTCCGATGACCTCAGATATCCAGTGCCCAAACAGTTAAGGGCTTGAAAGGTCAAAACCAGCACCTTGAATTAGTCTTGGAAACAAACTGGCAGACAATGTTGCTCTTTCAAAATGGGTGTAATATGATCCTAGGAGGGAGCGCTGGATAAAATTCCAGCTGCAGCATTTTGCATTAGCTGCAGTTTCCGAATATTCTTTGAGGACAGTCCCATGTAGAGCGCGTTACAGTAGTCCATCTGTGCAGAACAGAGTTTAGTGTTTCTTTTGCTACCTGCCCTGATGCTTTCTTGCACTATTTAACACAGGAAAAGAAATATAATTGCCTGGTGTGTCTGGCATCACTATCAGTTGAACATTAAAACCTCTCTTGCCTTAGAGAGTGTTTTAGTTGTAGCTGATTTCATAAGGGAGAGAAAATATATAAAGCTAGTAATAGATCTAAAACAACCAGTTCAAAAGCACATGGCATATACCTGCATCAGATGATATAACTGGATTAAAAACTTGAATAGCTTACTGTCTGGCCACATCTTTGGTAGCCTATACCTCGTAACCATCCATATATTGGGTCCATTTACACGTCCTACCGGCAGGTAGAGCCTTACCCCCAGATGAGCAGCCTGAGCTTGGTGGGAGCTTGCATTTTGTGCTTGCCAAGCAGTGGTCGGACCTGAAAACATACTTAAGCAATTAGCACAGCCCCCTCCACCCACACACACACCCGATGGTTAGCTGCACTGTGTGCATTCTACAGATAACCCCAGTTGAGATCCAAAGTAGAGAACTTTTGTGGTGTTAAGGACATGAACTGTGCTTGGTTGGATATTAGTTGGCTTGTAAGCCCTTTGGGGACAGTGAGCCATCTTATTTATTTGTTTGTTTATATCTTTGTAAACTGCTTTGGGAACATTTGATGAAAAGTGGTATATAAATATGTGTTGTAGTAGCAGTAGTAGTAGTGGTAGTAGTACCCACCTGCTAGCTTCACTTCACCTTGCAATTAACTCTTGGATTAAATACTTCTGTTACTAATCATACTCCAGGGACCTTAAAGTGAACTAAAGTGATTGTGTCCTCTACTCTTGACCTGGATAACAGTTTTGACCATAGTATGTAATTCTAGAAACTACGCATTTACGTACTGATCAGTGCTCTGTAAGACAGGTAGTATTGGAAAATATTGAGCAAGAATCCCAAAAGCCCTGGGTCCAAATGGAAAGCAGTTGTGCTCACACACAGAAAGTGGCCTATGTGCTTCATAACAGACTCTGGACAGCCTTTGATGTCCAGAAGTAACTTTTCAGGAGCTGTGAGGAGCCGGTAAAGCCCTGGTACACATATAGAACATCACACAGAGACCTTTGGTCTCTATAGGCTTCCAAACTATGTTGCAAATGGAGAAGTTGTTTAAGTGAGGCTTAACTGCAATTGTGGTGCTAAATTTGACTATGCTACTATTTTCCTTTTGACTTAGCATTATTCAACATAGTTTGCGACTGTGAAGTATTAAGCTTGTATTGCAAAGCAACAGGTCAGCAGGCCGTTGCAGGGGAAGGGAAACCAGAAACTAGATTGCTGTTTCCCCTTCTGGCTGACTTGCCAGCTCTTTGACCTAGGGAAGCAATGCCAACTATCCAAAGAGCCTCGTATTGCTCATTTGTAATCTCAGGTTGGTCCAGAATAAACCTGAAATCATCCATGATCTGATTCTGGATGAAGGGGTCGATCTGGTATGTATTACAGAAACTTGGTTGGGGGAGCCTGGTGGCCTGGTTTGGTCCTGGCTTCTTCCTCTGAGGTACTCTGCTGAAGAGCAGGGGAGGGGAAGTGGGCAGGGAGGTGAAGTGGCTGTGATCTATAAGAACAATATCTCCCTTGCCAGAATCCCGGTTGAAGTGTCTGACCAACAGGTCTGAATGTGTGTACCTAAGTTTGGGGACCAGGGATAGACTGGGACTTCTGTTGGTATACTGATTGCCCCGCTGTCCAATGGAGTCCCTAGCTGAGCTGCTGGACTTGATCTCAGGCTTGATATTGGAGTCTCCCAGCCCTGTGGTGCTGGGGGACTTCAATGTTCACTTTGGAACCAATTTGTCTGGGGCAGCTCAGGAGTTCATAGCGCCCATGACAACTATGGGCCCATCCCAAGTGGTCTCAGGACCTATGTGTATTGCTGGTCACACATTTGATCTGGTCTTTCACTCTGAGCAGGGTAGTGTTCCATGGACTCCTGTGATATCCCCACCATCAGGCAGAACCACCATGATGGTGGTTCCCCATTGTCATGGATATACCACCATCTGGTTAAGGTTGGACTCACCACCATGTCCCACCTCCGCAGGGGTGGAGGGCCCATTAGGAAGGTCCACCTGAGAAGGTTACTGGATCCAATAGGATTCCAAGAAATCTTGGAGGGATTTAGTGTTGGCTCTGCTGTTGACCCTGTCGACGCTCTGGTGGAGAATTGGAATAATCAACTCACCAGGGCAGTAGACACGCTCGCTCCTAAGCATCCTCTATGACCTGCTTCGAAACTAGAACCTAGCTATATGGAATAAGTACGGTGGCTGAAGCAGCAAGGTAGCTAGAGCGCAAGTGGAGAAAGACTTGAATGTGACAGATTATTACATAGAGCGCATTTGAACATCTATGCTCAGGTGATGTGTGTGGCAAAGAAGCGATACTTTTCCTCCCATATCACGTACGCAAGTTCACATCCAGCGGAGAAGTTCGGGGTTGTGAAGGGGCTAATGTGCTCCCCTTCACCCTTGAATCAGTATTTGGAGCCAACAATTACTCTCTGTGATGTTTTAAATGAGTTTTTTGTAGACAAAATCTCTCGTATTCAGGCCGATTTAGATTCAAACTCCACAATTGTTACAGAGTCTGATGCCGAGGTGTCCAGAAGCTCTTCTTACTTGATAACTCTGGATCAGTTTCAGTTCATGACCCCTGAGGATGTGGACAAGTTGCTCACAATGGTGTGGCCTACCACCTGCCCTCTTCTCCCCCCGCCCACTTTATTTTTATTAGTTTTCTGTATACCAATGTGATTTCCAGTTAATCTTTCAACATAGTTATAATAAAACATCCATATTTGCTCTCATGTAAATATTTTCTTCATATTTATATATCTAGTTATTATGTCCTAGTCCTTATTTTCATCACCATAGTAATATTTTAATTTTATTACTATAACTAATTCCCCAACTGTTATTTTTACATTTCAACTCCCGTTAATAAATCCAAATTCACATTGTTTTTCATATGCCGCAGAAAGGGTTTCCAATCTTCTACAAAACTTTCTTTATGACTATCTCTTACTAATACAGTAAGTTTTGCCATTTCTGCATATTCATATGCCTTCATCAACCATTCTTCTCTTGCTGGAATTTCCACAGATCTCCATTTCTGAGCAAGAACCATTCTAGTCACCGTTGTAAGATATAGAAATGAATTTCTATTTTCTTTTGAGATTTCTTCATTAATTATGCCCAACAGAAAGGATTCAGGTCTCTTGTGAAATACAAATTTAAAAATCTGTTTAAATTCATCATAAATCATATCCCAAAACCTCATTACCTCCCTGCAGGACCACCACATGTAAAAGGATCCCTCACTTTCTTTACATCTCCAGCACCTATACATTTTTATACATTAAGGCTAGTTTCTTAGGTGTTAAGTACCACCTGTACATCATTTTTACAAAATTTTCTTTTGAATTATAACACACTATAAATTTGAGATCTTTCTTCCATAGCTTCTCCCAGGCCTCTAAATTAATATTGCCTACCACATGCCCTCTTGATCCTTGCCCAATATGGCTTATACTGTCTGGCAAGGAGACTGTTGTAGAGGGCCTGGTAGAGATTATAAATGCTTCTCTGAGGGAGAGCAGGATGCCTCCTTGTCTTAAAGAGGCAAGAATGAGACAGCTTGTGAAGAAGCCTGCCTTGGACCCCTCAAAGTTAAAAATTATAGGCCTGTCTCCAATCTTCCATGGCTGGGCAAGGTGTTTGAGAAGGTGGTGGCCTCCCAGCTCCAGGCAGTCTTGGAGGAAACTGATTATCTAGACCCATTTCAAACTGACTTTCGGGCTGCCTATGGGGTGGAGACTGCCTTGGTTGGCCTGATGGATTATCTCTAATTGGGAATTGACCAAAGGAGTGTGACTCTGTAGGTCCTTTTGGATCCCTTGGTGGCTTTCAATACCATCCACCATAGTATCCTTCTGGAACGTCTGAGGGGATTGGGGGTGAGAGGTACCGCTTTGCAGTCGTTCTGCTCCTACCTCATGGGCAGATTCCAGATGGTGTCTCTTGGAGACTATTGTTGTTCAGAACTTTTGTATGGTGTCCCTCAGAGCTCCATATTGTCTCTGATGTTGTGTAACACCTACATGGAACTGCTGGGAGAGAACATCAGGAGATTGGGTGCAGGGTGTTACCAGTATGCAGATGACAGCAAAATGAACATCATCTGTAGAAAGCATATCCTCCCTAAATGCCTGCCTGGAGGCAGTAAGGGGCTGGATGAGGGATAACAATCTGAGGCTGAATCTTAAGTGGCACAGCAGGAATATGCTTGACGAACAAGCAGAAGGTTGCCAGTTTGAATCCCCACTTGTACTATATCTGGCAGCAGAGATTTAGGAAGATGCTGAAAGACATAATCTCATACTGCATGGAAGGAGTAAATGGTAAACCCCTCCTGTATTCTGCCAAAGAAAGCTACAGGGCTCTGTGGGCACCAGAAGTCAAAATTGACTTGACGGCACACTTTACCTTTACTCATAGTGCGGGGTTGCAACTCGGGAGATGATTTTCATCTGCTGGTTCTGGATGGGGTCACACACACCCAGAAGGAACAGCTATGCAGTCTGGGGGTTCTTCTGGATCCAAACCTCTCCCTAGTGTTCCGGGTTGAGGTGGTGGCCAGAAGTGCTTTTTATCAGCTTCAGCTGATATGCCAGCTGTGTCCGTTTCTTGAGATAAACTACCTCAACACTGTGGTACATATGCTGGTAACCCTGTAGAGTGGATTATTGCAATGCACTTTATGTGGGGCTGCCTTTATACATAGTCCAGAAACTGCAGTTGGTCCAGAATGCGGCAGCCAGGTTGGTCTCTGGGTCATCTCGGAGAGACCATAATACTCCAGTGTTGAAAGAACTACACTGGCTGCTGTTATGTTTCCAGGTAAATTACAAGGTGCTAGTTATTACCTATAAAGCCCTTAACAGTTTAGACCCTGGGTATTTAAGAGAAGTCTTCTTTGCCATGATCCCCACCACCTGTTAAGATAATCTGGAGAGGTTCATCTGTGGTTGCTGCCAACTCATCTGGTGGCTACTTGGGAACGGATCTCCTCAGTTGATGCACCTGGACTTTGGAATGCGTTCCCTGTTGAAATAAGAGCTTCCCCATCTCTGGCAACTGAAGACACATTTATTCACCCAGGCTTAGATTTATAGTATAAATTTTTAATATTGGGGTTTAAATTTTTTAATGTTTTAAATGATATTAATTGTTCATTGATTTAATGTGTTACATGGTTTTAATTGTAAACTGCTCAGAGATCAGAGTTTCGGGCGGTACAGAAATATTCCAAATAAATAAATAAATAAATAAATAAATAAATAGATAGATAGATAGATAGATAGATAAATAAATAAATGAAACAACAGCTATTGATAGATGATTAAAAAAACAAACTACTGGAACCTTTAAATACCAACCAAAACCAGCCGCTCCACATGCTGGAAGGCCTGGGCAAATAAACAAAGCCATCACTTGGCATTGAAAGGACGGCAAGTTTAGTGTCTCTTTTGAGGAAGGCATTCAAAATGTGGGGGATCATGACTGAAAACTCCCTCTCTCGAGTCACCACTTACCTAATCTCAGATGGTAATTGGAGGAGGCCTTCCATGAATGTAACACCTGAGCATATTTATGTGGTAGAAGGTAGTGTTTCAGATAGCCAGACCCCAAGCCATTTTGGAGCTTAATAGTCAGGGATGACCCAAGACATTTTCCTCTATGAGGCAATGTACAATATGATACCTTCTCATCTGCAGGCAGGTACTCAGCAATCCGTGGCCATGCTGCACACAAGGACTTTCAGACTATTCCATCAAGTTAGGTAGTGGTGGCAGGAGCATTTCTAGCTTGGTGTCAGGGGTTCGGAGGTCAAGAAAGAAGTCAAAAGGGGGAAATGAACAGCAGGCCCCAGTGGGGTGAAGAAGGTTGGTGGCAGCAGGGAGGCTCATGGGGTCTTGCCTGAGGTATTAAGGAGCCCTCTGCTTATCTTCTTGTATTTGCGCCTGTGGCAACTGCCTCACTCTACCCCAAGAAAGGGCCTCCGCTGTTAATTTCTAACGATCAGTACTCACATTGTGCTAAAAAATGGATTGGCAAGCAGAGTGCTGTTTAAGCATCAGTGCAGGGGCATAGTGAAGGGAGAGTGGGCCTGTGTACGCCCCCCCCCCATGGCAGTGCACATACACATGCACTACTAACTCCCCCCAACATTTACGTCTCCCCTCCCAACTGGCTGCCCACCTTCACCACTGCCACCAGCTGCCACTGCCTCCTGCTGCTTGACAACCAGGCCCACTCTTCTTCCATTGGCCCATCGGGAGCATGTGTATACTCTATTTACATCAACCTGCTGAAGGAGGCTAACTGAAGAGATTGTTTGACACTGGTCACATGGAAGGTTTGTTCACTTGAATGATTAAAGGACAACATTCCATTCTTCATGTAGGGAGAACCTTTAACACTTATTATGAACTTTTAAAAAGATTTGAAGGCACATCTTCCATGCTACATCCTTATATATTTAGAGGCTCTATGGAATTTGTGGGGTTTTTTGTTTTCTGTTAGTGAATATATTTGGTTGGATAGAAAGGAAATATCTGAGCTGCTTAATTATTTCATGATGTGTTGTAAACCGCCCAGAGAACAATTTGTTATGGGGTGGCTAACAAATAAAGCTTTTATTATCTATCTATCTATCTATCTATCTATCTATCTATCTATCTATCTATCTATCTATCTATCATTTTCTAAGGCGTACACATGGCTAATCCCGTGCGTCGTAACTCTTGCGAGAGTGCGTGAGCAGAAGCACCATGGTGATTGGGCAGTGGATATTCCATATGCAGATAGGGAGGAGGAGCCTGTGGCACTGTGGTGATTGGGCAGTGGGGATTCCATATGCAGATGGGAGAAGCCTGTGATGGTTAAGGTCAGTTGGAATGCAACTGTTACTGGATGGAAGATGTTCTTAATTGTAGAGGAGGAGAATATATATATTTAAAAGGATTGTGGGCAGGGGTCTGCGAAGAGAGGGGTCGTGAGGGAGGAAAGAGCTCCTTCAGGAGAAAGAGGCTGCTACTGTGTGAATTAGATGAGGAAAGAAGATGAACAAGATCCGGAAGTGGGGGGAGAGAGGGGAAGTGGGGGGAGAGAGTGGAAGAAAGAAAGACAGAGGGGAAGAGCAAGTGGAGGAGAGAGAAAGAGAGAAAAAGAAGAGAAGGGAAGAGAGAAAGAAGGAAGGGTGAAGGATGGGCCCAAACCTGTCAGCAGTCTGAGGGGAATGAGCAGCCATAGCAGTGCCTATTAGCAGCAATGAAGGGCCCAGTCAACCAGTGCTGCTGTTGGGAGCTACCGAGGCCATTGGTGGAGGGAGGCAGGCAGGCAAGGAATGGGCCCGGTTCTGTCCGCAGCCTGAGGGGAACGAGTGGCCATGGCAGTGGCAGCAGTTAGGAAGGGCCCGATCAACTGCTGCTGCTCTGTGGGGAAGAGCAGGAATGGGGTTTGGGTGAGGGTGGGGAGGTCTCTGGGGATAGGGGGCTGCATCTTGGCAGTAGGTGCCAGCAACGCTGCAGCCATGAACAGGAGGGTTGAGGGGGATGGAGTAAAGGGATGGAGGAGTGATCAAGAGGGATGAGGTGGATGGAAGCAACTGGATGGAGGAGGAGTGTGGCTCAGGTGAGGGTGGAGAGATCTCTGAGGTGAGGTGAGGGGGGCTGTGGCGGGGTGAGGGGAGCAATCAAGTACTAGCACACAGATGCTCTGCACAGGTTAAGCTAGTTGTTGTTTGTTAGTTTATCTTTTAGCTGAGAGGATTTTAGACATAAAGCCTTGTTCAGGTGATCCAGCAAATGTTGTTGGATTGGGAACATGAGCCAAAGAAGCTTTGAATCTGCACACTCCTGTCCTCTTTCCTTCCTCACCAAAAGATGCAAAGGAATCCTATCTTGTTAAGCTACTGCTCTGCAAATCATTGAAATCCAGGAGCTGTTGCTTATAATCCAAGATACGAGATAAATGTTGGTTTTGTATCCTGATTTGTAAACCACAGTTACACCACAATTCCTGGATCTGAAAGACATGCAGAGCTGTGGTGTAACAAACAAGGACTCCTGCATCAGAGTTTTGCACCCAAACTGAGGAAGAAGGGAGCATGTGGGCTCTGAATTGGACCATACAGTAGAAACTTAAGCTGTAACACTAAAAGAACTATTAAATGTAGGTGAATGTTAACATGTACAATAAAGTGTACATACTAACACTGGCAAATAAAACACACAGGAAAATAAAAGCATAAATGAAAAAAATGTGCATGTTCGGTACTTCGTATGTAGGCCTCTGTTTACTGATATGGTATTGTTTACAAAGCACTATGGGCAAGTTGTGAACTGAAGATGTTTCTATTCAACAAGAACAACAACAATATACTACTTTTCAACAAGTTTCCAAAGCGGTTTACAGACCGCTTTCATTCATTCATTCATTCATTCAATTTCTATACCACCCTTCCAAAAATGGCCCAGGGCGGTTTACAATTAATAACAAAACAATTAAAATCAATTAGTTAAAAAGAGATTATAAAACCATTAACAGTTAAAACATTCAAAACAGTTTTAAAACCCTGGAAAACCAGGTTACAATTTTAAAAAAATTATAACAGTTTAAAAACCCTGGAAGGCCAGGCCAAACAGGCTCTCCTGAAAGCCAGTAATGAGTTTAAATTACGGATTTCTGCAGAGAGTGCATTCCACAGCCCAGGAGCAGCTACAGAGAAGGCCCACCTCTGAGTCGCCACCAGACGTACCGGTGGTAATTGGAGACGGAACTCCTCAGATGACCTTAACGTGTGGTGTAGATCACACAGAAGAAGGCGCTCTCTAAGGTAACCTGGACCTAAGCCATTTAGGGCTTTAAAGGTAATAACCAGCACTTTGTATTTTGCCCAGAAACATATCGGCAGCCAGTGCAACTGTTTCAAAACAGGCATCATATGGTCTCTCTGGGTTGCCCCAGAGAGCAATGTAGCTGCCGCATTCTGAACTAACTGAAGATTCGGAATGACGTAAAAAGGCAGCCCCATGTAGAGTGCATTGCAATAGTCAAGCCTGGAGGTTACCAGCTGATGCACCACTGTTTTGAGGTTGTCCTCTTCAAGGAATGGACGCAGCATTCAACCAAAGCTGATAGAAAGCACTCCTGGCCATGGCCGCCACCAGGGTGAGGCCTGGGTCCAGGAGTACTCCCAAGCTGTGTACCTGCTCCTTCTGGGGGAGTGTAACCCCATGCAGCACAGGGAACCCCATGCAGCACAGCCCTACAATGAGCACCTCCGTCTTGCCTGGATTCAGTTTCTATTTGTTATCCCTCATCCAGCCCATTACTGCCTGAAGGCAGGCATTTAGGGAATGAGTGCCATTTCCTGATGATGCAGATGAAAAGAAGAAATAGATTTGGGTGTCATCAGCAAGCATACTGATAACACCCAGCACTAAATCTCCTGATAACCTCACCCAGTGGTTTCATGTAGATATTAAAAAGCATTGGTGAATGAATGGAGCCCTGAGGGACTCCATATAACAGCTCCTGTTTTGAGGAGCAACTGTCACCAAGCTCCACCATCTGGAATCTACCCAAGAGGTAGGAGCAGAACCACTCCGTCTGCCGATTCCCTGGTAGAGATCGTCCATCAGGGCAACCAAGGCTGTCTCAACCCCATAGCCAGCTCTAAAGCCAGCTTGAAATGGGTCTAGATAATCAGTTTCCTCCAAAACCGCCTGGAGCTGTCCAGCCACCACCCTCTTCTGTGGACATTATCAGGAAAAGAATACCAGATGTGTAGGGCATGACAGTAGTCTTAACCAGGGAAATATTATAATAGAATTGTCCTATTTGTCTAGACCTTTTGGAACTCTGCAGCTTTTATACCATTATATGGGTAGTTCTATTTGGGGAAGAGAAATTGTTCCAGTGTTTCATGCACAGAGACTGTTCTCATGCTCAGCCTAACCCAGGCTGCGCATGAGAACTGCCAGGATCAGGTCTGATCCCGGCATGGCAGCACTGCCTAGCCCAGCTTTTTAGCCTGGCTTCTAGTTGGGATTAAAGGAGCGAGTGCTCCCTTAACCCGTGCTCCATGGTCATATGTCTCCTCGGGCTGCATGCAGTCTGAAGAAACACAGAGACAGATGCCTTTAGTGCCCGTCCCCTGTGGGAATCCCCCAGTGCATCGCGCTTGGCACATGGTGCATTGTGGGATACCTGTACCTGGAGGCTGGGATGCATGGTCCCAGCCTCTGGAGTTCCATGCTGCCTGGTGGAGCGCTGCTCATCTGGGAGTGCAGTCTACGTTCCAAGCACAGTTTGGGGGATTCTCCGGGGGGAAGGAAAGGTTTCACAGCCTTCCCCCCAACACACACACACACACACTCCCAAACGGTCGTAAGAATGTCCTCACAGTCTGGTGTTACCTTCTCTAGAATTGTCCTTTTCACTTACTGTCACACTTAAAATGTTGGGTTATTTTATTGTGTGAGGCAATAACAACATATTTCTGATCCCCTGCCAGTGGAAAATGTCAAAGTCAGGAAAGAAATATGTGAAGAATATTTACAGCTCAGTTCATTACTGCACTTCAGATGAAGTACTTATTTTACACTGATGTAGTACACTGGGATTTAACTGGTTTAAGTCCAAGTACTTCAGCTTTGCCTGGTTGCACATCAGGCTGTTCATTTTTAAACTCCTTGGATGCATCTCATCTGTGAAAATCCAGAATCAAATGCAAAAGCAGTTTCTTTCTCACCTTTCTCACCTGCCCTGTTTGACACAAAACTAGACAAAAGAAACCAAAGTTTGGTCTTGTGTTTTGCACCAAACACAGGGCGTTAATATGAGTATATTTACCACAAGCACATTTTTGTGGTTTCACAAATCTTAGTATGAATAAGTAGAAAAAAATATAACTGAGAACCCCAGAGGTGGAAATATATTTCCCCTTATATTGATTATTATGCAGAAATGTACTCTGTTGTTGGTGCCTCTTAAAACTGTCTGTCTATCTATTTCTTTCCCTCTCTTTGCAAAAAGCATGTTTGGTAATGTCAGTGTGAGCTAGTAAAGGGGGTATGGATAGGTTTTAGGGTGTGGATAAATTTTGGAACATGATCAGCATAGCTTAAACCAGCCGGATGGTTAAGTTACGTATCTTTTGTATTCCTGTTTGCTTCTTAAACGAATTTCAGAATTTTGCCCTGGGCAAATTCTATCCATTCTATGGATTTTCCTGAGAAAACACACACATTTATTCTCTTAATAGGAAATGTACTTTTTTAGCACTGTATGTAACTTTTATTACATTATGTATAAAAGTTGTGAAGTTCAATATAATTTTATTCATGATATAATTTATGTGGTAGCAAATGAATACAGCTTTGCTATTATTCATTATTCTTTGAGGGTAATGTTGATTAGAAATGTTAATTGAGGTTTTTGCAATATTTTGCAAAATTAGCACTTGAAGTCCAAGGGAAGTTTAATATATATGTTTGTGTATGTATATGAACTAATTCTTCCATTTGCTTAGTGTAATTATGACAGTGGATCATACCTATTTTATTCAAATTACATTTTTCATGGGATTTTGATAAAACAGTGATAATGTTCTATAAAGTGACAGTTCCATGACTTTATATTTATGTGACACTTATTAGGGTGGCTTATCTGATCTACCAACATTTGTATATTGCTGATATTTTCCTTTAAAGGCATATTATGTTTTATTTCCCGGAAAAGATGTGTGATAGCAAAACGTTGGTGTATATAATTTACTACATATCAGTTTTGTTCCCCTCACACCGTATCTAGTACGGTAAAGACATTTTTATTGCTATCACACACACACAGACACACACACAGACAGATTAATATCACTCATTTTAATATGCAGGGCACTTTATAATATTAGCCAGTGCTCCAAACAACTTTGGTGTATAGTTCACGGTTATGCTCATTTTCCAGATGAAGAATTTCTATTTGAAAAATAAAAATAACCATATTTAGGTATGTACTGATAACTGCATGGTTCTCTGGATTGTGACTACAGGTCTCTCAAGTACAAGTTCATGGAATGCTATAGGTTTTGGATAATATTTTCTTCTTGCCATTCAAATTCATTGTGAGTTGAATCAATCTCATACAGGACTAGGAGCATCTGCCTTTATCTTTTAAACGTTTAGTAGATACTAACTAGCAGAATCAAAATCATCCAAATATATATAATGGGAATTTGTACCATGTGAATTGCATGTCAGTGTAATATTGTTTGTTCAACTGCTTATCTGAAGCAGCAAGGCTGTACTGTAATGGTTAATTATAATTTAGTCCTAATTTCTTCACATGAAATGGTGAAGAATGTGCTTTCTTGAGCCAGATCTTTTTGTAGCTCTCTTGCCCAAGTAATGTGTGTGTGTGTGCGTGTGCTGGAAGATGAATTACTCTTCTGCCAGAAGCAGACGTTCCCATTTCGGGCCTGGTTCCACTGGCAAAGTCCCCATTCTAGTTTATGCCAGCTCATGAATGATGGGATCAAGCCTTTATTTGGAGCTAAGAGTACTTGATGTGGAAACAGGAAATGCACATTTCTAACCTTCTAGCAATGTCTGTGACTATTTTCAATCACAAATCCAGAGTGTCTCCTCCTCCTAAACAATGATGCCATTGTACTCATCATATCTGATAAGTTCTTGAAATATTTTAGTTAGTCTATCTAAAACATTATAAGAAGATAATCAGCTGCCTTAGAAGGTCCCCATCTGGAGTATAGAGTTCTTTTACTGAAAGATGTTTTGCCTTTCTGAGATAGCTCTCGCATTTCATCATCTGTTGTGCAGAGATGAAGTGCATATGAAAAGTCAGTGACTCTGAATCCATCTGTTGTTATTATTTTCCACTGATGATTGGCTCGAACAATGAAATGTCTGTGTCTGTAGCCTTTGAAACCATACACCCTGTTTATTTTCTGGAGGTCTTACTCCCCTCCCCCAATCTCTGCACTCCCCCCTACACTTCGTTTTCCTCTCAAGCTTATAGCTAGTGGAGCTTGCATGAAGATGACATCTTTGACTCAGTGCATCAGGATGTGTCACTCAGACATTTGAATCTTGCCTACAGAATTTTCTTACCCTCTTACCAGAATCCTATGTCTGTTCTGTTTGCTCTAACAGAGAACAGGCTTACAGCAGGAGAGAATAGCAGATCCAGAACGAGACCTAGTATTTATTTCAGTTTCCTTATTGAAATATTAATTTAGAATCCAGCATCTATTAGCTATGGAATTAGATACCACCTATTATTGCATAATATATTCAGTTGCATCCAGTTTTGCACGATACAGGGCATTAATATTGGATTCCACTAACAGCACTTCCATTAGCTTGCTCAACCAGTATGCAATATATGTGAGCAAGGAGGCATAACTACCAGCCAGAACTGCCAAAACAGTCATTAGAACCTCCATAGAGATGGACAAAGGCTTTAACACAGTGATATACTGATTACATTTTGTTCTATGGTTTATTTGCATCAAGGTTAGATCAGTGTTATCTATGCAGAGTATATTATCTAACACCTTATTTTAAAGGTCATTCCAAAGCAAAAATAGTGAGTGGCAGAGGTTGGTGTCATTTCTTAAGAAATCTTTTGATAAGGGATTAAGAAGCATTACTTCCTCATTAAGGCAGGAAACACATTTCCATTCCTTGGTGCAAGCATAAAGGTTTAGGTGCCATTGTCAAATTTTAGGTACAATCCTGCAAAGGGGTAATTGTTTTCTCTATACATGTAAGTACAGAATCAAATTTCTAGGTATGCAGGGGTTTTACAGTGCTACTCCTCTTGTTACCAGTCCTATTTTTTTTAATTAGTATACTGAGGTAAGAGTTGACCCAAAGAAACAATAAAACCAGGCTGCCTTCCTTTTCTCCACAGGCTTCAAGAACTCAAGCTTGACAATGAAATCTGTTGCATTAAATTAAATGTACTCGAGCTCTCTAGTATTGTTGGTGAAATCCAATACCTTAACAAAAGTGCAGTTCAGCAAAGGTTGTTGCTGCTGCAGCTGCAGCAAGTCTTCTGTTAATTTCATTGCACAGAATCCAACCCCTTCCCCACCCCTTGCATGAGCGGAAAGTACTTCTGAGCACACCGGGAAGAGGCAGAGCTATTTTCTTGTGGAAGGCCCTTGTGCTTTATGAGGTTTTTCTGTGGTGGAGTGCCAACCTTAGGGGAGCTCTTCAGGTGACACAAGAGGCAGCCGCTAGAAGGGGGAAACTAAAAAGCCTCCATGTAGAAGCAGAAGCTGGCCCATAATAGTTTGGATTCTGATCATTGGATCTTTCATGCGTCTTCTTATTTCTTCAAATAAAAAGATTTATCAACAACATTGCTTGATGGATTTACGCTACAAATAGTGCTAGAATCAAAGCAAATATATGACATGCACTTAAATCCAAAGCTAGTCACATGCTTATATGAGATTTTTCACCATGAAATCTATCTGTGCTTACAGCTGACAGTTATTGTCCATAGAAATGTGGCCAGTTAGTCAAGAATAATAATTTCATACTACAAATTATTTTTATTTAAACCACAATACTGAAGCTCATTTCTCTGGGATTGTACAGTACAAGAGATTCCTATGATTAACACTTAAACATGCAAATTTTACAATGTGTATGGATAGATAAGAAAGATAGCTTGCCAAAGCCACAGCTACGACAAAAACAGTCTGAATATTTATGATGTAAACATTATGTTGTAAACCGCCCAGAGACGTAAGTTTTGGGCGGTATAAAAATGTTTAAATAAATAAATAAATAAATGTGGCAAGCAGAGGTGTGCCAAGGTAATTTTGGAGCCTGGACCTAAAGTCCTTTGGAGGCCCCCTTCACCCACGCACACAGTATCTTTAACAGATTTTTAACGCAACCACACCACCAGGGACAGACTAAAAAGAATTTGGGGCCGCCCAGGGGGTGTGGAGGCCATGGACTTTGGCCCAGAAGTCCAAGGCTAAGAGTGCCTCTGGTGGCAAAATTTGAATGATTCAAAAGTTACATAAGTATTTCATCCAAGATTTTGTTTGAGGGGTTGAAAGAATGAGTGAGTATGAAATAGAATGGATTTTCTCTAGAAATGAGGATGAAGTGTTCAAAATGATCAGTACAGAATACATGGATAATACATCCAGGTCTAATTCAAGGTGCTGGTTTTGATTTTTAAAGCCCTTAACAGTTTGGGCCCTGGTGTTTTGACCTCCTGCTCCCAAGGATTTCTGCCGCATGATAGGATCATCAGAGGGGGCTCTGCTCTCCGTGCCAGCGGTGGGAGAGACTCAGCTGTCGAGCACATTTGACAGGGCCTTCTCAGTCATTGCCACCAGATTCTGGAATCTCTCCTGGCTGGTATCCACTCCTCCATTACAGTTTTTAGAAAGAAAGAAAAAACATGGCTCTTCACCCAGGCTTTTATATGAGAGTACAGTTTTTACTGCTGCTGCTGCTTTGTGTTTTTTGTATTACTGTTTTCTATAGGTTTTTAAACTTTTAAATAGAGATATTTAATATCCGTACCTTTTTGTATTTTCATTATGCATTTGTTTAATTGTATTGTAAACTGCTTTGGGATTATTTTAATGAAAAGTGGTATAGAAATTGAACAAATAGATAAATAAATAAGAGAGAGAGAGAGAAAGAAAAAAAGAAAGAAAGAAAGAAAGAAAGAAAGAAAGAAAGAAAGAAAGAAAGAAAGAAAGATGCCAGAGTACTTAGTAAGCTAATGTGAAACTGGCTTTTCTGAAATTAATCGTAGCGCCTCCCCAAACTCCAACTCTTCAGCTCACTCATTCACCTTGTAATACTTACATTGCTTCAGTATACCGATCCTATTGGTCAGCTGCCAAGTTTTCTATGTCTTTAATGGATGAGGTTTGTGTGCTTTGGAAATATGTGAGAGCATAATCCAGCCAATTTTAATCTGTTCTAAGTCTTACTGGTTTCTGCAGGAGAGTTAGGCATGTGCTTAAATCTCTTCCTTTAAAATCAGTGGGACTAAACTTTGAATTGATTATATCTGTGCTCTTTTGTGACATTTTGAAAAAATATATGAATTTGAGTCCATTTTTTAAAAATCCAATTTTCTCTCCTCTGCCATCCTCCAGTCCCAACAATAAGAATTATATCAAATTGCTGGTTTATTTTGGAATTAAAACTATTGTACATCTTCCAGAATATTGTATACAACTGCAAAAAGATGGTAGCAGATGTTTCGTTTTGTCCTTTAAACAACAAAACAGAATCCTGGCTTTCCATTCTTTCACATGCTTCCTTGATGTAAATTGTAAAGTCTCTTTTAAGCAACAAACACTTCTGTAATACATTTACTAGGAAGTATGTTGAATCAATTTCAGTGGAATTTACTTTTAAGTGTGCTTTGAGACTCAGTCAAAGCATGTAATTCTGATGAATTTGGGGTTTAATTAAAGAAAGTATGTTCTACCTACTGGTTCTTTTCTGCATGTCTGTCTTTTTGTCTCTCTCTTTCACTTGCTTGAAAGGTGTGTGGGTGAGCAATGTTTTCTTTTGTAATAGCAAATCTCAGTGTAGTACTTAATATTGTTCCTATTTATTAGTTGTTATTGCTGCTATTTGTGTGGGAGCTGAATATAGCTGTGTGATCTTTTAGCCACCATCCCTATTAAACAGGCTGTGCAGCTTGTGAGAGATCAGGACAGGTAGAATGCACAGCAGGCGTCTGATTTGAGCCAGTTACTCATTTGCCGAGTGTTTGTGTTTATGCAAAGGGGCCTCTTCCTGCATATTTAATCTAGAGTAAGGCAGTGGCTTTTGTTGTGTTTAGACCACATACCTTCAGTCCTTCCTTACACTGCAGCCAATGTTGAGCAGAGAAAGTCTGAGTAGTTAGAAGTGTACGCATGGTGTTCTCAGAACTCTCAACTTTTCTTCACTTGGCTGGGAATTATTGCTACAGCTCCAGTCTTTTATCTTTCTCTTCATTAATGGGTAAGTTTGCACTTCTAAAGATAAGTGTTCTCTTCATAAATGTTCCTCTTTTGTTCCTCTTCGTAAATGCTCCAGATTATTTCTTGCTCAGATCTCTTTATAACAACCCCATTCTTTTTAGGGAGTTTGTTCTAGCCTTAGGATGGTGAATACAGGTGCTTCTGCAGTAACCTATTTTTCTTGTGCAGGTAAATAGTGAATTGTTGCAGGCAGGTGGTAGTTTGGCAGTAGTGAGAGGAAGTATGTTGGGCTTTATATTCTTTGTACTTAAGAAATTCTGGTCTGCAACTGTGTTACAGATGATGCTTTCACTGTTGCTAAAAGCTTTCAAACAGTATACAACACAGATTTGGGGGGGGCGTGGGGGGTAGTAATCAAGAAACTCTGCTTTCTGTTGTGTCCTGAGCTTGTGTCTTCACCAGACTGTCTGTGTGGTAATAGGGAGCTTTTTCTTACGTGGAAATTGAATCTTCTCTTCATTGATATTAATAGCACACTGGAGATGTTAGCTATGATTCAGGGAGTACCATGACTATAGAGTAGGAAACCTGATAATGTAGGGGAAGAGTGGAGTGGGGTGGGGGAAGATGACAGTCCTTTTGCTTCTCTGTGAGGGACGGAGTTTGCATAACGGCATCCTAGTTTTAACTGTCTACTAAAGGCATTTAAAATATCACTTGCTGTTACTTTTAATCTAGATGTAATTACTGCTGCGTGCTCTCTTACTTATCAACTGCACTAGCTCAGTTTCTGATTGAATCTACTTTTAAAAAATTAAAACTTCTTCCTGAAACAGCATGTATGTATGCAGTCTATATGAGGTTCTTACTGCCTGTAAGAGAACTGCTGCTTCCTTTGAGAATCATATGAAAGGGAAATGACTTTTTAAAAAATTAAATAAAAAGACAAAAAGCAGTTCATCAGTGCTCAGAGCTGCAATACATAATATGTGTGGATGGGGAGGTAGATATGGACATAACACACTGAGGCTAGAAGTAGGAGTTTAGGTTAGGTTACCAATTAACTATTTCCTTCATTTGAGTAACTCCTCTCAAACAGAAGAGTGTGCTATTCCACCACATGTTGGCAAGTGTGAGGATCTGAATAAAATTTCACCAACCTTATTAAAATGTGTAGAGACTTTTTCATCGTCTTGGGTGCAAATCAACACACACATTCAGAAGCATTTTATTAACAATAAGACTGCTTAAAGTTTTTTTAATAGCAACATTGCAAATCGCTTATCTAATTGTAAGTATATTACTTTTTTAGTCTCTCTTTATGAGGAAAAAGCACCTCAGTCAAAGCACCTTGTGTGATTAGCGCTATTGTATTCTTAAATTTTGATTGATAGAGATAATAGTTTTCACTTAAAAATACAGACAGGTACTTTAACTTTCCATGACAATAGCTATTTGCATTTCTTTTATCTTTTTGTTTAACATTTGTGGGGGTTGGGACAGATTTGATTATTAACTCTTATTGCACACTGTGGTAAATGCTAAAACAAAGCTTTTGTTATAGCTTCAAAGGTACAACAGCAAATATTGTTTTTATCAGTTCATTACTTAAAGGTTGTTAAAGGATACCTCAAAAATATTTTCACATGACCATGACCAAGGGTATCACTTTGTTATAAGGAAAATAATAGCCCCCCCCCCCCCCCCGCGAAAGCATGGCCAGACGTCTGGGCTACTGTTAGTCTGGCAGCAAGAACACATGTACATGATGGAGCAAGATAACTAGAAAGCTGTGCAGCATGTTTCTATCTGCCTCATATAAAAGAGAGAGTGAAGAGGGATGTGGAATCTTCCACATTACTGGTTTTAATTCTGCAAGGTCAAGTTTTTGGATAATGATTCTGACACAGCAGCAAAATGGTTAATGCTGGCATTAATAGATAATTAGAAACTTACAAGATCTAAAATGCGTAGGAAGATTTGATCACTTGGCTTCCTTCGCAGTTTGTCAAATGGTCTTTCCATCATTTGATTGGCAGGTCTGATACTTTAAGGGAATGTATTGTGGTATTTAATAATTCAACCAGGTTGAGCTCTGTTGTGCTAATATTAATTCACATGAAGCAAATAACCAGTCTATCAGGAATAGATATGTCTCTTAAGGATAGTTCAAAATTTGTATTGTTAGCAAGGCATTTTTAAATGTTTCTGTAAACTATGCCTATAATACTTGCAGAAACTGTTAAAAAATTAATTTGCTAACACTGTTCATCATACTGAAAATTATTTTTTCAGATTAATACTGTATGTGTATTTGTTCATGCTATTTGTTGTGTTAATTTAGTTTAAAACCTGTGTCCTCTATGTCCCCTACCTCTAGTTTAAAATTAGAACAACAACTGTGTGTGTGTGTCGGGAGGGCGGTGTCATTTACTTCAGTGAAAGGAGGGCTGTTCGCAGTACAATTGTTCGAGTTCTTCAACTATGTACAAGCCATAAATACGATTCTATAATACACCAAAATATTCAAAAGTGTTTGGGTGAATATGGAAAGGGAAACTAGGTTTGCCAGCACCTCCCTCTTGCTTTTGATGCTTGGTCTTTAAAAAAGAAAGAAAGAAAAGATTGTGGACAGTGGTTTTATTTTGCTTTAATTTATTTTATTTGTATTGTCATGTAAACAAACTTTGAAAATTCTCTCTTTAAATGCAGTATACAAATAAATTTATTTTATTTGTATTGTCATGTAAACAAACTTTGAAAATTCTCTCTTTAAATGCAGTATACAAATATGATAAATATTAGGGGGTTGTCCATATGTGATTATTTAAAATAATGTAGGTACTTTGCAGTTGGTACTTTGTAGGGAGAGGCCAAAGTGTGTTTGGCCTCTCTTACTCTACACTATTTTACTTTTTCTCTGAAGGGGTCTATTGTAGGTAGGGTTGCTAGTTAAATAGTTCAGCACTATGGGACATTGTGGTCTTGAGGTGTATTTTCTATAGATCCTATGCAGCTGGAATTTATCTTAAGAAGGGGACATTTATTACAACTGTATGGTTACCATATTTTGATAAGGGACTAATACTTTATAATGGTGATATCAGATATAAAATAGTGCTTGCAAAAACATCCAGAAATCTTCCTTCCCCAACATTAATGTTGGCCAGACCTTTTCTTTTTCCCCTTTTTTTTGCTAAAACCAAGATCAGATGTCATCACGGATGTTGGAAGATACTTTTAGATATATATGTTTAGATCTGATCAGTCGGTTCCTTATGTTGAGATTCTTATTTTTGTTTAGGAGTTAACATTGAAAGAAGGTCAGACACAGAAAATGAGGGTTTTCTGTGGGTCTCTCTTTTAACTTCCCTCAGTGAATGATATGAAGAAGGAAGGCTGGCTTTATTGGGCCCTTTGGGTTGCTTCTATCTGCATCTTTAAGTCTTTCAGAACTTTGGCTAGAAACAGTGTCATAGTTATGTTCTGTACAGTAGCTAGCACAGTACTTATGCAAAATTCTGAATAGTAATTTCAGTAGTAACTATTAAATTCTTAGTTTAACCTACTTTAATTGGTGTATGCTTTTGTATAATCTTGTTTGTTTTGTATTTATGTTCTCTTTGAGCTCCATCACAGTGGTTCAGTTCAGACATCACACCAAACCATGGTTTGTGCTAATCAAAGTCTAGAACTCAAACCATTAATTGAGCTTCCAAACCATGGCAAAACCTTGGTTTTAGAACTGGTTTCATTTTATACCAGCTCAACAGCCCAGTCTAGGTTTAGTGGTTGACATCCTGACTACTGAAGGGCACACACAGAGGGAATGCAAGGATGTTTAAACTCCACACTTCTACAGCTTACTCACCCCATAATGCATGGGGAAGAATTAATCCCATGTGGTGCATAAACAAGTGGGAATATATGTCATGCTTCATATTTAGAGGGAAAATATAGAAGAGAAATGGAGGGGCAAGAGAGGGGACAAGATTTTTTAAATCTAATCTAATTCAATTAGCATGGGAAAAATGGTGGCGTGTTTGAATGAATAGTGTTACATAGTCAAGAGGATGGCAGAGGTCGAGAAGAGAATGAATTTATAATAGGCAAAATGAGCCAGTTTTTTCCCTCTCCTCCAGAGATGTTCAGCTACATAAGAGCATGGGTGTTTCTAATGGAGGGGTGAGTCAAGGTTTAGGAGGAGTGGGAGAGTGGGGCAAATTAGTCAAGAGCTGAGGATAAGGATGACTGAATAGAGAGTGGAAACTACAGAGACTGAGTGGGCAGAAGAGAAGATAGGACAACACTTCTGAGAGAGTCATCTGAAAGCCCTACTTGCTTCTCTTGCTGGTCTCTTGCTCCTGATGTATACAGAAAATGTCCATAGGTTGTTTATGTCTTTAGCACCTTGCATGTATTTTGTTATAGTTTTTCTTTTCCTCATTAGGACAAAACCCATTTTTAGAAGGAAGCTTTATTATTTATTTATTTATTTATTTATTTATTTACACAGTCAGACAGGTGTTATTGGCTGGTTTGTTTTATCCAGACATCGAGTCCTTCCCAAGGACCTGGGATGCCAGAATTTTATTGTCAATGTTGTTGCTGTTGTTATAGATATCGTCACAGAATATAGGCTGTTCCCAGTAAAGCTGCTTTTTGTAATTGGTTGATGGTGATTTCTGTGGCCCTTATGGTGTTGAGGTGCTCTTCAAGGTCTTTTGGAACTGCACCCAGGGTGCCAATTACCACTGGGATTATTTTGGTCTTTTTCTGCCACAGCCTTTCCATTTCAATTTGTAGATCTTTGTATTTGGTGATTTTTTCTATTTCTTTTTCTTCTATTCTGCTATCCCCTGGTATGGCTGTGTCGATTATTTAAACTTGTTTTTCTTTCTTCTCGGCTACAGTTATATCTGGTGTATTGTGTGGCAGATGTTTGTCTGTTTGTAGTCGGAAGTCCCATAATATTTTTTCATCTTCATTTTCTTCAACTTTTTCAATTTGATGTTCCCACCAATTTTGGGCTACAGGTAGCTTGTATTTTTTGCAGATGTTCCAGTGTATCATCCCTGCTACCTTGTTATGCCTTTGTTTGTAGTCAGTCTGTGCAATCTTTTTACAGCAGATTAGGTGGTCCACGATTTCATCTGCTTCTTTACAAAGGCGGCACTTGCTGTTTGTTGTTGACTTTTCTACTTTTGCTCTTATTGCACTTGTTCTTAGTGCCTGTTCTTGCGCAGCCAGTATTAAACCCTCTGTTTCTTTCTTCAAGTTGCCATTCTTAAGCCATTGCCAGGTCTTGGTGATGTCTGATTTCCCACTTATATTGTGCAAATATTGACCATGCAGTGGCTTCTTTTTCCATTTTTCTGCTCGGTTCTTGACTTGTTCTTTCTTGTAGGCCTGCTTTGTTTCATTGGTGTTGAATAGTTTCTCGTTCTTGACCATTTGAAGTGCGTCTTCTTCACTGTCCTTGATATATTCTTCAAGGCCTCTTTTCTCCTCCTCTACCGTTTGATGGACTTGCAGCATCCTTCTTCCACCTGAGCTGCGAGGGAGGAATAGCCTATCTACATCACTGCGGGGGTGCAGAGCATGATTGATGGTCATGATTTTCCTGGTCTTACGATCTAGCGTCTCTAGCTCTGCCTGGGTCCAGTCTATTATTCCTGCAGTGTATCAGATAACAGGTATAGCCCAGGTGTTTATGGCTTGTATGGTGTTCCCGCCATTGAGTTTGGACTTCAGGATTTTTCTAATTCTCCTGCTGTATTCACTTCCACAACCTGGAGAATACCCAAGTATTTGTAATGTTCTTTCTCTTCCAGGTTCTTGATCTTGCTTCCATTGGGCAGTTCTATTCCTTCTGTTTTTCTTATGTTCCCTCTGTTCATTATTAATGCAGCTCACTTGTCTAGTCCAAACTCCATTGCTATATCGCTACTGAATATATGGACAGTGTTTAGCAGTGATTCAATTTCTGACTGGGAAATAATAATAATAATTATTATTATTTTAGATATTGATTTAAAAATTTCTCAAGGCAGCTTTCAAAATCACAAGAATTAAAACATTGTACAATTAAATCAAATATAAAACTGTTAAAACACTAGGTAGAGCTAAAACTTAACAAGTTATAAGGTAAAATTCCTCCCCCCCTTCAAAAATAAAAGGTCTTCACTCAGTAGTGGAAGACCATAAAAGAGGTGGCAAGTTGATTTTCCTTAGATAAGGAGTTACACAGCTTAGATGCAGCCAGAATGAAAGCCTTCTCCCATGTTGGTAGGATGCAAAGGAGATTTTCTGCAGATGTTCTTGCTTAATGGGCAGGCTCATATAGAATAAGGTGCTCTTTCATTTCACAGCTTCCTTTATGCTGCTATTTAGCCACTTTGGCATCTTTTTGAATTTATTCATAAATAGAAGCACAGGAATTTAGAAGGTAAATACTTCTGACTCTAAAAGTAAATATCTTCTGATATAAGAATTAAGTGTGAATCCAATTTTAATCTATAAAAATGTGTATCTGAAATATGAGAACTTACGTCATGACCTCCACCCTGAGCAGTAGCTCAGAGTCTATCCCTGTTGAGAGGGGAGTAGTTGAGTCTGAAGAACCAGTCCCGGGTCCAAGGCTAGGGGAGAATATAAGAAAAACCCTGCTGGATCAGGTCCAAGGCCTATGTAGTCCAGCATTCTGTTTCACACAATGGCCCACCAGATGCTGCTAAGAAGCCCACAGGCGAGAGAGGTGAGGGTATGCCCCCTCGCTTGCTGTTGCTCTCCTACAAATAGTATTTAGAGGCATCTTGCCTCTGAGGCTAGAAGTGGCCTATAGCCACCAGACTAGTAGCCATTGATAGACCTGTCTTCCATGCTTTTGTCTAAGCCCTCTTTAAACCAATCCAAGTTAGTGACCATCACCACATCCCATGAAAGAGAAATCCACATATTATGCGTTGTGTGAAATAGTACTTCCTTTTGTTGATCCTAAATTTCCTGGCCTTCAATTTCATGGGATAACCCCCTGGTTCTAGTGTTTGAGAGAGGGAGAAAAATTTCTCTGTCCACTCCATGCATTATTTCATACACCTCTATCATGTCTCCTTGTAGTTGCCTTCCCCCTCAACTATAAAGCCACAGAAGCTGTAGCCTTGCCTCATAAGCAAGGTACTCCAGGCCCCGATCATCTTGGTTGCCGTCTAATGTACCTTTTCCAGTTCTATAATGTCTTTCTTAAGATATGGTGAACAGAACTACATGCAGTACTCCATATGTGGCCGCAACATAGATTTGTATAAGGGTATAATATTAGCATTTTTATTTTCAATCCACTGTCTAATGATCACTAGCATGGAATTGGCCTTTTTCACGGCTGCCATGCACTGAGTTGACAGTTTCAACGAGCTGCCCACTACAAAATATTTCTCCAGGTTAGTCACCAACAGCTCAGACCCCATCAGTGTATATGTGAAGTTTGGGGGCAGGGGGGTTGCCCCAGTATGCATCATTTTACACTTGCTAACACTGAACTGCATTTGCTGTTTTGCCACCCTTTCATCCAGTTTGGAGAAATCCTTTTGGAGCTCCTCACAATCTGTTTTGGATTTTACTACCCTAAATAGTTTAATGTCATCTGCAAATTTGGCCACTTCACTGCTTATCTCAAGTTCTAGATCATTTATGAACAAGTTAAAGAGCACTGGTCCCAGTACAGATCCTTGGGGAGATCCCACTTCTTACTTCTCTCCATTATGAAAACTGTCCATTTATTCCTATCCTCTGTTTTCTATCCTTCAACCAGTTACCAATCCACACATGAACCTGTCCCCTTACCCTATGACTGCTAAGTTTACTCAAGAGCCTTTGGTGGGGAGCTTGTCCACATGCCTGTTGACACTCACTCAAAGAGCTTCAAAAGGTTAGTGAGACAAGCTAATCAGTCTGTAGTTTCCCGGATCCCTTTTTGAATATCAGAGTTGCATTAGTTACTTTCCATTCCTTTGGTACAGAGCCTGATTGGAGGGGTAAGTTACATATTTTTGCTTGGAAATCAGTAATTTAACATTGGAGTTCCTTCAGAACTCTTGGGTGGATGCCATCTGGACCTGTCAATTTGTTAATTCTTAGTTTTTCAAGACAGTTTAGAACATCCTCTCTCCTCACCTCAAATTGGCCGTTCTTCAGGTTGCAGGCCTGAGAAGCAGAGTTTTCGAGCGGGTATATGGTCAATATCTTCTGCTGTGAAGACAAATGCAAAGAACTCATTCAGTTTTTCTGTAATCCTCTTAGTCTCTTTAATAATCTCTTTAACACTCTCATCATCTAAGGGTCCAACTTCCTCCTTGACAGGGTTTCTGCTTCTGATATATTTAAAGATGTTAGTCTTATCCCACTTAACACTTGTAGCTATATTTATTTTTTACATTTAAATGTTGCCCCATATATTGCCCCATTTGGCAGTTATGCTCCTCAAGCTCTCTTTTATTTATTTATTTTTTATTTATTTTACATTTTATATCCCGCTCTTCCTCCAAGGAGCCCAGAGCAGTGTACTACGTACTATTTATTTATTTATTTATTTATTTATTGTTGCATTTATATACCGCCTTTCGTTAAAAGACAACCCCAAGGCGGTTTACAAAAGTTAAAACATACAATAAAAAGGCAATAAAACATCAAGCTATATCTATCTATCTATCTATCTATCTACATACACACACACACACACATACACACACACACACACACATATAAAATACAGGCATAAAAACAATACAACAGATAAAAACACACAGAAGCAGCAGTAAAAACAATTATGTAAAAGCCTGGGTAAAAAGCCAAGTTTTAACAAGCTTTCTAAAAGCCGTGATCGAGTCTGAGGAGCAAATGGCCACTGGGAGAGCATTCCAAAGTCTGGGAGCAGCAACAGAGAAGGCCCTGTCCCGAGTGCACGACAGCCGGGCCTCTCTCATTGTCGGCACCCGGAGCAGGGCCCCCTCAGATGTCCTCATCAAGTGGGCAGCAACCCTTGGGAGCAGGCGGTCCCTCAAATACCCCGGGCCCAAACCATTAAGGGCTTTAAAGGTCAAAACCAGCACCTTGAATTGGACCCGGAAACGAACCGGCAGCCAGTGCAACTCTTTCAGAATGGGGGTGATGTGCTCCCAACGGGCAGCTCTGGATAAAACCCTCACTGCTGCGTTTTGCACTAGCTGAAGTTTCCGGATATTCTTCAAGGGCAGCCCCACGTAGAGCGCGTTACAGTAATCCAGCCGCGACGTGACTAAGGCATGGGTAACCGTGGCCAGATCTGCCTTCTCGAGAGGGACGCAGCTGGCGCACTAGCCGAAGCCGTGCAAAGGCACCCCTGGCCACCACCTCCACCTGAGCTTCCAAAAGCAGAGCCGGGTCCAGTAGTACCTCCAAGCTGCGTACTTGCTCCTTCAAGGGAGGTGCAACCCCATCCAGAACCAGTAAAATCTCCTCATCCCGATTGGCTCTTCTACTGACCAACAGTACCTCCGTCTTATCCGGATTCAATTTCAGTTTGTTAGCCCATATCCAGCCCATCACTGCCTCCAGCCCCTGATTCAGGACATCCACCGCCTCCCTAGGATCAGATGACAAGGAGAGATAGAGCTGAGTGTCATCCGCATATTGCTGACAACTCAGTCCAAGTCCCCGGATGACCTCTCAGAGCGGCTTCATGTAGATGTTAAACAGCATGGGGGACAAGACCGATCCCTGCGGGACCCCACAGGCCAACGGCCATGGGGCCGAGCAGTAGTCCCCCAGCACCACCTTCTGGACCCTCCCCCCAAGAAAGGACCGGAACCACTGCAATGCAGTGCCTCCGATTCCCATATTCGAGAGGCGGCCCAGAAGGATACCATGGTCGATGGTATCGAATGCCGCCGAGAGGTCCAGCAGAACCAACAGGGACACACTCCCCCTGTCTCGTTCCCAGCGTAGGTCATCCACTAGAGCACTAGAGCGACCAAGGCAGTCTCAGTCCCATACCCGGGGCAGAAGCCAGATTGAAAAGGGTCCAGATAATCCGTATCATCCAAGACCTTCTGCAGCTGGGATACCACCACACGCTCCATCACCTTGCCCAAAAAGGGAAGGTTAGACACAGGTCTATAGTTATCCAAGTTGGAGGGATCAAGGGAGGGCTTTTTTAATAGTGGTCTTACCACTGCCTCCTTGAAGCACGATGGCATCCTCCCCTCCCTTAATGAAGCATTAATAATCACCTCCAGCCATCTGCCTGTCCCCTCCCTGGCAGCTTTTATTAGCCATGAAGGGCAAGGGTCAAGAGCGCACGATATCGCCTGCACACTGCCCAGGATCTTGTCCACATCCTCAGGCCGCACCAACTGAAAAGAATCTAACACAACGGGACCAGATGGTACCAGAGGCACGTCTGCCGGAACTGCCAAAACTCTGGAGTCCAGGTCAGCACGGATGCGAGCGACTTTATCTGCAAAGTTACAGGCAAACTGATCACAAAGAGCTGTAGATGACTCCTCCCCCATTGTCTGGTGGAGGAGTGGAGCAAGGTTTTTGCCACACGAAACAGCTCTGTTTGTCTGCACTGAGCAGACACAATGGAAGCGGAGAAAAAGCATTTCTTTGCCGCCCCCACCGCCACGGAGTAGTCCCTAAAATGGGCTCTAGCCCGTGTTCAGTCAGATTCGTGACAAATCTTCCTCCAGCGTCGTTCCAGCCGTCGAGTTGTTTCATCGCCCTAAGCTCCGAGGAAAACCAAGGACCAGATCTGGCTCCACCAAGCCTGAGAGGGCGTTTAGGAGCAACCGTATCAACAGCCCGGGCCAGCTCTCCATTCCAGAGATCAACCAAGGCCTCGACAGGGTCACCAGCTCTGGACACTGGAAACTCCCCGAGGGCCGTCTGAAATCCGAACGGATCCATAAGCCTCCGGGGGCGGACCATCTTAATCGGCCCACCACCCCTGCAGAGGGCAGACGGAGCAGTCAAACTAAATCCCACCAGGTGATGATCTGTCCATGACAAGGGAGTGGTCTCAAATCCCCCCGCCTCCAGATCATTTATTTCCCAGTTGGCAAATACCAGATCCAGAGTGTGTCCCGCCACGTGGGTAGGGCCCGATACCAATTGAGACAGGCCCATGGTTGCCATGGAGGCCATGAAATCCTGAGCCGCACCCACTAGGGGGGCCTCAGCGTGGACATTGAAATCCCCCAAAACAATAAGCCTGGGGGAACCCAAGGCCACCTCCGAGACCACCCCAGCCAGCTCAGGTAGGGAGACTGAAGTGCAGCAGGGTGGTCGGTACACCAGCAGAATCCCCAGCCTATCTCGGAGGCCCACCCTCAAGGAGAAACACTCAAAATTCTGAGATTGCCTGACCGGGCACCTGGAAACGGGGAGGGTCTCTCGAAAGATGACTGCGACACCTCTTCCCCGACCCTCGAGGTGGGGCTGCTGCACGATCTGGAAAGCTGGAGGACAAAGCTGAGAGAGACCAACCCCGCCCAGCACATCCAACCAGGTCTCTGTCATACATACCAGATCAGCACGCTCATCCACAATCAAATCGTGGATGAGAGAAGTTTTTGCATCAACTGACCTGGCATTCAGCAGCAGCACCCTAATCTTCGAGGGAGTGTTCTCAGAGCTCCCTGGGGTCAGAGGGTTGGGAGAAGGGCCGGAAAAAGGAACAGGACTCAATTGCCTGGACCATTTTCCCCTGTAATGGCCTGCCCAACTCCCACCGCCATACCTCCCTCTGCCCACTACCTGTGATATCGCTGCCCCCACTCCATACCCACTTTTTCGCTCTCCCAGACACATCTCCCCAGACTAACCCACCACAGCTTCTTGGCTTAATAAAAAACAGAACCAGACTTGTGCAATCTCTTGCTGGGCTTCTTGGTTGCAGGAAGAAGGATCTTCAGGACAGAAGGAGAAGGGTCTTCTAGGCCCCAGGCAGCTCGCCTCACGGCTGAGAGCCACAAGGACAAGAGCCCTTGGGCCAGCCTGCCCTATATAGCAGCAGAGCCCCCAGCCACAGCAGCAGCAACAGTCCAAGGAGATCCTGCACACCTGAGGAAAGGTGGGGCAGAGGCAAAGACAGCATAGTAAGTGCCCCACCCAAGCTGTTCCCTTCTTTCTTCTTCCTCCAGGTCCTTGGGCCAGTCTGCCCTATATAGCAGCAGAGCCCCCAGCCACAGCAACAGCCCAAGGAGATCCTACACACCTGAGGAAAGGTGGGGCAGAGGCAAAGACAGCACAGTCAGTGCTCCACCCAAGCTATTCCCTTCTTTCTTCTTCTCACAGGCCCTTGGGCCAGCCTGCTTAATACTTGTTTCTCCTCACAACAACCCTGTGAAGTAAGTTAGGCTGAGAGAGAAGTGACTGGCCCAGAGTCACCCAGCAAGTCTCATGGCTGAATGGGGATTTGAACTCGGGTCTCCCTGGTCCTAGTCCAGCACTCTAACCAGTACACCATGCTGGCTTTCTTGCATCCCTTATCAGACACAATAACTCCTAAGCTTTCCAAACCACTTAGAAATTAGCTCCATGTCATATGGGATTGCTGCTGGAGCTGAAGCAGCAAGGTAGATGCAGAGTTCAAATGGAGGAGGACTCAGTTTGAATTGGATAAGACACAGCACAGAGCCCATCTGAAGGCATATGCTGTGATAGTATGTGCAGGAAGGAACCGATTTTATTCTGTGCGAATTGCATCTGCAAGGTTTTGTTAAGCAGTTCTGAATTGTTAGGGGTTTAACTCAAACCCATTCTTTTGAAAATCTGTTTCCAGAAATAATGTCTCACTGTGATGCGTTCAGTGGATTCTTTGCAGAAAAAAATTATCACATTTGGGCTGATCTGGACTCCAATATTTCTGCAGGGCCAGTTAGGGTGGTGTCCAGCAATACCTCCTGAGAGATTAGATTGGATAGTTAGTGCTAGAGAACCAAGTGGGTATCATCTGTAGAGTATTTCTTTGCCTGTGAAGACAAACTTGTGTGTGTTGAACTGAAGAGCCTCATAATGATTGTTACTGATAAGAAACGTTCCTGTGACCTCATTGTTTTTATTAACTCTCTCTGAAATTCACCATTAAGTTCAATTGGATTCATTTGTTGTTTTGTTTGCCAACCCAGGCCCAAATAATGACAGGATCGATGTAGTTGGACAAAACTAGGGCTACCTTATTGAATATTTACAAAACTTGCAACGAGGAATCTTAACTAAAGTGTGGGTATCCCCTATGTGGGTCAATCTCATAGGAGGTATGCCCACAGGAGGGTGAAGGACACGGGCTTTGATTTGGCTTGGTACACAGTCTGAACTTCTTCTCTACCACAAGGTTACCCTCATCGAGGAAATGCATGCCAGCCCACCTCAACCCAGGTCATGAGGCATTGAACAGTGTTTGCTAACATGCATCCGAGTGGGAGCGGATCCAGCCTGAGAGTCGCAAGATCACCAAGCCTTCCTCCATATTCCCACTCACCATAATGGCCCTCCAGCCCAACACCAATATAAAATTAACCTACCCTGGCCTGTACTCATCCGCCGCAGAAACAGGGCAAACCTCAGTTTCGCCCCGCTCAACCCACCCATCTATAATTATACCCTCCCTGCAGGTTCTGGAGGAAGACATAATTCCCCCAAATCTGACAAATGAACGCCATCTGGACAAAACCAGACGTCTTCAGCAAAAATCTCAAGGTGCGGAATCACTAATCCGCTCATAGAAACTACAACCCATCTGATCTCGTGGTTCACACCACATCTGTCCATTGAAAAACTGGATCCTGCCCTGGCCCTGCCAGTGCAAACTCAGAATCATGTTGGACCAGACCAAGATGAGATCCAGAAGCAGAGCTTTTAATTTCTGAAAATCATCCATTGCCTGTAATATTAGAGCCTCATCTTGATGCAAGCCAACATTGTTACCCCCAAATGAATCACCAATATATGGGAATACCTCTCCTAAAAATATACTTAAGCAAAATTGGAAAAAACTCAGTCTATATCATTCTGCGATGTCCTTGTGACTAAAGAGTGAACCCAGGCTATCACCCCACACCCCTATGCAGTCGGGTTCCATAAAAGGTGAGCACCATAATTGGCCAGAAAGAGGTGGACCAAAGGCCCCACCGAGTTACAAGCATAAAAAAAGAACTAAAGGAAATTTGTCACTATCAGCAATAACCCTCCATCACATTGGAGAAATAAATAAGAGGTAGGACAGAATAATGGGCCATCAAGTACCACCCATAGACTGGATAATTCAAATGTCTAAATGTGAAAATTAACTGCCATAGATAGTCAGACACAACTTTAAACTTAATCCCAAGGGATGCCAGGACTATACCTAATGTAAGAATTGCAGAACTAGACGATAGTGTGATCCAGTTCAGCAATGTTGTGAACCAGCAATGGGCAACTTCAGTTACCCACATATACTGGGTCAATTCACATTCATATACCAGAGAGGACAAATTCAGACCTAATAAATGACTGTGCCAGAATTATTACACTGAACCAACTTGAAAGTGGTGGTCAAAGACTTAAACCAAAGTGGTGCCCAGGCCAAATATAATGTGTAAGAATTACAGGATCATTAAAGAACAGTGACCATAGAATGATCCAATTTCAGTATCAAATAATTCCTGTGTGGATGGGCCAGACACCCAAAGAGAAAATTTACCAGATTAAATGGATTTAGTAACATGAACTGAGTGAAGGAAAAAGACAAAAGGGATTATGCTCCAGAAGGACGACACTTATTTAAAACATAATTCAAGAGGCTCAATAAGAATGTGCTGAAAAGGTACCTTCCAAATTAAGAAAATACAGGGGGAAACTTCCCCTATAATAGAAGTCCTGACTGATAGAGAATAATAAACATGTTAAGAATGAGTGGAAAATTTACCAGGGAAGCGATGATCCCCTATATTGTGAGGGCAAGAAGAGATTGCTATGATGAGATAACAAAGAAGCTCACAAACTTCATATATATGCTGATGGGATCTGAGCTGTCAGTGACTGACTAGAAGAGAGATCTTGGGATCATGGTGGACAACTCATTGAAAGTGTTGTCTCAGTGCATGGCAGCTGTGAAACAGGCTAATTCCATGCTAGGAATGGTTAGGAGGGAGATTGAAAATAAAATGCTAATATTATAATGCCCTTATACAAATCTATGGTGCGGCCACATCTGGAGTACTGTGCTTACAGCTTGGTCACTGTACCTTAAGAAAGATATTGTAGAACTGGAAAAGGTGCAGAAGAGGGCAACCAAAATGATCAGAGACCTGGAGCACCTTCCTTATGAGGCTAGGCTACAGCATCTGGGGCTCTTTACCTTGGAAAAAAGGCAACTAAGGGGAGACATGATCAAGGTGTACAGGTGAAACTCAAAAAATTAGAATATCGTGCAAAAGTTCATTAATTTCAGTAATGCAAATTAAAAGGTGAAACTGATATATGAGATAGACGCCTTACATGCAAAGCGAGATAAGTCAAGCCTTAATTTGTTATAATTGTGATGATCATGGCGTACAGCTCATGAGAACCCCAAATCCACAATCCCAGAAAATTAGAATATTGTGAAAAGGTTCAACAGTCTAGGCTCCAGGTGTCCCACTCCAATCAGCTAATCAATCCATAACACCTGCAAAGGGTTCCTGAGCCTTTAAATGGTCTCTCAGTCTGGTTCATTAGGAATCACAATCATGGGAAAGACTGCTGACTTGACAGTTGTGCAGAAAACCATCATTGACACCCTCCATAAGGAGGGAAAGCCTCAAAAGGTAATTGCAAAAGAAGTTGGATGTTCCCAAAGTGCTGTATCAAAGCACATTAATAGAAAGTTATGTGGAAGGGAAAAGTGTGGAAGAAAAAGGTGCACAAGCAGCAGGGATGACCGCAGCCTGGAGAGGATTGTCAGGAAAAGGCCATTCAAAAGTGTTGGGGACTTTCACAAGGAGTAGACTGAGGCTGGAGTTAGTGCATCAAGAGCCACCACACACAGACGAATCCTGGACATGGGCTTCAAATGTCGTATTCCTCTTGTCAAGCCGCTCCTGAACAACAAACAATGTCAGAAGCGTCTTACCTGGGCTCAAGAAAAAAAGGACTGGTCTGTTGCTCAGTGGTCCAAAGTCCTTTTTTCTGATGAGAGCAACTTTTGCATCTCATTTGGAAACCAAGGACCCAGAGTCTGGAGGAAGAATGGAGAGGCACACAATGCAAGATGCTTGAAGTCCAGTGTGAAGTTTCCACAGTCTGTGTTGATTTGGGGAGCCATGTCATCTGCTGGTGTTGGTCCACTGTGCTTCATTAAGTCCAGGGTCAACGCATCCGTCTATCAGGAGATTTTGGAGCACTTCATGCTTCCTTCCTCAGACGAGCTGTATGGGGATGCTGACTTCATTTTCCAGCAGGACTTGGCACCTGCCCACACTGCCAAAAGTTCCAAAACCTGGTCCAATGACCATGGGATTACTGTGCTTGATTGGCCAGCAAACTTGCCTGACCTGAACCCCATAGAGAATCTATGGGGCATTGCCAAGAGAAGGATGAGAGACATGAGACCAAACAATGCAGAAGAGCTGAAGGCCGCTATTGAAGCATCCTGGTCTTCCATAACACCTCAGCAGTGCCACAGGCTGATAGCATCCATGCCACGCCGCACTGAGGCAGTAATTGCTGCAGAAGGGGCCCAAACCAAGTACTGAATACATATGCATGCTTATACTTTTCAGAGGTCCGATATTGTTCTATCTACAATCCTTGTTTTATTGGTTTCATGTAATATTCTAATTTTCTGGGATTGTGGATTTGGGGTTCTCATGAGCTGTACGCCATGATCATCACAATTATAACAAATTAAGGCTTGACTTATCTCGCTTTGCATGTAATGCGTCTATCTCATATATCAGTTTCACCTTTTAATTTGCATTACTGAAATTAATGAACTTTTGCACGATATTCTAATTTTTCGAGTTTCACCTGTATAAAATTATGCATGGAGTGGAGAGGGTGGACAGAGAGAAATTTGTCTCCCACTCTCACAACACTCAAACCAGGAGTCTCCCTATGAAACTGAAGGTCGGGAAATTTAGGGCCGACATGAGGAAGTACTTTTTCACACAGTGCATAATTAATCTATGGGATGTGGTGATGGCCACCAGCTTGGATGGCTTTAAAAGTGGGTTAGACAGATTCATGGTGGACAGGTCTATCAAAGGCTACTAGTCTGGTAGCTGTGGGCCACCTCCAGCTTCAGAGGCATGATGCCTCTCAATACCAGTTGCAGGGAAGCAACAGCAGGATAGAAGGCATGCACATACCTCTCTCCTGTGGGCTCCCTAGAGGTATCTGGTGGGCCACTGTGTGAAACAGGATGCTGGACTAGATGGGCCTTGTGCCTGATCCAGCAGGGCTGTACTTATGTTCTTAAGATATCTCCCGGGAGCATGGAATATTATCTTAGTAAAACCAAGGGAAACACTCCAGCAGAGCAACACTCCAAATAAATGTATCATTATTACAATATTTGTTATCCTCCCCTCTGTTTTTATTTTGGGTTTTTTAGTTTGCCTGTTTATGACTCCCTCGGTTGATTGAAACAAAACTCATTGTTTGTTAGGAACATAGGTATCCTCCACACACCGAGCCAGACCACCTGTCCATCCAGCCCAGCAATGTCAACACAGACCACCAGCGGTGGCTTCCAGGCTGCACGCAAGAGCCACACCCAGCCCCAACCTGGAGATGCCAGGGAGGGAACCTGAAGCATCTGCATACAAGTGCCCCTCCCCGAACAACCCCAAAATGCAGCCAGGGCAGATCATGCCCAGCAAAGGGAACAATCCATATTTGCCCCTACGAGTCCAGTCTATCATCATCATCATCATCATCATCTAATTATAATAATTAATCAACACACACACACACACACAAATACATACACATACCAGCAATATTTCTACTCATAACAATTACTCCCTAGCATAGGCTAACAAATGCTCCATATTAAAAACAAACAAACCCCACCCCTTTTATTTTATTGTATTTATTGTATTGTATTATATTATATTATTATTATTGTTGTTATTTATATTCAAAATGAAAAGCAAAACTGGAGGGGAGGGAACAATACTTAAATTAAGCACAACTGCATGTTACAAACCCATGTGAAAGAGGAAAGATAAAAGGAAGGAAGAGCAGAACATGAGGAACTCAAGGTCAAAAAGAAATTATCTAACCATATAGACAAAAACCCAGCAAAGTAGAGGCAGCTGAGATGAGCTGCCAATTGAAAATGAAAATTGCCATTAACCCTAACCCCACTGGTACTCCTTTAGAGTACCAAAAGATGTGTAGAAAAGCTGATCCCGCTAATGCAACGTACAAGACAATGACTTTCCTAAAAACCCCTAAATAAACTCAGCAAGCATGGGACTATGGAATGGATTCAAGGGTGAAACAAAATGATTGGGAGTAGCTAACAAATTGTAGGAATAGAAAAGAGGAGATTGATAATTACCAATATTAGAAAAATCAAATTTACGCTAGAATCTGGCTGCAAAAATTTACACTGCAACAAACTGAAAAAACCAATTCTAATGAATACACAATATGTTGCCAAAATATGGGAAACGGCAACTGCACAAGATTGCTTATAATAGATCCCAGATGCTAGACAACAAATAGAGAGAGAGTGTGTGTGTTATAACTACAGGAGATGGTATATGATAAATCACACCAGAGTAAGTAAACAGTGAAACAGGGACTTACCTCTGAGTCACTACTGATCAGGGCTTCTAAAACAACTCAGATAAGAATACCAGCCCAAACTAGCTCAAAGCAACCAAATAATTCTTATTATTTGTGAAGAAAAAACACTGATGATGAACTAAGGAATTCGCTTAAGACCAGTGATGGTAGCGGTTTTTTGTTGTTGTTGTTTAAAGATCTTGGTACTTTAAGGCAACAGCAAATAACACCAGTCATACACAGCTGCATAACTCTAAGGCTTAGAGTTATACAACTTGCCCAATTTTGAAGCAACAGTCATTTGAAGCCCCGGAATGCTGGAGAAGGTGCTGCTGAGCAGGGAAAAGAAATATAAAGTAAGATAGCAGAATAGATGTTTGGGAAAGATACTGAGGCTATTCCCACAATCCACAGAAAGCTCCTTGCATGTGATTGGTCCACCAGTGACATGTGCTGGGGGACTAAAATGGCAGCCCGCATGCCCATCTCTTGAGTCAGGTCTGCAATTCTCCCCCCCCGATCCCTGTTAATGCTGTAAAAGGGGTGGGGAATAGCTTTATGGTTTACTTGAATAATGTGGTGCCAGAGAAAATTCCAATGTTGTTGCTAGCTGTGATCAGCCAATCATATTGCCATATTCTTTTTGTTTCCAGGGTAAGAAGACCAGCCATTTTGGTTGGCTGTAGCTGAAGATTGCTTTACAGAAGCCACTAAAAAGGTAAATGAAAATTTCATGTTTGCTCTTAATATCTATGTGAGATGAAGCAAATGCATGTGTTTGGTACTCTGCCTTGCTGGTCTGTGTGCCCATAAATATGCCTTTCCTCACTGAAGATGCCATCTTGCAAAGTGCATCAATATGCCATACAAATCCAGGACCCTTCCAGACTGAAGAATTTTTGTGCTTATTTATGTGGCTTTCAAAAGGATGCATGGGGTAGAGCAGGCCTGCACAATTCAAATGACCTGGTGGGCCGAAACCACCCGTGACTTGGTTCATGGGGGCCAAGGTCAATTCTTAGGGTGCTGATTATTAGAGTAACACTTAATATCAATCAATCAATCAATCAATCAATCAATCAATCAAATTAAAGTGAAATTAATTTAAAATGAATTTAATAAAAATTTAACTTTTGACATTCTAGCAGGCCAAGATTAATTTAAATTAATATGAAGTAAGTTGAATTAAAATTCATTTTAATAATATAAATATTATACAATCTGTACAAAATACATAATAAAATGCATTGTTTTTCCTATCCACCTCTGCCAAATCATCACACATAACATGGAACACTTTTAAGGGGGGAAAAATATGAGAAGCTCTTCTCATAATTTTGGAAAAGAAGGGAGAAGTGGAAAGAAAGATGGAAAGGATGGGGCAGGAGGCTTGGCTTGAGAGAGATGCACAGGCAAGGGTCCTCAGCCAACACTGGCTTCTGGCTGGCAATGGGAAGCTCTTCTCATAATTTTGGAAAAGAAGGGAGAAGTGGAAAGAAAGATGGAAAGGACGGGGCAGGAGGCTTGGCTTGAGAGAGGTGCACAGGCAAGGGTCCTCAGCCAACACTGGCTTCTGCCTGGCAATGGGACTAGGCGTGTGTTCATCCCCACAGGGATAAGCCTCTGGGGACTCCTGGGGAACAAAAAAATTAACAACATGGAAGTAGAAAGGATGGAATGCAGGGTGGGGCAGGCATTCACAAAGAGATCCTCTCCCCATCAAACAAAAGCAGCCACTTTTATCCCCTCTCACCTTGGGCAACAAGTTGCACCGAGAAGTCACGCCGTACTCAATGGCAGCCTCCTCCTCCCTTGTGGGACCTAGTCCAGCTGAGGTGTAACACAGCCGCCGCGTCTGCTCCATGGCCTCATTCACCTCACTCAAGCTGTAGGAGCACAGCACTGGGGCAGCTCCGGGAGAGGTAGGCGCGGTTCTCTATCTGTGCCTTGGCTCCACGCCGCGAGAACAGGAAGTAGACATAGCCCCCTTCCCGGAAAGGAAGACACTCGGGGCTGTCTTCCTGTGGCCCTGTGCGCGTCCGCTCCACCAACCTCAGCTTCCAGTCTGGCTGCAAATGGCTTCTAAGAAGCCATTTGCAGCCAGACCGGCAAAGTGGACGGCAGGGAGTTCTCCGCCGCCCGTTTTCTAAAAGGAGCTTCCTTTTAGAAAACGGGCGGCGGAGAACCCCCTGCCGTCCGCTTTGCCAGTCTGGCTGCAAATGGCTTCTAAGAAGCCTTTCGCGCAGCCAGACCGGCAAAGGGGAAGGGCACGGCAGGGGAGTTCTCCCGCCGCCCCTTTGCAATGGGAGGGCTTTTGCAGGGCAGGGGCCAAGAAAAAAGGCCTCGTGGGCCGCATGCGACCCGCGGGCCGTATGTTGTGCAGGCCTGGGGTAGAGAAATGGAGCTTCCACATGTAACCTTTCTCACTGGTTTCTTTTGTGTACTCATTTATTTATTTTCCATCTAGAGGGCAGAATGTTGCCAGTTGGTTTTCTCTACCTCTCCTTGTGTTTCCCTCTCACTTTTTTTAAAAGATTAATTTCCATTGTCACATTTTCAGTTTCTTGAACTTTCTCAGTATTCCCATCCCCATGCCCTTTTGTTGAGTGTTCCATGAAGCATGGCATGGAAGCGGGGTGGGGGGAAGAAGCAATGTTTTTAATTGTTTTTACTGTCTCCTGGTTATCTGAACATTGTTGCTGACCCACAAAATCTCCTATAATAGTCAGTGATCAGGATGGAATTAATCAACTTGAAGGGTCCAGAGTGAAAATATATGCATATACCTGAATGCACTAGGGTGGTTAAGTCAAAATCTGTGGACTGTCTTGGGAGCTGTGCTAAATAATAGTTCTGGTGCTGTGTTTACCAGACACAACAATGTTAGAAGGTGAGATGTTGCTTCAGATTTTTGGCTAGCTTTGAATTGTCTGCCCAGAAGGCAATTCCTCAGATACTGGCAAAGTTAGCAAACGTTTGGGGTGATTTGTGTCACCAGATCATATCTAACATAGGTTAGATTCTGTCTCAGTATAACCACTGGTGGGGCAGCGGGGAATCCTTCATTACAAACCTAAACATGTTCACCAAGAAGTAAGTCCCACTGAGTTAAATAGGGCCTACTTTCAATAAACTTCACATGAGATACAGTTTAAGTCTTGTAGTCCAAAGAATACTTACTACAAAGTAAGACTGATTGAAATCTAGGAGGCTGAACTTCTACGTGAGAGTTGGTGTTAATCTGCTAGATTGTTATTCTTATGATTTAAAAATTTTAATGAAGCAATTTTGAGTGTACCAAAATATAGACTCTTTTTCATTTAAAGGAATGGGGGATCCCTGTTATATACAAATGTGTTAGCCATTTTTTTTATCCTTTTTGCCTTTCTAATAAGTTTGAAAATTGGGGAGAGATTGGCTTGGTAGTTTGTTTTTTAAATTAGATTTGGTTGCATTGGGCTAGAAGGGTCTAACTCCAAATAAGGGCATTCCTTATTCCTTCTATACCTATTGGATCACAGAAGGGATAACTAATAAAATTAGGAAGGATAGTAATATCAGTATTTGGAATGGAAGCTGTGTCGTCTGGCCAATCTTCATTTGGCTGCTCTATGTTCACTTTTTCTTCAAAAATTAGTCATTCTTGAAGTACCATAGTAACAAGTATCAGTTATGTAGTTGTAAAGTAGCTTTCATATGATGTCAGTAATTGTTTAGTTCTTGGTCTTTGCATCTCATGACTCTTTTAATATATGGCAATGGTTTTGTTTTCATTTTAGAATGTTGAAAAATGATTGAACACTTTGGAGAACTGGTACTATGTTTTAAAAGTAAACATTTTAGGGAAATGTTCAAACACAACATTCACTCTTTTGTTTCACTCTAAAGCACATTTTGTAGCCTGCTTTAGCTCTTGTTATGGCTAGAGTTCAAAGAGCTGTGCAGTAGCTCCCATATTCACAGCAGGCTTTTTCACATTTCCACACCCGCTCCTAAATGTTGGAGACCCTGGTCCAATGCATGGAGTTACAGCCAGAAGGGAAACATTGGTGTAGCTTCTATTTGCATAGAAAGCATTTTAGGTGTATTCCTAGAGTTTTTAAGATCACAAACATACATTTAGACCGTATCCAGAACAGACTTATATGATTGCCCTACTGAAATGTAACTTGGAAGTCTGGTGATCTTGCTCAATATGATGATCTGCTGAATATTTAAAGTACGAACTATGCTTTGGATTGAGGTCAGCCATGTGGTTGGTGACACTTCAGTAGAGTTGGTATTTGTTCATGATTACCAACATCTAAAAATAAGTGGCTCTTGTTATGAGGAGCTTACAGTAATTGCTTGTTTCTGTTTCTATTCCTCTTTTAAGTTGACAAAAATTGACCTGACCTAAATAACAAAAAGTATTGGATATTAAGAGTTCACAACACGTTTAGTGATAGCAAAGACATGATATGGTTATCACATTCCCGATTGACTCATGTTATGAAATTAACTGATTGAGTTATGATGACTGAACTTTGACAGCAAGAGTTTCATATAGTTAATTGTAACAAAAAATATAGCTCATGAACTCATTCCAAGTGGTGGAAATGACTTTCTCAACCTGTAAGTCATTCTGAAACCCACAACATGTCACATGCTGCATTTTCCAGTTGTAGGATCACTTAAGTGTATTATTTCTTGGCTATGGCAACCATAAAAACATAATGTCCTTTTCCAACTTGAGTGAAGGTCTACAGAACCATATAAAGGTCATTTGGTAGCGAAAGACAAGTGATATTGCATAGCAGGTCCTAGGGGAGTAACAGTTATGTCTGTTGTAATAAAAAGAGAGGAAGGAACATAGGCAATGTCACGGCACCTTTGTCTTCAGCCAAAGTTTTGTGTGGTTTTGGCTTCAGTCTTAAAGCCCTGTTATGACTCTGTTGTTTGCCCTAAGCATCTTTAAGATACTGAAGGGCCAGAGTTCTAGGAGCTTGCCCAGCACTCTGAGGTCCCTGTTAAGTTTTAATTCACACAGATTTGCAACAAATGGTTCCACAGTTCTGGTGAGTAGGCTGCTCTGGGGTTAATTTACACAAAACAGGACTCAGTGGCAGAGGCGTACCAAGGTTGGAGTGGGCCTGGAGATGAGATTTTAAAATGGGCCCCTCGTGTTATATTTATATACTGCCACCTCAGGGATCCTGTTCTGGGGATGGATAGGGCCAGTTGCTCTCTCCCAGTGGTGCATTTAGGCACGGACCACGGTGCAGGAGTTTGTGGCCTCCTGGGGAGCCTCTAAATGCTCTGGGGGGGCCTCCCCAGAGCCCCAATGCCCCACCGCTGATGTCTGGACCCCATCGTTGCTGCCTGGACCCTGCCACTATTTCCCCTTCAGCAGACACTCACTACTCACACCCCCGCGGCAGCTCCTCCGGCGTGCGCAGGCGGGCCTCCCAGGCCTGCAGATTGGCCTCCTCTGTCTGCACGTGTGCGCAGTAGGCATGATGGAGTGTCGCATCCCACATGGGATGCAACACTCCATCATGCCTACAGCACACACGTGCAGACAGAGGAGGCTGGACTGCAGGCCAAGGAGGCCCAATTGTGCGCACCACACAGCAGCCATTGTGGGGTTGAGTGGCGAGCTGAGGCCTGCCTGTGCCCGCTGCCACCACCGGGGGGGTGAGTGGTGAGTGGCGACCAAGGGGAAATAGCGGCGGGGGCTGGACAGCAGCAGTGGGGGGTTAGGAGAGTGTCTGGAGGGAGTAAAAATGACACGAGATCATTGCTCAGATTCCCCCTTTTTCTTGAATTAAAAGTGGGCCTTTCTTATTTAAACAGGCAACAAGAGCCACTTTTGAATAGCAACCTGAAGCTCAGAGGTATATGGGGGGGGGGCATTTAAAACATGTGGGGTGCTTATGCTTAGCTTTTGAATTTGAACCAGGTTTATTGCACCCAGCCCAATGACATGAGTAAAGAACACATGCCTCCAAATTCAGAAATGGATAAAAAATTATATCTGACCCAGAGATTGTCAACCTGGGTCCCCAATTATTGTTGGACCTACGACTCTCATCATCCACAGCTACAATGGCCTTCGGGCTGGTGGGAGGTGGGAGTTGTAATCCAACATCTGTGGACCCCAATTTGACAATTTGATAATTTACTGGATTAAGTAGATCTAATTTATTGTAGAAGCTTTAAGCCATAAAGTGAGCATTTATATGGTTCCTCCTCTTGTGAGAGCTCCTTTGTTTAGTATGGTGAAACTCCTCCATCAGTGCATGTGCACAGCCCCCCCGCTCCATTTAACCCTGTGTTTTCTTTCTTGCACTCAATCTTCCCCTCTTCTGCTTTCTCACCCCTCCCCTTAAACCGCATTGTGAATGCTTGTGCACATCAAAAGGGGGCAATCTCTCAGTATGGGGTCAGGGTGGTTCTCTAAGCTTGTTTGGGGGATTCGAGCAAGGAAGCTTCAGCTCCTGTTCTGACTGAAAGAGGTCGGGTAGGATCTCTTTGCACCCAAAGTCCTGCATGAGGAGCCCCTGGTGGCGCAGTGGTAAAACTGCCGCCCTGTAACCAGAAGGTTGCAAGTTCGATCCTGACCAGGGGCTCAAGGTTGACTCAGCCTTCCATCCTTCCAAGGTCGGTAAAATGAGTACCCAGAATGTTGGGGGCAATATGCTAAATCATTGTAAACCGCTTAGAGAGCTCCGGCTATAAAGCGGTATATAAATGTAAGTGCTATTGCTATCTCTCCCACCTTCCACGAGCCTGCGGCTCAGCCCCCATGCACTGCCATCCTTTCACCTTTCAGGGTTCTCAGCAGCTACTCTTTCCTATTCATGTTGCTTTCTTTGTCCCTCTCCAACCTCCCCCTCAGCAAGAGCAGCTTTCACAGAGCCACTGCCACTGTATCCACGCATTGGAACCCGACAGTAAGCAACTCTCTTCCACAAGCATAGTCAGCATTCTGGTTGATACCATCTTCCCTGCAAGTGGGGGAGGGGGGAAAGCGGGGTGGGGAGATATGAAATTGAATGTGTGTACCTAAGTTTGGGGACCAGGGATAGACTGGGACTTCTGTTGGTATACCAATTGCCCCACTACCCAACTGAGTCCCTAACTGAGCTGACAGACTTGGTCTCGGGCTTGGTGTTGGAGTCTCCCAGGCTTCTGGTGCTGGAGGACTTCAATGTACAACTTGGGACCAAATGGTCCAGGGCGGCTCAAGAGTTCATAGCGGACATTATGACTATGGGCCTAGCCCAGGTGGTCTTGGGACCAATGCATATTGCTGGTCATACACTTGATCTGGTCTTTCACTCTAAACAGGGTGGTGTTCTGTGGGTGGTGACTCCTGTGGCTTCCCCATTGTCATGGATGGACCACCATCTGGATATAGTTGGACTCACCACCATGTCCCACCACTGCAGGGGTGGAGGGCCCATTAGGATGGTCCTCCCGAGGAGGTTACTGAGTCCAATAGGATTCCAAGAAGCCTTGGAGGGATTTAGTGCTGGCTCTGCTTGGCTGCTCGGCTGTTGACCTTGTCGACACTATGGTGGAAAATTGGAATAAACAACTCACTAGGGCAGTGGACATGATCGCTCCTAAGTGTCCTCTCTGGCGGAGTTGCTCAGGGTCATGAAGGGGCTAATGTGTGCCCCTTCCCCCTTTAATCAGTACTTCTTGGAACCAGCAATTACTCACTGTGACATTTTTAATGAGTTCTTTGTGGACAAAATATCTCGTATTCAGGCTGATTTAGATTCAAACTCCACAATTGTTATAGAGTCTGATGCTGAGGTGGCCAGCAGCTCCTCTTATGTGATGACCCTGGATCAGTTTCAGTTTGTGATTCCTGAGGATGTGGACAAGTTGCTTGGAATGGAGCGGCCTACCACCTGCCCTCTTCCTCCCTGCCCAACATGGCTTATACTGTCTGGCAGGGAGGCTGTTGTAGAGGGCCTGGTAGAGATTATAAATGCTTCTCTGAGGCAGGGCAGGATGCTTCCTTGTCTTAAGGAGGCAAGCATTAGACTGCTTCTGAAGAAGCCTGCCTTGGATCCCTCAGAGTTAAGCAACTACAGGCCTGTCTCCAACCTTCCATGGCTGGGTAAGGTGATTGAGAAGGTGGTGGCCTCCCAGCTCCAGGCAGTCTTGGAGGAAACCGATCATCTAGACCCATTTCAAAATGGCTTTCAGATGGGCTATGGGGTGAAGACTGCCTTGGTTGGCCTGATGGATGATCTCCAACTGGGAATTGACCGAAGGAGTGTAACTCTCTTGGTCCTTTTGGATCTCTCAGTGGCTTCCGATACTGTTGACCATAGTATCCTTCTGGAGCGTCTGAGGGGATTGGGGGTGGGAGGGACTGCTTTGCAGTGGTTCCACTCCTTCCTCACGGGGAAATCCCAGATGGTGTCCCTTGGAGATGGATGTTCTTCAAAATCTGAACTTTTGTATGGTGTCCCTCAGGGCTCCACATGGTCTCCGATGTTGTTTACCATCTATATGAAACCACTGGGAGAGATCATCAGGGTATTTGGTGCAGCATATTATCAGTATGCTGATGACACCCAAATCTATTTCTCCATGTCAGCATCATCAGGAGAAGGCATAACCTCTCTCAGTGCCTGCCTGGTGGCAGTAATGGGCTGGATGAGGGATAACAAACTGAGACTGAATCTAGAGAAGACAGAGGTACTTAGTGTTTGGGGTCGGAACTCTGCAGACAATTTTGATCTGCCTGTTCTGGATGGGGTCACGTTCCCCCAGAAGGAAAAGGTACGTAGTCTGGGGGTGCTTCTGGATTTGAACCTCTCCCTGGTGTCCCAGGTTGAGGTGGTGGCCAGAGGTGCCTTCTATCAGCTTTGGCTGATACGCCAGCTGTGTCCGTTTCTTGAGATGAACGACCTCAAAACAGTGGTACATCTGCTGGTAACCTCTAGGCTGGATTACTGCAATGTACTCTATATGGAGCTACCTTTGTACGTAGTCCGGAAACTGCAGTTGGTCCAGAATGTGGCAGCCAGGTTGGTCTCTGGGTCATCTAGGAGAGACCATATTACTCCTGTCTTGAAGGAGTTGCACTGGTTGCCGATATGTTTCTGGGCAAAATACAAGGTGCTGGTCATTACCTATAAAGCCCTAAACAGCTTTGGCCCAGGGTATTCAAGAGAACGTCTTCTTCACCATGAGCCCCACCGCCTACTAAGATCATCTGGAAAGGTTCGCTTGCGGCTGCCACCAACTTGTCTGGTGGTTACTCGGGAACGGGCTTTCTCCGTTGCGGCCCCTGGACTTTGGAGTGCTCTCCCTGTTGAAATAAGAGCTTCCCCATCTCTGGCAACTTTTAAAAAGGCACTGAAGACACATTTATTCACCCAGGATTTTAATTAGATTTATAGTTTTAAATAATTTTAGTTCTTGGTTTTTAATTGTAAACTGCCCAGGCGGTGTGTGTGTGTGTGTGTGTGTGTATGTATATATGTATATATATATATATATATATATATATATATATATATATATATATATATATATACACACACACCGCCCAAATTTTTATATACACACATACATATAATTGCTTGCTTGATGGGGTGAGTGCAGGGAGCAGACTGCCAGGCTTCTTTGGTGCTGTTGGGGGCACTGGCCTTGGGGGGTCCTCAGAGGAGGCTGGGACATGAGACATTTGCCTCCCTTTGTCTTATTGATGGTACACCCCTGCTTAGTGGATACTTGTTGGGATTGGGAAATTATTTGCACTGCTTTGAAGGAATCAGTACTGTATCTTTGTTCTCTGTAGCTGAAGGTTCCAGGATTCTGCATATTAAGTATAGAATCCAGGGAATGAAGGCTTGTAACATTCACGGACCAGGCAGTAGATTACATTTAATAATATTAAGAATTTAACGAAGAAAGTATTTAGTACAGCCAGACAATGCAAACTGCTTTCCTGTTCTGTTGCTTGTTCTCTATCTGCCCCACCCGCAGTCTACAGCTGGACTAGGTTGTTGCTAATCTAAAGTATTCGAGAGCTGGTTTGGAATAAGAAATAGATTAATTAGAAACACCACACCAAGGATGTAGTTTCCCTCAAGGAATTAACTTGTTGAGAACTTGGTGAAATCTGGAGCCGGCTATTCTTGAGATGCAAAAATCTTGAGAGCTGCCTAGGAATTCTTGAAATATGTTTATTCTGATACTAAGCCTGTTTTTCCTGCTTGCATGTACTCCCATCAACATAATTTTCTCTCATGAGTTCAGTAAGAGCAAAATTACCCCACCTTTTTAGCAAGATATTTTTTAAAAAGGTGTATATCTTATGTAATAATTTGCATTTTGGATGGAAATTTACAGTCCCACTTTCATCCTGTTGAGGAAAGCACCAAGACAATAAGCCAATAGGAGTAGGAGTTTGTAATGGAAATGGTGACAGAGCTTTAATTGGTGTGGTACCATTGATATAATAAAGGTTAAGGGTTCGATTGATTGAGATCAAGCTCAGTTGCTTTGATTGCCTAATTTCAGGTGAAACCTATCTTGTGTGTTAGTGATCAAACCTTCATTGCAATAGCTTTTTATTCCTACAGGGATATTTTTGTAGTCCTAATGCTTCTTAGTATTGAAAAGAAAACTGCAGCATTTTTCTTTAAGGATCTCTAGTTTTAAGACTTAACTCTTTAAGAGTTAATAATTTTAAGATTACTTGTAATAACAGTTTTTTCCATATATTCCTAGTTATCTTCTGTTGTGACCCCTGCCACTTGCTGTAGGAAACAACATTGGGTCAAGGTAAAGTAGGCCTGTAGGAAGAACTGGAGGGAAAGAGGGGCTATGGGAATCAGGAGAGCATCCTGTGATGAACTGCTGTATGACCCTGCCTGGATCCAGTAGAACCAAGGGCTGGGACTATGCCTCTGCTGCCCTTAAGAAAGGCCAGGTTGAGGTCCCTGTGGAGGTGAATGCTGGAGAGGGATATTGATGGGACCGAAGCAGTTGGTGGCTTTCTGTTCTCCCATCTGATGAGCCCTGCTTTAAAACCCACCATGGGACAGCCATGACAATGATATGTCAAGTCTTCTGGAGAAGAAGGAAAACTCATAGTGGGAGGGAAAGTTGCTATGATTGTAACAAGCAAAGTAAAAGGACATTGGCTGACATTGTGACTAAATTACTCAACAGAAGTCTCATTGAAATTAATAAGACAATCCGTCATGACTAATTTGTCCTATTTATTTCAGTGAGACTTCCATTGACTAATTTAGTCCTGAAGTCAGGCACTGTGTTACACTGAAAGGTGATCTGTAAGGTTCCTTCAGTGCAGGTGCCCAGACCCAACAACATGGAGCTGCTCCCCTGGGTAAATTAACCTATTACATCTAAATAAATCTGTCCATGTAGACCATACTTGTTTACTTGCAGCAGTGCTGCATCCTCATCTGCTCTACAACAATACGTATTTATATACTGCTTTTGAACAAAAATTTTCAAAGCAGTTTACATGGGGTGGGGGAATAAGATGGTTCCATGTCCCCAGAGATTTCACAACCTACAAAGAATCATGACATGACGTGGACACCAGTAACAACTACTAGAGGGATGCTGTGCTGGAATTGGATAGGACAGTTGCTCTCTTCATGTTAAATGTAAGATTATCACCACTTGCTCCCAAACAATTCCCTAGCCCACAGTGACAACATTAGACACAAGCTAGTTTTAAAAATGAAAAATGTGGGGCACTATTCAGCCAGTTAACTTCACACTTTTAACTTTTATTGATTTCAGTGGCAGAAAAGTAAGCATATTCTTAATTCTTCCATTGAAGCAATTGGGATTTAAAAGTGGTTAACTTTGAATGGATAGTGCCCATAAAACTCACATCCATACATTCTCTGTGAGTTTATGCAACCATGTTGCATAAATACGTTTCTTTATCCATTGTCACCTTTCTTTGAGTAATAATCTTAATTAAAATATTGCATTCCTAGAATGGAGAAAACACTTGAATAGGAATAGGCTTAATAATAAATAATGTTAGTTTCTCAACAGTGGTCATTTGCTCAAATGTTCACAAAGGCATTTTAATTTAATCAAACAAATTCAGTAGACATTGAAAAGTAGTGGTTGTTTGCACACTGAAAAATAGGAAATCTGCAAAAATATAATAAAGTTCTAGATTATCTATATATATAATTCTCCTGGGTGTGCCCAGGAGAAATGTGTCCCGGCAGCCCAGCTGATTGGCTGGGCTGCAGGGGGCGCCCGATTGGTTGGCAGCACACCCAGGAGAATTCGCTTGCTGGGCGGCTGCGGAGGCAAGGCGGCGGGCCCAGGGCCGCGGCGGCGGAGCCCAGCAAGGTGGCAGCGGCGGCCCCGGCCGTGAGGCGGGGCGAGGCGGCGGGCCCAGAGCGATGCGGCGGGCCAGGCCGTGGTGGCGGGGCCCAGCGAGCGGCGGGCCCAGCGAGGCGGCGGGGCCGGGCCCAGCCGCGGAGGCGAGGCGGCGGGACTGGCCGGGCTGGGCCCGGCCGCGGAGGCAAGGCGGCGGGCCTGATGGCGGCACTCTGGGGCCGGCCAGGCCCGCTGGCAGCGGCGGCCGCACTCTGCCCCGCCGGAGACGGGGGGCGGGAGGAGAGAGAGAGGTAGCCTGGCCTGGCCGGGCCCGGCCGCGGAGGCGAGGCGGCGGTGGCCGCACTCGGCCCCCGCAGGGCGGCGGCGGCCGCACGGGTCAGCTAGTTGATAATAAAAGATAAATAAAAACTCTTCAGATAGTAGCTTTTAGGGAGATAAATTTGGGGGCAGAGGAATAAGCCCAAAAGAGGTTGGAAATTCTTGGGTTTTCTTGGTACAGTATGAAACTCTGGTGTCACCTCCTGGTTGATGTTTTATAGGTGTTCTCTTTGTGGTGGTGACTTCTGTTTTGGATCTTCTGAATTTATGCAGAGTGTAAATGTTAAAATAATAATAATTGGAGAGAAATAAGGATTAAATATTGTTAATAAACTGCAGTGGCCCTTCATGGAGCCCTCGGTAAACAACAAATTAATCAGTCCATCTGGATGTAATTGGTGCACTAAAATGCTTTCTTTCAGTTTTTATATTCTGAAGAATTGCATGAAAATATATCAAAAGATTTTTCTTGTCCTCTTTAGTCTCTCTCTCTCTTTTTTAAATGCCATATCAGCTGTCTGGTGCAAATTTCATCAGAAATTAGAAGAAATACATGTTATAGTATTTCCACTAGATGTCTGGGATAGGGCTTGGAAAGAAAAGTTCCAAGTTTTGCAAATGAGGCTTTAAGAAAGTATTCTAGGATGTTAAAAAGTTCCATAGCAGCTATGCTTAGTTGAATTGATTTTCAAATGTCCAAAAACTTTAGATCAGCTGAAAACAAGGACTTCTGTGGCTGATACTATGATGCATTCATAAATTTGAGATGTGATGCAAAGTGTACAACTGAATTTGTTGTCATCCTGGGATGAACCTCTGCCATATTGCTCCATGACCATGTTGATTCTGATTATTATTCCCGTACTTGGGTCATGTACAGTTTTGTGCCCACAGTTAAATGCGCATGGCTGAAGAAAGAAGATTTTAAAAAATGCAAAAGGAAATCCTAATTATGTATTTGTGATCCTCAGACACATTGGTGACATGACTTAAGATCCTGCAATCTTGTATTAAGCATGCTACAGATTCTTCTGCTTAACCTCTAAGTATTGGTATCAGCATTGGGGTCTATCTAGTCTCCAAATGTAAGAAAGCCCTGTTAAAGTGTTACCTGAGGGAGATTAGATACAGAGTTCCAGCATTTTATGTGGCTTTCCTCATTATGTGACCTAGGTGATGATGTTTGCTTGCTTTTAGCTTCAGAGGGCTGTCTACAATGAATTTGTCTCCTGTGTGCTACCAGAGTGTCCTGAAAAAGTAACTATTGCAGATAGTTTTGAGATGCTTCCCTTGCAGATGATGCAGAGTAGTACATTTTGTTTTTATCTTTTTATAATGTGTGAAAGCAAAAGATGAATTGTAGCTGTGCATTTTGCATTGGACAATTGCCCTCTGTCTGCCGAAAGGACTGTACACACTATTTTTGCCAAAGACTGACAATTTAAACAAAGACCGACAATTTAAACTTGTTTGGTGATTTATATCACCAAACAAGAAGTCCACTGTAGAGAATAGATAGATGAAACAGTAACTCTTATAAAGCAATTGGGTCAGAGAGATTTATAAAATAGATTAGGACATTTTGGATTAATTTAAAAACTAAACTATTTGAACAAATCTCATTAATATGAGCCACTAGAATGCTGTAGAGAGTCGAGACTTCAGAGATTTGCTAGAGAAGCTCCCTATAGGCTATTATCTGCTTTAGTTAATCATCTCAGGAGAGCATGTTTGTTTACTTTTTTGTTTACTTTTTGCCCATTTGATTTTTTCATACCTCCCTTCTCCTTTCCATACATTAAATACAGTACAGAGTATTTCTGTTTCCATTATATTGCTTCAGGTGTGGTAGCAGGGGAGGAACTCGAGGCATCAATTTTATTTTATTTTTTCTTGGGGGAATACTTCCTCAGCTGTAAAAGTTACTTTTGAGTCATACCTGGCCAGGGTATGTGTGATGTGTATATCTGTCTATGTAACAATACTCTATAATAAAAGGCTTGGGTGTCCGCCTGTGTCTCTGCGCCCGTGTCTTTCTCGACCATTCTGGGCATGCGCAGAGCATGATACGGCCGCAGGCACCAGGCGGCCATGTTGGGTCCCGGTCCGGACCTCCAAGCGTTGGAAGCGGTGGCGAAGCAGCAGCAGCAGGAGGCGGCAGCGACTGGGGCTGATGCCGGCCGTGGCGGGGCGACAGGGACCGATGGCGGCAGTGGCCGCTGCGACGGGACAACAGGGGAGGCGATGGCGGCGGCGAGTGGGGCCCATGGCGGCCGCGGCAGGGCGGCGGTTGGTGGTTGCGGAGCCAGCCCGGCGGCGGATGGGCAGCCCACAGTGGGCCCCGATACCAGGGGCAGAAGGTGGGAATGGGGGGAGCAGTGGCTGTCCGGCAGCCGGCCGCAATGACGGACAAGCGGCGGCAGCGGCCACGTCAGGCCGCGTGGCGTGGCGAGCCTGCCACGGCCAGCATCGGACCCAGTCGCCGCCTCCTGCTGCTGCTTCGCCGCTGCTTCCAAAATTAACTGTTTGCCGCCCGGGAGGAGGAGCAGCAGGCCAGAAGAAGAAAATTTAAAAATGCAGGGGGGGAGGGCAGGGGGGAGGGACAAGAGGGAGTGGGGCAGGGGGGAGGAGAGGGGAAAAACGTAACCCAACTAGCGCCCATTATTTTAACGGGCTTAAAAATACTAGTAACCTATATGGCTGGGTGTGGTGAATGTGGAATTGAGGTATTGAATATCATTTTTGCATATTTAATACCTTCAAGACCAGAAAGGGCTTAAGAAATGCATTCCTCTTCTGTCACTGAAGCAGAGCAGTAGGAGAAGGCACACTGGTTCAGTTTTTCCATGCTATCAAAGGAGACCAGTTTTGCAAAGTTAGCAACTGTGTGATGGAGATCTGGCTACAGACTGTGGCTAGTTCTGTGTTTGCAGGCAGCTTTTGTAACACACAGTTGAGGTTATCTTTAGCTTCTTTTGGTCCCTGGCCATTGGGCTTGTTCACAAATAGCAGGATCTCTTCTATCAAAGCATGGCAGGATGAATGGAAGACTCATTCCGCTTCAACAGTGTACCATGCTCTCCTGAACAGGAGGCATGGCCAAAATAGCTGGAGGAGCCCACTACTGGATTCATCCAGGCTAGAGATGGGCAGAAATGGTTACCTCTGGATGCTCAGCTAAATGATCATTACAGAGGGGGACATATTCAAAAGGCTCCTTTCTCCTGTAGGGGAATATTTCGTGTGTTTATTTGATCTTAGATGTTTGATTGGAACATAAACACATTTGTTTTAATCATTTGTATGAGAACAATATTCTTTACAGAAAGCCGTCACCCTAGTTTAAATCGTTATTTACTGTGCCACAAGCACAATGGCTTGGTGGTTAACATATGCCTACTTTGATCCCTAAGCCTTACTGTTACTTTTCAGTTGCTATGTCAAGCTAAAATCTGTGCTGTGACATGCTCAATGTTGTTACAGATTGTCTTAGAAGATCAAAGCTGGTAGCAACAGTCTGAAAGATGATTGATCATCACCATTGTGTACATGAAAAAGCTGATTAAGCTGTAGATAAACACAGAGTGTGATCTGGAACTCTTTCCATCCAAAATATATTCTTTGTACAGTCTCTGGTTGTGATAACCTAGAAAATGATGATGATGCTTGTCATTTTATTACTCAGTATCAAATTCTGGTGACAGTAGTTTGGCCCATTCAGAATGAGGAAGGTAATTAAAAATGGCAAAAGGGGTATCTGTCCTGTGGATAAGCAAGAATAGAGGTCAGTTCAAATACTGAATAATTCTTCCTTTGCAATACTGAAACTTTAATTTTGACATTTTGAAATTCAGATAGTTAATCTGAAATGTTGTCTATACTTCATGTTCCTGTGATGAAAGAACACTTTTATATTATAACTTTTTTACTTTGTAATTTTAAAAACACAAGCACTTATGCATTCATAATAAAGGGTATGTCATCATTGTTAAAGTAAACCACTAAACTTTACATCTTGTCAATTCAAATTGTCTATTTCCTGTCTTTATTCATTGATACCAAACTTGATTATTAAAGAAAAATGCATCTTTGGCTGTATAAGTTAGTGCTCTACTTCTCTGGAATTCCTATTTATGGAGTATTATAAATTTTGTCTTTTCAAACTAAAGGGGTGTGCTGACAAGGAGCTCACAGGCTTGGGTGGCAGGTTCCCAGTGGTGATGCAAGATATTGTATATAGTCTTGTTCCAGTGCTGATGTTGTAGCCATCACTGCTATACTAGTATTCCCACTAGTTTTTCTGCAGCATGACTGTACCATGCCCAAGACTTATGAGGTCAAGTGGAACAGGGAATGGTTAATGCTATAGATTGTGTGACATCTTATTTGACAACACTTGAATTGCAAAGAACAATTCATTCTTTGGTTTCTATAATTGCCTAAATGTTTATCCAAATTCTTTCCAGAGATATACAGTGAGGCTGTTCTCACGAGCATCCAAGAACTGGCTAGGGCAGCTAAGCCCGGGTTTGGTTGCCTGTGAGAACCATCAGGAGCCCCAGGGCTCCCGGCAACGCCTCGGTGACAAACCGACCTATGAAGCCCACTGGTAAGCTGAGGTTAAGGGTACAAGCATGCCCTTAACTCAGGCTAACTGCTTGTGTGTTGGTACAGCTGGTACTGACACAGGAGCAGGTTCCTGGCTGTTGCCGGGGGGATCCTCACAAGACACTATGCACTCACCTGCGGGGAAGGTAAGCTGCTTTAGCCTTTCCCACTACCCACTCTCATGCCCGCTCATGGGTTCATAAGAAAGGGCTCAGTATCTTTTTATTTAACTGAACATGATGATATTGGTATCCTACTCTATGTGAGCACATTACAGTCTTCCCTAATCCCTGCATAATGGTTAGAGTATTGGACTAGGACTGGGGAGAGTGAAGTTCAAATACCCATCTAGACATTAAACTAACGGGTGACTCTTATGTCTCAGCCTAACCTACCTCACAGGCTTGTTGTGAGGACAAACATAACCATGTACACTGCTTTGGGCTCCTTGGTGGGGGGGGATATAAATAAATAAATTATTGGAATTTCCATAGTTGTAAAGAATCTTGTTTCTTTGCAAACAGCTAATATGCAATCTAACTTTAAGGGAGGGGGAGATTCAGCAGGAACCTAGGAAGCTGCCTTATACCAAGTCAGACCACTGGTCCATCTAGCTCAGTTTTGTATACACTGACTGGCAGCAGCTCTCCAAGGTTTCAGGCAGGGATATTTCAGAGTCCTACCTGGAGATGCCGGGGATTGAACCTGGGACTTTCTGCATACAAAGCAGATGCTTTACCACTGAGCTATGGCCATATCCCCTAAAGGGAATATTTTACAGCAGACAGTGCTCACAAGTAGTCACCCATGCAAATGAAAACCAGGGCAGATGCTGCTTAGCAAAGGGGACAATGCATGCTCACTACTGCAACACAAGCTGTCCTCGCTGGTTTTGGTTCTGTGCACTTGGGACTTCATTCAAGCAAATATTGTGCGCCATTGGGCACAAATGAAAGGGGGGGAGATAACATTTCACATGGGATACATAGCTATATCATTCACATATACTATACATAAATATAGTGCTCACTACTCACTACTAACTCGTCTGGTGGCTACTCAAGGACGGCCCTTCTCCGTGGCTGCCCCGAGGCTTTGGAATGCACTCCCTAGTGAAATAAGAGCCTCCCCATCTTTGACAACTTTTAAAAAGTCTCTAAAGACAAATATGTTCAACCAGGCTTTTAACTGATATTGTTTTAATTGTTTTAATGTTGTTTTTAGAATTTTTTTTAAAAATTGTTTTTAAATTACTGTATTTTAAGTTTTGTTTTGTTTTGTTTTTAACTAATGTTTTATCTTTGTTTTTATCTGGTTGTGAACCTCCCAGAGACACAAGTTTTGGGCGGTATAAAAATATGTTAAATAAATAAATAATTCTTATTTCAAACCCTATGAGAAAATACTCTGTATTAATACACATCATTAACCTATGGTGGTGTTTTTGTATTGTCTGTGACTGGCTATCCTGAGCACCTTTATTGTTCTGCTTTTCTTCCCTTCTCTTGTATATAAGGAGTAAAACAAAGTTTACAGTGACCCTACTACTTGAACATTTCACTTTACTGCCTGTACAAAACAAAAGAGAAGACAGGCGCAAAGGGTGGAAAAGCATTAGATGCTCGGGTACATTCTCATAGGCGCAAATCCTTGCAGGGTCTGTTTTCTGTCAAATAAAAGTGAGGTTGCCAGATTGATTAACCTTTTAGGTATAGCTAACATGTTTCACAGCTGACATCCTGTGTTCCCTAGTTGTTTATTTTAGCAATTTTATATTGGATTCCTTTGTCAAGGCACCTGGGAGCTTTGCAAAATCATTTAATAAACACAGTATGAGTTCCTTCTAATTATAAATTACTCTCCAGCATACTTTATTATTCTTAAAAAACAGATTAATAGTTTGATTCCATTTTGGTTTTTTAGTGTGCCTTAAATACTTCTAAAACTAAAGGTCTTTCTATCACCAGGGATGACAGAGAGCCAAATATCAATGAGTGATGAGATATAGAGCCTAAGAAGAGTCCTTCTGGGTCATGCTAAGCATATCTAGTCCAGCATCCTGTCTCCAACACTTTCTAATGGGCCTGTGCAGATATTCAGCTCTGAATATCTGAAGTCAAATCCTTTGCATAGCCTCCTGTCCCCAACACGACCAACATGCAATTGCTGCCATTCCCAGCGCTGGCAGAGCCCATTAAAGGGACACAGAGTTTGGGTAAGCCACTGCAATATCTGGGAAAGTATATCTTCCCATGGACTGCAGGGAAGTAGAGTCCATTCCAGAGTTTTCCCTATGGAGCTCTATGGGGAAAGTGCTGGGAAAGACACTGCCAACATCCCTTCACAGGCATTGCTGTGGCTCACCCAGGGTCTGTGTCTTTTAAAGAAGCAACACCAGCACTGTAGGCCGCATAGAGGTGAGTGGTGGGAACAGCCACTTCCGGGCGTGCCAAGTACTGTTCCCTCAACCAGGGATTCCCAGATGTCATTCACTACAACTCCCAGCATCCCCAGGTGCAGTGGTCTTTAGCTGAGGATTATGGGAGTTGTAGTCAACAACATCTGGGAATCCCTGTTAGAGGGAACACTGGTGCCAAGGATACTGTGCACAGTCTTTTGGTTTGGTTAGTTGTAGCCAAAAATTTACTCAGGCCTAGCAGCCAACCAGATAGCACTGAGAAGTTCACTAGTAGGAGGTAAAGGCATATTCACTCCCCAATATTGCTCCCCTACAGCTGGTGTTCACGTGCTTAGTACCTTGAACCTAGAGGTAGCAAATAACAATCAAGACTAGTAGCCACTATTTGAGTACATGCAATCCAGTACAGGCTTGTGTGAATCAACCCTACATTGAGTAACAAGAAGGAGGTAACCTGTCCTCACATTGCACTACTTTGGTGGAAGGATGTCCTTTTCTCAGTAATGGGAAATTTATGGTGCCCAACACAATCAGGAAATATCCCTCCACTCCTGTAAACTTAGTAGAAGTGCTCTAAATTTCCATTAGACTATGCCTGTGGTCTAATTCTTGATCAGTTGTACAGGCCAAGGAAGCTTAACTTATGGATCCATGTTGCAGTAGCTTGAGATAAGGATGGAGTAGTTGATATAAGAATGGAGGGTGTGGGGATGCTTAAGGCAGTGCAGTCAGTTTTTGGAGGGGAAGTCCAAAGAGCTGTCTGAGCTCTTAGGTCTCAGTGGTTCAGTGCATCAGTGACAAGAAGGGACTATTACAGGCAACACCAGAGGAACTCTGATATGTTCTAGAGGGCATCTGCCATGTATCATTCTGCACTGGATCCTTTCTTCTCATGGGTATTTTGTCATGTCAGTCAATTGTAATAGGAGAGGAATATATAGCATCTGTAGGTGGCCTTGGGGTTTTACACTGAGTAATGTTCAGGCTCACTACTGTGGTAGGCAGTAGCTGTGATTCAGTACATTTTTCTTCTTTTCTGATTGCAGATTTTATGCAGATCACTCATAGGCAGCTGGTCCTCCTGTACTGGCTATCGTTTAAGCTACTTTCTGAAAAATTATTTTCTCCATAGTATTGATCCCCTCCCCCTCATTGTGTCTAATGTGCTGGTTGTGCACAGGGGCAGCCATTTGTTGAGATATTTGTCGGAACATATTAATAAGGAGCCAGCATGGTATAGTGGTTAGAGTGCTGGACTAGGACTGGGGAGACCAGAGTTCAAATCCCCATTCAGCCATGATACTAGCTGGGTGACTCTGGGCCAGTCACTTCTCTCTCAGCCTAACCTACTTCACAAGGTTGTGAGGAGAAACTTAAGTATGTAGCACACTGCTCTGGGCTCCTTAGAGGAAGAGCGGAATATAAAATGTAAAAATAATAAAAATAATAATAATAAGGCTCCTGCTCTTGTCAAAGGGATGTTTCTCACATTATATTTTTTCTATCTGGATTAAGGTAAAAGGAATGTGTATGCATCTATGCACCCCCAAGTGTGCAAATTATACAATTGTCTATTTTTGCTGCATATGCCCATGTTTGGAAGTTGCAGTGCAGAGCAGCTCTTACACATGTACTGTGGCAAAACAGGTAATGCAGCAATTTTCGAATATAATAATGTGCAGACCTTTTCCTTACATACATGTAGCAAAAATGTTAGTTATAAAGTAACCCTGCATCTGTCCCTTTTCTGAGTTCTCCTCACAGTGATGTCCAGAAAATTTGGTTGTCCCCTTAAATATTTGCATTCCACACGGTTCCTTATTTCTTGGATTTTTCAGCTTTTTCTTTTTGGTGTAATTGTAATGAGCCCTTCAACATTACTTGATCATTCTAATGAGTTTCCTGATATGACTCACTCCAGAGATATAGAGCAAACCTTTTTTTTTTTTTACATCCATCTTTAGAAACAAACAGGAACGAGTGATTCCTCTGCCTTAGTCTTATTTAATTTGACACTCGTCTACTTACCTGAGGCAAGTAGTGCTCCTGCATTAATAGCTGAGTGGTAAACTGTATTGGCCCCACACTTGGGACACTCTTGATTTCTCTCTTCTCTAATATTAGAGGGATAAGTCCTTAGAGACTAACATGTCTATGTTCAGTGTGATAGAAATAGTGGAAGGAGGGGGGGATGAGAAATACAGGTGGCCCTCCTTATTCGTGGGGGTTCCATTCCCACCTGTAGGTGTGTATATAGAAACCACAAATAGAGAAACCTTACCCCTATGGGAATCCAGGGATTAGGTTCCTACACACAAAAAAGGGCTAAAAAAGCAGGGGTGGGGGCAGAAATAAGATAAAGTACTGTACCTTGCTGTCCACATCTCCAGCTCTCCATCAGTGCCCCCTACCTTCCTCTGATTTTTCATGAATAATCACGGGATTAAAAGAAAATAGTCACAAAATGGCTCTGCATTGTAAAATGGCAGGCGGTAATGACACCAGAAGTCATTTCTGGGTCATTTCCAACCATTGAAAACCACAAATAGGTCAATTTTCCCTATTTTTTTTAATACCGTGGATATATAGACCTGGACTCTGACTCATCCAGGAATATGCAAAACAGCAGATAATAAGGGCCACCTGTAGTAGCAGTGCAGTCATATGGAACAGACAACTGCCCTAAATAATTACTTATTGGCTACCTTACCTCTCTTAACCCTCTTTACACACCTGCTTCTCTCGCATTATCTGAGACTATCTATCTATCTACAGATTTAAAATCCAGATTTCAAAATACAGATTTAAAATATAATAATAATAATTTAAAATCCGACTCAAACACATAATTAAAGTGATGTATTTAAAATCACCAGAGAAAATTCAAAAATACCAACAGTATAGCTAACTTTGATAGGCATGATGAAACAAAAGCCTGTCAGTTATATATTCAGAGAAGTAGACAGATCAGCCACCCCCCCCCGAAGGTAGGAATGATCCACAATAATCTGAGACTATTACTGAAAAGGCCCTGCTTCTTCTAGAAAGCAGCCTCTTTGTATCTCTGAGAGTTGGCACCTGCAGCAGGAATTAATTAGCTAATATTCATTTTGTTGGAAGTGGTTGAGCATTAATTGTTTTTCCAGAAAATGGAAATGCTCAAGTATATTCTATCCAATTCCCTTTGTTATGAGGGAATGTTAACTAGCAGCTGATTTTTATGAGGGAATGTTAATCTAGCAGTTGATATTTCAACAGTAATCTATGAGTAAAAGAGAATGATCCATGCATTTTATTTATTTAGTTTTTAGTAGCTGTTTTAGTAGCTTCCTGACTTTTACATAACAGTCCTGCTGGATCAGGCTGAAGGCCTATCTAGACCAGCATCCTGTTTCACACAGTAGACCACCAGATGCCTCTGGGGAGCCTACAAGCAAGAGGTATGTGCATACCCTCTCTCCTGCTGTTACACTGCTGCAACTGGTATTGGCATTGTGCCGCTGAGGTTGGAGGTAGATCACAGCCACCAGACTAGTAGCCATTGATAGACCTGTTGTCCATGAGTTTGTCTAAGCCACATCCCGTGGCAGAGAATTCCACATAGATTAATTATGCGCTGTGTGAAAAAGTACTTCCTTGTGTTGATCCTACATTTCCCAACCTTCAGTTACATGGGATGATCCCTGGTTATTGTGCTGTGAGAGGGGGAGAAAAAATGTATCTCTCTGCCCATTCTCTCTACTCCATGCATAATTTTATATACCTATCATGTCTCTTCCTAGTTGCCTCTTTTCCAAACTAAAAAGCCACAGATGCTGTAGCCTTGCCTCATAAGCAAGGTGCTCCAGGCCCCTGATTTCCATTTTGTCACCCACTCACCCAGTTTGGAGATATCCTTTTGGAGCTCCTCACAATCTGTTTTGGATTTCACTACCTAGATCATTTAGTGTCATCTGCAAGTTTGGCTGCTGCTTATCCCAACTAACTTTTAGATCATGTATGAACAAGTTAAATAGCACTGGTCCCAGTACAGATCCTTGGGAGACCCCACTTCTTACTTCCCTCCATTTAGAAAACTGTCCATTTATTCCTACCCTCTGTTTTCTGTCCTTCAACCAGTTAACAATCCACACATGAACCTGTCCCCTTATCCCATGACTGCTACGTTTACTCAAGTGCCTTTGGTGGGGAACTTTGTCAAAAGCTTTCTGGGAGTCCAAGTATACTATGAGGAGCAATATGAAGCGCCGAAAGGAGGTCTGTGGGGAGACCAGGTTTTCCCAACCCTCCCCACATACAATCTCTTTACCCTTCCCTGGGCGGTGGATTGCCCGCCCTGACAAGCAGCAACTCTCCTGCAGGCTGCCCACAGCTCGCCTGGCAACTCCAGGGTTCGGGCTCAGGGAAGCACCGTAGTGCTGCGCCCTGCGAGCCCCAATAATTTTTGCTGCTCATGAGGATAGCTTCTCTGTCAACCAAATCACCTTTATCCCCATGCCTGTTGACACTCTCAAAGAACTCCAAGTGAGGTAAGACTTGCCCTTGCATGAGCCATGCTGGTTCTCCTTCAGCAAGGCCTATTCTTCTATATGTTTAACAATTTTGTCCTTAAGTATGCTTTTCATCAATTTACCCCACACAGAAGTAAAGCTAACTGGCCTGTAGTTTCCCGAATCTTCCCTGGATTCCTTTTTGGAGATTGGCATTACATTACTTACACTCCAGTCCTCTAGTACAGAGCCTGATTGTAGGGACAAGTTACATATTTTTGCTACGAGATCAGCAATTTCACATTTGAGTTGTTTCACATCTCTTGTGGGGGCGGGGGGCGCCATCTGGCCCTGGCAATTTGTTCTTAGTTTTTCAAGACAGTTTAGAACATCCTCTCTCATCACCTCAAACTGGCCCAGTTCTTCAGTTTCCAATGCTGAGAAGCTCAGTTCCTGAGTGTGTATGCTACGCAGTGAAGACAGATGCAAACAACTCATTCAGCTTCTCTGCAATCTCCTTATCCTCCTTAATAATCCCTTTCACACCCATATCATCTAAGGGTCCAACTGTCTCACTGGCAGGTATTCTGCTTTTGATATATTTAAAGATGTTAGTATTATTCCCCTTTACACCACTATTCCTTCTAAGGTGTGCACATGTGTGTATGCTCACACATTTTCTGAGGTCCACTCAGTTAATTTTAGATCCTGCTCAGGTTGAATCAGAAAGGCCCCACTCTGAATGCAGCTGTGCACACACTGCCTTGATATTGCTACCCAGAACAAAACTCATTCCGCACATAGATGAAAACAAGTAGAAAGAACACGGCTTGATACTTCTAGTTATATGTCCCTCAAGCACTCTTTTTGAATCCCAATAAGTCTCCTTGCATTTCTTTTCCAGAGTTTATGTTCCTTTATGTTCTCTTCATTTGGGCAGGACTTCCATTTTATGAAGGACTTCTTCCTTCCTTTTATAGCTTCTCTGACTCTACCTGAAGTTTGAAATACTTTGCATTTTGGAAGTATTATTTCAGTGGCTAAATTGCTGTTTTAATCACCTAGGTTATTTTTCTTTTTTCTAGAAATCTGAAGTACTTTGTATCTGGGGAATCCCATCCAGTCAGTGCTGTTGATGTGCTACTCTAATGAATAAAATTCTAGTGCCTCTCCCAAAGAACTCATGGATTTCAGACAGTTTTCTATTAGGTTTCCCTTAGAGTTTAACTGGATACATTAGTGGCGACATGATTCCAGCATGTCCAAAGCATTAGCGGTGACATGATGCCAGCCAGTGTGTCCCAGGCACTAATAGATTTAAACTTGGCCTCTGTTCAAACATTTGTGGAACAGCATTTTCTACATATGATTAGCAGAGTCACTTCACATGTTGATGTCTCAAGTGTGTGGGTTTTTTGTTTTTTGCCAGTGTCAGAATAAAGGGCTTAAGACACTGCCTAGAATTTGGATAGGTGATATTTTGTACCAGCATGTGTTTAGTGGTAGCTGCCAAGGCATGTTTACATATAAACGACAGTATTTTGAATGGTTTACAGTTCTTTTTCTGTTTGATTTTACTGAGCAAACAAATGGAGAAAATCTGCAAACTATTGATTTCAATTCTTATTTCCATTTGTTTCTTTAATATTAATAGTGTAGGAATTAATATCTAGAACTAGGCATTCTGTCACAGATCTTGAGTGTAATGGCTTTCTTAGAACCACACTTACACAGTTTGAGCATTCTAGAGGGTTTCTGTCTTCCCATGTTGGTTTGAATGTTTGTAAGGGCTTTGCCCGTTTTACTGAGAAGCAAACACCAAAATAGAATAGCTGCAATATACACTTTGGCTGTATTCTCACATAACGCGGAACCGCCCCCCCCCCCTTGTCCAAATTAGGATATAACTGAGAACTCCTACTCTGAAGTTAGCGAGGTGGCAAAACACACTACAAATTGAAGATAGAAATCAGAGTCTTGGGTGGAAACTGTGGGTCCATTTTCTGTCCGAACTGCAGTTGCACGCATTTGGACATACAGAAATTTTAACCAGAGGCCATGAAACTCTAGTTTCATGTTACATGCGAATGCAGCTTTCCACTCCCTATGTTTCTTTGTCTCATTTGAAGTGGGAGAAGAGATGTGGGGACAAAATGTGCATCTGCCCCCATCAGTCGAGGTATGGAATCATGAGCAGAGGAGTGACACTTTTATCTCAGTTATTCTAAATAAGGAACTAAAACTTTGTTGTGAGGAGCCATAGCTCAGTAGTTAGGCACATGTTTTGAGTGGATAAGCTCCCAGGTTCAATTCTTAACATCTCTAGTTAAAGAACCTAGTGTAAAGCAGTGGGAATGGGAAAAACCTGTGTCTAAGTCTTTGGAGAGTTTTGCCAGAATAGATAGTGCTGGGCTAGGTAGATCAATAGCTTAATTTGGTATAAGGCACATTCTTCCATCTGAAACTTGATCTTTTTGTTTTTGTTTCCTTTGAAATCCTGTCTTGTGATAAGAATAATTTTTTGTGTTCAGAATTGTTTACTTATCATTAAGACGAGGGAAGAGGTGAAATTGTTTATATAGTATCTTAACCTTTGTAATCATAGTCCATAGAGAATGGTAGACTCTTGATTGTTCATCAAGTCCAAACCTCTGTCTTTAAAGCATTCTTGGCATTTGCCTATTCTTCCTTTTCTGGAAAACCTCAAAGGAATAAGCTTTCCAAGGAGCATTTTCCATTCCTAAACTTCCCCTTTTCTTCATCAGCCTTTTGTGTTGTCATTAAACTAGTTGCTTCTCCAGTTATTTAAACACCTATATTTCTTTCCCCATAACATTTACAAATGTACTCTGTGGTATAATTGCAGCAAGTGTGGCATTGGCAAAGTGTGTGTGTGTGTGTTTGATTCAGTGAGGCTATTCACATGTATGTGCAAAACAGGGCTAAGGGAGCCTAGCCAGGTTTTGCACATGCATATGAACCACCAGGGTGGTGACATGGTGGCAAACCCACCTAAGAAGCTTTGAAAACAAGGATAAGGAAGCAAGCTCTCCCTTAACCTCATTTTTTTTCTGGTGTATGAGCTGTGGCTGCTTGCCACGGCTGCCACACAGGGAGGGGAGGGGTGCACCGCACACTTGTGCAGTACATTATCGGAGCTCCGGGGGCCAGGGTGTCGTTTCCCGTCACCCCGACTCTCAGAGCTGCTAAGAGCAGCCGCTGTTTGTCTGGTCGGGTGATCCACCCGCCTAGGGAAGGGGAGACGATAGTCTGCGGGGAAAGTAGCTTTAACCTGCCTTCGCCATAGCCCGCCCACAAGCTCTTCTCAATGCTCTTTAGAAGAGGCTCAATGAATAATTGGACATCCCTACATACTCTTCAGAACTAACATTGGAGGCCAAATTCTGAGGAGGAAGAAAGATGCCTTATTTTACACTTAAGGTGACATTCTTAATTTTTTAACTGAAGCTCTAAATTCTTGCTTCTGCTAGAAAGAAGATAGCAGCTTAGCCACAATGCAGATCTAATTAATACACAAGTTAATATGGTGTTTTTATCTAAAATAATGCATTTCAACTTTTGGTTGATTTGTTAAGAGCACATTCATACATACTTGAAAAACAGTAGTTATTTAACATTACAGATGGTCCTCATTATCCACGGGCCCAGCACCCGTGGTTTTGCATAACTGCAGTTGGGCTACGTACACCCGGCCTTGCTATCCATGGATCTAAAAATAGTTGAAGTTCACTTATCCATGATTCCTAGGTGGTCAGAAATGACCTCTAAAGAAATGACCTCCAGCCACCATTTTGCTGAATGGAGCTATTTTGCGGCTCTTTAATTTCCCCCTGCGATTTTCCACAGAAAATCAGCAAAATTGGGGTTTTGGGAGGCATTGCTGGACAGCTGGAGACCTGGAGAGCAAGGTATGTTGTTTTATTGCTCTTATTTCTGGCCTTCTTGGCCTTTCCCCCCCTCCTTCTTCCAGGATCTCCCCCCCCCCCCCAATCCCATTCACTCAAGGAAGCTATTCTCACAAGCAGCAGAAACCAGGCTAAGAGACCCCAGCCCAGTTTCTGCTGCTCATGTGCACCAACGGGAGCTGCATGGCTCTTGGTCGTGGCTCAGCGGCAAGCCCAGTTACGGAGCCCACTGCGTAATTCGGGTTTTGGGTGCGAGTGGAAAGTGTTACTGGATTGTGTGTCAAGCAGCTGCGGTGGACACACTGGGGGGGGGGAGAGGGTTCTGGGAATTACAGTGGCTCCAGGGGGCAGAGATCCCAGAAATGCTTTAGAAATCACTGGGGCTCCGAGGGAGGGGCACCGCATGGTAGCACCCTCTTGTCTGCCAGGTGAGCTGCGGGTGGATGGCAGGAGAACTGTTGCTCATCTGCACATCTGATCCGCTCACCCAGAGCCCTGGCTGTGATCACCTGTAGGGAGGTAAGCGCTTTTGCGCTTCCTCCCTGCAAAAGAGGGTAGCCTTCTCAATCGATCGTAAGACTAGCTTCAAGGTCTCGTTATCCTCAGTTTTATTGGTGAGAATGGAACCCCTGTGGATAATGAGGGCCACTTGTAGTGTATTTTTGTTTAAATAGTAAAAGTGTGATATTGTAGCCCTAATGATCAAGAATGAGTAAGTAGGCTCACAAAATTACATCATGAAACACTATTCAAACATTATGTTGTACAAGTGTACAGATGACTCAATACTCATACATGTTTATGTGTGAATGACATACCTTCATTCATTTTAAAAGTGAGCCTGGTACAGGTCCCTCAAACGCACGGGAGAGATAAGAAGTGTACTTCTGTGTCTGTGTTGAACATAATGTGTGAATAATTTACCTGTGTACAGATCTCTACCTGTGTACACTGTACACTTGTTTCACGAGTGTTGAACATAATGAGTCATACACACAACCATTTCTGGGGTGGAGAGGGAGGACTGGGGGGGAGACAGAGTTGAATCGATCTCCCCCCCCCGATAAGCAATGGAGCACTGTGTGGTGCGTGGCTCACACACCCACACAATCCACGCTGCTCTGAGCAGCATGGATCTCTGGAGGCCAGGGCAATGAGTTCCCACCTCAAAGAATCCCACGATGCACCATGGGAACAGTGTGGTGCATTGAGGGATTCCCCTTCAAGCCAGGTGCCCTAGGCGCCTAGCTCTGTGTAGGCTCAGGCTGCATGCAGCCCAAGCATACACACAACCCCAGACCTGGGGTGAATGGTGCGGCCACACCCTCTAACTCCAGTTAAGGCCCAAGATTTAAAGTCAGACTAGTGGGGTGGAAGTGCCGGGATCAGGAACAATCTTGACCTAGCCTAGGTTGGGCTGCTTGTGTGAATATCTTCAATGTGTGAATATGGCTAAAGTTAGTTCTATTATTAACTTTCAACCTATAATTGTGAATAGAAATTTTTATCTTCAAATTAAAGTTGTACTTTCAATCTATTAATGGGCATCCACTTTCCTCTTTCTGTATACTAGTTTGTGACCTTTAAAAGATCATCTAAAAGTTCAGAAAGGTATATTTAAATAAGGCGAAATTCAGAGTTGTCCACTTCTCTTAGAGGCACAGTGACTTTGCAGCAGCTCTAGCATACCTATATTAATTCTGCATTTGGAAAGCATATTCAGTCTTACTCCCATTTCACAGAACAACCTCTGTAACTGGAATCAGAAATAATTGGTATTTTGTTTTATTTTTGTGTTTGTAGCAATATGCTTTAAAAATATATGTTGGTTTCTTGCCATCTTAATGGAATGATGACAGAAAGACCTAGGGTAAAAATTGCAGTGGTGAAACAGTGGAGACTTCAAGATTTACTGACTACCAATTCATCATGAACATGTCCCAAATTTAGCTGTTAAGGCTAAGAAAGGGGGGAAGTGCAAAACAGCTTTGCGCCTTCTGTTAAGAGAGGTAACCATTCCACCCCTGCTGAAGCAAAGCAGTGATCTGGGACTTTGCCTTTGTTTCAGATAATAATAAAATATATTTCAGTTGACGACTGCTTAAAAAATAACCAGCACCCTTTACAGAAATAAATCATTTTGCTTTGTGTAGATCACTGCTTTTGTTTTACATCTTTCTTTAAAACATTGATGAGCATTTCAGGTAAGAGAAGAGAAAAAAAATTCCACCAATGATGAGATGACATTTTATAAAAATGTTATTGGTTATACATGTGTTCTGTTGGCTTGACTTGTGTTAAAGGAGTATCGGTTTTTGTACATCAGTATTAACAATGCAAACACCCTGAAATGCTAATAGCAATAGTAAGCTTTTAATTCCATGGAATTTATTGCTTGCTGTATTTCCATGAATTTATAACGCTTTGATTCTTAAGAGCCCCATTTAATCAATTTTGCCTGGCACAGAACATAATAAACAACTTGCGGGTGCTAAAGTGCCACATGGGGGAGGACGGCTAACAAGAAAGTTAAATGCTTCTGCCACTAGCAGTTTCTCTGCTGTATTTTTCATGAGCTACCAATAATGTTCTTTGCTAGCTTTACAGCAGTGGTTGCACACAGCAACAAACTAAACAGGATTCCAGTGCTGTAAACACCCAAAGCAATACTGTTCTTGTGCAACATGTAGACAGCAACATCTTCAGCTTTTTATGTCTTCCCCTTGCCTTTAAATAATATTATCTCTCCATACATTTCTCTTTCAATATGTGTATGCCTTACAGCAAGAAATAGCTCCTGGTAGAGCAAAACAAACAAAAAACCAAAAGAACATCCCCCCTCTTAAAAAACAATAAAAAAACCCCAAAACTTAATTCTTTTAAAGTGCAGATGTTTGTTTTGTGTTACTTGACCATAAAAGCACAAAAGATAGTTCTAATAGGGAAAAAAGATCAGATTATCAAGTGCTATAAAGTAGAAAATGTCATTTGATTCTCCAGACTGTACCAACTGTATATAATTGCCCTTTTAATTATCCCTAGTGGCCCATGAAATTTTGCAAAACAGAGCATTTAGGGTTTGATTTACTTATATGATGCACTTTGGTGATGCTCCTAATGAATGCTGTTTTGTACCAAAGCTGAGCTACAGTTTCTGAGTGCTATGGTAAAGCAGGCTCTATAAGTCCAGAGCCAACTCAGTCATAAAGAGGGGAGCTTGCAAGTCAAGATGCATAGCGAAATTGATATCTCTTCCAGTGTTGCTTGTCAGGGATTTCTTTGCTTTCTTCCCCATCTGTCAAGTGACCATGTTATTCCAAGTGCGTCCTGGATAGAGTTAGGACACAGAAATAAAACGTTGATGGACAATAATATATATTTTTTAATTCCTGTGACTGAAAATAAGTATTTTGTTCCTATGCAAATTCTTCTTGTTAATGAATTTAGGTCACAATCTTCAAATTACTTTACTGTGAGGTTTGGGGGTTGAAGGCTTTTTTCATGTTTTTTCTTCAAAGCTTTGTTCACAAACCACAACCTAGAGGCACACAATTAAATGATGAACTTTATGGCCACATGGGCTATTCAGTTTATCTGATAAACCATTTTTGTGAAATTAGCAAGGTTTTTTCAAGAAGGTGATTAAAGGCATAATTTAACAGAACCAGGACCAAAAACATAGTCCTGAATCTTATTTGACTAATAGTTTCAGAACAGAGAAGAAGCAGTTGGAAGGGAAAGTTGTAAAGAGGTACTAATTAATATAAAAACCATTCTTAACAGCTTACTCCCCAGCTGCTGAAGTGACTTTATGTTTTATGGTTCTTACCTCCCTTTGCCCGCTGTCAGCCAGATCTAGGTGGGGTCAGTAATCTGTGAGCAAACTCAAGGCTTGGTTGGTAAAAGGAATGGAGAATAGAAGCAAAAAATGTGTGTTTTGTCTTACTGTTTTATATAGGTTTTAAAACTTTTAAATAGACATACATTATTTTTATATTTAATATTTGTACTTCTATTTTGTATTTTAAATGTGGCTTGATTTAATTATATTGTAAACCGCTTTAGGATTATTTTAATGAAAAGCAGAATAGAAATGGAACAATAAAATAAACAAAGAAATAAAAATGTAGAAGACTTATCCTGTGTCTTGCACAAAGGTTTGCCTTTGGCTCCAGTCCACGTGCAAAAGGTGTATAGCTTCTGGGTGAGAGATTTCCAGTTTTTCTACTTTTATAAATATGTATGTGAGAAGCTAGGCTGACAAGCAGATACTGCTTCTGTAAGGCTCTGGTAGTTTGTTGGGCTGGTGCAGACATAACACACACAAATTCTCTATTCTGTTTCCCCCATCAGCCTTCACTGCTTACAAACTTTAAGCCATGGTTTCAAATCTTGATTAAGAAGGAACCTGTTTGGGATATCTGCATAAAGCAGCCGAGATTCAATTAAGAACCCATGTCACTATTTCGGAGTGGGTTCCAGTTTGATTAGCAGGCAGTATTGTTCGATTCAGATACCATTTAAAATATCACTTTAGCACTTACATTTATATACCGCTCTATAGCTGGAAGCTCTCTAAGCGGTTTACAATGATTTAGCATATTGCCCCCCAACATTCTGGGTACTCATTTTACCGACCTCGGTAAAGGATGGAAGGCTGAGTCAACCTTGAGCCCCTGGTCGGGATCGAACTTGTAACCTTCTGGTTACAGGGTGGCAGTTTTTACCACCGCCACCAGGGGCTCTTTTTACCACTGCGCCACCAGGGGCTTTGATTTGGATCTGACCCCACATGCCCTTACTTTTGTACTTATCAGGCGGGCAGGATAGTTTTATTTTAAAACTTCATTTTGCTCCCAGAAGCAAGGGAGCACTGGCTGCAGCCACTACACACACACACACACACACACACACACACACACAGTATATGCACTCCTGAAAAACATGCAGGGTCTTCTCAGCATTGTATTATTTTCAGCAGCTGCTGTGATAACCACAGGCCTTTAAAGACTGGTATACTCAGAGCCAAAAGATGGGCTGAACTGTACCTGATTCAGTGCAAATCCAGTTCACCCGCCGAAATGTCTCACAATCTTACTATTTGGGTATTAGTTGTCATTAAATGCTGTTGCTGATAAACTGCTTAGTTATGGTGAAGGCCAGCAGGGGGCATTCCAAAAGTAGGGGCAGAGTGGGGGAAGGAGTGCATAATCCTGTGGCCTGTTTCCAACTTCGTAACAATGGTTAAAATCAGGAGTGTTACATCTGCACTTGCCCATCATCCTATTGTTTGTAACTGTGTGGCTAATATCAGGTATATTGGGATTTCTTGTGGGAGTCCTCGTGAGCCTAGAAATAAATTGTTCCCTTACTTTCCAATAATAAGTTATGAAACATGAAGGTTTATATCGCTCCCAAAAAGGTATAATTAGGTACAGTTGTGTTCACAAGTGGATATGTGGTTTTAGAGTACTGTTCTTACATGTCCTATTTTTAAATTGATGTATCCCATAATTTGGTTTCTTATGGATGTCAAAAAGTATTTTGTTGTAACGAAGCTCAATGTACTATATGCACTCCTTCACCATTCCTTTGTTCATACCAACAGGTGGAATTAATTATTTTTTTAACTGATCCTTCTTTCTTTATATGGTAATATATTGTTTCTTATGCATTTGGAAGTGGTCAACAGATCGAGCAGTTCAGCCTGTTTCCTCACAATCTGTTGTAGGTGTAAATAGCTATTCATCATAAAGTACACGTCAAGAAACCAGGAGCAGCCCTTTCATGAGGGCGGATGAGGCAGTCACCTCACTCAGGTGCAGGTGGGAGGAGAGGTGCCAAGGGGGCAAGCACTGTCCCACCATCACCATGGGTGCACCTGCCCCCAGTTGGAGCATGGGGAATGCCATATTGTCTGCCTCGGGTAGAAAAATTCTTCTACTGCCCTGCAAGAAACTAAAGGTGACAGCATTTATAGCAGAGCATATACCTGCAAAACGTACTGTAATTGGATGGTTGGTGAGTTGGTAGAAGAGATTTGACTGGAACCATGAAAATGGCTCATTTTACTATGAAAACATAACATTGAACATATAAAGTTGCATTATACTGAATTAGACCATTGGTCCATTTAGTTCATTGTTGTCTACAATGATCGGCAATGATTTTCCAGAGTTTCAGACTGGTCCTTTCCAGTCCTACTGGAGATGCCAGGGATTTAACCTGGGATCTTGAGTGTGCAAAGCATATACTCCATCATGATTTATTTTCCCCTTTTGTGATTTATTTTCTCCTTTCAAAGTTATAATGGCCCCTCCCCATTTAAAATGTGTTCAAAGGCAGAGATGGAAAAAGCAGTTCTCATTAAAAGCCCTCTGTGCAGGAAAAAAGGGCAGGTGAGCCAGGATTGGTGTAGATAACAAACCTGATTTTAATTATACAAGCACAGTAGTGGATGTATATGTACTGTAGTAATTTGTATATATTGCTTTCCAACAGTTTTCAAAGCAGTTTACATAGAAAGAAGTTTAGTTTTTTAATAAAGTTTGAAAGATTTAATACAACTGTGCATTGCAGTGAACCAATAATCGGGTTCGAGGTGATACAGTCAAATCCAAGGGAAAATTTCTCCGATGATGGGAGATGATATTGAATCATATTGGTATGACATTGAATAGGATTAGATCGTGGCAGAGGGGCTTCAATAAATGGACTTTACTGAACAGCCAACTTTTTCTGATAGCCTCCCCTCCCGCAGCCTTTCAAAATGTTGCTGTTTCTTTCCTAGTTCCAGCCTGTATGCACCAGGAAAGGAGGCAATGCATGTAAAATTATAGAGGTGACATTTTAATACATACACAGCACTGACATAATTTAGTTCCTTTAAACAAAACACTTGTGATTCAAATTAAGTTCATGTGCTTACAATTTTCACTTGTATTCTAAAAATAGTGGAAATTTCATGTTAAAGTAATCAACTAACTTCTGTGTCATATAGGCAGCCTCATACATTATGTTGGTTTTACATATTGGGCTCCATGCACACAAACCTTGCCTTGGTCTTTCAGCTTGATATTTGCCTGGGGAGAGATGTACCCAGGCAGAAATTCAACAGGTGCAGCTTCCTCCATAATTTGCCAAAGGTATCACCCAATTATTTTCACTGTGGTCCATCACTGCAAAGCACAATGCTTTCTCGCACAGTGTAAGAGGGCATCAGTAACAATGAGAGGCTGGTACTTTGCTAGACCAGGGCCTCCAAGAAGCGCTGCCATAGTTTGGCCTCTTATCAGCACCAGCAGCCAGGGTGTGAAACCATAGGGGTGGCAGCACCATTTTGAGGTGGAAAAGGCAAAGTCAAGAGCAAATGCCAGACCTAAGCAAAAGGGCACCAAGCAAAGCGAGTGCCTGCTAAATCTGGCCATTTGCTGCGGCACACAGCTTCCGTAGAACGGGGAGGCCCAGGACAGGGAAATGAAGGACCCAGAGCAACCCACCTCTTCATCACTGATCCTGCCTTCTGCCCCAGGCAAACAGGTGGCCACTCTTTCAGTGTTCCTGCCATGACAGGCCCAACACCAATGGCTTCACCTATCATTTATCCAGTGAACCTTTTATTTGAACTGATTGCAGTGTAAGGACTTTTTTTGTCCTCCGTTTGAATGGAGGAAAGAGGAAAGATTGCCAGGTTGCAGCTCTTCCCAGCTTTGTGCCTTTGTTTAAATGCAGTACGGTGCCTGTCATGCAGAACAAGAAAAAGCCATCTGGGTGCCTTAGCACATGCTGACACACTCTTCCCTCAAGAAGGGATGGGAAGGTGTCAACTTTTGGTGTTGACTTGAAAATGTTTTTGAATCATGCCCCTCACAATGATTTGGCTTAGCTCTAATGGAGGTAAATGGCTGTGGTCCTATGTTTAAGTTCAGTGTTCCCTTATGTTCCTCCACCGTCAGTCACAGATCCTACCTCAATTTGCTTTGTTCTTGAATGTATTAAAAATACATCATTTCTGTATCCTGTCTTATTAAGCTCCACAGATCTAATAAAAACATAAATGGTAATGGGCTTAGAACTTCTTTCATTTGCAGACATGCCTTTAATTCCCCGCCCCCCCTCCAGACTTGAAAAAAGATCATCTTAAATAGTCCTCTATTGAATTTCTGCCTGGACTCATCTCTCCCCAGTCTAATGTTCAGCTGACTGACCAAGGCAACATTTCCCAACCAGTGTGCTGCAGCACATGAGCATGCCATGGTACATTGTGTAGATACATGGAGCCCAATTTATAAAGTTAACAACATATACAAGACTTTACAAAGTGTTTACTGATTACATGGTGTGGAAGTTAAGTTGACCATCGTAACTCACATGTTTTTTAGAGCACAAGTGAAAATTGTAAGCACTGTCACTTCTTAAGCTGAAGGTTGTATATTTTACTTTTGATTATTTCCTAGATATTTGAATATCTTTCAGATGGCAAATAGCACTTTAAATGTTTTTACAGGTACTCCTAATGCATTGCATCCAGTCTTCATAGGTATCTGGTTCCTTGGATAAAGCAATCTATCATTTGTCTGCCATCAGCTCATCTGGTAGCTACTGTTACCAGAACTGCCCTGCAGTGCTGGTTAGATAGTCCAACTATGCTTTTGGCTTAGCATGGAGAATTAGCTTGGATAGAGGGAGCAGTTTGGTTACAGTATCAAATTTGTGCAAATTTGGTAATTGGAAAAGATGAAGAGGCAGAAATACAGTACAACAGTTTTATTAAGGGTATATGGGGGTACAGGAAGGCACAAATTAGTTAGGCAATTAATCTTAACTAATATTCAAAGCAAAAATATAGCTGGTGATAATTTAGTTTCAAGTCCAAAATGTGAATTGATTGGCTTGACCCAGGTCCTAGACCGGAGCCTGGCTTCGGGGTTGCCATGGAAAGTGTGTAAAGGCAGGGAGGAAGGGAAAAGAAGGGGATGAGGAGGCTCAGAGAGGCAAGTTTTACCTATCCTTGGTCTGGTGGTGTGTTGGTTGCACTTGCAGGTCTCCTTGCGGAAAATTGGTAAAGAGGCAGGGAGGAAAAGGGTGAGGAGTGAAAGCTTTGAGAGTCCACAGAATAGTGAACCAAACAGATTCTGAACTCATGTGCTTTGGCTGGGGGCGTATATACCTTGAAACGTGTCCTGAGGCAGTTTCCAAGACATTCTATGCACCCTGAAGGTAGCAGATTCCGTGAAAGACGAAAGAGTATATTGCTACTTGAGCATAATCTTACAAAGTGGATTTTACGCAACATAGCAAGAGAAAACTATGTAAATGTGCTGGACATGTGTGAATAAAGAATTGTTAGGCTTGCCATTTGAAGAACAGGGTGCCCTGAGGTATATCAAGATTACAAGATCTGCATGTTTGATGCACTCATCTACCAAGTCCTTGCCAGCTAGCTTGTTAATTCAAGGACAGGCTTAGGAAATTCTCCACTTATCTGTGGAACTCCCAAGGGGTACTTGGCTGTTATCTTCCTGTGAAAGAAAGTATTCCTTCCTTTTGAACTAAGGTCTTCCCACTGGCTCAGTACCTTCTGTTTTTATGAAAGAGAGGGGTGGGTGTGGTCCATTCGGTCTTGGCTGTTTTAACGTGAGGGCACGTTGCCCCATCCTTTGCTCATGTTGAGCGACCAGCTGTGAGTTATGCCGCATGGTGTAGTGGCTAGAGTGCTGGACTAGGACCGGGGAGACCCGAGTTCAAATCCCCATTCAGCCATGAAACTAGCTGGGTGACTCTGGGCCAGTCACTTCTCTCTCAGCCTAACCTACTTCACAGGGTTGTTGTGAAAGAGAAACTCAAGTATGTAGTACACCGCTCTGGGCTCCTTGGAGGAAGAGAGGGATATAAATGTAAAAACAACAACAACAACAACAACAACAACTATAGGCAGGTGAAAAGTTCATGATCCCATGAACTGAGACAGCCAAAATGAAGACTGTGATCCCACAGTCCCATGTACTGTGCTTTCTGGGGTGCTTTCTGCTCTACTCCGAAGCAGAGCTTGCCTGGTAAAACTAAACAGGGATGAGCATTATCTGTTGTTGCCCCGAGACTCTGGAATATGCTTCCTGCTGAAATAAGAGCCTCCCCATCTCTGACAACTTATTTCCTCTGACAAGTTTGTAAAGACTCATTTTTCACCCAAGCTGTGTAACTTCACTGTGGTTTTAAATTGTTCTAAGATTTTCATTTTTAATTTGTTTTCTGTTGTTGTAAACCACCCAGAGATGGAAGTTTGGGGTGGTCTACAAATTAGAGAGACAGACAGATAGATAAAATAAAAGTGACAAAGTTCAGGGCAAACTGAATGTGCTTCCAAATTGGCAACCAATTTTAGGGCAAGTGATGGAATAATTATTCTTTTTCTTGGTCATATATTTGTTTTCCCCCAAAATAAAAACTATTAACACATCTCCTTCCCACTTACCCAGCTAGGTTATTTATTCTTGTTGTTTTTATTTAAGCTAAACTGCCTACTATCTGAAGTTGCATCCATATACTGCATTTTCAGCAGAGTTTGGGTTCCTTGAAAGCCCCAGATGCTGGTAAACTGAAAAGCTGAAAGCTGACACACAGAGCACACTTTTGCAATAGTCCTTCACACACTGGCCATGAAAAAATAAACTTGAATTCTCACCTCAGAAGCAAATAAGAGAAGGTGAAATTTGCTGAAAGATAGTTTTACTCCTTTCTAAAATTGGAAACACAAAGTGGAAGGTTAATAAGAAGAAAACCCTCTGAAGCTAGTGGTTAGGCTAACATTTAGCCTTCCAACTGAGGAGGGATGAAGGAGCTGAGCCAAAACAATCACAAAGAAACCAATCAGATCACTGTAGGCATTCTTGTTTTCAAAGTTGGTAGGAAATGGTTTTCTAAGAAAAATTGAATTGATGTTCTTTCTTTCCCTTTAGGAGCCAGTTTTCTGATCTCCAGTTAAGATGATAAATCTATACTGGACTCTAATTTTTGGTCTGCAACTCAACAGTATTTTTATATATGTTGTCAAATTCTATTTCTGCTTTGCACCTGCATAGCAGTTGTGATGGCAGTTATTTAAAATTTTGATTGTTTTTCTTTTAATGTGCATCATGTATTGTTTTTGTAAGAGAATGTTTATATTTGTGGGCAGGTTTTTTTGGTATGCATTATATGTAGCCTTCTGTAAACTGAGGATGTATCTGAGATTTGAGATTATAATTTATAAGAATGTTTTACTTAATTCCTTTTTGAAGTGGAATGAAGTTTTCCAGTTGGCCATATGCTGTGATTTGCCATTTTGGCAAACGGCTGTCCTGGCTCCTAACAGAACAGGTTAATCTTTCCTACCGAGGGTTGCATTATCCGACATTTGAATGCACACAAAGTATATAGACAGATACTGCGTTTGAAAATGACAATCAGTTCGAGACTCTCTAAGCTGTGTTCTTTCAACAAATAGAAACCGATGTGGTAGCAACGCCTTTTTCATAAAACTATCCAGCCAGTTCAACTGAAATTTATAATATCATGTAAAAGGTATTACACTTAATGTGGTTTATTTGGATGCATATTGGAATTAACTATTATAAATGTTCAAGGTTTCTCTGAATGTCTTTCTCTTAGTCTGTTTCCACACCACCTGTTCCCAGAAAGCTGTAGGAAGGGGTGGGAACCCCAAGATCAGGCAGGCATTTGTTGTTGTTGTTTAGCCTCTTCACCTTATACCCTCAGCTTGTTCTCCAAAATATAATACTCTCACAAAAATTGTAGTTATCAGTCACACTATTCCAAATGGGCCTTAGTCAGTACAGTAATATCTAATTGTTTGGATCTACCCCGCTTTCAGTAGTGTCTTCTGCGGAAAAAGGAGAATGCAGCTTATTCGAGGGGAAGAGCATAATCCTCCTTCTGTTCACAGAAGAATTGTAGAATTTTAAAGTTGGAAGGGTTCTTGAAGACCTTCTAATCTAGTCCCTTGCAATGCAGGAAACTGCTACAGCACACCTGACAGATGCCTATCCAGACTCTGACTAACATGATATGCTGACTTTCAAGGTGGAGAAATATATCTGTTCTTTCAAGTAGCCTAAAAACTAGGTGCAGGTGAAGCTTGCTTCACAGGTGCAGCATACAGAGTAACTGGCCCTATCCACCCCCAGCACAGTACCTCCAGTGACTATTGCTGGTGTCTATCTTGTGTTTTTTGTGTGAGCCCTTTGGGGACAGGGAGCCATCTTATTTATTTATTATTTCTCTGTGTAAACCACCCTGAGCCATTTTTGGAAAGGCGGTATAGAAATCAAATTAATAACAATAAATTATTATTTATATAATAATAATAATAATAATAATAATAATAATAATTAATACAGAGGTGGAAGATGAGGAGATGATTTTTTCCCTTCCTGCAAAAGCCCTTTTAATGGTCGGAAATAGGCCCCTGAGGTCTGTACAGCTTTTGCGGGGAGGGAAAAATAATCTCCCCATCCTCCACCTTTGTATGCTGCACTTATGAAGCAAGCTTCACCTGCACCTAGTTTTTAAGCTATTTGCAAAAATGGATATTTTGCTCCATAGATTGTGAGGAGCTTCGGAAGCATCTCTCCGAACTAGTGAGTGGGTGGCAAAAAGGCAAATGTAGTTCATTGTAACCAAGTGTAAAGTGATGAATATTGGGGCAAAAAATTGATGGGGTCTGAGCTATCGGCGACTGACCAGGAGAGAGATCTTTGGGTCATGGTGCACAGCTCATTTAAAGTGTTGACTCAGTGCATGGCATCTTGGAAGAAGGCAAATTCTACAACGCGTCCAGAATGCAGCGGCTCGCCTACTCATGGGTGCCAGAAAATATGACAGGGTAACACCTCTCCTACAGTCATTGAACTAGTTGCCTATTTGCTTCTGAGTTCAATTTAAGGTCCTGGTTTTGAACTTCAAAGCCTTGCAGGGTTTGGTGCCTGTCTACCTACAGACCCGCCTCTCTCATCCAGTTACATCCTGTCCAGTCAGATCATCTCAGATGGCCCTTTTGTCGGTCCCTGATTTCCGAGAGTTTTGGGGCGCTAGGACCCATGAAATGGCCTTTTCGGTTCCTGCCCCAGTTCTCTGGAACTCTCTGCCCCTTCAGATTCATTTAGCCCTTTCCTTACTGATTTTTAAATCTCTATTGAAGACTTTTCTTTTTCGCCAGGCTTTTGCCCTGTAGTTTACCTATTTGCTTTTTTGCTTTTTTAAAGTTACTTTAGTTTTTAATGTAGAATGTAATTTTAGTGTTGTCTTGCTTTGCATGTTTTTGTACACCGCCCAGAGTCTTCAGAGTGGGCGGTATATTAAATGTTTCTAATAAATAAATAAATAGATAAATTAAATAAACATTCCATGGCAGAGATCATTAGGAAGGGGATTGAAACTAAAAATGCTAATACAGTCATCCCTCGTCAATCATTGTTTTCCTAATCATGTATTTGAGTATCTGCAACTGGGAAATTGTGACTGCTCTCCCCAACTGCAACCTCTGTTCTCCCCAATGGGGTTTTTTAGAGGTTGGGGGTCGGGGTCATTTCCAGGGGTCATGGGATTATTTTTAAGGGTTTGGGGGAGATTTTTGGAGCTCCAGGGGAAATTTGGGGGGAGTAGTTGGGGATCATTTATGGAGATCGGGGTGATTTTTTAGTCAGGGAGGGTTTCTTCCTGTTTTTTATCTTTTTTTTCCTGGTTGTTTCATGACTGTGATTTCCCTAATCCCCTGTTTCCAATGATTTCCTATTGCTTCCCAACCGCAAATTTGCCAGCTGTGAAGGTTTCCAGGAATGGAACCCTCGTGGTTTGTGAGGGACACCTCTATTATAATGCCCTTATACAAATCTATAGTACAGCCACATTTGGAGTATTGCATACATTTCTGGTCATTGTATCTTAAGAAGAACATTGTAGAACTGGAAAAGATGCAGAAGAGGGCAACCAAGATGATCAGACACATGGAGCACCAACTTTATGAAGCTAAGCTACAGTGTCTGGGACCTTTTTGTTTGGAAAGGGGCAGCTATGAGGAGTTGATAGAGGTGTATACGATTATACATGGTGTAGAGAGAGTGGACAGAGATAATTTTCTCTCTCCCTCATACAACACTAGAACCAGGTATCATCCTGTGAATCTGAAGGCTGGGAAATTTATGACCAATACAAGGAAGTACTTTTTCACACAATGCATAATTAATCTTTGAATTCTTTAGCACTGGATGTGGCAATAGCCACATGCTTGGATGGTTTTAAAAGGGGCTCAGACAAATTTATGGAGGACAAGTCTTTCAATGGCTACTAGTCTGGTGGTTATAGCCCACCTCCAGCCTCAGAGGCATGATGCCTCTATATACCAGTTACAGGGGAGCAATGGCAAGAGAGAGGGCATGCCCTCAGCTTCTGCCTGTGGACTTCTCAGAGGCATCTGGTAGGCCACTGTGTGAAACAGGATGCAGAGCAGTACAGTTGGATATTAGTCCAACATGTTCCTTTATGTCCTGTAGGCATCTGTGGTGACTCAAAGCTTCATATATAAGCCCCAAAGATGTCATGTTGTCAGTAGCATAAGCACATGAGCGTGAGTAGCATAGAGGGTTTAAATCCTGAAGCAGAATAAACCAGTGAATAACAAGTTGTTCTAGTAAGAACCAATCAGCCTACTTTCCTTGCACTGTCTCTACAACTGGACTAAATTTGGTTCAAATCGACGTTCACAAGTTAGATCTCTTACACCTCAAATGTTCATGCTTTACCATCTTGGATCAGGGTGGATGACATTATTACAAACTATACCACTGAGGTGTCCCTGTGTGTCACTCACTAGAACTGCATCAAATTTGGTTCAAATTGATTAGACAGTCCTCAAGTTAGTGTACTTGCACATCAAATGTTTACGTGTCCGCCATCTTGAATTGGGTTGGATGACATTGTCACAATCTATGCCATTGAGGTGTTCTTGTGTGTCACTCACTGCAACTATACACAATTTGGTTTAAATCAGTTAGTCAGTCCACAAATTAGCCCTCTTGTGGCTCGGGTGTTCATGCGGCTGCCATCTTGAATTGGAGTGGATTACATCATCGCACACCATGCCATTTGGGCATCCCTGTGTAGCAAATTTGGTTCAAATCAGATAGGTGGCTAGTTAGCCTACTTGTGCCTCAGATATTTACACATCTGCCATCTTGAATTGGGGTGGATGATGCCATCACAAATTATAGTTTTGGGGTGTCCCTCTGACTGTACCCAATTTGGTTTATATTGGTCCAGGCATTGCAAAGTTGATAAGGGGACACACACAGACATGGGCACACACAGAGACTGCCAGGAAACTAATAAGCTTACTTTCTTTAAGGAAAGTAGGCTAAAACGTAACCTAAAGCTTTCTGTCCCATGCATGGCACCCTATCTCTCTCACCAGTTAAAGGAGATGTACAAGTGTATTAGAGTAGTATAAACTATTACAATAATGATTACAAAATGAGGAAACCAAGAGCCCTCAACACAGAATTAAAGTCAGAGGCAGCACTATCAAAAGTGCCTGCTCCAGTTTGTTTTTGTTTTTTTAAAGAAATCCCCCACTGTTTTCCAAACGGAAGTGCCCTGGTGCTCATGAGATAGCAACTCTTTTACAGTCTTGGGGCCATTTCCTTAAAAGTTCTGTTACCTACAGCTTCAGTACATATTTATTTGTGGGAGTAGGGGAGAAGGAGAACTCTAAGAAGCATTCTTAGAAGCACCTTACCAGCTGATTTTAGTGCAAATAAAGTTTATTATTATGAGATAAAGTTTATTATTATGAGATAAAGTTTATTATTAGTGTTTTACTTGATGTTTTACTGATATGTTGTGATCTGCCCAGATTACAATTTGTTATGGGGTAGCTAACAAATATAGTTTGTTTATTTTATTATGATTATGCAAGGTTTGGAGAGAGGGTGCTCTGCTAAGTACAGACCCAAAGACCTTTATAGGTGAGCAAAAACTTTGAGCTGGATCTCACGATCAGTGAAACCCGGTTTCTGCAGCAGAGCGGGCTAAGCCCGCTCTTCCTGCTCATGATCAGAGAGGGAACCCTGGGCGGCCGGATTGGCCGCCCACACGATTTCCGGCTCCGTGATGGAGCTGGTGGGGGCTGGGGAGCTTGGGGGACACGTGGCCCCCGGAAGCTCCAGTATGCCCTGTGTGAGTGTGCAGGGCATACTGAGGAGACCCCCGGAGCCGAGAGGCAGCTTTTCGCCTCCCCTCCGGGAGTCTACTCATGAGTAGCTGCAGCGTGGAGCCACACTGCAGCTACTCACAATCGGGAAGCCTGGGTTTGCGAAGTGCTTGCTCCCCAAACCCGGGCTTTGGGGAGGGCTACAAAAGCGGGCTAGCTGCTTGTAAGCCACTGGGCTCACCTGCGAGCCCAGTGGTTTACACGAGCAGCAAAAATCGAGCTAGGTTCTCCTAGCCTGATTTTTGCTGCTCATGAGAATAGCCCCTTTGAGTCGATCTGAAAACTTTACTGTCAGTACATTTGCTCATCACATAAATGTTTGTTGGGGGGAAATGATGTTATTGCATGATGTTCAGCAAGGTCCAAATGCCAAATTGGATTTGGTCTTGAATTCAAATGCCTACAGAGCCCCTGGTGGCGCAGTGGTAAAACTGCCACCCTGTAACCAGAAGGTTACAAGTTCGATCCTGACCAGGGGCTCAAGGTTGACTCAGCCTTCCATCCTTCCGAGGTCAGTAAAATGAGTACCCAGAATGTTGGGGGCAATATGCTAAATCATTGTAAACCGCTTAGAGAGCTCCGGCTATAGAGCGGTATATAAATGTAAGTGCTATTGCTATTGCTATTGCTACTAACCAGAAGACTTCATGATGTTTAAGGTAAGAGTGATAGCAACCTGACAGGTATGCTGAAAGGAAGAATAAAGTAAAGCAGTTTCCTACTAATATGTGCTACACTAAGCACAGTTTCCCAAGATGCACAGCTGAATCTTAAATCCTATAGCATGTTGCAGGGTGGGGTGGTGGTGGTGGAAGAATCTTTGTAGAGAGTTTTATGGTTCACTATCTTTTAGTGTGCTTTTCCTCAGCTGACCTGTTTATTAGAATCTATCTTCTTTCCAGTTGTGGGTTACGCAAAAGTAAAAGTTTGCATATATGTATATTGTTTTTGGAATGTCCTTTCACTAGGAATAGCGTCAACTGCTTTAAACCAAAGTAAGATCCTGGCATTATGGAAAGAGAAAAATGGCAATATGATGTCTTTTTCTTTTATTTTCATCCTTTTCTCTTGTTTAAATGCAATTTTATTTATGTGAACCGGCATGCATGATCAGAAATGAAAAATAGCTGGACAGCTCACTTGCAGTTCTCATTACAGTTCATGTGGTGAATGCTTTGAGTTTGATATTATGAACCTGCTATGTCAGTCTGTTCTGTTTTATTATTTTATTTTTATTGTGCTTCAGTCAGAGATCCCCTTGGTAGTTTTGACTTATTGTGCTTTCTTTGTGTTTACTGTCTCACTTCAGTCTATGTAGTAGCTGATGCTTTAATATTCTGTTTCTAATTATAAAAACAAATAGATCTATGCTGCAGAGAAGTTCTAAAATATGTTCTTTTTTGTTTTAGATAATCTGTGCATTTAGATTTAAGCACCTTGTTGTCTTGTCTAAGACACTTTACTTGTATTAGGACTAAAAAATCGCCATGTGCCAAAAGGTTAATGATGGCAGCACAGAATGCTAAAACACCTGTTCCAATATATTCTTAGGTTAATGCAATTAACTGATCTAGAAGGTGTGTGTGTGTGTGTGTGTGTGTGTGTGTGTGTGTGTGTGTGTGTGAATATGAGACAAGAAACTTTTGATACTATCTGGAATATGTTTCCAGAAAACTTTATGCTGCTCTTACATATGCCACCAGTTTATTTTCTTACACCTTTCTCCATTATCATACTGATCCCCTTTTTATTTCTACTTCAACCTTCTTTTCCCCACCACAAATATTCATGTTCTACTGAAAGATCCACAATAAGTTGGTTATTTAGTGCAAAGCCTGAGTTTTTAACCTGGCGTTTAGCCAACGTTAAGTGGTTGTCTGCATGACCACCGCCGGGTTAAACGGCTTCCCCTCACAGCCCGCTGTCATTTCTGGAAGGGGGAGAAGGAGCAGGGAAGGGGGAGCAGCGGCTGTGCCAAGAGCAGCAGCTGCTCTAACAAGAACAGCCACCGTGCTCTTGCCCTGGGGCACTCTGGGATGGGGGGAGAGTGCTCACACTCCCAGCATCTCCCTCTACTGCACCACTGCTCGTGTGAGTGCACAGTGTGCCTGAGGGAAGGATAGCGGCTACTTGTCTGTTGGGGAAAGCAGACCCCCCCCCCCCAACAGCCTGGACTTTCCAGTGAAAGACACCTGGCTTTTCCAGTGAAGTTGTGTAGATGACCTTGGTGGGCTTGTTGTGACTGATCTTATCCAATGATATATACTGAGGGCATTCATCCAATCAAAAATTGTGTTCTAACTGGGTTTGGGAGCTGTGTGTGCTCCCAAATTTAGGTTGTGTGGAAGCAAGGTAGGAGGAAAACCTGGGTAGAAGGAGGAAATGCTACCAAGGTTTTCCTCCTACCTTGTATCCACATAGACAAAAATTGGGAGCGCACACAGCTTCTAAACCTGGGTAGAACACAGTTCTTGATGTGAATGACCTCGCTATGTATTTAATTACAAGTAGGTAAAAAGTGAATTAAAAGAAATGTGCTTTACTAATATAAGTACAATGTTAAAGAATCTCACAATCCTGCTGTAAAGCCAGCAATTATTTCCATTTATAGATGTGGAACATGATGTATGACACAACCAGCGCTCCAAAGAGTTCACAGAGAAAGCTCATGTGGGATAGGGAAGACATCAGCTTTGAAGGGCTCATTCAAAACTACCCAGTAAAATAAACTGCATTAAAGTTAGTTTATCTACCAAAGAAACATGAAGGACTAAGTCAACCCTGATGGGATCTGAGGTTCCAGCCAATCAAGGCATTTAAAACCTGATGCTTAGGCTCCTAAGCCATCCCCTGAAGCTTTCCTTGCTGCATAAGATATGAAGAAATCTCCAGTCCTGCGAGCAGATATTAAATTGGATACTCTTTCACCCTTCCTTGATAAGGTACAGCACAGAGAGATGTAGGGAAATGGAAAGTTGCTATGAAGAAATATATGTATTTGAATCTAACATAAAAATGGTTTAAGATAGGAGGATTTTCAGTGCTGGTAGCAATAACTTCATTGATAAGTTACTGAAAAATATAACTTTCCCTGTGGTATTCCACATGTTTATGGATACAGATAGTTGTTATTGATGAAATACTCGTTGCCTCAGTGTAAGAGCCAGTCTACACAATACTACTGACATGCAAATCAGTAGTCTTCACCATACTGAAGTCATTCACACAATAAGAAACTGTGTTCTACCTGGGTTAGGGAGTTGTGTGCGCTCCCAATTTTATGTTGTGTGGAAGCGAGGTAAGAAGAAAACATAGGTAGAAGTGATTCTGTGGAAGCAAGGTAGGAGGAAAAGCCATCCAGGTTATCCTCCTACCTTGCTTCCACACAATCATTTCTACCCAGGTTGCAGTGACCTCTAACAAATTCAATTTTATTGCCTCTCATCTTCAAAGAGTTCAGAAGACTACATGGTGAAGTTACTCAGAGATGTGTGATGAAGTGTACTATCAAGCTCAAGTCAGCCCAGCCCCATCTCCCCTTTTTACCTGAGTTCTAGATTTTCCATTTTTAATGCTTGGTTAGTTTCTGATCATGTATGGGAACTGTGAAGGTTGGAAAAAATAACAATGGCTTATAGACCCTGTAATAGAGAAGAACATGAGCAGCTATCCTCCTTCCATTGTTGTTCTTCATAGCTGTGTGGAACTATTAGATATGGAAAATGGCATATATATTGGCTGGCAATTATTAGCTGTGGCTAAGCAAGTACAAGGGTATTTTTGCTAATTATATTTCATATTTTAGTATTTTATTACATTTTCATCTTATTTTATATTGCATTTTCAATTCATTTAAAATATTGTTACTTTCGTTGATCCTATGAGATGGTCAGACTGCAGACTGAAATAAATCAATAGTAAATGGTGAGCTAAGAGAACTGCTCATGTGTAATATTTTTTTAAGGAATTACGTTAACATATGGTCAGCTGAGTGGTGCAGTTGGTTAATTGATTAATTAGATTTTCACGGCTAGAGCCCAAGCTTCAAAAGTGGTTTGAGTAATGAGGGTAAAAGGTTTTTGTTTCTTCTGTGTGCCAACTGGAGCTTTGTCCTCATCACAAAATAAAAAAGAACAGCACTGAGCTAACAAGGATGTTTTTGAATTAGGCATTTTTGGTTATTGGCAGAGCTTGCACAGCAGTTTCTGCACTGGGTAGCTATTTCCAGTCTTGGACTTGCTCTGCTGCTTTCTTAAAATTCTCACAAGAAAAATCTGTTCTGTGTGTCCAAGAGCACCTGTTGGCTACTAAGAAGTCCATCAACCACTTTCCATTTTACTCTTGAAAATTCAGGATATCCATTTTCCTCATTTCCAGTATCCTGGCTTAAATATGTGATGTCAGCTTTTCCCAACTTCAGTTTTATATTGGCTGAACGTGTTTGGTACTAGAGCTGTATGAGAGCTGCTTCTTTGTGATCTGGTACTACAGAGTATTAAAGTTTGTAGAGGACATGTATGTAGGAGATATTTTTTTGGCAACCCACATGACTTACTGAAGATATACTGAAGCAGCCTGGGGCTAGACCATAGGGCAGTGGTTGTGCAGCCTTGCCAAACAATTCATTGCATGAAAAAGTAAGTTTATATCCTTAGAATGTACATTTTCTCACAGGGTTTTCTCAAATTGATATACATTCAAGCATGTCCAAAGACTGTTAAGTATAAAGCGTGGTGAGAGCCAGCGTGGTGTAGTGGTTAGAGTGCTGAACTAGGACTGGGGAGACCCGAGTTCAAATCCCCATTCAGCCATGAAACTAGCTGGGTGACTCTGGGCCAGTCACTTCTCTCTCAGCCTAGCCTACTTCACAGGGTTGTTGTGAAAGAGAAACTTAAGTATGTAGTACACCGCTCTGGGCTCCTTGGAGGAAGAGTGGGATATAAAATGTAATAATAATAATAATAATAATAATAATAATAATAATAATAATAAATCTGTAATTGTAAATTAGAAACATCTTAATATATGAGTAACTTATAATATGCTCAGACTGAAACTCAGATATACTATTTTGTTAGTGCTGTGTCCAGCAGCCAATGCAGAAACACCACTGCTTGGAATTGTCTAAGAGAAAGTCCTCTTCTGGTCAGTATAAATACAGTTAGGAGATCAAACACTGTTCCTGGTGTTAATTAGTCATTTTCAGATAGGCAAACATAGCCAAGCTGTGCAGTTCCTTTCATTTTTGGTTTTAAAAGCCCATTCCTTCAAAAGTTGATGTTGGATTAACACAGTGGTTGACATCCAGACTAATGCAACACAGGAGCTGTGGGGAGGGGCAATTTTTGCCAGTCTCCCCGTCCCTCTGAAGCGCACTGTACCTTCTGAAACTATGACCCAGAGGATTGCCCACCTCCCCTAGCCCTAGTGCTGCATTAGTATGGATGCCAGCCAGTAAAAACCTCTCTAGAATATTGCAGAATATTGCAGTTATAGGTGCTTGTTGGTAATCAAACCATAACACATGTAATAAAATCACACAATTCCTATGCCAATATTACATATAACAAAATTAAATCTTAATTTTAAAAATCCCAAGGAAAAGATAATCTCCTGGGAGTAAGAACCTGGTTAGATGGAATTAAGCCCATTCTGTACAAATTCTTGAAGGACAAAGGTGGCAGTAGCAAATCCTCCATTTAAATGACTGCCATCCAAACTTGTCAGTGTGGACCAGGCCTGAATAACTTCAGCTGCCCTGCAGATGTTGGCCTACAATTCTCTGCATCCATTGGCCACTGTGGCTGGGGATGATGGAGGTTGTAGTTAAAAACCACCTGGAGAGCCAAAGTTGTGCAGCCTTGATAAGAACATAATATAAGAAGAGCCCTGCTGGATCAGGCCCAAGGCCTATCTTGTAGAGTGCAGGGGCGCTCTTACCCCACACTTCAGGACCGAAGTCCAGGGCCTACACACCCGCTGGGGGCCCCCATAGCCTCTTTAGTCTGTTCTGGGTGGTTTGGTCATTGCACTGCACCACTGCCCCACGCTACACGGAGTGGCCGAGTGTGATTGTGACCTGCACTGGTCACAATCACTGGTTAGAGACAGGGGTGAGTGGGGAAAGAAATATGTGGGATGGGAATATGTTAAGTTGTGTGTTGAAATGTTATGCTAATGCATATTTGCATAAATATACCTGTTTTATATTCTCACATTCTTGTGAGTATAGGAATATAAAACAGGTATATTTATGCAATTATCCATTAGCATATTTGTGAGTTTGGTTGCTGTTTGTGCCCTCAGGAACCCAAGTGTTAAAAATACTGTGTGTGTCATGTGTGTGTGTGTGTGTGTGTGTGTGTGTAGTGGGTTGATGCTTAACTTGCAGCAGCGGGGGGGGGTGCTCCAAAGGCCGTTAGATCCAGGCTTCAAAATTACCTAGATGCACCTCTGCACAGTGGCACACCAGATGCCTCTGGGAAGCCCACAGGGAAGGCTGAGGGCATGCCCTCTCTCCTGCTGTTACTTCCCTGTAACTAGTATTTGAAGGCCGCTTGTCTCTGAGGCCAGAGGGTTCACAACCAGAGCTGCACAACTCTGGTCCTCCAGCTGTTTTTGAATTCCCATCATCGCCATCCATAGTGATCAATAGTTAGGGATGATGGGAGTTGTAGACCAACTTCTTCAGGTGGGCCAAAGTTGTGCAGTCCTGATGTAGACTGTTGGCCATCAAAATCTACAAATGATGGAACTAACAGACCTGGTTGTTATATATGATGTACAGCTCACTACCTTTGGCACATACCTTTTCAATATGCCAGAATCTCAGTTCTTTTTAATTGTGCCTGAAGTCCAGGAAAATTTTAAATAAGGTAGATTGGATGTTCCCTATTACTACAAAACTTTTATGTTCAATAATGAACATTTTAACCTTCCCAGCAGTTGATTCCACATGTAACAAGTGGTATTCTGTCACATAAATTACTCCCGCTGTGCTGAATGCGAATATTTTCAATATCATCTTGCACGGTATCAAAAGACCCACTGAAATGAAAGTCTTGAATTTTCTATAGTTTGGACAGACCCTTCAATTACCACAGGGGAACTGGCTTGTAATCTTTGCCCCATCCAGAGTGGCATTAGCTTTCTGAAGTTTGGCTCTCAGTATGAGGTTTGACTCCCCAATATCTTTTAGGGTCTCTTGACACTTAAGTGCAAATTGAGGACCATTCCTACATCTGGGGATGACAATTTTTACAAATATGCCCTTTAGCAATGTTGAATACCCATCAATGGAATTATTATCTTATCCAACTATCTGTTTGTTTTGGGCTTTGAGAGGAGTAGTTCACTCAACAGTTTTGTTCTTATACAATGTTTATTTCAGTTGTTTGTTTGGGTTTTATTTTTGGTTGGGGGAATATCCTTTATATCAGAGTTGTTGCATTAGCACCTTGGCTTGTTTTAAAAAATCGGATATACTGCTGCACTTTCTCCATAACCTCAAAAATTGAGATAGTGTAAGTTCTCTTCAGATACTGGGGATGGCAACTTTCATAATTAGGGAATAGGAAGCTGCCATCTACTGAGTCAGACCATTGGTTCATCTAGCTCAGTATTGTCTGTTCTGGCTATCAGTCTCTCCAGGGCTTTAGGCAGGAATTTTTCTCAGTCCTACCTGGAGGCACTGGGACTGAACCTGGGACCTTCTGTATGATTAGCAGATGCCCTACTATGGAGCTATGGCTCCATCCTCAAAATTGGGGATTCAGAAAGGAATTGGCATCGTTTGACTTTCTGTTACGTGCCCATCAGTAGTCAGGTAACTGTTCTTACTCATAAATTCAACATCTCAAAAATGTATGCTTTATCTGTTATGCATCAGGTCAGATCTGATTTTTGCATATTTATGAATACCCCAACCCCCCACCCCCGGTCCTGCTCATTGTGGCAGGGGAGGTGTTCCTGGGAGGGATGAGCAAAGTACGCCAGGAGGTATACTCCCTGTAGTGTCACCCAAAGTGTGAAGGTCATTCCAGCTGCCCAGCTAAAGCAAGCAGGCACCTATATTGGGCAGCAGCTCTATAGGAAGGACAGTCACCTTAGTGATGACAAAGTCATCATTTCACACTGTGCGGGAGAAGGCAATGGTAAACCACTCCTGTATTTTACCAAGAAGACTACATGGATAGACAAAATAGAATGATTATCGATGTAGAGCTTGATGATGGGCCCCTCAGGTCAGATGGTACTCAACATGCTACTGAGGAAGAGCTGAGGATCTCTCAGAGTACCGAAGGTATTTTTGACACAGTTAGGCTCAAGCCTTTCGGAAGTCTCGTGGCTGATGTTGCCATGCGGGAAAAGATAATCCAAAGCTGCAAAGACAGAATTACAATGGGAATGTGGAACATAAGAAGCATGAATATGGGGAAGTTCGAAATAGTGAAAGATGAAATGAATCTACTACAGGTTGACATCTTGGGCATCAATGAATTAAAATGGACTGAAATGGGACACTTTCAGTCAGAAAATCATACCGTTTACTACTTAGGACATGAAAAACAAAGAAGGAACGGTGTTGCTTTCATAGTCAGGAAGGACATAGCAATGACAGTACTTGGGTACAATGTGGTCAATGACCAACTAATATCAATTAGATTTCATGGACAGCCCTTTAATATGACAGTTTTTCAAGTCTATGCCCCAGTGACTGATGCAGAAGAAGAGGAAGTTGATGTGTTCTATGCCCAAGTTCAGTCTGAAAATGACAGAACATGCAAGCAAGATGTGCTGCTGGTGCTTGGAGACTGGGATGCCAAAGTTGGAAATGGTAAGGAGGAAAACACGATTGAACTGTATGGCCTAGGAAACAGAAATGAATCAGGAGAATGACTTATTAGTTTCTGCCAATCCAATGGTCTCTTCATTGCTAACACATTCTTCAAACAACCAAAGCGGCGCCTATACACATGGACATCATACGGACATAGGAAACTGCCATATACTGAGTCAGACCATTGGTCTAGCTAGCTCAGTATTGTCTTCACAGACTGGCAGTGGCTTCTCCAAGGTTGCGGGCAGGAATCTCTCTCAGCCCTATCTTGGAGAAGCCAGGGAGGGAACTTGAAACTTTCTGCTCTTCCCAGAGCAGCTTCATCCCCTGAAGGGAATATCTTGCAGTGCTCACACATCAAGTCTCCCATTCATATGCAACCAGGGCAGACCCTGCTTAGCTATGGGGACAAGTCATGCTTGCTACCACAAGACCAGCTCTCCTCTCCTCCATCGCCAGATGGAGTACACAGAAATGAAATTGATTACATAATTGGTGCAAGGAGTTGGAAGAGGTCGGTTATAACTGCAAAGATGTGGATGGGGGCCGATTGCGGAACGGATCACAAACTGTTCATGTCATGTGCAAGTTCCAAGTCAAGCTAAAGCGAAAAACAAAACTATCCAGTTTCCATGCTACAATCTTGAGAATGCACTCACCATTTTTAAAGAGAACATCAGGAACCACTTTGAAGTTCTGAACTTCATTGATAGGGAACCAGAGCAACTGTGGAATGAAACCAAAGAAGTTGTTGATGAATGTGAATAGAGACTGCCAAAGATCAAGAAACAGGAGAAAGCAAAATGGATGCCAGATCAGACGGTGGACATTGCCAAGAAGAGGAGAGAAGCCAGTGTCAAGAAAGATAAAGATCTCAGGAAGGAACTTATTAGGGAATTTCAGAAAGCTGTTAGAAGAGACAAGGAGCAGTACTACATTGACATCTGTAAAGACCTTGAGGATGGAAATAGACATGGAAAAACAAGGCAAGTTTTCCAAAAGATCTCTGAATTTAGAAGGAGGTTCCAACCTCAAACTGATATGTTAAGGGATACCAAATAACAGATAGTAACTGATTCAGAGAAGATCAAACAGAGATGGAAGGAGTATACTGAAAATCTGTACAGCAGGGATGTCAACATCCAAGGTACTCTAGAAGATATTCCCTACTTGCAAGAATCTCTAGTATGGGAAGATGAAGTTAGATCAGTACTCTGGTCTTTACCAAGTCAGAAGGCTACAGGAATTGATAGAATAGCTATAGAAATATGGCAGGCAACAGAAGAAGAATCAGTCAAGGCACTAACCAAATTATGCCAGCAAATTTGGAGAACGATACAGTGGCCAACAGATTGGAAGAGGTCAGTCTACATACCCATACCAAAGAAAGAAGACTTAACAGATTGCACAAACCATAGCACAATATCTTTAATTTCACATGCTAGCAAAATAATGCTCAGGATCATCTAATGCAGATTAGAGCACTTCGTGGAAAGGGAAATGCCGGATGTTCAAGCTGGTTTCAGAAAAGGCTGAAGAACATGAGAAATTATTGCTGATGCATGCTGGACAATTGAAAAAGCCAAAGAATACCAAAGAGAAGTCAATATGTGCTTTATTGACTACAGAAAAACCTTTGATTGCATCAACCATGTCAAGTTGTGGAATATCCTTAGGAAAATGTTCGTCCCAGAACATCTTATTGTTCTCATGGGAAACCTGTGCACAGGACAGGAAGCCACAGTCCGGACAGAACATGGTGAAACAGACTGGTTCCAGATTGGCAAAGCAATAAAACAAGGCTGTATACTTTCTCCTTTATTTATTCAACTTATATGCTGAACATATGTTTTGTTTTGCTTTGTTTTATTACTTTTCAACAATGTGTTTTTCACACATGACAATGTCAAAGGTGTATAAGTCCCTTCAAATTTGTGTATGTGCTGTTTCATTGCTTGTGCTGCCACCATACCATTCTACTTTGTGGCTTTAACATTCTTCTCAGTTGCTATTCATAACATTATGTATACTAGCCAACCTGCACAGAGCATCTGTGCGTTCTTTGGGTGCCTGCTGTTCCTTCCCTCCTGCCCCATTCTCTCTTGCCCCCCTCCCCCGAAAAGGCCGAAAAAGGCCCCACTGCCGCCATTCCTGCTCTCGGCCATTTCTCCTCTCGGCCGCCCGTTTCCCTCCCACCCTGGCCTCCGACGGGAGCTGGGGCTGTGCCCCGCAGCGCATTACCTCTCCGCCGCCACCTGTCGCCACTTCTATTCCTGGGACGGCCAGGCCAGGCCGTCCCGCCGCCTCCGTCTCCTGCCAGGTTCGGCCACCTCCCACCAGGATGGGCCGCCGCGTCTACCGGGGACGGCCTGGCCCGGCCGTCCTGCCGCCTCCAGCTCCCAGTGGCCGCCGGCAAGCCTGAGCCGAGGCGGCTTTCCTCTGGCCATTTTGTGGCTCTCCGCTGCCGCCATTTTGCCCTTCCTCCTTAACTTTCTCCCCCGCCGGAACTCTCGCAACGTGTCGCGAGAGTTCCGCCACCAAATTCCTCAGGACATGCACTGGCTAAGAGAATTAATATAATAGATAGATGCTAACCTATATGTTGTAATTGGAAGCTACTTAGAGCAGACCCTGTATGACAATTGGCTAATGCAGATTATCACCATTATATGGAGAACTTGCATATCCTTTCTAGATGTTCCTAGTAGTGTCATAGAAATCAGTGAAGTATTGGGGAGGGGAGCAAAGGGGACAAAGTACCACAGGGCTTCCACAAGCCTGAGGATCCTCAACATATTTCTGCTGCTTTCTACTGACAGCATTTGGGGGCTACAGCATTTGGAGGAGTGGCCCAAGACCATTTTTCCCTGGGTCCCAGGTTACCTCTTTGCACTTCTGATGGGTGACCTGGTGGTAAGCCTTGGTGGTAAGGACACACAGAACAGCTTCATACTCTACACTGCAAGTTGGTAAGATGGTAACATTTCAGTAAAAGGTAAGAACGCGAGACCGTGTGTGTAAGCTTCTCCCATCGGTGTTCCGTATGTGGCTGCATTGTGGGGTCAGGGGCTCTGCATGGCTTAAGAAGAGGTGAACTGTAGAAAAGAGGTTTTGTCACCTCTAACCCCTGTTCCTTGTTCCCTCTTTGGCCCAGCTTCTCCGATTCCCCAGGCAATCCTCACTCTTTGCCCTCCTCTGAGGTCTAGGCCTCATTCTCGGCCGGAGCTTCTTTATATAGCTGGCTGCTATCTCAGCAAGCCTTGCGAGACTCTGCTCTGATCTTGTTCTTGTTTCTTGCAAGAGTAGCGAGGCCTAATGCTCTTCCTCTACCCCAGTCCGGTGTGGTGTCAACAGTTCCCCCAGGCACCAGGCCACTGCCCTCAAGCTGATCTATCACATGGAGCTGGGGATGGCACCCAAGGTGCGCATGTGTTGTGGCAGGCCCGGCTGCCACCAGGAAATCCAGCTGCCACCGCCACCCCCTCACCCTGACAGTGTGCTTACAAGTTTGACATCTGAGCCACTCAGTTTCAGTTCTTGTGCTGTGTTACCAAAATTCTACTGACTTTGTGAAGCCAAATTCAAACCTTGGTGACAGTAGAATCTCAGGAGAGGCAGGGCAGGAACCAGACTCAGGTAGCTTCAGACATGCACGCTCTTGTGTCCCAACTCTTAATTGGCTTATCAAGTTTCACTGGATTCTGTGAAGCCTCCCACAGGAAAAATCACACAAGGTACTCTCCTGCTTCTAGAAGAAGAGAAGTATGTGATTACTTTGTGAGGTAGCCATTCAAATTAATTGTTTCCCACATGCTATGGGTTCTTTTTAGCATAAGGCTGACATAAAGTAAGGAAGCTGCAGTGATACTTGGATTTTTTTCTCAGTAGCTGGGTCCTAAGCTGCTGGCATGATGATCTGGCCCTGCCCCTAGCTTCCTTCACCTTATTGCTGTGTTTCTGGGTCATTTTTCATAAACCTAAACATAGAATAAACCTAAACATAGAACCGTGTTCTCAACTCATGATTTTGTTGTGAACTTGTCCCATTCAGTTAAAATATTTTTTTTTAAAAAAATTGAAGACTTCCTTTCCCCCCATGTTCATATATTCCTTGGAACTGCATGATTACTAAACAGCTCTAATGAATATAATATTGGAAAGAATATTGTGCATAGAATGTTTACTGAACTTCACTTGGTTTGTTTTAAATACTGGATCCCCCTGCCCCCACCCCTTCAGATCCTGCTAAGGTTCATTAATCTGGTTCACAATATATCTTATTGCAACAAATAAATCCAATAAAACATTTTTTGCATGAGCTGAATACAAGAGCAGGAGCTCCTCAACAATAACAATAACAACACAGCTCCAATCATTTTTTTATTGAATATATTGATGTATTTATTTACTCTACCTGGAAAATTGAGCATTGTACTAATGTGTTTTATATGAATCACGCTGCTCGATGAAATGGCTAATTTATTTTAGCGTATACATAAATAGCTAGCAGTTTTCAGTAGGACAGACTAATGAAAATGATGCTATGAAATTGTCTATGGTATGAGGAGTGATGGAGTCAAGTTATTATTGGTTGAGTGCTAAGACGTTAGTGAACTGGCCATCATGTCTTTGAACTTTTGAACTGCTAGTTGTTTGTGTGATTTATTGATTTTGATATCTCCCTGTGTTAAGTTGTTCTTCCATTCATGTATTTATTTATTGCATATAAGCCAGTATAGAGAGAGCAATACAGTCTCAGTTCCTTGAAAATTCAGTGACTGAAGGAGAAATGGAGCTGGATTAACCCAAGTTTGGGTTTAGTATTCTATGGTGCAGTAAAAGCATTATTATTTTAGAATTCAGGGAGGTCATTCAGCATGGGCTGGCAGGTGGGTAGGTGGACGGAAAGGCTGGCTAAACTCGCTTTCCCCCCAGATGGCCGATCCCATGTTTCTGGGACATGGATTGTGCTCCCAGACGATCTGTGCTGCTTGCCTGCAGTGCAGAGCTTCGGAGGCCATGACAACACATCCCAGCCCTTGGAGATCCCACAATGCACTGCACAACATGTGAGATTAATTGGGAGGATCCCCCCAGGAGGCAAGTGCTTTAGGTGCCCATCTCTGTGTCTGCTATGTCCCAGCAAATATATGATCTGGTAGCCTGGATTAAGGGAGTGCTTGCTCCCTTAACCTCAGCTAGCAGCTGGGCTAAAGCCAGGCTAGGAGGTGCTAGAAGCCGGGATCAGGTCCGATCCCGGTAGTCCTCACGTGCAGTCTAATCCAGGTTGGGCATCTCTAGCATGGGTTAGGCTGTGCATGAGAACAGCCTCAGGGTATTAATGCTGCAAATTAGCTTCAAATGACTTGACAACACACGTGTGCTACACTTTTTTAGTTTTCGACTCAGCCTTGTGCTCAGCTTAATAGTAAATTTATTGCTCCAGCTTGACTTCATGCCACTGCATCACCACACTCTTCCATCTCCTCTTCCCTGGGGCCTGAGACATAGTGAACGTCACTGAATCCTTTTAGTTCCTTTACCAGAGAAAGTCTGCTTTCTTTCTCATTATCCAGTGACTGATGCTGATTGGTAATGCTGCAAAACTCTGCAAATGACCTGACCTCATGTCATGTCTTCCTGGCAGGGTCACTGCGGTAAGCTTCCTTCTTAGTTTGGGAAAGACATGGAAACTTGCCTCCCCCTTACACATGTGGCTCCCTCCAGAAGCTGACTTCAGCAACTCTAGGTGACTCTCTCTCATAGGTTGCAATCTTTTGCCCTGTGTGTGCTCCCAATTTTAGCTTGCGTGGCATCAAGGTAAGAGGAAAGCCTGGGTAGAAATGACTGTGATGAAGCAAGGTAGGAGCAAAAGCTACCCAGGTTTTCCTCCTACCTGGCTTCCACACAACCAAAAACTGGGAGCACACATAGCTCCCAAACCTGGGTAGAACACAGTTTTTGACTGTGTGAATGACTGCTTCTTGTAAAATGTGATGCTGTTTTAAAGAGCAGCCAAGTCCAGGATTAGGCAGCCAAGACTGGGCTTGGATGCCCGTGAGAACCGCTGAGATCAGCATGGATCCTGGTGGTGCTGCAGCGCCAAACCCAGCGCTGCAGCCTGGCTCTTAGCCGAGGTTAAGGGCGCAAATGTGCCCTCAACCCTGGCTCCAGGATCATGAGTCAATGCGAGCCGCTTGCAGCTTGCGCTGACACAGAAACAGGTGCCTAGAGCACCCGTCCCCTGGGGGAATCCCCCAGTGCACTGTGCTTGGCACGCAAAGAGTCCTGGCCTCTGTTTTCCAGCGCAGTCAGGAGAAGTGCTCAGAGTTGGGCTGCCTGGGCTGCAAAGGGTTGTCTCTGGGAAGGTAGGTGGAACCCTCTCCCCCCATCCGCCTGTGCATGTGTGTGGTTATATGAACAGCCCCTGCGTCTTTTAGACCATAGAATGAAGTCATTCACACAGTCAGAAATTGTGTTCTACCCAGATTTGGGAGCTGTGTGTGCTCCCAATTTTTGGTTATGTGGAAGCAAGCTAAGAGGAAAACCTGGGCAAAAGTGATTGCGTGGAAGCAAAAGGACTTTCCTCCTACCTTGCTTCTACACAATCACTTCTACCCAGGTTTTCCTCTTAGCTTGCTTCCATACAGATGAAAATTGGGATCACACACAGCTCCCAAACCCCAGAATACAGTTTATGAGGCCTTTCATACAACCACATGGCCGCTCCAAGGTGTGCTGCGGGGAAGGTGGAGCTCACTTGCCTTCCCCGGCATACGGGCAGCAGCTGCCCTCCACTCTGCCGTGCCACACATCCATACAAGTGGTGGCATGGTGACAAGCAGGAGCTTAGAGCAAGACGCCTCTCCCCACTTCATCCCAGAGTGCACACCCGCTCCTCCCCGCCCCCAGCGCTCTGCCAGAAATGGTGGCAGGCCTGGGGGAAGCCTCTTAATCTGGTGGTGATCACCCAGATGATCACATGCTAAGGTTAAGCGAACTGCAGGCTCACTTAACCTCCGCTAAATGCAAAGTGAAAAAGCGGGGCTAGGCATTGGGCTCAATCCTGGCGCTTCACACGTGCAGCTTAGCCCAGGCTGGGCTGCCCTAGCCTGCGCCTGTGAACAGCCTCTCTGATTGTTTGTTTGACCTCAGTGTTTCTGAGAGCTTCTGGGGCAGCTACTTATCTGGGAAATGCTTAGTACTGCTTGTAATTAAATAACTTGACACCTGCCTTTTACAATTTTGAACAAAACGCTTTTAGCATGTAAAGCTGGCAAACTTGCATGTACTTGCCCAAACTGCATAACTAGTTAAGTTGAGGCTGTTCAGTGGATATACTTGGACTTTTACTACCAAATTTGCTTTCACTTAAAAGGGGTGTGTGTGTGTGTGTGTGTGTGGCGGGGGGGGGGGGTAAACAGCTTACCCTACATTATTAAACTACTACTTTTAATGTTTATATCCTGCTAATAATTCTGTAGGAACTCTAAAAAATACTGGTTTTATGTCCTATTAATTAAGTTGGTATGCCTCTTACTGGGATGCTGAAAGCTGTTTTTGCCCACGCCCTTGCGTTTTTGTTTTTTTAAAAAAAGAAATAGAGGAAAAACCTTGCAAATAGAAGTTTGAAAGCTGGAAAGGCTTGTTTCTTTCCCTTACCTCCGCACTCCCTCTTTTTCTGTTTTATTTAAAGAAAACTTGTTTGAACTAGAAAACAGAACTAGTGGGAAACACTAAAAACAGGGCTGACACCAACACCATTAGCTGAAGGGGGTGGTGGAAATCCATTTCATTGCAACTATGTTATTGTTTACTTTACCATACACATCCTAATATGGTTACCTCCCTGTCAAAGCGGCCGAGCCAGGGGCTGAGGGGCCCCCTCAGGGAGAAGCTTCTAACTGCTTCGCAGACAATAAGAAACAAACGGCACAACTCCACAAAAGGCTTCCCGGAAAATAAGTGTCAAGTAAATCTTAAAGAATTCTGCCTTCTGACACGCAGATCTGTATATGTAAACCAGCGTTATGCCATGCTGCCCAACCTGAGATGCGTTTGTTTGGAAATACAAGTCACTGTGGTTATTTTCTTGTTCCTTTTGGGTTTTCTTTCCTTTACATTAATTTTGAAGGCTGTGGATTAATTCGTTGAAACCTATCTTTACATGCACCTTCCATGAGTAATGTTTGCCGGAGCCTTTTACTAGGAACGTTAAGGTAAGAATGTCTATTTAGGCTGGGACCTTTGTCACTCAAACTAATATTCCTCATTGATAGACACTGCTTATGGAAAGGGGGAAAAAAACACATGCACACAATATGCTGCTTTAAGGTGTTTCAGATCCTCATCCAAACAGAGATGTATTATTTATCTTGATTGTCATGCCTCTATCCTTTAAAATGCCACTAGTTGTAGACGCTGATGGAACAGAGGTGCACTCACTCCTGTGTAAACAGTGACACAGATGCAAATGCTTTGCTGCAACCAATTGTCATCTAGACCAATTTCTTTTAGAGGTTTTTCTGTTATTTCTTCTTCTTCATCGTCATCTTCTCTTCTTGTGATTACTCTGAACACCCTTGGCTCTTCCAAAATCTTCACAGTTTTGAGGCTTGCCTGTTATTATCTGCAGGACCAGAACAAAGGTAGGTTGTTAAACTCTGTGCTCCGGGGGTGGGACAAGTTATTTTTGGAGGATTGTCTTCCTAGTGCATGACTGGCTGACCTAAAAGGAGGGGGGGAATCCTCCACAGAGTGTAGGAAAGAGTAAGCGTGCGCTCTTGCAGCTTTTAAGATTGGAGCGTATTTCTCTGCAATTTAAAGAAACAATGTCCTTTTAAAAAATAAAACAGTTTTCAAAAATTCATATGAACAGTAGTGCAGCAAATCCATACTGATAAAATATGTTAATTTGTGTGTTTGATTTCATTTGTAAGGCAGTTGCATTGCAGGAGGCAGGATATGTAAAACAGGATATGTACTGTTACACAAATTCTAAGCTTTCATAAGAATGATTAGTTGATGGTATATATTTTTTTCACAGGAATATGAACTTTTTCAATAGCATATTGCTAATATACTTGGCTGTATAAGTATAACCTGATCTTTTGAAAAAATTGTTGCACTTATTTTCTGTAGAACAAATTCTTCTTAGGTGTGTGTAGAGTTTAATGCAAGTAGAGAAATTTAGAGCTGAGGGGGGAAACACCCCAGCCAAGAAGATTCCATAATCTTTAGCTCAGATAAACCTGTCAATTTTTATTCTGGAAAGTACAGTGAACATCACAAATACGTTCAAAGACAAATAGTCTTAGCAATTGATGTTGTTATATGAAATTCAGCCTGACAAATGTATTTTTATCAGGAAAGGTATTCAGAATAAAAATGTAAAGCAGCATGTTTGCAAAAGTAAAGCAAGATGCTTCCAACTGAGAACACAACAATCAACTATTTAAATACTTATGGCACAAGCCAGCCAAAGTTAAGCACTTCTATCCTGTTGATTACAATGGAAGAATTAAGTGCATGCTGAAATATTTTGTTTTGAAATCACTGGGTTTCAAACATGCTCACATGTTCCACTCTTTTACACTGGCTGATGTTATTGCCATTAGGTCATTATTATTATGTTTTAATTATTTTGAGTAAATCTTTATGATTGACTTGAGTGTGGGTGTGGGTGTGGGTGTTTGTGTATACACACACACACACACACACACACACACACTATTCCCTGTATGCTCTACTTTTCTCTTTCCTCGTTTTATTTATTTTTCAGTTGAGATACAAAGGCTAATATTTGGCAGGCTGAAGCCTCTTTTAAAATGAAAAACCAATTCAAACAGCTCCTGTATTTAAAAATGTTCGGTCTCTCAAATTCTGAGAATCATTTAAAATAATCATATATACAATATACATGCGGTAGTACTGTATAATAATAATCACCACCATCTACAAAGATCTAGAAATGCTTTTTGAGTTTTTCTTCCCCCCCAAAATTACATATATTGTCTATAATTCTGGTTTTTAGGGATATAGCGGGAAGTAGTAGGAATTAGTAGCCTTTAATTAGACATGGAGAAATTCACATTTTACAGGGATTTATGCTAGAACATGGAATGGCGGGTGGCTTGTTTCCTCATTATTAATACGCTCTGCACATAATGAGGTTCATCATTAGTTGATGGAGTGAATTTGCCCTAGCTCTACCTTGAAAGGCACGTAATTTACATACTACTTCAGAGCTCAGGCTTTAATGGATTCCTCGATGAATAAAATGAAAAGCTACTTTCTTTAAATTTTTGAACACTGTTTTGATAATATCGATCTAATAAGACATTCAGTTTGCTTGTTAAGTATTTTTGAACGTGCATTCTCAGATTTACCAGGAAATACATATTTTAAGGCTCAGAGTTGGACAGTGATAGTCTCGCGACACAGATGCAAACATAGAGGTGGGGGTGGGCAAGGGTTTATTTTCTTGTACACAGCCAATTCCTTTGACGCTGCTGCTTTGCCATTGTGGCCATGTGCAGTTACAATTGTTATCCAGATGAGCTACCCAAAAAAGCTCACTTATAATATTTTAATACCATTCAGCATGCTTCTTGAGTCATTAAATTGCATTTGGCATGAGAACGATTTTTCTACTGTACGTTTACTGTATGTGTTTTAGCAGTGATTGATCTACAGAAACACATTACTTGCTCTCAAGCTGACATTGACAGAACCAGTAGCCCCACCTCCCTATCTATTTTAATGAGAAGAGAACGGGGAAAGAGAGAAAAAAATCTTCTCTAGAACAGTTCCACCTCCAAAATCTGTTGTGTAGATGTTATTAGATCAGAGCAAATTGAATTGTAGGCTGCCTATTATGTTATCATGTCATCAACTTGCTAGAGTACTGGTATACAGGGGAGAGTTAGCAAGATACCCTTTCCCTGACCTGCCCCCTCCACTAATGCCTTTGGCCATATTATAGATGAATTAAACAAAGCTACAGCACAGAACATCAGTATTTAGTAAGTTCCTTTAGTTTTCTTCTAGTACCTAACAGCTTCTAAAATATCTTGGGAGATCAGGGGGAAAAATGACTCTGAGAAATCCTTTACTGTTGGCAGGCAGGACACCTGTTCATTGGTAGTACAAGTAGTTCAAGGTCAAAAGTGGTGAAAGGATTTTGCCACTATTAGTTGCACTAGAGGAGAATAAATATAAGACGTTAAGACTTCTTTTGATAGAACATTTTGTTTCTTGGAAATGATGAGCGCATATTAACATTGGCAGAGTAATCTGTCATTTTTTAAAAAATGTACTTTTCCTCAGTTGCAGACCTGCCTGCTTAAAAATCTTTTCTGTGTTCTAAAACATATATTTGTTTAGGGAGTTTTCATTGAAGTGTACATGACAATTACAGCTGTTCATTAACAAAATTGGGTATTTGTTTTAAACTTTAACCAATCACTTTGATATGCTAATTATGGTGTAATTTAATTTGAGCCCTGTAATGATGATGCCGTTATTATGGACATAAATGATGCAGTTAAACTGAGAGTAATCTCATTTGCATACTGTACATGCCAGTAAATTAAGCCCTTTCTTCGTCTGCCTCAGCTTTAATTTTCCACTTCTTTTCACACAGCGCCTTTTCAGCCACTCTCTTATAAGCCCACTTTGTAATAGTCCTGATGACTGTTTGATGTGGAGAGTTGGTGCACCACAATAATGCAAGACACAAGATGTAACATTTAAAGGATTCATTATCTTACTGAGTGTTCCCTTAAGAAGCTGGGATTAACAGGGGGTGGAAGAGTCTTTTCAGTGTTCAGCATTACAGGCCTCCTGATCAACAAAATGCAGTCTTTTGGTACCATTGCCACCTTCAAAAATCGCACACATGCACAACTCACCCTTGCAGATTGTTTTGTAGTCATAATCCTAGGATAGAACACAATGTTATTCATTTAACGTTCCGTTCTACATATATGTATTATCTACATATGGGTGTAGCAGAGCCAAATATACTGAGAGCCATATGAAGTTAGTAAGATAGCAATAAAATAAAACATATGAGAATGCTACCTTGGCATATATTGCATGGGTTTGTGAATCTGTTGTTTTTCTATTTAATCTTTTGTCCATTCTTTATGTTCTTTAATTTTCCATCTCTCCTTGTATCTTGATTGTCTTGAACTTGATGGTGATTTAAAGGATATTTTAGTTTTATGTATGTATTTAGGTATACACACACACATCATACACACACACACTGCATTACTAGCCCCTAGGCTAGTTTACTTGAGTGTAATACTTTCCACTTTGTCATACAATAAATGGTTTAAAATAGGTCCATAACAACATTGTGTAAGGAGAGAGATTCTGAAATAAAGAGGTCCGCTTAGTTTTAATTATTTTTCAAATAACTTGTTTCCTTGTTAAGATGGTTATATCATTCCCGATCCATGAAAGGATACACCATTTTTCTTTGGGGCAGTGGTTGTGAGAAACTTTTGCCTGCTAAAGATTATTGTTCAGCTTTTGGAAATCCTGTCTTGAACAACATCCCATGACCAAAAATAGTTTATGCTGTTGCCTGTAAACATTCACATTAGTCATTTCCTGGGTGAATAGTATAAAGAGGTTGAGTAATGCTACACTGTTGCCTACCTCCTCCACCCTTTTAATGGCACATAGCAAACAAAAGATAAATTCTGTGTTTGGTTTGCCAACTGTCCAGTATTTAATGGCTCTTGCCTGTACATGAACTGAGACTGTGTGTCTCCCATATCATTTTCATGGCAGGTTGGTCTCAAGCATTTTAGTTCATGAGAGACTAGTCTTCTGGTGTTCTCACAGTCTCAGCCTTTAGAGTCAGAAGCAGCAGATATCTCTTTCTCTTTGATTTAGCTATCCCAAGAGTTATGTACTCCCCACTTCCCTTTATAACAGCATTCTGTCCCAGCATTATTTCTTTTACGCTTGTGTCAGGGCACGAGCGGTGGCAGCAGCAGCAGGATCCCCAGGTGGAGTCTGGACTCACCTCAACCCACATGCACCTTGGGTGCTATCCCCAATCCCAGTGCTGGGATTAGGTGAGGTGGTGGTGACCTTGCAGCTCGGGGGGACTGCCGATGCCATGCTCAGCCAGAACAGAGGAAGAGCATCGGGCTTCACTGCTCTCGTGAGGCCCAAGAATGGGATTGGAATGAAGGCTTGGATTTTGCAAGATTTGCTGAGACTACAGCCAGCTATATAAAGGAGCTCCAGCCAGTTATGAATCCCAGACCTCCGAGGTGAGGGGTGAGGATCGCCTGGGGAGTCAGAGGTGTGGGGCCAAATGGGGAAAAGGAGCAAAAGGGAAAGGTGACACAACTTCCCCTCTCCATTTCACAGCTTCTGAGGCCATGTGGGGCCCTGACTTCACAAAGGAGATGCAGATGGATCCCAACAGGGGAACCTTACACCTTGGAACTTGAAGAATGACATTTCCAGCATAATCTCCCAGTGATTGATGTCCTGCCTAAGGAAGTACCAGTGTAGCGAGAGGATCAGAATAACAGTGCTTTCAGAGGGAAGAGGTGATTTTTTAATGACCTCTCCTTCCCCAGAAAGCCCTGTGAGCCACTCCAAAAGTATGTCTCTGAGAGCAGTGAATTCCACATACGGATAATGCATTGTGTGAAGAAGTGCTTCTGCCAATCAATTAGGATGTGCATGAACTGCAGTTCGAGCACTGGTTTGGCACTGCGGGGAGTGGAGTGGGAGTTTTAAGAAAGAGAAGAGCAGGTCCTTACCTGCTCTTCGCCATCCTATCAGCTTCCTGCACAGTGCCAGCACAGTGCCAGCACCCCTGCATGGTGCCAGCACGCATAGCAGGTAAGGACCTGCTCTCCTTCCCACAACACCAAACCAGTGCTCGAACCGGTGCTCTTGTATTGAAGCAAGATGCCTCTGAATACCAGTTGCAGGAGAATAATAGCAGGAGAGGAGAATGCCTACTAAATATTTTTTAAAATAAAGTTCTATCATGGGGGAGACCCCAGTAGCCTTGTTTCTCTAAACTAAAAAAAAAAACCTAAATGCTTAGCTTTCCCTCATAGTCCTCAGATGATGCCTTATGTATACCTCATAGTCCCTGGTGGAATGTTTCATACTGATGTCTGTTCTAATGAAACCTCCATTAATACTTAATTATACAGGGCAGAGCTTCTCAAACTTGGGTCCCCAATTGTTGTTGGTCTACAACTCTATCACAGTAGCTTTTGGCCATTGTGACTGTCGATGATAGGAATTGTAGTCCAATAACATACGGGGACACAAGTTTAAGAATCCCTTGTACAAGATATATTGAACCTTTTTCTCAACATTGGAAACAGTGTGAAGAGAAAAAGACCAGAAATTGTAATACTGTCTAGGTTAGTAGTCATCCTATTTCCTCCTAAGCATTGTATGCAGAAACATGTCAAGTTCCCAACATATTTTCTCCTCCAATCTTCTGACCTCATCTCATTTAGCTGAGAGAATGACTTGAAAAGATTTTTTTAAATCATGTTCCCATCCTCAGTACCCTGAGAATTCACAACTGGAGACAAAACCGTATACCTGATAGTTAATCTGATAACTCCTCAAACTAGGCAAAGAGCAAAAATGGGTTTGGGCTTCAAAAGCATGCAACCCACCCTAGCTGAGTTCTGTTGACCCTAGTAAAAAATATTGGCCATTCAGTGAAGAGGAATGGTGTCAGGTTTTCAACAGGCTAAAGTATCACCCTCATGCTCTATGGTGTCCTCTCACTTTCTTACAAGGATAATACATATCTCTCTTAGGGACACCATGCAGTACTGAGGAATAATTATACAGTTGGCACACGTAGAGTTATATTGCTCCTTCTAAGTATCTCTCCTACATTCAGTGGTCAATACAGGCATATGAGATTGCTTATTATATTAAGCAGAGATAGAAAGAAATCTCACTTGTTGCTTCCTGAATCAGACTTTCATTTGTTTTTCAGCATTAATGAGATCTCCTTGTCAGGGTTGGAAAAAATGAATCATAACATACCACAATCCAGCACAGAATTAAACATGCTGAAAAGTCTATTGGTCCTACACTGCTTTACTTATTTTCTCCACATATCTTTACTGCTAGACTAACCAAGTAAGGTAGGGATTATTATTGTCATGCCTTTATTAGAGATTGGTGTGTTTATGGCCAGCTAAGATTTGAAGCCAGGATTCCCTGTTTGTATCTTTTTCACTTAACAACTAAATGGTATTTAAAACATTTATTCTGTTTCTTTATTTGTGACCTTGGAAGCCTGTCCCTCTTCAAAGTAGCTTAAGGTCAGAATACATAGAACTATTTTATTTCTTCAACAGTGGAAAGTGTTGTGCCCAAAGCAATAAACTGAGTCCTCTTTGTGCACGATTTGCACAAATAATTTGGGGGGGGGGTTGCAGCCATAGACAACAGCTAACAGCATCAAAACCTTCAGACCTATGTTCATAGAACAATAAGTCCACCAGTGTTAGATACCTACATACGTGGACAAATGTGTTGGTACCCCTCCACGAAAAAAAAAGAACCCACAATTGTCTCTGAAATAACTTGAAACTGACAAAAGTAATTGGCACCCATCATTGTTCATTCCACATTTAACAAAAATCAGACTTTGCTTTAGAGTTTTGATGCAACAGAATATTTCAGATAATAACACAAATAACACCCAAGATTGGCTAAAGACAAAACACTGGACTATTCTGAAATGGCCTTCTATGAGCCCTGATTTGAATCCTAGCAAACATCTATGGAAAGAACTGAAACATGCAGTCTGGACAATGAAAATGTCATGGACAAAAATGATGGGACCTTTAACCTAATATTTTGTTGCACAACCTTTAGAGGCAAGCACTGCAAACAAGCGATTCCTGTAGGTCTCAATGAGACTTGTGCACCTGTCAACAGGTAGTTTGGCCCACACCTCCTGAGCAAACTGCGCCAGCTGTGTCAGGTTTGAAGGGTGCCTTCTCCAGAATGCACGTTTCAGTTCTTTCCATAGATGTTTGCTAGGATTCAAATCAGGGCTCATAGAAGGCCATTTCAGAATAGTCCAGTGTTTTGTCTTTAGCCAATCTTGGGTGCTTTTAGCTGCGTATTTTGGTTCATTATCCATTTGGAGCATCCATGACCTGCAACTGAGACAGAGCTTTCTGACACTGGGCAGTACATTTTGCTCCAGAATGTCTTGATAGTCTTGAGATTTCATTGTTCCCTGCACAGACTCAAGGCACCCCGTGCCAGACGCAGCAAAGCAGCCCCAAAATATAACCGAGCCTCCTCCATGTTTCACAGTAGGTATGGTGCTCTTTTCTTTGCAAGCTTCATTTTTTCATCTGTGGACATAGAGCTGATGTGACTTGCCAAAAAGCTCCAGTTTTGTCATAAAAAGCCAGACTGGAATTTGCCAAAATGCATATTGACAAGCCACAATGCTTCTGGGAGAATGTCCTTTGGACAGATGAGCCAAAACTGGGGCTTTTGGGCAAGTCACATCAGCTCTATGTCCACAGATGAAAAAATGAAGCTTTCCAAGAGAACACCATAGCTCCTGTAAAACATGGAGGAGGCTCGGTTATATTTTGGGGCTGCTTTGCTGCGTCTGGCACGGGGTGCCTTGAGTCTGTGCAGAGAACAATGAAATCTGTTCTCTCTCTCATATGCCTGGAACTCCCTCCCAGAATGCTCCTATGGTTCTAAATCCTCCTCAAAACTTTGTGAAACCATTACCACGGCCCTTTCTTATGTATGAATAGCTGCATTTATGCATATGTTCCCCTTTTACCTTACTCCTTTTACCCTCCCCTCCTATGTTCAAATTTAGATTGTTGCTCCCTTGGTGCAGAGACCTATCACCTTTTGCTTAGGTTATTCTATAAAGTGTCAGGTACACCAATGGCACCATATAATTAATAATAAATACCTGCACCTGGCTTGGCCTCGGCTGTTAAAAAGGCAAGCCAAATACAACGACCTAAACAATACTTCTGAAAGATGCTCAGGCTTTGGTAGGTCCACTGCAGAAGTTGTAGGACAGCTGCTAGGAACATAACTCTGCATACCTGTCTACAAGGACGATTTGTAATGCTATATGTAATGCTGAAGGTTACTATGAAGAAAAATATGGATGTTGCTAGTGAATTGGAATAGACTGTTTGCATATACCAGGTAGAGAGAAATTAATACATCAAAACAGATCAGTAGAGCTCCATGACCATAGACATTTTGCAAAAATTATTCATTGTTGATCATATGCTGAATGGCCATTAAAATGCATTTAATACTATAGGATTCATATCAAGGGTCAAGTACAGGTGATAAAATGGCAAGAAAGATATTATTCCTATTTCAGATCAGAGAGTCTGAGGATTGTTGCTTCTGAAAGTGAATATTTGAGGTATATAGTTCAAAAGTCAGTCTTCTAAACAGCTATGCAAGACAGAGTGGATAGTGCCAAGCAAATGTTCAGTTGTTGAATACATCCCTTGGTGGAATTCGGGCCATGATGAACATGCAAATTCCAGCAACTGATGTGGAATTGGCTAATTAAAATTAAAGGAGGAAAACAATCTGACACTGTTAAAAAGTTGTTGAATTTTAATTGTAAATAGATTTATTGATGTGCATATAAACAAACGTTATTCTTGGCATCATGCTCATGTAGAGTTTTATCGTGTGTCCACTAATGGACATTCATTAGTCAGGCAATAGCTAGAACCTTAAGGGTAGAGCCATATATGTTCCCTTAGGTTAAATCCCCAACTTTTCTATGAACCCAGATACAGTTGAATTCCAAAACCTTCCTTCCTAATATATGTTGCCACCGCTAGGTGATGATCAGATTTGCTCTGCAGACTCTTCTCATATGTCATTGTTTCCTTATAACTGGATGGTTTTCTGGTGAAAGTGTTATCTTATCATTTTTGAAGAAGACGATGGGATGGGCATTGGCATCCCTTCAGTGGAAAAAGTAGCAACAGAGCTTTAATTGCAATGAAATGTGCATAATATGCAATGCCAGTCAGCTTTTTTCCATATCTCATAATACTATTCCAAAGGAGGACCCCACTGTGTTTAGCTGAGCTTGAAATAAATTTATTTAGCACAATTTTCATTGTATTAAAGGATGATGTCCCTAGCTGTTCAACCACTCCAAAGAACACTGTACAGAAGGAATATAACTGTATGAACACTCACAAATTAAGACAATGTTCATGTGGCCATACTAAGTTATATTTTAGATGTTACCAAAGCAGCATGACTGCCACTGAAACAAAGAAAAGCTTGGACATCGAGTCACAGGGGAAACCATTTTTGGGAAGTACAGCTCAGGTGGTTTGGATGAGTTTTAACTGTGCCTATTATGTATGTAGCTAGTGTCATCCATATACATGGTGCTTTACAAAGAATAAGAGGTCAGGTTCCAATCCCAAAGGGTTTGCAGTCTATAAAAATGGCATGAGGGAGATAAAGAAGGAGAGAGGGAACTGGAGGCTAGAGTAAATGAGGAAATATGCAATTATTACAGTTGTGCAAACTTTGGCTTAGTAGGGTATGAGGACTTGTGGGTTGTGCCAATTAAATCTGATTTCAGTACCAACTGCATTACTTTGGTAATGTTCAAAAATGGCTTGAATTTTCTTGGTATTCCAAAGTGCAAGCTCAGTGTGAATACACTGCCTGCGAGCAGTTCCTTCCCTCTCTATCACATTCTCTTGCTTCCCATTGAAAATAGTTATTTTGAGAAGGACTGCATGCCAAAGATTGTTCTTGTACAAAGAGATCCATCCTATACAAACCCAGTAGAGCAACATTTGCACAGTAACACTTCATGTTGGATCACATAACTGAACAGCAGAAGAAACTCTGGTATGTTAACATTTTTGGAAGGGCAGTATAGAAACTGAATAAATGAATATGAATCATTTTTTAAAAATGAATGCTAATATAGCATTGTGTGAACTAACGCCGAGGTAGTTTATGGCCTGAGATGAATCTGAGATTCCCGTCTTGGTGTGGGTTCAATCTATCACACCAATGTCAGTAACCCACATTAAACCTAGATTCAAATAACTGTGTGAACCATGCTTGTTTGTCCACCCAGTAACTGACTTGTCATAATTTATGTGGTCCAGTCTTGTTAAGAAGCAAGTCTAGTCTATCTAGGCTGCCTTTCCTTCTGGAGTTCTCACTTGCAATACCAGAGATGTGTGGTTACCCCACTCTATCTAGTGCCTGATGTAATGCATGACTTGTGGCAATCCAAGTGGATGTATATCTGTTTATGGAGGTGAAGGTCTTTGGTTTTAAAAAAATGTGAAACCTGGAATGAACTGTCTTTGTACTATTTTTTACTTAAGACTGTAGGTAGGAGACACACAACTTAGTTAGAGCTACTCCAGCACATTGAGGGCCTAGAAATTAGGCAATCAGTTCCATTTAGGAATCTTTGAAGTGCCTTAAATGTAGAACACTTTCAGATTCATAAATTTTAAAACCTTGCTTGGTCATTCCACCACAGCAGAAATGGAACCAGTTTAAGTAACCTATTTGCTTTTTATGCTTTTTTTGTTTTCAAATATACTAACTGATCCAGCGCAGAGCATCTGCGCCCCTATTCCCCCCCTCCCCCGGCCATTTTTTTGCTTGCCACCCCTCTCCCCCCCCACCGTCCACAGCCACCTTCTTCTTCTTACCTGCCGGTCACAGCCTCTGTGGCCGCCAGCTGCAGCAGCCTGCCTGCTGGGCCCACCTGCCAGTCGCGGCCACTTCGGCTGGCCATTTGCCACTCTGCCTGCCCACCTGCTGTGGCCTCCCGCCTGCCAGGCCCACCTATCATTCGTGGCCGCCATTTGCATCCGCCTGTCATTTGCGGCCGCCCGTCTGCTGGGCCTGCTCGCCGGTTGCGGCCACTCTGGCCAGCCGTGTGCACTCGCTTGTCCATCAGCCACTCATCTTCTCCCCACCTCCCCAGCAGCCGGCCATTTGCTGGGCCGCTGCTTCTTCCCCCCATGTGGTCCCCTGTCACTTATTGGCAGCTCTCTCTCTCTCAATCTCTCTCTGCCACACATGGGATTAGCAATGGGTGCGCCTAAGAGAATTAAATATATAGAGAGATAGATATAGATAGGTAGTATGAAATAAGAGTTTTGCCTAAACAGTATGAAATTGAATTTAAGCCAGGGATCCTCAACGTTGGGCCTCCAAATGTTCTTGGACTTCAAATCCCATAATCCCCAGGCCCAGTGGCCTTTGGCTGGGGATTATGGGAGTTGAAGTCCAAGAACATCTGGGGGCCCAACGTTGAGGATCCCTAATTTAAGCAATCTCCTCTGCAGGAGGCTGCTTCAGTTGTTCAGAAGGGGCTTTATAGCACATGCACAAGAAGAACCAACACCTATGACTAGAGCAGAGCTAACAAATTACTTTGCTAAAACAGGCTTGAACAGAACCTTAGATTGAGTTTTCTATGTAATGTACGGAGAGAAAAACCCAAAACCTCCAAACTTCATAATACACTAATATCACTTTTTGTTCATTTGTATATATCCTTTGAAGATGTGTTCCTCAGATGTTTTAGTTTTTGAAATAGAGCAATTCTGAGATCAAGGAAATGAGTCATTTTAAAGTCATTTTATTGTCATTTTAAAGTCATTTTGTTGGGAAGAATTTGTTGGTGGTGTTAACTTCGGAACTCATGAAGAATGATATGTAAATAATCAACTTACAGCCAGTGGAGGGCCACTTTTCAAGTAACATTTTGTAGAGTCTCCTATGATTCATTACATTGTGAGGGCCAAACTAGAGGTTATGTTAAATTGGCCATTGTCTAGTCTGGATTTTACTTTGAAGTAAAAATAGCAGCCATGTGATGGCCCTGTCAAGACTGGAACCACAGCTTGGAGGTAGGGTCATTTAACCTGTTAATGCTGTTCCATTTCCCCACCAAAAATCTTTCCGAAGCTGCTCTAGGCCCCTGAAGGTATCATTGAGACAAAGAACACTTTTAGGGGGTCCAAAGCACTCCTCCCAGTTACCTTATTGTGTCAGGGGCACTCTCTCCCAGTTGCCCCCATGCGATGCTGGCACGCTATGTGCATGCCGGCATCATGCAGGGACAGCTGTGGGAGAGTGTTGCTAATTCAGGAGCTGGGAGGAGCACTGCTGATTCAGGAAGTGGTGGTGAGCGGTGGAGGAGCAGGTATGCACCTGCTTTCCTCTGTTTTAAAGGTGCAGAGGATGTGTTACAAATCACCCTTCGAATCGTGATTCCTGCACATCCCTACTTGTTTCCTGACAATAGCTTTTGAGTGAGCAAGCCTCTAACCACATGCCAGGAAGACTAACTACCCTTGGATCTGCCTGCCAATCTCTCCTGTTCCTTTCTTAACTTCTTTTCATATGACTCACTAGGAAATATAGTTCTTCAGCTGTAGGTGGAATGGAGAGAAGCTGAAATATCCCTCAAATAATCTCCTGAGTGCCTAATTATTGAACTGGTTTTGAACTGATCTTGGTGTCCATGCAGGTTCATATGGCAGAGCCATATGAACTTGTTCACGTTCCCTGGTCTTGGTCGCACACAGATCCCAGACCTGTGTAGGGCTTCAAAGGTCAGTACTAACACTTTGAATGCGGCTTAAAGTACAGGAGAACCTCATTCGCAGAACCGCTATTCACAGTCACGTATATCTGTGGGCTGTCTCATTGACACCTATTTTCAATATCCACTGATAAGAAGGGGTCAAAACCCATGTGTCCGTGGTTCCTAGAGGGCCAGAAGTGACCACAGAGGTCACTTCTGGCTGCCATTTTGTTTCACAGAGTCCAGGAAGAGGCAGAAGGAGCCATTTTGTGGCTCTTAAAAAAAAAAAGATTCCCCCCATGATTTTTCACGTTTTTCGGGGGCGTTTCGGGAGCCATCTTATTTATTTGTTGTTTCTCTTTGTAAACCGCCCTGAGCTATTTTTGGAAGGGCAGTATAGAAATTGAAATAATTATAATTATAATTATTATTTCACTCTTTGGAGAGCATTCCTGGGCACATTGGGAAAGACCCACAGAGCACACCACCGTGGTTTCGAGTCATTTGAGGGCTGTTTCAGGGGCATTTGGGGGCTGTTTTGCCAATTTAAATTTTTTTCTCTTCCATCCTAGAACCTAACCCCCCCCCCTTTCCCCATAGCCCTAATGCCTCATTACTCACAGTTCCATTACTCACGGCAGTAGGCGAGGAACAGAACCCCTTTGAGTAACAAAGCTCTCCTGTTATATGATAGTACAATTGGTGCACAATCAGTATAATACTAATGTACTGAGGTGCTTCAACATGCATCCTTGTAGCTGTATTCTGCACTAGATGGTGTTTCTGAATAATCTTCAAAGATAGTCTCATTTAAAGTACATTACAATAGTCGGTCTGGATGGGTTAGATGCAAGCTAAGGTCATGTCCCATCTTTCTTTCTTTCTTTCTTTCTTTCTTTCTTTCTTTCTTTCTTTCTTTCTTTCTTATTTATTAAAATTTCTTATATACCACCTCCTCCAAAATCTCTAGGTAGGGTCACACTTGGGGTACCAGTCAAAGCTCGTAAAAGGCACTCTTGTTTGCCAACATCATCTAAAAATAATGCCTGATCCAGGACTACCCTTCCCCAAACTGTGAAACTCCAATAAATAATTGGTTACACAGCTCCAGCCAGGTCATTGTGTTTCCCAACCTAAAGCATCTCCAACTGGCCTGGTTTAAACTTCTGCCTGTTTGCCCTTATCTAGACCAGAAATGCCTCCTAATGCTGGTTCACGGTTTCCATTGCCTCCATGGCTTCAGCTAACTTAAATGTAGAGCTGGGTGTCATCTGCATGCCAATGACCCTGCAGCCCATGCTTTTGGATGACTTCCCCAAATGATTTTACGTTGAAGTAAAACAGCATTTGGGACAGAATAGAACCCTGTGGCATCTCATAGGCGAGTGGCCACGGGATACAGCAGAATTCCCCCAGCAGCACCATATGGTAAATGGCTGCTGACAGTAGCTCCTAGTACTTTAATAGCAACTCATATGCCTTCACCATTGCCTCATGATGCTCTCTGCTAGGAGCATCAAGTTCTCCTCCCATATTCTATTATGTTCAGTGGCAGAAGCTGGTAGTCCACCAACAAAACATCTCATGAGCCACTGTTGCCCATTTATCTTTCTGTCTAGCCTAGCACTGTCTAATCCAACTGGCAGCAGCTCTTCCAGCTTTTCTGAAGGAAAAACTCCTTTTGAACTAAAAATATGGGGATTGAACCAGGAGTCCTTGGCGTGAACAGCATAAACTCAGCATTTCATTGGTCAACAAGCTTATCAAGGAGAGAATGGAAGAAGCTTTTTACTAATTAGGACAATCTAGGTCCTTTATTGTGCAAGTCACAATTGTCCTTTGATTACTGGAGCTTGAATATTAACAAATGAGGTCAGGAAGGGCTACTTCCCTGCCTCAGTGAAAACTCCTCAAGGTCTCAAGGTTGACTCAGCCTTCCATCCTTCTGAGGTCGGTAAAATGAGTACCCAGAATGTTGGGGGGCAATATGCTAAAAATATTGTAAACCGCTTAGAGAGCTCTGGCTATAGAGCGGTATATAAATGTAAGTGCTATTGCTATTGCTATTGCTATTGTTGCTACAGTTTAGTTTCCTCAGGTGGTGTGGTGCAGCTTAACCTCTTTCCAGAAGTATAACACTATCCCTGGATCCCATTCTCCAACCATACATCATTTTTTTAAAGTGCTGTTATTAGTCAAGTTGTGTCCTGTTCTTTTACTCAAAAGCTCGAATGTACAGTTTTATTCCTGCACCCATGCCCCAGTGTGGGTGCAAATCAATTTGAGATGGCAATCACATCTCAAACTATGTTTTCTCCAATAAAATGATCAATGATGAGTGCATTGTTGCTCCATGTGATTTGGTAGGAAAAACTTCCCACATTATTTGTTGTCCGGTGACATCATAAGGTACATGTTGGGAAGA